>NC_136434.1:210034670-211389670 GCF_052849685.1 Lactuca virosa
TCATCCTTTCTTCTTCAAAACCGTGAACATCAAAGCAAGGTGAGTTCATACCCCTCTATTTTCGGTTTTCATATGATTTATGGGGGAGAATACAAGTAAAATGTGAAGATCTATGTGTATTTGTATGTTATGTGTGATTTCTTGTGTTTTTGTGGTAAATATGTACTAAAAATGAAAGATATTTCGAGGTCCATAGTTCAAGAAGGAAAAATATGTGATCTAGGTCATACTTCACTTAACATGTCAAGATAAACTACTATACAAGCTTTAAAATAACACACTATAACATAAAATTTGTTATTGGACTATTTTTGAAAAATAAACAAAAGATGGGGAAAAAGATGTCATTCACGGTTTCTACAAGGATCAAAAGGTCAAAACAGCCAAAATAAGAGTTTTTATAAATATTAGGCTTTTTAAAGGACTAAAAATGCAAATTTTAGCCTAATGGGCTAAAATTTGGGCTTTTCGGCTATTTAGGCCCAAAAATGCGAAAATCAAATGTAAGGGGCTGAAATGGAAAATTTTCTCAAAACATGGGCTATAAACGTAAATAAACCTATTTCAGGGGTTAAAATGGCCTTATTTATCAAAAGGGACTAAAAATGCAAAGATTTTGGATTTTGGGTAAAAAGTGTAAAAATTGCGAAAAATGTGGATTTAAATGCAAATCTTTTAACTAAGGGACTGGAACTGTCCAAAATAAAATTTTGGGCTTAAAACATTATTTAATTAAGTGTTTAGGCCAAAAATGTCAAGAAAAAGAGTTCACGGACCTAATATGTCATTTTTCATAAAAAGGGCTAAAAATTGCCAACTTTACCAAAATAAGGGCTGAATAGGTCAAACTAATATTTTTGGGATGAGGTACGCTTGTGAATGTGATTGGGTCAAAGTGATCAAAGGATCTCTGGTTATAATGGAAGGGAAGATGAATCGTGGAGGGATCTATATCCTAGAAGGCAGTACGGTTATGGGAACGATGGCTATCTCCCAATCCTTGAATGAAGGTGATGACAAGACAGAGTTGTAGCATTGTAGGTTGAGACACATGAGTGAGAAGGGCATGTCAGTTCTAAGTAAACAAGGACTGCTTGGTGGAGAGGCTACTAGAAAGATAAAGTTTTGTGAAGCTTGCGTCAAGGGAAAGCATCGCAAAGTAAAGTTCGGTACCGGTCAACACACCAGCAAGGAAATCTTGGAGTATGTTCACTCAGATCTATGGCGTCCTGCACCAGTGAAGTCTCAAGGCGGATGCTCATACTTTGTGACGTTCATTGATGACAAGTCAAGGAAGGTTTGGTTATACTTTATGAAGACGAAAGATGAGGTGTTTTGTCACAACTAGCATTCTAGTTAGGAAATTCTGTACTCTTGTAAACAATATCTACTGTAAACTCGTAACCCTAATTCATGTTATGCTTGAAGTTCAACCTATGGAAGCACATTTAAACCTAGATTCATCAAGTAAAGTTGAAAACCCTAGAAATCCCGGTTTAAGTCCATTATGGACTAGGATTTTCTTATTGGGCCTAATGGGCCAATAAACTTCCAATGTGGCTATTTTGGGCTTAGAACTCTTAAATGGGCTCTCATTGGGCTCACTCTCATGAGACTTAACCTTTTTGGGCCTTATAAGCCTAAAATGGACTAGTTTACCTTTAATGGGCCTTATTGGGCCATAACAAATCCAAATAACTTTAATAGACTCAAATCCATTCCTTTATGCTAAATTGGGCCGTGAACTACTCTAAAGGCCCAATGGGCCGAAAATCATCAAATTGGGCCTCATATTATGGACTCAAGCACAAAAGGCCCAAGCCATTCTATTCCTTCCCTCTCTCTCAGCCCAAGTAGAAAACAAAAAAAGGGGAATTAAGGGAATTAAGGAGGGTTAGCCACCTCCTCATTACATGTTGGACTTCCATGCAAGTTCACATGTCTCCATGCAACCATCCCTTCATCTATATCTCTCTTCTCCTTCTCTTCTTATTACTCACGGCCGAAGGTAGTAACATCCACACACACATACCAAACTCCATTCCAATACTATTAAATTCTCTTAAGAACATCCCCATTCTTCCTTCAAAATTTCGAGACTTGCTTACATACCAAGAAGATCTTTCACTCATAACACAAATCTTTGGTAAGTTTTTACTTAAATCCAAAGTTTAACTTCTATATCTCATCAAAAATCATCTTTTAATTCATTCAAATTCATGATCATACTCCTTAGAAGCAATCTAAGCCCAAAGACTTCTAAAGAAGCTTGTTGTTGGATTAGTGTCTAAGTCCATAACTATAATTGGTATGTACTTGACCCGACTCGGCATGGTCCATTTGGGTTGAATGGCATCGGAACATTTGGATAGACCGTTTATGAGGAAAAGACATTTTATGACATATTAATATATTATAAGTTCTAATATATTAATATGAAATCATGTTATTTAATTAGTATTGATCAAGAATTAATTTGGACTTAATTTAGTGATCAAAAAGAGACTAATTAAATATATGAGGATTGATTGTGTAAATCATTCATTCTTATATATGTGGGCTTATGATCCAAGATTCCTTTATGTTGGGTTTAACCCATGTGGTGATCCATGGATACTCCATGGAGGTTAAAACCCATGGAGCATAAGGAATGGGTAAAGTCATGAGTTACATGGTGTAACCCTAATAGCCACACTATATAAGAACCCCTTTAGTTCAAGAAATTGGCACTAGTGATACATATTTTGAGGGCTAGCCGATTTGAACATGTATGTCTTCTTCTCATGGTTATTCCAAGAGTTCATGATGTTGTGTGAACCATTTGAGGTGTCACACTTGGGGCACTAGGCTCTCAAGCTTCATGAAGACATTCTACATCAAAGAGGTATGTATTCTATCTTGTTATATTTATTATTTTGTATGCTAGATTAGGATAATACCTTGGATGTTCATAATTGTATGTATAATATAGAAAACATAGATCCAAGGTATTTAGGGTTGCATGTACACTTAGGAGTGTTAGAATGCTCATAACCCATCAGTGGTATCAGAGCCTAGGCTTGTTTTCAATTATACTTGATGCAAATTGCTGAAAAATGCTGGAAAAGTCGAATTTCGGGCATTCTGGGCACTGGACTCGCCGAGTCCACTGATGAACTCGCCGAGTCCATGAAGAAAATCATCCTACTCGACGAGTAGGTTGATACACTCGACGAGTAGGAGCCCCTGACATCATATCTTCGAGTTTTTTTGGCTAGAAATGGACTAGGAACATTACCATAAGCTGTTTTTGAACCTATAATCCTGTTTTTGATGTGGTAATGTTCATACTAATCAAATTTCAAAGATAATTGTCAATAGATTCATGTTTTGTATTAGTTTAGTGATTAGGCTAATTACATGAAAAAGTTTGATTAAATTATCTTGTTCTTATGAGTTGCTTAGATTAATAGAAAAGTTAATTGATTATGTGTTTTCAATCCATTTTAATCTTAGAGTTGATTCTAAAATGTGTTTTTGTAACTTGTCCTCAAGTTATATGAAAAGTCACATTTAAGTTTCATAAAACTCATAAAAGTTGGTAATGGTTACAAAAATGAAGAGTCTTGTCCTCAAGTTATGGAGGTTCAAGAGTCACTTCATTAAGTAATAAAAATGTGTAACCTTAATTAATTCCATAAGTTACAAAATAAAGAAAAGTTACATTCTTTTATTAGTTTAAAGTCTTCCATAACTTGTCCTCAAGTTATGGAACTTGAAGAGTTTTTTTTAATTAAAACTACTTTAAACACATAAGTTATGGAATTAATTAGTTTTGAATAGTTTCAAAACTTGCCCTCAAGTTTTGGAATTTGAAAAGTTTTCTCTTATGAATACTTTAATTCCAAGTTAGCCCTTAGAATTTTAAAAGTTAAAATTCAAACTCTTATGCTATTATTATAATTTTAATTATATAGATATGTATAAGATAAAGTCAATCTTACCGTTAGTAGGCCTCATTCACGAAGTCGGTCTATAAGAGGGGGTATAAGGTTACTGCCTATAAAATGGCAGTTTAATGGGTGTCCACTCTCACCCACCGCTTCCTTGACTGGTGGAGGGTCGTTAGCCGAACGGGTAGGAAAGGACTATAATTCTCCCTTCATTAAAAGTATTAATGATAAATACTAAGTAACTAAATACTTATACATTCCCAATCTTAGTTACTTAGGAAAATGTGAAAAGGTGCTAACCCATGAAATTACACTTTGTACCTTACCAAGTCATTAGTGGAGCGTGTGTGGTTAACCGACACACTAATAAGGACTAGTAAGAGTGGCAAAGGGTAACTTGACTCTATTATAGATCGGTGGAGCGTGTGTGGTTAACCGGCACATCGATTAGGTGATAAAGTTAAGGGTACCAAGTCAATTTGCATGGTTATTCACACCATGTTTGTGATCCTCGGCATCCCAGTCACAAACTTGAGAGGGCACAATCGAGATTCAAACATGCCATTGAAAGTTCAATGTATCTCAAAAGATCTAGGAGTTTCAAATCCAATTAAAACTTAATTATATTTCGTTTTTCATGGTGGAAATTGGTAAATCGTCATTTACCTACCTTCAACTATTTTATAACTTGGATTACGGCATCCCTCTTCCAGTTATAAATAGGTTGTTGGGTCCTAGCCTTAATATTTCATATTGGGTGTTATATTAAGGACTTTAAATCAACTCTCTTGAATATCTCCCAAAAGATGATCTTCCCAAATCTCTTGAAACAAGCTTTCCTAAATGCAGATGATGTCCCATGGAAATCATACTTCTTTCACCTCCTCCAATTATTCTCCCTAACCCACAAGTTCCTGAAAAGTTTAAGGTCACTCAAGCCCTATTGGCAAGCAAAGGTCTATATGTGATCACATCTTGGAGATGTAGTCAGATATTGACAAGCCGGGAGAGTTGGGTGTCAAAGTCTTGAGAAAGTTGGTGACTCAACTATTTTCTAAGTCACATAGTGAGTTCCTTTGGGACTCCTATGAAACAGACTATGACAAGACCCTTAATGATCTTATCTATTTGCTAAGATCAACTTCCTAAAACTTTATGGACATTGACAATGATGACATTGGATATCCAGTAAAGCTCTCTCTTCCCAATGGAAAGGGATCGCCCATAGTCAACTCGGTTGACCAAATGGTAAAGAGAGAGGCTAAGTCTGAGATAGTCCCATTATCAAGGGTCCATTGCCAAAGAAAGGGGCATTAGTTGCGAAGCTGCCAAATTTACCTAAGGATGTTAAAGTCAATAAGTTTGACTCTACTTCAGGTAAAGTCCACTATCTAACTCTGCTAAGTTTCTATTCTGAGATTCTTGATACATGATGTGACTGGGTCACATGTTGATGTTTTAAGAATCAAAGAAAAAGTGAAGAAACTTAAAGAAAGAATATGCTGAATTTGATGGCATAGATGGATTTCTATCGCATAGTTTGAAGATCGGATTCTTGAGCTACTTCTTAAGAGTTATGATATATTGCTTAGGAATAAATAACAACAAAGTTTTCATGTGCTTTTGCATTGTAAGGATAGTTTTTCCGCAAAGTTTTAAAATAAAAGAAATTTTTTTTTTGATTTTATTTATTTTAAAATATCCTTACAATGACATTTGTGAAAACTTTTGTTGCTTATAAGATTCCATTAAGAGCAAGAGTGGAAATATGAATTTGATTCTTTCATTTGTGGTAGTGTCTAAATTTACCAAATAAGGAAAGATTCTCATCACCTAAGTTTCAGTTGGATAGAAACTTGGAATCATGCAAGTTGTATAGCATGATGAATAAGAACTTTCAAGCATTGGAAAAATTAAGACTAACTACTTGTTCACATGGATGTGTGAGTCAAGTAAAGGATCGAGTACACATTCTTGTGCACTGATCAAGCCCACCACAAATAATCGTTAAGACTATTCGTCATTATTTACTAAAATTCAGTAAATATGGTTATACTTACAAGCTTAAGTGTAATTCTGAGACATTGGAAAAGGTTTCAATGTATGGCAGAGCGAATAAGAAGAATCAACTTAGGCAGAAAGATAAAAGTTTCTCAAATCTGAAAAGATGGGAGAGTACTTTAGTATCATGTTATATAATCATCTTAATGATTAAGAGACCTTATCACAATTCATCCTCTAAGTGCATTCTGGTAGCTAAGAAGAGGAGCTATGAATTGTTGAAGTGGTTAAATCAAGAAGATGATTTATACTTCGTTACAAAAACAATTCTTAGAGTTATACTCTAAGATTGTAACTTGAGTGACATGTCTTAAAGAAGGTTTAAAACATTTGTCAAATGTAAGAGTAAAAGTTTTCTACTCTTGTACATTTGAAATTGGTAAGTTGTGATGTTTTGGATAAAACAAAGACCAACTAAGGCCAATTGTGTGAAGTGTTTGTCTTGATTAGAATCCACACTATCTCTTGAATATCTGACAAGAAAGTCTTATATGTCAAGAGGACAGTGAGAGTCTTAAAGGTCTTGAAAGTCTCAAGAACTAATCAAGAATAAAACCTGAAGTTCTTCACTAGCACACGACTTGAGGTTTATAACCTATCGTGTCGACATGTCTGTGCCTATTCAAGTTGGCTTTGCATAGGAGTTCTGAGAGTTCTCAATTGGTTGCACAGCTACTTGGAAGCAATGACAGGCCCTTGAGCTGCCAAATGGCAAGAATTTAAGATTGCACAAGTTTAATCCATATAAGAGTGGATTTGTCAGTAACCTTGTCTTGTGATTATGGTTTTGACAAAATTCATATGGATAGGAACTCATACACCATAAAATCTAAGTGTCATAAGGTTTCTCTCCGATTCATGAAAATGATGGTGAGGAAACACTTTCACTAAGTAGATTTTAGCTAGATAGCAATTGTGATATTTGCATTCTCAAAGTCGTTAGTGGAGCGTGTGTGGTTAACCAGCACACTAACATGGACTTGTGAGAAGTGGTAAAGGTCTAAACAATCGAGACTATGATTACGGCATCCCTTTTCATAGTTCTTAAAATTATTTAGACACACCTGTGAGCTATCTAAGATAAGGTGTATGATATTGATAAAGTTTTATCAAAGCAATCTAGTATCAGAAATCTGAACTTTGGTAAGAAAGTCAATAAAGTATTGATTTCTAGAAGTCCAGCTGATTTCTGATTACATGTCAAAGCTAGTGGGAGCATGAGTGTTATGCTAATAATCATCATGTTAGTGGGAGCATGATAATTATGATAAAGATTGCAAGTTAGCAATGTTAATTATAGAAAACAAAAGTTTCAATTCATGAGGCTGCAGGGATTGAAAAAGTTGTTTTGCTATAATTAAGGGAGAGGAAATTATACTTCATTTCAATTCTAAAAGCTTAGATTGAGGTTTTAAGTCGTATTTAGTCAAGGATATATATATGAATTTCATGTTGGAATGACTCAACATAAGGAAATTCTATATATGGGTCCATTATTTGCGTTCTAAAATTCGATTATGATTACGGCATCCCTTTTCATAATCTGAATTATGAGAACTTGGCAAATAGAAATGGAAATGTTATAGCAAAAGACTGGTTTAGTCTTTATGTGAGACATCATGACTCGTGTCCCATATGCTTCGGATATAGGATCGATTACATGTGTTATATTTATCCTTTCTAAAATTTTCCAAATGCCTGGGGCATTAAGAAGGGAAAAGGTCTAGAACTGGATATGACTAAAAGGATTAAGCAATTGTCGAGGACAATCTAAGGTTTACCAAAGATTGGTTGCTCAATGACAGTTGGAAGTATAGTGTTAATTCTGGAAGGACCATATTGACATAATCTGTAAGGAGGCAACTCTTGTTCAGAAGTGATAGTCAAAATGGAATATGGAAATGTTTCAAAGTTGGAAATTATTCAATCTGTGTAAGATTAGGAAACTTAATGCAAGAAGGATGTTTCCAAGGAGTTGATCTCCTTGGAATGCTCTGTAATGGTTGTTGTCAAGTCTTTCTGACTCTGTGCATAATCATTACAGGAGGATCAATGCATATAAGTTTAGAATCTAACAGATTTCGGTAAATGGCATGAATTTGGAATTCTTGCATTTGCAGTAAGGATTTGGGACTGTGAAAGAGGATCATTGGAGTTATGTTCAATTGATCTAATTCACAAAGTGAAGATCATAGACAAACATAGTATGCATACTTGGTGTATGGCATGACTAGTGTTTAGAAAACATAGTGTACATGCTTGGAGCATGGGACAACTATTGTTTTAAATTCAAGAATAAAGTTGATAGCTGAAACAGTATACAATGAATAATGTGTAATCATATGGTGATAAATAAAAGGTGTTTTATTTATGTTCATAGGTTTTGATACCATATTAGATTCTATTATTATTGTGTTTCATTTTGCATGTTTTGACTTCCAGAATAACTAAGTCGTTCTTCCGGATTGACTAAGTTATTCAAACTATCCACAGTCGGTCATATGTTGGAAGTAGATATGAATCAAGACTGTCATGGGTTGGCTTGTAGAGGTCTAAGATGTTGGACAAGGGGCTACAACACTCATGAGTGCTCATAAGTTCTGAGTATTGGATTCAACCCGCGCTCATTGGAATCACTTCATGGATTTTATCACGAGTGATCATGAGACGATAATATCTTATATTCTTCAAACCTAGAGATATGAGTTGTTACTATGAGTTGGTTGTACATTGATTGCACGAAAACGCATTCGGTAACTCGGTGTTATAAAACGTGCCTTTGTGTATGATTCAACAAGTAGTAGAACAAGCCATATGAGTCGAAGTTTATCCATTCCTTTTACCTTCGGGATAAAAGCGATATCTGTGGGCCCCTCGATGATTTGATGATGACAAATGGAAGTGCTCGGCCGAGCCAGGACTGATTTGATTTGTTCAATTTGTCAGTCGTCATAAATCGGAAATCGGGAAACAACAAATGGACAGAGAGAATGATTATAATCCATGTCTCAGTCCATATGATATCTAGAATGGATGAATATATGATCCCTTATCTAATGGACAAGTCATTGACAAAGGTCAGAGTTTATCTACAAGGTCAGAGTTCGACAGCGGCTTTTGAGAGCTACGATTGCCAGTTGGTTCCTGAAGTCATACGCAATAATAGTTTTAGACTTATCCAAGTGGGAGACTGTTGGATTAGTGTCTAAGTCCATAACTATAATTGGTATGTACTTGACCCGACTCGGCATGGTCCATTTGGGTTGCATGGCATCAGAACATTTGGATAGACCGTTTATGAGGAAAAGACATTTTGTGACATATTAATATATTATAAGTTCTAATATATTAATATGAAATCATGTTATTTAATTAGTATTGATCAAGAATTAATTTGGACTTAATTTAGTGATCAAAAAGAGACTAATTAAATATATGGGGATTGATTGTGTAAATCATTCATTCTTATATATGTGGGCTTATGATCCAAGATTCCTTTATGTTGGGTTTAACCCATGTGGTGATCCATGGATACTCCATGGAGGTTAAAACCCATGGAGCATAAGGAATGGGTAAAGTCATGAGTTACATGGTGTAACCCTAATAGCCACACTATATAAGAACCCCTTTAGTTCAAGAAATTGGCACTAGTGATACATATTTTGAGGGCTAGCCGATTTGAACATGTATGTCTTCTTCTCATGGTTATTCCAAGAGTTCATGATGTTGTGTGAACCATTTGAGGTGTCACACTTGGGGCACTAGGCTCTCAAGCTTCATGAAGACATTCTACATCAAAGAGGTATGTATTCTATCTTGTTATATTTATTATTTTGTATGCTAGATTAGGATAATACCTTGGATGTTCATAATTGTATGTATAATAGAGAAAACATAGATCCAAGGTATTTAGGGTTGCATGTACACTTAGGAGTGTTAGAATGCTCATAACCCATCACTTGTTAGGCCGAAAGATCTCATCATTTTCATCCTTTCTTCTTCAAAACCGTGAACATCAAATCAAGGTGAGTTCATACCCCTCTATTTTCGGTTTTCATATGATTTATGGGGGAGAATACAAGTAAAATGTGAAGATCTATGTGTATTTGTATGTTATGTGTGACTTCTTGTGTTTTTGTGGTAAATATGTACTAAAAATGAAAGATATTTCGAGGTCTATAGTTCAAGAAGGAAAAATATGTGATCTAGGTCATACTTCACTTAACATGTCAAGATAAACTACTATACAAGCTTTAAAATAACACACTACAACATAAAAATTTGTTATTGGACTATTTTTGAAAAATAAACAAAAGATGGGGAAAAAGATGTCATTCACGGTTTCTACAAGGATCAAAAGGTCAAAACAGCCAAAATAAGAGTTTTTATAAATATTAGGCTTTTTAAAGGACTAAAAATGCAAATTTTAGCCTAATGGGCTAAAATTTGGGCTTTTCGGCTATTTAGGCCCAAAAATGCAAAAAATCAAATGTAAGGGGCTGAAATGGAAAGTTTTCTCAAAACAGGGGCTATAAACATAAATAAACCTATTTCAGGGGTTAAAATGGCCTTATTTATCAAAAGGGACTAAAAATGCAAAGATTTTGGATTTTGGGTAAAAAGTGTAAAAATTGCAAAAAGTGTGGATTTAAATGCAAATCTTTTAACTAAGGGACTGAAACTGTCCAAAATAAAATTTTGGGCTTAAAACATTATTTAATTAAGTGTTTAGGCCAAAAATGTCAAGAAAAAGAGTTCAAGGACCTAATATGTCATTTTTCATAAAAAGGGCTAAAAATTGCCAACTTTACCAAAATAAGGGCTGAATAGGTCAAACTAATATTTTTGGTCAATTATGTTAATAATAAAATAATTGGGTCAAAATATACAAAACTTTATAACTTATGGGTTTTAAATAGAAAAATAACTATTTTTATAAATCTATGAATCGTTATAAAACAAATTCGTGATTATTACGACATATCGATTAAACAACTTCGCAACACTAATACTATACAAAACAAGTAAACATTCTAATTGTTGGGCTTGAGAGATTCTAATCATGCTTATTGGGCCTTCGTGACCCATTAACATGACTTTTGGGCCCAACATAAATAATACATGTTATTGGGCCTCCTGTGACCCAATTACATGCTTAAGGGACCCTCAATGGTTTTTACATGCTATTGGGCCTCAGTGGCCCATTAGCATTGCTAGTAAGGTCCAAATAAATCATATGCGAAATGGGCCAACGCGCCTTTCGTATACTCGACAGCCTTAAATAACATACGTAATTAGTAGGGCCTAGTAGTCCTCTTCTCCTCGTCTGTTAGACTTACCTTCTCTTCAAGTAAACTAAAATCAGGTCATTAATCAAGGTTAATCAAATTCATGTGGATTAAGTGAGTAATAACAGGTGACACCAATAAGTGACGGTCGTAGTCTGTAGTTGTAATCAAAGTCTCCTGGAGGGAGAGCGAGAGTTTGTGTATAGATCTATACGGGGGTGACTCCCCCACACCTAACCTGTTCGCTACAGTTAGACTCGGCCAGTCTAGGGTGACAAAATCTTAAGATCAATTCCGGTGTTCATTAAAATTCCAAGACAGACGAACTAGTCATTATCATGCATGGTTATAACGACTCACATAGAAATCCGATATCATTTAAGTAATCAAGGGAAATCATATTCATTCGCGGTGACGATACAATAATACAAAACAATCATAACTTTTTATCGGAAAACATCGGGTTTTCCGGGGAAACCAATCTTTCTCACTTGTACTTTCAAAAACTATAATGCAAAACTTCTCATTTATACACGTTTTGAAATCATTCACGCATATACTTACATGATCATCACGACATTTTCATGAAAAGTCTTATTACAGAAAATATCGGATTTTCTGGGTTTTACGAACGACATAAACTATTTTACATCAAACATACTTATGAACTCACCAACATTATATATGTTGACCGTTTTCAAAATAACTTGTATTCTCAGGTAATCGTTAGAACGAGGAAGCATCCAGTGTGTTGAAAGTTTCTTTTGTAGTTGCTAATCACCAAACACTTTATATTTTGGGATCATGTAATGTAAACCATGTACTTGATGTAAACAATGCCAGTAGTACTATGTAATGTTTGGTGATGAATGTGTTATGTTTCATGTATATTCATTGTGATGATATTTCAATTTAAGTCACGCGAGCCCTCGGACGTTTCCGCCGTCTGGTTCGGGAGTGTGACATGTTTGGGAAGTTCAAGGAGTGGAAGATAAGGACTAAAAAACGGGTCAAGACTCTGAGGACTGACAATGGGTTGGAGTTCTGCAATGCTCCATTTGATAATTTATGCAAGGCAGAAGGTATAGTGAGGCACCGCACTGTACGACACACACCACAATAAAATGGAGTGACAGAACGTATGAACCAAACACTCATGCAGCGTGCAAGGTGTATGCGGATATTTGCTAACTTATCCAAGGAATTCTAGGCGGAAGCAGTTAACATTGCATGCTATCTGGTGCACAGATCACCATCAACTGCAATAGACTTGAAGAATCCTCAAGAGGTATAGTACGGGGAACCATCTGACTATTCTGGTTACGTATATTTGGATGCCCCGCATATGCTCATGTGAATGATGGTAAACTTAAGTTGTAACAACCATAAAAATCATGCCAGATTTAAACTTTTAAAACATTTCCAAAACCAGTTGATTATTACAAAACTTGTTTTCAAAATATTCAGTGTCAGAGTTTCCCAGAACCAAATCATAAAAATCATAGGAGGTGTACGATCACGCCTTCGCCTTCCCGCGATCGTCAGAATTACCTGAAACAAAATCAACAATTGTAAGCCCGAAGCTTAGTGAGTTTCCCCAAAATACCATCGCCATATAGATATAACCATATCATATACAAATACAAAATGCATAATGAGCCATCAGTCTGACTGGACCGCCTCGCAGGCCATCAGTCTATCTGGACCGCTCTCCGAGCCATCGGAACGTCTGGACCGCTCTCCTCAGGGCCTTCAGCCTATCCGCACCGCTCGCCGGGCCTTCGGCCTGACTAGTATGCCTTAACCGGGTCTGCAGTCTATCCGGTCCGCCCTGGGTGTCTTGGCCTACAGCACAAAGCAGGACCTGCCTCAACCTAATCCCAATCCCAACAACATGTGCACATAAATATCATACGCTAGCATGCAATAACAGATAGTCATACAGATCTAACCGATCTCTAACACAACAACCATCCTAAAACCAAGATGAAATCTAACAGATCAACAGCATAGCAACCATCCTAAAACCAGGATGCCGATCTAACCGATCTCTAACATGGCAACCATCCTATAACCAGGATATAAATCTAACAGATTACTAGCATAGCAACCATCCTAAAACCAGGATGAAATCTAACAGATCAATAACATAGCAACCATCCTTAAACCCAGGATGCAGATTATAAAGGGTCGGCCTTGGTGCCGTAGACCCTGTTGATATAGTGAGGAGAACTCATCTCTCAAGTAGCTCAAATCGATGAAGTCAACTCAACCAAATGCGGCTCCAAATACAACACCTACATCCACCGATGACTTACTTCCATAAATTCCTAAATTACCAAAATACCCCCAGAGGTCAAACCGGTCAAACCTTGGTCCAAGTCAAAGTCAACGGTCAAAGTCAACAGTCCATGTTGACCCAACTCGTCGAGTGCAGCTAGCAACTCGTCGAGTTTCCGACCAACTCGTCGAGTCTATGCGTGTCCAAAAGTCGGGGAAACCCTAACCGACTCGTCGAGTCCTCTGCTAACTCGCCGAGTCCATGCAGAAACCAAACAACGGGAAAACCCTTCCTAACTCGTCGAGTTCCTTATCTGACTCGCCGAGTTCATACAGTCCCTTTTCTTGTCCAGATGTTTTCGAGCCATTCCAAAGCTCCAAATGGTAGATCTAGCCTCCTAGGGCCTAGTTATCACGTAAAGTTGCAAACTTTACGTGCATGCAACGTCTTAAGAGCCAAAACCAAGCTAAAGAAGAAGCTTAAGACAATGGAAGGGTCATAACTTGACAAAGGCTGAGACTTTATGACAATAAGGGGCTAAAGGGGTCCATGTCTAAAGTTGCAACCTCAGATCTTGCCCCAAATCCGAAATACCACCACAATACCCTAAAAAGGGTTCTAAACCCATGAAATAAGAGATTTATCTAATGGAGAGCAAAGGTAACAACTTGTTACCTTCAAAGTGATGCTGAGATGAAGTAGAACTCGAATCCACAGCCTCTCTTTGCTCCAGCTTCTGGTACTTCAAGCTCTTCCCACCACAATCCACCTTCCAAGCTTAATATCACACCAAAGTGAAGTGTAAGCAGCGATTTAGGGCTTCTGGACTCACAAGGGGGTTGTAAGGGAGGTTAAGGGGGCAAGTGACCCTTAAATAGGGTGCAAAACCCCGGGGATTAGGGTTTCTCATTCCAGCTCCAACTCATCGAGTCGGGTTCACCGACTCGTCGAGTTGGTCACTTAAACCACGTGGCCAAGCGCGTCCCTACTCGATGAGTCTAGGCACCAACTCGTCGACTAGATCTTCTGAGATAGACATAAAATTGTAAAGTTATATACCTGGGAGTCGGGGTGTTACAACTCTCCCCCACTTGAACTAGACTTCGTCCCCGAAGTCGGCTACGTCAAACAACTCCGGGTAATACTCCCGCATCTCAGCCTCTGACTCCCAAGTCCACTCAGATCCCCTCCGGTGCTCCCATTGTACCTTCACCAAAGGTACTTCCTTGTTCCGTAAAACCTTCACTTTCCTCTCTAGAGCAGCTACCGGCTTCTTTACATAATTCAGGCGCTCATCGACCTGTATATCATCTAATGGGATTATCGCCTCCTCGTCCAGAAAGCACTTCCGTAACTGTGAAACGTGGAAAGTACTGTGGATCTGACTAAGCTCCTCTGGTAGCTCTAGCCTATAGGTCACCTTGCCAACTCTGGCAATGATCCTGAACGGTCCAATGTATCGGGGACCCAATTTCCCCCTCTTCCTGAAGCGGATCACACCCTTCCAGGGTGAGACTTTCAGGAGTACCATGTCACCGACCTGAAACTCCAACTCAGATCGGCGTCGGTCAGCGTAGCTCTTCTGTCGACTCTGTGCGGTCTGCATCTGTTGTCTAATCTGGTGATTCATGTCGGTAGTCTGCAGGACTACCTCGGTCCGTCCCATCACCCTGTAACCCACCTCGCCCCAACAGATTGGGGTGCGACATCTCCGTCCATACACCAGCTCATAAGGAGGAGCTCCAATACTGGAGTGAAAGTTGTTGTTGTAGGAGAACTCTACAAGGGGTAGGTAGGAGTCCCAGCTCCTATCAAAGTCAATAACACAGGCTCTCAACATGTCCTCAAGAGTCTGTATAGTCCGCTTGCTCTGGCCGTCCGTCTGCGGATGATAGGCTGTACTGAAGTGCAGCTGTGTGTCCAGTTCCTCGTGGAACTTCTGCCAAAAAACGAATATCACGGTCTGAGACGTTAGAGATCGAAACCCCATGACGAGCAACAATCTCGCATATATACACATCAGCCAGCTTCTCGGTTGATGAGCTCTCCCGAATGGGCAGAAAATGAGCACTCTTGATCGATCCACGATGACCCAAATAACGTCGAACACCTTCGCCGTTCTCAGCAGCTTGGTGATGAAGTCCATCGTGATCTGCTCCCATTTCCACATGGGAATCTCCAGGGGCTGCAGCTTGTCATGCGGCCTCTTGTTCTTGGCCTTGACCATCCTACAAGTCAAGCACCTCTCAACATACAAAGCGATTTCTCGCTTCATGCACGACCACCAGTAACTCAATCGCAGATCCCGGTACATCTTAGTGGTCCCGGTTGAATAGAGAAGCGAGACTTATGAGCCTCCTCCAAAACAGTCTGTCTGGCCCCACCAGACATCGGAACCCAGACCCGACCACAACGGGTCAATAATCCCCGGCTATCCTGAACAAATCGGGCGTTCTCACCCCTAATCCTCTCCAGCTTCCAATTTTCCCGACGCATACCCTCTGCCTGGGCTTCCCTGATCAAGCCCACAAGTGGAAAATCCACTGAAATCCTCATACATGTCACTAGAGTGGATGCTCCAGCTGACTTGCGGCTCAGAGCGTCCGCCACCACGTTCGCTTTACCTGGGTGGTAAAGGATCTCACAGTCGTAGTCCTTGACTACATCCAGCCACATGTGTTGTCTCATGTTCAGGTTCGACTGATCCATGATGTGTCTCAAGCTCTTATGGTCCGTGTAGATGGTACAGCGGACCCCATAGAGGTAATGTCTCCAAATCTTGAGAGCGAATACCACCGCTCCCAACTCCAGATCATGAGTAGGGTATCTCGTCTTATGCGGCTTCAACTGCCGCAATGCTAGGCTATCACCCGTCTTCTCTGCATGAGGACCGCTCTCAGTCCAGTGATGGATGCATCACAGAACACCACAAAATCCTCCACTCCCTCCGTGAGAGTCAAGACTGCAGCCTCGCATAGTCGCTGTCGGAGGGTCTCAAACGCCCTCTGCTGCTCGGGGCCCCATCGGAAATCCACCCCTTTCCTCGTCAGACGAGTTAGGGGTACTGCAATCTTGGAGAAATCCTTTATGAATCTCCGGTAGTACCCTGCCAATCCCAAAAAGCTCCTGATGTCTGAGGGAGAATTCGGAACTTCCCACTGCATAACCGCCTCAATTTTGGCCGGATCGACCAAAATCCCCTCCGGGTTAATGAGATGTCCCAGGAACTGGACCTCTCGTAACCAAAACTCGCACTTCAAGAACTTGGCATAAAGCCGTTCCCGCCTCAAAACCCCAATAACTCTCGCATGCTCTCGGGTCTTGGAATACACCAAGATATCGTCGATGAATACTATGACCGAGCGATCGAGCATCGGTCTACAGACCCGATTCATCAGGTCCATAAACACTGCTGGCGTGCTGGTGAGCCCAAACAGCATCACCACGAACTCGTAATGTCCACAACAAGTTCGGAACGCGGTCTTCTCCACGTCCTCCTCTCTAACCCTAACCTGATGGTACCCGGATTTGCGTGTCATAAATGAAGATGACACGCATTTGCGTATCATAAACTTCAGTAACCATTTACGATATGCATTTATGACGTGTCTTTACGATACTCATTTACGTATAATACAAAAATATGTAAACAAATATATACCAAAACAATCAATTTCATCCAATAACATCATGTCAAAAAAATTGTAATACATTGATATTAAGGGGATCTAATTGTACATTGTTATTAAGAGGTTTTCCCTAACTATATAACCTAATACTACATTGCTATTAAGGGACACCTTATGCAATGTAATGCTATACAAACTAAAAAGATATACACAAAGATGATAAACATCAAATTCCAACTAATTAGAGTTGCATCTTGCCTTTCATAATTCTTTAAGACTAATGAACCCCTACTCCGATAATTTTTGTGAGCTGATCAAATAAAAGTCAAAAAATTAATATGCTAATATAATTATTAGAAGAATCAAACATTGGATGTTAGTTGTAAAAGGCGAAATTACCCTTTTCTCCATCCAAAGAATGTGGGACTGCACTTGAGATATGATATTTGATCCATGTGGTGTTCCGGGTTCCATTAAAACCTGCTCTGCATTGAAAATATTTGCATAAGTGTGTATCGATAGCAGATAACTTTGTAATATTCAACCATTAAATGTAACAAAGTTAATGTTTTTTACTATACTATGTAGCTCGTTATATAAACAAGTAAAGAATGCTACAAAACATGGAAGAAATGTAGTCAGATTGTTAGAAGTTAGAAGTTATTCAAGTGGATAAATTTTACCAATAGTAGAGATTTTCAAGAATTCAAAGATAAGGTTGACTAGTTAGCATATAATAGTGTTAACATGAATCTACACAGTGGAATAATGTGTCCAGGCTAACTCATTTTTCCCATTTAAGGACCGGCCAACCACCAAAAGGGTGATCGGATGTTTCTTACACCAATGTACCATCTACATACAAGGAAAGGGATACAAACAAGTTAGAAGAAAAAGGAAGAGCAAGAGAAGAAAAATAAGAATATCATATGGTTAGTTACCTGATCTTCTTTGCGCGTGGGGAATTTGGCATTGCAGGTCGGTGGTGTAAATCTTTATGCATTAATACCATCTGCAAGCAAGGAGGCGGTGAATTTGATTTCTTTAAGTAGTGGTTTTAAATTACCATTTTGTCTTTTCAGAACTGCCTAATAATATGCAATCATATTGAGCACTTAGGCTCTCTGTTCTTGAGACCCATGCAAGAGGCCGACAACTGTTTTAGAAGATGCTGAAAGTTATAAAATATCATAATCATTAATCAAATTATAAAATACCATATAAACCTGCCCCAAGAGTAACACCTGCATATCAATCACATAAACATTCCAGTACAATCATTAAGAGAACCAAAACCCCAAAGGAAGCATGAGATTTTTATAGTTTCTAAAATTATTTTGTAGCACATACCTCTTATCGAGCAAGTTTGAGCTCAGCCTACAATGGTGCAATAATGGCTTCAATTGGTGGCATGTCATCATCTTTTTTAGCAGCGTGAACTCTTCGCAGAATGGCTTCTTTTGCAAACTGTGCTGCCATTGGTGCTTTCTTTTCATCATTGATTTTCTTGATTTCAAGATTCTATAATAACAAAAAGTGTATCTTGTTATATGTAACAATATGATGAAAACAATGTAAAATGGGTTGAGTATTGAGGTGGTTTAGTCAATACTTTGCTTTCTAGAAGAGATTCCCTTTTATTAAATCAAAAAACTAATACATAAGTAGAAAAAAAACATGACACGACTCGAGAGCATGTTCTATATCTGGCATTGTACCCCAAAACCTTGACACTCGCACTGTATCATGTTCTTAGTTTACATAGTGGGATCTATAAGTTGCTGAAAGGAGCTCAACACCTGATCTTGGATTAATCAATTGTGAACTATCTAGAGGACTTGAATAGCATTGTCTATGACTTGAGAAAAGGTTTCAGAATCCTTGTATTCTTGATATTCCAGGTGGAGGTAGAGTGCAAGAAACATCCAGAAGGTCTTGCACTTAGATTAGCTGAAAAGGGAGTTTGTTTCAGCTGCTTTAGAAGATGCTGAAAGTGTAGAGTTATCTATTGACCTTCGTAGAGAACTTCAGGGGCGTCAACTCGTGTAACTTCTCACAGCCGACCCAATAACAGGTGGTGGCCCAGCAGAAGCTTCACGGTATCTATCAGCAAAAAAGTACAGAAAACATGAGAATTTAATCATTTATATATCGAAATGTGATAAATATGATGAATGGTAAAACTTACAGGCAAACGATCCCAAACAAGGCGAGCATCATTTGGTTTGAGGTGATAATAAGAGGATCCAAAAGCAACAACAACCACACCAATGTAAAAGCAGGTCCAACCACAAAGCTCACCTTGTAGACTTGTTATCTGAATTTGGTAATTTGCTTATTTGCACATTTCTCAAATATTGTCCTTATAATCTTTTGATGCAAAAAAAGCATTTGGAAACCTGAGAGCAACTCTGAACAACAAATTCACAAAAATGTCCATCAATCTCTATTTTAATTTACTATCTACACCTATTTTTTCTTATAAAAATGTCCATCAATTTCTATTTTAAAAACAATGGTCTATTTAAAATATCAAACATGTTATAGATTAAATTCGCATTGAAGCTATTAAAGATGAAAAATTCTTACGTGAGTTGATTATCTGATGATGATGATACCGCCAATGTAGATGCTTCATGTGGACTCCACTCGATAGATGTTATCGGATGTTTGTGGTCCTCAAAATGTGCCACAACAGTGTAACAACCTAAAATTTCAAGACAAATTTGAACTTTTCAAAAACATTTCATCCCATTAAAATCATTACATCTTTGTTTTCAAAATGTATAATATCAGAGTTTTCCTAGAAACATAAACAAAACATGAGGAGCTGTACGATCATGCCTTCGCCTTGCCGCGATCCCCTGATGTACCTGAAACAATAAACTGAAACTGTAAGGCCGAAAGCTTAGTGAGTCCCCCTAAAATACCCATACTCCCATTAATACAAAGAGAATCATAAACAACATACTATGGGTCCAGTCAACCATCGGGTTGGAATACCCTAGGCCCTCAACCATCCGGTTGGAATGTCAACATACTATGGGTCCAATCATCCTCGGGATGGAATACCCCAGGCCCACAACCAACAGGTTGGAATGCCCACATACTATGATTCCAGTCATCCTCGGGATGGAATACTCACGGCCCACAACCAACAGGTTGAAATGCCCAGGTCTATTGGCTTTCGCACAAAGCAGATAAGCCTCAACCATCAAACAAACATGTGCACATATAACAGATAATCACATAACAGTCTATAGACAACCACTGATCTAACGGACCATACCACATACCATATAATATTATCCTACCCTCTAGGATTCCGAACTAACAGGTCATATCACTTATCACATAATATCATCCTACCCTCTAGGATACCGATCTAACAGATCATACTAACATAACAAAACCAAATAATAATCCAAAGGGCCGGCCTTGGTGCCTTAGACCCTTGAGTATAGTGAGGATAACTCACCTCGCAACTGTCGACTCGAAAGATAAGCTCAACCTCTCGGATCACCGACACGAACTCCACCACCTATAGTTACCATCAAACCATTTTATAAATTTCCAATTTCCCAAATGCCCCCAGAAGTCAACTGGTCAAACTCAAAGGTCAAGGTCAACAATCCATGTTGACCTCAACTCGTCGAGTACCCTTAGCTACTCGCCGAGTTCCTTGCATAAATTGTCAACTCACCGAGTCACTAGAGTGACTCGTCGAGTTCCTACGGTTTGGGGAAAAACCCTAGCCAACTCGCTGAGTCATTTAACTGACTCGCCGAGCCCACGACTATCTTCATCGGACTCGCCGAGTTGACCATGCAACTCGCCGAGTTCCTTCAGTCCTTTATCCATACAGATGCTTTTTAAGCCATGCTAAGGTTCCATATTGCAGATCCAGCTTCCCAAAGCATGTTTATCACGTAAAGTTGCAAACTTTACGTGCATGCAAAGCTCTAAAGCCTTAATATGACAAAAACCAAGCTTACAAACTTAGAGTCCAAGAAAAGTCCAGATCTGAAGTTACAACTTCAGATCTTAGCTTATACCCATGAATGGCTTCTTATTATGCTAGAAAAACCCTAAAATCCACCCAAAAGAGATCTAGAATAAAATGGGTTAAGATAACAGCTTAATACCTTCCCAAAAGATGCCAACTGAAGTAGATCTTGATTCCCACGAGTTCCTTGCTTCAATCTACTTGTTTCCCCAAGCTCTCCTCACCAAGAATCCTCTTTCAAAGCTTACAACACACAATGGAGCACATACACACACGTATTAGGGTTTTGTTGAGCTCTCAAGGGACTATAAAGAGGCTGGAGGAGGCTTATGATTCTTTAAATAGGGTGCAAAGCCCCAGAAATTAGGGTTTCACCCTCCAGTCCCAACTCGTCGAGTCACTCTTCCGACTCGGTGAGTTGGTCACTTAAACACGTGTTCCAAACCCGCTGCTACTCGACGAGTCAGGGCATCCAACTCGTCGAGTAGACCTTGAAACTTGAAAACTAAAGCCATAATATTAATACCTGAGAATCGGGGCATTACAATTATCCCCCACTTGAACTAGACTTCATCCTGAAAGTCCGTTGCGATGAACAACTCTGGATAGTGCTCCCGTATCTCTACCTCCGGCTCCCACGTCCACTCAGATCCCCTCCGATGCTCCTACTGTACCTTTACCAAAGGTATCTCCTTGTTCCGCAGAACTTTCATCTTCCTCTCTGGTATGACCATAGGCCTCTCCACATAATTCAGGCACTCATCGACCTGAATATCATCCAACGACACCACTGCCTCCTGATCCATAATGCACTTTCGCAACTGCGAAACGTGAAAGGTGTTGTGGATCCGACTAAGCTCATCCGATAGCTCTAGCTTGTATGTCACCTTGCCAACCTTGGTAATGATCCTGAACGACCCAATGAAACAAGGACTCAATTTCCCCCTCTTCCTGAAGTAGATCACACCCTTCCAGGGTGAGACCTTCAGGAGTACTATATCACCCACCTGAAACTCTAACTCGGATCGGCGTCTGTCGGCGTAACTCTTCTGCCGGCTCTGAGCGGTCTGCAGTCGCTCCCTAATCTGCTAAATCTTCTCGGTAGTCTGCAAGACTACCTCCGTCTATCCCATCACCCTGTGTCCGACCTCACCCCAGCAAACCGGGGTGCGACATCTCCGCCCATACAACAGCTCGAAAGGCGGGGCGCCAATGCTGGAATGATAGTTGTTGTTATAGGTGAACTTTGCAAGGGATAGGTGGGAATCCCAGCTCCCACCGAAGTCAATGACACACGCCCTCAACATATCTTCGAGGGTCTGAATGGTCCGGTCGCTCTGACTGTCGGTCTGCGGATGGAATGCTGTGCTAAAGTGCAATCGCGTGCCCAGTTCCTCGTGGAACTTCTGCCAGAAACGAGAGGTAAATCTAACATCTCGGTCGGTGACAATGGAGACCGGAACCCCATGGCGAGCCACGATCTCGTGGACGTACATGTCGGCCAACTTCTCGGCTGATGAACTCTCGCGTATGGCCAAGAAATGGGCACTCTTGGTCAACCGATCCACAATGACCCATATAGCGTCAAACCCCTTCGCCGTCCTCGACAACTTGGTAATAAAGTCCATCGTGATCTATTCCCATTTCCACATGGGAATCTCCAGGGGCTGCAGCTTGCCATGCAACCTTTGATGCTCGGCCTTGACCATCCTACAGGTCAAGCACCTCTCGATGTACCAAGCGATTTCTCACTTCATGCATGGCCACCAGTAACTCAAACTCAAATCCCGATACATCTTGGTGGCCCCCGGGTGAATAGAGAAGTGAGTCTTATGAGCCTCCTCCATCACTATCTGTCTGACCCCACTAGACATCGGAACCCATACCCGGCCGAATCGGGTCAATAATCCTCGGCTATCCTGCACAAACCGGGTGTTTTCGCCCTTGATCCTCTCCATCTTCCAGTTCTCCGTCGCATGCCCTCCACCTGAGCATCCTCATGCATACCAAAAGCCCTCGGGATTATTGCAACAGCCAGCGATACCCGAGTGGAAATGGGAAAGGATAACTATGGACTTCGTGACTAAATTACCAAAGACAGCAGACAGATTGGATGCTATCTGGGTAATCGTCGATAGGTTAACAAAATCCGCTCATTTCCTACCAATAAAAGAATCCTACAAAATGGAAAAGCTGACCAGAACATACATCAAAGAGATCGTGAGACTCCATGGAGTGCCAGTGTCTATTATCTCAGATCGAGATAGTAGGTTCACTTCAAGATTCTGGCAATCTCTTCAGAAGGCAATGGGAACACAGCTAGATATGAGCACTGCCTATCACCCACAGACGGATAGTCAGAGCGAGCGTACCATCCAGACGCTTGAGGACATGCTCCGAGCTTGCGTGATTGACTTCGGCAAGTCATGGGATGCCTACTTGCCTCAGATCGAATTCTCATACAACAACAATTATCATACAAGCATCAAGGTTGCTCCTTTCGAGGCTCTTTACGGACGTAAATGCATATCGCCCCTATACTGGGCCGAGGTGGGTGACACCCAACTAACAAAAGGGCAATCATCGAACAATACTTTAACAGGGCCAGAAATTATTCGTGAGACGACGGAGAAGATAATCCAAATCAAAGCTCGACTCCAAGCATCGCGAGACCGACAAAAGAGCTATGCTGACAAGCGACGAAAGCCATTAGAATTTCAAGTCGGGGATCGCGTGTTATTAAAGGTCTCTCCTTGGAAAAGGAATGATTCGCTTTGGGAAACGAGGAAAACTAAACCCGCGATACATTGGGCCGTTCGAGATTCTAGCCCGGATTGGTCCAGTGGCTTACAAGCTACAGCTACCTGACGAGCTCAGCAACGTACACCCCGTGTTTCACGTCTCAAATCTGAAAAAGTGCCTATCAGATGAAAATCTTGTCGTTCCGTTGGAAGAGATCGAGATTAACGAGAATCTTTTGTTCTTCGAAGAACCAGTCGAGATATTAGACAGAGAAGTGAAGTGTACAAAGCAGAGTCGCATTCCAATTGTGAAGGTTCGGTGGAATGCTAAACGTGGACCGGATTTCACATGGGAACGCGAAGACCAAATGAAGCAGAAGTACCCTCACTTATTCTCTCATTCATAATCCTAGTTTTCAAAAGAATTTCGGGACGAAATTCCCTTTAACCGGGGGATGATGTCACAACTGGTATTTTTACCAGGAAATTATGTAATCATGTAAACGTCATCTATGATAATACTTGTAACTCTAACTTGATGTCATACACTATGATCATTCTATGGCCACAAACTTAGTCAAGATTTACAATTGAAATTCAAAACTCTATGCAAAACATTTCAGAAAGTCAATTGGGGAGTTGAATACCCTAGAGATCCAGGTTCAAGTTCATTATGGACTAGGATTTCCTTATTGGGCCTAATGGACCAATAAGCATTCAATTCAACTATATTGGGCTTAGAAACCCTATTTGGATTCTAAATGGACCCAGTTCATAAATCTATAACATTTTGGACCATTTGGGCCTAGAATGATTCATTCTAACCCTAATGGGCCTTAATGGGCCATAAACTCCCTTTCTTTCATTCAAATGGGCCGTGAACCATCTAATGAGCCCAATGGGCAGAAAAATAATATTGGGCCTAGAAAATTCGATCAAAGCCAAGAAATTAAGCCCAACACCATTTTCTTCATTCCACCAGGCCCATTCTCGGCCCATGGTTAAAAAAAAGAGAAAATGGCTAATTAACCTAATCCATGACACCTCATTGTTGTTTAGGGGATAATAAGGCCTTTATACAACATGTATTAATGCACTCTCATGCTTCCATGCAAGATCACTCCTCTCTTCATCTCTCTTGATCACTCTCTGCCGAAACACCCTCACACCACCTCCATTCTTTCAAAAATCTTTCAAGGAAACTCTCTCTAGAAAACCTCCCTTCTTCTCCAAATTTTCGAAGATCTAGAGCTGTTTCAAGAAGGTCTTCACCAAAAATCATCAATCTTTGGTAAGTCACCACACATCCAAGTTAAATAACTTCATTCTTATGTTATATCACTCTTTCTAAACATTTTTTTGTGATCATACTCTTAGAAAACCCCATAAGATCAAGATCTACTCAAGGAAAGCTTGTTAGGGCCGAAACCCCTCTCTTTTCTTCAACAAACCGAGAAAAAACAAGCAAGGTGAGTTCATACCCCCTTGTTTTTGGTTTTTACTTGTTTTTGGGGGAGAATACAAGTGTTCATGTGTAGATCTATGTATTATTGCATGTTGTGTGTGATTTTCTTGGTTTATGTTGTGTTTGTGTGATAAAACTCGATGGATCCATGAAACTTCAACAAAAATAGGTGAGATTCATAAACTAAAACACTCTAGTCACCATACTACAAAGTTAAAAGTGTTATACATACCTAAGTTGTGAAAAACAAAACACAAATCTTGTATAAGGATCATTTTTGACAAATAAACAAAAGATTGAGACAAAAGTGACACCTACGGTTTTATAGGGACCAAAAGGTTCATATTAGCTTAAAAATGAGTTTTTATAATAATCATATTTTCCAAAGGGCCAAAAGTGTAAAATTTGGCATTATGGGCCTTAATGTGGCCTTACGGCTTTGTGGGCCCAAATTGCAAAAGTAATAAATTTTATGGATCAAGATGTTATGAAATAGAAACTCGAGCCAAAAATGAAAACCCACGAGATTAGGGGCTGAAAACGACACTTATTTCAAGATTTGGACCAAAAATGTTAATTTTATAAAAATTGGGCCGAAAATGTCATTTTATTCAAATAAGGGCTGAAATTGTAATTTTCTGCAAAAATGGACTGAAAATGTCATTACATGTATTTTTGGGCCAAACCCGTCAATTACTAAACATTTGGGGCGAAAATATAATTTTTTATAAATTTATGGACTAAAATGTTATTTTTAATTTAAAATAGACCAAAATGACATTTTATGTAAAAATAAGCCTTTAAATGTTCAAATTAGTTCTTAAGGGACCTAAAGAGTAATTTTTAATAAATACGGGTTCAAATTATGGAATTTTGACGTATCAAACAAAAAAAATATCATTATAACAAAACATTGGACTTTTTATAACGCTATGGATAAATGATTCGACTAAATGAACTATACTATAGCAAATAAACGAAATACAACAACGATGCGATTATTGGGCCTAGTATTTGCTATACATGTTTATTGGGCATTCGTGATCCATTTACATGTTTATTGGGCCTAATATATTCATCACATGTCTATTGGGCCTCAGTGACCCAATTACATGCTTAATGGGCCTAAAATAGCCTTTACATGTTATTGGGCCTTAGTGGCCCATTTACATGCTAATTTAGCCTGGAAGAATTCATCATGTGCTTAATGGGCTTTAATGTATCCATGGCATACTCAACAAGTCTGGAAATAACTTACATGTCTAATAGGCCATAGTTGTCTTTTCTTCATGTTTGGTGGGCCTTAACTTTTCATTTCATGCATCATCTAGTGTTCGAACTTCTAAATACATATAACGTTATACAAATTCTGTGGAAACAATTGGGATCTAGTGAGACGTGTCGGTTGACATCACTGAGTGTATGACCGTAGCTTATAGTTATAATTAGAGTCTCCTGGAGGGAGAGCGAGAGTTTGTGTATAGATCTATACGGTGGTGTCTTCCCCACACCTGAGCTGTTCGCTACAGTTAGACTAGGCTAGTCTAGGGTGACAAAACCTTGATCGAGAATCCGACATTTGGAAAAATGCCAAGACAAGAAAATCAGTCACTATCATGCATGGTTATAACGACTCATATAGATATCCATTCCCATCACGACAATACGGAAATTAAAAACTCGTATCTCATATTGATACAAAACCAATCATACAACAATGCAAAGACCGTAACATTTTTATAAATCAGAAAATATCGGATTTTCTGGGGAAATACTATTATTCAAATACCACCTATTTACAACAGAAAGAATGAAAAGAAAATTGAACGGCATACCTACATGTTACTACTATGAAATACATACATGCATTTATACTCGATTTTCACATCATTTTTCAGACTTTTTACAGAAAATATTGGATTTTTTGGGTTTTACAAACAATACAAAGACTTTTATTCAAACATGCTTATGAACTCACCAACATTATATATGTTGATCATTTTCAAAATAACTTGTATTCTCAGGTAATCGTTAAGCAGAAGGACTTTCAAGTGTGTATGGAATTATTTTGTGTAATGTCACTCATCGTACTATTAATATTTTGGAATTATGTAACCTATGACAATGTACTTGATGTGAACAATACCAGTTGTAATATGTAATGTTTGGTGATGAATGTGTTATGTTTCATGTATATTCATTGTGATGACATTTCAATTGATAGTCACACGAGCCCTCGGACGTTTCCGCCGTCTGGTTTGGGGGTGTGACAGGTTAGTATCAGAGCCAGGTTTATAGTGAACTGGCATATCTAACCATACTTGATATGCAACTATAAATACAATGAGACTAAAACACTCTGAATAAAGTGCATACATTAAAACAATAACATTAAAAGTCTCTAGAGGAAATGGAACACTGTGATTAAACTCGGGCAGTTATGTAGTTATATTGGGGTAAATATAGTCTGATCAACTATATTTATTCAAAATATGACCAACATGTGTTTGGGGGTAATTATGGCGGGAAATTGACCTAGAAGCTTACCTCATATCCAAAACTTCTCAGGAATTCAAACATAAATAATGAAAATACTATAGGAGTATTTTGAAATTTTATATACACCCCTTTTACACACTTCTCACTCCCAGCTTCTCGCGCAGCCACCATGGATGGAGCGCATCAGGGCATTCTTTTCCACCAGAACCTAGTGGCTCACGGAGAGATTGAAGAAGACCCCGTGGTAGGACCCGAGGCAACCTCTGACCTTGAGGGTGAGGAGTATACAGATATGGACTACGAGTTTGACGAGACTGATGATGACGAAGAGGACGATAAGAACACTGAAGAAGTTCTCGGCGAGCCTCCTACCACAGAAGTGCATCAGGACGATCCTATACCGCCAAGGGACTCCATTGGTGGAACCCGCTCTTCGGAAGAAGAAATTGCCACACTTCGACAGCAGTTGTTGGCAATGGAGACGCGAGCCGTGCAAGCGGAACAAGAAAGGGATGAGGTAATTAGAGAAATGACCGAGATGGCTACTTTAGTAGCGCAACATTTTGGAATATGATATCGCTATTACTGTTAGACTCATCACGTCATGAATATGATTCGCTCCCTCACTTACTAGTATCGTCATGTTTCCTTTTATATGTATGCTACTGTATGTACCATCGACCTTATGTTTAAGTGATTACACTACTCATAGGGTCGTCATGCTGACAGATTATATGTTTTCCCATGTACTGTATGCCTTCTGGCAAATTTTCATGTATTAAAAACAATTAGTATTAATGGAAATGCTTTATGTTTTTATCGTGATGTTGTTATCTGCTATGTGTTTATTTCCTTGTTTTATGTTAATACATGGAATCACCTAAGTGCACACTCGATACGCCGAGTCTATAGAATTCTAAACTCGGGATATGATATGTACTCAACATCTTTCCGTTCTTTGACAGAAATATGTCCCAAAGACCCAACCGTGGAAACAACACAACACCGACCCCGTCGGAAATAAACTCAGTTGCATTCCAAGCAGCAGTGTCCGCTGTGGTCACTGCCGGACTTGCGCAGATTCGCAATGGAAACAACGGAGAAGGCAACGGACACGGAACCGGAAGCACAAATCAAGGAACAAACCACAGAACCACACAAACATGCACTTACAAGGCAACGGAGAAGGCAACGGACACCAAACCTCGAACCTTCAATGGAACAAGAGGCGTAATAGCCCTGAAGAGATGGATTGAGAAGGTGGAATCAGTTTTTGAAATTTGCGGGTGTCCGGATGGGTGCAAGGTCAAGTTTGCAGCCTGCACATTCACTGATCAAACTCTCTCCTGGTGGAATGGCCACATAGAGGCCATGACACTCCCGGTGGCGAACGCGTTGCCATGGGAAGAGCTTAAAGAAATGATGCTGGTTGAATACTATCCAAGAGGCGAAATTCAGAAGATGGAACAAGAGTTGTGGAATCTCACGGTTCAAAACTCCGATATTGATGCATACATATCCAAGTTTAGTGAGCTATCTCTTTTGTGTCCTGGAATGATCACCTCAGAAGGGTAAAAGATTGAGAGGTTTATCTGGGGATTGACTGCACCTATCCAAGGGAATGTCATTGCGGCAAACCCTGAGACGTTTGATAGTGCTAAGAGGTTGGCTAAGAAATTGTATGATCATGGCAACAAAAAGGGTGCCAAAACAGGAGAAGCGGAGGTTAAGAAAGAAGGTGAGAGCAAGAAAGGGAAAAACAACAAGCGAAGGGAAAGCAGAACTCCAAATCATCAAAGAAAAAACAAAATGTGACGGTCCATGCTGCAACTCAAGCTACCACCATACCACATGCTCCAACCTCATCCACGCCAAATGCTCCAAAGCAGTACTCAGGAAATCTCCCCAAATGTAACAAATGCAACTTCTATCATCATGGGGAATGCAGAGAGATGATTTGCACAAGGTGCAACCGGAAAGGCCATACATCAAAGTATTGTAGGACTCAGCTTCAACAAAACCAGATGCCAAACAACAACAACAACAACAACAATAACAACCACAACAACAATAACAACAACACCAATGCTGGGGCCAGTCATACCTGTTACAGATGTGGGAGAACCGGGAATTTCAGGCGTAATTGCCTCAATGTTAACAATCAAGGAGATGGAGGATCGGTAAGAGTGTTGACTTTGGGACAAGGCGAAGCAGTCCAGGACCCTACCGTTGTCACCGGTACGTTCCTACTTAACAACATATATGCATGCATCTTATTCGACAGCGGAGCAGAGCGAAGTTTCGTTACTAACAAGTTTGAACATTTACTAAAACAACGACCCCATAAGCTCAATGAAACCTTCACGATGGAAATGGCTAATGGGAAGACTGAATCAACTAAAGATATCTATATAGGATGCACGTTAACACTAAACAACCACTCTTTCCAAATAGATTTGATGCCTGTAAATGTTAGGAGTTTTGATGTGTGACAACCCGAAACTTTTCCCGTTATCCTTACCCAGTTTCCGTTAATAAAATTTGGGTTTTTATTTAATTCCGTCAAATTTCTTAATTTGGGAAGGACCTTAAGTTTTAAATAAATAACATGTATTTTATACGATTCGGAATAAACCGGGAATCACGCGAAAAGCTTGAAACTTCCTCGAAAATCACCGAGTTCACGGTCAGGACGCGTTTACGACCGTAAACTCATGTAGACCGTAACCCCGTTTACGGTCAGGTGGACTCCCCTCTTTGACCGAGAACTCTACCCTATATATAGAGTATTTGGCCTTCCTTTCACACTTTAAACACTACAAAGGCTTTCTCTCTCTACTCTCTCTCTACCTGCATTGAGTTTCCTCCAAGACCTTCAAGAACACGGTTGTGTTTTGGACCGAAAACACCCCCATTTGCCTCCAAATCGTAAGTACCACCCTCCTTTACATCTATCTAGTTACAATCCTTCATTTTGGACTTAAGATCATCACTCTTTGCATGAACAAAAGAGTTTACGGTCCTATGAATCTTCATAGACCGTAAACCCTTATAAAGGGTGTTCTTATAGCCTTTACCTTTCCTAAGGCTAAGAATGGTCCCCAGAATCCGATGCCTTTGAATGAAGCCCTTGAAAAACATCATTTGTGCAAGATTGATGAGTTTACGGTTGTATCTCCTTAGACCGTACACCCTTCAATGACCGTAAACCCATGGACCGTGAACCCATGGAACCGTAAACCCATGGAACCGTAAACCCATGGACCGTAAACCTTATGACCGTAAGGTCATTAGACCGTGAACTCCATGACCGTAAACACTAAGGCCGTGAACACTTGGACCGTGAACTCCAATGGTCATACCTCTTTGACCGTAAACTCTATAGGGTGGCCATATACCCTAGTTATGCAATCATATGTGATTGTATCCCATACATCTTAGAGTTTCCTAGCCAATAAGGGTGTTACCCTTCTTATTTAGTCGTCTATGCACTAAATTCATACATATACATGTCTATATGTGTCTATTAGGATCATTGTGTGCTCAAGGTTACACCTGACACTCTGCACTCCTCTTCCAACCACACGTCAGAACCACTCAATACAGGTGAGTTCATACCCCTACATTTTCTGTGTTTTTAATGTTTTCAGGGGGGAATACAAGCCAAACTCAGAGTATTTTATTAAGTTTTAAACTTATTAATACAATCCAACGATTTCTACGTTTAATAACATATTCGAATATTTTATCCCTTTTTAACATGTTGAGCATAAGGGAAACTTTTATATTGGAAATCTAACTTCATAGCTTTCAGAAAGGTTTTTACAAAGCATTTTCATATCAATTCTATTAAACTATAATGGGTATAGTTTGGAATAACCCGCTAGGCAGTTTTCACCAAATCAGATTTCATGAATAAGTATGTATAAACTATGGCAGATTTAGTTTATGTTATATATTTTTCTCAGGAGTATAAAGTACTATTATTCAAGGTTAATTATTGTTTTATACTGTTTCTCGCTAGTAAACTAGATTATACATAATTGTGAGGCTCTACTTCAATACGGTACCCTTAGTGTACTGAACTAAATCCTATCATAGTATAACCAGAGTCTCCTGGAGGGAGAGCGTGAGATTTGTGAATAGATCTATTCGGGACTGACAATCCCACACAAGAACTGCTAGCTACAGTTAGGCAGGCATGCCTGTGGTGGACAAATGTCATTTAGCATAAACGCCTGAAGAACGTTATAAAGGTCTCTAGGTTACATCAAGTATGGTTATACGACTCGCAAATAAGTATAAACTAACTTTGGTTTACGGACTCTAATCTTCATTTGTTTTATTTTGAGTAATAAAACTACTTTTATATATGCTAATAGTAATCGGGGATTTCTAAACTGGCATCTCTACCTCTAGGACAGATAACCTGCTTTTAGGGAAAATATAGGATTTTCCCAGGATAACACTAGCATTTATAAAACTGATGGTTTATATTCTACTAATGGACGTTCGTATTCATTCCATGACTCCTTGGATTGTGCGTATTTAGTACGAACCGGGAAGTCATGGAAGGAATGGGTTTTTCAAACATGTTTTCATAAGAAAATATAGGATTTTATTGAGAAACACTTTTCAAAAGAATCAAAGAACATTTTTCCACCAAAAACTAAATGCTTATGAACTCACCAGCTTTATGCTGATATTCTTTCAAAACTTCTTGTATTCTCAGGGAATTAGTAGGCAGGTACTTCCAGGAATTTGGAGAAGTCGGAGCGTTAGAGTCACGTCTTTCCATTTTACTTTTGATATGAACAAAACTATGTATTAAAAAATGTAAACCTTTTTCACATATGTATTCAATGTCTGGTTGTGTTTACTATGCTTGCTATGATACAATTGTTGTGATACTACGCATGACGTCCTCCGCCCCCGAATGTTTTTGCCGTTCCGGTTTGGGGGTGTGACAGATTGGTATCAGAGCCCTTATTTATAGGGAAGTAAGTATACCGAACCTTACATGGTATACAACTATAAACATTAAGGGGCCTAAGTGCTCTAAACTAAGAGTATACTTTCAAAAATATACGTATTTTTATAAAAAGTATACAAGTATACCTAGGTACCGGAATCAGTGTCATAAGTAGAACAAAACAAAAGTATTTGGATGTTGGACATCACGGTTAAACCTGGGCAGTATGTAATCATGTCTAGGGTCAATTTAGCCTAATCAACTATATTCATTCGAGACATGACCAACAAGTGCTTGGGAGTGACTGTGGTGTTGCAGCAAGCCTAAAACTTACCTAGATACCAGAGGAGTTCTAGAGCCAAACGTAAGGATTAAAATACTATAGGAGTATTTTAGGATGCTATAATGACTAAGCCGGAAACTTACCCCCAGTGGCCCCAATACCAAATCCTAACCCTCGAGTTGGATTCCAAGGTCCAAAGCCTATGTGGGTTGAGAGTTTGAATAGGTGGAGCCACGAGCAAGACCAACCCCTCCCATACGACGGAAACCGCAAATTCTACAATCTGAACGAAGGAGGCCCCGCGGACAGGGCCCTTCCAATCCTGATACGTCGAGTGGCTCGCAATGTGGAGCTAGGTATGGCAACCCTTCAGCGAACCATGGAGCTCGAAGCGGATTCGAACACCAGCACGGATCGCATTCGTCGCCTCGAGATTTCTAATGCGAGAGATGCAAGGAACACTGAAGCTCTGCATCAAGAGTTAGCTACAACCCGAGCCGAAGTCATAGAGCTCCGCGCACGCCAGACTGAGTACGAGAGACGCCTGCTTGGTGTGGAGCGTCAACTGGCCGAATTAAGGTTTCACTTGAGGAGTACTCGTCGCCGATAGGGGGATACTCTACTCATCCTTGCTTTTTGGTCTAAGAAATAACTTTTATATATATGTTATGAGTATCTCTTTTCCATAAACATCTCTGTCTATCATGTTGCCAAGATTTTCTCTCTATTAGTATGACTTAGACCTACTTTTAGGCCAAAGTTTCCAAAATATGTGTAATCTTAGTTTCAGTTATGATGGCAACAATCATATTTCAGTTCAAGATTATCATTGTCAAAAGTATACCTTAGATTGGTAGCATGCAAATTAAGCAACTTTATCAAGGTCCTATCACTGTTTTGTCTTCAAAACATGTATCATAGGATGTACTTAGACGATTATTCCTTTTCCCCATCGATTTCATATCATTCTTCATGAAAAACTTCGATGTCCTAATCGGCATGAGATGGTTGAGCCCCAAATCGTGTTGATGTCCTTTGATTCGAGAGGACGATTCGTCTCAATCCTTCCATCTGACGAAGTCCTCACTGGTTATAGTGATAAAATTTGTTCGAACCTTCGTATCATTTCCTGCGCCAAAGCACAGAGGTATCTGTGAAAGGGATGTCATGCATTCCTGGCTCATATTATCGATGAGACGCAAAAAGTTAAAGACCTCGAGAGCATCTACGATGTCTGCAACTTTCCTGATGTCTTTCCCAAAGACATTCCAGGAATTCCTCCCGAGCGTCAAGTTGAATCCTGTGTCGACTTGATCCCCGGACCTACCCTTATAGCTAACCCTTCATATCATCTGGAGCCGGAGAAAATGGGGGAAGTTATCCAGCTAGCTCAATGAGCTGAGCAACCAGGAGTTCGTAAATTTATTGTATGCGAATTCTATTGTGTTCAGATCTTTTCTATTCTTGCTAAGACCACATCATGGGGATGTGGGTCGAATCAATGAGAATCAGGTAGCAAAACGGGAAATCCCAATGCATAGATAAAATTTAGGATACATCCAGAGGCAACCATTGTTGCTCACAAACTTCTTCTCTTGACATGTAGCAGATCATGCCTCCAAAGGAACGTAACCAACCCACCAGTAAGACACCAGTACTCCAGATGGACCCAACCACGTTCCAAGATACTGTCACAGCAGCCGTAGCAGCCGCCCTAGCTGTTCTTAACGCTAACAACCCAAATGGGAATGGGAACAGTTTCCACACCTCGAACTGTAGCAGCACACCAGGAAACAAATAAGGGCTTATTCAAGAGGGCACTCCAACTCCCAAACCTAAGAGCGCCAAACGAAAATTCTGGAACAAGAGGGAGCGCAAGTTGTCTCAGAAACGTGCCAAGAGACAACAACCCGCGATAACTCCTACAACCACAACATCTGCCAGACCAGTGCCAACGCCAGTGCGGTGATATGCTGGAAAACTTCCAAATTATGAGGAATGCAACTTCCACCACGTAGGAAAGTGCCGCGAACTTCGATGTAAGAACTGCAACAGACAAGGACACACCACACGATACTGCAGGGCTCCTGCACAGCCAAGTACCTCGATTTCTGGCGTACCAATGGGTCAGGTTTGCTACAATTGTGGCGAACCCGGACATTTCAAAAGGAATTGTCCAAGGATTAAGGATGGACAGGAAATTCGTTTCATACAGACCCCGACTCAACACATTATTTCCACTACCGATGCTAACATAGTTCAAGTGTGCGGTACATGTGGAGAAATAGGACATCTCAAAAGAGACTGCCCCACAGAGAAAAACAATGAGGGAGCAGGAGGAGTCTGACCTCAGAAGATGAGGAAGCATCAAAGGACCCTGCCATGTTTTGGTACGTTTTCGAAAACCCTAAAAATTGCTCATAACCGTGATTACTTCCTCGTCCAAATCAAATCACGAAATCCTTATAAGGTTTAAAGCCCTAATGAGCAAATTATGATAGCTTTGTGAATACGCTAAGGTCAGTTGTAGTTATACAAGGCTTGTGTACACCAAACGATCATAGAGAGATCTAGTAAGAACCATTTTATGAAAGTTCATCGTTTCAAAACAGAACCCTCATGTTAGTAGTACCTGTTAACTTCGAGTCAAACACAGAAAACAACAGAGACATTCATTTAGGGCATCAATGTTCTAACAAAACGATCCTTCCAAACTAACTTAACGCGCAAATCTATGTCGCCATCCTGCTTAGCCCGACTGAATCTATGTCATACCAAACCCTTTTGTCGTAAATCGTCCGATCACAAAACTCTCGTCGCTCGTAACGATAAACTAGATGCGAACCCCCGAAATTCCATCTCACCTCAAACTCTCGAAGGTATTCATACAAGGAGTATGGTATCCAACCGTAACCTTCCTTAAGCACCCTTAACAGACCATTTTGGAAACACCCCTCGCGCAACAAGTCAAGTTCAAGCATAGAGGCTAGGGACACATACAGTTAGCCTATCAATGTTAAATGTGCACGCGAGGGTGGTGTATAATTAAGATCCTGCAGACTTAGGATGTGTGTTTCCGCCCTATCTCCTGTTCCTTGTTTGGTTGTGGACTTGGGGCAGTGACACCCATCCGACCGTCTTATTAATCTTAATTATATACGTCCTGTGTACATGAGGCAATGATAGACGGACCAGGTATGAGTCCTACCATGAACTCAAGGACAAAGGTTGCTCAGAACTACGGAAGAACATCCTACCAGTTGGATGAACGTGGCCAGGTAACCCCAACCTACACATCATTCTCAGATCAGAATAGCAAATGCAGCAGTGATGACCTGCTGAATCACCCAGCAAGGATTTGAATTCACTAGAGAACGTGAGAGTTGTATGAAACCCAAGGGCTCTACCGATCCTGGAGAAACGTATGTCCAATGAGACACTTGTGATAACCTTCATCTTTTTCTAAAAATCCAGGAATTTTATTCCGTGTTTGAATTTCGGGACGAAATTCCCTCTAACGGGGGGATGATGTGACAACCCGAAACTTTTCCCGTTATCCTTACCCAGTTTCCGTTAATAAAATTTGGGTTTTTATTTAATTCCGTCAAATTTCTTAATTTGGGAAGGACCTTAAGTTTTAAATAAATAACATGTATTTTATACGATTCGGAATAAACCGGGAATCACGCGAAAAACTTGAAACTTCCTCGAAAATCACCGAGTTCACGGTCAGGACGAGTTTACGACCGTAAACTCGTGTAGACCGTAAACCCGTTTACGGTCAGGTGGACTCCCCTCTTTGACCAAGAACTCTACCCTATATATAGAGTATTTGGCCTTCCTTTCACACTTTAAACACTACAAAGGCTTTCTCTCTCTACTCTCTCTCTACCTGCATTGAGTTTCCTCCAAGACCTTCAAGAACACGGTTGTGTTTTGGACCGAAAACACCCCCATTTGCCTCCAAATCATAAGTACCACCCTCCTTTACATCTATCTAGTTACAATCCTTCATTTTGGACTTAAGATCATCACTCTTTTCATGAACAAAAGAGTTTACGGTCCTATGAATCTTCATAGACCGTAAACCCTTATAAAGGGTGTTCTTATAGCCTTTATCCTTCCTAAGTCTAAGAATGGTCCCCATAATCCGATGCCTTTGAATGAAGCCCTTGAAAAAGCATCATTTGTGCAAGATTGATGAGTTTACGGTTGTATCTCCTTAGACCGTACACCCTTCAATGACCGTAAACCCATGAACCGTGAACCCATGGAACCGTAAACCCATGGAACCGTAAACCCATGGACCGTAAACCTTATGACCGTAAGGTCATTAGACCGTGAACTCCATGACCGTAAACACTAAGGCCGTGAACACTTGGACCGTGAACTCCAATGGTCATACCTCTTTGACCGTAAACTCTATAGGGTGGCCATATACCCTAGTTATGCAATCATATGTGATTGTATCCCATAAATCTTAGAGTTTCCTAGCCAATAAGGGTGTTACCCTTCTTATTTAGTCGTCTATGCACTAAATTCATACACATACATGTCTATATGTGTCTATTAGGATCATTGTGTGCTCAAGGTTACACCTGAGACTCTGCACTCCTCTTCCAACCACACGTCAGAACCACTCAATACAGGTGAGTTCATACCCCTACATTTTCTGTGTTTTTAATGTTTTCAGGGGGGAATACAAGCCAAACTCAGAGTATTTTATTAAGTTTTAAACTTATTAATACAATCCAATGATTTCTATGTTTAATAACATATTCGGATATTTTATCCCTTTTTAATATGTTGAGCATAAGGGAAACTTTTATATTGGAAATCTAACTTCATAGCTTTCAGAAAGGTTTTTACAAAGCATTTTCATATCAATTCTATTAAACTATAATGGGTATAGTTTGGGATAACCCGCTAGGCAGTTTTCACCAAATCAGATTTCATGAATAAGTATGTATAAACTATGGCAGATTTAGTTTATGTTATATATTTTTCTCAGGAGTATAAAGTACTATTATTCAAGGTTAATTGTTGTTTTATACTGTTTCTCGCTAGTAAACTAGATTATACATAATTGTGAGGCTCTACTTCAATACGGTACCCTTAGTGTGCTGAACTAAATCATATCATAGTATAACCAGAGTCTCCTGGAGGGAGAGCGTGAGATTTGTGAATAGATCTATTCGGGACTGACAATCCCACACCAGAACTGCTAGTTACAGTTAGACAGGCATGTCTGTGGTGGACAAATGTCATTTAGCATAAACGCCTGAAGAACGTTATAAAGGTCTCTAGGTTATATCAAGTATGGTTATACGACTCGCAAATAAGTATAAACTAACTTTGGTTTACAGACTCTAATCTTCATTTGTTTTATTTTGAGTAATAAAACTACTTTTATATATGCTAATAGTAATCGGGGATTTCTAAACTGGCATCTCTACCTCTAGGACAGATAACCTGCTTTTAGGGAAAATATAGGATTTTCCCAGGATAACACTGACATTTCTGAAACTGATGGTTTATTTTCTACTAATGGACGCTCGTATTCATTCCATGACTCCTTGGATTGTGCGTATTTAGTACGAACCGGGAAGTCATGGAAGGAATGGGTTTTTCAAACATGTTTTCATAAGAAAATATAGGCTTTTATTGAGAAACACTTTTCAAAAGAATCAAAGAACATTTTTCCACCAAAAACTAAATGCTTATGAACTCACCAGCTTTATGCTGATATTCTTTCAAAACTTCTTGTATTCTCAGGGAATTAGTAGGCAGGTACTTCCAGGAATTTGGAGAAGTCGGAGCGTTAGAGTCACGTCTTTCCATTTTACTTTTGATATGAACAAAACTATGTATTAAAAAATGTAAACCTTTTTCAAATATGTATTCAATGTCTGGCTGTGTTTACTATGCTTGCTATGATACAATTGTTGTGATACTACGCATGACGTCCTCCGCCCCCGAACGTTTCTGCCGTTCCGGTTTGGGGGTGTGACATGATGTGATAATTGGCATGGATTGGTTAAGCCCCCATCATGCTGAAATTATGTGTCACGAGAAGGTCGTTCACCTTCATCTTCCCAATCACGAAACCCTAATAATCTATGGAGATAAACCCGGCACAAATCTTCGCCTTATCTCGTGTATCAAGGCACAAAAGTGTCTACACAAGAATAACTACACATTCCTCGCTCATGTCATAGATAAAACCAAGGAAGAGATAAACATTCATAACATCCCAATGGCGTGCGACTTTCCAGATGTATTTCCTGAAGATCTTCCAGGAATAGCTCCAGAAAGGCAAGTCGAATTCTGAATCGACCTCATGCCTGGAGCCACTCCGATCGCCAAATCACCCTATAGGTTGGCTCCCGCTGAAATGCAAGAATTATCAAGCCAACTGATTGAACTCCTGGATAAAGGATTTATAAGACCAAGCTTCTCTCCATGGGGAGTTCCGGTTCTTTTCGTTAAAAAGAAAGACGGATCCTTCGGGATGTGCATTGACTATAGGGAACTGAATAAGCTCACCATCAAAAACCGGTATCCCCTTCCACGAATCGATGATCCATTTGACCAACTTCAAGGGGCTAGATACTTTTTGAAGATAGATCTGAGATCCGGTTATCATCAACTCAAAATCCGAGATGAGGACATTCCTAAGACTGCTTTTCGAACTCGCTACGGTCATTACGAATTTGTCATGATGCCTTTCGGTCTAACAAATGCCCCCACTGCATTTATGGACCTCATGAATCGAGTTTGCCGCCCATTCCTTGACAATTTCATGATCGTTTTCATCGATGATATTCTCATATACTCTCGAAGCGAAGAAGAGCATAGCCAACATCTCCGACAGATCTTAGAGACCATGCGGGCTGAAAAGTTGTATGCGAAACTCTCCAAATGTGAGTTTTGGCTCCGCAGTGTAAATTTCTTGGGTCATGTTGTCAGCAAGGAAGGAATCCATGTAGATCCTTCCAAGGTCAAGGTCATTAAAGGCTGGGCAAATCCGACAACACCAACGGAAATTTGCCAATTCTTGGGTCTTGCAGGCTACTACTGAAGGTTCATTCAGAACTTTTCCAAGATAGCCAAACCTCTCACCACATTGACACAAAAAGGCGTACCTTTCAACTGGACTGAGAAGCAAGAGATTGCCTTCCAAACCTTGAAGCAAGCCCTCTGTAGTGCACCAGTGCTATCCTTACCGGAGGGAACTGAAGACTTCGTAGTCTACTGTGATGCTTCGAATCAAGGTTTAGGTTGTGTCCTTATGCAACGCGGGAAGGTAATTGTGTATGCGTCCATGCAACTAAAAACTCATGAAGTGAATTACACCACCCATGATCTCGAGCTGGGAGCGGTGGTCTTCGCCTTGAAGATTTGGAGGCACTACCTTTATGGTACCAAGTGCACCATTTTCACCGATCATAAAAGCCTCCATCACATTTTAAATCAAAAGGAACTAGACATGAGACAGCAGAGATGGGTTGAGCTGCTAAATGATTATGAGTGTGAGATCATGTACCATCCAGGCGAGGCTAACATGGTAGCCGATGCCCTGAGCCGAAAGGAGTATTCAAGTCGTCGCGTGAAGACTCTATCAATCACCATCCAATCGCATCTAGCCTCACAAATAAAGGAAGCCCAATTGGACACATTGAAACTGGAGAATGTCACTGGTGAATCACTGCGTGGAATGGATAAGGAACTTGAAGTTAAAGAAGATGGAACTCACTAATTCATGAATAGAATCTGGGTTCCCAATGTAATGGGGACCCAATTTCCCCCTCTTCCTGAAGCGGATCACACCCTTCCAGGGTGAGACCTCCAGGAGAACCATATCACCCACCTGAAATTCTAACTCAGATCGTCGTCTGTCGGCGTAACTCTTCTGCCGACTCTGAGCGGTCTGCAATCGCTGCCTAATCTGCTGAATCTTCTCAGTAGTCTGCAAGACTACTTCCGTCCGCCCCATCACCCTGTGTCCCACCACACCCCAACAAACCGGGGTGCGACATCTCCGTCCATACAACAGCTCGAAAGGCGGGGAGCCAATGCTGGAATGACAACTGTTGTTGTAGGCGAACTCTGCAAGCGGTAGATGGGAATCCCAACTCCCACCAAAGTCAATGACGCACGCCATCAACATATCCTCGTGGGTCTGAATGGTCCGCTCGCTCTGACCGTCAGTTTGCGGATGGAATGATGTGCTAAAGTGCAACCGCGTGCCCAGTTCCTCGTGGAACTTCTGCCAGAAACGGGAGGTAAACCTAACATCTCGGTCGGAGACAATGGAGATGGGAACCCCATGGCGAGACACGATCTCGCAAACGTACATGTCGGCCAACTTCTCGGCCGACGAACTCTCCCGAATAGCCAAGAAATGGGTACTCTTGGTCAATCGATCCACGATGACCCATATAGCATCAAATCCCTTCGCTGTCCTCGACAACTTGGTAATGAAGTCCATCGTGATCTGTTCCCATTTCCACATGGGAATCTCTAGAGGCTGCAGCTTACCATGCGGCCTCTGATGTTCGGCCTTGACCATCCTACAGGTCAAGCACCTCTCGACATACCAAGCGATTTCTCGCTTCATACATGGCCACCAGTAACTCAAACTCAGGTCTCTGTACATCTTGGTGGCTCCCGGGTGAATAGAAAAATGAGACTTGTGAGCCTCTTCCATGACCGTCTGCCTGACCCACCAGACATCGGAACCCAAACTCGACCGCATCGGGTCAACAATCCCCGACTATCCTATACAAACCGGGTACTCTCACCCTTGATCCTCTCCAGCTTCCAATTCTTCGGTCGCATGCCCTCAACCTGGGCATCTCTGATCAAACCCACAAGCGGAGAATCCACCCGTATCCTCATACATCTCGTTGGGGTGGAAGACCCAGCTGACTTGCGGCTCAGAGCGTCCGCCACCACATTCGCTTTACCGGGGTGGTAAAGGATCTCACAATCGTAGACCTTGACTACATCCAGCCACCTGCACTGCCTCATGTTCAGGTTCGACTGATCCATGATATGCCTCAAGCTCTTGTGATCCGTGTATATGGTGCAACGGACCCCGTATAGATAATGTCTCCATATCTTGAGAGCGAACACCACTGCTCCCAGCACCAAATCGTGCGTAGGGTATCTCGTCTCATACGGCTTCAGCTGCCGCGATGCATAAGCTATCACTCGTCCTCTCTGCATGAGGACCGCTCTGAAATCTGTGATGGATGCATCACAGAACACCACAAACTCCTCAACTCCCTCCGGGAGTGTCAAGACTGAGGCCTCGCACAACTGCTATCGGAGGGTCTCAAACGCCCTCTGCTGCTCAGGGCCCCACCGGAAATCCACCCCCTTCCTCATCAGACGAGTGAGGGGTACTGCAATCTTGGAGAAATCCTGAATGAATCGCCGGTAGTACCCCGCTAATCCCAAAAAGCTCCTGATGTCTGAGGGAGATTTCGGAACCTCCCACTGCATGACCGCCTCGATTTTGGCCTGGTCGACCAAAATCCCATCCTGGTTAACGAGGTGCCCCAGGAAATGGACCTCTCGTAACCAAAACTCGCATTTCGAGAACTTAGCATAAAGCCGTTCCCGCCTTAGAACGCCCAATAATTCCCGCAGATGCTCCTCATGCTGCTCTCGGGTCTTGGAATACACCAAGATATCGTTGATAAATACTATGACCGAGCGATCGAGCATCGGTCTGCAGACCCGATTCATCAGATCCATAAATACTGATGGTGCGTTGGTGAGCCCAAACGGCATCACCACGAACTCGTAATGTCCATAACACATCCGAAACGCGGTCTTTTCCACGTCCTCCTCCCTCACTCTAACCTGATGATACCCGAATCTCAAATCGATCTTAGAAAACCAAGATGCACCCTGCAAATGATCGAAGAGATCATCTATCCTCGGGAGTGGATAACGGTTCTTCACCGTTAACTTGTTCAACTCCTGGTAGTCGATGCACATCCGGTGCGAACCGTCCTTCTTTTGGACAAAACGAATCGGTGCTCCCCACGGAAAACTGCTAGGTCGGATGAACTGCTTGCCCAGCAGTTCCTGCAGCTGTGACGACAACTCCTGCATCTCGGGTGGCGCTAATCGGTACGATGCCTTGGCGATAGGGGCCGCACTAGGCTTGAGGTCGATCCGAAACTCGACCTGCCTCTCCGGAGGTATCCCTGGAAATTCCTCTAGAAACACATCTGCAAATTCCCTGACCACAGGAACATCGGAAACCGAAATCTGATCCTTGGCTCGCGTATCCAATACATACGCTAGGTAACCCGCACCCCCATGCTGAATATACTGCCGAGCCCTGACGACTGAACAAAACCCTGATCCCACTCTGGTGCTCTCACCATATACAATCAGTTCTCCCCCACTTGGGGTTCGAACCACCACCCGCTGACCATCACAATCAATCATGGCACCGAAACGACTGAGCCAGTCCATTCCCACAATCACGCTTACATCCCCCATGGGGATCGAAATCAATTCTATCGGAAAAGGTATCCCGAATATCTCCATCTCACACCCTCGGTAGATCGAAGAAGCAGAAACCCCATGTTCGTTGGTGATAGAGACTCGCAACGGACACTCTAGCTCGCCTACTGGCACTCTCTGAACTCCCTACTAAATGTCTGAGATACAAAGAACCGACTCGCCCCCGAGTTAAATAAAACTAATGCAGGTAAGGAGTTCACTAAAAACGTACCTAATCACAGGTACTAAAGATAAGCATACATCAGATATAATAAATGAGATAAAGGATAGAAACATACCCGCAACCACATCCGGTGCCCTTGGCCTCCTCGGTCGTAAGCTGAAAAGCACGCCCCTGAGCCATCGGGGGCTCTGCCCTACCCTGCCTCCCATCGGTAATCCTCAGTGTAGCCGACGCGGGAGCCTGCGCCGACTTAGCGGCAAGTAACGAACAGTTGGCCTTAACGTGGCCAACCTGATCACAGTGATAACATAACCTCATACCCTGAATTGGGACTGCCTGGCGACAGTCCTTCGCGTAATTCCCCTCATTGCCACACCTGTGGCACCCACTACCAGCTCGACACACACCAGAATGACCCTTGCCACATTTCCCACAAGTGCGGCTCTGCTGACCCCCGATCCTAGTATCAGCGGTCTTAGACCGCTTCGGCGTCGGATGAAACTGTGTCGAGGCCTGCCGCTGCTCTCTTAACTGCAGCTCAATCTCTAACTCACGCCGTCTAGTGGCCTCCTGCAACTTCGGAAGAGTATCACATCGTTGGGTAGACACAAACTGACGGATATCCGTCTTGAGCATGCTCAGATAACGGGTCATCTGGGCCTGCTCGGAAGCAAACTCCGGGCAAAACATCGCCTTCTCAGTGAACATACGGGTGATCTCCGTCACCGACTCCTCATCCTGTCTCAAACTCAGAAATTCATGTGCCAAACGTTCCCGCTCGACCCGCGGAATGTAACGGGCGCGGAACATGTCCCTGAACTGCTCCCAAGTAACAACAGTTCTCTGATCATCAGTGTACGACCCAGTCGCAAATCTCCACCAGTCCTTGGCCCCGGACCTTAGTAGGTTCAGAGCACACCTGACCTTCTTGTCAGTAGGACATGAGCAGGTAAAGAAGCACTGAAGTGGTGTAGATATAATGGCATGTGCGGAATTAAGAATGATTTAGTGAATCATCAAGTAAAATCAAGAACATGAACACAAGATCTAAATAATTCTTTTAAGCTCTCATTAGTTTCATAGAAAGAGTACAAAATGGGTTTTGTAAATTCTCTCTTTAAACTAATCTCTCAAAATGTTCATTAGATAAAATGAGTGTCACTCACTTCCTTATAAAGGAAAGACAACTCATTATGCACAATCAAAGGAGTAAGCCCTCATAACATCCGAGAGTGACTTTGCACCCTTACATTCCCCCCCCCCCTCAAAGTTAGGATTGGATGTCTGGCTTCAATCTCCAACGAGTACGCGCGATCAAGACCAAACTCCCCCTCGAAGTAAACACCGGTCTTCAAATCCGCAAATGAAAGATCCGCTTCGAATACCCATCATTCTCCCCCTTTTTATAATCAAAAAAATGATTATAAAACCCATTAAGGGTGAGAAGCGCTCGAGGAATGAACTTTACAAAACTCCCCCTTGATGTGTGCCAAAAATAAAACACCATAATCTTGCATGAAAAAACATTCACGAAAAAGCCACAAAAAAATTTCCAATTTATGAAAATGTTTGACTTTTTGGGTGAAAGTTGCAAGATTTTCCAAAATCCGGGTAGAAATTATCACTTTCTGAAACTTGCAGAGACCCATTGCGCCAAAATCAGCCTAATATGCGAAATTCTCCCCCATTTGCGAAACTGGGTAGAAAATGTTAATTCGCACAAACTGCAAGGACCAGAAATGAACATTCTTCAATTTCTCAGAAAATTAGCCCAATTTCGAAGTTGGGTACTTGTTGCCAAACTGTCGAAATTTCAGGGGCTGTTTTCGAAAATTCATCATTTTTCTTTAAAACTAACGAAGGGTTGTCCCAATCATACGAAGAGTTGTAAAAGATGTTAAACTTTCGTAAGTGCAGGGATCATTTTCGTAACATTTCTTTCTTCTTTCCCAATTCATACGGAATTACACACCCTTCGTATGAAACTGCATCTCTTCCTTCGTTAGTTTTATACACCCCTTCGTTAGATTCAATCAGATCACCGAACTAACGAAAATTTTTCACTGATTAACGAAATCGAAGGCATTCGAAGCCTCTGAATCAAGTCTTAATTATTCAATTCCTCACCGAATAAAAAATTCCCAGTTCATCGATTCCTTTTGAAATCTTCGTTCCCAGTACATTTCGTTTACACAACCTTCGTTCGTTCTCATGTCGACATCAAAATCAACCCTTCGCTTTTTGTTACTAACCCAAATCAACAATCAAATTGCTTCATCTGTTCGTTCCCAAACCATCGACTTTAACCAAATCAACGAAATCAAAAGCATCAGACTCCTAACTTCATATCTTCGACGTTGATTCACCCAAGCATCGATATTAACCAATCGACTCCAAAGATTCGTCCTTATGTTTCTGTTCATACACAACCTAAAAGCCTGTTCATACACAACCTAAAAGGACGAAGGCCTGTGTCAGTGACAATCCCAAACTAACAAAGACTTATGTTTCTGTTCCTTTACATAGTGATGTGGACTTAATTGATAGTCTCAAAACTAAAGTTTGTGATTGGGTTAAAGGTTCTGCATTTCATTCTGTTTTCAAAACTAATTTCCAAGGACCCAAACAGCCGTGGGTACCTAAATTCTTTCATTGATCGCAGGTGCTATGTGACGAGCAATATGATGAGAAATGGTATATCGATAGTGGTTGCTCACGTCACATGACTGGACGAAAGGAAAATCTGCGAGATTTTCGAAGCTTGGAAAATGCTGGTGTTGTGAAGTTCGGAAACAATCATAAATGTCAAGTGAAAGGCTATGGGAAAGTAACGAATGGACAATTTACTGTAAATCGAGTTGCTTATGTCGAAGGTCTGAGACATAATTTGATAAGTGTTTCACAACTTGTTGTGGTCACTGGCAATCAAGTTGTGTTTAACGAAGAAGGGAGTATTATCTCAAAGTTTGAAACGAACGAAGTGTTGCTGAAGTCAAAACGTTATGGCGATATGTTTACTCTTGATCTAAAATCAATCATTGGCAAACCCTCAGTGTGCTTACTTTCGAAAGCTTCCTCTGACATCAGCTGGCTATGGCATCGACGTTTATCACATTTAAACTTTCGATATTTGAATAAATTGGTTGTTGATGATCTTGTTCGAGGGTTACCTGTACTAAAGTTTGACAATAATACCTTATGTGCAGCTTGCGAACAAGGAAAACAGCATAGGAAAGGACATCCAATTGTGATAGATTCGAAAATTGTGGAACCGTTGGAACTTCTTCATATTGACCTTTGTGGACCATCAACTGTTGAAACTCTCAACAAGAAACGGTACATTTTGGTTATTGTTGATGATTTTTCTCGATTCACTTGGGTGTATTTTCTCAGGTTAAAATCTGAAGTCGCTCAAACAATGATTGATTTTATCAAGAAAATCGAGATGAGTTTGAAAAAGAATGTTCGAAAAATCAAAAGTGATAATGGCTCTGAGTTCAAAAACAAGATGTTGGATTCGTACTTAATCGAGAAAGGGATTTCGCATAACTTTTCGTCACCATATACACCACAACAAAATGGTGTAGTTGAACGAAGGAACAGGTCACTTTGCGAAGCAGCCCGAACCATGTTAACATATGCAAATCTTCCTCAATATCTGTGGGCCGAAGCAGTATCAACAACACTTTTACTCAAAATCGTTCTTTTATTCATCGACGTTTTAATATCACACCGTATGAAATTATCAATAACCGAAAACCAAATGTTAAATTCTTTCATGTGTTTGGTTGTAGGTGCTTTATAATGAATCTCAAGGATAATCTTTCGAAATTTCAAGCAAAGGCTGACAAAGGAATATTTTTGGGATATTCGCACAACTCGGTGGCATACAGGGTGTTGAATAAGCGTACACGTAAAGTCGAAGAAACATTCAATCTTACTTTTGATGATTATTATGTCAAACAAGTTGAAAAGCAATTCGAACAAAAGGCAATTATTAATGAATCAACAAATGAATCTGAAATTGTGAATTCATCTGATTTTGATTATGATTTAATTTTTGGTATTCCTGACACGGCTGAGGATGTTGAAGTTCATGCGAATGATAATCATCACTCTGAATCTTCGAAGCATATTGATGACTTGGAAATTCCTCAAAATCTTGAAAATAGGATTTCAACAACGAATTCTCCAGAAGTTGGCGAAAGTATGCATACTAATCCAGTGGATGGGGAGCACTTGGATTCGAATACTCTGATTGAGGGGGAGCATTCTTTCGAGGGGGAGAATGGGAGAATGGATGAAGTTGTTGAGGGGGAGCATCTTGTTGAGGGGGAGCATCAGCATGATAATTCTGTCGAAAATAGACATAATGATGATGAGACGATTAGTCTTGATCAAAATGATGAATTTCACGAAATTAATGATAATATTTCCGTTGCAGGATCTGAAAATGAAGAGATGTATGAAGATGCACTTTTGGAATTTGATCCGGCATATCCACCGTTAGAGAAATGGACAAGGACTCATTCGAAAGATCAAGTCATTGGGAATCCTCAAGATGGAGTATTAACAAGAGCTCAAATTCGTGCAAAGAATGAGGTATTAAATACTCATCAAGAATTTTGCATGTTCAATGTTTTCATCTCGAAAATAGAACCAAAGACAGTTAAGGTTGCAATGGAACACTCAGATTGGGTTGTTGCAATGCAATCCGAACTGACTGAATTCGATAGAAACAAGGTTTGGAGATTAATTCCTAAACCTGAAAATGTTTCGATTGTCGGGTTAAAATGGATTTTCAAAAATAAAACCGACAAGGATGGAAATATTGTATGAAATAAAGCACGACTAGTTGTAAAAGGATATTCGCAACAAGAAGGGATTGATTATGAAGAAACCTTTGCCCCTGTCGCAAGACTCGAGGCTGTTCGAATATTTTTAGCTTATGCAGCTCACAAGGATTTCGATGTCTATCAAATGGATGTGAAATGTGCTTTTCTCAATGGTGAACTTGAAGAAACTGTTTATGTTGAACAACCTCCAGGTTTCGTAAATGAAATGCATCCTGATCATGTGTACATTTTAGATAAAGTTGTATATGGGTTAACACAAGCACCAAGAGCATGGTATGCAACTCTTACCAGTTTCTTAAAGTAGTCGAAATTTAAACAAAGATTAGTTGACCCCACATTATTTCGAAAGAAAGTTGGGAATCATCTAATGCTTGTTCAAATTTATGTCGACGATATTATTTTTGGCTCTACTGACCCTGCTTTGTCTAGTGAATTCGAAAATTTGATGAAAAGCCAATTCGAGATGAGCATGATGGGTAAAATCAATAATTTTCTTGGCTTAAACATTTATCAAAGCAGAGAAGGCATTTTCATCAATCAGGAAAAATATACAAGGAATTTGCTCGAAAAGTTTGGAATGACAAATAGCACGAAGCTAAGAGTACCAATGGCGGTTGGCACAAGGCTATCACCTTCGTTAGAAATGCCTGCGGTTGATCTTACCTTATACAGGAGCATGATAGGTTCATTGCTTTATCTTACTGCAAGTAGACCTGATATCATGTTTTCTGTATGTAATTGTGTTGGGTATCAAGCAAATCCACGAGAACCACATTTAACTGTGAAGAATATCTTTCGTTATCTCAAGGGAACAATTTCATTAGGATTGTGGTATCCTTCGAAATCAGGATTCTTTATTCAGGCATTTTCAGATGCAGATCTTGGAGGGTGTACTTTGGATCGAAAAAGCACAAGTGGTGGTTGTCAAATTTTGGATGGAAAGTTGGTTAGTTGGCAGTCGAAGAAGCAGACGTGTGTTTCGATTTCTACTGCTGAAGCTGAATATGTTGCAGCTGCTGCTTATACATCTCAAATTATTTGGATCCAGAGTCAGTTGAGAGATTATGCCATTAATATGAAAAAGATTTCATTGTACTGTGATTCACAAAGTGTTATACGCATTTGTCATAATCCAGTACAACATTCGAAAACAAAACATATTGTTCTTCGTTATCATTTTATCAAAGATCATGTGGAAGATGGCAACATTGAAGTCCATTTTGTAAAAACAACTGATCAGCTTGCTGATATTTTTAAAAATGCTTTGGATTAAAAATCATTTGTTCGAATTTTGACAGGATTGGGAATGATCAAAGCAAGTTCAGTTCCAACAATGATTTCGAATGTATAACAACGAAGTGTTATACAAATGTGACGATTCAGAGGGCATCATGATTCATTCAGAGGCTTATAGTATTAACCATTCAGAGGTTACTGTTCATAGTCAACGCTTCGACACCCTTCGACTTTGTCACTTTGCACATTTTGGTTGGGGTAACACTTTTCGTTAGTTTGTCAAATTTTCTTATGTTTGTCAAAATTTTCGTTAATTTACAAATTTTCATTTGTATGTAAAAATGTTTTCGAAAAATCAGAAACAACAAAAAGATTTTATTTTGTTTTGTCATTTTATTTTCGAAAAATCAAACATTCCAAAAAGATTTACTTTTGTTCATTGTTCTCTTTTGTCGAAAAACTTCCAAAAACACAAAAATATTTTCTTTCTTTTCGAAAAATCAAAAATATCAAAAAGATTTTTGTTATTTTGTTCTTTGTCTTTTCAGTGTACAGATTTCACGAAAGTTATCCAAGGGTCATGCTTGAGTTTCTAAGGGAAGGTACAATTTCGACAACTTTGTACTAGTTAGACTGTCCCTAGAAGCATGTTGCAGCATGTCGACCCAAGCCTCCATAGACTCAATGTGTGTGTACGAAAGCCTGAATGAAATTTTTCATACGAACATTTCTTCCCAAGTCAGGCTTATATTCACATTAGTCACATGAGCTACCTTACTCTTCTCAAATGAGTTAAGAGTTGTCTGTTTGGTCCAATTATAACAGAGGTACAATTGTTTTCATGAACCAATCTTTTTCATCACAAAGTTCTAACACATATCACACACCATGACATATGTCTGAGAGGTCATCGATCAAACCAATCATGACTTAGGCATATCAAAAGTCTATGCTAATGATCTAACATCATGAGACCGTGATGGAAGTGAAACCTAACCTTCCGAACCCATATAAGGAATTGACGGGGAACCTTGTTCCAGTTCTAACGAAACATTTGTTTCAGTACCACTTTTCGAAACTCCTAATCATATTCATTTCTTATGAGTGGTCTTGATCAAACTATCGAAGCCCACGATGTTTGTTACCCAACAAGATCCAGTCTAAATTTTTTTTTTCATGAATATGATTTCCGTGTGAGTTTCATTTGTTTTCTAAGTCACTTTCAAAATACTTCAAAACATACTTCTCACTGACTACACTGGTCAAACAGGTAGTTTCGGTTACAATTATTCACCTTATGTTTAGGATGATATGTAACGAAATTGTAAACCACCCATGACGCCTTGCAAAAGAAGCCCTTCGAAACTTCTCTATAAGTATTCGATTGAAATTCACGGGAACATACACAAGCAGTTGATTATCTCTCTTGATAATTAACGAAGTAACCTTTGCCCGGGGTTTATCTGCTTTAGTGTCGAAAATTTATTTTTCGACATCACAGTTCCAAATTTTTGGTAATTTGCTTCTTATCTTATCTTTGGCACACTGCACTCACGAAATCCTTGAGGTTCTGAGTATAACCAACTCAGGCTGATGATTTCGAACATCTGGCAAATGACTTCGCTTTTCATCTCAAAAGTGAAAGAGCCTTACCTCCATCCGAAGGTTGGTGACGGTTACAATTCAATTGGGATAAACGAACAGACTGGTTGACAAGACGTTTTATCTTCAGTCCGGGTTTCAAGGCGATATGACAGCTCCTTTTTGACGCATGGCTACTTTATCGACAGAGTGGTGCGAGAGTCAAGGTGCCACGTCGGATCTCATTTAATGTCAATCCCGCTTCAAATTCAAACACTAGGGTTACATATAAAAGGGGAATCAAAGGGTTTTATCAGTTTACGCTTTCGATCGTAAAAATCCTATATTCTCTCTGCAAATTTCTGCTTGTTCTTCAAAGATTCAACAAACCCTAATCATGCCCAATTCTGCTGATCTCAATGTTCCTTCACAAAACACTGAAGATGTTACTTCAGCACCGATCATGAAGATTCAAGGCACGAACTATCAAGTCGAAGAGGATGTTTCTCTTTATCCAGATGAATTGAAGATGTTGGTAGTCGCACTGAAAAGCTCTGTTCTATCGACTGCCATGTTCAATTCTTTTGCTGTTCCACTTTCATGGCTCTCACAAGCAGGCTCCACTGCTACTTATAGCAAAGCAATGGATATCATCACTTTCCAACTGGTGAATGAAAAGAAGATTCGACTGTCCAAGAAGATTTTTTGTCAGATTCTTGATATCCCTAATTCTCCATTGTATACTGATCTTTCTTCTGATCAAGTTATCCACATCTTTAATGAGATGGGTCATCAACCCCCACTCACCAAGATCAGTGATTTCAAGAAGTTTGGACTTCCAACTGTTTGGAATATTCTTTTCGGAATCTTTCTACGCTGCTTGACTGGTCGTAGTGTTGGATTGGATAAAGGTCAAATGGAGGTTTATGCGATGGTAGTTGGCTTGTACTATGATATTTCTGTGGATTACTCAACACAGCTGTGGAAGGAATTTCAGAAAAGTGTTGAGAACACGAATGTTGTGAAAGGAATTTCGTGTGCGAGGTATTGGAGTTTGATTCTTTGCTATTTCTATGCCAAAGAAGGAATTGAGGTGCCTGCTGATGAGGAAACAGCTGAATTCATAAAGTATCAATTTCCGAAGGAGGTTATTGATGATGCTGCAATCTTTACGCACATTGCAAGGATTCCAGATGCAATGTTACAGCGTGTTGATCCAGCCAACTTGGTTCTTATGGAGTATTTGGAAACAATTAATCCTGATGATGATTCTGGGAAGTTGTTGCCGAAAGAAGCAGCTGGTCCTTCGAAGAAGTCACGCAAATCGAAGAAGGATGCAACAACTACTCCTGAGAAACCTGTTCAGGAGCCCAAGAAAAAGAAGTCTCCAAAGAAACAGACGAAGCCAGAAGAACAAGTCTCGACTGTTGTGGTTGAGACAGTAGAGCCTGTTCCTGATGACAACGCAAAGGAAACCATTCCATCCAACTCAGGTATCTTTCGAAGAATTAAGAAGAGGTATCGTGGATCACGAAAGTTTTCAGATGGTTCGATTAAGTCTTCTTCTACTATGGTTCATAAACCATATTTGACTCACCAAGGAATGCTTATTAGTGAGGTTCCAGCTCCTGTTTCTCCTTCATCAAAGAAACGAAGAGCTGAAGATGTGGCTACCCGTATTTCCAAGAAGAAGTTAAAGAAAAGAAAGTTGGCTCTTCAAGAGGAATCATCCGAAGGGGAGAAAGTTCCTGAAACACCTGAAGCCACTATTCTTCAATCAACATCTACTCCTGAGAAGAAAAAGGTCACACCACCCGAAGTTTCGTTAACCGAGTCAGTTACTGCGGAGGTTCGAACTTCAGACATTCTTACACACGTATCTGATACGGTTGTAAATGTCAACATGGGTGAAGGAGAGTCCAATAAAGAAATTTGTGTTACAACTCAAGGTATTTGTAACATCCAGATTTCCAGGTATCTTATTTTAATTGTTTATCTTGAGTTTTATGGAGGGACTCAGAGAGTAGACGCCCAGACTCGCCGAGTAGGATCGCGAATTCTTGTCTGGATTAATTACCGGACTCGACGAGTCGAGGAGTGGACTCGGCGAGTCCGCGCTGTAAAGTGAAACCCTAAATCTCAGGGCCTGAGCCCTATTTAAAGGCCCTTATGGCTGTCATTTGCGGCCACTACTCCCCTGAAAAACCCTAGAGAGCAGAGAGAAGCTTGTAGTGCAAGAGGAAGTCTAATCCATCATTCTTGAGTGTGTTTTAGCAAAGGGGAAGGAGGATTTCGAGCTAGGCAGTCTTGTGGGACTCAAATCTTCCATCATTTGGTGCAGAGCTGCTGTGGGAGGTAAGGATTCATGTCCATTTTCATTGAGTAATAGATTTCATGAATCTAGGGCTTTTTCTCTTCTTTTTGGTAAGAGATCTAGTGTATGTGATGTCCCCTTGTGTCAATATCATCAGATCTGGACCTTGAGAGGTCCAGAGAGTTCCTATTCTCCAGCTTTATGCAGTCCTTTATGAGTTTGGGGCTTAGGTTATCATATTAAGGGTTATTTTGGCATATAGAGGTGATAGTGTGATGCATGGGCCTAAAGTTCGAACCTTTACGCGATTATCATGCTTGGGAAGGTCAGATCTATAGATTAGAGAAGCAGATATGACCTTAGAAGGTCATTTGAGTATGAACATGGAAGCAACTCGCCGAGTCCATAAGTGGACTCGACGAGTCGATTCGGGGTTGCCCCGCGATTCGTGACAGGTGTAACCCGTCGAGTGGAGGGATGACTCGACGTGCCATGTGAGACTAGAAGGATTCAGAAGACCCGCTTGGACTCGCCGAGTCGCCCATGTACACTCGACGAGTCGGGTCAAAGTTGACCGTTGACTTTCGTTGACCTTAGGGTTCTGGTCAAGACTGATTCAAGAGAGTTCAGGAAGGGGTAGAATGGCCTTCTACCCAGTCTTTAGAGATGAAACTATGAGAGAGTATTGATCGGGGATGTTATTTGAATGATAGGAGGAGGCTAGGTCGGGACGTTGAGCACGAGAGTTATCCGACTTCATTGAGGTGAGTCTTCTCACTGTACTGTACCTGGAAGGGTACCTATGTGTGACCGAAAGGTCTTGTATGCTATGAGATGTATGTGCTATATGCTGTTATGTGATATGTATGTGTTATGTATGTTATGTATGATAAGGACCGGAAGGTCAAGATGTTATGGACCGGAAGGTCAAGATGACATGGACCGGAAGGTCAGGAGGTTACGGATCGGAAGGTCGATACGGGTAGGACCGGAAGGTCTACCGGGATTCGGGACGGAAGTCCCCTGAGACACTTGGGTCGGAAGATCCTACAGAGTTATGGCCTGGAAAGGCGTATGTGTTGTATGTGGTATATTGGGGAACTCACTAAGCATTTATGCTTACAGTTGCTGTGTTATGTGTTTCAGGTACTAGCGAGGATCGCGGGAAGGCGCCGACATGATCCGTACACACTCGTAGAGATTATGTTTTGAGATTCTGGGATTTTTTTGTTATGATGACATTGGAGACAGTTTGTTTTATATTGTTTTTGATGATTGAAAATATGATTTAAAAATGAAAAATTGTTTTGAAAATTTACGTCGTTACAGTATTCCTGCACCTTCTGTAGTGGATACTTTCATTTCTTTACCTCCATTTATAATTCCTGTTTCGAACATTACCAATTCACCCACGTTTGAAACCATTCTCACTCAACCCATCACTACTTTGTTCTCATCACAAACCACTGATCCACTTCAATCTACTGAGGACACTGACATTGAAGAAGGGGGATTTAGAGGAACATTTGAAGAAATGGAATTTGATGAAGAAGAAGAAACTTTCCCAGATAATATGTTAATGACGATGAAGCAGTTTAAGATTCTGAATGAAAAGATGAATTCGATTATTCAGTCTCAAACTGACATGGGGGGAAGTCAATCTGTCTCAAGTTTGGAACTTGATGTTATGCTCAAAGCATTCGAAGCCAGGATGGCTAGTAAAGTTTCTGGAATGATTCAAGATTTTGAGTCTAGAATATTGGAGAAGGTGGACCAAAATGATAAGTGCAATTAACTACGCATAAAATCTCAATCTTCGAATTTTCTGGGTGAAGTTCAAGGCTTACGAAGGATGGCTAAAGAACGTCATGTTATGTTCGTTAAAGATGTGAAGCAAGTTCGCGAAGATGTCAACTTTAAGCTTCAAGAACTTCGTGAAGATATGCTCAAAGAGATTGCTAGTGCTCAGCAAGACTATGCATCTCTAAATCAAAAGGTGGATATTATTTGTGATGCTGTCACAAAATATGTTCAAATGTACGAAAGTTTAAGTCCTCAAGTAACTCAACTTTCTACGAATAACAGTCAAAGTTTTGTGGAGCTTAGTAATTTGTTAAAGGAGTTGAAAGACTTGTCTGTCAATCCTGTTTCCTCTTCGATCATTACACCTGAATTTTTATCCCAAAAGTTTTCTCAGTTCGAAGCTGTTCTGCATAAATAGTTGGCACCATTGTCCAAATTTTCTAGTCTTCTACCAACAGATGCCCCACCTGTTGTCACAGGGGTGCAAGGGGGAGAAAAGAAGGTTGGTAATGCGAAAGTTGGTGAGGTTTTGCATGAAGCTGTTAAGACAGTGGGTAAGCTTTTTCAAACAAAGATCCCATCTTCAAAGCCAATTGTCTCAACTGCTGGGCCTGTTACTTCAACGGTTGTTACCACGATGCCAATTTCTACAATGCCAATTCCAAGGCAAATTTATAAAGGAATTATGATTGGTTCTTCAGCTGAAGGTGGTAGTAGTTCGAAGCCCAAAGAAGTTGTTGATAGCTCTTCGATCAAAGATAAAGGGAAAACAATTTTGGTCGAAAAGTCGAAAGAAGAGAAGAAAGCTGAAGCTGAAGCTGAGTTGGAAAAATTAAGAGTTGTTCAGAGCATTTTAAGTCTTCGTGCAAATGATCCACCAGGAATGAACAAGGGTGATCCTGCTAAGCATTACAGCTACGAAACAATCGAAGCAAAAGTTGAATATAATCATATGTATGCTTTTGAGAAGAAGCCGAAGCAAATTTATGTTGTTGTTAATTCGGATATGAAACAACTGGATTTCCCAGTGAATGAGATGATGTTCATCAGGGCTCAGTACAAGATTGTTGAGAAATTTGATAATGAGGATGATTACACATATATGAAGCTCAGGTTTCATGGTGTTCTTGGGAAACTTCCAGAGGAAATATGGTCGCTTGTGAAAATAAAGAAGGTGATCAGCATTAAGAAGGATGTTCTGTTCGAGAACATGATGCATAACCTTCGTTTTTATGTTGCAAGGGCAAATGGTCAGGAATGTAATTTCTCTACAACTGATTTTCCATTGATGAACTTGTATGATCTTATACAAGTTGCATTACTTCTAAAAGATAAAGATGCTTCGTATCTTCGTGAAACTGATCCTGAAGTTTTTCGTCTTGGTCTTGACCACATCAAAATATTCATAGATAACTACTATGAGTGTTTGGCTCTGACTGATGTGGAGTTGGCAACTACGAGGGGATTGGAAGTGAAAGTACCCATGGAACCAACGAAGACTCAACCTGAGTTAAAGAAGTATGCTGATGGGGAGATTTGCTTGAAGCCGTTTGGTTTGGTCTTTGCAGGGAAGGATAAAAATGGGAAGGCCAAGAGATTCTTATTCCAAGCATGCGAAGTGGAGAGAACTTTATTGTTCGTATGAATAACTGCAAGAAGAATAATGAAGGGGACAAGAAAGAGTTGAAAAGGATTATTTCCTGGTACTCAGAAATCCGAAGGGTGATGCTGTATGCTATACAGATTCTCTTGAACTGACGAAGATCGACATTATTACAAAGGGGGAGATTGTAAGGGTCGAAGACCTGTTGTAATATGTCGAAGACTTAAGTTTATTTTACAAGGCATATTTGTAACGATGTGTACTGTTTTAGTCCTTGTAATTTTTTGTGTGCTTTCATGTTCCTATAAATAGGGACATTAGTTAGAGTTAGATAAGAGTCTTGTACGAACTTGTCTATTTTTCTCTCTGTAACATTTGAAAGCATAATAGAGCTGAAACCAGATCAGATTTACATCTCGTGTTCAAACTACATTTTCGTTACTCTGATTTGTTACATTCTCGATTCATCACTTCATCAAGCACCCCTCCACATCTGAGATCCACCTCATAGCCTTGATGGGGTCCTGCGTCCCATCAAAAGTAAGGGGCTTCATGTTATCGAAGTCCCTGTACTGAAAGCCCCTACTAACTCCTCCCCCTGCCGCGGACACAGCTGATGCAGCTGCTGCGGCAGCTGTCTCTGCAAGAGCTGCGTAGCGCTCATCAAAGTACTCAACCATGGTGGTCTTAATCGACTCGAACATCTCCGGCAGCTGCGCCCGGAACGCAACAGCAACCTCATCATGCAGGATCTCCCGAATCCTGGCATCCAACTCCTCTGTACTCATCTGCACCACGAGCTCAGGTGTTGTTGGCCCCTCCTGGCCTCCATCTCCTGATCCTAATCCTGAACCTGATCCAACCACAAAGCGTCTCGTCATCACCATTCTGAAACATACCACAATATATCAGATAATCCACATAAGTAATTGGGATCAAACACCCTACTAACCCTAGGGGTTGTGACTTCCTTGCTACACGTATGGGTCTTGTGCTTTCAGTAGTATGGGCCCCCTACTACCTTCCACACCTACCCATATTTGTCTCAAGTATCACCACAACGCCCTAACTGAATACACAACATGGCGAGCGCTCAATCCTCACTCCTAGAGGAATGCTAAATATCTCATAACTGGCCTCCCGGCCTCACACAACCCACCCATCCATGAAACTTCCACCAACCCTACAACACTAGTGTATGCTAGCCATACATAACGCCGGACCCTATAGAATTTCGAATATCCAATCCTACCCTAAGCTCCCAATCAAACAAGAACAGAACATACGGCCAAATCAAACATTCTCAGGCTATAAGATCTTAATTATGTATAAACGTGATGCATACACTAAGAAACTACAGTAATGATGTCAATCTCATATAAAGGAAACCCAAGGCTAGCAGGCATCATGTAATCATGCAATTCTATCATGCAATTCCTGAAGATCCTTAGCCTAGTACTAGCATGCTGTTCTAACATATCACATAATCAAATAACTGTATGGTATTTTGGGTCTACTTACTGGCTCTGGCTGGTCGTACACCCTGCATCCTCCCTTACTTATTTTGAAAACCATTTAAAAACCATTTTGAAAATCTTTCCTTGATTTGAGACTGGATTCACACGAATGTTCCTCCAATTCACTCAAACCAAGGCTCTGATACCAACTTGTAACACCCATAATTTTTTTTCCAAATTTAACTTTAAAACTCATTCCAAATTCATCAAAACATTACACACTGGTTTTCAAAATGTATAATATCAGAGTTTTCCCAGAAACATAAACAAAACATGGGGAGCTGTACGATCACGCCTTCGCCTTGCCGCGATCCCCTGATGTACTTGAAACAATAAACTGAAACTGTAAGCCCGAGAGCTTAGTGAGTTCCCCCAAAATACCGATACACTACACATAACACATATATAAACAACAGCATGAACTGGGTCCACAACTTTACAGACTGGATTACCCCCTGGGCCCACAGTGTGAGTCTAGATTGCCTTACGGGCCTGCAGCTCACATCTGGCTTGCCATTGAGCCCACAGTACGAGTCTCCCTCAGCTCGTAACTGGAATGCTCTCGAGCCCACAGTACGAGTCTCCCTTAGCTTGCATCTGGAATGCTCCCGAGTTTGTTGGTTACCGAATGGAGCAGTATCACCTCAACCCATCCCACATAACATGTCCACATATAAACATGACCACTGTGCATGCAAATAATCATATAACAACACAGGTAGTCCTACAGATCTACCTAACTGGCATAGCCACTAGCATGCAATACTAACTCGTACTCAATATCTAACACTGCTAGGATAATATATCCAATGGGCCGGCCTTGGTGCCTTAGACCCCTTAGTATAGTGAGGATAACTCACCTCGCAACTGTCGTCTGAAACTAGAAAGCTCAACTCCCGGATCACCACCACAAACTCCACCACCTATATCCAACACATCACAAAGTTCATAGGTTCCCAAGATACTTCCGGAAGTCCAATAGTCAACCCTTGCTCAAAGTCGAAGTCCACAGTCAAAGTCAACAGTCCATGTTGACCCGACTCGTCGAGTGTAGCTCACCGACTCGTCGAGTCCTTCCTGAACTCGAGAAGTCACGAAATCCTTGGTTGACTAATCGAGTTCCCTTATAACTCGTCACGTTCATGCGTGTCCAAAGGTTGGGAGAAACCCTAGCCGACTCGCCGAGTCATTCGACTGACTCGCCGAGCCTAAGGCAATCTTCATCGGACTCGCCGAGTTGTTCATCCAACTCGTCGAGTACAGGACCATCTTCATGTGGCTCGCCGAGTTGACTATGCAACTCGTCGAGTCCCTTCAGACCTTCATCCATACAGGTACTTTTTAAGCCATGCAACGACTCCATATTGCAGATCCAAGCTTCAAAGGCATGTTTATCACGTAAAGTTGCAAACTTTACGTGCATGCAAGGCCCTAGAGACTCTAAATGACCAATCTAAACTTCCAATGGAGCTTTACACCTTAGGAGAGTCTCATTCTTGCAAAAACTAGAAACTTTATGGACTTTAAGACCTAAGAGAGTTCAGATCTGAGGTTGCAACCTCAGATCTTAGCTCAAACACAAGAAAGGCTTCCTAATTTGCTAGAAAAGCCCTAAAATTTACCCAAAAAGGGATCTAGAAATGAAATGAGGTCAAGATAGCGATTTGATACCTTCTAGAAGATGCCAACTAAGAGAGATTTCAGATCCCACACATTCCTTGCTTCTGGATACTTGCTCTCCAAGCTCTTCTCTCCAAAAATCCTCTTCCAAAGCTTAAGAATACACAAATGGGAGCACACTCACACAAATTAGGGTTTCTGGATTATCAAGAGGCTATAAGGGGAGGCTGATGAGGCCAATGATCCTTTAAATAGGGTGCAATACCCCGGGATTTAGTGTTTCATCTGCCAGTTCCTACTCGTCGAGTCCTTTCTTGGACTCGGCGAGTAGGCCACTAAAACACGCGGACCAACCCGCTGCTACTCGACGAGTGGGGCAGCCAACTCGTCGAGTATACCTTGAAACCAAAAAATTCTTACATGAACCAATACCTGAGAATCGGGGCGTTACAATTCCCCCCACTTGAACTAGACTTCATCCTCGAAGTCTATCGCGGCGAACAACTCTGGATGGTGCTTCCGCATCTCTGCCTCTGGCTCCCACGTCCACTCGGACCCCCTACGATGCTCCCACTGTACCTTCACCAAAGGTATCTCCTTGTTCCTCAGAACTTTCGTCTTCCTCTCTAGTATGGCCACAGGCCTCTCCACATAATTCAGGCGTTCATCGACCTGGATATCCTCCAGCGACACCACTGCCTCCTGATCCATAATGCACTTTCGCAACTGTGAAACGTGGAAAGTGTTGTGGATCCGACTAAGCTCCTCCGGTAGCTCTAGCCTGTAAGCCACCTTGCCAACCCTGACAATGATCCTGAATGGCCCAATGTAAAGGGGACCCAATTTCCCCCTCTTCCTGAAGCGGATCACACCCTTCCAGGGTGAGACCTTCAGGAGAACCATATCACCCACCTGAAATTCTAACTCAGATCGTCGTCTATCGGCGTAACTCTTTTGCCGACTCTGAGCGGTCTGCAATTGCTGCCTAATCTGCTGAATCTTCTCAGTAGTTTGCAAGACTACTTCCGTCCGCCCCATCACCATGTGTCCCACCTCACCCCAACAAACCAGGGTGCGACATCTCCGTCCATACAACAGCTCGAAAGGTGGGGCGCCAATGCTGGAATGACAACTGTTGTTGTAGGCGAACTCCACAAGCGGTAGATGGGAATCCTAACTCCCACCGAAGTCAATGACGCACGCCCTCAACATATACTCGAGGGTCTGAATGGTCCGCTCGCTCTGACCGTCAGTTTGCGGATGGAATGATGTGCTAAAGTGCAACCGCGTGCCCAGTTCCTCGTGGAGCTTCTGCCAGAAACGGGAGGTAAACCTAACATCTCGGTCGGAGACAATGGAGACGGGAACCCCATGGCGACACACGATCTCGCGAACGTACATGTCGGCCAAATTCTCGGCCGACGAACTCTCACGAATAGCCAAGAAATGGGCACTCTTGGTCAATCGATCCACGATGACCCATATAGCATCAAATCCCTTCGCCGTCCTCGGCAACTTGGTAATGAAATCCATCGTGATCTGTTCCTATTTCCACATGGGAATCTCTAGAGGCTGCAGCTTACCATGCGGCCTCTGATGTTCGGCCTTGACCATCCTGCAGGTCAAGCACCTCTCGACATACCAAGCGATTTCTCGCTTCATACATGGCCACCAGTAACTCAAACTCAGGTCTCTGTACATCTTGGTGGCTCCCGGGTGAATAGAAAAATGAGACTTGTGAGCCTCTTCCATGACCGTCTGCCTGACCCACCAGACATCGGAACCCAAACTCGACCGCATCGGGTCAACAATCCCCGGCTATCCTGCATAAACCGGGTACTCTCACCCTTGATCCTCTCCAGCTTCCAATTCTTCGGTCGCATGCCCTCAACCTGGGCATCTCTGATTAAACCCACAAGCGGAGAATCCACCGCTATCCTCATACATCTCGCTGGGGTGGAAGACCCAGCTGACTTGCGGCTCAGAGCGTCCGCTACCACATTCGCTTTACCGGGGTGGTAAAGGATCTCACAATCGTAGTCCTTGACTACATCCAGCCACCTGTGCTGCCTCATGTTCAGGTTCGACTGATCCATGATATGCCTCAAGCTCTTGTGATCCGTGTATATGGTGCAACGGACCCCGTATAGGTAATGTCTCCATATCTTGAGAGCGAACACCACTGCTCCCAGCTCCAAATCGTGCGTAGGGTATATCGTCTCATGCAGCTTCAGTTGCCGCGATGCATAAGCTATCACTCGTCCTCTCTACATGAGGACCGCTCCCAGACCTGTGATGGATGCATAACAGAACACCACAAACTCCTCAACTCCCTCCGGGAGTGTCAAGACTGGGGCCTCGCACAACCGCTGTCGGAGGGTCTCAAACGCCCTCTGCTGCTCAGGGCCCCACCGGAAATCCACCCCCTTCCTCGTCAGACGAGTGAGGGGTACTGCAATCTTGGAGAAATCCTGAATGAATCGTCGGTAGTACCCCGCTAATCCCAAAAAGCTCCTGATGTCTGAGGGAGATTTCGGAACCTCCCACTACATGACCGCCTCGATTTTGGCCGGGTCGACCAAAATCCCATCCTGGTTAACGAGGTGCCCAAGAACTGGACCTCTCGTAACCAAAACTCGTATTTCGAGAACTTGGCATAAAGTCGTTCCCGCCTCAGAACGCCCAATAATTCTCGCAGATGCTCCTCATGCTGCTCTCGGGTCTTGGAATACACCAAGATATCATCGATAAATACTATGACCGAGCGATTGAGCATCGGTCTGCAGACCCGATTCATCATATCCATAAATACTGATGGCGCGTTGGTGAGCCCAAACGACATCACCACGAACTCGTAATGTCCATAACGCGTCCGAAACGCGGTCTTCTCCACGTCCTCCTCCCTCACTCTAACCTGATGATACCCGGATCTCAAATCGACCTTAGAAAACAAAGATGCACCCTGCAACTGATCGAAGAGATCATTTATCCTCAGGAGTGGATAACGGTTCTTCACCGTTAACTTGTTCAACTCCTGGTAGTCGATGCACATCAGGTGCGAATCGTCCTTCTTTCGGACAAAAAGAATCGGTGCTCCCCACGGAGAACTGCTAGGTCGGATGAACTGCTTGCCCAGCAGTTCCTGCAGCTGTGACGACAACTCCTGCATCGCGGGTGGCGCCAATCGGTACGACGCCTTGGCCATAGGGGCCGCACCAGGCACCAGGTCGATCCGAAACTCGACCTGCCTCTCCGGAGGTATCCCTGGAAATTCCTCCACAAACACATCTACAAATTCCATGACCACAGGAACATCGGAAACTGAAATCTGATCCCTGGCTCGCGTATCCAATACATACGCTAGGTAACCCGCAACCCCGTGCTGAATATACTACTGAGTCCTGGCGGCTGAACAAAACCCTGATCCCATTTTGGTGCCCTCACCATATACAGTCAGCTCTCCCCCACTTGGGGTTCGAACCACCACCCGCTGACCCTCACAATCAATCATGGCACCGAAACGACTGAGTCAGTCCATTCCCACAATCACGCATACATCCCCCATGGGGATCGGAATCAAGTCTATCGGAAAAGGTATCCCGAAGATCTCCATCTCACACCCTCGGTAGATTGAAGAAGCAGAAACCATGTGTTCGTTGGCGATAGAGACTCGCAACGGACACTCTAGCTCGCCTACTGGCACTCTGAACTCCCTACTAAATGTCTGAGATACAAAGGACCGACTCGCCCCTGAGTAAAATAAAACCAATGCAGGTAAGGAGTTCACTAAAAAAGTACCTAATCACAGGTACTACAGATAGGCATACAACAGATATAATAAATGAGATGAAGGATAGAAACATACCCGCAACCATATCCGGTGCTGCCTTGGCCTCCTCGGTCGTAAGCTGAAAAGCACGCCCCTGAGCCTTCGGGGGGCTCTGCCCTACCTTGCCTCCCATCGGTAATCCTCAGTGTAGCCGGCGCGGGAGCCTGTCGGCTTAGAGGCAAGTAACGGACAGTTGGCCTTAACGTGGCCAACCTGATCACAGTGATAACATAACCTCATACCCTGAATTGGGACTGCCTGGCGACAGTCCTTCACGTAATGCCCCTCCTTGCCACACCTATGGCACCCACTACCAGCTCGACACACACCAGAATGACCCTTGCCATATTTCCCACAAGTGCGGCTCTGCTGACCCCCGGTCCTAGTATCAGCGGTCTTAGACCGCTTCGGCGCCGGCTAAGACTGTGCCGGGGTCTGCCGCTACTCTCTTAACTGTAGCTCAATCTCCAACTCACGCCGTCTAGCGGCTTCCTGCAACTCCGGAAGAGTATCACATCGCTGGGCAGACACAAACTGACGGATATCCGTCTTGAGCATGCTCAGATAACGGGTCATCTGGGCCTGCTCGGAAGCAAACTCCGGGCAAAACATCGCCCTCTCAGTGAACAGACGGGTGATCTCCATCACCGACTCCCCATCCTGTCTCAAACACGAAAACTCCTACGCCAAACGTTCCCGCTCGACCCGCAAAATGTAACGGGCGCGGAACATGTCCCTGAACTGCTCCTAAGTAACATCAGCTCTCTGATCATCAGTGTACGACCCAGTCGCAAATCTCCACCAGTCCTTGGCCCCGGACCTTAGCAGGTTCAGAGCACACCTGACCTTCTGGTCAGTAGGACATGAGCAGGTAAAGAAGCACCCCTCCACATCTAAGATCCACCTCATAGCATTGATGGGGTCCTGTGTCCCATCAAAAGTAGGGGGCTTCGTGTTATCGAAGCCCCTATACTGAAAGCCCCTACTAACTCCTCCCCCTTGTCGCGGACACAGCTGATGCAGTTGTTGCGGCAGCTGTCTCTGCAATAGCTGCGTAACGCTCATCAAAGTACTCAACCATGACGGTCTTAATCGACCCGAACATCTCCGGCAGCTGCGCCCGGAACGCAGCAACAACCTCATCATGCAGGATCTCCCGAATCCTGGAATCCAACTCCTCTGTACTCAACCATGGCGGTCTTATGTAAAAATAAGCCTTTAAATGTTCAACTTAGTTCTTAAGGGACCTAAAGAGTAATTTTTAATAAATACGGGTTCAAATTATGAAATTTTGACGTATCAAACTAAAAATATCATTATAACAAAACATTGGACTTTTTATAACGCTATGGATAAATGATTCGACTAAATGAACTATATTATAGCAAATAAACGAAATACAACAACGATGCGATTATTGGGCCTAGTATTTGCTATATATGTTTATTGGGCCTTCTTGATCCATTTACATGTTTATTGGGCCCAATATATTCATCACATGTCTATTGGGCCTCAGTGACCCAATTACATGCTTAATGGGCCTAAATTAGCCTTTACATGTTATTGGGCCTTAGTGGCCCATTTACATGCTAATTTAGCCTGGAAGAATTCATCATGTGCTTAATGGGCTTTAATGTGTCCATGGCATACTTAACAAGCCTGGAAATAACTTACATGTCTAATAGGCCATAGTTGTCTTTTCTTCATGTTTGTTGGGCCTTAACTTTTCATTTCATGCATCATCTAGTGTTCGAACTTCTAAATACATATAACGTTATACAAATTCATGTGGAAACAATTGGGATCTAGTGAGACGTGGCGGTTGACATCACTGAGTGTATGGTCGTAGCTTGTAGTTATAATCAGAGTCTCCTGGAGGGAGAGCGAGAGTTTGTGTATAGATCTATACGGGGGTGACTTCCCCACACCTGAGCTGTTCGCTACAGTTAGACTAGGCCAGTCTAGGGTGACAAAACCTTGATCGAGAATCCGACGTTTGGAAAAATGCCAAGACAGGCAAATCAGTCACTATCATGCATGGTTATAACGACTCATATAGATATCCATTCCCATCACGACATTACGGAAATTAAAAACTCGTATTTCATATTGATACAAAACCAATCATACAACAATGCAAAGACTGGAACCTTGGCGATAGGAGGCGCACCCGACACCAGGTCGATTCGGAACTCGACCTGCCTCTCTGGAGGTACTCCTGGTAACTCCTCCGGGAACACATCAGCAAACTCCCTGACCACTGGAACCTCTGAGACTGGAACCTGACCTCTGTCTCGCGTATCTACTACATATGCTAGATAACCCGCACACCCATGCTGAATGTACTGTCTAGCCCTGTCGGCTGAATAAAACCCTGATCCCAATCTGGTACCCTAGCCATACACAATCAGTTCTCCCCCACTTGGGGTTCGAACCACCACTCGCTGGCCCTCGCAGTCTATCATGGCACCGAATCGACTAAGCCAGTCCATACCTACGATCACGCATACATCTCCCATGGGAATCAGTATCAAATCTATCGGAAGGGGCACTCCGAAGATCTCCAAGTCGCATCCTCGGTAGACTGAAGAAGCAGAAACTCTGTTTTCGTTGGCTATAAAGACTCACAACGGACACTTTAGCTCGCCTACTGGCACACCGAACTCCCTACTAAATGTCTGAGATACGAAAGACCGACTCGCCCCCGAGTCAAATAAAACCAAAGCAGACAAGGAGTTCACTAAAAACGTACCTAATCACAGGTACAACGGATAAGCATAAAACAGATATAATAAATGAGAATAAGGATAGAAACATACCAACAACCACATCTGGTGCTGCCCTGGCCTCCTCGGCGGTAAGCTGGAAGGCACGACCCTGAGCCTTCGGAGGCTCCGCCCTAACTGGTCTCCCATCCGTGATCCTCAAAGTAGCCAGCGCTGGAGCCTGCGCCGGCTTGGCGGCTAGTAAAGGACACTGGGCCTTCATATGGCCCACCTGCTCACAATGATAGCAAAGCCTGACTCCGGAAGTCGGAGTCGGCTTCCTGCAATCCCTGGCCAGATGGCCCTGCTTTCCACATCGGTGGCACCCACTCCCTGCTCGACACATCCCTGAATGAGCCTTTCCACACTTCCCACAAGTGCGGCCCGGCTGTCCCCCAGTCCTGGTATTAGCGGTCTTGGACCGCTTCTGCGCCGGCAGCGACTGCGCCGGGGCCTGCCGCTGCTCCCTCAAGTGCAACTCAATCTCTAACTCACGCCGCCTGGCGGCCACCTGCAACTCTAGCAAAGTATCACATCTCTGAGTGGAAACAAACTGACGGATGTCAGTATTGAGCATGCTCAGATAACGAGTCATCTGAGCCTGCTCGGAATCAAACTCCAGGCAAAAACATTGCCCTCTCAGTGAACATATGGGTGATTTCCGTCACCGACTCCCCATCCTATCTCAAACTCAAAAACTCCTGAGCCAAACGCTCCCGCTCGACCCGCGGAATGTATCGGGCGCAGAACATATCCCTGAACTGCTCCCAAGTAACAGCAGCTCTCTGCTCATCTGTGTACGACCTTGTCGTCAGTCTCCACCAGTCCTTGGCCCCGAGTCTCAGCATGTTCAGGGCACACCTGACCTTCTGGTCAGTAGGACATGAACACATGAAGAAACAGCCTTCCACATCAGATAACCACCTCATGGCTCTAATCGGAAACTGAGTACCATCAAAAGTCGAGGGCTTCGTGTTATCGAAGTCCCGGTACTGAAAAACTCGGCCTACTCCTCCCCCTGCCGCTGTTACAGCCGCGGTAGCTGTAGTGGAAGCCGTCTCAGCAAGGGTTGTGTATCTGTCATCAAAGTACTCCATCATAGCAGACTTGATAGTCCCAAACAACTCCGAAATCTGACCCAGGACAATCTCGACCACCTCCTCGCTGATGATCTCCCTGACACGGTCCTCTGTCAACCCTGGCCCCTCCTGGCCGACAACCTCAGGCGCTGCGGGGGCCTCCTGATCACTCTGTCCTGATCCTGATCCGGATCCTGTCACGAAACGCCTCGTAACCACCATACTGAAAATATAACAGGAAGATATCAGACAATCCGCATAAATAATTGGGAACTAATTCCCTACTAGACCCTAGGGGTTGTGTCTTCCTTGCTACGCGCATGGGTCTTGTGCTATCAGTAATACGGGCCCATACTACTTTCCACACATACCCATATTTGTCTCAAGTATCACCACAACACCCTAACACTATGCATGCACATGGTGGTCGCCCAACCTCACCCCTAGAGGAAGGTTAACTGTCTCACAACTGACCTACCGGTCTCACACAACCTACCCATCCATGAAACTTCCACCAACCCTGCAGCACTAGTGTATGCTAGTCATACATAACGCTGGACCCTATAGACTTTTGAATACCTGATCCTACCCTAAGCCCTTCATCAAACAAGAACAGGAAATAAGGCCAAACCAAACATTCTCAGACTATAAGATCTTAGTTATGTACAACCGTGTTGCATACACTAAGCGACTACAGTAATGATGTCAATCTCATATAAGGAAAACCCTAGGCTAACATGCATCATGTAATCAGGCAATTCTGTCATGCAATTCCTGAAGATCCCTAGCCTAGCACTAGCATGTTGTTCTAACATATCACAAAATCAAATAACTGTATGGTATTTTGGGGTCAACTTATTGGCTTCGGCTGATCATACACCCTGCATCCTCCTTTACTTGTTTTGAAAACCTTTTGAAAACCATGTTGAAAATCCTTTCCTCGATTTGAGACTGGAGTTACACGAGTGTTCCTCCAATTCACTCAAACCAAGGCTCTGATACCAACTTGTAACACCCTAAATTTTCAAGACAAATTTGAACTTTTCAAAAACATTTCATCCCATTAAAATCATTACATCTTTGTTTTCAAAATGTATAATATCAGAGTTTTCCCAGAAACATAAACAAAATATGAGGAGCTGTACGATCATGCATTCGCCTTGCCGTGATCCCCTGATGTACCTGAAACAATAAACTGAAACTGCAAACCCGAAAGCTTAGTGAGTCCCCCCAAAATACCCATACTCCCATCAATACAAAGAGAATCATAAACAGCATACTATGGGTCCAGTCAACCATCCGGTTGGAATACCCCAGGCCCTCAACCATCCGGTTGGAATGCCAACATACTATGGGTCCAATCATCCTCAGGTTGGAATACCCCAGGCCCATAACCAACAGGTTGGAATGCCCACATACTATGAGTCCAGTCATCCTCGGGATGGAATACTCACGGACCACAACCAACATGTTGGAATGCCCAGGTCTATTGGCTTTCGAACAAAGCAGATAAGCCTCAACTGTTAAAAAAACATGTGCACATATAACAGATAATCACATAACAGTCTATAGACAACCACTGATCTAACAGACCATACCACATAATATTATCCTACCCTCTAGGATTCCGAACTAACATGTCATATCACTTATCACATAATATCATCCTACCCTCTAGAATACCAATCTAACAGATCATACTAACATAACATAAGCAAATAATAATCCAAAGGGCCGGCCTTGGTGCCTTAGACCCTTGAGTATAGTGAGGATAACTCACCTTGCAATTGTCGACTCGAAAGATAAGCTCAACCTCTCGGATCACCGATACGAACTCCACCACCTATAGTTACCATCAAACCATGTTTATAAATTTCCAATTTCCCAAATGCCCCCAGAAGTCAACTGGTCAAAGTCAAAGGTTATGGTCAACAATCCATTTTGACCTCAACTCGTCGAGTACCCTTAGCTACTCGTCGAGTTCCTTGCATAACTTGTCAACTCGCCGAGTCACTAGAATGAGTCGTCGAGTTCCTACGGTTTGCGGCCGTAAACTCCTTGGCTAACTCGTCAAGCTTCCCTTACAACTTGCCAAGTTCAAATGTGTCCAAGGGTTGGGGAAAAACCCTAGCCGACTCGCCGAGTCATTTAACTGACTCGCCGAGCCCACGACTATCTTCATCGGACTCGCCGAGTTGACCATGAAACTCGCCGAGTTCCTTCAGTCCTTTATCGATACAGATGCTTTTTAAGCCATGCTAAGGTTCCATATTGCAGATCCAGCTTACCAAAGCATGTTTATCACGTAAAGTTGCAAACTTTACGTGCATGCAAAGCTCTAAAGCCTTAATATGACAAAAACCAAGCTTGCAAAGAAGTCTCACACTAGAGGGAAGGTTCATGTGTCACACCCCCAAACCGGAACGGCGGAAACGTTCGGGGGCGGAGGACGTCATGTTTAGTATCACAAGACATGCATCATAGTAATCAAAGTAACAAACAACCATTTCATTAGAATGAAAGTGTTTACAAAGTATGTGATTCACATAAGATAGACTCCAAAAGTAAATAACAAAACAAGACATGAAGCTACTATGCTCCATCTTTTGAATCCCAGTGTGCGTACCTGTCTACTGGTTTCCTGAGAATACAAGTTATTTTGAAAGAGTAGATCAACATTTAAGCTGGTGACTTCATAACTATTTTAGTGATGTAAAGTAAGTTGAAAGTTCTTTTAGAAAAGTTCGCCTGTTCCTCCAGAAAATCTTATATTTCCTGATATTATGAAAGATAAGTAATAATGACTCTACAATCCCTTCTATGAGTACTAAATGGATACAAGTTATATAAAACCCAGAGTAAACAAACAATCGATTGTGTGAATCTGCCCTAAGCCCACAACCAAACAAGGAACAGGAAATGAGGCGGAAGCCACACATCCCATTGTTTGTTAGATCTTCGTTGTATATAACCCTGGTGTATTCATTTGGTACTCATGGAGTTAACTGTAATAGTTCCTTTATATTTGATGAAAACATTATTTAAGAAAAACCCTTATTTCCTTTAGTAAAAATGGTAACCACAATAGCTCCTTCTATAATCACTTAGTTTATACTAGCTATATATAATCTAATATCGAACGGATAGTTAATTGTGTGAATCTGCCCTAAGCCCACAACCAAACAAGGAACATGAAGTAAGGTAGAAAGCACACATCCAACTATCTATCGGATATTAATTAGATATAACCCTGATGTATAAACTAATGTATTATAGAATTAACCACTAAAGGTCCTTTAAGTTATACTGGTTTAATAAAATGGATTAAACCTTTTTACGGATAAGTTTCTAGTTTTGTCAACCAAATGTTCTATTTGAAAAGTATGTTTTGTACTAGAAAAGGGTGTATTGAATTTGTATACTATGACCTGACCCATACCTGGTACTCCTTATGATTACTTGGTGTATACGGAATATATATATATATATATATATATATATATATATATATATATATATATATATATATATATATATCTAAGATCGAATAGATAGTAGACTGGGTGAATCTGCTCTAAGCCCACAACCAAACAAGGAACAGGAAATGAAGCGGAAAGCACACATCCTACTGCCTGTCGGATCCGATTAATATATATCCCTGATGTATCTACCGAGGAATCATAAAGTTAGAATTATAGGCCCCCTTCTAACTGAATATACTAAGACTCGACTGTTTTGCTTGTCGTTTGTAATGATGTAAGTTTTCCCTAGTTTATAACTATCTTTAATAGAAAATAGTTTGCATTACTTTTTATGTGAGAATTCACAATATGAATGTAATGGGAAAAATGAAAGTATACAGTAGTATTGTATAAAATAACTAATGACGTACTGACTACCTTAAAACCAGTTTGTTAATTAAGGTTAAAATGTGATGAGGTTGTAACCATACTAATATGACATATGTTTAACACGACGACCTTTTGGCGCCAAAACTGATGTGACGTTTGTTACCCGTAGACCTGTGTGTCCCACTATAGCTAGCAGCAAGGTATGGGGTGTCAATCCCGTATAGATCTATACACAAACTCATGCTCTCCCTCCAGGAGACTTTGGTTACAAAACGCGACCTAACAATTATATTGCTAAGCCGTGAAGTAGTGGTTTCACATTATTGTTATCTTGTTCTTGTTATAGTATGTTATCTCTGTTCTAGTGTATAGTATGTTCTCTCTGTTCTAGTGTATAGTATGTTCTCTCTGTTCTAGTTGTAGTATGTTCTTCCTTGTATTAGTTATAGTATGAACTGAACCCCTAAACTATACCTATTATAGTTTACTAGTATCTTTACTTTGAATTGTATCTGATTTGTAGAAAAGACTCGATTATCTACTGAGTTATGATTGTACTTTAAAAACAAAGTTTTATAAACAATAAAGTAACATAACTTTAAAAGAGTTTTTGAAATGATTTGATCACTTATAAACACATAAGCAATCCTTTAAAATGATGTTTATCACAAAACATTTACACAATTATCATTGTGTTCAACTTGTATTCCCCCCCCCCCTTAAAAGCATTTAAAACATTTAAAAGATTGATTATATGGGTATGAACTCACCTTTTGTGGGTGATTCAATTGAATATGCGCGTAAGGACGAGAAGTTCCACGAATGAAGTCCCGAGACACAAACGAGTCCTAAATGACATATAATGGCATATATAGGCATGTAATTAGTGTTTAAAACAACTAACATGCAAGGGAACTACCTTAGGGACTAGGAAACACTTGAAATGAAGTGTTAAAATCACATGTGATTGATCAAAGTGAGTTTACGGCCAAAGGAACGAGTTCACGACCCAAATGGATGAAGGGTTCACGACCATGTATGAACTCATGAAGGGTTCACGGCCCTATGAAGGGTTCACGGCCGTGAACACCTCAAGCTCATGAAGATGGTGATGAATTTTGAGGAAATCAAGGCTAGGATCTAGTAGCTTTCAAGTATAACAATATAAATGATGAAACACTTACGATTTGGGATCCCTTGGGGGGGTTCACGACCACCAAGAACAAGTGTGTGTTCTTGGTGTTCTTGGTGAAAGGTGATGATCTTGAAGATCTAGACAAAAGTGGTGCATTCATGGATGAAATCATAGGGTTGTACTAGATCAATAAGGATATCAAAGAACAAATGGAAGAATCTACGATTTGGACGAGAAATGGAAGTAATTCTTGATGATACTTGAGAGAGAATGGAAGTTCTTGAGTTGGGATTGTGAAGAATGATGAAGAAATGAAGGAAATCTATACATAATGGGGATAGATCACGTCCAGAAGAGAGTTCACGGCCATAAACTAGGTTTGCGGCCGTGAACCTCAAATGTTTGGTTCTCTGCTTCAGGTGCAGCCTTCTAATCTCGAGCTAATACTTCCTAACACTCAATCCTTAAGTGTACCAGGCTTAGAACTCATTAGAATGGCCCTTAACAAGGCTAAAAGGCAACAGAAACAAGGCTGACCTTTGATTGAATTGATTGGCTTCACCGGATAAAAATTTCCGGGTTGTCACATCATCCCCCCGTTAGATGGAATTTCGTCCCGAAATTAGCTTTCTTAGCAGTACTCTTGGGGTCGTGCTCCTCTGAAGGATTCATACCTGGTCCATCTATCATTACCTCGTGTATACAAGTTGTATATAATTAAGATTATTAAGACGGTCGGATGTGCGACTCTGCCCCAGGTCCACAACCAAACAAGGAACAGGAGATAAGGCGGAAACACACATACTAAAGGATCCGTCCTTCTTCTTAACGAAAAGGACCGGAGCTCCCCAAGGTGAGAAGTTGTGTCGAATGAATCCTTTGCTCAAGAGTTCGCTGAGTTGGCTTGACAATTCTTGCATCTCTGCAGGAGCCAACCTATAGGGCGATTTGGCGATGGGTGTAGCTCCTGGCACAAGGTCGATTCGGAACTCGACTTGTCTTTCTGGGGGTATTCCCGGAAGATCTTCAGGAAAGATGTCATGGAAATCGCAAGCCACTGGGATGTTTCGAATATTGACCTCTTCCTTGGATTTATCCACGATGTGAGCCAGAAACGCAAAGTCCTTCTTTTGTAGACACTTTTGTGCCTTAATACATGAGATAAGACGAAGGTTCGTACTGGGTTTGTCTCCGTATATGATTAGGGTTTCGTGGTTAGGGAGATGAAGGCAAACGACCTTCTCGCGACACATAATTTCGGCATGATGGGGGCTCAACCAATCCATGCCGATAATCACATCAAAACTCCTAATATTTACAAGCATCAAGTTTATTTGAAATGCATGGTGATTTAAGGTTAGGGTACATCCTACGTAGATTTCCCCAGTTGATTCTATTTTCCCATTAGCCATTTCCACCATAAAGGTTTCATTAAGCTTCTGGGGTTGTTGTTTTAGCAAATGTTTGAATTTATTACTCACAAAACTCCGCTCTGCCCTGGTATCAAACAGGATGCATGTGTATGTGTTGTTAAGGAGAAACGTACCAGTGACAACAACGGGATCCTGAACCGCTTCTCTTTGACCCATGGTCAGCACTCTCCCTGCTCCTACATTCCCTTGGTTGTTGACATTGGAGCAGTTTCGACGGAAATGCCCAGTCCTTCCACATCCATAACAGGTGTGTCTAGCCCCAGTGTTGTTGTCGTTGTTGTTGGTGTTGTTGTTGTTGTTGTTGTTGTTTCCCTGTTGCTGGTTCTGGGGAGGATAGGTCCTACAGTATTTTGTCGTGTGACCCTTTCGGTTGCAACTAGTACAATGCATCTCCCTGCATTCACCATTGTGATGGAGATTACACTTGTTGCACTTTGGGAGATTTGCGGAATACTGCTTAGGGACACTTGGGGTGGATGAGGCTGGAGCATGTGGGTGGAGGGAACTTGGGTGGTCGCAGCATGAACTGTCACTGTTTGTTGTTTCTTGGACGACTTGGTGCCTTGTAGTCCCATCCGCTTGTTATTCTTTCCCTTGTTGTTATCACTCTCCTTCTTGCTTTCAGTTTCCCCTGCTTTCTCGCCCTTATTGTTGTTGTGGTCGTACAACTTTTTGGCCAACCTCTTGGCACTGTCAAAGGTTTCAGGATTTGCGGCTATCACGTTTCCTTGAATTGGGGAGGTTAATCCCCAGATGAATCGTTCGATTTTCTTCCCTCCCGAAGTAATCATGCCAGGGCACAACAGAGACAGTTCACTAAACCTTGATATGTAGGCATCAAGGTCGGAATTTCGGACGGTGAGATTCCATAACTCTTGCTCCATTTTCTGAACTTCGCCACGCGAGCAGTATTCAGCCATTAGCATTTCCTTCAATTCCGTCCATGGCATGGCATTAGCCACCGGAAGAGTCATAGCTTCCACATGTCCATTCCACCAGGTGAGAGCTTGATCAACAAATGTACATGCCGCAAACTTCACCTTGATTTCATCAGGGCATCCACATATCTCGAACACCGATTCCACCTTTTCAATCCATCTCTTCAGGGTTATCACTCCCCCTGTGCCATTAAAGGTTCGTGGTTTGGCGTTGGTGAAATCTTTGTAAGAGCATGTCTTGGTAGGTCCTTGGTTCATCCCGTTGTTTGAACTTCCGGCCCCCTGTCTGTTGCCTCCACCATTGTTCCCATTGTGGATCTGCGCCAGTGCTACTGTGACTGCAGCAGATACAGTTGCTTGAAATGCAACTGAATTGATTTCTGGTGGCGTCGGTGGTTGATTGTTTCCACGGTTTGGTCTTTGCGGCATCTTGCTGTTATGGAACAGAAAGATGTTGAGTACGTATTGTATTTAAGTTGGGAATTCCGTGAATCGAATGTGCATATAAGTGATTTCATATATTTACACCAAACAATAAGAATATAAAACACATAGCAGATAACAACATCACGATAAAACCATAATATTTTCCACTAATAATATCAGTACTTTGATACATGAAAATTTTCCCGAAAGGGCATACATAAGGGTACAAAGTTCGGCAGCATAACGACTCTATGAGTAGTGTAATCACTTAAACATGGAGTCGGTAGTACATAACATGGTAAGCATGAGAGAACATAGCACTAGTAGGGGTCTACTGATTGTCTAACGGTGGTAGGGAAGTCATATCCCAAAATGTTGTGCCAATATTTGAGCCATCTCGGTCATTTCCCCGATGACCTCATCCCTTTCCTGCTAAGCCTGTACGGCTCGTGCCTCCATGGCAAATAGTTGTTGCCGAAGTGTGGCAGCCTCTGCTTCCGGAGAACGATCGTCACCCACGGGATTTCCTGGTGGGGCGGGGTGGTCCTGGTGTGTCTCGTCGGTAGGTGGTTTGACGAGAGCTTCGTCTGTGTCTCTTTCCTCCTCCATGTCGTCATCGGTCCCCTCAAACTCGTAGTCCGTATCAGTGTACTCGTCGGGCCCAATGCTGGGTGCTGCCCCTTGTCCTTCCTCGGGGTCGTCTTCAATCATTCCGTGGGCCACCAGGGCCTGGTGAAACTGAATGCCTTGATGCTCCTCCTCCATGGTGACTGTGATGAGGAACACGTAAGGAGGGTATATAAATAAACTATTATTATTCCTAAGATATTTTAGTTGTTATAAAAATTGGTTTGATGTTCTCCTCTTGGTTAACAAAAGGGTATGCCTTAGGTTTACTAACCATCGCGATCGCTCCAGGGCATGTGATAGTTGTATTATGAAGGAAATGTAGTTGATCAGGCTACATTCATCCCTAATACAACTGTGAACAGTCCTGGCTTAACCGAGATGTCAGGATTTTTCCAATGTCTTATTTGAATTGTTATTATGTTTATTTTTCTAAGTCGCACAAGTAAGAGTGTTTATTATTATATTTTATTTGTTTTGTTCAGAGTTATTTAGTCCCTCTTTGGGTTTATAGTTGCATATCAATGTGTGGTTAGATATGCCAGTTCACTATAAACAGAGCTTTGATACCAACCTGTCACACCCCCGAACCAGACGGCGGAAACGTCCGAGGGCTCGTGTGACTTAAATTGAAATATCATCACAATGAATATACATGAAATATAACATAAACATCACCATGCATTAATACATTACAACCGTCATTGTTCACATCAAGTACATTGTTTACATTACATAATCCCAAACATAAATTGTTTATCGAATGACATCACACAAAAGACATTCAGAAACACGCTTGATAATTCTTCATTCTAATGGTTACCTGAGAACACAAGTTATTTTGCAAACGGCCAACATATATAATGTTGGTGAGTTCATAAGCAGGTTTGATGTGAAAATGTTTTGTAATGTTTGTGAAACCCAGAAAATCCGATATTTTCTGTAACAAAAATTTTTTACATAAAAAAAGTGTGATGATCCATAAGTATGCATGTATATGATTTCAAAACATGTAAAAGTGAAATGCCCTTCATAATAGTTCCTTGTATTATAGTTGTTGTAAGTAAAAGTGCATAATGTTATTTCCCCCGAAAAACCCGATGTTTTCCGATATAAATAGTATGATAGTCTTGTATTATTGTATCAACACAGCGTATGAATATGATTTCCCATGATTTCTTAGATGATAATGGATCTCTATGTGAGTCGTTATAACCATGCATACTAATGACTAATTCGCCTGTCTTGGCATTTTATCGAATGCCGGTCTTGAATTAAGATTTTGTCACCCTAGACTGGCCGAGTCTAACTGTAGCGAACAAATCAGGTGTAGGGGAGTCACCCCCGTATAGATCTATACACAAATTCTCGTTCTCCCTCCAGGAGACTTTGATTATAACTACAGACTACGACCGACACTTATTGGTGTCACCCGTTATTTCTCACTAAATCCAAATGAAATTGAATAACATTGTTTTACAACCCGATTTATGTTTACTTGAATAAAAGGTAAGCCTAACAGACGAAGAAAAGAGGACAACGGAGGCCCACTAACTTTGTATGTTATTACAGGCTGTCGAGTATGCTACGGACACGTTATAGCCCATTAAGTATATAATGAATGTTTAGGGTCTTATTAGCAATGCAAATGGACCATTAAGGCCCAATAGCATGTTAAAGCTGATAAAGGCCCATTGGGTATGTAATTGGGTCACCGGAAGCCCAATAAACATGTGTGAATATATTGGGCCCAATAATCATGATATTGGGCCACAAAGGCCCAATAGCACGAATAGAAGATATTTGAGCCCAACCATTGAATCATTTATAATTTATTGATCTTAAGTTCGTAATGTAGGTATTTGTTGTAAGCTAAATGTTTATTCGAAGTGTTAAAATACTTTGACGTTTGATTTATAACGAAGCTTTGGTTATACATATATATATTTTTTTAAAAACCACGTGTTATAAACTTGATATTTTGAACCCAAAAATTAATATTTGTCTATTCGGCCCAAAAACATTTAGTTTGACCATTGCAACCCCTTTATCTATAAAAATGGCACTTTTAGTCACTTTTTATGAAAATTGACATTTTTGGTCCTTAAACCACTTTTCTTGACATTTTCGACCCAAACTTTATTTAAATAATAATTTCAGCCCAAAACTATTGTATTTGTCATTTCAAGCCTTTATTTGTAAAAAGTTTACATTTTTGGCTCAAATTTCGTAAGTTTTACAATTTTGACCCCAAAATCAAAAACTTTGCATTTTTAGTCCAATTTTTGCATCAAAGTCATTTTTAGTCCCTAAAAATAGTTTATTCATGTTTTAGACTCATAGTTTTTTAAGTTTTCCACTTCAGTCCCTCAACACTTCATTTTTTCACAACTTTAGGCCCAAAAACTCGTGAGGCCCAAATTAAAGCCCAATAAGCTAAAATTTATATTTTTACCCCTAGAAAAGTGTTATTTTCATAAAAGTCAGATTTTTATAAAAATAAAACTATTTTGTCCTTGTAAAACCGAAAATATCATATTTTACCCAAATCTTTGTTATTTCTGCAAAAATGACACTTATAGGGACTTTTGACTTTGTTTTCACTTCTTAAGCCTAAAGACTCTTAGATCTTTGAAGTATGTTGTTTGTTATGTTATTTGTTTATGTATCCTTCACATTTTAGCCATAGATTTCAAGATACAGCAAATAATATCATATTTTCACAACACAAACCAAAGAAATCACATATAACAAGCACACACACATAGATCAACACATAGCACTTGTATTCTCCCCCAAAAACAAGTAAAAAAACCGAAAACAAGGGGGTATGAACTCACCTTGCTTTGTTGCTCACAGTTTTGAAGAAGAAATGGAGGAGGTTGAGGTGATTCTCGGCCCTAACAAGCTTCTTGAGAAATCTTTGGGCTTAGATGGGTTCTAAGAAGCATGATCATGAATTTGAATGAATTAAGAGAAGATTTTTGATAAGATATAGAAGTTAATCCATGGATTTAAGTAAAAACTTACCAAGGATTTGTAATATGAGTGAAGAATCTTCTTGGAATGCTTGCAAATCTCGAAATTTTGATGGAAGAATGAAGGTGTTCTTGAGAGAATTTTGGAAGTATTTTGAAGTAAATTAAGTGTGTGTATGTGTGTTGATGCTCTCGGCCGAGAGTAGAAGAAGAAGAGGGGAGAGAGGGTGAGGTGACATTGCATGGATTTCCACCATGCAATAAAGAGGTGGCATGCTCACAATTTTCCTCCTAAATCCATTTTATTTTAATTCCTCTTCTAATCCTTTCTTTTTTTTATAAATGGGCCGAGAATTGCATTAAGAAGGGAAGAGGATTCATTTTGGCCCAATTCTTGATCCTTACTCGAAATCATGAGGTCCATAGAGAAGTTTTAGGCCCATTGGGCCCTTAGGGTGGTTCACGGCCCAATTAGCATAAAAGAATAGGTTTTTATGGCCCATTAGGGTTGATTAGATTCGGTGTGGCCCAACAAGGCCTATTAAAGGTAACCTAATCTATTTTAGACTCATAAGGCCCAAAAAGGTTAAGTCTCATGAGAGTGGGTCCAACTAGAGCCCATTTAAGAGTTCTAAGCCCAAAATAGTCAAATTGGAAGCTTATTGGTCCATTAGGCCCAATAAGGAAATCCTAGTCCATAATGGACTTAAGTCAGGATTTTTAGGGTTTCCAATATTTCGTTGACCATTTGAAGTGTTTGTATAGAGTGTTTGATGGAATTTTGTTGTCATTGAATAAACATCATACATACTTTCAAGTTTTAGTTACCAATGTTATCATTGTTAATGTTTACAAAAGCATTAGAATTTCCTGGTTGTGACATCATCCCTGTAAGGGTCGAATTGTTGTAATTAGTCGAAATGTATTTTGAACTCTTCGAATGTTTTATAATGTATTTTACTAGGGCGCTTTTATTCGAAGCTTAAGTGTCTAGGCCTCAGTATATTTTTTGTACGCTTTCGGTTCCCTATAAATAGGGATATTTACTAGAGTTAGATAAGAGTTTTTACAGACCTGTCTATTGTCCTCTGTAAACATTCGAAAGCGTAATCAAGCTGAAACAAGATCATATTTACATCCGGTGTTCAATCTCGCATTCTTATCTTAATTCATACTCTAATTAATTCAATACTCGATTCTTTGATTCATCAATTGGTATCAGAGCGGGAATCACATCTGTGATATGATTTTCATTCATTCAAAAAGTTTTTGAATCAAATTTTTGGTTCAAAAGTTTCCGCACTTTTTGATCGTGAAAAATTTGTCTAGATATTAGTCTGTGATTTGATTGTGCATTTGAATTGTTGAATCGAGTGTTCTTCTAGCAATTTCGATTTGATTCAACTAGTTTGATTTCAAATTTCCAAATCTTCTTAAGAATTTTCAAAATCAACTTCTGTACAACAATGGCGAGGTTCAATCTCAATTCGATGACCTCGTTTTCTCATCTATTAGGATCATCAACCAAAATTCCAATGCTAATCCCTGAATACTATGATCAGTGGGCTGATCGTATGCAGGATTATCTGAATGGTCTTGATGAAGAATTATGGTCATGTATCACTGGAAATGTCAATGTTCTAGTGAATGTTCAACCAATCGGATCTTCTTCCACAAGTTATGGTGTTGATAATCAATCTGATCGTCTGAAGAAACTGGAGAAAAGGTGTATGAGGGAACTGCGAGGTGCTTTACCTCCAGTTGTGTACAATTACGTAAGGAGTTGTACAACTGCAAAGGAGATCTGGAACAATCTGAAAGATAAGTTTCAAGGAAGTGAGAATACGAAAATCAATTCGGTCAAACAGTGTTTGGTTGAGCTGAAAGATTTCAGACAAAAAGAAGGTGAAACAATCGAAGTCTACTATGATCGACTGAACGAGTTAATCTATCGATGTAATCACTATGGAATTACCAGGACTTCAATGGAATTCAATCTCATTTTTGTGATGGGTCTTCGAAAAGAATGGAGAAGCGTAAGTATGATGGTGAAGAATCAGCAAAGTTTTGATACATCAACTCTCAATGATTTGTACAATCAGTTGAAAACACACGAAACTGAGGTTAATGAAATTGTTGAAGAGACGAAGCTGAATTTGGGAGGTCCAATGGCACTTGTATCAAAGATATCTGAGAAAGAAGCAGAAAATGGTGATTCTGAGGAAGAAGAAGGATTCATCATGAATTCGGATGATGAGGCAATAGCTTTTTACTCGAATAATCGGGTTAAGAAGTTTTTCAAAAAGTCGTTCAATCCGAAAACTAAACTTGCTGAGGTAAAAGGAAGTGTTGTGAGTAAAACTGCTGATGAGGAGAAAAAGAAAGTTGAGAAGAAAGATTCGAAAATGTCTGAAGGAAAGATTGAGAAAAAGCTAAAAGGTGATGCTGGAATAGATTGTCATTATTGCAACGGTGCGAATCATCTTGCGAATGACTGTATGCTTCGAAAGAAGGATGAGAGGAAGAATAAAGTCAAGGATGAGGCGTATTATGCAGAGAGGCTTGAGGAGGTTCGTGCGAAAGCCAAGAATTTGTCACTGGTTGCAAAGGGTGAACATGAGGATGAAGATGGAACTTATCAAATCTGGTCATCCGGATCAGACGATGAAGAAATGCGAAATCCAACACATGGAGCGATGTATGCGAAAATGGAGGAGGATTCAGATGATGAGGAATTCGAAGTGAAAGGACGATGCTTCGTATCCAAAACGGCAGACAAATCTCCAATGACAACAAAGGTACGTAAAATTCTCGAATCTTTTAATATTCCTACACATGCTTATGATTCTGAACTAATATCTTTTGATGAGACGGTTACTTATTTTGATTCAATTGTTGTGTCTGCTAGCAATGAGGCTAACAAATTGTCCATGAAGTTATTAGAGACCAAAAAGAGATTAGACTTGAAAATAAGCAAAATTGAATGTTTGGAATTACAAATTACAAATATTATGTGTGATAGGGATACTTTAACGAGTGAAGTCAAACTTTTGCTAGCACAAAGAAACATTTATTGTAATTCTGCAAAAAGACTTTATGGCAAATTAACTGATTTACATCATTCATGTGACATAAGTAAAGAGCAACATAAAAAATTACTACATTTTCTAGCATTCGAAAGAGCTAAGGTAGATAATATTTCGTATGATTGTGAGCAAATAATAGCTGATTTTGACAAAGTTCCTGATGATAGATATAAATATGGAATTGTCAAAATTGATGAATGTTTTGATGCGAATGAATTAGTTAACATCGTGAATGATACTTTGACTAAATCTGAACAAATTCAAATTTTGAAAAAGACTGAGAATTCAACATCTGATTCTCAATCTAATTTTACTGATATTGAAGATAATTCTGACAATATTAGTGAAATTAGTGAACTTGAAGATGTTGATTGTTCTCAGTTGTCTGTTGTTAATGTTGCATCAACATCTAAAGGGAAAGAAAAAGTTAAGGATTTGATGGATGAGAATAAAACTGATATACCCTCAACTTCGAAAGTTTATGATATGAACTTCGTGGATCTCAAAGACGGTTAAACTGATGATAGTGATGATGAAGATGAAGAGAAAATTTTGAAGGAAAAGAAATCTTCAAAGGAAGAAGAAACTCCTCGAATAGTGGTTGATCAAGTGTATGGTGATACACAAAAGTTCGAAAAAGTAATGAATGAAAAAGGTGAACACTATCTTGAAACGAATACAGTGGTTTATCCAAATTTCAAGTGTACAGATGATGTCATTTTTCCAAATCAAGTTTTCGTAACTACTAGAAATGTTGAGAAAATAAAACCAGAATTAAAGAAGTTAGTTGAAGAGGATAATTCAAAAACAACTGATGAAGGTTTTTTCGCAAATCAAAGCACAGTTGAAAACAACTTAACAAAGAATTCATATGTGTTCCAACGTCAAAAACCACAAAGAAAATGGGTTGAAAAATCAAAAATTGAAAAAGAGAATTCAAAACAAGTTGTAAAGGAAAATGAAAAAGTTGTCAAACTAAACTCCAAGGAATTCAAAGATCAAAATGACAAATTTTCGAAGGAAAACAACATTTCAAAAAGACAAGCAAGAAAGAAAATATTTTGGCAAAATGTTGAGTCTCAAAAGGTGTCTGAATCCCAATCACCCAAAAATGTTTTCAAAGCTAAAAATTCATCTTTTTCAACAAAACATCAACATTCATCTCAATCAAATCATTCAAAGTCTGAAGTGAATAAACAATCAAGGTTTTCATAAACTAATATTCAAAGAAAATTTTCAAATAACTCAAATCCAAATCAAAAATTTCTTCAAAGTCAACATTTTAATTCAACAGTTGATAAATCATATGCTCAATCTTTTATAACAAAACCAAAAGTTAATTTTGTTCCTCAAAAGCCAAATTTTCCAAATCAAACGAAGAAAGAAACTATGAAAATTTCACGAGAAAAAGGAATAACTTCAAGGAAAAACATTGATCATTGGCTTGAAGGCAAAGGAAAGATGTATCAGTCGAATACATTTTCAAAGGAGCAAATTCACGAAGCTTATGAGAAGTATGTGAATACTTCATCAAATGGCAGTTCATCTTCTAAGGATTCGAACATTTCAGTCAAAGCTTGGAAACCAATAATAAAAGTAAAGAATGTTCATTCACAAACTCAGAATTCGAAGGGTAATGTCAGTGAACAATCGAAACCATCAAAAACTTATGTTTCGGTTCCTTTAAATGAAGATGTAAACTTAATTGATAGTCTCAAAACCAAAGTTTGTGATTGGGTTAAAAGTTCTTCATTTCATTCGAAATTGAAATCTAATTTCCAAGGACCCAAAAAGCCTTGGGTACCTAAATTTTTCCATTGATTGTAGGTACTATGTGACGAGCAATATGATAATAAATAGTACATCGATAGTGGTTGCTCTCGTCACATGACTGGGAAGAAGGAGAATTTACGTGATTTTCAAAGTCTCAAAAATGCTGGAGTTGTGAAGTTTGGGAACAATCAAAAATGTCAAGTCAAAGGATATGGGAAGATCACGAATGGACAATTCACAGTGAATCGTGTGGCGTATGTTGAAGGTCTTCAACATAGCTTGATAAGTGTTTCCCAACTTGTTGTGGGCACTGGCAATCAAGTTCTTTTTAACGAAGAAGGCAGTGTTATTTCGAATGTCAACACAAAAGAAGTGTTACTGAAATCCAAAAGGAAAGGTGACATGTTCACTTTGGACATCAATCCGATAGTAGGGAAACCTGCTATATGTCTTCTTTCGAAAGCAACACCAGACTTAAGTTGGCTTTGGCATCGAAGACTCTCTCATCTCAATTTTCGAAACATCAATAAACTAGTGGTACAAGATTTGGTAAGAGGTTTACCTGTACTTAAATTTGACAATGATTCTTTATGTGCAGCTTGTGAAGTTGGAAAGCAACATAAACAAGGTCATCCAATTACGATTGATTCGAAAATTGATGAACCTTTGGAGCTCTTACATATTGATTTATGTGGTCCTTCGACAGTTTCAACTCTCAACAAGAAAAGGTACATTTTAGTTATTGTTGATGACTTTTTCCAGATTTACGTGGGTTTATTTTCTCAGGCTTAAATCCGAAGTTGCACAAATCATGATTGACTTTATCAAAAAGATGGAAACAACATTGAAGAATATTGTTCGAAAAATTAAGAGTGATCATGGAACGGAATTTAAGAACAAGGTTCTTGATTCATTTTTGGTGGACAAAGGAATTTCGCATAACTTTTCATCTCCATACACACCACAACAAAATGGTGTTGTTGAACGAAGAAATAGGTCTCTATGCGAAGCGGCAAGGACTATGTTGGCATATGCGGATCTTCCACAATACCTTTGGGCTGAAGCAGTATCCACCGCATGTTTCACTCAAAACAGATCTTTCATTCATCGTCGTTTTAACATTACTCCATATGAAATTCTCAACAATCGAAAACCTAACGTCAAATTTTTTCATGTTTTCGGATGCAGGTGCTTTATTATGAATCTCAAGGATAATCTTACGAAATTTCAAGCTAAAGCAGATGAAGGGATTTTCTTGGGATATTCGCATAATTCAGTCGCATATCGAGTGTTGAACAAAAGAACACGAAAAGTTGAAGAAACTTTTAATCTTACATTTGATGATTATTACATTAAACAAACTAAATTGCAGTTTGAAAATCATCCAATTCTGAAAAACATACAAGAGGAATCTGAATCCTCATAAACCTTAGATATTGATTATGATTTAATTTTTGGAATTTCAGATCATGCAGTTGATGCTGAAATAAATGCAAATGATAATCATCTCTCTGAACTAACAAAGCTTACTGATGATTCAACATCAACTTCTCCAGAGAAAGGTGAAAGCATGCAAAACAATCCAGTGGAGGGGGAGCAATTGGATTCGAATACTCTAGTTGAGGAAGAGCATTCTTTCGAGGGGGAGAATGGAAAAGTGAATGCTAATGTTGAGGGGGAGCATGATGTTGAGAGGGAGCATAATGTTGAGGGGGAGCATTTAGAAAACATTGAGAATAATAATGATTTTGATGATGTTTATTCGATTACAGGTTCAGAGAATGATGATATATACGAAGATGCACCTTTGGAATTTGATCCAGCATATCCACCAATGGAAAAATGGACAAGAGATCATCCGAAGAATCAAGTGATTGGGAATCCACAAGAAGGTGTTTTAACAAGAGCTCAAATTCGTGCAAAGAATGAGGTATTGAATACTCATCAAGAATTTTGCATGTTCAATGTTTTCATCTCTAAAATTGAACCAAAAACAGTTAAGGTTGCAATGGAACACTCAGATTGGGTTGTTGCAATGAAATCTGAATTGTCTGAATTTGAACGAAACAAGGTTTGGAGATTAATTCCTAAACCTGAAAATGTTTCGATTGTCGGGTTAAAATGGATTTATAAAAATAAAACCGACAAAGATGGAAATATTGTTCGAAACAAAGCCAGACTTGTTGTTAAAGGATATTCACAACAAGAAGGAATCGACTATGAAGAAACTTTTGCCCATGTCGCAAGACTCGAGGCGGTTCGTATATTTCTGGCTTATGCAGCTCACAAAGATTTTGATGTTTATCAAATGGACGTGAAGTGTGCATTTTTAAATGGAGAGCTTGAAGAAACTGTTTATGTGGAACAACCCCCAGGTTTTATTAATGAGGAATTTCCAAATCATGTTTATATTTTAGATAAGGCAGTTTATGGTTTGAAACAAGCACCACGAGCATGGTACGCAACTCTTACTTAATTTTTAAAACAATCTAAATTTAAACAAGGATCTGTTGATCCCACATTATTTCGAAAGAAAGTTGGGGATCATCTAATCATTGTTCAAATTTGTGTTGATGATATTATTTTTGGCTCAACTGACCCTGCTTTATCTAGAGAATTCGAAGATTTGATGAAAAGTAAGTTCGAAATGAGCATGATGGGAAAAATCAATAATTTTCTTGGTTTGAATATTCGTCAAAACAGAGAAGGAATTTTTATTAATCAAGAAAAATATACGAAGAATCTGCTAGAAAAGTTTGGATTGACGAATAGCACAAAGTTACGAGTTCCAATGGCAACTGGCATAAAGTTGACACCTTCGTTAGATAAACCTGCCATTGACATAACTCTTTATAGAAGCATGATTGGTTCATTACTTTATCTTACAGCAAGTAGACCTGATATCATGTTTTCTGTGTGTAATTGTGCAAGGTATCAGTTTAATCCACGAGAACCACATCTCACTGCTGTGAAGAATATATTTCGTTATCTTAAAGGAACAATTTCGTTAGGATTGTGGTATCCTTCGAAAACTGGGTTCTTTGTACAAGCATATTCGGATGCAGACTTGGGTGGGTGTAATCTTGATCGAAAAAGAACAAGTGGTGGATGTCAACTTCTGGATGGCAAATTGGTGAGCTGGCAATCGAAAAAGCAAACATGTGTATCCATTTCAACAGCTGAAGCAGAATATGTGGCTGATGTTGCTTGCACTTCACAAATTATATGGATTCAAAGCCAATTGCGTGATTATGCAATTAATATGAAAAAGATTCCATTATATTGTGATTCTCAAAGTGCAATAAGAATTTGTCATAATCCTGTGCAACATTCGAAGACTAAACATATTGCACTTCGTTATCATTTCATCAAGGATCACGTGGAGGATGGGAATATTGAAGTACATTTCGTGAAAACAACTGATCAGTTAGCTGATATTTTCACGAAACCTTTAGATGAAAAATCCCTTGTGAGAATAATAGAAGGACTTGGAATGATCGATGGAAATTCTGTTCCATACGAAAAAGGAGAATGATGAATGATCAGGAATGATTCAGAGGCGCTGAATGAAAGACAAAGCAATATTCGTCAGCATTCAGCGTTACTGTTCATAGTCAACGCTTCGACCCCTTCGAATTCGTAAATTTATCGCTAAATTTAAGGGTTGATTCAGAGGTTACTGTTCATAGTCAACGCTTCGACCCCTTCGAATTCGTACATTTGTCACTTATCAAAGAATGATAAAATTTCGTGTTTTTGCAACAAGTACAATATATTTTCATTTTCGAAAAATTTAAAAATCCAAAAAGATTTTCTTTTGTTTTGTTATTTCATTTTCGAAAATTCAAAAATCCAAAAAGATTTTCTTTTGTTTTGTCATTTCATTTTCGAAAATTCAAAAATCCAAAAAGATTTTCTTTTGTTTTGTCATTTAATTTTCGAAAATTTAAAAAAAATCCAAAAAATTTTCGTTTTGTTTTGTCATTTAATTTTCGAAAATTTCAAAAATCCAAAAAGATTTTCATTTGTTCTCTCTTTACTTTCGAAAACTCAAAACAACAAAAATATTTTGATTCTTATTTCTTTTTAGTATTTTGTTGCAGATAATCATGAAGATACAGAGTGGATTATGCTTGCGGTTCTAGGGTCAGGTACATTTTTCGTATGAATCGATAAATTTTTCATCATTGGAACTAGTTAAGTTGTCCCTAGAAGCATGCGGCTGCATGTTGTCCAAAAGCCTCCAATGACTCAATGTGTGTGTACGAAAGCCTTAATGAATTTTTTCATACGAAAATTTCTTCCCAATCAGGCTTATATTCACATTAGTCTCTGAGCTACCTGACTCTTCTCAAAATGAGTTAAGAGTTTACTGTTTGGTCCAAAAATAACAGAGGTACTTTTCGTGTCTTACATCAATCTTTTTCACCTATAAAGTTCTTACACGATCACACACAAAGACATATGTCCGAGAGGTCTCTGATCAAACCCATCGAGACTTAGACATATCAAAAATCTGTGTTTATGATCTGACATCATGAGACCGTGATGAAAGTGAAACCCAATTTTCAATATACTTTTAAGGAATTGACGGGGAACAATGTTCTGGTTTTTCACGAAACATTTGTTTCAATACCAAAATTCGAAACTCCAAATCATATTCATTTCAAATGAGTGGTCTTGATCAAACATTCGAAAACCATGATGTTTGTTACCCAACAAGATCCAGCACAAATTTTTTTCTTGAATTTCTGTTACAATTTCTCACCTTATGTTTAGGATAATATATAACTAAATTTTTTTTTTCTACCCACGAAGCATTATAAAAGAAACCCTTTGATACTTATCAACAAGTATTCGATTGTAATTCACGGGAGCCCACACAAGCTATTGATCATTTCTCTTAATGATTAATGAAGTAATCTTTGCCCGGGATTTCATCTGCTTTTGTGTCAATTGTTTGACATCACAATATCCCAAAATTTTCTTATCTTTGTTTCTCGTCTACATTCTTTGGAACACTGCACTCACGAAATCCTTGAGGTTCTGAGTAATACCAACTCAGGCTGATGATTTCAAACATCTGGCATATGACTTCGCTTTTCATCCCAAAAGTGAAAGAGCCTTGCTTCCATACGAAGGGTTCTGGCGGTTACAATCATCATGGGGATAACAAGACAGGCTGTTTATAAATAACGTATGGTATTCTGTCCGATTTTCAAGGCGATGTGACAACTACTTTTTGACGCATGGCTACTTTTACGCAGTAATGGTCCGATTTTCAAGGTGTCACGTCGGATATCATTAAATGCCTATCCCGCTTCAAATTCAAACTTCACGGTTACATATAAAAGGGCATTCAAGGGTTCATTATTATTTTACGTGATCAAAAAGAATAATTCCCAAATTCTCTGATCTTTAAAATCTTCAAACCCTAACAATGGCGACTTCTACTCATGTTGATTCTCATACCACTGAAAATGCCTCTTCATTACCAATAATGAAGATTCAAGCATCAAACTATCACTTGGAGGGTGATGTTTCTCAATACCCGGAAGAACTGAAGATGCTAATCGTTGCTTTGAAGAACTCTGTTTTGTCTAAGGCGATGTTCAGTTCATTCTCTGTTCCAATGTCCTGGCTTTCTCAAGCAGGATCAACTGCTACTTACAACAAAGCTTCTGGTACGATTACTTTTCGTCTGGTGAACGACAAAAAGGTCAGGCTATCCAAGAAACTATTTTGTCAAATTCTTGAAATTCTGAATTCACCTCCATATGTTGCTTTCACATTCCCTCAAATCGTTAACATGTTTAATGAGATGGGATATCAGCCTCCATTGTCCAAGATCAGTGATTTTAAGAAATCTGGTCTTCCACGACTATGGAATTTCTTATTTGGAATCTTTCTAAGATGTTTAACTGGGAGAACAGTTGGTCTTGATAAAGGAAGAATGGAAATTTATGCAATGGTTGTTGGAATCTATTATAATCTTCAAGTGGATTATTCTAGACAATTATGGAAGGAATTCCAAAAGGGTGTAGAACACACGAATGCTATTCATGGTATTTCGTGTGCAAGATACTGGAGCTTGATTTTGCAATACTTTTACAGCAAGGAAGGGATTTTGGTACCCAATGATGAAGAAAGAGTCGTTTTTCAATCGTATCACTATCCGAAGGATGTCATAGATAGTGCTGAAGTTTTTCCATCAGTTGCTCGTATTCCTGATGCAATGCTTAAACGAGTTGATCCTTCGAATTCTGTCTTGGTGGCATATTTGAAGACCTTTGATTCTACAATCGAAACCGACATTCTATTCGGAAGAGATGATAAGAAATCCAAGAAGACAAAGAAGACTGAAAAAGAGTTAAAATCTTCGAAATCTCCAAAGAAGCAACATGAAACAGTTGAAGTGTCTGTTGCTGAAACTCAAGTGATTGAGCCTCTTATTGAAGAAACACAAGAGAATGTAGTTATTCCTTCGAAGACTGGTATGTTTCGAAGAATAAAAATGAAGTCAACCCATAAAAGCAAGTCTCCTATACATAAAGTGGTTCGAAAACCTCTAATCACTCATCAAGGTGTTTTAATTAGAGAAGTGGCAGTACCTGTTTCTCCGGTGTCCAAGAAACGAAGGGTTGGGGATATGGCAAAACATTTGTCCAAGAAGAAGAAGAAGAAGACTCGAAAACTCGTGATTTCTGCTGAGTCAACAGAAGATGATGAGGAAAGAATTCCAGAAACCCCAGAGTTTACTCCTCACGAAGAAAGTTCAACTCCTGAGCAGACAGTTGTCATACCACCTGAAGACTCGGTTGCCAAATCAGTTTCTGAGGAGGTACGAACTTCATGCATCCCTGCAAACATATTTGATACGGATGCAAATGTCAATATGGGTGATGGAGATGCGAAGAATGAAGATCCAGGTCAATCTACTTCTGTTTCCTTCGAAAGTCTTATTTCTTTACCACCATTCATTATTCCCACTACTTCAACCACTGATTCTCCTACATTCGAACACATTATCAATCAACCATTCACTTCTATTTTTTCTTCTCAATCCACTGACACACCCAAACCGATTTCGAATGTTCAAGAAACCATTTTTATGGAGACAGAAACTGATACAGAGGGGTTTGGAGGCACGTTTGAGGAATTGGAATTTCATGATGAAGAAGAGCAGTTTCCAAATCATATGCTAATGACCATGAAGCAATTTAAAATTCTGAATCAGAAGTTGAATTCGATAATTCAATCTCAAGCTGATTTGGGGGGTGGCTCATCTATTTCAAGTGTGGAGGTTGATACTATGTTGAAGATGTTCGAAGCCAGAGTTGTGAGCAAAGTATGTGGAATGCTTACTGACTCTGAATCAAGAATTTTGGAGAAAGTTGATCATAATGATCAAAATAATGAACTTCGGATCAATTCTCAAAATTCAAAGTTTACAAGTGATGTGAAAGAGTTGAAGAATGTCACAAAGGAAAGGCATGTTCTTTTTGTTCAGGAAGTGAAGAAAGTAAGGGAGGATGTTAATTTGTAAATTCGTGAACTTCGTGAAGACATGCAAAAAGAAGTTGCTTCTGTTCAACAAGATTATGCATCCTTGAATCAAAAGGTTGATATAATTTGTGACGCTGTCACCAAATTTGTCAAATTGTATGAAAGGTTGAGTCCTCAACTAACTCAACTTTCAACATCCGAAAGTGCAAACTTTGAGGAGATGATTACTTTGCTCAAGGAGTTAAAAGAAATTTCTGACAGGCCAGTTTCTTCTTCCCTGATTACTCCTGAATTTTTCTCACAAAAGTTTATCCAATTCGAAGCCATTCTCAACAAGCAACTTGCTCCTCTCTTTCGCATATCAAGCCTTCTTCCAACCACATATGCCCCACCTGTTTTCACAGGGGTGCAAGGGGGAGAAAGAAAAACTGGAGAGTCGAAGACTAGTGTTGAAGATGCGAAAGTTGTAGGAAAAGTTTTTTCTTCGAAGATCCCAACAACAAAGCCAGTTATAGTTTCTGCTGGGATGGTTACTTCAACAGTCGTTACAACGCTACCTATTACAAGACCTATTTCGAAAGGAATTGTAATTGGTAAATCTATGGAGACTGGTGAGAGTGGTTCGAAACCAAAAGAGGCAATTGACAATCCAGCTTTGAAAGATAAAGGGAAATCGATTGTAGTGGAATTGTCAAAAGAAGAAAAGAAGGCTGCTGCAGAAGCTGAAATCAAAAAACTGAGGTTGATTCAAAGTATTATGGCTCAGCGTGCTAGTGATCCGAATGGAATGGATAAAGGTGATCCTTCCAAACACTACAATTACGAAACAATTGAGGCCAAGGTAGCATATAATCACATGTATTCATTTGAGAAGAAACCAAAACAAAGTTATTTGGTCACAAATACAGATGCAAGCCAGCTGGATTTTCCAATAAACGAAATGATGTTCATCATGCCTCAGTTCAAAGCTGAAGGAAATTTTAAAGGAAATGATGAAGGTACACACATGAAAATTCGTTTTCATGTTGTTCTTGCAAAAGCCCCTGAGGAAGTGTGGTCATTGATTAAAATCAAGAAAGTGATTAGTATGAAAAAGGATGTGGTATTCGAAAACACAGTCCAAAATTTCAAGTATGTGGTTGCCAGGGCAAATGGAAATATTTGTGAGTTTACTGTTGCAGATTTTCCATTGATGAACTTGTATGACCTTATACAAGTTGCATTAATCTTAAAAGACAAATCATTTTCATACCTTCAAAACACAGAACCTGGTGAATTCAAGCTTGGGGTTGCTCACATCAAGATTTTCATCGAAAATTACTATGAGTGCTTGGCTCTTACAGATGTGGAGTTAGCTACGGCTAAAGGTATGGAAATTAAAGTTCTGATGGCTCCTACGAAGACTCAGGCAGAATTGAAGAAGTATGTTGATGGTGAAATTTGCCTGAAGCCTTTTGGAATGGTCTTCACAGGAAAAGACAAGGTTGCTAAAGCAAAACGGTTTTTGTTCCAGGCATGCGAAGTGGAAAGGTATTCAACGTCTCAATATACGAACTTAATTGTTCGTATGAATCACTGTAAGAAGAACAATGAAGGAGATAAGAAAGAGCTGAAATAGATTATCTCTTGGTACACGGATATTCGAAGAGTGATGTTGTATTCCATCCAGCTTCTTACTAATTGAGTACTTCGACTATGATTACAAAGGGGGAGATTGTAAGGGTCGAATTGTTGTAATTAGTCGAAATGTATTTTGAACTCTTCGAATGTTTTATAATGTATTTTACTAGGGCGCTTTTATTCGAAGCTTAAGTGTCTAGGCCTTAGTATATTTTTTGTACGCTTTCGGTTCCCTATAAATAGGGATATTTACTAGAGTTAGATAAGAGTTTTTACAGACCTGTCTATTGTACTCTGTAAACATTCGAAAGCGTAATCAAGTTGAAACAAGATCATATTTACATCCGGTGTTCAATCTCGCATTCTTATCTAAATTCATACTCTGATTAACTCAATACTCGATTCTTTGATTCATCAATCCCCCTGTTAGAGGGAATTTCGTCCCGAAATTCTTTTCGAAGCTAGATTTGAGAATGCGAGAATAAGTGAGGGTACTTTTGTTTCATTTGGTCTTCGCGTTCCCATGTGAATTTCGTTCCGTGCTTTGCGTTCCATCGAACCTTCACAATCGGAATGCGACTTTGCTTAGTACGCTTCACTTCCATGTCCATAATTTCAACTGGTTCCTCGATGAACAGGAGATTCTCGTTGATTTCGATTTCTTCCAATGGGATGACAAGAGTTTCGTCGGACAAGCACTTTTTCAGATTGGAAACATGGAACATGGGGTTTACGATGCTGAGCTCAACAGGTAGCTGCAGCCTATAGGCTACTGGACCGATTCGGGCAAGAATCTCGAATGGCCCAATGTATCGCGGGTTTAATTTTCCCCGTTTCCCGAAACGAATCACCCCTTTCCAGGGAGAGACCTTTAACAATACTCGATCCCCAACTTGAAATTCCAAGGGCTTTCGCCGTTTATCAGCATAGCTCATCTGTCGGTCTCGTGATGCTTGAAGTCGAGCTCTTATTTGAACTATCTTCTCTGTCGTTTCACGTATGATTTCTGGCCCTGTTAAAGCATTGTTTGGTGTCTGTCCTCTTGCTAGCTGAATGTCACCTACCTCAGCCCAACACAACGGTGATATACATTTACGACCATATAATGCTTCGAAGGGAGCAACCTTAATGCTCGCGTGATAACTATTACTGTATGAAAATTCAATCAAAGGTAAGTGGGTATCCCACGACCTTCTGAAGTCTATCACACATGCTCGAAGCATATCTTCAAGCGTTTGAATGGTTCGCTCACTTTGACCGTCCGTTTGTGGGTGGTAAGCAGTGCACATGTCGATTTGTGTCCCCATAGCTTTCTGAAGTGATTACCAAAATCATGAAGTGAATCTACTATCTCGATCTGAGATGATAGATATTGGTACTCCATGGAGTCTCACAATTTCCTTGATGTAGATTCTCGTCAATCGTTCCATCTTGTATGATTCCTTTATTGACAGGAAATGGGCGGATTTTGTCAACCTATCAACTATTACCCATATGGCATCCAATCCATCAGTTGTCTTGGGTAATTTGGTCACAAAGTCCATGGTAATCCTTTCCCATTTCCACTCGGGTATTACCGGCTGTTGTAATAGTCCCGAGGGCTTTTGATATTCTATCTTCACTTTAGAGCAAGTGAGGCACTTGCTAACGTAAGTGGCAATTTCTGCCTTCATGTTAGGCCACCAATAATATTGCTTGATATCCAGGTACATTTTATCTGAACCCGGATGGATGGAGTATCGTGTCTTATGAGCCTCATTCATGACTACCTCTCTGAATCCTCCAAGTTTAGGGACCCAAATTCGGTTCATGAAATAATATGTTCCATCCTCCTTGACTTCGAAGTTCTTTTCCATTCCACGTAACGCTTCGCTTGTTCTGTTTTCTGTCTTCATGGCATCAAACTGGGCTTCTTTGATTTGCGAGAACAGATGGGATTGAATGGTTATTGAAAGAGTTTTCACACGACGATTTGAGTATTCTTTCCGACTCAAGGCATCAGCTACCACGTTAGCCTTGCATGGGTGGTACTTGATTTCGCACTTATAATCGTTTAGCAGCTCAACCCATCTTCGCTGCCTCATGTTTAACTCCTTTTGGTTTAAAATGTGTTGGAGGCTCTTGTGGTCGGTGAAAATGGTGCACTTTGTACCATAAAGGTAGTGCCTCCAAATATTCAAAGCAAAGACCACAGCTCCTAATTCGAGATCATGGGTGGTATAATTCACCTCATGTGTCTTTATTTGTCGGGATGCATAAGCTATCACTTTCCCACGCTGCATGAGTACACAGCTTAAGCCCTGATTCGAAGCATCGCAGTAAACTATGAAGTCCTCAGTTCCCTCTGGTAATGATAGTACAGGTGCACTACAGAGAGCTCGTTTCAGAGTTCGGAAGGCAACCTCCTGCTTTTCTGTCCATTCAAATGGTATGCCCTTTTGTGTAAGCATGGTAAGAGGCTTGGCTGTTCTAGAGAAGTTCTGGATGAATCTTCTGTAATAGCCTGCGAGTCCCAGAAATTGGCGAATTTCTTTGGGTGTCGTCGGGACTGCCCATCCTTCAATGGCTTTAACCTTGGAAGGGTCCACATGTATCCCTTCTTGGCTGACAACATGACCTAAAAAGTTTACGCTACGGAGCCAAAACTCACACTTAGAGAGTTTTGCGTATAAATTTTCGGCTCGCAGGGTTTCCAAGATTTGTCGGAGATGTCGACCATGCTCCTCCTCGCTTTGGGAATAGACCAAGATATCGTCAATGAAAACGATTACGAAGTTGTCAAGGAATGGTCGGCAAACTCAATTCGTCAGGTCCATAAATGCGGCAGGGGCGTTTGTTAGAACGAAGGGCATTACAACAAATTCATAATGTCCATAGCGAGTTCGGAAAGCGGTCTTGGGGATATCCTCCTCCCGGACCTTGAGTTGATGATAGTCGGATCGCAGATCTATCTTAGAGAAGTAATTTGCTCCTTGAAGCTGGTCGAATAGATCTTCGATTCGTGGAAGTGGGTAGCGATTATAATCGATGCACATCCTAAAGGATCCGTCCTTCTTCTTAACAAAAAGGACCGGAGCTCCCCAAGGTGAGAAGCTGGGTCGGATGAATCCTTTGCTCAAGAGTTCGCTGAGTTGGCTTGACAATTCTTGCATCTCCGCAGGAGCCAACCTATAGGGCGATTTGGCGATGGGTGTAGCTCCTGGCACAAGGTCGATTCGGAACTCGACTTGTCTTTCTGGGGGTATCCCCGGAAGATCTTCAGGAAAGATGTCAGGGATATCGCAAGCCACTGGGATGTTTCGAATATTGACCTCCTCCTTGGATTTATCCACGATGTGAGCCAGAAACGCAAAGTCCTTCTTTTGTAGACACTTTTGTGCCTTAATACATGAGATAAGATGAAGGTTTGTACTGGGTTTGTCTCCGTATATGATTAGGGTTTCGTGGTTAGGGAGATGAAGGCAAACGACCTTCTCGCGACACATAATTCGGCATGATGGGGGCTCAACCAATCCATACCGATAATCACATCAAAACTCCTAATAGTTACAGGCATCAAGTTTATTTAAAATGCGTGGTGATTTAAGGTTAGGGTACATCCTACGTAGATTTCCCCAGTTGATTCTGTTTTCCCATTAGCCATTTCCACCGTAAAGGTTTCATTAAGCTTCTGGGGTTGTTGTTTTAGCAAATGTTTGAATTTATTACTCACAAAACTCCGCTTTGCCCCGGTATCAAACAGGATGCATGCGTATGTGTTGTTAAGGAGAAACGTACCAGTGACAACAGCGGGATCGTGAATCGCTTCTCCTTGACCCATGGTCAGCACTCTCCCTGCTCCTACATTCCCTTGGTTGTTGACATTGGGGCAGTTTCGACGGAAATGCCCAGTCCTTCCACATCCATAACAGGTATGGCTAGCCCCAGTGTTGTTGCCGTTGTTGTTGGTGTTGTTGTTGTTGTTGTTGTTGTTATTGTTGCGGTTGTTGTTGTTGTTTCCCTGTTGCTGGTTCTGGGGAGGATAGGTCCTACAGTATTTTGCTGTGTGACCCTTTCAGTTGCAACTAGTACAATGCATCTCCCTGCATTCACCATTGTGATGGAGATTGCACTTGTTGCACTTTGGGAGATTTCCGGAATACTGCTTAGGGGCACTTGGGGTGGATGAGGCTGGAGCATGTGGGGTGGAGGGAACTTGGGTGGTCGCAGCATGAACTGACACTGTTTGTTGTTTCTTGGACGACTCGGTGCCTTGTCGTCCCTTCCGCTTGTTATTCTTTCCCTTGTTGTTATCACTCTCCTTCTTGCTTTCAGTTTCCCCTGATTTCTCGCCCTTCTTGTTGTTGTGGTCGTACAACTTTTTGGCCAACCTCTTGGCACTGTCAAAGGTTTCAGGATTTACGGCTATCACGTTTCCTTGAATTGGGGAGGTTAATCCCCAGATGAATCGTTCGATTTTCTTCCTTTCCAAAGTAATCATGCCAGGGCACAACAGAGACAGTTCACTAAACCTTGATATGTAGGCATCAATGTCGGAGTTTCGGACGGTGAGATTCCATAACTCTTGCTCCATTTTCTGAACATCGCCACGCGGGCAGTATCCAACCATTAGCATTTCCTTAAATTCCATCCATGGCATGGAATTAGCCACCGGAAGAGTCATAGCTTCCACATGTCCATTCCACCAGGTGAGAGCTTGATCAACAAATATACATGCCGCAACTTCACCTTGATTTCATAGGGGCATCCACATATCTCGAACACCGATTCCACCTTTTCAATCCATCTCTTCAGGGTTATCACTCCCCCTGTGCCATTAAAGGTTCGTGGTTTGGTGTTGGTGAAATCTTTGTAAGAGCATGTCTTGGTAGGTCCTTGGTTCATCCCGTTGTTTGAACTTCCGGCCCCCTGTCCGTTGCCTCCAACATTGTTCCCATTGTGGATCTGCGCCAGTGCTGTTGTGACTGCAGCAGATACAGTTGCTTGAAATGCAACTGAGTTGATTTCTGGTGGCGTCGGTGGTTGATTGTTTCCACGGTTTGGTCTTTGCGGCATCTTGCTGTTATGGAACAGAAAGATGTTGAGTACGTATTGTATTTAAGTTGGGAATTCCATTAATCGAATGTGCATATAAGTGATTTCATATATTTACACCAAACAATAAGAATATAAAACACATAGCAGATAACAACATCACGATAAAACCATAATATTTTCCACTAATAATATCCGTACTTTGATACATGAAAATTTTCCCGAAAGGGCATACATAAGGGTACAAAGTTTGGCAGCATAACGACTCTATGAGTAGTGTAATCACTTAAACATGGAGTCGGTAGTACATAACATGGTAAGCAGGAGAGATCATAGCACTAGTAGGGGGTCTACTGATTGTCTAACGGTGGTAGGGAAGTCATATCCCAAAATGTTGTGCCAATAACTGAGCCATCTCGGTCATTTCCCCGATGACCTCATCCCTTTCCTGCTAAGCCTGTACGGCTCGTGCCTCCATGGCAAATAGTTGTTGTCGAAGTATGGCAGCCTCTGCTTCCGGAGAACAATCCTCACCCACGGGATTTCCTGGTGGGGCGGGGTGGTCCTGGTGTGTCTCGCCGGTAGGTGGTTTGACGGGAGCTTCGTCTGTGTCTCTTTCCTCCTTCATGTCGTCATCGGTCCCCTCAAACTCGTAGTCCGTATCAGTGTACTCGTCGGGCCCAATGTCGGGTGCTGCCCCTTGTCCTTCCTTGGGGTCGTCTTCAATCATTTCGTGGGCCACCAGGGCCTGGTGAAACTGAATGCCTTGATGCTCCTCCTCCATGGTGACTGTGATGAGGAACACGTAAGGAGGGTATATAAATAAACTATTATTATTCCTAAGATATTTTAGTTGTTATAAAAATTGGTTTAATGTTCTCCTCTTGGTTAACAAAAGGGTATGCCTTAGGTTTACTGACCATCGCGATCGCTCCAGGGCATGTGATAGTTGTATTCTGAAGGAAATGTAGTTGATCAGGCTACATTCATCCCTAATACAACTGTGAACAGTCCTGGCTTAACCGAGATGTCAGGATTTTTCCAATGTCTAATTTGAATTGTTATTATGTTTATTTTTTTAAGTCGCACAAGTAAGAGTGTTTATTATTATATTTTATTTGTTTTGTTCAGAGTTATTTAGTCCCTCTTTGGGTTTATAGTTGCATATCAATGTGTGGTTAGATATGCCAGTTCACTATAAACAGAGCTCTGATACCAACCTGTCACACCCCCGAACCAGACGGCGGAAACGTCCGAGGGCTCGTGTGACTTAAATTGAAATATCATCACAATGAATATACATGAAACATAACATAAACATCACCATGCATTAATACATTACAACCGTCATTGTTCACATCAAGTACATTGTTTACATTACATAATCCCAAACATAAATTGTTTATTGAATGACATCACACAAAAGACATTCAGAAACACGCTTGATAATTCTTCATTCTAACGGTTACCTGAGAACACAAGTTATTTTGAAAACGGTCAACATATATAATGTTGGTGAGTTCATAAGCAGGTTTGATGTGAAAATGTTTTGTAATGTTTGTGAAACCCAGAAAATCCGATATTTTCTGTAACAAAAATTGTTTACAAAAAAAAAGTGTGATGATCCATAAGTATGCATGTATATGATTTCAAAACATGTAAAAGTGAAATGCCCTTCATAATAGTTCCTTGTATTATAGTTGTTGTAAGTAAAAGTGCATAATGTTATTTCCCCCGGAAAACCCGATGTTTTCCGACATAAATAGTATGATAGTCTTGTATTATTGTATCAACACAGCGTATGAATATGATTTCCCATGATTTCTTAGATGATAATGGATCTCTATGTGAGTCGTTATAACCATGCATAATAATGACTAATTCGCATGTCTTGGCATTTTATCGAATGTCGGTCTTGAATTAAGATTTTGTCACCCTAGACTGGCCGAGTCTAACTGTAGCGAACAACTCAGGTGTGGGGGAGTTACCCCCGTATAGATCTATACACAAACTCTCGCTCTCTCTCCAGGAGACTTTGATTATAACTACAGACTACGACCGACACTTATTGGTGTCACCCGTTATTTCTCACTAAATCCAAATGAAATTGAATAACATTGTTTTACAACCCGATTTATGTTTACTTGAATAAAAGGTAAGCCTAACAGACGAAGAAAAGAGGACAACGGAGGCCCACTAACTTTGTATGTTATTACAGGTTGTCGAGTATGCTACGGACATGTTATAGCCCATTAAGCATATAATGAATGTTTAGGGTCTTATTATCAATGCAAATGGACCATTAAGGCCCAATAGCATGTTAAAGCTGATAAAGGCCCATTGGGTATGTAATTGGGTCACCGGAAGCCCAATAAACATGTGTGAATATATTGGGACCCAATAATCATGATATTGGGCCATAAAGGCCCAATAGCACGAATAGAAGATATTTGAGCCCAACCATTGAATCATTTATAATTTATTGATCTTAAGTTCGTAATGTAGGTATTTGTTGTAAGCTAAATGTTTATTCGAAGTGTTAAAATACTTTGACGTTTGATTTATAACGAAGCTTTGGTTATACATATATATATTTTTTTAAACCACGCGTTATAAACTTGATATTTTGAACCCAAAAATTAATATTTGTCTATTCGGCCCAAAAACATTTAGTTTGACCATTGCAACCCCTTTATCTATAAAAATGGCACTTTTAGTCCCTTTTTATGAAAATTGACATTTTTGGTCCTTAAACCATTTTTCTTGACATTTTCGACCCAAACTTTATTTAAATAATAATTTCAGCCCAAAACTATTGTATTTGTCATATCGAGCCTTTATTTGTAAAAAGTTTACATTTTTGGCTCAAATTCCGTAAGTTTTACAATTTTGACCCCAAAATCAAAAACTTTGCATTTTTAATCCAATTTTTGCATCAAAGTCATTTTCAGCCCCTAAAAATAGTTTATTCACGTTTTAGACTCATAGTTTGTTAAGTTTTCCACTTCAGTCCCTCGACACTTCATTTTTTCGCAACTTTGGGCCCAAAAACTCGTGAGGCCCAAATTAAAGCCCAATAAGCTAAAATTTAAGTTTTTGACCCCTAGAAAAGTGTTATTTTCATAAAAGTCAGATTTTTATAAAAATAAAACTATTTTGTCCTTGTAAAACCGAAAATATCATATTTTACCCAAATCTTTGTTATTTTTGCAAAAATGACACTTATAGGGACTTTTGACTTTGTTTTCACTTCTTAAGCCTAAAGACTCTTAGATCTTTGAAGTATGTTGTTTGTTATGTTATTTGTTTCTGTATCCTTCACATTTTAGCCATAGATTTCAAGATATAGCAAATAATATCATATTTTCACAACACAAACCAAAGAAATCACATATCACAAGCACACACACATAGATCAACACATAGCACTTGTATTCTCCCCCAAAAACAAGTAAAAAACCAAAAACAAGGGGGTATGAACTCACCTTGCTTTGTTGCTCACAGCTTTGAAGAAGAAATGGAAGAGGTTGAGGTGATTCTCGGCCCTAGCAAGCTTCTTGAGAAATCTTTGGGCTTAGATGGGTTCTAAGAAGCATGATCATGAATTTGAATGAACTAAGAGAAGATTTTTGAGAAGATATAGAAGTTAATCCATGGATTCAAGTAAAAACTTACCAAGGATTTGTGATATGAGTGAAGAATCTTCTTGGAATGCTTGCAAATCTCGAAATTTTGATGGAAGAATGAAGGTGTTCTTGAGAGAATTTTGGAAGTATTTGGAAGTGAATTAAGTGTGTGTGTGTGTGTTGATGCTCTCGGCCGAGAGTAGAAGAAGAAGAGGGGAGAGAGGGTGAGGTGACATTGCATGGATGTCTACCATGCAATAAAGAGGTGGCATGCTCACAATTTTCCTCCTAAATCCATTTTATTTTAATTCCTCTTCTAATCCTTTCTTTTTTTTATAAATGGGCCGAGAATTGCATTAAGAAGGGATGAGGATTCATTTTGGCCCAATTCTTGATCCTTACTCGAAATCATGAGGTCCATAAAGAAGTTTTCGGCCCATTGGGCCCTTAGGGTGGTTCACAGCCCAATTATCATAAAACAATAGGTTTTTATGGCCCATTAGGGTTGATTAGATTCGGTGTGGCCCAACAAGGCCCATTAAAGGTAACCTAATCCATTTTAGACTCATAAGGCCCAAAAAGGTTAAGTCTCATGAGAGTGGGTCCAACTAGAGCCCATTTAAGAGTTCTAAGCCCAAAATAGTCAAATTGGAAGCTTATTGGTCCATTAGGCCCAATAAGAAAATCCTAGTCCATAATGGACTTAAGCCGGGATTTTTAGGGTTTCCAATCTTTCGTTGACCATTTAAAGTGTTTGTATAGAGTGTTTGATGGAATTTTGTTGTCATTGAATAAACATCATACATACTTTCAAGTTTTAGTTACCAATATTATCATTGTTAATGTTTACAAAACATTTGAATTTCCTGGTTGTGACAACCTTGTTCCTCCTTGACTCCCTGCTGACTGCTATGAGGATGTGGTTACATCTATCTGGGTTTGTCGTGCGAGAATGGAAGTGTCTAAAGAATCTATGCGATTAAGTGAAACATTATGGGGTGATCCTTACAGGGTCCTCCTATAGTTGCGCAGTGTATACAAGTTGTATATAATTTAAGATTAAATAGACCTTCGAATAAGTGATCCTACTCTAAAACCACAACCAAACAAGGAACAAGAAGTAGAGCGTAGATCACAAATTCTAAGTCTATAAAATCTCAATTATATAAAACCTTGGGAGTATACATTCCAAAATTATAGACCTACCCGTAAGGGTCTTTTACTTTTCACATAAGTTATTATATAGTGCCTAAAATACTCCTATAGTATTTTAATGTAATGAACTTGGTATGTTTTAAACTTTCTGTTGTGTTATAGTATCATAAAATACTCCTATATTATTTTAACTTTATGTTCTGATCTAGAAATCCCTTGAATAGAGTTAGCTAGGTTTTCAATACCACATCACTCCCAGACACATGTCGGTCACATCTCAAATGAATATAGTTGATCAGGCTATATTGATCCCAGATATGATTACATAACTGTCCAGGTTTGACCGCAGTGTCCAATCTTTAAATACTTATGTTCTGTTCTTCTTGTGATACTTGTTCTAGTATGTATATATGTATAAGCATGTATGTATACTTTTATAATGTGTTGTTATATTTTTAAAATATATTATTATCCAGAGCACTTCGGCCCCATTGCATTTATAGTTGTATATCTTTTATCGGTTGATATACTTAGTTCACTATAAACAATGCTCTGATACCAATCTGTCACACCCCCAAACCGGAACGACGGAAACGTTCGGGGGTGGAGGACGTCATGTTTAGTATCACAAGACATGCATCATAGTAATCAAAGTAACAAACGACCATTTCATTAGAATGAAAGTGTTTACAAAGTATGTGATTCACATAAGATAGACTCCAAAAGTAAATAACAAAACAAGACATGAAGCTACTATGCTCCATCTTCTGAATCCCAGTGCGCGTACATGTCTACTGGTTTCCTGAGAATACAAGTTATTTTGAAAGAGTAGATCAACATTTAAGCTGGTGACTTCATAACTATTTTAGTGATGTAAAGTAAGTTGAAAGTTCTTTTAGAAAAGTTCGCATGTTCCTCCAGAAAAGCCTATATTTCCTGATATGATGAAAGATAAGTAAAAATGACTCTACAATCCCTTCTATGAGTACTAAATGGATACAAGTTATATAAAACCCAGAGTAAACAAACAATCGATTGTGTGAATCTGCCCTAAGCCCACAACCAAACAAGGAACAGGAAATGAGGCGGAAGCCACACATCCCATTGTTTGTTAGATCTTCGTTGTATATAACCCTGGTGTATTCATTTGGTACTCACGGATGTAACTGTAATAGTTCCTTTATATTTGATGAAAACATTCTTTAAGAAAAACCCTTATTTCCTTTAGTAAAAATGGTAACCACAATAGCTTCTTCTGTAATCACTTAGTTTATACTAGCTATATATAATCTAATATCGAACGGATAGTTAATTGTGTGAATCTGCCCTAAGCCCACAACCAAACAAGGAACAGGAAGTAAGGTAGAAAGCACACATCCAACTATCTATCAGATATTAATTAGATATAACCCTGATGTATAAACTAAGGTATTATAGAATTAACCACTAAAGGTCCTTTAAGTTATATTGGTTTAATAAAATGGATTAAACCCTTTTACGGATAAGTTTCTAGTTTTGTCAACCAAATGTTCTATTTGAAAAGTATATTTTGTACTAGAAAACGGTGTATTGAATTTGTATACTATGACCTGACCCATACCTGGTACTCCTTATGATTACTTGGTGTATACGGAATATATATATATATATATATATATATATATATATATATATATATATATATATATATATATATAGCTAAGATCGAGCAGATAGTAGACTGGGTGAATCTACTTCCTGTCGGATCCGATTAATATATATCCCTGATGTATCTACCGAGGAATCATAAAGTTAGCATTATAGGCCCCCTTCTAAATGAATGTACTAAGACTCGACGGTTCTACTTGTCGTTTGTAATGATGTAAGTTTTCTCTAGTTTATAACTATCCTTAATAGAAAATAGTTTGCATTACTTTTTATGTGAGAATATCACAATATGAATGTAATGGGAAAAATGAAAGTATACAGTAGTATTGTATAAAATAACTACTGACGTACTGACTACCTTAAAACCAGTTTGTTAATTAAGGTTAAAATGTGATGAGGTTGTAACCATACTAAAATGACATATGTTTAACACGACAACCTTTTCGCGCCGAAACTGATGTGACGTTTGTCACCCGTAGACCTGTGTGTCCCACTGTAGCTAGCAGCAAGGTGTGGGGTGTCAATCCCGTATAGATCTATACACAAACTCATGCTCTCCCTCCAGGAGACTCTGGTTACAAAACGCGACCTAACAATTATATTGCTAAGCCGTGAAGTAGTGGTTTCACATTATTGTTATCTTGTTCTTGTTATAGTATGTTCTCTCTGTTCTAGTGTATAGTATGTTCTCTCTGTTCTAGTTGTAGTATGTTCTTCCTTGTATTAGTTATAGTATGATCTGAACCCCTAAACTATACCTATTATAGTTTACTAGTATCTTTACTTTGAACTGTATCTGATTTGTAGAAAAGACTTGATTATCTACTGAGTTATGATTGTACTTTAAAAACGGAGTTTTATAAACAATAAAGTAACATAACTTTAAAAGAGTTTTTGAAATGATTTGATCACTTATAAACACATAAGCAATCCTTTAAAATGATGTTTATCACAAAACATTTACACAATTATCATTGTGTTCAATTTGTATCCCCCCCCCTTAAAAGCATTTAAAACATTTAAAAGATTGATTATAGGGGTATGAACTCACCTTTTGTGGGTGATTCAATTGAATATGCGCGTAAGGACGAGAAGTTCCACGAATGAAGTCCCGAGACACAAACGAGTCCTAAATGACATATAATGGCATATATAGGCATGTAATTAGTGTTTAAAACAACTAACATGCAAGGGAACTACCTTAGGGACTAGAAAACACTTGAAATGAAGTGTTAAAATCACATGTGATTGATCAAAGTGAGTTTACGGCCAAAGGAATGAGTTCACGACCCAAATGGATGAAGGGTTCACGACTATGTATGAACTCATGAAGGGTTCACGGCCCTATGAAGGGTTCACGGTCGTGAACACCTCAAGCTCATGAAGATGGTGATGAATTTTGAGGAAATAAAGGCTAGGATCTAGTAGCTTTCAAGTATAACATGAAAAATGATGAAACACTTACGATTTGGGATCCCTTGGGGGGGGGGGGGGTTCACGACCACCAAGAACAAGTGTGTGTTCTTGGTGTTCTTGGTGAAACGTGATGATCTTGAAGATCTAGACAAAAGTGGTGCATTCAAGGATGAAATCATAGGGTTGTACTATGTCACACCCCCAAACCGAAACGGCAGAAACGTTCGGGGGCGGAGGACGTCATGTATAGTATCGCAACAATTGAATAATAGTAATAAAAGCAACAACAACCATTGTATTAATAGTATAATGTTTACATTACATTCGAATTATACACGATTGATTCCAAGAATAACAAGTAGAGACTAGAAGCTACTATGCTCCATCTTCTTGAACCCGGTGCGTATACCTGTCTACTAGTGTCCTGAGAATACAAGTAGGTTTTGAAAGAGTATTAGCATAAAGCTGGTGAGTTCATAAGCGTTTTGTTTTAGAAAACAGGTTATGTGTTCTTTCGAAAAGTGTGTTGTGTTTCTCCAGAAAACCGTATATTTTCTGATGTAACGAACGTTAAGTAAAAATGATTCTTACTAGTTCCTCCTGTGAGTACTTAGTGTATACAAATCATACACAATCCAGATCGAACAAACAATCGATTATGTGATTCTGCCACAAGCCCACAACCAAACAAGGAACAGGAAATGAGGCGGAGATCACACATCCCACTGCAAGTCGGATCTTCATGTATATAACCCTGAAGTATTCACTAGATACTAACAGATTTAATTGTACCGATCCTTTGAATCTTCTGTTGAAAATGTTCCTCAAGAAAATCCAATATTTTCTTATTGAATACATGATTAAACCCATTCCTTCTATAACTACTTAGCTCATACTAGCCATGCATAAACCAATATCGAACAGACGATCGATTGTGTGGATCTGCCCTAAGCCCACAACCAAACAATGAACAGGAAATGAGGCGGAAACCACACATTCCATGGTCTATCAGATATTCTTCATACATAGCCTGGATGCATAAACTAAGGAATTACGGAACTAACAATGAATATTCATTAATGAAATGATAAACCAATTGTTTATAGAATACTGATGTTTATCCTGGAAAATCCTATATTTTCCCTAAGTGTAAGTTATTGAATTATCTGTTCCAAACCGAAGAGTACAAGTATCTACCATACTTATGTTGTTTAAGTTTTGTTCTGTTTGAAAACCAGTATGTTCTGTATGAAAACCTTTGTATGAATACCCTTGTATGAAAACCTTTGTATGAATACCCTTGTATGAATACCCTTGTATGAAAACCTTTGTATGAATACCCTTGTATGAAAACCTTTGTATGAATACCCTTGTATGAATACCCTTGTATGAAAACCTTTGTATGAATATCCTTGTAGGAATACCCTTGTATGAAAACCTTTGTATGAATACCCTGGCTACCACCAGTATGTATAGTATGTTATGTAAACTGAAAGTGTTGTTAATACCCTCATGTGATCACTTAGTACATACGAGTTATAGAAATCTAGATCGAACATACAGTCGATTGGGTGATTCTTCCCTAAGCCCACAACCAAACAAGGAACAGGAAATGAGGCGGAGATCACACATCCCAATGCAAGTCGGATGTTAATTTCATATTACCCTAGTGTACATACTAAGTCATCACATAGTTATTAACCCTATTGATTGTTTGTTAGGTACATTATTACGTGAACGAGTCGTTGTTTCCCCTGTGAGTTCTTATAAGCATACTATGGACGATAAACACTACGTCCTACTTTGGACGTCGTGAACTGAATGACGTTTGTCACCCCCAGGTCGACTATATCTAATAGTCAGGGTGCGGGATTGTCACTCCTGTATAGATCTATACACAAACTCATGCTCTCCCTCCAGGAGACTCTGGCTATAAGGGGTAGACTTCTCAGAAGACGTGTCTCACACTGTTGGTTCTCTCAACGAATCCACGAATAATACTATGAAAACCCCTTTTGTTATTGACATAAATCCTTATAAATAATATCTTTTATTTTATAATTCATAAGTTTGTTTCCTTGTTTCAAAACTGTGCTTGTAACGTTTGTATCTTAACATGTTTTGTAAAACTGATTCCAAGTCTGGTAGTGACAATGTTTACCATGTTTAATAAGTTCTACATTCAATGTGTGTTAATGATAGGAAAATATAATAAACCAAATAATATTTTTAAACACAAGATTACTTGTGCTTTTACTTGTATCCCCCCCTAAAAACATTAAAAAGCATTGGAAAATATGGGGGTATGAACTCACCTGATTGTGAATGACTTGGATAAATGACAAAAGATAGGATGCTCCGTATGCTAAGCGAAGTCCCGAGCACAATACGGTCCTATTAAGCACATATAAACATGTATAGGCCTAGAATTAGTGTCTAAAACCACTAATGATCATAGGAAACACCCAAAATGAAGTGTTAGGCTCACAAATGGGAGCTTGGAAGGGGTTTACGACCACCCATGGATGGGTTTGCGGCCTTAAGGAGTTCACGGCCTCATGAGGTTCACGGCCTCATGAGGTGTTCACGAACCTTATGAATCTATGAAGGGTTCACAGCCCATATGAAGGGTTCACGGCCGTGATCCCTTCAAGTTCATGAAGATGGTGATGAATCATGAAGAATCAAGGCTAGGATCTAGTAATCTTTCAAGTAATACAAGTTTAAGGTTGAAACACTTACGTTTTTGGAGCTTTGGAGGGTTCACGGTTGAAGCTTTTTGAGAGAGAATGGATGTGTTCATGGTTGGGAGGAGGAGAAATGAGAAGAAAATGAGGTCACTCTAATATATATAGGAGGTGGTTCACGGCCGTGAATAGGTTTGCGGCCGTGAACACCTTGTGAGTGATTTTCTGGTTCGAATCTAACCTCCCGATCTCAAGCTAACTCATCCTAGCATCCATTCATACATTACACTAGGCTCATAAACTCTCAAACAGACCCTTAACATGGCTAAAAGGTAACAGAAACAAGTTTAACTTTCATTGATCGAGATGACTTATAGATAGAGACTCCGGGTTGTCACATACTAGATCAATAAGGATATCAAAGAACAAATGGAAGAATCACTTACGATTTGGACGAGAAATGGAAGTAATTCTTGATGATACTTGAGAGAGAATGGAAGTTCTTGAGTTGGGATTGTGAAGAATGATGAAGAAATGAAGGAAATCTATACATAATGGGGATAGATCACGACCAGAAGAGAGTTCACGGCCGTGAACTAGGTTTGCGGCCGTGAACCTCAAATGTTTGGTTCTCTGCTTCGGGTGCGGCCTTCTAATCTCGAGCTAATACTTCCTAACACTTAATCCGTAAGTGTACTAGGCTTAGAACTCATTAGAATGACCCTTAACAAGGCTAAAAGGCAACAGAAACAAGGCTGACCTTTGATTGAATTGATTGGCTTCACCGGATAAATTTTTTTGGGTTGTCACATCATGCTTGCCAAAGCTAAAACTTTATGGACTTAGAGTCCAAGAAAAGTCCAGATCTGAAGTTACAACTTCAGATCTTAGCTTATACCCATGAATGGCTTCTTATTATGCTAGAAAATCCCTAAAATCCACCCAAAAGAGATCTAGAATAAAATGGGTTAAGATAACAGCTTAATACCTTCCCAAAAGATGCCAACTGAAGTAGATCTTGATTCCCACGAGTTCCTTGCTTCAATCCACTTGTTTCCCCAAGCTCTCCTCACCATGTATCCTCTTTCAAAGCTTACAACACACAATGGAGCACACACACGTATTAGGGTTTTGTTGAGCTCTCAAGGGACTGTAAAGAGGCTGAAGGAGGCTTATGATTCTTTAAATAGGGTGCAAAACCTCAGAAATTAGGGTTTCACCCTCCAGCCCCAACTCGTCGAGTCACTCTTCCGACTCGGCGAGTTGGTCACTTAAACACATGTCCCAAACCCGCTGCTACTCGACGAGTTAGGGCATCCAACTCGTCGAGTAGATATTGAAACTTGAAAATTAAAGCCATAATATTAATACCTGAGAATTGGGGCGTTACAAAGAGAATCACCTTCCTGAAATAAAACAAAACCATGTTATTATATTTTTCCATAGTTTTAAATTTTAATACAATAAACTATTTGTAAAAACAAACCTTGAGCAATCTAAGATCACGAATAGAAAATGTCCCATCATCACTACCAGATGCCAACATACAACTAGCAAGCCCAATTATAATAAACAAATTAGTAACTATATTATAATGTGTACATAAACCATTAATTAGAAATAAATAAAGGTAGAAACATGTTCCATGAAATAACATTAACATCTATATTGTGTGCTTTAATGGAAGCTATTGGTGATTTCCCTAATATGGTATCCCATATTGCTATTGTTTATCCACAAAACTCAAAGCAAACACATATGACTCTGTTGGGCTCCACCGCATCAATAAAAGTTTTATAAAAAAGAGACTAAAAACGACTTTTTTTTACATAATTACCCTTAATGGGCAAAAGGGTAATTATAAATTACCTGCAAATCTTCAACACTACCAGTGTGTCCAACAAATGGTTTACTATCAACATTCCATGTTGAGTCGGATGAAGGCTTCCATAAGTGGATGCAGTTCTTGCAGTCGCCTTTTAAAAAAAATGGCAATATCAAATCATGAGTTTTTTTAGTTTTTATATCGCAAAAATAAAATATTGTAATTCATACCAGATACAAGCCTGCCAGGGACAAGGGCACTCCAGTCAATTGCATAGCCTTCATCTTTGTGACCAATGAACTTTACTAAAGGAGTTTGATTAGAAACTGTTGAGGCATCCTTGCTAATATTACTTTTAAGCTTCTGCCAAAGCATTTAAACGAGAGGCAAAATCCCATATCTGCATGACATCATCATTCGTGTAAATTTTACAAGTATATTGTTACTGTTATTGATACTGATACTGTTAATTATACCTGCATGTGACCGGTATCTCCCTAACCTTCATGAAAGACTTGCCGGACCTGTAGATTTAAATATAAAATGATTAAAATAGTAATGATCAAAGATGTAAAAAGTTAATGGCTATGTGTTACCTGAAAGACCGGAGCTTTTGGTCCTTCATTTTCTATTTCATCTTCATCACTATCACTACTATCACTTTCCATGTCTGTATCAGCATTGGATGTTTTTGTTGGGACTAGTTCCCTTCGTTTTCCAGAAATGTTTGATATTTTAAATATTCCGATTGAATTGGGAGCATTATTTGCCTAGAAGAATAAAGATAACATATCATAAATTCAAAAAGGAAATCAATCATGGAGTAAGATATTGAAGGAAGCAAATGAATAAACTGAATTTAATATGTAACATGTTTTATAACCTGAGTTCCAGTGACGCAATATATAGTGTGTGGAAATTCTGTCTGAACTAATCCTAGTGAATCTCACACGACATCAAAGCTAGAACACATTAAACAAAGTTCAATTTGTGAATTTATTGCGAGCAAGTGCACGGCTGGTGAGGTCAACTAGTGGTCTTAGCTGGAGACTATATGCACTGGATGTCAATTCGCATAACTTCTTTGTATCCAACCGTATCAACTTTTCATCAAAACTTCCTCTCTTGCACACCATATATATATATATATATATATATATATATATATATATATATATATATATATATACTAAGCACGTTGCAATCTTCTAACTTATTCCAAAAAATAAAGTAAACACGCATATTGATTGATTTCCACCCTAGAAGCAATGCATGTAATTTTATTAATTCCAATCCATTGATCTAAATATGGGTCAATTTGGGTTATATTTTCTTACTACAAGCTAAATTACACAAACCTCAATAGGCTTCATCTACAAACAATGTAACTAAATTCTGAAATAAGTATGAAAAATGAAAATGAAGAGCTTGACTAGACCTTATTAGATATCCCTTGCACTTGATGAAACCGACAATAGTCAAGTATTAAGCTTAAGACAGGTGTACTGACTCGTTGAGGAAGTTTTATAACATAGTTTTTAGAAGACCCCATGCCTGTTTAAAGGACTTCTCTGCATATCATTGGACAAAACATTGCAACTTCTTCCTCCACTTGTTGAGTTGAACCATCAGGAGTTTCTAGCCAGATGAAAGACTTCATCTTCATTGATTTAGCACAAAAAAAAAGAATCATAACAAATATTTTAACAAAATAATCAGTTCATGTTATTGTAAGAAACTGCTACAGACTACAGTAAGTATACCTCTGGTTTGACAATAGCCATGTGCCTTATAAAACTGAAGTTCCCAAATTACCCTGTATGTTTGATTTCAATATGGAAGTAATGGGAGAACAACGATAGTAGAAACTCTTACTGATGCATTCCACATTAGCAAATTACCAAATTCAGATAACAACATTAGGGCAAAATGAAACGAAACCAATCGATTACCTCTACTGCTCGTTTATGATATTATCTTTAACTCTGGAAGGATTTTGATTTACACCTGAACTTGAACTTGAAAATAATGAAGAATAAATGGATTTTTAAGAATTGTTTCAACGGAATTAAGATATCCAAGAAATCAGACAACGTGAAGCCTAATTAGTATGGACTCCTCGTCTTCTACTCTTCAGAGCTGAGTTTTGATTTTGCGGCCTTACATACACTTCCTAATTTCAACTTTCACAAACTCTTTTTTGTGCGTCGATGCCGAATCTAGCTCTCATTAACGCAATACAAATCAATATTTAGCTCCAAACTATGCTATACCCATAACAAATGGATTAAATATGATGCCCCATCCATGTTGATGCCCTAGCTAGGTTGTGTCCCATATCGCCCAACCATTAGGTTGGCCCTAATTGGGGCTTACCTAAAATCACCGTAGAAGAAGGGTTTGCACATCAATGGAAGAGAGAGGAATATAAAGCATGTTATATGATCGCCAATTAGGGTTTTTTTAATGTCGAGGATCTAGTTGGAGGTTTTCTTGAACACTAGAGCAGAGATCCGATGGGACGATTAACAGGTAAGGTCAGGATTAGCGGAGAAGCGAATCGGAGAGGAGGGAGAGGGGAGAATCAATTGCGAAGATGAAATATAGAAAGAAGGTAGAAAAGAACAAGGCAGGTTTTCAAAATTTTGGGGATTTCATTTTCCCCCATATCTACTAAATGCGCTTTTTCATTAAAATTATAAAGCGACACTTACAGAGGATGCGCATTTAAGATACAACGCCCTCCGTGTTTTTAATTTTTTTTCTTATAACACTAATTAAAGGGCACACAATAATGCGTGACCTAAATCCTTAAATTTTTTGAAGAGATCACACTTTTTTAATGTCACTCTCTTTAACGTAACATAAATCAATGAGTGTCGTGGTTTGCGCGTCGTAAAAGGTCTTTTTCTTGTAGTGGGTGGTGCCAACCGGTACGTCGCCTTGGCGATAGGGGCCGCACCCGGCACTAGGTCAATCCTAAACTCAACCTGCCTCTCCGGAGGCACTCCGGGTAACTCCTCCGGAAACACGTCAACAAACTCTCTGACCACTGGAACCTCCGATACTGAAACCTGATCCCTGTCCCGCGTATCCACCACATAGCTAGATAACCCGCACACCCGTGCTGAATGTACTGTCGAGCCCTGGTAGCCGAACAAAACCCTGATCCCAATCTGGTGCCCTCGCCATAAACAGTCAGTTCTCCCCCACTTGGGGTTCGAACTACCACTCGCTGACCCTCGCAGTCGATCATGGCACCGAAGCGACTAAGCCAGTCCATACCCACAATCACACATACATCCCCCATGGGAATCAGAATCAGGTCTATCGGGAAAGATACTCCAAAGATCTCCAATACGCAGCCCCGATAGACCGAAGAAGCGGAAATCCTGTGTTCGTTGGCGATAAAGACTCGCAACGGACACTCTAGATCTCCTACTGGCAAACCGAACTCCCTACTAAATGTCTAAGAGACAAACGACCGACTCGCCCCCGAGTCAAATAATACCAAAGCAGGTAAGGAGTTCACTAAAAACGTACCTAATCACAGGTACAAACATATAAGCATAAAACAAATATAATCAGTAAGATAAGGGATAGAAACATACCAGCAACCATGTATGGTGCTGCTCTGGCCTCCTCTGCCGTAAGCTGGAAGGCACGTCCCTGGGCCCTCGGGGGCGCTGCCCGACCCTGACCCCCGTCAGTAATCCTCAATGTAGTCGGCGTTGGAGCCTACGCCAGCTTGGCCACGAGCTATGGACAGTTGGTCTTCACGTGACCAACCTGATGATAGTGGTAGCAGATCCTCATATCCTGAACTGGGGCTGTCTGGCGACAATCCTGCGTAAAGTTCCCCTCCTTGCCGCATTTGCGGCATGCGCTACCTGATATGCAAGCCCCCGAATGCCCGCTCCAACACTTGCCACAAGTGCAACCCTGCTGTCCCCCTGACCTGGAATCAACGGTCTTAGACCGCTTTGGCGCCGACTGTGACTATGTCGGGGCTTGCCGCTGCTCCCTCAACTGCAGCTTAATCTCCAACTCACGTCGCCTAGTGGCCTCCTGTAGATCCAAAAGTGTATCACAACGCTGGGTCGCCACAAACGGCTGAATATCAGTCTTGAACATGCTCAAATAACGAGTCATTCGAGCCTGCTCAGAAGCAAACTTGGGGCAAAACATCGCCCTCTCTGTGAACATGCGGGTGATCTTCGTCACCGTCTCACCATCCTGTCTCATATCCAAAAACTCCTAAGCCAACCGTTCCCGCTCGACTCGTGGAATGTAGCGAGCGCAGAACATATCCCTGAACTGCTCCCAAGTAACAGCAGCTCTCTGATCATCCGAATACGTCCCAGTCACCAACCTCCACCAGTCCTTTGCCCTAGTCCTCAGCAGGTTCAGGGCACACCTGACCTTCTGGTCAGTAGGACATGAACACGTGAAGAAACACCCCTCCACGTCAGACAGCCACCTCATGGCTTTAATGGGATCCTGAGTCCCATCAAAAGTAGGGGGCTTCGTGTTGTCGAAGTTCTGACAACCGTCAAATTCAAGTCAAAGTCAACAAGTCAAGGTCAACAAGTCAAACCGGTCAAACTTAATTACTACTTGTATGCTAAAAGTTATTCTATGTATAAACATGTGCATTTGTATGTCAAAAATTCAAGTGTCTCGAAGAATCTATGTGTTAACAATGTAAAAACCCTAAAAAGGGAGTTAAACGCATCAAAGCACAACTAAGGACCCTTTCGGGGACTTAAAACAATCATAAACGAAACATAACGGGGTTCACGAACCTTGCATTTGCGAGATTATGCGATAATAATGGCTAAGATTAAATCTCTCCCAAATCTCTCTAAGTATGTGAAATCTCTCCAAGTATGTGAAATCTCTCCCAAATCTCTCTAAGTATGAGAAATCTCTCCAAGTATGTGAAATCTCTCCCAAATCTCTCTAAGTATGTGAAATCTCTCCAAGTATGTGAAATCTCTCCCAAATCTCTCCAAGTATGTGAAATCTCTCCCAAATCTCTCTAAGTATGTGAAATCTCTCCAAGTATGTGAAATCTCTCCTAAATCTCTCCAAGTATGTGAAATCTCTCCAAAATCTCTCTAAGTATGTGAAATCTCTCCAAGTATGTGAAATCTCTCCCAAATCTCTCTAAGTATGTGAAATCTCTCCAAGTATGTGAAATCTCTCCCAAATCTCTCTCAAAATCTCTCTCAACTTTTTATATTCATCCCGACCCTTAACTTGGCCAAAAACCGCTCGAAACGATGAGTTATATCGAAAAACAGCTAAATAGGGCCGAAACCCCTCTTAGGAACCGAACCTCTTAGGAGCCGAACCTCTTAGGAACCGATCCTCTTAGGAGCTGAACCTCTTAGGAGCCGAACCCTCCTGTCGGAGCCAAACTTGTCAGAAGCCTTCTCGGACCGAAGCCAGCAGCAAGGACCGAACTTCGGCCCCCCATCCGAGACCCTCGCACCTTCGGTCCCTCCCTTCGGACCTTCGGTCTCCTCCTCCTCCTCTCGGTTCCTTCTTTCCCTTCTCTCGGTTCTCACTCTCTTAGAGCCGAACCTCGCAGGTTCGGTCCATATTGCCCGGTTTTCGACTACTTTCGCTTCCTAAACCCGTTTTTGAAGTTTTTGACGGGATTTTTTCACCAAATTCATATTTTTATCATTTTTAACCCCCAGAACTCATATTTTAATTATTTTTCAAGGATTTTTAATTAAAAATCATTATTTTATAATAAGGAGAGTATTCTACCTCACAAGTGGGTCAAGTGTGCCCACTTGCCTCCATGTGTCACTTCCTCATTAGCCCAACCCTATCCACATCACACAAACCAAGGCAAACATCCCTTCACCCTAGCCACTTGCTCCAGCAACCCTCCATATAAGGAAATGCCTGGGATTTCCTTGATCATTTGCTTCACCATCAAACACTTATACACTTCTTAAACCATCAAGAGGGCCTCTTTTCTCTCAACTTTCAGCCACACTTTTGATGTGTTCTTGAGTCATTTATTCACTTATTGGTAAGTATTTACTTGTAACTCAAGTGCTATTACATGATTTCATAACACTCTTGGATCATCAACTCATATCTTAACACCAAAAATCGTTCTTAGGATCATCCAAAACTTTGTGTGTTCATCAAGTGATCTAGACTTGAAACTCATCATCTTCAACCTTCCATCCTTCAAGGAATCACATAAGGTGAGTTCATACCCCTACATTTTCTAGTTTTCTTCAGTTTTCAGGGGGGAATACAAGTTAAAATACCAAAACATATTCAAAACTTAACTTGACAGCTTACAACAGAAAAGTTGTGACCTGTTCACGAACTGTTTTACCCAACTTAAACTTAATATCTTTCAAAATTGTTTAATATGCAAGTAGTTCAGGTTTATACCTTTAAAATTACTACTTTCACATCTCCATATGATTTTTCTACGATTTATGGTGATTTTTACAAAACTGCCTATCATTTCAGAAACGAATTCGGACCAGTCTGTGATTATGAACATTTTCACATAAGTTAGAGACTTCTAAAAATCATAATAAAAATTATGAATAAACTAGACACATTTTCTAAACTCTCAGAGTTTACGGAGTTAGTTTTCGACTTCATATGATTTTTCTATGATGATTTCAAAATAGTGCAGAAAGGATAAAAACTAGTTACATAGTTTACCATATTAACAACACTTTGTAGTATGTTGAGCAAAGTGCATAACGATAAGTTTCTCAATGTTTGGATGCATTCTTGTTAGTTTATCATCATAAACAGAAATTAGTCATTCATGTTAAGGTTTTTCCTCCATTCATTTCGAACACATATAATAAACTATATTAAGTATAGTTTATGAATTTTCGATAAAAGCATACTACATGGAAAAGGTTTTACTCTCAAAACAAATGGGTTTTTCATATACTACTTGATAAACTATAATAGTAATAGTTTATGGATTCATATCACAAATGTATTTTCATAAAAGGTGATTTCACTTCCTCCACGGAAGAGGTTTTATACTCAAAACTATATGTAAACTAGTTAACGTAAGTTGTGAGACATTCTCCTTCGGGGTACTCTTAAGTACCACAGAAAAATCCTGAATTAGTTATAACCAGAGTCTCTTGTAGGGAGAGCGTGATAATTGTGTATAGATCTATATTGGGATTGACAACCCACACCCATGCTGCTTGCATAAGTCCGATCGGCCGATCGGGGGTGACAAATGTCATTTCGTTTCCGACGCCTGAAGAACGTCGCAGCAGGTTATCCTGTCGTAGTATGGTTATAGCGACTCACATAGGGAGTTAACAATCTTTCAAGTTTACAGGAAAAATTCTACTTTGAAAAGGGGTTTTACTTCTAAATTAAACGAGTTTATGCCGAATTAAACTTGCATGAATTACTTTAAGTATGGAAAAATACTTGTATATTCTCGGTCTTGACGTTTAAGACTACATGACTTTTTATAAGGAAAATATTGGATTTTCTTTGGAAACACATTACCATTATGAACATTATAAGTACAAAACACACACATATTTTCGGTCTTGACATTTAAGACTACATGACTTTTTATAAGGAAAATATTGGATTTTCTTTGGAAACACATTACCATTATGAACATTATAAGTACAAAACACACACATATTCTCTGTCTTGACATTTAAGACTACATGACTTTTATAAGGAAAATATTGGATTTTCTTTGGAAACATATTTCTATCAAAACTACATTTCATCTAGATTTGTTAGACTTTAGCTATAATTGCTAAGTGTATATGCTAGAGTTATATAAGAATCTAGTCACAGTCAACTTAGAATTGGTGGACCCGCCTTACTTTCTGTTCCTTGTTTGGTTGTGGACCTAGGGCAGACCCATTATATTTGACAGTTTATTTAACTTAAATTTTATATAACTTATATACACTGGATGATTATAGAAGGAATCTACAGGTCTTTCTAGGGTACATTATTGCATAACATAGGAGAGTTCATTTCGCGTTTAATAAATAAAATATTGAATTTTCTGAAATCATACTCTATCGCTTTTTACAAGGAAAACGGCTTCTTTCTCAAATAAAACTCTTATGAACTCACCAACTTAATTGTTGACGCTTTTCAAACTACTTGTATTCTCAGGAATTCAGTGAAACAGGAAATCAACCGCTTTTGAGGATGGGACGTTAAATCGTCAAACATTTCATTTTTGTCATCATAAGTGTAATTGATTGGAAACATGTAAACACATACTATTGTATAACTTTTTCAATTATATTTATGATGGTTGTATTTACTTTGAGCACTATTATACTCGTTGTTGTGATACTATACATGAAGTCCTCCACCCCCGGACGTTTCCGCCATCCTTGGTTTGGGGGTGTGACAGAAGTCCTGATACTGAAAAGCCCGATCGGCTCCCAACCCTGCCGCCGATACAGTTGCTGCGGCAACCGCCTCAGTGAGGGCTGCATAACGATCATCGAAATACTCCACCATAGTGGTACTGATAGACCCAAACATCTCCGACAACTGAGCCCAGAACATAGTAGCAACCTCATCATGCATGATCTCCCAGATGCTGTCATCTATCTCGTCCGGCCTCATTTGGCCAATAATCTCGGTCGCTATCGGCACCTCCTGCCCGCCCTCTCTTGATCTTGACCCTGATCCAGTCACGAATCGTCGTGTAACCACCATGCTGAAAACATACCAAAAAGATATCAAATATTCCACATAACAATCCGGGAACCAACTCCCAACCAAAACCCTAGGGGTTGTGACTTCCTTGCTACGCGTATGGGTCCTGTGCTTTCAGTAGTACGGGCCCATACTACCTTCCATACATACCCATATTTGTACCAATTATCATTACAACGCCCTAATACTATACATAAGCATGACATGCGCTCAATCCTCACTCCTAGAGGAAGGCTAAATATCTCATAACCGGCGGACTCATCCCAAACAACCTACCCATGAAACTTCCACAACCCTGCAGCACTCGTGTATGCTAGCCATACATAACACTGGACCCTATAGACTTTCGAATACCTGATCCTACCCTAAGCCCTTCATCAAACAAGAACAGAAAATAAGGCCAAACCAAACATTCTCAGGCTATAAGATCTTAATTATGTACGGCCGTAATGCATACACTAAGCAACTACAATAATGATGTCAATTTCATATAAGGAAAACCCTAGGCTATCAGGCATCATATAAGTAGGCAATTATATCATGCAATTCCTGAAGATCCCTAGCCCAGTACTAGCACGCTGTTCTAACACATCACATAATCAAATAATCCGTAAGGTATTTTAGGGTCTATCCGCGAGCTCCGGCTGATCGTACACTTGCATCCTCCTTCATTATTTTGAAAACATTTTAAGAAAATCGTTTTAAAATCTTGTCGTCAATTTGAGACTGGAGACATGTGACTGTTTCCTTCAATTCACTCAAACCAAGGCTCTGATACCAACTTGTAACAACCATAAAAATCATGCCAAATTTAAACTTTTAAAACATTTCCAAAACCATTTGATTATTACAAACTTGTTTTCAAAATATTCAGTGTCAGAGTTTCCCAGAACCAAATCATAAAAACCATAGGAGGTGTACGATCATGCCTTTGCCTTCCCGCGATCGTTAGAAGTACCTGAAACAAAATCAACAACTGTAAGCCAGAAGCTTAGTGAGTTTCCCCAAAATATCATCGCCATACATATATAACCATATCATATACAAATACAACATGCATAATGAGCCATCAGTCTGACTGGACCGCCTCGCAGGCCATCAGTCTATCTGGACCGCTCTCCGAGCTATCGGCACGTCTAGACCACTCTCCTCGGGGCCTTCAGCCTATCCGGACCGCTCGCCGGGCCTTTGACCTGACTAGTATGCCCTAACCGGGTCTGCAGTCTATCCGGTCCGCCCTGGGTGTCTTGGCCTATAGCACAAAGCAGGACCTGCCTCAACCCAATCCCAACAACATGTGCACATAAATATCATATGCTAGCATGCAATAACAGATAGTCATACATATGTAACCGATCTCTAAAATAACAACCATCCTAAAACCAGGATGAAATCTAACAGATCAACAACATAGCAACCATCCTAAAACCAGGATGCCGATCTAACCGATCTCTAACATGGCTACCATCATATAACCGGGATATCAATCTAACAGATTACTAGCATATCAACCATCCTAAAACCAGGATGAAATCTAACAGATCAATAACATAGCAACCATCCTTAAACCCAGGATACAAATCATAAAGGGTCGGCCTTGGTGCCGTAGACCCTGTTGATATAGTGAGAAGAACTCACCTCTCAAGTAGCTCGAATCGATGAAGTCAACTCAACAAAATGCAGCTCCAAATCCAACACCTACATCCACCGATGACTTACTTCCATAAATTCTCAAATTACCAAAATACCCCCAGATGTCAAACTGGTCAACCATTGGTCCAAGTCAAAGTCAACGGTCAAAGTCAATAGTCCATGTTGACCCAACTCATCAAGTGTAGCTAGCAACTCGTCGAGTTCCTTAAGAGTTCAGGAGGTCATAAAACCCTCACTGACTCGCCGAGTTTCCGACCAACTCGTCGAGTCTATGCGTGTCCAAAAGTCGGGGAACCCCTAACTGACTCGTCGAGTCCTATGCTAACTCGTCAAGTCCATGCATAAACCAAACAGCGGGAAAACCCTTCCCAACTCGTCGAGTTCCTTATCTGACTCGCCGAGTTCATACAATCCCTTTCTTGTCCAGATGTTTTCGAGCCATTCCAAAGCTCCAAATGGTAAATCTAGCCTCCTAGGGCCTAGTTATCACGTAAAGTTGCAAACTTTACGTGCATGCAACGTCTTAAGAACCAAAACCAAGCTAAAGAAGAAGCTTAAGACAATGGAAGGGCCATAGCTTGACAAAGGCTGAGACTTTATGACAATAAGGGGCTAAAGGGGTCCGGATCTGAAGTTGCAACCTCAGATCTTGCCCCAAATCCGAAATACCACCACAATACCCTAAAAAGGGTTCTAAACCCATGAAATAAGAGATCTATCTAATGGAGAGCCAAGGTAACAACTTGTTACCTTCAAAGTGATGCCGAGATGAAGTAGATCTCGGATCCACAACCTCTCATTTCTCCAACTTCTTGTACTTCAAGCTCTTCCCACCACAATCCACCTTCCAAGCTTAATATCACACCAAAATGAAGTGTAAGCAGCGATTTAGGGTTTCTGGACTCACAAGGGGGTTGTAAGGGAGGCTAAGGGGGCAAGTGACCCTTAAATAGGGTGCAAAACCCCGAGGATTAGGGTTTCTCATTCCAGCTCCAACTTGTCGAGTCGGGTTCACCGACTCGTCGAGTTGGTCACTTAAACCACGTTGCCAAGCACGTCCCTACTCGACGAGTCTAGGCACCAACTCGTCGAGTAGATATTCTGAGATAGACAAAAAATTGTAAAAAGTTATATACCTGGGAGTCGGGGTGTTACGTAAGCCAAGGGCAATAAAGTGCATATTTCTAGGATATGTGACATGAGTAAAAGGTTATCAACTGTGGTGTACAGAAGAAGGAAGAACTCCTAAATTTATCATGAGCAGAGATATGACCTTTGATGAATCTGCCATGGATAACCAGGGAGGAGGTGAAACATGTGTTATGACATACTGCCCTATCTGATGTCACTGTGTGCTGCACCAAACCGCCATTTAAAAAAATATCGAACTGTTCTAAGTAATACACCCAACAGATATTACTGTTGTGCCTTAATTAATTTCGTTCCTTTTTTCCATGCACTTAAAGAGTTCGATTTCTCAAGTGTTATCTCCCCTCTCCTCACTTTTTTAGGGTTTTATACTTTTTGGTGTGAGCCTTTAGAGGTATTCTTACTTTAGGTGCTAGATTATTCTAAGAGCAACCACGAGTTCAAGATCTTCCAATGAATCGTAAGTATATACTGTTATACTTGAAATGTTAGTAATTGTATCCCTTTTGTTGGTTTATATTCATAATTTTGAAAGTAGGTTTTCATAATAGTAAAACCTAAATCTATGGTGCATGTATACTTAGGGTTATTATTGAATATTTACGTAGCCAAAATTTAGTCTATAGATGTATAGAATTACATACTTGGTTACTCTCGACGCGAGACGACATATTGCCATCAAAATGGGTTCCTTTCATATAGCGACTAACAACAAACAACTGTACTATATTAGGAAGTTATATTTTTTACAAAAATCTTTCATCACTGTCATCAATAATATACACAACTATGTTTGATTTGAGACATTAAAAAGATAAATAAATATGATTAGCATTTAATATGAACTTAGAAACCACCAAGTTAATCAACATATCAAATGCGATATCATCTGTTAAATCAACACTAAAATATGTTGAATCTAGAGAAATATAATGCATAAAATCATATACCCACTTTCATTGTCATGCATTACAAATATATATTTTAAAAACTTGATTATATAAACTTATTATCATTAATAAAATGTAGATATGGCATTCTAAACAACTCTATAAAGCTTAAAGAAGTAAAAAAAATGCCCAAGAACACATGATATAGACTTTCTTTTTTAGTCAAGAATGATATTATGAAATTTCGTACATTCCAGAATGTTTTATGTTAGCAATATACATTGTTTAGGTACTGTCAGATTTCGTAATATTTGTACGTCTAATCTAACTAAGGAAAAATCAAAACTACTTCAGACTGTGTTCCAAATCAAATGACTATATTTCAAAAACAAAAAGTTACTAATTTTATTAATATTATTTTTATTAAAAACTAGTTAATCGATATCCTATATAAATAAAAACAACCTCTTATTATCTTTAATGGACTATCTTGCTACAAGAGTTTTGATGGCCCAAGTCACTAAATGAACAAGTAAGCCCATTTACAGGCCCAACCAAGATATTTGTGGCCCAATTGAGGCCTAGGTCAAGAAACGTACCCTCTTAAACCCTACAAAGTGCTTCCATTCGCCTATTTCCACCTCCCTCCATCTGCCGTCGTTCTCCGAAGCTTAACAGGAGAAATGGGTCGTGTTATCAGAGCACAGCGTAAGGGAGCAGGCTCCGTCTTCAAATCTCACACCCACCACCGCAAGGGTCCGGCGAGGTTCCGCAGTCTCGACTTCGGTGAGCGCAATGGTTACCTCAAGGGTGTCATCACCGAAATCATTCACGATCCAGGGCGTGGTGCCCCTCTTGCACGCGTCACTTTCCGTCATCCTTTCCGTTACAAGCACCAGAAGGAACTCTTCGTCGCCGCCGAGGGGATGTACACCGGTCAGTTCGTCTTTTGTGGAAAGAAGGCTAACTTGATGGTCGGTAACGTTCTTCCTCTCAGATCTATCCCAGAAGGAGCTGTGGTCTGCAACGTTGAGCACCACGTCGGTGACCGTGGTTCATTTGCTAGGGCTTCTGGTGATTACGCCATCGTTATCAGTCACAACCCCGATAACGGCACCACTAGGTATACATTCTATCACTTACACACTTTATTTTCATGCCTTTTGTATATTGTTTATGATACATGTTTGTTTATAAGTGATTTTGATTAGTTTTCTTGTTCATACTTATGAAATTTTTGTTTGTTTCCACTTGATATTGAGCTGTTTAATCCGATTTCAATTTTTGTAATTCAAAATCACTAACTGGATTTGGAAACCAAAGTTAGAATTAAATACCGATTCGTAACTGTCTCTTGTATATATTTGTGTAGCAATTCCGAGACATAATATTGGTTATGCATTTTGTAGAACTTTTATTTCTTACTTTCCATCATGTCAAGATGTGAACAATGATAAACCTTAGTTAGAGTTGTTTGCATTCATTTGCTTGCATTTTAATGTGAATTTTGATTTTTTTCTTCGAAGTCATGGTATTGTTGTCTATACAAGTCTGTGGGATTGTTGTCTATACAATTCTTCCCAAAAGATGCATTCTCTTCGTCTATTTTATATAATGCAGTCTGTTTCTGTGGATTGTTGTCAAGATAATAACCTTCACAAGATAAAACATTTGTTTGTCAGTTTGCTTTAAAATGCAAAACTTAGTTTAAAGTTATCAATATATGCAATATTTTCTCTTTGGGAACCTTTTTTTTGTAAACATCTAATCAATTTTCTAAATATCAAGAATAACTCTTATATAATCTCCAATCCATCAATTCTCTTCAAGATTGTTGTCAAAATTACCAAAAGAAGCAACTCTGCTCTAGAATTTTGATAAAACCCAACAATCTTCATGGGTTTTTAACAAGTTACACTCTTTTCTTTTGGGCAACTTTCTTTAGTAAATCTTTATGATTTATCATTCTTCATCAAGATTCAAGCCTAACCTTTAAATGAATTGTAACTTTTCTTTTACATTTTTTTTTCTAAAAATTCAATCTTTTCTTTACTGGGTTTCAAAAAACTAATCTTTTTTACTTTGGGTATTCCAAAAGATCACTTTTCTTTACTCTTTTTCACTTCCACTTACGTTTTATGTTTTAACTTTGTGTATGATTGTAGAGTGAAGCTTCCATCTGGAGCCAAGAAAATTGTGCCAAGTGGATGCAGAGCTATGATTGGTCAAGTTGCAGGTGGAGGGCGTACAGAAAAGCCAATGTTGAAAGCAGGAAACGCGTACCACAAATTCCGTGTGAAACGTAACTGCTGGCCTAAGGTTCGTGGTGTGGCTATGAACCCTGTGGAGCATCCTCATGGTGGTGGTAACCATCAACATATTGGTCATGCAAGTACGGTTAGACGTGATGCTCCACCCGGTCAAAAGGTTGGGCTTATTGCCGCCAGGAGGACTGGGCGGCTCAGAGGTCAAGCTGCTGCCACTGCCGCCAAGGCTGACAAGTGATGAAGCTAGATTGATTGCTATTATGGTTTTCGTTTTTTTTGTTATCGATCATCGGGTACTTTTTATTGTTAGTTATTTTGAGTTTATTACTTGGAATTGTTATTGTTATGTTGATTGTCATACATTTTGTTTTATGGGAACGTTTTTCGGTAGACTTGTTTTTGTTTGTTTGGTTGCTAATTTGTTATACAAAAGGGGTATCATGTTAGGCATATGATTTCATCTTGATGCTTCTCAAGGTGATGAAGGTTTCCTATTTATGTTAGTGAGCAACCCTTGTTTTTCATGGCTTTTGATTACCACATCGTCTATGTATGCTTCCACATTATGGTTGATTTGGTCCTTTATTACTTTTTCGACTAGGCTATGTTACGTGGTTCGTACATTTTAAAGTATAAACACAAATTTGGTATCAAAAAAATTCTACGGTCGGTATAAAACACAATTTTCTCTTCAACTTCTCTCTTCATTTATATCGATCAATGAAGCATTTCCATCTATATCTAAGGAATAATGATTGGGTCTTTTGATCAACCGACAACACATAATAGTATATGAGACGTGACAAGTTCCACCTTCCGTCCTATGTTTCCCTATTTGAGACTTTTTTTAGCCAAATCATGAATTACCTGGTTAGAGCCATGTTCTACGCAACAACTACTTATCCTCCTTGCTTTTTGTATAAGATTGGACTAAAGATACCAAAAAAGATCAACTTTTTTTTCTTAGTTTTTCTTTTGTCTAAGAAACTCGTAGGTTGTATGCATAGGATATGTGAAATTATTACACATCCTCTAAAGACCCATCACCTTTTTTTGACCATTGTCGGGTTCACAATCCATATCGAGAACACTACTTGGTGTAATAGTCCCTACTTTGACAAGCTTGTTGACTTCCATGTTTATTGCTACATTTCGGTATCATGTTTTTCGTCGTCATTTCTATTGGATTGGACTACATTATACATCAACATTAAGACTATGTTGGATCACATTTTTGGAATCACCTACCCATGTTAGGATACATGTTTTGTTCTCTAGGTGTTAGTGTTGTATCCTTTATCTTGCTGCTTTCTTAGTGTACTACAGTCAACAATGTCTCGTGACAATGGATCTCTTATTCATAGGATATGAGTTTCTTCCTTGGAGTATGGATGCATGTAGACCGTCATCGTGTTTGCATCTTCCTTTTACGACACAAGTACTTAGACTTGGTGTTCGGCTGTTGTAGTAAGCCATTGGTTCCATATGTCTATCTTCTTCTAGATCAAGATATGGGATGGTTATGGTTGTTCATGGCGAATTCATCATGCTTACAAGTACCTCATCGACCGTTAATTGTTTCATTATAAATATTGAACATTCCTAAGATTGAGGTGGTTATAGGAGTTTGAATATGTGGTGACATCATGAGGAAAGCATGATAGAGATCCTTTTCCTTACTGTTTTCTCTAGCATTTCCCATTTACAATGGTTTATCGAGATGATGACTTTCACAACGGTCCCATATATGGCGCCCAAATGATGCAACTGATCTGGTACATGAGACTTGATTGTACTCTTGAGTTGGCTATGAATTTGAGGGATTCAATATCTATAAAATCACTAAAGAGAAAAAGATGCCACCTATATCCCATATCCCATGAGGTATCACTTTTGATATGCTCCGACGATAAAGTTAGTATGGGACTGAAGCGAGTTGCATGGTGAACGAAAAAACTAAAAATAGTCTGTGAGAGATGACTCTTTGTATTTATAGGGTTTGTTGATGTATCTGTTGTTTTTGGAATTGGTGGTGTCATGTTCGTACCAAACAAGTAATGAGATTGAGCGACTCGTTGACGAATACATGTTTTTACCTGAAAAGGTTGTTTTATTCGACAATCGGTGTTTGCCACAATATTACTTTGCTATTGCAACCCACAACTTTGTCTGGATGTGAAAAAGTCGTACTAAAACAACTAGAGTTGTCTCCCATACCAAGATTAGGATGGTTGGGAAGCGTTCCATTGTTGTTTGATTATCTAACGATTGTAAGAGACCAAATGTAGAATAATTAAAAGTAATTAAGAGTAAAAATATATTATTGATGTTCTCCAAATAAATACTATCATTCGATAACAAAAATTAAATTAAAATTACCCACATCCTTTTTTCTATTTTGAAGACTTTCGGTATATGTTGCAACAATCTTAACCTTTCATAGGACATGTAACGCCCGTAGATCCGGGCTAGTCAATTTAGAGATAATAGGGGTCGAAAACGACTTTTTGACAAAAGATTATCTAGAATAAATAATCTTAACCAAGTTGTAGAATACGTCTCAAGGGTTCCGTACATATAAAGAACGTTGAAATCCGAGTTATAATTAAGAAGTTATGGTACGTCGAAGTTTTATGGCAAAACCGACACGACACCGGTAGACGTAAATAGTGAAAAAGAACGCTCAAATCTGACTTCGTATGAGGAAGTTATGAATTTTCTAATATTTGGCTTAGCAGTGCACAGCCCGAAACTCGAATTTTAGATCGAGCGGTTTTTGGCCTACGCGACCTAAATGAGAATTGAAGATCTCATTAATAGGAACTCAACGGTAAAAAGACAGACGAAAACAGAGTCTGTATGTAGAAGTTATGAATTTTACGCGGACATTTAACAGTATAATCTCCTCGTACTGTTAAATTTAAGATTGGTCGAGAATTAGCCGACAGAGTCAAAATGAAAGTTGTAGATCTTATTTTTACCTACGCGTGGATATAAATAACGTCAAATAACGGAGGTCGTATGTGAAAGTTACGGATTTTAGAAGTCGGAAGTATGCTGTGCGAAAATGGGTGATGTGGCACAATCTTGGCCATTGCTTTCTCCGCAAGTCTTGTCACTAGATGGTGACATGTGGCACCAAGTTCAGCCATTTTTCACCCTATAAATAGAACCTCTCCCACCCTCATTTTCTTCACACCTTTCCCATTCTTTCTTCTCTTTACTCTCTCTCTAGAACCTCTCTCTAGCCCCGAACCCCCCCCCCCCCCCCCCGAAAAGCCTAGGGAACCTCCCTAGCACGAGACGGAAGCCCCAGAGTGCTCGACGGCTTCGAGAAGAAGAGCTTTTCGGCTCGGGAACGCTGCTCCAAGCAAAACCCGGTTTTCTATAAAACCCGTTGTAAGTGAGCTACGCCTACGCTATTTTTAATATAACTTTTATTTAATTATAGTAACGTTATTAGGAACTTATAATAAGTACTTGGACTATTATTATGGGTTATATAAGTATTGTTTAACGCTTATATAATAGTAATAATAGCTAGACTATTAATTAGTCTCGGCGAATAATAGACTAAACTCTAGTGGTAATAATACTAGGTTTCGTCGAAGGAAATTATTTTTTTAAGAAGCGAAGCGCTGTCTGAGTTCGGAATCACCACCTTTTCAAGTGAGTGCATAGTTACTTTCATCTTACACATAGATATGAAGTATTTTATATAAATTACGTGTTATGTGTGCATATTATCTGTATACTTGTTATCTATGCTGGATGAACGATTTTATACATGTTTTAAATAATTTAAACTGTATATGTATTTTATATCTACGAATATGTTGGGTAAAACATGAGTAGATGAATGATGAGAGATGAAAGATGATATGAGTGAACATTGACAGCTATAGACTTAGTGCCTAACAAATAACATCGGGAGCTATGGACTTAGTGCCTATTCAATAAACGTTGGTAGCTATGGACTTAGTACCTGTTAGATTATGGACTTAGTACCTGTTAGATAAACGTTGGTAGCTATGGACTTAGTACCTGTTAGATAAACGTTGGTAGCTATGGACTTAGTACCTGTTAAATAAACGTTGGTAGCTATGGATTTAGTACCTATTAGCTAAACACTGGTAGCTATGGATTTAGTACCCGATGAATAAACTTTATCAACTATGGAATTAGTGCTTTACGAACAAGCATTGGCAGCTATGGACTTAGTGCCTATCATATAAACCCTGGAAGTAATGGGCTTCGAAATGAACGAATGCAGGATAGATGATTCTTAGGGTAGATCCTTAAGAGTAAGGAAGATAATGGGGATGGGTAATTGAGTTGATTGTTTGATGTTTAAACATAATAATTAAATTATTATGGGTTGAAAACCCTATGTACTCACCAGGTTTCCCAACCTGACCCACTCAAGCTTATTTGTATCACATGTGTCGATATGAAGCTACTTTACACTGAGGGATTTAAAAGAGATGTAGATCACTAGTGTAAACGGATGTAAGATCTGTTTATGCTTATGTTTCTGTATTGACGATGACATCCCAAATGTTTTAAAATGGATAAAAATACATTTCTTTGGAAATGCTTTGATAACGTATTTATCATGTTTTTCTGGGAACAAATTCCGGAACGTTTTTATCAAAAGAGGTACTCTGATTTTTATAAAGCATAAACAAAATCGGTCTTTTCTAGCCGTGAAAATGGGGATGTCACAGGACAAAACTGCAAAAATGGTCTCTGTGGTATGCATTTTTTTGGGGTTTTAGTCCAAATCTCGATTTTTTTTTTGTTTCATGGTCCTTTTGAGCTAGTTTCGTTTCGTTTTTAGTCCATATGAATAGTAAAATGACTATAATACCTTTGGGGTATTTATTTTTCGTTTTTCTTTCAATTTTTTAAATCTAATAGTTATTTTAATAATTAAAATAAAAGGGGCCCACCTCTCTCTCTCTCTCTCTCTCTCTCCCTCTCTCTCTCTAACCTGCAACTAAAGTCGATGGAGCTATCTATCTTTCTTGTGCAACCAATGTCTGAATTAACACTCTAACAAAAATATAGATCCATATGCAGGCACACACAAACACAACACATAAAATGTAAATACACAATGACAGGGATCGAAAAAGAAATAGAGAGAGTTGAGTGGTTTAGAATGGAACCCATATACACACATAAAGATACATTGCTCTTAAATTCGTCACCCACCTTCAATCTCTCATCCTTCTTAGTCCTTGCTGAAAACCATCTTCATCACCAAAAGTGATACTAGATCGACATTCAAATTCCTGCCCTGTAAAAAAATAGCATCTTCACTTCCTGATTCAATCTTTCTCGTCATCACCTTCCATCATCATCTTAATCCACTACCATTAGCCAACACCTCGTCACCACCCAATACTTGGTGAATCTTAAAGGGAATTGATTGAAGCTTTCCTGTGAATACCCAATTAATCAATAATGAGCAAAAACACCATCTCATTCATTAAACCAATCACAAGTCTATTAACTACACTAGAACTTAAACCTCCAAAATTATCAGATGCAAAATTATAAGAAATCGGAGATCGTTGCTTCAACAAGTCGAAAACTAGAACTTAAACCTCCATAAACCCTCCATCGCTGATACCACTAGCCATCAGATTCATAAATCCACTAGACAGAACAACCGCGATGAAGCTTTCAGGTGACACTCTGATATCTGGCGAGCAATGACGGGGAAGCGATGAAGCTTTTAGATGGGGCCATCGGATATCGAAGGCCATGGAGTTATCAAAGGTGGTTGGAACTGGAAACGCCAATGGTGGGAGTTTTGGTTCAACAACAACCAATCGATAGATGATTTAGATGTGGATAATTTAGGGCTATCGTTCCCTTTTCTTGTGGATAGCTGACTTCAGGCGATAACAGAGATCGGCGATGAGGCGAAGGTAAATTAGAGAAGAAGACGAAGGTGTGGGGTGAAGCAAGGAGCGATGAAGGTGAATAGTTCGGCTGGGGAAGAATGAGGGTGGGGACCGCGTCTGTGTGTTTGTCTAGAGAGAGAGAGAGAGAGAGAGATAGAGAAAGAGAGATAGATGTGGGTCCAATTTAATTATTTATTTTATTTTTCATTTAAATTTAAATAGAAAAAACATTAAAAAAAATATCAGAAGGGCATTACAATCATTTCAGTTTACCAAGGAACAAAAAACGCAACGAAACTACCTCAAAATGACCACCAATCCAAAAAAGACGTGGTTTGTACTAAAACCCAAAAAAATGCATAGGGACCATTTTTGCAATTTTGTCCTTTCATAGTTATATAAGCAGCTTTAGTCAGGAAGTTCAAAAGTAACCCTAGATATTTTTCGTAAGGACTCTGCCAAAAACCCTTAAACCCCAAAAATGGCGATGCGGACTGCGACGACGGTGGCGGCTGCCGGTCCCCGCGGGCTGAGATCGCTATTCTCAACCCTCTCTACCAACTTCCCATTCCCTTCACAAACCGCCAATCAACCGCAGAGGCCGCAAGCTGAACCTTCTACCAACCTCTTCGTATCAGGCACATCCCCCTTCTCTTCGATCTCTTTTCATATTTATACGCTCTAATCTCTTCATATAATTCCTCTTGTGTACTTATGCATATATAATATTTGTTACACCCTACTTTATTAATCGCCTACCATGTTAATCGTTTTATATACTTGTTTCATCCAATGATCCATGGAGTTGCAATGTTTTACGATAGTAAATGAATGAAAGGTGGAAGAAATTTGCGTTACCTTAAAATTTTCACACTGACGAGCCTCTTCTAGCCTCAAGAAGTGATGCAATTAGTCATAGGTCTTTCAATTCGTGAAATTACTGCTAGTTCATGTTCTTAAATATGTTTGTGATTTTGTGCTTGATGTTGAGTGATACTGTGGTTATGTTAAAAACATCAAATTTTGTAATCCACACATGCTTTTAGTTATCCCTCCCTTCTGTATCTGTATATCCAAATATTGTAAATATTGTTTTGCCTATGCATTTACAGTCTAAAGATTTCATCTCTGTTGATGTTAAATGCAGGTCTTAGCAAACGTACAACTGATGAAGGACTTAAAGAATGCTTTGAAAAGTTTGGTGAAGTTGTTCATGGTTTGTTTCTTCTCCATGACTCCATGAATTATAATTTTGATTCAAAAGGGTGCTGTTTTTTGAACCCAAATTCTTAATTTTTTTTTTAAAATTTACTTTATGCAGCTAGAGTGGTCAAAGATCGTGCTTCAGGTTGGTCAAAAGGGTTTGGTTTTGTACGATATTCTAGCCTTGAAGGGGCTGCTGCTGGCATAGAGGGCATGGATGGAAAGGTAATTTCATATTTACATACACTATTATTAATTACTTATATAGATAATACTTTACATGTGTTTTGTGTGTCTGAATCCCAGTGATTGACTAAAATAAGAGAAAAGGGTTTAATGGTCATTTCTGTTGTGGTCTTTTTACTGGTTTCATTGTAACACACTTAACACTTTTGGTTCCTGTGCTAATCGGATTTTGGGATATGGTTCAAAAGGGAATATTTTTGTCTTTTTCGTCCCATTCTGACCCTGAACTGTTTAAGTTAATAACTCTTTGAAAATTACTATTTTGCCCTCATCTTCTTCATCCCAATGGCAATGGCCAATAAAATCAAACCTATGAACTCGAAACATTATCGGATCAATATATAATTTGGTGTGGGTTTTTCTTAGGAAGACAAGGACAAAATTGTCATTTTAATCTCTCCTTTTTTTGTTGCAGTTTTTGGATGGTTGGGTTATATTTGCCGAGTATGCAAGGCCAAGAGATTCTCCTCCTCCTCCATCACCTCCTTCTACCTATGGAAACAGTCAATATGGTCAACGATGAAACTTTCATGAAAGTGATTCTTGGTTTAAAGATTCTTAATGATGAATACTAATTTATCAACTATAAAATATGATTTGGTAAGAAAGTTTTGAAATTTGTTTATTTTAGATATGTAAGCGTTTATGTGTTTTATTAAAAATAATTTTTGTTTTACTTGTTGGAAAGAAACATAATCCTAAAGTTATAGAACCAACTTATGCTATATTTGCCTCAAAATTTGTTATTTGTTATTTGAAATATTGGATACAGATTCTGAAACTTCTTTGCTTTGAAATCACATTTGGCTTTAATACCAGTGATTTCAGTCGCTAGAATTGATGGTTTTGATTTTTTGGCTAAAATTTCCTACAATTTCAAATATTCATCATACTAAAAAGTTACCATTGGAAAGTGTTTCTTTCAAAGGTTCATATCATAAACCTACCATTGCAAAATAACCACGACAAATGATTCATTCCAGATACACAACATTGAAAAATAAACAATAATTATAAGAACCATTGGAGAGTGTTGAAACGCTAAATACTTTAAATAAAATTTAATTAAGAATAAGAATTAGATGCTAAAAAAAGACCTTCGGATAATTAAAGAACACACAGAAACGCACAAATAGTAATCGGAAATTGCAAATGAACACATATCCACATGAATTGTAGAGACACATTAACAAGTATTCTAGGTCAAAGAGGGACCTTCGATTGAAGCATATCAATGAGAATTGTAGATAACACATACATACAAACTCTTCGTGAAAGAATCATCAACCAAATTCATACGTAAAAAAACCGAATTTTCAGATTAATATACAAGTACATTACACGAACAACTTTCTATAAAAAACAACACATGATTAGTTAAATAAATACCAAAACCCAAAAAAAAAAAAAAAAAAAAAAACAACAGATTATAGTCTTCACTATTCATGCTAATATTTCATTCTCTCCTTCAACCATTCCGTTCATGGTGTCATACAGCGGCTTGTTCAAAGTCTCCGGCAAATAAAATGTAAGAAACCCACCAACGACTCCACACACCCCAAACACCATAAACGGCAACCCGCCACCCATAACCACCACAAACGGCGCCAGTATCGCCCCAAACTGCGCCGCCTGTGTCGCACATCCCAAGGCGGCGTTTCTCACCACCGTCGGAAACAACTCCATCGCATATATAAACAGTAAATTATAAGTTCCGGCCATCCCAAAAATCCCCAAAACACCACACACCATTCTCACCACCTTCCAAGCCCCTTTTCCACCCAAAAAACTTCCGGCAACACAGAAAATCCCGCTGAACCACTGCGTCCCCACCCCCAACGGCTTCCTCCCAAACCTGTCAATCAAAATCGCTGTGAAAAGAAACGCCGGCATCTCCGCCACCGCGTTCACTACCACATTCATGTAAAGATTGGTTTCCAGGTTCACCACGTTTAAACTGAGACCATAGTAGACAACAGAGCAAGTGAAGTTGATTCCGACTACGAGAATCAAACGGATCTGGGTTACCGGTGATTTAAGCGCGTCAAACACCGATCCCGACACAGCTTCACACGACCTTAACTCGTTACTTTTCCGATCACCACCATGATTAGCATCTTCGTCACGAGAAACATACACGTTTTCCGGGAGAAATCTACCGTTGGTGACAGCAATCGAACGCATGACGCTCATAGCTTCACCTGGTAGACCTCGAATAAGGTACCATCGGGGGGATTCGGAGATGAGGGGGAGGATTAAAAACACGAAAAGGAGAGAAGGGATCGATGAAGCAATATACAGGGCTCGCCATGTTGGGAAAATATAAGCTATTCCGGCGAGGATGGCGATTCCGCCGGAGAAGAAATAAAAAGTCGACATTCCGGCCATACCACGCTTCGATGGTCCGACAGGCTCGGTGGCGAGGACGAACGCACAGAGGCCGACGCCGCCGGTGCTAAAACCGGTGAGAAAACGGAGGATAACATAGGTTAAGTAGTTTGGGGAGAGAGATGTTAGTAGTCCAAAAATAGCGTTGAGTATGCAGACTACTGTGAGAGATCCTTTTCTTCCCAGTTTGGAATCCGATAGATGACCGAATACTCCGGCACCTGAAAATATAAATCAATTCACTTACTTAGTAAAAGCTGTATTTATTTAAAACATATCATTTTCAGGGTTTTATTATTTAATTTAATGATAAAAATACTTTTAAAATAAGTAAAGGTAAAACGAAAGAAATACAAAATTAGACTAGAACTGTAGATGGATATAAACCATAGGGACCAAAACTATAATTACTCTATTCCATAAAAAGAGGACAAAAAGTACGTTCCAAATTCCAATTTGGCAACTTCGGATCAGAGTCGTGTTGTTTGTGCATTTTCATACTCATCTATGACTATATACTTTTTGTGCTTTCAATAAGATTTTGGATTCAAGCTATTGTTTTATGTATCAAAATAAATAATTAATACATCAAATAATATAAGTAACACAACTGGTTTGAAATCTGGTCGTAAACAAAATTTTTAAAAAAATAATTGTTTTTATTAACAAAAAGGTATTGGACAGAAACAATGGATATCCATCTTCAACCCATAAATCCGCTGTAAAGATTCCTTTCGCTTTCCACGCACACTCTAAAATCTCACCAGCAGTCACAGCAGATGCTGATTTCAAAGTAGCATTTAAATATTGTATTTTTGTGGAAAGTATAATATCTTTTACAATGTTTTGTTTTTATTTCAAAAAAATGACAATGTGAGGTGATCTTTTTGTCACGTTTAAAATCAAAGTTTTTGGACATTAGGGGTTTCTATATTGCTACAAGGAATTACTATGAATCATAATAAAAACGATTGGTAAATAATAACAATTTTTTTTTGTCTAAATTCCTTTCAATTATAAACTATAAATCATGAATATAAAATAATCTCTCTTAAACACATATAATTGAAAAAAAAACTAGTTGAAACAGAAAAGATAAGTTTCACATATAACATTGTTACATGTTATACAATGTACTATGTATATGAATAATTTATAAATTAACAAAAACAATATGCTAAAGAAAACATATGAATCTGTCTCCTTCAAAATTTTTAAAAGTTTAATTATAGTGAATTTAAATCATATGTTTTTGTACTAAAATATATATTTTATTATAAGGAAATTTCATGAATCGTACATGTGTGATTTCAGTCCATTTTTTTTCTTTGTACAGTGGTCCAAAATCAGTTACAATTGTCCATTTATAATGTGGGTCTAAATTTTATTTAACTGAAACCACAAAAATTGATAGACCATTATGGCAATTTTCTCTTATTTTAATATCTTTAAGTCTTATAAATATCAGAGTGAATTACAGATCCTTGTGATTAATATCTATGTGCAGTTTGAGTCTAAAATTTAAAAAATTGACGTTGTGAATATGTGTGATTTTCAAAAGTTGCATGTGTTCCTTAAAGTTGTTATGTCTAAAATTTCCGTTAATCACAAGTGAATGACCAATGTACCCCTAATTGTTTATTTTTATTAAATTCAGGGACCATTTCTAAAAATTGGTACACCCCAAGTCCCCAATGTTTAAGGACTGGATCATACATGCAATTTTTGAAAACGATGACCATTTTATAAACCTTGGACTACATATAGGTGTAAACCACGTGGACAAAAAATGTAATTTACTCTAAATATTTAACCAAAGAGAATATACGTAGTTGTTCAAACTTGAAAGACATATATTATATTTATATTAACTAAAACAATGTAATTTTTTATGGCGCCATTCATTCATGGATGTCAGAATGGTTCAGAAGAACCACCCACGCGGCTGAACCACAATTATTATTGTATGCATCAACCGATAACTCACCGGACAAATCCGACGTGTCACACCGCCGGCGTTATCTTAGTGGTATCTTTTTTTTTGTGGTTGAAGATAAGAGACTTACCGATCATGCAGCCACCGAAGAACAAGGCTTGGACAAGCCCCACCTTATATTTCTGGCCACAAATTAATCCCCATTCGGCCACCGTTGATATCCCAGAACCACCGTCCCACCGCCACGTACCTGGCTGAAGCCCACAAACATCAACGGCGGAAACGCAGTCGGAATCCGGTTCGCATATCCAGTCCGGTTGTCGGTCGGCGAAAATCATGACCATGGTGTGGAAAGCCTCGAGAGCCCAACCCATACACGTGAGAACGAAGTGCTTGAATTGCCAATAACCAAACTCGCCGCAGTATTTGCGTAACATGTCGTCGATGCAGAGGCGTTCGATGGGAGCTTCATTGTTTCCGGCGACGTGGGTTTTGTCGTCCGGTAAGATGAGGGGTGACCGGAGATCGTCCGGCGAGGAGGTGGGGATATTGATGGTCATAAAGGGCGGTTGTCAAATGTCGTTTTGTTTAGTTGCAACGAAGAGTAAATATTATTTGTAGAAAGAGGGAATTTGGATTTGGGGGGATATGCCACTTGAATTTTTTTTTATCTTTAAATAAATAGTTCTTTTTTTGTAATAATAAATTAAATTCCATATATGAATCTTCAAATATATTTACCTGCCATTAAAGTATTTAAATAACTAAAGAAGCTAAAACAACATTTAGGACCGTTAAAATAATGATGTTTTTGAATTAGCCTTTGGTTTTATGTGTATGAGTGGTGCTTGTAGCCTTGTATCATATGAGCGCGGAGATAGGTTTATTTAAGATAACAGTTATTAATTACAATAATCGAAGTGAAACTTTTATCAGTTATAACCTAATAAAGTTGTCTATTTTATTTTAAAATGTCTCCTGACGAGTGTGTGCATTACAAAGATATAAACTCAAAATTACGTTATCTACCATCTTTACGAAAATGAAGTGTCCGGTTTTCCTTTTGTAATAAGCGATACCAAATTTTATACTGACTTAGGCACAAAGATCTTGAAATGGTGTTTATTAGTGAAGTGTCAAGAAGAAGAGAGAGAAAGAGAGAAAACGAGAGAGGAAAGAAGAGAACGAAAGTTTCTCTTTCTTTGTGAAGCTCTATGAACGATCGTAGAACAAGGCACTCCACAAGACACCTACTAGTACTCGAGGCGATGTTCACGCGTGAAAACTCCACCATACCGTATAGCCGTAGGAAAACTTCATTATATCTAGTATTACCAGTTGCTCGGCAAACCAATTTTACAACTTGGACCAAGGGGATTTGCTTGTGCTAAAGCAATTAATAGGGACGAATGTAACGGTGGTCGATTTGATTCCTTGAAATTGTTTCAAACATTTACAAATAGAAATTGTTTAATCTCTTGTGTAATAACCGGTGTCAGCTATAAAATTAGAATTTCATTGATAAATATATTGAAAAATGATATCTCAACCAACATAATTTGTATTTGGATGGAGACAAGCGGAAAATGGGACATACACCCAAGTTGGTTTTTGACTTGAGAACGATTCGAGGTAAGTAGCGTAACAAGATTCGGTTAAGTCCTAACGCCAACAATGTGAGTTTCTTAAGAGTTTTGTGGTTGCTTGCATGAGAAGTTGCTACTAAATTATTATTTATTGTTGTTATTGATATAAAGATTTATGTTGAACGTATGAAGTATTTCACGTAAAAAAGGTGAAAATTAGGGTGTCACATTGTAACGTCCCATTTTTGAAACCAAATTTTTTAAAAATTAATATAAACACCCATGTTCACCGAATAGTAATCAATGTAAGACTATTTGTTCAATAAACTCAAATTCATAATCAGAGTTATATAGAAAAGAATCGCAAAATTTCGAATCATAAAATTTCTGATGTGTGTGTACAGTTCCACTTTCGCATTCTCACGATCCAGTGAGTACCTAAAAAGAATTTAATCCACAAATGTAAGCACAAAGGTTAACGAGTTCCTCAAAATACCATATACAATATATACTTAACGGGCCTCGCCCAACAAACATATAAACGAACCTCGCCCAACGGGTCTCACCAAACAAATATATAAACGGGTCTCGCCCAACAAACATATAAACATTAATGCAAGAGTCATAGAGTCAAAAAACATACAATGACACTTTGTGTCCTACATAGTATATGAGAAGACTCACCTAAATCCCAGAGTTAAATCCGACTACCCGAAGTCCCAAAGAATCAACTACACGAGCCGCCTAAACCAAACACAACTTGAACCTCAGTATATAGTTCAAAACCTCTAAGTTTGACCCGAAAAATCAAACTGATCAAAAAGTAAATGGTCAAGGTCTAAGTCAATGGTTAAGGACCTATGTGCCGTGACCCTTGGCATTCGCGTCGTGATCCACTAAATGAAAAAAATAGTCGGGAACCCTCCAAAAATCGCATCGTGACCCTCAGTAAGTTGTGCCGCTACATCTGGCTAACAACCTTCATCACGAATGACATATTTCATTAAGTCTAGAAGCTCAAAACTTCAGATCTGTTTCTCACAAGGGTCTTAATGGATAAAGTTTCCAACTTTATCTATAAGCAAGGCAAAATCACTCAATAATCGAAACCCTAAGTCCAAAAATATCCAAAAACACATTTTTCTTCATGCATGGAGCAAAGAGGGCTCTTGCATGCACTCTTTATTCCATCATTTGATCAGATCTGGAACCAAAGATGAATCAAAAGCTCAAGAGTTCTCCAAACTTTATAGAACAAGCCGCAAAGGAACCAAAACTCATAAAATTGGACCAAAAACCCAACAACTCATAGATCTATGGAAGAAAAGAGATAAAGCTTGGATATTTGAACTTACAAAGGTCCAAAAGGAGTATAAAAGGCTTAATTCTTCAAGTGCTAAGCTCCAAAGACCAATATTTCTTGTTTCCTTTGCTCAAGAACATAAAACTACACTAAAAGTGGATTTAGGAGAGAAGATGAGCTCCAATGCTTCAAGAGAGGCTAGGGTTTCATTAGAGGTGCTCAAGGGGGGTGGAAGGGGCTGCAAATGTCGAAACCCTAGGTTTAATACCCTTAAATAGGCCCAAATCCCGATGCCTAGGGCCTAAGTCCACACAAAAGTATTCGTGTCGTGACACCTTATGTGTCACTCCGTGACAGAATCGCGCCATGAAACCATATGTGTCGCTCCGTGAAAAGCCTAATCCAACAAAGCCCAAATCAGCTTAAGCCCAAACTGCTTCCAACCCAAAACAAGCCCTTTAAGTCTTAAGCCTTACACTCTCAGCCTAAAACCCTCATTTCCTTAAGGTCCAAACTTCATCCCTTAAATCCAGAAACCTTCACATGATAAATTTTTAATATGGATTTCCAATTAAGGAAACATCCTGAAACTGGATGTTACAATACTCCCCCACTTAAATTGGATTTCGTCCTTGAAATTCGTCTTGGCAAAATTGCATAAGACATCCTTTACGTAAATCCTCCCATGATTACTTCGACTACTTGCTAACTCAATGCATCAAAAAAATAGGGGGTCATGAGACCTTTCAGAACTTAGACAACGCCACCAAAACAAAGCAACTCACCTGAAATTACCCAAACTACAACAACTACCTCGCTCACCACCGACGATCCAAATAATCTTCTAACAAAACCATCCAAAACTAGACATCCCAATACTGCAACCACAACCAAACCCATCAATGAACTTCACAAGATCATGAATTCATTGGCATGAAACCCAAAGATCATAAGCTAAGACTGATGATTACTTTCCGGATACACATCTCCCAGTCACCTCGACTGGGAACACTGACAACCCACTACGAAGTGAGAAACTGGAATTCCCCGTCCATAAACACCCATATAAATCTGGCATACAATTCACCTAATAGATCATCCAAGAGAGTTACCGTGAATTACATTGAAACACCCCAAAAATATAGTCCAAAAATTTCATTTTAATTCAGTAGTAAAAACCATCAATATCATCCATCACGTAAAAGTCATAACCATGTATCTCAAAAATATCATAATATCTATCAATGTATCAAAATCATATGTCAAAAATCAGAGTAAATCCTCCCAGGCTAAAAGCTGTGGTGTGTGTCATGCAGTCATCCCGAGCTCTTCCCCTTACTAGCGGAAGTACCTGAAACCAAAACTGAAAACTGTAAGCACGTTGCTTAGTGAGTCTCCCCAACTACCACATACCATACACATATCACATAAACATATCTTGGGCCCCGCCCCTGCTATATCGAGTCAGGCTCGACATCAACTTTCCCGACATTGGGCCCCGCCCGACATCGAACCCTATTCGGCATCGGGCCCCGCCCGGCATCGAGCACATCTCGGAATACATGTGAACATAATCAAATAATACACATAAACCTAAGAATATATCATTAACATTTAAACATTCCTCGGGCCCAACCCGGCATCAGACCGTAATATGGAAACTTACTAACATTCCTCGAGACCGCCCCGACATCGAACCGAAGTCCGGAAACATACAAGTACAAACACATGCAAGAATCACAAAGACATCAAGCATACAAGCATTCCTCGGGACCGCCCCGACATCGGATCGAAATCCAAAAAAGCATATAAACCTACATCGGGCCCCGCCCGGCATCAGACCGTAGTCCAGAACTACTACTAACTAACAGGCCGGCCTTGGTTCCTTAGACCCGTTCCTACCAGAAGAAACTCACCTCGTATGCTAGCTGTGAAATATCATGTGAGGAATCTCTGACGGCTGCTCCAACGACTCCCTGGCTATCAATTTCACAATAAAACTTAATCAAAATCTGATAATCCTTCTTAGGGTAAACTGACCATTTTACCCCTGGTCAAAGTCAAAGTCAAGGTCAACTCCCAGTCAACTCAACTCGTATGCTACTCAGACTCGTGATCAACCGAGTCAACTCGTCGATTCCCTTCATAGACTCGTCGAGTTCTACCTGGCATAGAATCAGGACAACCCAACTCAACTCGTCGAGTCCCTTTCTGGACTCGCCGAGTTCCCCTGCTGTTTGGGCTCTCTTAATGGATTAAGCCCCTACACTTCAGATCCAAGCTTCATACTTCACATAAACCCTGAAAATGTCCTTTGAAGGGTAAAGTTTCTAACTTTACCCATTAATACCTCTTCTTAAATGGTTTAGCTCAAACCCTAATTCCGTGGGACCTAGTACTTGGTCCTTAAGCCATCCATACACCCAACTAAAGCTTACAACCTCAGATCTAAACCCTAACACTACTTGGACACGTAAAGTTCCCACCTTTTTCCACATACATGTAAGAATTGGGGTATAGAAAAAGCTTGGAAATTCTGAGAATTGTGGTTTTCACTTTCAGATTAAAGTATTTGGGTGGTACTCCCAATCTTTAATCGGATAAGACTCAGAATTGAGAGAGAACAGAAGAGAGAATGTTTTGATGTTATGAAGAAGAAGTGTACCAACCATAGATTCGGATATGATCATATAACAGAAAACACTTCTTGTCTTAAAACTGCCACATGACAGTTTTATGTCCTAAAACTGTCCATAAACGGTCATAAACAACCTTAAATCCGGGTCTAGAATATGGATCACAAAACCAGCTCGATCCCAGCCAGGGGCTCTGCCCCTTGGACCCCGCCAGGGGCTGCCGCCTCTTGGACCCCGCTCCCAGGGGCGCTGCCCCCGGACCCCCGTCGGTTTAGGGGCTTCGCCCCTAAATAGCAGTATACTTTCAACAGAGACAAAATTAAACAAACGTGCACTCCACACCATACCGATCTGTTCAATAATTGTCAAAGTGACATTGATCAACAAATTAACCCCATTACACTTAAATAACATTAGTGATATAAAATCACCAACAATACATGGCCTTTTGGGGCTAAAAGGCAAATATAACTCTCTATGGCTTGCATGGGGGCTCCATTGGCATAAAGTTTGCACCTTTATGTCATATCAGCCCCTCTAGGTCCTAGATCTGGAAGAATACCCATGTGGGTCGATCATCCTCCAAAAGCTATCATTCTTGCACCAAAAACCCTCATAAAGATGGACATAAAGAGATCTAATGAACTAATAGCCAAGATAGAAACTTGATTACCAAAAACTGTAGCAAATGGTGTGTAGTTACTGGATATACTCTTTCCCTCTTGAGCCTTCTATCTTCTTCTTATTCCACAAGCTTCAAAAGTACACAAAGATCACTCAAAATGGCTCACACTCTCAAATAAAGCTCTAGGGTTTCGTGGATTAGGGTTTGGGACATGGAGGCTGGAAATGAGGCCAAGGGGTGGGGGTTAAGGAGCTTAAATAGGGTGCAAAACCCCGAAATTAGGGTTTCACTCTGGCCGATCTACTCGCCGAGTCGAGGGCTCTTGACTCGTCGAGTAGATAGCTTAAACCCCGCGTATAATCTGCCCTCTACTCGACGAGTTAGGGCCACCAATTCGTCGAGTTACACTTTCAAAATAAATAAATTAATGAGTTAAATGCATAGCATGTCCTCGAGAGTCTGTATCGTCCTCTCGCTCTGTCCGTCTGTCTGAGGGTGGAAAACAGTGCTGAAGTGGAGAAGAGTACCCATCTCCTCGTGAAAACGCTTCCAATACCTGGAAGTGAAACAAACATCTCGGTCTGACACCACCGAGACAGGCACTCCATGTCATGCCACTATCTCGCGCACGTATATCTCGCTCAGCTTCTCGGCCGAGATACTCTCCTGGATCGGGATAAAATGAGCACTCTTGGTCAACCGATCCACGATGAACCATATCGAATCTACTCCATGTGTGGTCCTGGGAAGCTTGGTAATGAAATCCATAGTGATATCTTCCCATTTCCACACGAGAATGTCCAACGGCTGCATCTTGACGTGGGGACGCTGATGTTCGGCCTTGACCTTCCTGCAGGTCAAGCACCGCTCCACATACCAAGCAACGTCCCGCTTCATGCAGGGCCACCAGTAATCAGGGCGAAGATCCCGGTACATCTTTGTCTCCCCGGGATGGATGGAGAACCTCGACTTGTGGGCCTCATCCATCAGAACTTGACGTACTCTGCCCCAGTACAGAACCCAGACCCTCCCATGCAGGGTCAACAACCCTCGGCTGTCATAATCAAATGAGGCCACCCGACCTACGATCCGCTCTCACTTCTGGCACTCTTCCTTCCGGCCCTCGACCTGCACCTCTCTAATCTGCTCCAGTAATCACTGTCATCCTCAGGCATATATCTCGAATCAGATCCGTCACCGCCTTGCGGCTCAGGGTATCGACCACCACATTGGCCTTGCCCGGGTGGTAGAGGATCTCCCAGTCATAATCCTTCACCACATCTAACCACCGACGCTGCTTCATGTTCAGATTCGGCTGATCCATGAGGTACCTCAAACTCTTGTGGTCTGTGTAAATGGTACAACGTACCCCGTAGAGGTAATGCTGCCAAATCTTGAGGGCGAAAACCACAGCCCCCAGCTCTAAATCATGCGTCGGATAGTTATCCTCCTGAGGCTTCAGCTGCCTCGAAGCATAAGCTATTACATGACCCCGCTGCATCAAAACTGCACCTATGCCCGTAATCGAAGCGTCACAATAAACCATAAAATCATCGACGCCCTCTGGCAAAGTCAGGATCGGTGCCTCGCACAACCGCTGTCTGAGAGTCTCGAACACTGCCTGCTGCTCAGGCCCCCAGCGGAATGTCACGGACTTCTTGGTTAGTCGGGTCAAAGGAACAACGATCTTGGAGAAATCCTGGATGAATCTCCGGTAATAACCCGCTAGACCAAGAAAACTCTGAATCTCAGTTGGAGACCTTGGAACCTCCCACTGCATCATGGCCTCTATCTTGGCCAGATCCACCAAGATACCCTTCTGGTTGACTAGACGCCCAAGAAACTGCACCTCACGCAACCAGAACTCACACTTGGAAAACTTTTCAAAAAGTTTCTCCCTCCTCAGTGTCTTCAGCACCTCCCTCAGGTGCTCCTCATGCTGCTCCTGAGTCTTGGAATAGACCAAGATATCATCAATGAACACAATCACAGACCGATCCAGCATCGGTCTGCACACTCGGTTCATGAGATTCATGAATGCGGCTGGAACATTGGTGAGCCCAAACGGAATCACCACAAACTCATAGTGACCATAGCGAGTCCTAAAAGCCGTCTTTTGCACATCCTCCTCTCTGACTCGCATCTGGTGATAACCCGATCACAGATCAATCTTGGAGAACTAAGATGCACCCTGTAGTTGGTCAAGCAAATCATCGATCCTTGGGAGGGGATAACGGTTCTTCACCGTTACCTTATTCAACTCCCGGTAGTCTATGCACATCCGATGCGACCCATCCTTCTTCTTCACAAATAGGATCGGGGCTCCCCATGGCGGACTACTCGGCCTGATAAATCCCTTGTCTAGCAGCTCTTGCAGCTGCGTAGATAACTCCTGCATCTCGGGAGGAGCCAACCGATATGGTGCCTTGGCTATCGGAGCCGCACCAGGGACTAGGTCAATCCTGAACTCAACCTGTCTCTCCGGAGGTATCCCAGGAAAATCCTCCGGGAATACATCCGGGTACTCTCGCACAACCGGTACATCATCCACTGTCGCCTTATCCTTATCCCGGGTATCCATAACATAAGCGACATAACCTGCAGAACCCTGCTGAAGGTAACGCCTCGCCCTCGCTGCTGAACATAAAACCGGTCCGCGTTGTGGCCTCTCGCCCTGGATCACTAACCCTCCCCCACTAGGAGTCCGAACCCTTACTAGCTGCTGCTCGCAGTCGATCACTGCCCCATTGGGGTTCAACCAATCCATACCCACTATAACCTTATTCCCTCGCAGGGGAATAGGAACCAGATCTACTGAAAACTGCTCATCGAATAACTGTAGCGTACAACCTCTGTGAACCCTCTCAACCCTAACGGTCCTGTCATATGCTATCTCCACATCCAGTGGGCAATCCAGCTCCCCCGGAGCTCCTACGAATCGCTTTTTGAGCGCGAGCGACACAAAAGATCGAGTTGCACCCGAATCAAACAGTACCGAGGCTGATATACCGTTCACTAAGAACGATACTATAACAAACACATAAACATAAGCAATAATCAAAACAAATAAAGAGATAAGGAGAGAATACATACCCGTCACAACATTGGGATCCGCACGTGCCTCCTCTGCAGTAAGCTGGAAAGCCCAGCTCCTCGCCGTAGGCGCCTCTGCCCGGCCCTGATGGCCATCTGTAATCCTCAACATGGCAGGAGCGGGTGCCGCCACCTGTCCTGCTGCTGCTAGACTCGGACACTAGGCCTTCTTGTGGCCCCTCTGATTGCACTGAAAGCAAATCAGATCTGAAACTGCTGTGGTGGTGGTGGTAGCTGTACAATCCCTGCTCATGTGACCAGTTCGGCCGTACTTGAAGCAACCCGAACTCCTCGCCCTACACACCCCCTCGTGCATCTTGCCGCACTTGCCACACCGGCTACGACCCTGCTGGCTCCTCGATTTGTGGTCTGATAACTTAGGCTTCTTGCCCGAACTGCCTGTCTGAACCCCTTCTGGTTTCCTCTTCCTCTCCATCTCCAAATCCAACTCTCTCTCTCTCTCTCTCTCTCTCTCTCTCTCTCTCTCTCTCTCTCTTTCTCGATGCCTAGCAATAATGTCCTCCAGCGTCTTTCAGTTGGATCGACTCACAAACTGGCGGATATCACTCCGCAACATCTCATGATATCGGGCCTTTCATCTCCTCATCCGCCACATACTGCGGAACGAGAAGGGCCCTCTCCCTAAACTTGGCGGTGATCTCCGCCACAGTCTCTGTCGTCTTCTCAAGATCCTGGAACTCCCTCGCAAGCTGTTTCACCTCAATCACAGGTCTAAACTCGGACCTGAACCTGACCGAGAAATCACTCCAGGTCATAGCATCTAGAACTGTATCATCCCCAATGGCTCGTCCGACCTCCTCCCACCAATCACGTGCCCTGTCCTTCAGAAGACAGGATGCAAGTCGGACCTTGTCCCCCTCAGGACATCTGCTCGTACGGAATGCGTTGGCGACATCAGCTAACCATCTGCTGCTAGCAATGGGGTCCCGAGCCACATGATAGTCGGGAGTTCCACAAGCCCTAAACTCCCTGAAAGTCAGTGTGCGCGACCCCATCATGGCCGCCACCTCGGTGCGGAAAGCGCTCAAATTCTCATCTAGAAGCTCTAAAATACCCTCCTTGACCGAACCAAAGATCACAGGAGTCTGGTCTAGAATGCTGCGTGTGATCTCAAATGAGATGAACTCCCTCGTCTGCTCATCCAGCTACCCGAACCCAGAGCCCGAGCCTGATCCCTCACCAGTGCCTGAACTGGTGTAGTGTGTAGCGTCACCATACTGAAAATACACCATAACAGACATCAATATCCTCATCATAACTCGAGGGATCTCACATTCTACAAGTTTCCTGGGTTGATCTCAGCCTTCCTTGATTCGAGTACGGATCCTCTGCTTTCAGTAGTACAGGCCCATACTACCTTCCACATCTATCCGTACTTTCCTCAAGAAATGCCTCGACTCTACCAAGTCCCTTCTACTACTACTGTTGATCTCATGCTAAACTCATCCTAGGCTTGCCCTAGGGTAATCACCAATCCACTCTCCGCTATCAGCTGCATAAGAAGTCCCTGCTATCTCCCCCTAACTAGCTCGTGAATAATATTACATATCACTAAGACTAGATAATTTTTCGAATGAGAGATCCTACCCTAGAACGGTTGGACTCAAACAAGAGCTGCGCAATAGAGCTAGACCTAACCTTCTGAAATTATTTAGTCCTCGCAATATGTAACTTAACATATTCATTTACTAGTTAGTAAAAGATAACTAAAACTCCTAAAAGCACAAAGCAAGCAGCATTCGAGCATCGAGTAAACATAATCAAGCATATCTCATTCAGGCCATCACTGACTAACTGTACTAGCATGCGGTTCATAAAGATGAGATACATATAATAGGCACATAAGGCATCCTTCCTAGATCCTTAGTCCTAATCTAGCATGTAATTCTCTTAAAGCTGATACACATATAATAGGCACATAAGGCATCCTTCCTAGATCCTTAGTCCTAATCTAGCAGGCAGTTCTCATAAACATATCGTAACATAAACTTGTATGGGTAATTTGGGAGTACTTACTTGAGCTCGGTAGATTGCATACACCACACCCTTTTTCTCTTTTCAAAGTTCTTTTCTCTTTTCAAAATTCTTTTTTTTTTTGTAAAAATGGTTTTCTTTTGAAAATTTTCATACCAAGTCCTTAGTTTGAGTTCAGACACACCCGAGAGTGTGCCCGAATCCCTCAAACCAAGGCTCTAATACCAACTTGAAACACCCCAAAAATATAGTCCAAAACTTTTGTTTTAATTCAGTAGTAAAAACCATCAATATCATCCATCACGTAAAAGTCATAACCATGTATCTCAAAAATATCATAATATCTATTAATGTATCAAAATCATATGTCAAAAATCAGAGTAAATCCTCCCAGTCTAAAAACTATGGTGTGTGCCATGCAGTCATCCCGAGCTCTTCCCCTTACTAACGGAAGTACCTGAAACCAAAACTGAAAATTGTAAGCACGAAGCTTAGTGAGTCTCCCCAACTACCACATACCATACACATATCACATAAACATATCTTGGTCCCCGCCCCTGCTACATCGAGTCAGGCTCGACATCGACTTTCCCGGCATCGGGCCTCGCCCGGCATCGAACCCTATTCGGCATCGGACCCCGCCCCGCATCGAGCCTCGCCCGACATCGAGCACATCTCAGAATACATGTGAACATAATCAAATAATACACATAAACATAAGCATATATCATTAACATTTAAACATTCCTCGGGCCCCGCCCGACATCGGATCGTAATCTGGAAACTTACTAACATTTATCGGGACCGCCCCGACATCGGATCGAAGTCCGAAAATATACAAGTACAAACACATGCAAGAATCACAAAGACATCAAGAATACAAGCATTCCTCGTGTCACAACCAACTAGTTGGGGCTAAGATTTCTATCTTGTGCAAGATAATTTCTTTGTGTAACCTTGTAACACTACGTTTAGTATAAATCAAACATCAATACTATTTAAGTTTATACATCCAAAAATTGTGATTCAAGTCGAAACCACCTTGTATAAGCCCAAAACCTAATCCGATAAGCTAAGTTTACTCAACTTTGGACCTTAGCCCAAGCTTTCTCGGCCTAAACCCCTATTTGGACCAAGACTCTCTTATTGGGCCCTAATGGGCCGATAACCTCTCAAATTGGTCCTTTTGGGCCGAAAACTCTCTTTTGGGCTCTAATGGGCCGAAAACCTCAATTAGACTCTATATTGGGCCGAAAACCTTATTTTTAGCATCAATGGGCCGCAATTCACTATTGGACTTTCCATTGGGCCGAAAACCCTCTGATTGGCCTTGTAAGGATGAAAACCATTATTGGGCCCCCCTATTGGGCCAAAAGTTCTCATATAAATTCCATAAACTCATACTTGGGCCGAAAAACCCCTAATTGGACCAATACCCTTCCTAGAACATTATTGGGCCGAAAACTCCTTGGACCAAGTCAAGTTCGAAGCCCACAAACATTTTTGGGCCAACCTTGGGCCGAGACCCCCCTTGGGCCGGTTAGGGTTGGTTAAACAAAAAAAAGAAAAATGGAAAATGGGAGGAATTACCTAAGTTGCCACCTCAATATTGCATAACATCTATCCTTGCAATTGACTAACATGCATCTAGGAGGATAGTCTTTGTCCAACATGTATCAATGAATGATCTTCCCTCCCTTCTCTGTCTAATTCGGCCGATGCCTCACCCCCACCCCATTTACAACTTCATTTCAACACCTTTTCTCTCAACACTCAAGACTCTCTCATTTTCTTCTTCAAAGATTCGTGGGTTTGTGAGTGTGTTTTTCAAGAAAGTCTTCTTCAAGCATCATAACTTGGTAAGTTTTTGGTAAACTCTATTGTTTTGTTCCAAGTTTACACTAAAAATTCTTCCTCATACAACTCCATTTTCGTATATATGCTCTTAGAACACCATAACTTCAAGAATCTCCTCAATAAAGCAAGCTAGAAACGAAAATCCCTTCTCCATCTTCCTACAACTCGAAAAACTCCCAAGGTGAGCTTCATACCCCATGTTTTCGAGTTTACATTCTTTTTTTGGGGGGGGGGGGGAATACAAGTCAAAATCTTGTTTAAATCCTTGAATATTTGCTTGCATGTGTATATTTTATATGTTTATGCGTGTGAAATGTTGTGAAACCATGCTAAAAATCCATGAACTCGAGATTTGTACAAGTCTCAAGTTGTTGGAAACAAAGTTATCTTGTGTAGCTTACATGTTTTGTTATTATGTTAAAAATGTTTTCTTTAATGTGTGATAAAATCACCATGATGTCAAGGAAAATGTTAGAACAAATTTGTTGGTCATGAAAGCTTGAAAAATGGAAAAATATGGAAATTTACACTTAAAATGGTAAATTTTTGAATATAGATATTTTACCACAATATTTGTAAAAATGGGTTATTTGTGAAAATTTTGGCAAAATGGGCCATTTATGACAATTTTGGTAAAAAGGGTAATTTATGACAATTTGCTAAAAATGGGTCATTTATGACAATTGTGGTAAAAATGGGTTACTTTTGACAATTGTAGTAAAAATAGGCAAATTCATCTTTTTCCACAAAAGTTGTATAAATGCATAAAATAAAATAAAAATTTAAGTTTTATATGTATTATGGAAAAATCGAGATATATAAATTTTTTTATTATTATGGTTTAAAGCCGAAGGTAATACGTTATTTTTACACATATGAAGGTTAACAAGATATTGGAAATTAATTATAACTATCGTTATAAATAATTTATTTTAACCGATAAGCAAAGCAGAGTTTTTACGACAGAAATATGCACGTGTCATAACCTGACTATCATAAAGTTGTAGAACGCGAGTCATAAAACTGTAGTTATAAACTTACCTTAAGAAACATCGATACACTCTACCATAAAATCGCGTAAATTTTGTTGAGGCTCTTCTGAGACACTCCTTCACCGTACCTACCTAGCGTACATCGTACGTCCTATAGTTATAACCAGAGTCTCCTGGATGGATAACGAGGTAATTGTGTATAGATCTATACGGGGTTGACACCCCCACACCTGAGCTGTTCGCTACAGCTAGACGGGCCAGTCTAGGGTGACAAGTATCTTTAGAAACTGACGCCTGAAGAACGTCAAGACAGGCGCGTTAGTCATATTAGTATGGTTATAACGACTCACATTGGGAATAACAACATTATTTGAAGTTACGAAGAATATACACTCTACTAGTTTTATAAAATACACAACTATGTTTCGTCTATTTTGTAAACTAATTTCACCACTCCGGACTTAGGGCTGTAGGTCCACAACACTTTTATATACAGAAAATATAGGATTTTCTGGGGTCATACTCTTTTCAAATACAAACAAAGGAAAACAAAGAACATGCATGCAAATAACACGATTTTGGAACAAGACTGACAAACTACTTTTATAGAAAATATTGGATTTTCTGGAACCTATTATAAACAAAGATGTTACAAAGTTTTCTTACAAATATGCCTATGTACTCACCAACATTCTATGTTGACGCTTTTCAAAACGACTTGTATTCTCACAGACTCAGTAAGCAGGTTTTTACAGCTATGGATTTTGGATATCTGTTGTATTTTTGAAATATCATACATTGTGTCCTTTTTGGATGTAATTTCATGAACAAATACAAAGTTGTAAACAATGCATGTTGGTATCTGTAATGTATGATGTTTGGTTGCTATGTCTCATTTATAATCAACTGTAATGATATTACAAAATGAAGTCACCCACCCCCAGACGTTTCCGTCGTCCCGGTTCACGGGTGTGATACCTCGGGACCGCCCCGACAGCGGATCGAAATCCGGAAAAGCATATAAACCTACATCTGGCCTCGCCCGACATCGGACCGTAGTCCGGAACTACTACTAACTAAATGGGCTGGCCTTGGTGCCTTATACCCGTTTCTACTGACGGCTGCTCCAACGACTCCCTGTCTATCAATTTCACAATAACAGTTAATCAAAATCTAATAATCCTTCTTAGGGTAAAATGACCATTTTACCCCTGGTCAAAGTCAACATCCTGGTCAAAGTCAAAGTCAAGGTCAACACCCAGTCACCTCAAATTGTATGCTACTTAGACTCGTGATCAACCAAGGTTTTGAAAACCAGACCGAACATTGAACCGGCCTTGTTACAGGTTCGATGGTTCAAGTGGTCCAACCGGTTGGACCGGTCCTAAAAACTGGGAAAAACCGGATATATATATATATATATATATATATATATATATATATATATATATATATATATATATATATGTTCACGTTTGTCCATATGAAAAGAACGGAAATGCTTTAAGAGTTAAAGTTGAAAGGAAGTATGGCATGTTTCATCTTTAAAATGAATTGATAAAAAAAAGAGAAGAAGAACAACTATATATGTAATAAGATACAAAGAACAATGGAAACAATCCCACATCGATGAAATGTAAGAAGTGTGGAGGTGTGCCTTCAATATATAAACTTCTCCCACTCCCAACATTTGTTAGTAGTATTGGCGTACAACTCAAAGAGAGTGGGCCATGTTACTAAAACGGGCTTCTCTTTATTTAGATGGACCCAAAGATTAGTATTTTTAAATTTTAAAATTTGTGAGCTCCGGTTTTGGCTGGTTCAACCAAGCCGGTTTTGACCGTTTTTTTGACTAAACCAACAGTTTTTTTCCGGTTCATAAACTAAAGGTTTTTAGACTAATAAAACCGGATTCCCCACCGGTTCCCGGTCCAACCGGCCGGTCCGGTCCAGTTTTCAAAATAGTGTGACCAGCCGAGTCAACTTGTCGAGTCCCTTCACAGACTCGTCAAGTTCTACCTGGCATAGAATCGGGACAACCCGACTCAACTCGTTGAGTCCCTTTATGGACTCGCCGAGTTCCCCTGCTGTTTGGGCTATCTTAATGGATTAATCCCCTACACTTCGAATCCAAGCTTCATACTTCACATAAACCCTGAAAATGTCCTTTTAAGGGTAAAGTTTCTAACTTTACCCATTAATACCTCTTCTTAAAGGGTTTAGCTCAAACCCTAATTCCTTGGGACCTAGAACTTGGTCCTTAAGCCATCCATACACCCAACTAAAGCTTACAACCTCAGATCTAAACCCCTAACACTACTTGGACACGTAAAGTTCCCACCTTTTTCCACATACATGGCCTTTTGGGGCTAAAAAGGCCAATATAACTCTCTATGGCTTGCATGGGGGCTCCATTGGCATAAAGTTTGCACCTTTATGTCATATCAGCCCCTCTAGGTCCTAGATCTGGAAGAATATCCACTTGGGTCGATCATTCTCCAAAAGCTATCATTCTTGGACCAAAAACCCTCATAAAGATGGACATAAAGAGATCGAATGAACTAATAGCCAAGATAGAAACTTGATTACCAAAAACTGTAGCAAATGGTGTGTAGTTTCTGGATCTACTCTTTCCCTCTTGAGCCCTCTATCTTCTTCTTATTCCACAAGCTTCAAAAGTACACAAAGATCACTCAAAATGGCTCACACTCTCAAATAAAGCTCTAGGGTTTCGTGGATTAGGGCTTGGGACATGGAGGCTGGAAATGAGGCCAAGGGGTGGGGGTTAAGGAGCTTAAATAGGGTGCAAAACCCCGAAATTAGGGTTTCACTCTGGCCGATCTACTCGCCGAGTCGAGGGCTCTTGACTCGTCGAGTAGATAGCTTAAACCCGGCGTATAATATGCCCTCTACTCGACGAGTTAGGGCCACCAACTCGTCGAGTTACACTTTCAAAATAAATAAATTAATGAGTTAAATGCATACCGGGAACCAGGCGTTACATACATGGTTCGAAGTTTCCAAAACCATTACCTAACTCTGGAACCAAACTCCTGATAAATAGCCCTTAAAACAAATAGGGATCAACGAACGCATACGCACAACAAGGAACTTTCAATTCAAAACTATGACTTTCCCATCAAGTCAATCATCCTACCAAACGTATGACTCAAACCTGTCGGTCACTGAGCTACCAATAGCCCTTCTACAAGGCTCTAAGAACTTATACCATAATGAGGAAAAATGTTCTATTGAGCGCAATCAAACAATACCAAAGAAGGGATATTGTTTACAAGGAACGATCCTAAAAACAAAACACATAGAGATAAGCAGGAAATCCAATATAAATAAAGAGATAATAAGAAGATACATCGCCCATAACCACATCAGGTGCTGCATGAGCCTCCTCGGTTGTCAACTGAAAAGCCCTGCTCCTCACAACAGGCACATCCACCTTGCCCTGGCGGCCATCCGTGATCCTCAAAGTTGTCGGAGCGGGTGCTGCAACTGGTCCTGCCACTGCTTGACTCAGAAAATCGGCCTTTTTATAGCCCCTCTGATTGCAATGGAAGCAAATCATACTCGATCCCTGGGTAGTGGCTATGCAATCCCAACTAAAGTGCCCAGACTTGTCGCACTTATAGCAGCTTGAACCACCACCCATGCAAGCTCCATCGTGCATCTTGCCGCACTTGCCACAACGGCCACGACCCAGCTGACCTCTCGATCTCAAATCAAAAACCTTGTGCCTCTTGCCCGAACCCTCTGAACTCTGCACCTGATCCGACTTCATCTTCCTCTCCATCTCCAAGTTAATCTCCTTCTCTCTGGATCACGATATCATATCATCCAGTTTCTTGAATCTGGATCGACACACAAACTGCCTGATATCGTTCCTCAACATCTCGTGGCATCTTTCATTCTTCATCTCCTCGTCCGCCACATACTGCGGAACCAATAACGCCTTCTCACGAAACATAGCATTGATCTCCGCCACCGTATCCGTAGTATGGCGAAGATCCTGAAACTCCCTCACCAACCGTTGGAACTTAATCACAGGTGCAAACTCAGCCCGAAACCTCGTCACAAAATCCTTCCAAGTCATCGACTCAACCGCCTCGCCTCCCAAGGCATGTCTCGAGCTTTTTTCTTTCATAAGACAAGATGCAAGTCCGACCTTGACCTGCTCAGGACAGAGGCTAGATTGGAAGGCGTTCCCGACGTCTGCCAACCAACGCATGCTTGCAATCAGGTCCTTCTTCCCGAAGAACTCCGGAGCCCCACATGCATGAAAATCTCGGAAAGTCAAAGAGCGGGCTCCCACCATCTTCACCACCTCAGAACAAAAAGAGCCCAAGCGCTCATCCAGAATCTCCAGAGTACCCTCCTTGACCGTGCTAAAGGTAACAGGAGTCTGCTCAAGAATATTGCGGATAATCTCTGCAGAAATGAACTCCCGTATCTGATCATCCATAAACCCGGCTCTAGAGCCCGAACCCGAACCATCACCGACACCAGATCCACTACCAGAACCTCCTCGAGTGACCACCATATATAAAATAATCCATATAAACCATTAGAATATACTCGAACAATCCCACATTCTACAAGCTTCCTGGTATCATCGTGACTTTCTCTGAATCGAGTACGGATCCCCTGCTTCCAGTAGTACGGGCCCATACTACCTTCCACATCTATCTGTACTTTTCTCAAGGATCGCCCCCGAGTCCTCCAAGTCACTCCCTTTTCTAACCAACAATCCTCAATAAGACAAGGTTCTCGGCCCCGAATCACCTATTAGGTTTCCTAGGGAAACCACCACACCACTATTCGCCATCAACTGCAGAAGGAACTCCCCCTAACACCCTCTAACTAGCTCACGAATACGATTACATATCACCGACACCAGATAATTCTTCGAATGAACGGTCTCACGCTACAACGGTTGAACTCAAACAAGAGCTGCACAATAAAGTTAAAACCTAACCTTCTAAAATTATCTAGTCTTAATAATATGCAACTTACCATACTCTCTTACTAGTTAGCTGATGTTAAATGGAACTCCTAAAAAGCACAAATCAAGCAGCATTCAAGCATCTAGTAATCGGAATCAAGCATAACCTAAATAGGCCATCCTATCACCGACTTATCGTGACTAGTAGGCATGTATTCAAAATCATACAGTAGGCATAAAAAGGCATCTCTCCTAGCATTCTATCATGAAATCATTGTTGGATTAGTGTCTAAGTCCATAACTATTTTGGTATTTACTTGACCCGATTGTGAGCATGGTCCTTTTGGGTTGCCTTCACACTGGTGACTAGACAGGATGACAGTTGAGGAGAGAGGTTGATTAGGGCATAAATATGATTTATTTATTATATTATATGATTAATATAATAATTTGGAATCATATTATTAATTAGTATTTAATCAGAAATTAATTAGGAATTAATTTCGGGATTAAAGGAATTAATTAAAAGTACAGGGGCTGTTTTGTAGTTATTTGATAGTTGAGACTTTGGGCTATTAGATCACTTTTATTAAGGCTTGAACGAAAATCCTAGAAGGATCTAGGAGTTTTCGTCCAAGGGCTTAAGGAAAGGAGTCCATGGACTTGCTTAGGCCCTAAGCTAAGGGATTAGGGTTTCCACCTTGAAACCCTAGCTAGCCTCAAGTATAAATAGAACCCTAAGGCACTAGAATTCGTCCAAGCCTTGGGAAAACCCTAAAAGGGACGAATTTTAGGGCAAGATATCCTTCTCTCCTCTCTCCCATATTCATCCTTTTACCTAGTGTGTTTGTGAGCCATTAGAGGTACTACACTTGTGGTACTTGCTTTCAAGAGCTAAGGAAATTCAAGGAACTAGTTGTTATTACTACATAACAACAAAAGGTATGTATTCTATTCTTCTATGTCAATTTCGAAAATAGTAGATGCATGCTAGGGTTCTTTTGTGTTCATAAAGTTGTATAACTAATAGTGAAAACATAGATCCAACTCTAGGGTTGCATGCACACATAGGATTGTTTGTATAAAACCCATCAGTGGTATCAGAGACATTGGTTTTTGTTTTCAATTAGCTTTATTCAAATGTATGAACTTGACATATTAGGGTTTTTGGCTAATAAACCCTGGAGGCTTGATTTTCGAAATTAGGGTTTCTAAACCCTAGATTTCGAAATTTTTGGTAAGATTTCCTAAACCTTTTTTCTTTGGCCCCAAGATTTCGATTTTAGGGTTGTCTAACCCTAGAATTTCGAAATTGCCTCTTTCCCCATGATTAGATCCTAAATTTTAGGGATTTGGATATTGCCATATCTTGTAATTATCCTTTAAATGTTTAAATTTGGTAATTAAAGATTTTGAATATCCCATCCCATAATTTCGAATTCTAGGGGATTTAAGGGACTAGGTTAAATTAATTGTTTAATTTAAGAGATATCCTTACCAAAGTAAAAGATAATTGTCAAATTAATTAGATAATCATTTCTTTATGTGATAAACTTGATTTATTTGAATTATTTGATAGATTATCTTGCAAGAAATTGAATTAGGTCATATTAAGATAATTACTAATTAATTGGTTAATTATTATTAATAATTTGATCTAGAATGTTCTTGCTTATGTTTTGAAAAGTTTCAAAACTTGCCCTCAAGTTTTGGAATTTAAAAGTTGATTAAAAGTTTAATTTTGAAATGTTAAATTCTAAAACCCTCGTATTTTGAATAAGTTCAAATTACACCCTTATGGTTTTGGAAAGTTAATAAAACCACCTAGTATTTTAAAAGTATAAAATACACCCTATACTATATATGTAACATTAAAAGTCTAATATTATATATATGAGTAAAAGTCAGTCTTACCGTTAGTAGGCCTCATTCACGAAGCTGGTCTATAAGGGGTGTTTAAGGAAATTGCCTATAAAATGGCGATTGAATGGGTATCCACTCTTACCCACCGCACTCTTGACTAGTGGAGGGTCGTTAGCCGAACAGGTAGGATAGGACAGAAACCTTCCATTATAAGTATAATGAAGTACAAAGTAACTAAATGCTTTTACAAATTCCCAAATCTTAGTTACTCTAGGATAAAATGTGAAAGTGATGCTAATCCATGGAATTACACTTTGTGCCCCTGTCAATCGTTGGTGGAGCGCGTGTGGTTAACCGGCACACTAATTTGGGATTGACATTGGCGACAAAGGGTGGCTCGATGTTTTATCATAGATCAATGGAGCGTGTGTGGCTAACCGGCACATTGATTAGGTGATGAAGACATTGAGTGCACCATGTTGGTTCGTATGGTTATTCACAAACTTGTTTGCGATCCTCGGCATCCCAGTCGCAAAATTTGAAGTGCATATCGAGATTTAAACATGCCATTGAAAGGTTCAATGAATCTCAAAAGATCTAGGAGTTTTCAATTCATTTAAAACTTAAATTTCTTTTTCGTTTTTCATGGTGGGAATTGGTAAATCGTCATTTACCTACCTTCAAATATTCTGCAACTAGATTACGGCATCCCTCTTCTAGGTTGTAGAGTATTGTGTTGGATCCTAGCCTTGATGTTTCATTTGGGTGTCACATCAAGGATTCTAATCAACTTAACTTGGATTTTCTCCCGTTTTGTAGATGTCAAAGTATGACAACTATGGTCTTCCCAAATCCCTTGGAACAAGCTTTCCAAATGAAGATGACGTTCCACGATACGATCAAGGAAATGAGAGTCATGCTTCACTTCCTCCACCTCCTCCAATTATTCTCCCTAACCCACAAGTTCAAAGGCTTGAAAAGTTCAAGCTCACTCAAGCCCTATTGGCAAGTAAACACGAAGATGGGAAACCTGTGTGTGCACACATCTTAGAGATGAAGTCACACATTGATAGGTTAAGGATGATGGGTGTCGATATCTCAGAAATGTTGGCTGTTGACTGGGTTCTTCAGTCACTTCCTGAATCATATAGTGAGTTCGTTAGAGAGTACTATATGATGGACCATGACGTGACCCTCATTGATTTGACCTATTTGCTTATAGCTGCTGAATCAGAAATGATTTGGCGTGCTAATCGAGTAAATTTGTCTGGCAAATCAAACTCTCATACTTCAATGGAAATTGAAAATAGTGACATTGGAAATCCAGAAAAGGTAAATTCTGAGATAGTTCCTTGTGCCATTTCAAAAGAGTCCATCTGCTTCTACTGTCAAGAGAAGGGGCATTGGAGACAAAGCTGCCCTTTTTACCTGAGAGATCTAAGAGATGGGAGAGTCAAGACGTATGGCTCTACTTCAGGTAAAATCCAATAACTAACTCTATAAGTTCCTATTCTTTGATTTTCAATACATGATGTGATAAGATTACATTTTGATGTTTTGTAGGATCGAAGAAAAGAGAGGAAGCTTAAGGGAAGAAGTAAGCTGAATCTGATCGTGAAGAAATGGATTTCGATCGCATTGCTTGAAGATCGGATTTTTGAGCTACTACTTTAGAGTTAGAATAGATTGCTTAGAAATTGAAATAGCATAGTTTTCATTTGAATTGCATTGTAAGGACAAGTTTTTCCGCAATAGAATGAATTTTGATTTCGTCCTATTTATTTATCCTTGCAATGGCATATGTGAAAATGGATGTTTATGTATTTCTAATTTTAGCAATGTTGAATTAGATGTGATTCTTGATTATGTTATTTGTGAAATGTCGAGGATTTGCCAAATAAAGGAAGATTCTCATCACCCAAGTTTCAATTGGACAGAAACTTGGAATCATACAACTTGGTTGCGTGATGAATGAGAAACTTCATATTTTGGAAATTAGACTAATTCTTTGGCAAAGTGTCAAGAGAAGGACCAGGAGATCGAGTACACTAGGTTGTGCGTTGATCAAGTCCACCACAAGAGTGATAAAGATATTCATCATGATTTACTAAAGGTTAGTAAATATGATTATACTTATAAGATTAAGTATAATTCTGAGTTGATTGAAAGAGTTTAAATCAATAGCAGAACGAATAAGAAGAATCAAGTAGGCAGAAAGATAAAAGTTTCTCTATTCTAAGAAGAAGGGAGAGTACCTTTTATTGGGTTTTATGATAAGTCTTAATGATTAAGAACCATATCTCAATTGATCCTCTAAGTGAGTCTTAGTGCAATTGCATGTCTAAGAAGAGGAATCAAGAATTGTAGAAATGGTTAAATCAAGAAGTCAATCATACTTCGTTCCAATATCAAGTCTTAGAGTCAAGATTCTGACATGAGTGACAAGTCTTAAGTAGGTTTATAACACTCGACAAATGTGGAATTTGGAAAAGTTTTCTTATTCTTGCACATTTGAAATTGGTAAGTTGTGATGTCTTGGATAAGACAAAGACCAACCAGGACCAATTGTGTGAAGTGTTGAACTTGACAAAAGGCTACACTAACTCTTGAATATTTGTTTGTCAAGAAATGGTTCTTGACAAGAGAATCTTATATGTCAAGGAGTCAGTGGGAGTCTTAATGGTCTTGAAAAGTTTCAAGAACAAATCAAGAGTAAACCTAGTTGATCATCACTAGCACACGACTTGAGGTTTAAAGCCTATCGTGGATGACATACTCTTTTTCTGTGCCATTCCAATTGAGTTAATTATGCGTGTGAGTTATATGAGTTCTCATTTGAATGCATAAAGACAAAGCACCTCGATCAATGGAAAGTACATTGATATGAAAGGGTGAGTTGCTTGGAAGACATGGTGGGCATTCATGTTACCATGAGGCAAGAAATCAAGATTGAACAAGTTCAGTCCATAATGTTTTGGATTTGTCGCAAACTTTCGTTTTGACAAATTCACATGGATAGGAACACATACATCATAAAATCTAAGTGTCATAAGGTTTTCCTCCTTCATGAAAATGATTGTGAGGAAATGCTTTCACTAAGAGAGATTTTAAGAAGATAGCAATTGTGAAAATTGTATTCTCAAATTCGATTATGATTACGGCATCCCTTTTCATAGTTCGAATTGTGAGATTTGGCAATTGATCTGAACATTTGGGACTTAGTAACATAAATTCTGAATTGTTTAGACACACATGTGAGCTATCTAAGGCAAAGGTGTATGAGCTTAAAAAGCTTAGATAAAGGCTTATCAAAGCATTAGGTATTAGAAATATGAACTTAAGGAATTCAATAAGCATTGTTTTCTAGAAGTCCAATTGTTTTCTGAATATATGTCAAAGCTAGTGGGAGCATAAGTGTTATGCTGGTAAGAAAATAATCATCATGTTAGTGGGAGCATGATTATTATGGTAAGTATTGCAAGTTAGCAATATTAATTATAGAAAACAAAGATTCACTTTGCAAAGTTGCAAGGGTTGAAAAGTTGTTTTGCTATAATTAAGGGAGAGAATATTATACTTCGTTTCAAAATTCTAAAGCTTAGATCGAGAAATGTTAATAAATTTAGTCAAGGATACATAGTGCATTCTCAAAATTCGATTATGATTACGACATCCCTCTTCATAGTTCGAATTGCGGGAACATGGCACATAAAATATTATGGCAGAAGGCTGATAAAGTATCACGTCTTTATATGAGACATTATGCATCGTGTCTAATACGCTTCGGGTATGGGACCGATTGCATATGTTATAATATTTGACCATTCTAAATTTTCCAAATGCCTAGGGCATTAAGAGGGAAAAAGGACTAGAATCGGTTTTGACTAAAATAATTAAACAACTATCAAAGGACGGTCTGAGGTTCACTGAGGATTTGTCGCTTGTGAGTAGTTGGAAGTATAGTACTGGATGGACTATATTGACATTATTATGAATAGATAAGATTCTATTAAGAATAAGTTGTCATATAGCAAATATGGAAATGCTTCCATTAATGGGAGTTGGATATTAAGACTCTATGTAGATTAGAAACTTTTATGCAAAAGGATGTTCAAAGGAATGTACTTTGAGTGAGAGACATCACATCTATAAAATTGTTTTGTAACAATTTCTGATAGAGAACTTAGTAATTTCATTAGCCGGGTCTTGGTGACTTTTGTGCTATGACATTACGAAAGAATCATTGCATAAAGTGTTAGAATCTGACATATTCTAAAAGTGGCAAGAATTTGGTATTCTTATACTAATAATAAAAAAAATTGGGGATTGTGAAATGAGTTTCATTGGGCAAGTTTTTCAATTGATCTATTTCACAGAGTATGGACCATAGGAAACCAAAGTGTGCATGCTTGGAGCATGGGACAATTGTGGTTATAATTCGAGTAATAAGTTGATTGTCTGAAACAGTAAACAATGAATAATGAGTAATCAATATGGTGTTTAAATAAAAGTGTTTTTATTTACGCTCAAAAGTTTTGGGGCCATATAGGATTAATATTATTATTGCGTTTCACTTTGCATGTTTTGACTTCCAGATTAACTAGGTTATTCAAACATCCACAGTCGGTCATACGTTGGAAGTAGGTATGAAGGAAGACTGTCATGAATCTGTCTGTAGATTGTCTAAAGTGTTTAGACATAGCACAAGTTTGCTGCAGAGTTCATGAGTGCTTTGATAAGATTAGAGTATTGGATTAAACCCACGCTCATTTGAATCACTTCATGGTTTTATCACGAGTGATTGGTGAGACGATAACATTGTATATTCTTGAAACCGAGACGTGTGAGTTGTTATTTGCTGGTCGGTTGCACATTGACAATAAGTAAACGTACCAGTAACTTGGTGCTATAAAACTTATTGTTGTGTGTGATTCGATTAGTAGGTGCAAGCAAGCATTTGAGTCGAAGTTTATCCATTCCTTTTACCCAAGGTGGGATAAAAGCGATATCTGTGGGCCCCTCGATGATTTAGTGATGACAAAGGAAAGTGCTCGGCCGGGCCAGGACTGATTTGATTTGTTCAATTAGTCAGTCGTCATAAATCGGAAATCGGGAAACGACACATAGACTGAGAGAATGATTTCAATCCATGTCTCATGTCTATACGATATCTTGTAGAATGGAGGAATATATGATCCCTTATCTAAAGGACACGCGTATCTGATAAGATCAGAGTTGACAGCGCTTTTGGAAGCTACGATTGCTGATCAGGTTCTGAAGTCATACGCAGAATAGTTATTAGACTTATCCAAGTGGGAGACTGTTGGATTAGTGTCTAAGTCCATAACTATTTTGGTATTTACTTGACCCGATTGTGAGCATGGTCCTTTTGGGTTGCCTTCACACTGGTGACTAGACAGGATGACAGTTGAGGAGAGAGGTTGATTAGGGCATAAATATGATTTATTTATTATATTATATGATTAATATAATAATTTGGAATCATATTATTAATTAGTATTTAATCAGAAATTAATTAGGAATTAATTTCGGGATTAAAGGAATTAATTAAAAGTACAGGGGCTGTTTTGTAGTTATTTGATAGTTGAGACTTTGGGCTATTAGATCACTTTTATTAAGGCTTGAACGAAAATCCTAGAAGGATCTAGGAGTTTTCGTCCAAGGGCTTAAGGAAAGGAGTCCATGGACTTGCTTAGGCCCTAAGCTAAGGGATTAGGGTTTCCACCTTGAAACCCTAGCTAGCCTCAAGTATAAATAGAACCCTAAGGCACTAGAATTCGTCCAAGCCTTGGGAAAACCCTAAAAGGGACGAATTTTAGGGCAAGATATCCTTCTCTCCTCTCTCCCATATTCATCCTTTTACCTAGTGTGTTTGTGAGCCATTAGAGGTACTACACTTGTGGTACTTGCTTTCAAGAGCTAAGGAAATTCAAGGAACTAGTTGTTATTACTACATAACAACAAAAGGTATGTATTCTATTCTTCTATGTCAATTTCGAAAATAGTAGATGCATGCTAGGGTTCTTTTGTATTCATAAAGTTGTATAACTAATAGTGAAAACATAGATCCAACTCTAGGGTTGCATGCACACATAGGATTGTTTGTATAAAACCCATCAATCATGAGCAGATCCATAGCCCTAATCTAGCATGCGATTCACAGATTCACAATTCAAAGCATAACATAAAACTGTTGGATATAGTGTCTAAGTCCATAACTTTATTTGGTATGTACTTGACCCGACCCGGCATGGTCCATTTGGCTTGCATGGCATTGAAATACTTGTATAGACAAAATGAGAGAAAGTACACTTGTGATTATTAATATATTATAAGTTCTAATATATTAATAATAGTATTATTTAATTAGTATTGATCAAGTATTAATCTAGTATTAATTTGGTGATCAAAGTGAGACTAATTAAATATATAGGGTTGATTATGACAATCATCAATTCTTTTATGGTGGATTAATGATCCATGGTTTATGGGTTTGGTTATAACCATATGGAGCTCCATGGATAGTCCATGGGAGTTACAAACCCATGGGTCATGAGGAATGAAGAGTCATGACAATTAGGGTTTACATTTGTAACTCCTAATTATGACACACTATAAAAGAAACCCTATAGCATGCAAAATGGGCACTAGAGTGTTTCTAGAGAGGGCATAACCGATTTTCAAGTGTAAGAATTATTCTCTCAAGTTATTCCAAGTTTTGTGGTGTTGTGTGAAGCATTTGAGGCACAACATTTGGGGTGCTAGGCTCACAAAGTCTTGAAGGAATCCAAGCAACAACAAGGTATGTATTTCTACTAGTATTATGTTTTATGTAATCCCCATGCCATGCTAGTTAGGAAATAACCTTGAAAACGAAATTTGCATGTATATAGAGAAAACATAGATTCAAGGTTATTAGGGTTGCATGTACACTTAGGAAGTGTTAGAATGCTCAAAACCCATCAAAAACATGTATGGGTATTTTGGGAGAACTTACTTGAGCTTGTTCGATTGCATGCACCACACCCCTTTCTTTTATTAAAAAAAACTCTTTTTATATAACATTTCTTTTAGAAAAAATCTACCAAATCCTCAGTTTGAGTTCAGACACACCCGGGAGTATGTCCGAATCCCTCAAACCAAGGCTTTGATACTAACTTGTAACGTCCCAAAATTCAAGAGCAAAAATATCGTTTTTATAATGTTAAAATCACCAATCAAACATGTTTATAAAACCATCAAGGAAAATCAAAGTATGTCAATCAAACATCCCAAATACATCAGAGTCAAGTAAGGCGGAATCATGGTGTGTATGTGATGCGATCATCCCGAGCTCTTCCCTTTTGATCCGGAAGTACCTGAAACATAAAATGAAAACCATAAGCACGAAGCTTATTGAGTTCCCCAAAATACTGCATAACATACATATATGCCAACTTAAGGCTGTGCTGGGTCTATTTCACCCCCGGGTCTATTTCACTTCCGATTCTATTTCAACTCATGTGTCGGCCCAAGGCCGTACCGGGTCTATTTCACTCCCAGGTTTATTTCACCCTCGAGTTTATTTCAACTCATATGTCAACACAAGGCTGTACCAGGTCTATTTCACCCCCACATACATATAACAAACAGGCACACATGCATATAATACATACATCAGGAGTCACAAAGACTATAAGCACATATCATATCCTAGTGTCCTACAATATAGTGAGCAAACTCACCTCAGTCTGTTGTCAGTCAAACAAATGATCAGGCTGCCGAAACAGAAAATCCCTGCACTAATCAATCAAATAAAACCCCAAGTAATAATTGGGCCATAAACCATAACTGGGAATCTAGTTCATTTGTCCAACACCCATAGTAAAAGACCATTGTACCCTTTCCTCTTTTGGCCCAATAATTGAGGCACAACCCAATGACACTAAAAGCCCAATATGGCCTAAGTTCCTAAATGATACCCAAAGCCCATTATGGGCCCAAGTCTAAGAAGGCCTAAACCCTAATAGTCCAAATATGGCCCAAACCACAAAAGTCAACGAAAGTCAACAATTGCTGAGTACGCCCAGCGTACTCAGACTAACGTCCGGCATACGCCACCTTTGGCCAGTATGCACTGCGTACGAGCTAGGTATGCCCAACGTACTCCACAACAGCCTAATATCACCATTAAGTGCTTAATTGGTTAAGCCATTAAGTCCACTTCTTAGATCTGATCCTAAATAATGTCTTAACACGTAAAGTTGGCAACTTTACTCCTTTGTATGTATTAATGGGACCCAATACTTGTTTTTGACCATTAAAACCCATAATAAGAGCCCTAACCCATGCATGGTCCAATATAACACATCAAGATTGCATTTTTATGCACAAGGAACCTCAAAAATGCTAAGATCTACCATCCATAGCTTCTGGAGTAGATCATACTCTCAAGCATGACTTAAGGGACCATAAAATGCACAAAAACAAGCCCTAACTAGATCTATTATAATGAACCATCAATTAAAGAGCTTTATACCTCCAAAAGCTTTCCAAGTTGGTGATAATTCTGGATCCACAAGCTCCAACCACACCAATGTAACTTCCAAGAGCTCTTCTTCCTTCAAGATCACTAAAAACACTCTCAAAGATCTCTTCCAAGCTTAAAACACTTAAATGGAAATTAGGGTTTCGTTCTCAGGATTTGGAGAGGTGGAGGTTGGTCATAAGAAGTTTGTAACATCCCAAAAATCAAGACCAAAAATTTCATTTTTGACATAACGATTCATAAAACAATCTATAAGAAAACATCATCAAGTTATTTCTTTTCATAAAAACCATAGATCACATGTCTCAAAACCATATCATAAAATAGTAATAATGTCAGAGTACAATCCAAAAAACATCATAGTGCGGAAATAATGGGGTGATGCGCTGCTACCGAGCTGGCTCCTTTCCCTTCGAAGAAGAAGGATCTGAAATAAAAACTATAAACCGCAAGCACAAAGCTTAGTGAGTTCCCCCATCATACCTCATACCATATAACAAACATACTGCTAGGCAATTCTGGGGTGCCCGACCTACCTTGCCAGGCCATTCTGGGGTGCCCGACCTACCATGCCAGGCCATTCTGGGGTGACCGACCTACCCTCCGTGTTATCTCAACCGGCTACGGGGACTATTTCACCCCCTACTACTACCATATAATATTATAGCATAAATATACTGCCAGAAAATTCTGGGGTGCCCGACCTACCCTTCGGTCCTTGCGACCGTGACACGGGGACTATTCCCCTTACTATCACTATCACATAACATCATAACATGCTGGCACATAAAACATATAAAGTAGTAGCAAACCTAGATAATTATCATGAAGACAATTATCTAATCAAACAACTCCTACTAGTGGGCCGACATTGTGGCCGTAGACCCACTTCTACTGGAAGGTAACTCACCTCAATGTCGTGCAGTAACTGAACTGTCCTCGGTGCTGGGATCAACTCTCCTCAACCTCCTACACATATCAGTCTCCTTTAGTTACTCCTTCATATTCATATCCCCTTTAAGGGTCAATCTTGGATAAAGGTCAAAGTCAACGTCCTGGTCAAAGTCAACATCCTGGTTGACTCAGCTCGCCGAGTTGATCCATCAACTCGTCGAGTTCCATAATTCAGAGAAATTTGAATTCGCGATCTGACTCGTCGAGTTACCCTCTAACTCGCCGAGTTTCTCCTTATGACAGAATCGGGACTTTCCATTTGAACTCGTCGAGTCCTTCCTTGGAATCGTCGAGATCTCCTTCATACAGTTGGGGCATTTGCTCATTGACTCGACGAGTTCATCCTTGGAATCGTCGAATTATTGACCTTTAAGTCCAAAACACGCCTAACTGGCTGAGTCATCTTCTAAACTCAACAAGTTGCTAAGTAACAGAGAAGGTTGGTGAAACCACGACCCGACTCGCCGAGTCCTAAGAACGACTCGTCGAGTCCCCCATGACCCAAATCCATACAGTCGATTTCATTCAGGCTTAGTGTTGGGTTTTTGGTATAATACAACATCCTATGGTGCACATACAACCCTAAATACCTTGGATCTATGTTTTCACTAATTATACATGCAAATGGTTTCCAAGGAATTAAACTTATAACTAGCATACATTTGACATAAACCATATAAGATACTAGTTAGGATAACATACCTTTTGATGGAGCTTGAAGTCTTGGTGTATTTGGACTTAAAGAGCTTAGCCCCAATAGTGTGGAAGCCTCAAATGAAGTCACAACACATCATGGGAAAAGGTAGAACTTGAGAGAGAATTCCATGCACCCAAAAACACCCATGAACTCCAAGAATGACTCAAGTGGCGTTTTTGAGGCTAAGAGCATGTATTTATATGTGTGGATTCCAAGGGTCATGGGTATAACCCAAATCCATACCCATGGGTTTTATGATCCATGGTTCATGTGGCCCAACTCTTTATGTATCCATACATAAACTTGGTCCAACATGGATCATAAGCCCAACACATATAAATATAACTAATTATTATAACTAGTCCCCATAGATTTAAATAGTCTCTTTTGATCACTAAATTAATTCCAAATTAATTCTTAATCAATACTAATTAAAACATATGATTTCATATTAATATATTATAACTTATAATATATTAATAAACCATAAATTACCTTCTCTCAAAAGTCCATCCTAACAAATTGTCCTGATGATATGCAACCCAAATGGACCATGCTACACTCGGGTCGAGTACATACCAATAATAGTTATGGGCTTAGACATCTAATCCAACAGTCTCCCACTTGGATAAGTCTAAAACTATTATTGCAAGTACGACTTCATAACCCGACTAGCAATCGTAGCTGTTAAAGGCGCTGTCGAACTCTGAACAAATCAATGATGCGTCCATTAGATAAGGGATCATATATTCCTCCATTCTAGATATCATATGGACTGAGACATGGATAATAATCATTCTCTCTGTCCATTTGTTGTTTCCCGATTTCCGATTTATGACGACTGACTGATTGAACAAATCAAATCAATCCTGGCTTGGCCAAGCACTCACAAGTGTCATCATTAAATCATTGCGGGGCCCACAAATATCGCTTTTATCCCTTTAACGGTAAAAGGAATGGATAAACTTCGACTCATATGGCTTGTTCTTCTACTTGTTGAATCATACACAAAGGCACGTTTTATAACATCGAGTTACCAATGCGTTTTCGTGCAATCAATGTATAACCAACTCATAGTAACAACTCATATCTCTAGGTTTGTAGAATATAGGATATTATCGTCTCATGATCACTCGTGATAAAATCCATGAAGTGATTCAAATGAGCGTGGGTTGAATCCAATACTCAGAACTTATGAGTACTCATGAGTGTTGTAGCAACTCTTGCCATGTCCAACATCTTAGACATCTACAAGACAACTCATGACAGTCTTAATTTAATACCTACTTCCAATGTATTAGCGACTGTGGATGGTTTGAATAACTTAGTCATTCGGGAAGAATGACCTAGTTATGCTGGAAGTCAAAACATGCAAAGTGAAACATAAGAATAATACAAATCCTATATGGCCCCAACACTTTTAGAGTAAATAAAACACCTTTTATCTAAGCACCATATTGATTACTCATTATTCAATGCTTCGATTTTATCAATTTTATACTTGAATTTAAAAAACACTTGTTGTCCCATGCTCCAAGCATGTACACTATGTTTTTCTAAACACCAATTATGCCATACACAAAGTATGCACACTATGTTTGTTTACGATCCTTACTTTGTGAAATAGATCGATTGAACATAATTCCAATGATTCTCATTTCACACTCCCAAATCCTTATCAAAAAATGTAAGAATTCCAAATTCTTGCCATTTACCGAAATTTGTTAGATTTTAAACTTATATGCACTGATCCTCTGTAATGATTATGTACAAAGTCACAAAGACTTGTCACCAGACATTACAGAGTATTCCAATGGAGATGAACTCCATGGAAACGAAGTCTCATATTCAAAGTACATTGCTTTGAACATCCTTCTTGCATTAAGTTTTCTAATCTTACACAGATTGAATAACTTCCACCTATAAGAATATTTCCATATTCCCATTTTGACTATCACTTCTGAATAAGAGTTGCCTCTTTTCAGAATATGTCAATATGGTCCTTCCAAAATTAACACTATACTTCCAACTGTCCCTGAGCAACCAATCTTTGGTAAACCTTAGATTGTCCTCGACAATTGTTTAATCATTTTAGTCATATCCAATTCTAGACCTTTTCCCTTCTTAATGCCCCAGACATTTGGAAAATTTAGAAAGGATAAATATTATAGCACATGTAATCGATCCTATACCCGAAGCATATGGGACACGATTCATGCTATAAATTTTTTATTTGCCATGTTCTCAAAATTTGACTATGAGGAGGGATGTCGTAATCATAATCGAATTGTGAGTACGTAATATATAGAATTTTCTTATGTTGAACCATTCCAACATAAAATTCATATATATCCTTGACTAAAGGTGATTAAAATCTCAATCTAAGCTTTGAGAATTGAAATGAAGTATATCATCTCCCTTAATTATAGCAAAACAACTTTTCCAACCCCTGCAACTTCAAGAATTGAAACTTTGTTTTCTATAATTAACATTGCTAACTTGCAATACTTATCATAATTATCATTCTCCCACTAACATGATGATTATTAGAATAACCCTTATGCTCCCACTAGCTTTGACATGTATCAGAAAACAGCTGGACTTCTAGAAGTCAATACTTTATTGACTTTCTTACTAAAGTTCATATTTCTGATACGAGATTGCTTTTACAAGACTTTATCAAAATCATACACCTTTTCTTAGATAGCTTACATGTGTGTCTAAACAATTTCAGAACTATGAAAAGGGATGCCGTAATCATAGTCTCAATTGTTTAGACCTTTGCCATTTCTCATAAGTCCATGTTAGTGTGCCGGATAACCACGCACGCTCCACTAACGACTTTGAGAATGCAAAGATCACAATTGCTATCTACTTAGAATCTACTTAGTGAAAGCGTTTCCTCACCATCATTTTCATGAATCGGAGAGAAACCTTATGACACTTAGATTTTTTATGGTGTAAGTGTTCCTATCCATGTGAATTTGTCATAACCTTAATCAAAAGAATATGTCAACACAATAGCTTACAAACCTCAAGTTGTGTGGTAGTGATTAACAATAGGTTTACTCTTGATTAGTTCTTGAAACTATTCAAGATCTTTAAGACTCCCACTGTCCTCTTGACATATAAGATTCTTTTTGTCAAGAAACATTCCTTGACAAAACAAATATTCAAGAGTTAGTGCGGATTCTTATCAAGTTAAACACTTCTCACTATTGGTCTTAGTTGGTCTTTGTCTTATCCAAAACATCACAACTTACCAATTTCAAATATACTATAGTAAGAAAACATTTTACTCTACATTTGACAAGTGTTTTAAACCTTTCTTAAGATTATGTCACTCAAGTTACAATCTTAAAGTATGACTCTAAGATTTGATTTTGGAACGAAGTACGAGTTATCTTTTGATTTAACCATTTCAACAATTCATGATTCCTCTCCTTAGTCAAACAAATGCACTAAGGTGTCCTTAGAGAATCAATTGTGATATGGTTTCATAATCACTAAGATAGTCATAAAACAAGATACTCAAGTACTCTCTCATCTCTTCAGATTGGAGAAACTTTTATCTTTCTGCCTTATTTGATTCTTCTCATCCGTTCTGTCATACATTGAAACTTTTCCAATGTTTCAGAATTACACTTAAACTTGTAAGCACAACCATATTTACTAAACTTTAGTAAATCATAACGAATAATCGTATTGACCTTTGTGGTGAACCTGATCAGCGCACAACCAAGTGCACCCAATCCTTTAGTCCTTCACTCGACTCACACATACATGTGAACAAGGTCTTAGTCTTCATTTCCGAAAGATGAAAATTCTCATTCATCACACAATACAACTTGCATGATTCCAAGTTTCTATCCAACTGAAACTTGGGTGATGAGAATCTTTCCTTATTTGGTAAATTATGACACTACCATAAATGAAAGAATCAAATTTTATTTTCCAATATTGCTTTCAGTGGAAACATATAAACAACAATTTTTCACAAATGCCATTGTAAGGATACTTAAAATAAATAAATCAAAACTTTTTTTGATTTTAAAACTTGCGGAAAAATCTTATCCTTAGAATGCAAATACATATGAAAACTATGTTGATATCTATTCCTAAGCAATCTATTGTAACTCTTAAGCAGTTGCTCAAAATTCTGATCACCGAACCATTTTCGCGATCAGAATCAACATACTCTTTCTTTAAGCTTCCTTTGATTTTCTAAAACATCAAAATGTAATTAGATTACATTATGTATAAGAATCTCCAAAAGATACTTAATAGAGTTAGATAATGGACTTTACCTGAAGTAGAGTCAAACTTTTGACTTTACCAGATCTTTTAGGTAAATCTGGCAGCTTCGCAACCAATGCCCCTTCTTTTGGAAAAAGAAACATATGGACTCTTTGGAAATGGTACATGAGACTATCTCAGACTTATCCTTTCTCTTTTACCATTAGGTCAAATGACTTGACCATGGCCAATCCCTTTCCATTGGGAATAGAAAGTTTTTCTGGACTTCTAATGTTACCATTGTCAATGTCCATGGAAGTTGATCTTCCAATCAAATTTTGCTTTACCAGTGCCCCAAATCATTGCTAATTTAGCAGCATCAAGCAAATAGGTAAGATCATTAAGGGTCATGTCTTGATCTGTCATCAGGGTGTGACTGAAGAACCAAGTCAACAGCCAGCTACCTCGAGACTTCGACACCCGAGTCTCTCGACTTGCCAATAGGGATTGAGTGACCTTGAACTTTTCAAGTATTTGAACTTGTGGGATAGGGAGAATAATTGGAGGAGGTGGAGGAAGTGAAGCATGATTTCCAGTCCCATTAATGCACAACAAAGGGATTAATCTTTCACCTTGATTGCCATGTGGGATATCATCTTAAATAGGAAAGTTTGTTCCTAAAGATTTGGGAAGACCATAGTTGTCTTAACTAGACATCTATAATGGGAGAAATTCATGTTTAGTTGATTTAAAGTCCTTAATATAACACCCAATATGAAATATTAAGGCTAGGATCCAACAACCTATTTATAACCGGAAGAAGGATGCCGTAATCCAAGCTATAAAATAGTTGAAGGTAGGTAAATGACGATTTACCAATTTCCACCATGAAAACGAAATATAATTAAGTTTTAATTGGATTTGAAACTCCTAAATCTTTTGAGATACATTGAACTTTCAATGACATGTTTGAATCTCGATTGTGCCCTCTCAAGTTTGTGATTGGGATGCCGAGGATCACAAACAAGGTGTGAATAACCATGCAAATTGACTTGGTACCCTCAACTTTATCACCTAATTGATGTACCGGTTAACCACACACGCTCCACCAATCTATGATAAACTTAAGTTACCCTTCGCCACACATTGTCAGTCCCATGTTAGTGTGCCGGTTAACCACACACGCTTCACTAACGACTTAACAAAGGTGCAAAGTGTAATTTCATGGGTTAGCACCATTTCACATTTTCCTAAGTAACTAAGATTGGGAATTTATAAGTGTTTAGTTACATAGTATTTATCATTATACTTTTAATGAAGGGAGAATTATAGTCTTTATCCTACCTGTTCGGCTAACGACCCTCCACCAGTCAAGGAAGCGGTGGGTGAGAGTGGACACCCATTAAACCGCCATTTTATAGGCAGTAACCTTATACCCCCCTTATAGACCGACTTCGTGAATGAGGCCTACTAATGGTAAGATTGACTTTATCTTATACATATCTATATAATTAAAATTATAATAATAGTATAAGGGTTGAATTTTAAACTTTTAAAATTCTAGGGCTTGATTTGGAATTAAAGCATTCATAAGTAAATCTTTACGAATTCCAAAACTTGAGGGAAAATTTTGAAACTATTCAAAACTCTTTGATTTTCATAACTTATGAGTTTAATTAAAGTTTTAAAGACTTAAATGAAGAGACTCTTGAACATCCATAACTTGAGGACAAGTTATGGAGTTCATAAAAACTATTTATGAGAAAAAGACTCTTCATTTTGTAACCTATGGCATTATTTATGAGTTTTAAGAATCACAAATGTGTCTTTTCATATAACTTGAGGACAAGTTACAAAAACACATTTTATGAACACTTTGTAGATTAATTTGGATTGAAAACAACTAACACAAAGTTTTTTCATTAATCTAAATTAACTCATAAAACAAGGTAACACGAAAAAACTTTTGATAATCCATAACTTATGGAAGTTTCAAAACTCTTAAGATCATAACTTTTAAAAAAGACTTTTGAGTTCCAAAATTTTATGACAAAATTTGTAACTCCTTAAAAAAATTTAGATCAAACTTTTAAAACAAATAAAATAATCATATCATTCTATCTTTTAATAAATTGACCTAATTCAACTCTTGTAGTAAAATGACTCAAATTTTACAAATAAGTAGTTTTCCATAAAATCAAGTAATTATCTTAAAATTTGACGAACTTCATGTTTTTTTCTTTTTGTTTTCAACTTTGAAAATCAAACATTTGCATCAAATATAATAGAAAACAACCCATGGCTCTGATACCACTGTTGGGTTTTTGGTATAATACAATATCCTATGGTGCACATACAACCCTAAATACCTTAGATCTATGTTTTCACTAATTATACATGCAAATGGTTTCCAAGGCATTAAACCTATAACTAGCATACATTTGACATAACCATATAAGATACTAGTTAGGATAACATACCTTTTGATGGAGCTTGAAGTCTTGGTGTATTTGGACTTAAAGAGCTTAGCCCCAATAACGCGGAAGCCTCAAATGAAGTCACAACACATCATGGGCAAAGGTAGAACTTGAGAAAGAATTCCATGCACCCAAAAACACCCATGAACTCCAAGAATGACTCAAATGGCGTTTTTTAGGCTAAGAGCATGTATTTATATGTGTAGATTCCAAGGGTCATGGGTATAACCCAAATCCATACCCATGGGATTTATGATCCATGGTTCATGTGGCCCAACTCTTTATGTATCCATACATAAACTTGGTCCAACATGGATCATAAGCCCAACACATATAAATATAACTAATTATCATAATTAGTCCCCATAGATTTAAATAGTCTCTTTTGATCACTAAATTAATTCCAAATTAATTCTTGATCAATACTAATTAAAACATATGATTTCATATTAATATATTATAACTTATAATATATTAATAAACCATAAATTACCTTCTCTCAAAAGTCCATCCTAACAAATTGTCCTAATGATATGCAACTCAAATGGACCATGCTACACTCGGGTCGAGTACATACCAATAATAGCTATGGGCTTAGACATCTAATCCAACACTTAGCTCATTCAGAACATAGATCTGGCCTCCTAGGGTCGATATAAAACGTAAAGTTACAAACTTTACGTTCATGCATGGGCTATTTAGCTCAAAAAGCCCTAAAACGTGGTTCCTAGAATGCATGGGAGTCCCATGGCCATAAAGTTGGCACCTTTATGCCATGGAGTCCCTCAAAGGCTCTAGATCTGAAGTCAATTCCCTAAAACAGGCTTGCATCATGAATGGTACCAAAAATGGCTCCTTAAAGCCCTAAACTACTCCAAAAAGAGATCTAATAGATGAATGGTCAAAGTATAAACTTTATACCTCAAATGAGCTGGAAATGGAACACAACCTCTGGATCTACTTGCTTCCTCTTCCTTCTCAAGTTTCAAAACCACCAAAAACACACAACACGGCTCAAGAACACTCAAAATGGGTTAGGGTTTCGAATTAGGTTTTCTGGACTAAGGGAGGCGATGAGGGAGGCCATAGTGGGGGTGTTAAGGTGTTTAAATAGGGTGCAAACCCTGAAATTAGGGTTTCACTCTGGCAAGCCTACTCGTCGAGTCGAGGCTCCTCGACTCGTCGAGTAGACTTCAAGTCTCGCGTCGTCATATCGAATTCATTCTCGACGAGTTTGGGGCCTCCAACTCGTTGAGTCCCTTTGTAAAAATGCATAATTCTTATTTAAAATACGTACCAGGAACCGAGCGTTACAAATCTCCCCCACTTATTTTAGACTTGGTCCTTGAAGTATGCTGCTGCATCCGGAAAAAGCTCAGGGTAGTGCTCCCTCATCCCGTCCTCCGACTCCCAAGTCTATTCTGAGCCCTTGCGGTGCTGCCATTGCACCTTCACCAACTCGAACTTCTTGTTCCTCAGATCCTTCGTCTTCCTGTCGAGGATGGCTACTGGTCGCTCGATGTAGTTCAGGCTGTCATCAACCTGGATATCCTCTAGAGGCACCACCGCAGAGTCGTCTACCAGGCACTTCCTCAGCTGGGAGACATGAAAGGTACTATGGATCTGACTAAGATCGGTTGGCTGATCCAGCCTATACGCCACCTTTCCCACCCGGGATGCAACCCTGAAAGGACCAATGTATCTGGGGCCCAACTTACCCCGCTTCCTGAACCGGATGACACCTTTCCAAGGTGATACCTTCAGGAGAACCCTATCTCCCACCTGAAACTCCAGGTCCGATCGGCGCTTGTCGGCATAACTCTTCTGCCGACTCTGAGCAGTCTGAAGCCTGCTCCGGACCTGTTGGATCCTCTCTGTCGTCTTGAGCACCACCTCGGTACTCCCCATAACCCTCTGTCCAACCTCACCCCAACATATCGGGGTTCTACAGTTTCTCCCGTATAACATCTCGAAGGGAGGACAGTCGATACTCGCGTGGTAGCTATTATTGTAGGAAACTATGCCAAGGGAAGGTAGGTATCCCAGCTACCACTGAAGTCTAATACGCAGGCTCGCAACATATCCTCCAAGGTCTGGATAGTTCGCTCACTCTGACCATCCGTCTGAGGGTGGAAAGCCGTGCTAAAATGTAGACGACTACCCAACTCGTCATGGAATTTCTTCCAAAATCTGGAAGTGAATCGCACGTCACGGTCAGAGATCACAGAAACTGGCACTCCGTGTCGAGCTACTACCTCTCTGATGTAGATATCGGCTAAATTCTCGGCCGAGATGCTCTCATGGATCAGTATGAAATGAGCACTCTTGGTCAACCGATCCACGATGAACCAAATCGAATCCACCCCTCGTACGGTCCTGTGAAGCTTTGTGATGAAATCCATAGTAATATTTTCCCATTTCCACATGGGGATATCCAACGGCCGCATCTTGCTGTCAGGCCTCTAGTGCTCAGCCTTGACCTTCCTGCAGGTCAGGCATCCCTCGACGTACCAAGCTATATCCCGCTTCATGCAGGGCCACCAGTAATCAGGACGAAGATCTCTGTACATCTTTGTTGCCCCGGGATGAATAGAAAATCGGGATATGTGCGCCTCCTCCATCAGAACCTGGTGCACACCTCCATGATATGGAACCCACACCCTACGATGTAGTGTCAACAACCCACGACTATCATAGTCGAAGGAGGAGACCTGACCAACAATACGCTCACTCTTCCGATATTCCTCCTTCATAGCCTCCTTTTGGGCCTCTCGGATCTGCTCCAAAAGCGGAGTCACTACTGTCATCCGTAAGAAAATATCTACGATTGGGGCTGCCTTGCGGCTAAGAGCATCGGCCACAACATTGGCTTTCCTCGGGTGGTAGAGGATCTCACCGTCGTAATCCTTCACCACATCTAGCCATCGACGCTGCTTCATGTTCAGATTCGGCTGATCCATAAGGTACCTCAGAATCTTGTGATCCGTATAAATGGTACAATGGACCCCATAGAGGTAATGTCACCAAATCTTGAGGGCGAAGACAACCGCCCCTAACTCTAGATCGTGCGTCGGGTAGTTTTCCTCGTGAGGCTTCAGTTGCCTCGAGGCGTAGGGGATGATGTGCCCTCTCTGCATCAATACTGCGCCCAATCCTGAAATGGATGCATCACAGTATACTACAAAATCCCCCACGCCCTCACGCAGGGCTAAGATCGGAGCCTCGCACAACCTCTGCCTCAAAGTCTCAAACGCTGCCTGCTGCTCAGGCCCCCAGCGAAATACGACGACCTTCTTCGTCAGCCGGGTCAAGGGTACTGCTATCTTGAAGAAGTCTTGAATGAACCTCCGGTAATAGCTTGCTAACCCTAGGAAACTCCTAACATCAGATGGAGACTTCGGAACCTCCCATCTCATCACGGCCTCCACTTTGGCCGGGTCCACCAAAATCCCGTTCGGGTTGAGAGGGTGCCCCAGAAACTGCACCCCGTGCAACCAAAACTCGCACTTGGAGAACTTGGCGTACAAGCTATCCCTCCTCAAGGTATCCAACACCTCTCGCAAGTGCTCCTCATGCTGCTCCTACGTATTGGAGTAAACCAAGATATCGTCAATGAAAACTATCACAGACCGATCCAGCATCTGTCTGCACACGCGGTTCATGAGGTCCATGAACGCGGCATGAGCATTGGTGAACCCTAAGGGCATCACCACGAACTCGTAATGGCCATAGCGAGTCCGAAAAGCAGTCTTCTGCACATCCTCCTATCTGACTCGCATTTGGTGGTAGCCTGAACGCAAATCTATCTTGTAAAACCAAGATGCCCCCTGTAGTTGGTCGAAGAGATCATCAATCCTCGGGAGTGGGTAACGGTTCTTCACCGTTACCTTGTTCAGCTCCCGGTAATCTATACACATCTGATGCGACCCGTCCTTCTTCTTCACAAACAGGATCGGGGCTCCCCAAGACGAACTGCTCGGCCTGATAAATCCCTTGTCTAACAGCTCCTGTAGCTGTGTAGACAACTCCTACATCTCGGGAGGAGCCAACCGATATGGTGCCTTGGCTATCGGAGCCGCACCGGGGACTAGGTCGATCCGGAACTCCGTCTGCCTCTCCGGAGGTATCCTAGGCAGCTCCTCTGGAAATACATCTGGGTACTCTCGCACCGCTGGCACATTACTCACGGTCGCCTTACCCGCTTCCCGGGTATCCATAACGTAGGCGACGTACCCTGTGCAACCCTGCTGAAGGTAGCGCCTATCCCTCGCTGCTGAGCACAAAGTTGGTCCTCGCTGCGGCCTCTCACCCTGAATCACCAGCTCTCCCCCACTTAGGGTCCTGATACGCACCAGCTGCTGCACACAGTCGATCACCGCCCCATTAGGGCTCAACCAGTCCATGCCTATGATAACCTTATTCCCACATAATAGAATGGGAACCAAATCCACGAGGTAACACTCGTCATATAACCTCAACACGCAGTCTCTGAAAACCTCTGATGCTCGGACAGATCGGTCGTCAGCAATCTCAACCTCTAAGGGATAGTCTAACATGCCGGAAGACTCAGAAAACCTCTTGCTAAGAGCAAGAGAGACAAACGATCGGGTAGCCCCCAAGTCGAATAACACCTGAACTGGGATGTCGTTCACATGGAACGATCCTAAATATAACACATAAACGCAATACATAAACATCATAACCGACATGTAATAAGAGTTAGAAATAAAACATACCCGTCACCACATCAGGTGCGGAACGCGCCTCCTCGACGGTCAGCTGGAAGGCTCGGCTCCTCACCACTGGAGCATCTGTCTTGCCCTGTCGGCCATCTGTGATCCGCAGGGTTATTGGAGCTGGCACCGCCACTGGTGCTGCTGCTGTCAGTCTAGGGTAGTTGGCCTTTTTATGGCCCTTCCGATTGCAATGAAAGCAAATCAGGTATGATGTCTGGAAGGTGGGGGTAGGGGCAGTACAATCCCTGCCCAAGTGCCCAGTCTTGTCGCACTTGTAGCAGCCCGGTGACCCTAGTCTACAAACCCCCTCATGTGGCTTGTCGCATTTCCTACAGCGGCTCCGGTCCGGCTGGCCCTTCGACCTCGAGTCGACTCCCTTGGGTTTCTTCTCTGAAACCACAGTACCCTGCTCAGTCTCTGTCTTCCTTTTCCGGATGTGCTCAATGTCAATCTCCCTCTCCCTTGCCCTCGCAATCATGTCATCCCATGTCGGGCATGCCGAGTAGCTGACATGTTTCCGAATGTCAGCTCTCAACATGTCGTGATAGCGGGTCTTCCGCATCTCCTCATCCCCTGCATACTGAGGTACCAGTAAGGCCCTCTCCCTGAACTTGGCGGTAATCTCCGCCACTGACTTAGTCGTCTGCCTCATATCCATAAACTCGATGGCCAGCTGCTGAAGCTCCACAACCGGCGCAAACTCAGCCCTAAAACTGGTCACAAAATCCGACCAAGTCATAGCCTCAATGGTTGGGGCTCCCAAAGAATCACTGACCGCCTCCCACCAATCTCGAGCTCGGTCCCTCAAACAACCTGCAGCATACCAGACCTTCGACCCCTCAGGGCAGAAGCTCGTCAACTGAGCAGACTCCATGTCTGCGATCCACCTCCTGGAAACAATGAGGTCCTTCACCCCGTGGAAGTCTGGCGCGCCACATCCCCTGAAGTCCTTGAAGGAGAGTGTGCGTGTCCCTGACTGAGTGGCCGCCATGTCACTCCGAAATGCCCTGAGGCGATCCTCCATCAGCTCGATAATCCCTTCCTTGATCGACCCGAAAATCATCGGGGTCGACTCAAGGATGCCTCTCATGATCTCAGAAGCAATGAACTCATGTAGTCCCTCATTGACTCGCACGTCACCCGATCCCGAACCTGATCCTGAACCTGATCCTGACCCTAAACCTCCCCCCCTGCGTCGCGTAATCATCGCCATTTTGAAACAAAACACATATTCGTCAGGGTCATACATAACCTCGAGGTCTCACATACTACAAGTTCCCTGGTTCTATCTCAACCCTCCTTATATCGAGTACGGATCCTCTACTTTCAGTAGTACGAGCCCATACTACCTTCCACATCTATCCGTACTTTCCTCAAGGATTGCCTTGACTTCACCAGGTCCCTTCTACTACTACTGCTCACTGTACTAATCTCATCCGAGGCTTACCCTAGGGTAACTCTCCGACCTACTCTCCGCCATCAGCTGCATAAGGAATTCCTGCCACCATTACCTAACTAGCTTGCGAATACCGTTACATATCACTAAGACCAAATAATTCTTCGAATGAAAGACCCTACCTTACAACGGTTGGACTCAAACAAGAGTTGCGCAATATGTCTAGACCTAACCTTCTGAAATTATTTAGTCCTCGCAATATGTAACTTAACGTATTCGTTTACTAGTTAGCTAAAGATAACTAGAGCTCCTAAAAGCACAAAGCAAGCAGCATTCGAGCATTGAGTAACCATACCAAGCATATCCTATTTAAGTCATCATATTACTGACCAATCATTTCCAACATGTAACTTAATAAGCACATATATCAAGCACATAAGGAATCTTCCTAGATCCTTAGCCCTAATCTAGCATGCAATTCTCATACACATATAATAGGCATATAAGGCATCATTCCTAGATCCTTAGCCCTAATCTAGCATGCAGTTCTCATAATCATATCATATCATAACATAACATGTATGGGTATCTTGGGGAAAACTTACTTGAGCTCGGCCGGTTGCATGCATCACACGCCTTGTTCTTTCTCAAAACCTTTTATTTTAAAAACTTAGAAAATTATTTTCTTGTAAAAATCTTTCAAACCCTCGATTTGAGTCCAGACACCCCCGAAGGTGTGTCCGAATCCCTCAAACCAAGGCTCTGATACCAACTTGTAACATCCCAAAAATCAAGACAAAAAAAATTCAATTTTGATATAACGATTCATAAAACAATCTATAAGAAAACATCATCAAGTTATTTCTTTTCATAAAAACCATAGATCACATGTCTCGAAACCATATCATAAAATAGTGATAATGTCAGAGTACAATCCCAAGAACATCATAGTGCGGAAATAATAGGGTGATGTGTTGCTACCGAGCCGACTCCTTTCCCTTCGAAGAAGAAGGACCTGAAACAAAAACTGTAAACCGTAAGCACAAAGCTTAGTGAGTTCCCCCATCATACCTCATCCATATAACAAACATACTGCCGAGCAATTCTGGGGTACCCGACTTACCCTGCCAGGCCATTCTGGGGTGCCCGACGTACCCTCCGGCTTATCTCAACCGGCTACGGGGACTATTTCACCTCTACTACTACCATATAATATCATTGCATAAATATACTGCCAGGCAATTCTTGGGTGCCCGACCTACCCTTCGATCCTTGCGACCGTGACACGGGGACTATTCCCCTTACTATCACTATCACATAACATCATAACATGCTAGAACATAAAACATATAAAGTAGTAGCAAACCTAGATAATTATCACAAAGACAATCATCTAATCAAACAACTCCTACTAGTGTGCCGACATTGTGGCCTTAGACCCATTTCTACTGGAAGGTAACTCACCTCAATGTCGTGCAGTAACTGAACTGTCCTCGTTGCTGGGATCAACTCTCCTCAACCTCCTACACATATCAGTCTCCTTTAGTTACTCCTTCATATTCATATCCCCTTTAAGGGTCAATCTTGGATAAAGGTCAAAGTCAAAGTCAAAGTCAAAGTCAACGTCCTGGTCAAAGTCAACATCCTAGTTGACTCAACTCGCCGAGTTTATCCATCAACTCGTCGAGTTCCATAATTCAGAGAAATTCGAATTCGCGATTTGACTCGTCGAGTTACCCTCTAACTCGCCGAGTTTCTCCTTATGACAGAATCGAGACTTTCCATTTGAACTCGTCAAGTGCTTCCTTGGACTCGTCCAGTTCTCCTTCATACAGTTGGGGAGTTTGCTCACTGACTCGGCGAGTTCACCCTTGGAATCGTCGAGTTATTGACCTTTAAGTCCAAAACACGCCTAACTGGCTGAGTCATCTTCTAAACTCAACAAGTTGCTAAGTAACAGAGAAGGTTGGGGAAACCACGACCCGACTCGCCGAGTCCTAAGAACGACTCGTCGAGTCCCCCATGAACCAAATCCATACAGTCGATTTCATTCGGGCTTAGCTCATTCAGAGCATAGATCTGGCCTCCTAGGGTCAATATAACACGTAAAGTTACAAACTTTACGTTCATGCATGGGCTATTTAGCTCAAAAAGCCCTAAAAAGTGGTTCCTAGAATTCATGGGACTCCCATGGCCATAAAGTTGGCACCTTTATGACATGGAGTCCCTCAAAGGCTCTGGATCTGAAGTCAATGCCCCAAAACATGCTTGCATCATGAATGGTACCAAAACTGTCTCCTTAAAGCCCCAAACTACTCCAAAAAGAGATCTAATAGATGAATGGTCAAGGTATAAACTTTATACCTCAAATGAGTTGGAAATGGAACACAACCTCTGGATCTACTTGCTTCCTTTTGAACTCCTAAGCTTCCTCTTCCTTCTCAAGCTTCAAAACCACCAAAAACACACAAAAGGGCTCAAGAACACTCAAAATGGGTTAGCGTTTCGAATTAGGGTTTTCTGGACTAAGGGAGGCGATGAGGGAGGCCATAGTGGGGGTGCTAAGGTGCTTAAATAGGGTGCAAACCCTGAAAATTAGGGTTTCACTCTGGTAGGCCTACTCGTCGAGTCGAGGCTCCTCGACTCGTCGAGTAGACTTCAAGTCGCGCGTCCTCATATCCAATTCCTACTCGATGAGTTTGGGGCCTCCAACTCGTCGAGTCCCTTTGTAAAAATGCATAATTCTTATTTAAAATACGTACCAGGAACCAGACGTTACAAAATTCCAATGGCAACTTAAGTTGTTTAAATAGGGCTCAAACCCTAAAAATTAGGGTTTGTCCCAGATGGTCGTATGCCCTGCATACTCCATGTACGCCCAACATACGTGGATGTCTCCACGAATAAGTTTTTGACCCAGTATGCCCAACGTACTCCTAGTGTACGCCCATCGTACTGGCCTGGGACCAAAATGAAAGAATTTTTATATTAAGGGAAAAAAAAGGGAAAAATACCTGAAATGCAAATGTTACAAATTTTTGGGTCTAGGAAAAATCAAATTGGATCAAAGGAGAGGGGAATGAAGAAAGTTGAAACTGATACGAAGAGTGTTCGATGATCCCCTGCTGCCGTAAAAAATGGTGGCAACCAATATTCCAACTGTGATACTCCTCTTATGCTTAGTTACCAACTCTTTCCATTTCCACCACACATGAAAACACAGTAACCGATAATTTTTATATGACCGGTTAGCTGAATTGGATATACAAGGAACACATCTATGTTAATTCTTCATAATTTCGTAGTTCTTTGTTTTGGAAGCAATACTCAATTGCGATGATGTTTTAAATTTTATACATCATATGTAGGTGTAATTTTACTTTTTCTTTTCTTTAAGTAACCTTCTACATTTCTAAATTCGCTTCCATTTCCTTCACTTTGGTACTTTGTTTTTTGCTGAAAATCAAAGTGTATTATTTATATCAAAGAGATCCCAATTGAAGATTAAACGACAACCCATTAACCTGTAATGACAGGAAATTCTAAAAAATTAAAAAATCAAATTTTCCACTTTGATTATTAGTTGATTGATTCACAAACAAACTCCAATGAAGGACTGATAAAAGGACGCACCTTAGAAGTAGGACTGAGAGTTTGAATGTGAACACAACTAGGGCGAGTTCCACAACACAAGTTGGAATCACAGTTGTTGTTGCTCGCGAAACACGTTTTTCCGATCTGTTGTGTGGAGAGTGGATAAATTTATATTTGAATTAAGGGGAAAATGAATTAATCGGAGAAAAACGAACATACCTTAAGAGATGATGATGATAAGGGAATTTTACTGAACCTGAAATCAACTCACAGATACTAGTTCACAGATACCTGAATGGTACTTGTAAACATGGATTCACCCTTTTACCCTTATATGCATTAGAAGAGAGACATGAATGCATTGCGAATTGTAAGAATTAGTGGTGAAGAGGTTGGAGGTTGTGAGGTTATTTGGATTTGGAGGTAAGGTGTTTGGTAGATACCGTCAACACTGTCATAGCATAATGGATTCTAATATCATACATTTTTGGCCGAAGGAAAATAATTGGTTAAGATGTACATATACATATGATAGAGGATGGTGGTTAGAGTGCAAATTGAGAGAGAAGAAGAAGAAGGGGGGATTTTAGACTTTTCAAAGTCAATGTGGGTTAAGGGAAAACTGGTCAACAAAATGTCTATATGGCAAAGGGGTAACTGGGTTACCCCTTCATTTTGCCAAAGTGACCAATTAAACCCGACAAAAATAAGTTTATTCCCTCACAAAGCACACAAATAAGTTAAGGGACTAAATGAACAAATTCGAAATACATTGTTGGGCTAACGTGTCATTTTCCCTTCTTTAATTCCCTTTACAATTTTACCAAACAAAAACACATTAGATTTAAAATGACAAATGACATAAAAACACATTCGAAATACTTGACTTTTAGGTTCACTAAATCCTGAAGTTTACGTAAAATTTAGGTTACCCAGTTGGATAACCGGTTACCTAACATGTGTCACACACATATGCACTGTTGGGCTGACTAGGCGCGACAACTCCCTCTTTTATTTTTTAAAAAGGGACAAAATGAGAAGAATGGAGGGTGATACTACCACCCGCTTTGCATTTTGTTATCCATCTTTCAATATGAGGGTGATACTACCAGCCGCTTTGCGAGGGACCAAATTTGCATAAAAACAAAGTAGGGACTAAATCTATAAATATACAAAAATATAGGGACTAAATTTGCCAATATATAAAAGTTTACGGACTTTGTCTGAAACCCAAAAAGTATAGAGATTAAACCTACCAATAGACAATAGAAAAGTGTTGGTGACCAAAATATGAAATACTAAACTTACTGTAGCCAAGGTATGAAACTTGAAAGCATATACTATTCATTTCTAATTTGTAACTAGGTGAGTGACCCCGCGTTGCGGGGTCGGATGTGAGATTTTTGTTCGGTTTATTCTCTGTAAATATTCTTTCATGAACTATTTGTTTATATTTTGAACAGTGTTGTGGGGTAGTTTTTTTTAACATAATAGGTAGTGTGATGGAATTCCGTAAAATCATTTTATATAAACTTTTGTCTAATCAAAACAACATTCCACCACAGAAGCAACCAATGGAAACGGAATGCACTATTCCATTCCTTATGTGATTCCCACATACTAAACTTTACCTTTCGAATAACTCGGTAGCCATACATTCAAAGGCTAACTATCAAAACATGTCCAAATAGCTTTATAGCCAATTTTCTCCTTTGCCGAAATAGGTCCCGTAAAGTAATTGTGCAACTGGGATCCAAATAGTTTATTTTTTGAACTTGAACATAGTTTCTCAATTGAGTTTTATTTAGTACAATGGTATAATAGAAAAGAATGGACTCTCTACCTCTTCTCAGATGCCTCTTCCATGTGCTTACATGTGGATATCATCTCCCTTGTCAAATGCTTCCCATGTGCAGGGGCAATGTGGTCCCGAAACTGTAAAAAATTGGTTTTATTAATATAAAAAGTGTGCAGGGGCAATATGGTCCTAAAAATGCAAAAATTTATTTTTTTAACCGCCTACAATCCATCAGGAATAAGGTGAATACGTGATAATCAACCACCAAAACCGAAAAGAACCCATTAAAATCGCTAAAACCAACCTGTATTTTCAGAAAACGTCTATAACTTTGTAGTGCTTGCCTCCTGTTTCTGCATGTTTGTACAATAGAGACAGATGGTTAGAGACCCGTGACCACCAACACATCAGATAAGTGTGTGAAAAATGGAGGAGGTGAGCCATCGTTTGGTTAATAAGGGTAAAAGGGTAAAACGGTAAAAATAAAGGGATACCTGTGTAGTAAAAGGTCTAATATCAACTTTAATTTGTGTTATGAGATTTGTTTCAACTAAAAGTGCCCCACCTAAAAAAGCTCCAAGCTGCAGAATTTTATAAATTCAAGAGTGAGATAAAGATATGAAAATAATTATAAAATAAATAAATAAATAAAATTTATTTACATACCTATAATGAGAGGTTATTTTTTTCTCATGAAAAGGAGATTAACCACTTCTTTCATTGTTCCTAACCAATACGGGTCTTTGTGTGTCTACCAGATGGATGCTTCATACTCATTGGTAAGCTTTCTTGATCACATCTGAAAATGAAAAAAATTTGAACTCAAACTAAGCCATGACTTCTCGGAAAACAAATCCTATGTCTCATTGAGGCAGTTTACCAAACATGTTAATTGCAAGTATGCAAAGCATGAACGAATAACAAAAAACATACCTTTATAAACTGTGATGTTTTTGGAGTTTTAGGAGTCATGTAGAAAAAAATGTTAATTTCTTAATTTTCTCCTCTTAAATCCATTACCCCACTAAGCCTAAAAACTGAAAGAAACAAAATTATTCTTTTTTCTTCATTATTACAATAAGTTAACTGAATACTGAATATGAGATTTCTTACCAATTTTGTTATCTTGATTTCAACTGTAAAGACAAAATTGCATCAACCAATGAAACCTTTGTAAGATATACAACCAATAGAAGTACAATCGCTTACACAAATAGACAAACTCTAAAACGCATGAAACGGGTCAGATTTAACTGTAATGAATACATAAATAATGTTTTTGAGGTCAAACTAAGTACCTATTGAATCTCAAATTGACATTATAATGTATGAAGGAATAATGTTCTGTTCTTATATGTTACATTTATTTACATGCATAGCTTTCGCCTGCAATATAGAAATCTCTTCCTTTAAATTGAGGAAATCTTTCAAGCTAACTCAATAGAAATTAAAGTGAATCTACACTGCAGCACAACAATATATGAGTATGTATGGAATTCAATTCCATAGATTTGGCTCATGGAATGGAATCTCACATTCCATTTCCTTCTCCTTGAACCAAATGTGAGTTAAAGGTTTGAAGCTATACCAGTTCTTTTATCTCCATTATTCAAGATATCTGAAATGGTATTTGAGTAATCATATCCAACTCCAAGAGGGGAATCAAGAAACAACAAATTTGCAACTGAAAATAGTTAACAATTTGTTAAGCAATTTCTTCAATAATAAAGTAATACTAAATCTGATAAAAAGTAAAAACTATATAAATTCCTACCAGTGTTCCAAGAAAACGGGTTCAAGTAAACTGACTTTCCATCTTTATTGACATGTGATGGTCTGACCTCTTCAACACCTTCAGCAACCTCTTTCTTCAAAGTTGAATCATCCACCAACTGAAAGTGGTAAAAAACAATAAAAATTATATAAGAATTAAGTTGTGATGAACAAATCGGAGAAGACATTGATGGTGAATGTGTAACTCAAAATCAAAAAGAGAGAACACATTTATCTCCCCCTTGGATTTTATTCCGTCTCTGGGCCTCTGTAGAATGCAAAAAAAAAAAAAGCAAATACACTTTCAAGCAGAGGAACAAATTACATTCATAAGCATCAAAAGTTACATAGCAAAAGACATTGATTCCAATAGGTGACCAGAAATGAAACAACTTCCGTGTAAACTGAGGGAAAGAATTGAAAAAACCCAAAAAAGGATAAGTCGAAGCAGAACAACCTAATACCAATACGTGAGTAGAAATCAAACAACTTACATGTAAAATTGAGGGAAAGAACTGAAAAAACCCAAAAAAGGATAAGTCGAAGCATTCGGCCCTGCGGAAATCAACGGAGAAGTGAAACGTAGGTATGCTTCCGTCTCGATCGGATGAGTTTTCTTCGTCTTCGTCGTCGTGAAGCGTCCTCATGGGAGATTGAGGCTGTATCGTTGCTATTTTGGAGCACTCTGCAGGTGGGAAGTAATCAGTTGTGCCAATTATCCAGGTAAACTGGATGTTGAGTGGTGCAATATAAGTGGTTGAAGGGGAAGGAGACGGTGGCCGAAAGTAATTAGGGTTCATCAGAGGAATTGAGGAGGTTTGTTTAGAGAGAAGAAGGAATAGAGGGTAGAATCAGAGAAGAAGAATCGAGAGATATGAGGCGGTGGAAATAAAAAAAAGTTGATTGGATACCGGCGCGGTGGAAGGAAAGCGGTGACCACGGTAGATTAACCCAGGTAAAGTAAAACATAAGAAAGTCTCAACAAATTGTCAAATAGCGCCCAAAATACATTTCATTCCAAAATAGGAAACACAGGTAGAAACGGAGGGCCATTTGTCACAAAAAAAGGTGAAGTTTACTAGTCCAAGTTTAATATGTATATATAATTAGATATAGTAAATAATTGCTGATTTCCATGTTATTTTTTCTTTTAAAATGGTTGATTTAAATTGTATCGACATCAATGTGCATAAAATTCCTAATTTTGACCCGCTATTTAAAATTAATGCAACCTTAGCAAACTAATTTTGCTAGTTGTAACTTGTAAAGCAAAGAAAGGAAGATAATTTGAGTTGTTAAATATTTGAAGTGTTGAAGAATCGTAACACCCGGAGAGAATTTTATTTATTGAAAATTTTTGGTTCTTCATTACTTTTTACTAACGTAAGATTTATTTGATCTAAATTGTAAGATTTAAAAAGTTTAATAACAAAATCATGGAAGTTTTGGAATGATACAAAAACCAATTTTAAAGACCTTGGACAAAACTGTTTTTTTTTTTTTTTTTTTTTTTTTTTTTTTTTTAAACGATAAGAACAAGTAAATTCTAACTAAACCACTATGACTGTCTGAGAGAGGAAAATGACCATTTATTTTAGTAAGGCCCAATATAGTTATACTTTTTGCCCATGGAAATGTTATATGACTTGTGACGATTTTTAAAATTAAGCCCACTTCGTAGTAACATCTACTTATATTTAATAAGGCCCAATATATTCTGTGTGAAGACCGATATCAATTTTTTTCTCTATCGCTCTAAAATCTAAATAAATAATAGCATATAAGAGAAATATTGTATTTCATTAATAACATCGCTAAAACATAATTTAACGAGATGATACGATAATTGGATATAATAAAAAAATAAAATTATTTATATTTTTTTAATTAATCAATGTCACATCAATATGTCATCTCACCAATTATTTTTAGATAACTAGTTGGATTTAATATTAAATAATTTGGATATTCATTGTTTTAACATCTTTTTGAATTAAATCGTATGATTTAATGTTGAATGGTTAAGAATTTAAGATAACCTCTTCATATCCGTTGTTTAAATAATTTGATACAGTAATAAACTTCATACATAATAAATTACCTAAAAAAAATTTCTTCGTAAAACAATATATGATATTTCATGAATCATAATGAATCTTGTGAATACTGTATCATTTATCAATACTTATCAATACTTAAACATTAAATTTTCAAACAACTTAAATTATAACAGCCTAATAGTCTTATATTAATTTTAAAATGAACAAAACACGTAATAGCAATATTAATAAGAAATCAGCGTGTCACATTTTTTACACATAAGTTCACGCTTACTTGACAGTTGATACTTAGATTTTAAAATGATGATTATTTATTCAATAGACTCGGTTGATACTGATAATAATGATTTTTAAAATAAATTAAGTACTTGGTCAAAAGTCAAATAAATGGAAGCTATATTTAAGAAGTAAACATTTTCCAACCAACATAACTACCACATATCAACTAAAAAGTCCTAGCTAACAACCAAAATTTTCTAACCTAATCATAGTTAACGATAACAGTTGATCCGATAAATACCAACGAATTTCAGTTTTGCTAATATGAAAAGAAAAAAAAAAGTTATAATTTTTTATACTATCCATATAGTGTTTGTTGGTTGGAGATGGATTGAATGTTAACAAATTTCAAGATATTAATCTTATATGAATAACGAAATAAAACTAATTGTCTAAACTATTTTGAGAATTTGTTCATAAAAGCAGACTTAGATAATTAAGTCGATGGTTAATTTTTGGGGGTTAAACTTGAATGAATGTATTGTATGGTCGTTTTTTGTATGTGAAATCTTATTAAATGTATATTATTTTGACATGTTAGTGATATAATATGATATGTATCAAGAGTTTGACATTATAGTTTAAATTAAAAATCAAGACGTTCCATCTAAAACATTAGTGTAACTCATTTGCTTGGGTTACACCACTCAACACATGTCAAAAAAATGTTTCCTATAATACTATATGCTTTTTTTTTTCAAAATTTTCATGTATGTCCCACTATAGTCGTGCTTTAGCATTTCCCTTTTGTCTACTTTTGTTTTTTTTTTCTTATAAGGGTGGATGGTTGGTGACATGTAGCACGCCAAACAAACAAGGTATTCTATGTTTTAAGCAAGTTTGTAGAAATAGGTCAATTGGGTTTTATATTGGTGTTAACGTACACTCTTAGAGATTTGGGGTTAAAAGTACTTGGAAATTCTGAGATCATGTTTTACACTTTCAAATCGAAGTATTTGGATGATACTCTCAAATCCTCAATTGGATAATACTCAGAAGTTTGAAAGCAAGAAAAAAGAATGAGAGGATACGTTTCTATCCGTTGTACCATAAAGTTTGACCAAAATTTACTTTAAATATGTCTCTTGTTGATAACTGTTATAAGATAGTTTCCAACGGTCAAAAAACTGACATAAAACGAGTATTTAACCACTGGATAAAAGCATAACCGACGGGTATCCCAAAACTGTCACATCAGTCAAACCTGACACAAAACAGTCGTTTTTACCACTGGATAAAACACCAAACCGATGGGTAAAACACCGAATTGCATGCGTTCCGACATAAGCTTGATCCGACATGTTCCGATATGAGTTGTTCTGATGCGGTGCGATCCATCGGAAGTGAATAGTATTGTTCCTATGTGTTCCGATATCAGTTCCATTCTAAAAGCATTTCAGTTCTGATATCAATTCCATTCCGAAATCATTTCAGTTCCGATATCAATTCCATTCTGAATCATTTTCGTTCGGATATCAATTCCATTCCGAAATCATTTTCGGTTCTGATATAATTTTGCCCTTACTTTGAATCTTGTATAAACTTAAACAAGTGTGTACTCCACACCCTCCTTACTCGTTTAACGTTTATCAAAATTGATTTTGGTCAGCAAGTCAATCTATTACACTTATATACAATTACTCAATTAGTGAAACAATTCACCAACAAACCTCCCCCATTTAAGTGTAATCTTGATTAATTTAAAACAAAACATAACAACAAAAAACTAATGCATAAATGTAACGACGTGACGATTGAATTTCACATTAGTATATTATTTTCTAAATATTCGAATATCAGGGTGTCACTAAGGATTGAACCCTTTATATTCAATATGATACATGAAGATAATACATACAACCGTTTACATTCTCATAAATTCTAACTTGGCATTATATTTTACTAGCTTGTGTCCCATCCTTCAATAAGCCTATCAAAATCAAGTCCCAACTTCTTGAAGCAGCTAAACTTCATGCTTATATAGGTATTTCTTTTGTTCTTGCACCTACAAATGCAATTTTTCAAAGAACTATTAAGAAATAAAATTTCAACCTTCTTAACTTGCAGTACTGAGAACATACATTGGGATGATAATAATAATAATGTGTTCCAATATTTAAATATCAAGCTTTCCATATTGAATTCAACATCTAATATTACATTAGATGGGAATTGGAAATCTCAATATAAAAGATTTTAGGTGGACTTTAAACCTATCCTTACAGCCGCCTTGTGCACACAATCTCTTGTTAACCCTTTGGTTAGATGATCGGTCAAATTCAACTGAGTTCTTACAAGCTCCACAGATATCACACCAATCATGATGAGCTCATGAATCATGCTATGTTTAACACCTAAATGTGTATACTTCCCATTGTACACTTGACTATAAGTCTTAGCCAATGTTGCCGCACTATCACATTTGATAGAAATGGTAGATATCGGTTTGGGCCATAAAGGAATTTCATAAATCAAATTCCTTAGCCGCCCAACTTCTTTACCAACAACAGATAAATCTATAAACTCACACTCCATGGTTGAGTTATTAATACAATTCTGTTTCTTGGATGCCCAAGAAATGACATCTCCTCCAAGAAGAAATGACATCTACCTTGACTTTGGCACAAGTCAAGCACTTGCCCACATACACAGTAATTTCTGCTTTCACGTTTGGCCACCAGTAGAGTTGTTTGAGATCCAGATACATCTTATCTGAACCTGGGTGCACGGAGTATTGGGTATTATGTGCTTCATTCATAACTATCTCTCTGAACCCACCGAACTTCGGTGTCCTGATTCGGTTCATGAGGTAACGAACTCCATCACTCTTGATCTCAAAATTCTTGTCCATCCCTCTAAGTGCTTCACCTGTCAGGTTTTCGGGTTTCAAGGCTTCCAGTTGAGCTTCCTTGATTTGCGTTGATAGGTGTGAATGGATCGTCATGGTTAATGACTTCACTCTTCGACCAGAGCACTCCTTACGATTAAGGGCATCTGCCACCACATTGGCTTTTCCCGGATGATAACGAATCTCACATTCGTAGTCGTTGAGTAGCTCAACCCAACGTCTTTGCCTCATATTGAGCTCCTTCTGATCGAATATATGTTGAAGGCTCTTGTGGTCTGTGAAGATGGTGCACTTTGTACCGTATAGGTAGTGCCTCCAGATTTTTAGGGCGAACACCACTGCTCCAAGTTCTAAGTCGTGAGTGGTGTAGTTGACCTCATGCGTTTTTAGTTGTCGTGAGGCGTACGCAATAACCTTTCCTCGCTGCATTAGTACACAACCCAACCCTTGTTTGGATGCATCGCAGTATACTACAAAGTCTTCTGTCCCCTCTTAGAGACAAAATGGGTGCACTGCACAAGGATTGTTTCAAGGTGTGGAATGCAGTATCTTGCTTTTCCCCCCAGTTGTAGGTTACACCCTTCTGAGTCAGGGAGGTAAGAGGTTTTGCAATGCTAGAGAAGTTCTGTATGAACCTGCGATAATAGCCAGCAAGGCCTAGAAATTGGTGAATTTCGGTTGGCGTTGTTGGCGCAGACCAATTCTGGATAGCCTTGATCTTTGAAGGGTCCACGTGGATTCCCTCTTTGTTGACCACGTGACCTAGGAAGTCCACCTTCCTAATCCAAAACTCGCATTTTGAGAATTTCGCGTAAAGCTTCTCAGTTCTTAGTGTCTCTAAGACTTGTATCAGGTGCTGGCCATGTTCTTCTTTACTTTTTGAATAGATGAGTATGTCATCTATGAATACTATCACAAATTTGTCCAGGAACGAACGACATACCCGATTAATTAAGTCCATGAACACGGCGGGTGCATTGGTTAGTCCGAACGACATCACTACGAATTCGTAGTGACCGTTTCTAGTTCGGAAGGCCGTCTTAGGAATATCGCTCTCTAGGACTCTCAGCTGGTGATATCCTGATCTCAGATCGATCTTGGAAAAGTAGTTTGCTCCTTGGAGTTGATAGAACAAATCGTCTATTCGTGGTAGGGGGTACCGGTTCTTAATGGTAAGTTTGTTGAGTTCTCGGTAGTCGATGTACATTCTGAACGATCCGTCTTTCTTTTTCACGAAAAACACTGGTGCTCCCCAAGGTGAGAAGCTTAGTCGGATGAATCCTTTGCTGAGAAGTTCGTTCAGTTGACTGGATAGTTCTTGCATCTCTGCTGGGGCTAAGCGATACGGCGCTTTGGCCACAGGGGTGGCTCCAGGAATTAAGTCGATTCTGAATTCGACTTGCCTTGCAGGAGGTATTCCCGGAAGATCCTCAGGAAAGACATCGGGAAAGTCACAGACGTCAGGCACGCTCTTGATGTCTTCTACTCCTCGTTTCACATTCATAATATGTGCCAAGAACGCGTGGCATTCCTTGCGCAGATATTTTTGAGCCTTGATGTAAGAGATGATACGAAGAGGGGTGCTAGGTTTGTCGCCATAAATAACGAGGGCTTCGCCATTTGGCAGATTAAGGCAAACGACCTTATCGTAACATAAAATGTCTGCACGATGAGAACTTAGCCAATCCATGCCTATGATGACGTCGAAACTTTTTATTGAGACTGGCATGAGGTTGATTAGAAAGGATTTATTGTTTAATGAGAGGGTACAATTTAAGTATATTTCCTTAGCGCCTTCTGTTTTCCTGTTAGCCATTTCTACTATAAAAGTTTCAGTTAATGATTGAGTGATTTGTTTGAGTAGATTTTTAAAACTATGACTCACAAAACTCCTCTCCGCTCCACTATCAAATAACATCCATGCATATGAGTTATCGAGGAGAAACGTACCTGTAACAACAGTGGGGTCTGCAACGGCTTCCTCCTGGCCCATTGCGAATACTCGGCCACTTCCACCAGTATTCCCATTGTTTGCTTTCGGGCAGTCCCTTCGGAAGTGTCCCGTTGCTTCACGCTCGTAACAAGTACGACCTACTCCCACATTTGCGGCTGGAGCGGCTGGTTCGGTTGGTTCCTTGCAGAAGCGGACAGTGTGTCCCTTCCGGTTGCTCTTGGTGCAATGCATCTCACGGCAGGGTCCGTGGTGATGAAAGTTGCACCTATTGCACTTCGGCAGATTGCCGATGTACGGCTTTGTTGGTGTGGGGGTGGTAGGGACAGTAACAACGTGAGCTGTCACTAACTGTTGCCTCTTGGGGTTCTCTTGCGGGGCTTTCCCCTTTCTCTTGTTCCAGGGTTTCCTTCGGTCCTCTACCTCCTTCGGTGGGTCAGCAGTAACTGTGATGGTACCCTGTTTAACCCCGTGATCGATTAGTCATTGTACCAGGCGCTTCGCGCTGTTGAATGTGATTGGGTTGGAAGCCAAAACATGCCCTTGAATCTGGGGTGACAGCCCCCATATGTATCTTTCCACTTTCTTTGGTTCCGGGTTGACCATACCCGGGCACAGAGCTGACAAGTCACTGAACCTGGCCGTGTAGGCGGCTAGGTAGGACCCAGTCATCTTTAGGTTCCATAACTCCTGCTCCAATTTTTGAATTTCGCCTCTTGGGCAGTATTCTTCTAATAGCAGGACTTTTAAGTCCTCCCAGCTCATGGTATTGGCGACTGGAAGATATACCGATTTCACATGGCCCTTCCACCATGTGAGGGCTCGGTCTGTGAAAGTACAAGCAGCAAATTTTACCTTGCTTGTTTCTTGGCATGAACAGATTTCAAAGACCGTCTCGGTCTTTTCGAACCATTGCATAAGTGCAATGACTCCTCCAGTGCCATTGAGCATCTTTGGCTTTGCGTTTGAGAACTCTTTGTATGTGCATTCCCTGACCTGACCATGACCAGTGCCATGGTTAAGATGATTGGTACTACTTCCGGCCCCTCCATTGCCGTTAGAGTTTATTTGTGACAGTGCAGCTGCTACTGCTGCGGTGATAGCAGCCTGCACCATGTTGGGGTCATAATGGGGAGGTGGTGGTGGCGGCGTTGGTGTTGTGTTGTTTACCCTGCGAGCAGATCTGCGAGGCGGCATCGTGCTGTCAAAGAAATAACAATGAAGACAATAATTCTTTAATGATTGAAAGCCACGTGTTAATGAGTTAAATATTTTAAACATTTCATGAATTGGATTTGACCTAAACAAGGTTTTGAGTTTGATTCATAATGAGAGTTTATATATTAATAGATAAACTTATGAATATGAGTGATAACTAAGAAATTTTTACACGCAAAGGAAATACTTCATTATATATAAGTTGGGTTACATCATAGTGTTAGGAAAATTTTGACCTTTCTAAAGGTCTCCGATACAGAAGTTAAAGAAAAGTAGGACTTTTAGCCGAGATCCTATTCTATAATAAAATTTTGGGGTCGAGCAAGTACTACTTGCGACGCGGGTGGCGCTTGGAGCTAGACTCCGCGTCTGATTGTTTGGCTTCCATTAGACGCCTCTCAAAGATGGCTTGCTGCTCCCTCATTTCCCTTATTTCGGAAAGGGTTGCATCCATTCGGCCTTGGAGTACATCGGTGTGGAGTTGGGCATTTTCCTGCAATCCGTCCAGACGACGAATGTCGGCAGCGTTATCTTGTACCTCTACGTTGATTTCACGAACCCAGTTTGCTGAGACTCCGGATTGGTAGGCCTGGTTAGCTAGCTTGCCCACAATGATTGGGAGTGCTCGGTCAGCTGAACTTCCATTGCTAACGTTGTAGAAGTCCCGACACATCCCATATGGAGGACATAATCCTTGTTGTTGACTCCAGTGGTGAATGTGACTTCCCCAAACGGGAGTTGGTCCCTGAAAACCTATCCTAACAGCAGGAGGTCGGACGGCTGGTGGGTTGATTACCTCTGGCTCTGAGTCTGTCCCATCCGAGCCTTCCTCTTCCTCCTCTTCCATGGGTTCCTCATCCTCTTCTGGGTCATCCTCCACCCACCCTTCGTTGCCTTGATTTGGCTATATTCATCCCAGTCCCGATTACATGTCCCAAGGCATAACTGTAGTGCACAACTCATCTATAAAACTTCTATATTGTTTTCATTATGATACTGACCCTGTTATATAATGTATGCATGTATACTTTATAAAAATTTCATTTTAAAAGTATAACTCTCACTCAGAGTGTTTTTGCCCAGTTATGTTTATAGTTGTATATCAAAAATGGTTTTGATATACTTAGTTCACTATAAACAATGCTCTGATACCAATCTGTCACACCCCTAAACCAGAACGATGGAAACGTTCGGGGGCGGAGGACGTCATGTACAATATCATAACAATTGAATAGTAAAGAAAGTACACACCACCATAATATAAATATATATTTGAAAAGTTTACATGATTGTATGTGTTACATGTTTGAATATTAAATACTATATGGTGATCCAAAATATGTTACTAACGCCAGCGCGTTAGTCTTCAAAAGTAGTTGCTACCTGGTTTAGCGTTTTCCTGAGAATACAAGTTATTTCAAAGAAAAAGTGTCAACAATAAAGTTGGTGAGTTCATAAGTAGTGTTTTGAGAAAATGTATGCCATTCGAAAGTTCACGTTTGTTTTCCAAAAAATCCGATATTTTCTTATGAGTGTATGAAATGAGTATGAATGATTGTTGTATAAATTGTATGTATTTGACCCAGGAAAAACCTATATTTTCCTAAAAGTGAAATGCAGTCTCAAATGACCAAGACCGTAACCTGTAAGCAACTATGACATGCTCAAAAGAATGATGTATAGTCTTATTATAAAACAAAACTATCAGAAGATTTGTATTTGAATGTGAAAAGAACTGTATCTGTTACTTTTCCCGTGAAAACGTAATACCATAATAATTGTCTATCCAGTGAGTTTTTATAACCGTACTATCATAATTTGCCTGTAGCGACGTTCTTCAGGCGTCGAAATGAGATGAACCTTGTCACCCCGGGGACTGTAGCTAACAGTCAGGGCGCGGGATCATTAGTCCCGTATAGATCTATACACACTTGGCACGTTCTCCGGACGGGAGATTCTGGTTATAAACAGGACTTCTAGCGGTACCTTAATAGGTATATTGAAGATGAATGACTCACGAATTCTCAATTAAGTCCCGTATTAAACTGAATGCATTTATTTCTGAAATGATTATCCTTTTCAACGATATTAACAAGAGCATAATAGAGATTGATATGTTCTTGTGAATACACAATGTTGTAGTTGAAATGTTTACTCTATATTATTCAAACTTATAAACAAAACATATTTCATTTATAAAGCATGCTGTTTTCCCAAGAGAGTAAAGTTGTGTTATGAGATATTTTGCATGATGATGACTTCATAAGATAGTTAAAACAATAGTATGAAAAGTATATCTAAGATTGACGTTTCTGTGACATCCCCATTTTCACGGCCAGAAAAGACCGATTTTTGTTTATGCTTTATAAAAATCAGAGTACTTCTTTTAATAAAAATGTTGCGGAATTTGTTCCCAGAAAAACATGATAAATACGTTATCAAAGCATTTCCGAAGAAATGTATTTTTATTCATTTAAAACATTTGGGATGTCATCGTCAATACATAAACATAAGCATAAACAGAACTTACATTCATTTACACTAGTGATCTACATCTCTTTTAAATCTCTCAGTGCAAAGTAGCTTCGTATCGACACCTGTGATACAAATAAGCTGGAGTGGGTCAGGTTGGGAAACCTGGTGAGTACATAGGGTTTTCAACCCACAATAATATAATTATTATATTTAAACATCAAGCAATCAACCCGATTACCCATCCCCGTTATCTTCTTTAATATTCCTTAAAGAATTATCTTAAGGGTCATCTCCTATATCATATTTACCTCTCATCTTTCTACCTCACATTTCCTTATATGCTCGTTCCTAAGGCATGAATACGTAGTTACAACGTCGCCTGAACTCGTAATTCATAGTAAGGGTTAGAGTATCATCGCATGAATATACAGTCACCACATCACCTGGACTCGTAATTCATCACCTACAGGTTATAAGTCTGCTGGTGTTTCCACGGGTTGTCTAGAATATTCCGTGGTCGCCATCTATACTCTAGTAGATGACTACATCTCCAAATTGTCGGACAAGGTTATAGTATCTTTCATCCTACATCACCGATTCATCACCACCTATCCATCACCTAATTATCATCACCTTCCTATCATCACCTATCTCTCATCATTTTATTTCATCACACACCAACTATTTCATCTACCCATGTTTTATCCCAACGTATTTGTAGATATAAAATAAATATATATTTAAATCATTTAAAACATGTATAAAATCATTCATCCATCATAGACAACAAGTATTCAGATAATATGCACACATAGCACGTAATTTATATAAAATACTTCATATCTATGTGTAAGATGAAAGGGACCATGCACTCACCTGTTAAAGTGATGATTCCAAACTCATACAGCGCTTCGTTACTCTTAAAACAATTTCCTTCGACAAAACCTAGTATCAATACCACTAGGGTTTAGTCTAACGTTAACCGCGACTAATTAATAGTCTAGCTATTATTATTATTATTATTATTATTATTATTATATAAGCGTTAAACAACACTCTTATATAACTCATAATAATATCCCAAATAGTTGTTTTAAGGTCCTAATAATGTTACTATAATTAATTAGAAGTTATATTAAAAATAGCGTAGGCGTAGCTCACTTACAGCGAGTTTTTATTAAAACCCGGGCTTCGCTGGAGCAGCGTTTCCGAGCCGAAAGCTTTTCTTCTCGGAGCCGTCGGGCGCTCCGGGGCTTTCTTCTCGTGCTAGGGAGGTTCCCTAGACTTGGGAGGGGTTTAGGGAGGTTAGAGAGAAGTTAGAGAGAGAAAGAAAGGTTTGAAGGTGTGAGGAAATTATGAAGAGTTCATCTCTTATTTATAGGAATTGTATAGTAAAGTAGTCTCCAAGCTTCGTCCGTAACTTTCGCATACGAGCTCCGGTTTTGTCTGTCTTTTTACTGTTGAGTTCCTATTAATGAGATCTTCAACTCTCATTTAGACCTCGTTGGCTAATTCTCATTCTATCTCGGATTTACAAAACTGTATCGAATTCGCCGCGCTCGAAAAGTAGAGACTAAGCTTCGTCCATAACTTTCGCATACGAGCTCCGTTTTTGTCTGTGTTTTTACCATTGAGTTCCTATTAATGAGATCTTCAACTCTCATTTAGGTCGCGTAAGCCAAAAACCGCTCGAACAAAAATTCGAGTTTCGGGCTGTACACTACTAAGCCGAAACTTCGAAAAATCATAACTTCCTCATACGAAGTCAGATTTGGGTGTTCTTTTTATGGACGCTCTCGGTTTAACGTTTTCTATGACTTTTGTTTAGATCACTAAGGCTAAAAGTCGCTCAATCGTAAATTCACTATTTACGCTTCCCGGTGCCGTGCCGGTTTTGCCGTAAAACTTCGACGGGCCATAACTTCTTCGTTATAACTCGGATTTCGGAGTTCTTTATATGTACGGAAACCTTGAGAAATATTCTACAACCTGGTTAAGATTATTTATTATAAATAATCTTTTGCCGAAAATTCGTTTTCGACACTCATTGCCTCTAAATTGACTAGCCCGGATCTACGGGCGTTACAATTATCTCCCCCTTAGGATGATTACGTCCCGGAATCATCAACGAAACAGGGTTGTATAATGACTCCATACGTTATCTCTTCATCCTAGGTATTAATCGTAACTTCTATGTTCCTTCAAATGTGTATCTAACTCTTGGTCTTCTTGACTGCAAGCGGTGCTCGAACTTGCACCTGCTCGTTAGACTCCAAACTATGACATTCGAGTCACAATCTCGATCCTTGATGGAGACTCCTTCTTCTTCTTAGAAATCTTAAGATAAGCTCCTCTGTTACTACAACGTACCGATGTGTCATATTCTAATGACCTCTCATCGTGTGCTTAAACTCAAATCTCTTAGAGTTAAATTCCAGAACAGACTATACCTTCCTTCATGTTCTAATGTGACATAATCACATCTTAAAACTTAGTATCTCTAGCTACAAGCCTTTTTAGCGACAATCGCGATACTTCTATTGATCGCTTTGATTTCAATCTTTTGGTTTAAGTCGGACGCTACATCAAACTTGGTTCTCTGAACCACGTAACCTACTTATCGTAGTCGAACTCAATTTGATATGACCACTAGGGTCGGAATAACAATCATCTTCGATGGTAACGACATACTCGAATAAAACGAAATCAATTACTAGCTTCTTGGTAACCTTGTGACTTTCCCTGATCCAAGCGTGAGTCCTGTGCTTCCGGTAGTATAGGCCTCTACTACCATTCACACCTACTCATACTCGTCCCAAGTATTGTCTCGCAACTTTCCAAGTTACTATCACAAAAACAATTTAACACATAAAAATGTGTCCAAACAATCATAAAATTTCCCATAGACTCTACTATGACTTCTTCCATGCGTATCTTCAATCATCAATTCTGCTTCAACTCGGTTGGTGATGGAAATGTCAGACGATGGGATAACTTCATGGATTATACAAAAAATCTTTCTTTCTGCTAATCGAAAGTGTACTTCTCCCGTACTAGACGTATTATTTCTTAGACGCGTTCTAAAGGCAAGCTATCTTTCTTACGATATCTTCTGATAGGTACCACTCAGTATCGTAAGCCTTCTCATTTCCTCCATTTACTCAATTCACAACGAGTCTTCACCATGATGTTTTGCACACCAAAGCAGTCGTTTGGTGTATCGAGACGAGAATATAGATAGAGGAAGGTTTATACGTGTATTCCTCCTTATTACTTCAAAAAAAAAATTATATGCAAGTCCTAATATCGTAATTAAACGTTTAGAAATCTGAACACATAAAATTTCCAGATCCGGTCGGCAACAGACCATAGATCCGATCAAACGATAGCATAAAGCATCACAAATTATTAAGCACATAAAAGCAATTTAGACATCTTCCCTAAATGAGCTAGTGCCCGTGTCTATTCAGGTGTACTTCCTAAAATATATTAGACACACTCCTCATGATCATCGCTTAGCATTCTAAGTTTAAGTCTAGAAATAAGTCCTTATTCCTAGTTCGCTTAAACTAATGCTCTGATACCAACTGTGACATCCCCATTTTCACGGCCAGAAAAGACCGATTTTTGTTTATGCTTTATAAAAATCAGAGTACTTCTTTTAATAAAAATGTTGCGGAATTTGTTCCCAGAAAAACATGATAAATACGTTATCAAAGCATTTCCGAAGAAATGTATTTTTATTCATTTAAAACATTTGGGATGTCATCGTCAATACATAAACATAAGCATAAACAGAACTTACATTCATTTACACTAGTGATCTACATCTCTTTTAAATCTCTCAGTGCAAAGTAGCTTCGTATCGACACCTGTGATACAAATAAGCTGGAGTGGGTCAGGTTGGGAAACCTGGTGAGTACATAGGGTTTTCAACCCACAATAATATAATTATTATATTTAAACATCAAGCAATCAACCCGATTACCCATCCCCGTTATCTTCTTTAATATTCCTTAAAGAATTATCTTAAGGGTCATCTCCTATATCATATTTACCTCTCATCTTTCTACCTCACATTTCCTTATATGCTCGTTCCTAAGGCATGAATACGTAGTTACAACGTCGCCTGAACTCGTAATTCATAGTAAGGGTTAGAGTATCATCGCATGAATATACAGTCACCACATCACCTGGACTCGTAATTCATCACCTACAGGTTATAAGTCTGCTGGTGTTTCCACGGGTTGTCTAGAATATTCCGTGGTCGCCATCTATACTCTAGTAGATGACTACATCTCCAAATTGTCGGACAAGGTTATAGTATCTTTCATCCTACATCACCGATTCATCATCACCTATCCATCACCTAATTATCATCACCTATCTCTCATCATTTTATTTCATCACACACCAACTATTTCATTTACCAATGTTTTATCCCAACGTATTTGTAGATATAAAATAAATATATATTTAAATCATTTAAAACATGTATAAAATCATTCATCCATCATAGACAGCAAGTATTCAGATAATATGCACACATAGCACGTAATTTATATAAAATACTTCATATCTATGTGTAAGATGAAAGGGACCATGCACTCACCTGTTAAAGTGATGATTCCAAACTCAGACAGCGCTTCGTTACTCTTAAAACAATTTCCTTCGACAAAACCTAGTATCAATACCACTAGGGTTTAGTCTAACGTTAACCACGACTAATTAATAGTCTAACTATTATTATTATTATATAAGCGTTAAACAACACTCTTATATAACTCATAATAATATCCCAAATAATTGTTTTAAGGTCCTAATAATGTTACTATAATTAATTAGAAGTTATATTAAAAATAGCGTAGGCGTAGCTCACTTACAGCGAGTTTTTATTAAAAACCGGGCTTCGCTGGAGCAGCGTTTCCGAGCCGAAAGCTTTTCTTCTCGGAGCCGTCGGGCGCTCCGGGGCTTTCTTCTCGTGCTAGGGAGGTTCCCTAGACTTGGGAGGGGTTTAGGGAGGTTAGAGAGAAGTTAGAGAGAGAAAGAAAGGTTTGAAGGTGTGAGGAAATTATGAAGAGTTCATCTCTTATTTATAGGAATTGTATAGTAAAGTAGTCTCCAAGCTTCGTCCGTAACTTTCGCATACGAGCTCCGTTTTTGTCTGTCTTTTTACCGTTGAGTTCCTATTAATGAGATCTTCAACTCTCATTTAGACCTCGTTGGCTAATTCTCATTCTATCTCGGATTTACAAAACTGTATCGAATTCGCCGCGCTCGAAAAGTAGAGACTAAGCTTCGTCCATAACTTTCGCATATGAGCTCCGTTTTTGTCTGTCTTTTTACCGTTGAGTTCCTATTAATGAGATATTCAACTCTCATTTAGACCTCATTGGCTAATTCTCATTCTATCTCGGATTTACAAAACTATATCGAATTTGCCGCGCTCGAAAAGTAGAGACTAAGCTTCGTCCATAACTTTCGCATACGAGCTCCGTTTTTGTCTGTCTTTTTACCGTTGAGTTCCTATTAATGAGATCTTCAACTCTCATTTATGTCGCGTAAGCCAAAAACCGCTCGAACAAAAATTCGAGTTTCGGGCTGTACACTACTAAGCCGAAACTTCGAAAAATCATCACTTCCTCATACGAAGTCAGATTTGGGCGTTCTTTTTATGGACGCTCTCGGTTTAACGTTTTCTACGACTTTTGTTTAGATCACTAAGGCTAAAAGTCGCTCAATCGTAAATTCACTATTTACGCTTCCCAGTGCCGTGCCGGTTTTGCCGTAAAACTTCGACGGGCCATAACTTCTTCGTTATAACTCGGATTTCGGAGTTCTTTATATGTACGGAAACCTTGAGAAATATTCTACAACTTGGTTAAGATTATTTATTATAAATAATCTTTTGCCGAAAATTCGTTTTCGACACTCATTGTCTCTAAATTGACTAGCCCGGATCTACGGGCGTTACAGTTTCACACGATGTTAGCCGTGTGTTTACTTGTATTCCCCCCCTTAAAAGCATTTAAAAAAAGGTATTTAAAAACGTAGTGATAGGGGTATGAACTCACTTGATTGAAGTGGTGGCTTGAAGAAGTTGAGACTAAAAATCGAGCAGAACTTTGACTAGAAAAGCTGATTTCTCGGGATTCTCGGGAATTCTCGCGACCCTCGGGAGCGTAGAACTTCCGTCAAGGCTTGGATATGAAACCGGAATGTCGGGATAGCCTTGAGAGGCTAGAAGTGCGAAATTTGGGAGAGAAAGTAGTAAATTTGTAACCAAGATCCGTAACCCTCGCACCCTTTATATAGGGGCTGGACATGGTGCGAACGCGGGGTGTTCCTGCTGGGTACGCAGGGCGTTCCCCTGAACGCAACGCGCTCCGAAGCTGAAATACGTCATCGCTTACGAACCTCGGATGCGATGGCGAAGGGACAGGTCTGCGAGTACGAACGAGGGGCGTTCCCTTAGGGAGCGCAGGGCGTTCCCTTCGGACCAGCCTCAGAAGTTGTGCCTCGAACTTGTAAAATCCGTAACTTTCGCGTACGAGCTCCGTTTTCGACGTTCTTTATATGCACGCGAAGGTGAGAATATACTCTACAACTCTCATTTAGACTTCATCGGCTAATATTGAGTTTATTTTTAATAATATATTTTTAACAGACCGGGACTGGAAAAGTCCGTTAAAAATCCATAACTTCTTCATCCGATGTCCATTTTCGTCTGTCTTTTTACCGTTGTATTACTATTGACGAGATCTTTGATTCTCGTTTTGGTCGTGTTGGCTAAAAGTCGCTCGATCTCTATTTCGAGTTTTTAGCTGTCTACTGCTATGTCTGAAACTTCGAAAAATCATAACTTCCTCATATAAAGTCAGATTTGGGCGTTCTTTTTATGTACGTTTACGGTTTTGGGATATCTACGACTTTCATTTAGATACCTAAGGTTAAAAAGCATTTTATTGGAATTTCGCGTTTTCTGCTTAACAGTGTTTTACCGGCATTGTCGCGGATCTTCGATTGGTCATAACTTCTTCGTTATAACTCGGATTTTAGTGTTCTTTATATTTTTGGAAACCTTGTTACGATATCTACCACTTAGTATACTCAAACCGAGCTTTTTGAACATTTCATTTCTGACGCTATTTTTTATTACTTCACAAAAAGATTACAATATTTGACTTTTAGTCATTACATTGACCTGAAATAACGGGTTGTTACATAATCATGTTGGTTGCTTCGAAGTCCAAGTTACACACTAATCAAATACATCTATCTTTTCAATGTCATGGATCAAATATAGTTATGCAGATTCTTGACGATAACGATGTCAAATATTTTCATAATTTTGGTTGGAGTATTCCTCCTAACACGGTAAAATTGTTTATTGTTAATAATGTTATGGAAAGTGGTATTCAACGATTTCCCTAGAGAAATCATTTAGGTGGCAATGGGTCTTCCGATGCTGAAAGTAACCAAATGTGTAATTCATTACCTATGACATTTAATCATGTTCCTTCTTACAATGGGCATGTAAATGGGGGTGATTTTAGGTATAAATGTAAGGTTTTTGATGATCTTTTTCCATAATTTGATGTTGATGAATCTACAAATGATCAGGCAAAACTAATGTTGTTGGTTGATGATGGTAATATAATTCCATATGCCAGTTGAACAATTTTAGAGTTTCACTGAATTTGATAGGGATGATACTAAACCTGAAGAGGAGGAAACTAAGCCCCTAAAACCTCAAAAAGCCCGAGAGGACAACTTTCCTTATTATTTTTCTGATTTTGAAGAAACACAAACCACTTACTGGGGGATGCATGAACCTTTAATATTATCAAAATTAGTTCAACAAGAACGCAAGGTGCCACAACCCAAAATTATATTTTTTATGTGAAATTCTATCAATTATTTAAAAGAAAATAAGACCTTTATCTTAATTTAGGATTCAAATGCGTTATCAATGGATTTCAAATTAGAGTGAGAAAATCTATGAAAGAACGGTTTGAAGTAGTTTGCTTTGCGAAAAATTGCAAATGGAACTTACAAGCTACAAAAGATAAAGACACTAATTTGTTTCAAGTGGTTAAACTATCGGATAGCCACACTTGATCAAGCACACAACTCCTTCTCCATCATCACCAAGCCAACAAAAAAGTAGTGGGTCACTTCTTGAAGGGCATATTATATGATAGTACAAGTAATATGTTATGGGGAAAACATATCCAACAAACTTTAAATCGTCGTATTAGTGTACATATTTCATACTGGCAGACATGGAGTGCAAAAATATATGATCTAAATCTGTTAAGAGGGACCCCTGAAGAAAGCTTGAAAAGACTTCATTTATATTGTTACAACTTGGAGATGAAGAATCCAGGGACCATTACACATATAAAGACAGGTCACGACAACAAATTTGAATACTTCTTCATGGCTATAAGTTGTGCGATGATATTTCTTATATAATGAGTAATTTCAGTTCTTATTATACATGTATTTGATTTTATGACTAATCTACTAAACTATTGTGTAGGTTCGAGCATTTCAAAGATGTTTGCGTCCTATTATTCTCATTAGTGGGCATGGACTGTAATGACTAAATCCTTCCAATAACATTTGGTGTTGGAAAAACTGAAAAGTTGGGATTCATGGATATGGTTTTTATCAAGACTCAAAGAATGTATTCGGGACATGGGAGTCTTTCGCTATCATATCTGATAGAGCCATTTCCATTGAAATGACCATTTAAATCATGTTTTCGAACACATATCACGGTTACAGTCGTAAAAATTAACCCTAAAATCGCTAATCGCAACAAGTATAAAAGACTTAGAAAGTGATAGTTACCAAAACACAAGATTACGAGCTCCAACACGTAAGAAAAAGTAGACCAAACATATGAAAACTTTAAAAATAAGTGCGTAAATTGCGTCGATTCGTATAAAGAATAATATATCCCGAGAGTACACATCAATACTTTTCCAAATATATAAATTTCGTAAAAATCCAACTTCATATGAGTTAAATATGATTTTTTATATAAAATATAAAAACCAGCCGCACATAAGGAGTGACAATGTAAAAATCTACGTAATGAACGGTTGACCTTTGGATAAAGTCACCAAAAAGAGAATCGTAGTACTTCTCAAGCTAAGAATTTTGAGACGATGAAGGCCAAAAACGGAGTCCGTGCAAGAGAGATATCATTTTTGCAAAATCATTTAGGATTAAAAAATAAGGGCTAAAAATAAAGTCGAAATTAGCCAATACAACCTAAAGGAAAGTTGTAGTAATCAACGATAGCTATGCAAATATATAAAGAACGCCGAAAACGAAGTTCACATGAAAGAGATATGATTTTCTTAAAAACATTTTCGTGCACGCGTCAAGCGCGCCATGCGCGACGCGCACTTCTAACGACTGAATTCGTTGAGATACGGGAAATGTAGGCGAACGAGAGAGTGACATGTGTCTAATGTTAGATGGAGCCAACGCGCGTATGCGTGTCGTGCATATGAATGTGCGCCGCGCGCACACTAAAATCAGGCACTACAAATAGAGACCCTTACCCTCTCTCTTTTCACACCTCACATTACTCTCTACTCTCTCCCATTCAACCAATAGATTTTCCCTTTTCCCAAATGGCTCGACCCTCTCGATGCGAAATCCCGGATCAGTCAAATCACGCTTCAACTGTGGGTTCATGACCCCACTTTTACAAGTTTTTTTTAAGTTTTACCAGGGGGGATACATGTTATAATACTACATTATCGATTTTAATATATATATTATTATTTGTAATATATCAGTAGTTTACAAAATGCATGAAATATTAGAATGATATTATGTCTGCTAGTTACCCTGCCAAAATTTTAAGAATAATATTATGCCTAGTCATTATGTTGCACAAACCATATGATGATATTATACCTGGTACAAACTCTGTGCAAAACTATATGATAATATTATACCAAGTCATTATACTGGCAGATGCTCTAGGGTAACATAGTACCTAGTTGTTATGCTGGCCAACCCTAAGGATAAGCATAGTACTTAGTTGTTACTCTGTCCTAATATCCAATCAAGAATAATAAAAAAGACTACGATATATATATATATATATATATATATATATATATATATATGTATATATATATATATATATATATATATATATATATATATATATTAGTATAATTATGAAAGAGAATCACATCAAAGGAAAACTAAAGATAACAAGATCGATAAACATGCTATAAGGCGAAACAAAATAGTTGTTAAATGAGAACGACAATTCATCCTTTAGTTGATTAGTTTTCAACTAACCCCATTGTAACACCAGTGTTCCAGGTATTTTCATTTGTGGCTCATTTCCTTAAAAGTTTGCAAATTTAGTCCCTACGTTGGGCGTACAAGATAGGTATGTTGGGCGTTGGCGTTTAAGTGATGATCACGGATTCCTTACGTACGTTGGGCGTACGCATAGGTACGTTGGGCGTACTGCTGAAGAGGTCAAACCCTAATATTTATTGTTTGGATCATATTTAAAGAACATTATGACCTCAAACCCTTTCTTAACTCCAGACTCCACCTCTCTAAGCCTCCATTTTGAAACCCTAAGTGTGTGTGTATGTGAGTTTTGAAGGTTTAGAGTGACATTTTTGGTGTTCTTGGTGGTGAAGGAAGACCTTTGGAGTGGTAGTGTTTCACTCAAGCCTTTGGATCCATCAACTACTCATCCCTGTGCATCTTCTAGAGGTATAAATATCCAACCTTGATGCATATTTCATTAGATCTAGCTATATAGTAAGATTTGTTCATTATTGGTCCCATAGTCTAGGATCTTGAGAGTTTGAGCAACTCCATACCTAACGAGGGGTATTTCCTTTCATTTAAAGCATCGTGGTTCATAAAAATTGGATCTTGGTCATTCCCAACCATGCATGGTGGATCTATTAAGCCTTTTGGTCATGAATAAGACTTAGAGTTGGATTTTGGTCTCCTTGTAGCCATGGAAAGGCATAAAGTTTGAAACTTTACGATTCTAGACTTTCATTATATTTAGATTTGAAGTTTATACATTAAGTATTAAGGTATTAAGACCTTAATAGAGTTTTGGACGCCAGTTGAGTACGTTGGGCGTAACCTAGAGTACGTTGGGCGTAGTAGTTTGTGACCCCGTAAGTCTTCTGTGATCAAGTCGTACGCCAAGCATAACAAGACGTACGTTGGGCGTACGCTCATGAAACCTTTTTGGGCCATTTTGGGCCTTGGTTCTCTAGGGAGTTTTGGGTTTTGGTTGTTGGGCCATATGTGGAAGGGCTAAATAGTCTTTTGCCCTTGGTAGGGTAAATTATGTTTTGGACCATTACTCGCGGGTTAAACCCTGATTATTAATTAGGGTTGTTATTGGGTTATGATTAGTGTGAGGATCCGTGTTAGCAGTAGCTCGAGTGTGCGATTCAGTTATCTTCTGTCAGAGGTGAGTCTTCTCACAGTGCTTGTAGGTTAAAGGCACCAATGTCGGCTCATTATGTTGTTATACTCTATGCTAGTTATTATGTGACTCTTACATGTTTGTATGATTTGGATTGAAATAAACCCTTGGGTTGGGCCCATGAGTATATGAAGGATTGGGCCCATATTTGTGTATTAGGGTGGAATATGCCCCAAGGCCAGACCTAGTTGTTTATTGTGCAAGTGGTACTTTGGGGAAACTCACTAAGTCTTATGCTTACAGATTATTTATGTAGTTTCCGGTACTTTCGGTTCAAAAGGAAAGGGCTCAGTGTGATGACATAACATCCTCCCCTCATGATTTCCACACTTTTGATATTTTTACTTTGATATTTTGATACTGTGTTTGGTGTTTGTCTTTGAGATCTTTGGTGAATGAAACTATTGGTTCTATTTTTAAATGAAATATTTTATCACTATTTTCAGTTATTATAAGTTGGTATCAGAGCCTTGGTTTGAGGGACTCGGGCACACTCTCGGGTGTGTCAGAACTTAAACTTAGGAAAATGATAATAATTTTTTCAAAATAAAGTTTTAAATTCTAAATAGATTTCTACTAATTAAAGAGGGGGTGTGTTGTGTGCAATCCTCTGAGCTCAGGTAAGTGATTCCCAAATTACCCATGCATATGTGATATGATTAGAATGCCTGAGATATGAATTCATGCTAGAGCAGGGTTAAGGATACCTTCAGGAATCATATGATAGGATTGTCTGATTTGTGTGATGCCTTATAACCTAGGGGATTTGGATTCTATGTATTGCTTGAGAATTGATATCAGCTCAGTTAATTGCTAAGTGTATGCTTTAAAAGTTTTATACGATTAGGATCATATAGCCCTAGAATAATTGATTTAGCCTTATTTCATGTTCCTTGCCTGGTTGTGGAATTAGGGTAGAATCATTATTTGACCATCTGTGTGATCCCATTTTGTGTATAACTTCCTTGCATAAGGCAACCAGCAGTGTTGATTGAGATTCTTTGTATGGTAGAGGTGGTCATATTAAGAATTCCTAGGAGAGCCTAGGTAATGCCATAATAGATTTGGTATGTTGTATAGCATAATATTGGTATATGAATTTAGTGTCGTGACTTAGAGAAATCAGGACGGCTCTTGAGGAGGGTACAAGTTGGTGTGGAAGATAATATTGAGTCTGTACTACTAGAAGCACATGATATGTACTCGAGACAAGGATGGACTTGGAGACTCTAAGGAGACATGTATAGTAAGAGTTCCCTTGAGATTTATGTTGATTATTTATATGTTTGTATTTCATTTTGAGTATGGTGGTGATCACTTGAGGAGGAGGTTCTGGCTCTGGTTCTGGTTCTGGTTCTGGCTCGGGCACAGAACCGATTGATGAGAGGTTGTACGAGTTTATTACGGTCGAGGTCACTCGTAGTATCGTAGATGCTACTCCTGTGATGTTTGGTACCATCCAGGAGGGGATTATGGAGCTCATGAAAGAGCGGCTCAGGGCCTTTCAAGCCAAGATTGTTGTGGGGTAGTTAGGAGCGCGAACTCCCTCATTTTGGTAGTTCAAGGCTTGTGGAGCTCCAAAGTTCTTTGGGGCTAAGGACCCCATCACTAGCCGATGTTGGATCACTGACATGGAGATTGCTCAGCGGATGAGAATCTGCCTGGAGGGGGCAAAGGTAGGTTTTGCATCCTGCCTACTGAGTGATCGAGCATGTGACTGATGGGATGAGGTCGGCAGATCTGTGAGGACTGCGACAGTGGCAACCATGTCTTGGGAGGAGTTCATTTCAAGATTTCAGCGAGAGTTTGCACCAGTGATCGAGGTGAAGCAACTGACAATGAAGTTTTAGGACCTTCGCCAGACTACTAAGATTGTTCCAAAGAGCACCGCCAAATTCCAGGAGAGGGATCTTTTGGTTCCGTGGTACACTCCAAATGAGGAGACGAGGAAGATGAGAAATCATGACATGTTGAGGGATGACATCAAGGAGTTTACAAGCTATTTGGAGTGCAAGACCCTGAATGATATGATTGAGAGGGTCTGCGAGCGGAAGATTGAGCTAGAGCTTCGGACGAAGCGCAAGCCCGAGTAGGTGCGGACTTTCGTGGGCCAGGCAAAGAGGCCCAAGACTTCTAATTTTCATTATAGGGGACAACAGGTTCGGGGTCACTGTGGCAAGTGAAACAAGCTGCACGGTGGGGCATGTCGAGCAGTGGGTCCAGACTGTTTTAGATGTGGTCAGATGGGTCATATCGGTAGGGACTGTCCCTAGGGTGCTTTGATTTTCTTTCATTGCAATCATACTGGCCATAAAAAGGATGATCGCCCGAGATTGTTTGGAGGATCAATGGCGGCATCTACACCAGCCACCTTGAGGATTACTGATGGCCGCCAGGGCAAGGCGGAGATACATGTGGTGAAGAGCAGGGCATTTCAGCTGACTACCGATGAGGCTCGAGCAACACCGGATGTGGTTACTGGTATGTAATTTTATTATATATGTATTCCTTTCTTTATTTATGCTTATATTTTATTTGATCATGTATAGGGACTTTCTTAGTCAATGGTATGACTACTTATGTCCTGTTTGATTCAGGTACTACCCGATCCTTTGTATCTCTTGCGCTTAGCAAGAAGTTTAGTGATGCTCTTGGGATTCTGGATTATCCGTTGGAGGTTGATATTGTTGATGATCGTTCTGTGAGTGCTTTGAGGTTTCATCATGGGTGTGTTCTGAACCTGTTCAGCGAGAGGTACTCTATTGATTTGGTGTCTATTCCTCTGTGAGGGTTAGAGGTTATCATCGGGATGGACTGGTTGGGTCCCAATGGGGCCATGATTAACTGTGAGCACCACTAGTGAGAGTTTGAACACCAAGTGAGAGAGAACTGATTATTCCTTGCAAGGTTGCTTCACACAGAACGGATCTCTATTCAGTTGTGAGGGCTAGGAGATATCTTCAGCAGGGTTGTTCTGGATTTCTGGCTTATGTGGCGGATACCCGGGTTGAGGGCACAACGACATTGAGTGAGGTTCCCATTGTTCAGGTTTCCCTAATGTGTTTCCTGAGGATTTTCCAGCAGTACCTTCTGAGAGGCAGGTCGAGTTTCGGATTGATCTGGTTCCTGGTGTGGCCCCAATAGCCAAGGCATTTATATCGCTTGGCACCACCGGAGATGCAGGAGTTGTCTACACAACTTCCGGAGATGTTAGACAAGGGATTTATTCGACCGAGTAGCTCGCCTTGGGGAGCACCGATCCTGTTCGTGAAGATGAAGGACGGTTCTCACAGGATGTGTATTGACTACCGGAAGTTGAACAAGTTAATGGTGAAGAACCGTTACCCACTTCGGAGGATCGACGATTTGTTTGACCATCTTCAAGGTGCATCTTGGTTTTCCAAGATTGATTTGCGATTAGGTTACCATCATATGAGGGTTAGAGACAAGGATGTGCATAAGTTATCTTTCAGAATCTGTTATGGTCATTACGAGTTCGTGGTGATGCCTTTTAGGCTCACCAACACGCCTGCAGCGTTCATGGATCTCATGAACCGGGTATGCAGGCCGATGCTGGATCATTCAGTGATCATATTTATTGGTGATATTCTAGTCTATCCCAAGACCAAGGAGCAGCACGAGGATCATTTTTGGGAGGTATTGGAGACCTTGAGGATGGAGAGGCTATATGCCAAGTTCTCCAAATGTGATTTTTGGTTGCACGAGCAATAATTCTTGGGGCACATCGTCAACTAGAAGGGTATATTGGTCGATCTGGCCAAGACCAAGGCCGTGATGTGATGGGAGGTTTCGAGAAACCTATCTGAGATTCAGAGCTTCCTAGGCCTTGAGGAATATTACCGAAGTTTTATTCAGGATTTCTCCAAGATTGTTGTACCATTGACCTATTTGACAAAGAAGAATGTTACTTTTCGGTGGGGGTCCGATTAGCAGTTGGGTTTTGAGAGACTGAGACAGAGATTGTATGAGGCCCCGATTCTCATGCTACCCGAGGGTATAGATGATTTTGTGGTTTATTGTGATGCCTCTATATCGTGTTTGAGATTTATTCTTATGCAGAGGGGTCACGTGATTGCTTACACTTCGAGGCATCTGAAGCCTCATGAGGAGAATTACCCTACGCATGATTCGGAGTTGGGGGCAATGGTTTTTGCCTTCAAGATTTGGAGGCACTATCTGTACGAGGTTAGGTGTACTATCTACATCGACCACAAGAGCTTGAGGCACCTGATGGTGTAAAGTCTAATTATTTTAGGTATTCACTTTAACCCTTGAATTGTGCTTTATTTTCAAGATAAATCCCCAATGGCAATTTCATAATTTCGGAGTCAGCTTGGGTACGCAGGGCACACACATTTGTACGTAGGGCGTACCCGAGCTCGCATTAGTGCGCTGGTACGCAGGGCGTATGCAACCAGGGTGCAAACCTTATATTTTAGGGTTTGGACCCTATTTAAACACATTTATGGCCACATGCACCTTCTTATCTTCAGCCCGCTTCCTCATTTCGAAACCCTAAAGAGTGTTAGTGCATTGTGAAGATTGCAGAGCCATTTTTGGTGTCATTTGGAGCTTTTGGAGTTGAAGGAAGAGCATTGAGGTTGTGGTGTTTCACTCAAACCTTTGGATCCAACATTTTGTCCCTCTTGTGCACCTTGTGGAGGTAAAAAGCTTCAACCTTGGTCTAGAAATCTTATGGATCTAGTTTTAGCTCAAATTTGTTCCCCTTTTTGCCCAAACTTGGTCTTTGTGAGTAGAAGGTACTCCAAGGCATTTGAATTATCCTTTCAGATGTTTTGAGGGGTGTTAAGTCATAAAGTTGTGTTTTTGGTCATTAGTTTCTATCCATGCATGTGTTAGATTGTCTTAATGGGTTAAGAGACTAGGGTTTTTACAGTTAACGTCTTAATAGCCATGCTAAACCATACAGTTGGAAACTTTATGGTTAAGAAGGGAGTACGCCTCGCATACTCACTGAGTTAGCCCGATTGACTTGGCCAACTGCATAGTACACCCCGCGCACGAAGGGAGTATGCCCTGCATATTCACTGAGTTAGCCCAGTTGACTCGGTCGGCTTCGACCTGATTTCTAGGGTTTGACCAAGGGGTATTTTAGGTATTTTGACATATATGCTGAGTTTTGTATCTTGGAATTTATTAAGGTGATTGGTAGCATTGATCACGGAGCAGAATGCTATTCAGTTTGCTTATCTGTTTATGAGGTGATTTTTCTCACTATATCCATGGATCGAAGACACCAATTTCAGACCATTTCTTGTTATGTGGAATGCTAGTTGTCTTTGTGATAATTGTCTAAAAGACCAGGATTTGGCACCTGGCACTTGTATGTAAGACGAGATTTGGCCCCCAGAATTGCAAGGAAAGACCATGGGGGTAGCCCATGGCACTTTTATGTAGGACCAGGATTTGGCCCTCGACATTGTATGGAAAGACGATGGGGCAGCCCATGGAACTTGTATGTAAGACCGAGATCTGGCCCTCGCCATTGCAAGGAAAGACCATAGGGGTAGCCCATGGCACTTGTATGTTTTTTGTATGTGGTATTTTATGGAACTCACTAAGATTTATGCATACAGTTTATGTTTATGATTTCAGGTAATTTCGGCTTGAAAGGGAAGGGCCCGACGTGATGGCACAACATCCTCCCCACATGATTTCTGCATTTGATATATTTGTACTATGATGTTTTGAATATTATCACTTGGTGTTGATTTTGAACAATTAATGAATGATTGATGAACTTTTAATAGAAAATTTTAATTATTGTTTTCGGGATGCTACAAGCTGGTAACAGAGCCTTGGTTCCAGTGATTCGGGCATACTTTCGAGTGTGTCAGAACTTAAACTGAGGAAATGATAATTTTCTTAAGGAAAAATGAAATTAAACTCCTAAAAAGGTTTTTATCAAATATCAGGTGGTGTGATGCCTGCGATCAGCCGAGCTCAAGTAAGTGGTTCCCAAATTACCCATACTTATGTGTTATGATTAATATGCTTGATATGAGAATTGCATGCTAGATTAGCGTTAGGGATACCTTAAGGAATCATATGATAGAATTACCTGATTTGTGTGATGCTTTATAGCCTAGTAGAACTTGATTTTATGTATTACTTGGAATTGATATCGGCTCGGTTAATTGCTAAGTGTATGCTTTCAAAGTTGTATATGATTAGGATTGTATAGCCCTACAATGATCGATTTGGCCTCATTTCATGTTCCTTGTTTGGTTGTGGACTTAGGGTTGAATCGTCATTTGACAGTCTATGTTATCCTATTTTGTGTATAACTTGCATGCATAAGGCAACCAGCGGTGTTGATTGAGGTTCTTGCTATTGCGAATAGTGAAAGTTGAAATTCCCAAGGAAAGCCTAGGATGCGTGTGTTGTATAGCATTGGATTGGTTTATGGTTTTAGTATGGTGACTTGGTGGAATCAGGATTGACCTTGAGGAAGGTGTGGGTAGGTGTGAAAGGTAGTATTGGGCCCATACTACTGGAAACACAAGATATGTACTTGAGTCAAGGGCAGACCTGACCACTCTAAGGAGGCCGTTGTGATGGGAAATTTCCCTTGAGTCATAAGCTGATTGTTTATATGTTGTGTTTCAGTTTGAGGATCGTGATGACTACTTGAGGAGGTTTAGGTTCGGGTTCTGGTTCTGGTTCGGGCTCAAGTTCAGGTGTTGAACCAACTGATGAAAGGCTGTGTGAGTTCATTTCGGCTGAGGTTAATCGCGATATCTTGGATGCTACCCATGTGTTGTTCGGTACCATCAAATAAGGGATTATGGAGTTGATGGATGAGAGGCCCAGGTCTTTTCGAGCCGAGATTGCTGCAGGTCAGATTGGAGCTCGAGCTCCCTCATTCCGGGAGTTCAAGGCATGTGGAGCTCCTGAGTTATTTGGGGCTAAGGACCCCATCTCTAGCTCCTGAGTGCGCATTTCATACTGATTGCCTAGAGCATATCCGCAGAGAAGTTAGTTGACAACTATGTTCGGGAGGTGATAGTTCGGCATGGGGTGCCAGTTTCGAATCGGGATGTTCGTTTCACCTCAAGATTTTGGAGGAAGTTTCACGAGGAGCTAGGTACTAAGCTGCATTTTAGTACCACATATCTTCCCTATAATGACGGCCAAAGCAAGCAAATGATTCAGACGCACGGAGATATGCTCTGGGCTTGTGTGTTGGATTTTGGAGCGAATTGGGATACTTACCTTCAATTGGTCGAGTTCTCGTACATCAAAAACTATCATACCGGTATTGACCGACCACCATTTGAGATGTTGTATGGAAGAAAGTGCAGGACCCCGGTTTTGCTGGGGGAGGTCGGGCATCGAGTCATGGGGAGTACAAAGGTTGTACTCGAGACTTTTGAGTTGATTCAACTGGTGTGCGACAAGTTGCAAGTCTCGCAAAGCCGGTAGAAGAGTTATGCAGATCGGTGGCATTCGGACCTAGAATTTTAGGTAGGAGATTGGGTGCTTCTGAAGGTGTCACCTTGGAATGGTGTCATTCGATTTTGGAAGCGGTGCAAGCTGGGCCCGAGGTTCATTGGAACTTTCAGGATTTTAACCAGGGTGGGTAAAGTTACATACCTGTTGGATCTTCCTGATGAGATTAACCAGATCCATAACACCTTCCACATGTCACAGCTTTGGAAGTGTGTGGCCGATGAGTCCAGAATTGTTCTTATGGATGATATTTAGGTCAATGATCGCCTGAATTTTGTGGAGAGGCCGATGGCGATCTTAGATCGAAAGACGAAGGCTCTGCGTAACAAAGAAGTGTCACTAGTCAAGGTTCAGTGGCAACATAGGAAGGGTTCCGAATGGACATGGGAGCCTGAGGCGGAAATGCGAGATCACTACCCTAACTTATTCACAACAGCAGACTTCGAGGACGAAGTCTAGTTCAAGTGGGGGAGAGTTGTAACATCTAAATATTTCAGGTATTTGAGTAGAAGGTCTCAAAGTTGTTCCCCTTTTGTCCCAAATTTGGTCTTTGTGAGTAGAAGGTACTCCAAGGCATTTGAGTTATCCTTTCAGAGGTTTTGAGGGGTGTTAAGTCATAAAGCTGTGTTTTTGGTCATTAGTATCTATCCATGCATGTGTTATATTGTCTTAATGGGTTAAGAGACTAGGGTTTTTGGAGTTAAGGTCTTAATAGCCATGTTAAACCATAAAGCTGGAAATTTTATGGTTAAGAACATCTTCTTTAGCCTGGATTTGACTTTTGGACGTGAGTGCTTAGGGAATTAAGCACTTAATAGGAAAGGTGGTGAGCAGTCGCATACGTTAGGCGTACCGAGGGGTATGCTGCGCGTACGAGGTCAGCTCCCCAATCCTCGGTCAACTGCGTAGTACGCCCCACGTACGAAGGGAGTACGCCCCGCGTACTTACTGAGTCAGCCCAATTGACTCGGTTGACTTTGACCGGATTTTCTAGGGTTTGACCTAGGGGTATTTTAGGTATTTTGACCTATATGCTGAGTTTTGTGTCTTGGAATTTATTAAAGTTATTAGTAGCATTGATCACAGACAAGGATCTGGCCGTTGGCACTTGTATGTAAGACCGGGATTTGGCCCCCAACATTGCAAGGAAAAACCATGGGGGTAACCCTTGACACTTGTATGTAACACCGGGATTTGGCGCTCAACATTTCAAGGAAAGACCATGGTGGTAGCCCATGTCACTTGTATGTAAGACCGAGGTTTGGCCCTCGGTTTTGCAAGGAAAGACCATGGGGGTAGCCCATGACACTTGTATGTTTTGTGTATGTGGTATTTTGGGGAACTCACTATTATGCTTACAGTTTATGTTTATGACTTCAGGTACTTCCGACTTGAAAGGGAAGGGCCCAACATGATGGCACATCATCCTCCCCACATGATTTCCGGATTTGATATATTTGTACTCTAATGTTTTGAATATTATCACTTGGTGTTGATTTTGAACAATTAGTGAATGATTGATGAAATTTTAAAAGAAAAATTTTATTACTGTTTTCGGGATGTTACAGATGGATCAGCCGAATTTGAATATGCGACAACTAAGATGCTTGGATGTGGTAAAGGATTATGATTGCGAGATCTTGTACCACCCTGGGAAGGCCAATGTAGTGGCCGATGCCTTGAGTCTGAAGGCAGTGAGTACACCTATAGGGGATATATGTATGAGGATGGTTATCATTTCCCCTTTGCTGGATTTTATCAATAAGGCTCAGGTGGAGGGTTTGAAAAAGGAGAATTGGAAGGAAGAGAAGATCATAGGGAAAAATCCTTTATTCATCAGAGATAGTCAAGGTTTGTTGACTCAGTATGGTAGACTTTGGGTTCCGGCTATTGGTGAGGTGAGGCAGACAGTTCTAGAAGAGGCTCATAAGTCAAAGTTTTCGATCCATATGGGGGCCACAAAGATGTATAGGGATTTGAAGTTGATTTATTGGTGGCCCCGTATGAAAAGGGAGATAACATGGTTTGTATAGCGGTGCCTGACTTGTAGGAAAGTCAAGGCTGAAAATTAGCGACCCCATGGTAAGATGCAACCGTTGCCCATTCCCATGTGGAAGTGGGATTAGATCACCATGGATTTTATTACAAAGTTGCCAAGGACGATACGTGGATTTGATTCTATCTGGTTCATTGTTGATAAAGTGACCAAGAGCGCACACTTCATTTCGATTGCCGAGAGTATATCTGCTGAGAAGTTGGCCGAAATTTACATGCAGGAGGTGGTGGTTCGACATAGGGTGCCAGTATCAGTGATTTCTGACCGAGATGTTCGTTTCACCTTTAGGATTTGGAGGAGGTTTCATGAGGAGTTGGGTACTCAGCTGCACTTCAGTACAACATACCACCCCCAGACCGATAGACAGAGTGAGTGGACGATCCAGTCGCTCGAAGATATGCTCTGGGCGTACGTGTTAGATTTTAGAGGGAGTTAGGATACTTACCTTCCACTGGACGAGTTCTCCTACAACAAAAGTTATCATGCCAGTATTGGTTGACCACCCTTCGAGATATTGTGTGGGAGGAGGTGCATGACCCCGGTTTGCTGGGGCGAGGTCGGGCATTGGGTCATGGTGAGTATTATGGTGGTTGTCAAGACCACCGAGATGATACAACATGTGCGAGATAGATTACGAGTCACACAAAGCCGGAAGAAGAGCTATACAAATCATCAATATTTGGACCTCGAGTTTCAGTTAGGAGATTTCATGCTTTTGAAGGTGTCGCCTTGGAAAGGTGTCATCCGATTTCGGAAGCAGGCAAGTTGGGCCCCCGATTTATTGGTCCCTTCAGGATTACCGCCTGGGTGGGAAAGGTTACATACCGACTGTATTTTCCTAATGAGCTTAGTCAAATCCACAAAACCTTCCATGTCTCTCAGTTACGGAAGTGTGTAGCCGATGATTCGGCGGTGATTCCTTTGGATGATATTCAGGTCGATGAGCGCCTGAACTATATGGAGAGACCGATTGCGATTCTTGACAGGAAGACCAAGGCTCTGCACAAGAAAGTGGTGAACCTGGTGAAGGTGCAATGACAACACCAGAAAGGCTCGGAATGGACGTGGGAGCCTGAGGCCGAGATGATGGAGCACTACCTAGACTTGTTTGTAGCAACGGACTTCGAGGATGATGTCTGATTCAAGTGGGGAGATTTGTAACACCAGTTTTCCAGGTATTTTCATTTGTGGCTCATTTCCTTAACAATTTGCAAATTTGGTCCCTATGCTGGGTGTACGAGATAGGTATGTCGGGGATAGGCTTTTAAGTGATGATCGCAGATTCCTTGCGTACGTTGGGTGTACGCATAGGTACACAGGGCGTACTGCTGTAGAAGCAAACCCTAATTTTTAGGGTTTGGACCCTATTTAAATAACATTATGACCTCAAACCATTTCATAACTCCAGCCTCCACCTCTTTAATCCTCCATTCCGAAACCTAAGTGTGTATGTGTGTGTGTGTGTGTGTGAGTTTTGAAGATTTAGAATGACATTTTTGGTGTTCTTGGTGGTGAAGGAAGACATTTGGAGCGGTGGTGTTGCACTCAAGCCTTTAGATCCAACAACTACTCATCCTTGTGCATCATCTAGAGGTATAAATCTCTAACCTTGATGCATATTTCCTTAGATCTAGCTATATCTTAAGATTTGTTCATTATTGGTCCCATAGCCATGGATCTTGAGAGTTTGAGCAACTCCAGACCTAATGAGGAGTATTTCCTTTCATTTAAGAGCATTGTGGTTCATAAAAATTGGATATTGGTTGTTCTAAACCATTCATGGTGGATCTATTAAGCCTTTTGGTTATGAATAATACTTAGAGTTGGATTTTGGACTCCTTGTAGCCATGCAAAGGCATAAAGTTTGCAACTTTATGATTCTAGACGTTGATTAGATTTGGATCTCAAGTTTGGACGTTAAGTCTTAATGTATTAACACCTTAATAGAGTTTTGGACGCCTGTTGACTATGTTGGGCGTAACCTAGAGTATGTTGGGCGTATTGGGTTGCGACCCCGTAAGTCTTCGTCTTCCATGATCAAGCCATATGCCGATCATAACAAGACGTACATCGGGTGTACGGTCAGGAAACCTTTTTGGGCCATTTTGGGCCTTGGGTCTCTAGGGAGTTTTGGGATTTGGTTGTTAGTCCATATGTCGAAGGGCAAAATGGTCTTTTACCCTTGGTAGGGTAAATTATGTTTTAGACCATTCTTCGTGGGTTAAACCCTGATTATTAATTAGGGTTATTATTCGGTTATGATTATTGGTAGGAGACGTGTTAGCAGCTGCTCGAGTGTGCGATTTAGTTATCTTCTGTCAGAGGTGAGTCTTTTCATTGTGCTTGTGGGTCGAAGGCACCAATGTCGGCCCACTATGTTGTTATATTGTATGTTAGTTATTATGTGACTCTTACATGTTTGTATGATTTGGGTTGAAATAAACCCTACGTCTGGGCCCCATGGATGGGCCCATGATTATATGATGGGTTGGCAGAAACCGACATATTTGTGTATTGGGCTGTAATACGCCCCAGGGCTAGGCCCAGTTGTTTTTTTGGTACATGGTACTTTGGGGAAACTCACTAAGCCTTGTGTTTATAGTTTATTTTTATGGTTTCAGGTACTTATGGTTCAGAAGGGAAGGGCCCGGCGTGATGACACAACACCCTCCTTTCATGATTTCCGCACTTCTGATATTATTACTCTGATATTTTGATACTGTGTTTGGTGTTTGTCTTTGAGATCTTTGGTGAATGAAACTATTGGTTCTTTTTAAAAATGAAAATTTTTATCACTATTTTGGGTTGTTACAACCGTCCTATAATCATTAAATCTTAGGTGAACGTGAATGATATGTATAGATCTATACGGGGCTGACACCTCCACCTGCGGTTGCTAGCTACGACCTTGACGGTAAAGTCACAATATGCATTAATTTCTAAACTACATTACAACGTCCGGTGAAGCATTGTACGAGGAAAATATCTAGTCAAAAGCTAGATTATAGAAACTCACTGTAACAAATGTTCGGCCAACATTAATAAAACAAACTACCTAAAGGGAAATGCCTTGAAGTAGTAATAGTATATATCAATAAAATGAAAAGGGCGAATCATCTTAAAAGAAAAAGATATAGAATTACCAGAAAATATATTAATATATATACCCAAGTAAACAAATACAAGAATCATTATAGGTACTTTCCTAAGTATCTTATCAAATACCTACTCAAAATTAAACGAGTGTATAAATCTAAATATTCTTGAAAGAAGGAAAGTGAAATAAAAAGGGAATGCCAAAGGAAAGATAACACACTATGAATCAAAGATAGTGAAAGAAAGCACGCGTTAGAGAGTTAGAGTATAAGAGGAGTTACGAAAACATATATATTTATAAACAAAGATCCTATATTTAAAACTTTCACAATGAGTATTTTCAATAAATTATAAAAACGTATGAACTTACCAACATTATGTTGACCGTTTCCAAAATCACATGTATTCCTAAGGAGCAGACGAAGAGAAGATCTTTCAGAGATAGTACTATACGCAAAGAATTAGGTAGATTATAACATGTAAAATACTTAATGTAATCATTGTTTAAAATAAATTTTATGTACTGTTGGGTTTATGTCCTATGGTTATGATATTCAACAAACATTGCGCAGCTCGGCGTTTTCGCCGCCGGCTGATGGTGTGACAACAACCACCTGAGGGATCACACCTGGTGTAGGTGTACCATCTATCCTACTGTTGGGATTTGTCTCCATTATCCAAATCTACAAATTTAAGATGTTAAACAGCTAACTAACATAATAATCTTACAATAGTTTTTCCATAAAAAAATATTATGAAACATAATGGACCTTAAATGCATAGACTAATCCATGCACAATATATGTAGTTTTACTGTCGATTCTTGGATGGATGGGATTCAAGTGCTCCTCTATCTTATCAAAGACAATATGCAACTATTTGTAAGTTAAATCCCATATTGCTCTTCCCCAGGGGTACCTATGTCAATAATTACATTTCATAACTATAAATTAAAAAAATCATTTCATATAATATAGATTAATTATGCATATTAACCTCGTCCAAATCAGGTGCGAGTGTAAAATATTAGTTCTGTACTGGCTGTCGTGGGTATCTCGCATAAAATCCTAGCTCTAACATATACAACACGGAAACTCACACAATGTCTTCATCTGATAATAGATGAAATGAATTATTGAACACTTGAATAACATCAACAAACTTTCACTAACTATGAAGCTAAAGTATATCGAAATACACATTGTCTGAACTATGTCGAAGATGAAATAGTCGGGAAATACTCCCTGAAACGCAAGCCCGTTACAAGGCAGAAAGCTCTCCGGTAAAAGCAAACCCAGTAGTCATGATTGAAAATAGAAGCTCCTCCAGGTCAACCTGAGGATAATTAGTAGCTTCCTTGCACATAAGGTAATGACATAGTAAAAGATAACATTCTACACATATCGACATGTTAACATAAGCACCAAAACAAGATGCCTGAAACATGGCAACACGTTTTGTTGTTTGTAAACGGGTTATGATTTCTCGACCAAGTTCAGGTTTACAGGTTGTAATCACAACCACTTAATATGTTTTGTCATGCTACAATGAAAGGAAATTTAATTAGCCCTTTGCCGCATGTTCCAGACTAAAATTACTATGTTCTGGACAACATTTCAGACTAGAATTGTTGGGATGAAAACTAATCGGGTATATGGCTCGAATCTACACTTATACCCTCGGTAGGCCGAACTAGGATTGTATGTTGAATCAGTTTTATACCCGAACCCAGAGCATACATCTACCTAAGAGTATGTACCAATCCATGTATAAGTACCGAAACATAAAGGATAACGACTAAACTACGATATGTCATCACAACAGTATTAAAAGACATTGGAACTCAAAGTAATTGACATGTATTACGATGGTGATTGAATAGATCCTTTTACTTATGAAGAACAATTGTCTAACGGCTAACAAGTACATAAACATGTACATTCAAGCATATGACCATTAATGCGACAAGATGGTAAACCTGCTCGTTACATGAAGAAGTCACCACCTCTTCACGTCCACTATAAATGACTAACTTAAACCACTACACAAGGTACGCAAAAAACATATACTCACTTAAAAAATCTAATACGATATTACATAAATCTTCTTTAGATCCTCTATAACTTAATCATCGAAGTGTTGACCTAGGATCTCCTCCAAGTCATCGACTTACGAGTTGTTTGTGTTTCCAGGTCAATTGATTATTGACTAATCGTATCTTCAAGCTAAGCAATGGAAGACGGAACCGGAGGCACATCAAGTGGCAGCGTCCATGGGACCCCGCGACTAATGGGTAGGGAGGATAACCTAGTTGTCGATGCGAGTCCCATCACAAGAGTGCAAAACCTTGAAGGTCCCAGAGAAACACCACAGATCACCACGATGGTAGGAAACGAAAACGTAACATAGGAAGATCGTATGGAGGAAAGAGAAGCATGTCGAAAGGATTTAGTAGTGGAAGAACTGGAGATATAAGAGGTTGAGGATTTTAAAAGTTTCACGGCCATGAGCAGACGACAAAAAGAAAGAAGTGAATAAAAAGCTCGTCGTGAAGAAGAAGAAAGGGACCTAGTTTCCATTTACACAAGTCAAACGAACTACTCATATGAGATAGAGAAAGAAAAGAAGAAGCTGGAGAAAAGGATAAGCAGGAAGGAAGTAAGTTCCGACCTTTCACACTCCAAAAAGGCTAAAAAGAACTCTCGTAAGAGCCAAGAGATATCACCAGAATTAGTGGAGGCAAAACAATACAACCCATACTTCAAAAACTTGAACTTTCATTCACCTTTTACATATGATATCAGTGAAACACCCATACAAAAAGGAATAAAAGGGCCAAGGGTGTCGTCATATGATAGAATCGGAGATCCAGATGATCAAGTTTCAAATTTCCAATGGGTTATCAAAATGATCCCAATGGACCCAAAATTATGGAGCTTGTACTTTAAAAGAACATTAGACGGGTCAGCCCAATACTGGTTTGCAAGCCTACCTCCATGAAGTATAGGAAGTTGTAAGGAGCTATGCAAAAAGTTTTGTAACAACTTTATTCAATAGAGGAGATTCCAACAACAGGCACATGTGATATTTTCTTGTCGGCATCGCGAGGGAGAATCAAACAAAGCATACTTTAAAAGTCTCAATGAAATTATCATAAAAATGCCAACGAGGGACGACCCCATGATTATAGCAGTGTTTACTTACAGTCTCTTGGAAAGGGAGTTTTTTCGAAAGCTAGTAGAAAGAAAATGGATAAGTGCAGAAGAAATGATACGCAAAGTTAACGGATTTATGAGACAAAAAGTAGAGAGCGCAGAAAAAGCAAGAATTAAGGTAAGATGGTGGCCGAAAGAGGAAGACGATAAGAACGAGCCAAGCCATACATACCCCATTTGCCAACAATAACTCTCGGTTTAATCAAAATCAAAGATTTCCCCATAAGGGAAGGGGTGGGCAATATGATTGTTTCCAACCATACCGATACGAGATGTATGAGGCGTATACACCCAGGAGCCCGTACAGGGGTGTTGTTCCGATAGAACCAAAAATACCTTTGGGACCCAAACAAGTGTTGCGACTTTCATAAGAAGTTAGGACATGCAAGGGAATACTGTGAAAGCGTCAAAAGGGAAAAGGAGAAGAATAGATCATTTAAAGTAGGAGGAGGACGTACTTTGAAGAAGGAAGAAGCATGAGTTTATGAAGCTGAGATCGCCATGATACAAGGAGGTGGAATTGATGTTAAGTCGTTCAAGAAGCAGAAAGTAGTTAACATTGAGTTTAATCATCATGATACCATACCATTTGACCACCAGGGGACTGAACCTCTTATAATCAAGGCCACGGTAGGAAGAAATTTAATATGAAGGATTTATGTGGATAACAGAAGTTTCTTCAGCATCATTTACGAGCATTATCTGAGATGCTTACCAACGAAAATCCAAAAGTATGTTAGACCTCCACTTCGGCGGTGGTGGGTTTCGTTGGCCAATCAATATGGCCGGTTGGGAAAATCTCACTACCCTTCACATTGGAAGATTACAGGGGAAGCATCCAAAAACCATCCTTGAGGAGTTCCTTATAATAAAAGCACCCTCTCCTTATAACATGTTGTTAGGAAGAATGAGTCTATGAAAATTACAGGCAGTCCCATCCACAGCTCATGGCTTGCTAAAATTTCCATCTGATGACGATGTCATAATAGTTCAAAGCACAACGCTAGGTCCATATGAGCATAGTCATGTCGTACAACCTAAATTAACCGAACCGATGTTCAAGGAAGGAAGCTCATCGGTGGACATCGAGGAGGTGGTTATCAACGAAAAGCATGAAGAACAGAAGGTCAAGGTGGTTGTTGAGTTGCCAGGATCCTTTCAAAAAAGGCTTAATAGTCTTACTAAAAAATATGTGGATAGATTCGTATGGAAACCTAAAGATATGGTCGAGTCCCCAGATCAATGATAGAACATCGACTCAACATTAATCCTAACCACGCTTCTGTCAAACAAAACAAGTGCACAATGGCAAAAGAAAGAAATGAGATAGTTAATAAGGAGGTCAAGCACCTAGTAGCAGCATGGGTCATGAGGGCTATGTAGTTTACAAAATGGATTGCCAACCAGGTAATGGTACAGAAGGGTGGTGGTACAATGCGAATGTGCGTCGATTTCACTGACCTTAGCAAGGCATGTCCAAATGACAGTTACCCTCTCCCTATAATAGAACAGAAAATCGATTCATTTGGAGGATTCAAGTGGAAATCCTTTTTAGATGTGTATAAGGTAGATCATCAGGTGAAAATTGCAGCATCAAACGAAGACAATACAAACTTCCATATGGAGAAGGGCATGTTTTGTTATACAAAGATGCCTTTTGGGTTGTGGAATGCAGGAGCAACATATCAAAGGCTGGTGGAAAAGTTGTTAGACGAACAAATAGGAAGAAACAAAGAAGTATATGTAGATGATATGGTGATGAAAAGTAAAGGCGATGACAAGTTCCTAGAAAACATAGAAGAGACTTTGATGCAGCTCCAGCGAACCAATATGAAGCTTAATCCAAAAAAGTGTGTATTAGGGGCATAGAAGGGCAGGTTCCTCAGTCACATTATAACCACATCGGGTATAGAAGCAAACCCAGAAAAGATAGAAGCCCTGTTGAAGGTAGGAACACCAAATACTGTGAGAGACATAAAAAATCTAAACGGTAAATTGGCAGCGCTAGGGAGGTTTTTAGCAAAATCAGCAGAACAAACGTTGCTTTTGTTCCAAGTGTTAAAAATACATATGGGCAAGAATTATATTACATGGTCGAGCAAAGCCGAGGAGGCTTTTCAGAAATTAAAACAACACCTCAAACACTTTCCAATTTTGGCAAGCTCGATCACAGGTGAACCGTTGATAATATACTTATCAACAAGTCAAGATGTAATCGGAGCAATGTTAATGGCAGAAATAGATAAGAAGCAGATTTATGTCTACTTCATTAGTAGAGTGATACATGAAACTAAATGAAATTACTCGATAGTGGAGAAGTTGGTCCTCTATTTAGTTTATGTGGAAAGGCGACTACACAGGTAGTTCCAATCACACCCGATCTTGGTGCTAACAAACCAACCAATGAAGCAGATCCTAATGCAACCATAATGATCATGGTGAATGACTAAATGGGAAATTGAATTAGAGGAACACGACATAAGCTATAAGCCAAGGGTTAGTATCAAGGGTCAAGCCCTTGCGGATTTCCTAACCAAAATGCCAGATGATCATATATGTCCCTCAGCATCTACCGAGGATGATCTCAGTTACTCACAAATCCCGAACCAGACTAGTACAGGAGACTGGATACTATACACAGATGGGGCATCAAGCAAATACAGTTCAGGAGTAGGGATCATCCTTGCCATCCTACAAGGAGATAAGTCAACTTATGCGTTGAGATTCGAATTTTCATGTTTAAATAATGAAGTAGAGTACGAGGCTTTGCTTGCAGGTATGCGATTAGCAAGGGGAATGAACATTTCGAGAATAAAAAGTATTTTGTGACTCAATGTTAGTTGTCAACCAGATTAAGGGGGATTACGAAGCAAAAGAAGTGCACATTCAAAAGTATATGGCACATTGAAAGAATGGATTAAGAAGTTTCAAGCGTTTGAAATCACACAGGTCCCATGATCAAAGAATAAAGAAGCATATGCCTTAATCAAGCTAGCATCAGTGGTTTTCAAACACCTCCCAAAAAAGGTATTGGTAGAAGTACTACCAAAGAAGAGCATCGAAGGGCTAGTTAATGGAAGTAGTGGAGCTATCAGAGGAAGAAGAAGCATGGATGACGTCGTACATTCTTTTTCCTAAAAAAATGGAATATTGCCAGCAGACGAAAAACAAGCTCAAAACGTACGAATCAATGCAGCACATTATACCATGTATGAAGATCGATTGTACCGGAAAGGATATTCCACCCCTAGTTAAAATGCATCACAAAAAGAGAAATGGAGCTTGTTATACGAGAAATACATTCAGGTATATGTGGCGCACACATAGGATCAAAGGAAATTACTTCAAAAATTCTCCGAACAGGATACATCTGTCCATTGATGACTAGTGATACGAACGCGTTCATACAGAAGGGTCACAATTTCCACATTTATTCAAACGTTCCGGCTCTTCCGCCAACAGAGTTAACAAGCATCACTAGTCCATGTCCTTTTTCCAATGGGGAATAGATATTGTAGGACCTATTACCGAGTCACCGGGAAGGTTGAAATTCCTGATAGTAGCCGTAGACTATTTCACTAAATTGGTCAAGGCAGAGGCAGAGGCAGTAATCTCATAGAAGAATGTGGCAAAATTTGTCTGGAGGCAAATTGTTTGTCGCTTCGGCCTCCCACACACTATTATCAGTTACAACACCAAGCACTTTGCAGAAAGCCTTTCAAGAAATGGTGCCAAGAGAATGGGATTAAGCAAAATTTCACTTTGGTAGCACATACCCAGGAAAATGGGAAAGTGGAAGTCACTAATCGAACTCTAGTGAAAGGAATCAAGAAAAAGATTGGGGAAAGCTAAAGTAAACTGGGCTGATGAGTTACAGAGTGTGTTATGGGCGTATAGGACAACAATACAAATGTCGACAAAGGAATGCCATTCAATCTTGTGTATGGGACAAAAACATTCATCCTAATAGAGCTAACTATATGAAGCACACGAACTTCGAAGCCCCAGGAAGGCTCGAACAATGCAAATTTACGAGCAAACATGCACCTCTTAGAAGAAAAGCGAGACAATACAGCCATATGCCATACGACCTTTAAAGCAATGATAGAAAGATACTACAATGCTAGAGTCAAAGGAACGACATGCAGAGTAGGAGATTTAGTCGTACGAAAGAACAAAGCTAGCCGATAGGAACACATTGGAAAATTAAACCCGAACTGGGAGGGTCCATATCGAGTAATCGAAGTTAGACAAAATGATTCATATGTCCTGGAAAAAATGGATGGAGTCCGACTACCGAGAATATGGAATATACGCAAATTGCATAACTTCCGTTTCTAGGATAGCAATCAAGAACCTACTTATGATGGATCAGAAAACACGTTAACAACATTAGATGATAGTTATTTATTTACACAATCTGATTATCGTCTTGAATGCAATATTTTGGTTTTCTGATCGATGGACTACGCATTTTACTACACCGAACCATAAGTTTTAATAGCTTTTGATTTGGAAATTTTAAAAAACCACCATGATTCACCAAATCATGGTTCGGTTTATAACTATTTCAAACCATGAATCTCGATAGTTCATGGTTCGACATTTTTTATTTGAAAATCATCACGGACAGCCAAATCACAGTTTTACTTTGCTATTAGAACCCAAGACCAATCAAACTATCACAATTTGATAAATGTGATACCTCGAGTTGATAACTTCTAATGATTATATAACTCCGAGTCGATCAAATTCATTCAACATAAAAAGATAAGACTAATCAAACCAATGCCTGGTATTAATTAGGACATTCAATATTCAAGATAAAATAGTTTACAACTACAATACAGTTTAAACAACAATGCACAAAGGGATCTTGGGAAAGAAGGCTAAATCCAACATATAAAAATTACAAAGACATATATAAGAAAATAAGACAAACATCATTCAAAATCCTTAGATCACACACGTCGGGTAGAAGTCCAACAAAAAGAAAACTTGCAAAATCCCAAAAGCTACATATGTCATTAAAAAGCACACACCCAATCAAGCACTGTCGTTGCTTGTGTCATCCTGCTTGAGTAATGGATTAAAAACCCCCAACTTTTCCTTCATCACATCGATATCCACCTTATCCCCTTTAAAAAGCTCAAATAACGCGCACTTGTAAGTAATCATATCAGAAAAGCAATCTAAGATACAACGTTGAACGTCGAGGTAGGAGTAAATATCATTTTCCCAACCAAAGCCTAAGGGTATCTCGCTTTCATCTCGATACAAGCATGATGCAACCCCAATTGAATGGCTACAGTTTGAAGAGCAGCATTGACATCACCAAAGCCACCTGAATTCAACACAAAGTGGACAAATGAAGGGATGCCCTCCTTCATCATCGATTGCAATTCTGAAGAAGTTTGATCAGTGACTTCTTGATGATGAAACAAGTCTTATTTCGCCGAAGCTAGTAACTCAACCAAAGATACAATTTGTCTATCTTTCTCAGAAGTAAGATCCTTGAGGGTAGAAAGCTCTTCTTCAAGCAATTTGATGCATACATATTTTCCAAAAAATAAATCTCTAGTTGGGATACCTTCTCGGTGTATTGCAGATTCAACGATTCAAATTGTTGTGATCCCTCCTCCAATTCTTTGATCAATTTCAAGCGGCGTCCAGTTGCATCACCAGCCTTAATCAGGAGATCTTTGTTTAATTTTTTCAATTCCTCTTGGCACCGCAGAGTCTCGCTCAAATCATCAACCAAACGCCTGTTTCTCTCTGATAATCCAGACACCTCCTCACTGAGATTCTTTGCCTCTCCTTCCATTTTCTCATGGCTAATACGTAGCCCTTTCAACGCTTCAAAATGCTTCTTCAAACTTCGATTGTTGTCCAACAAGAATATTAGCCCGCTGCCGAGTGTGGCAGGAAACCTCGTTCAACGGGTGGATTCCCACCATCAAACAAGAGCGGGCCCTATCAATGCTTTCTTCGTCGGAAGAATTCGCAAGCTCATGGCCTTTTGGGATAGAGGTAATAGCAAAAGGACATTGAAACTGAGGAAGTGATGCAATAAAAGTAACAAAGTATAAAGGATAACCTCCTTGCTAGAGGAAGGAATGACTTAAACAATGAAGGAGTTAGTCTTTTGCGGAATAGAATACATGTACATACGAAAATATATAATATATACATATATATGGGACAAAATACATACAAGTTTGCTCTAAAATCTTCTATGACATATCTAGAGTTAGCTCAGAGGGAGTATCATCCCCAAATAGTCTGGAAGTATCAAGAATTTTTATACGGGTAATGCTTGAACCAGCAGGAACACTTGAGCCAAGAGGAAGAGGATCCACTATTACAACAGTAGATTTAGTATTGGCTGGCTAAAATTGACCAAACCCGAAACCGAAGATTTTCTACTCAAAGACAGCAACAACAGATAAAACAAAAGAAGACTAACCTGTCGACAACGGTTGCAGGGTTTCGAGAGGAGTTTGAACCTTGGTAGAATAAAGAGGAAGGGCCTCAGAACGTGATATTTCCACATTGGATAAAGGAAGATTTTCCTCAGCATGCTTTAGTTCGAGATCGGTAGGCACCGATCACTCATGAAGAATAACTTTTGTAGAAGGCTCTGAAGGAGAGTTTGGATTCACATACTCAAAAGGAGTTTGGGTGCTCAAACCCACCTGGCCACGACCTTTTGTATCACTACCGCGAGTGGATATTTTTTTTGGGGGTGATAAGTTGATTACTTGGTCAAGGTGACTCATCACTCCCTCCAAAGAAAGAATCTTCTCTACCCTAACTTTCCTTTTAGAACACAAACACCTCAAGTCAACCCTAGTAGAAGAAGTCATAGGTTTGCTATTGTCAGGCTCAGTTTGCATAATTTTTTTAGGAAAGGGTGCCACAGATGCAGTGGTTTCCAGGACAGAAGGATTCATGGTAGAATCCATACTAGATTCCGACCAGGAGAGAGAATTAGGCAAAGTCGATTCTTTCATAATCAAAGTAGAACTCACCAGACGTTTCATATGCAACCGCTCCAACAGAGTGACTTCTCGCCCCGCTAGGGTTTCCATTGGCTTTTTCCTTAATTTTTTTTCCAATGAGATCTTATCCCTACCATACCTAACATCAACTATTCAGGATCCACCCACTTGACAAAGTTTTATGATAAACAATCAACAACACCCTATTCTTCGGGAGACAAATCAGGTGATGGGTCGGAAACTATATCAACGGTAACACCATACACCATAGGCCCAGAGAAAGTGGTGGCATAGATAAAGAAAAACTCTTCTTTCTAGTACTTTATAGAAGTAGGAAACCGTCATAAATATCCAACATAACATGGCAGACGGAGTAAGACACCCAATCACCATTAGACATGGTAACATAGAAATAGTAGAATATGGTGATGGAAGGCGGGATATCTAGAGTAGAACACAACATCACGAAACAAACGATTTTCTGAAAACCATTATGGCTAATTTGAGAAATGTGTAGATGGTAGGAATCTAGGACTGTCTTCAGGAAATCAAATGTCAGTAACCGCAACCCTGATTTGAAGAAAATTCGATATACACCGACAAATCCATCTGGAGCATTAACAATGGTATCCCCAGGCTCCGACAAACATGGATGAAATTGGGGATCATTGTGGTATTTCTTCATAATAGTCGACAGGCTTTTGGGATTAAGTTTGGATTTCATATTTTGAATGCTGGAAATTTCTTTGCTAGCTATAAAGGAGCGAGATGAAGAAACAAGAACGAAGAACAGTAGGAAAATAATCAAAGGTGATAAAGAAAGGAAACAAATAAGAGGGGTATTTATAGGGATCAGATAAAGCCACACTTATGGAGCAGAAAAAACGACGGTTATACACTGTGGATCCCTTAAATGGAAAATAACTGAAGGGACGGTAATAGGTAATGATGAACACTAGGATCCGCCTAACCATCACGTCAAGATTTAATTCAAGTGTTTGTCTTTATCCAATTACAAAGGTTATATTGCAAGGCTTTAAAGTTTAAATTATTACTTCTAAAAGAATGTAACAATCCAAATTAGGAGGCTTAATAGGGTATAGGGATCGAAGCTGCACTTATACCCTCGGTAGCCCAAACCAGGATTGTATGCCGAATCAATTTTATATCCGAACCTGGAACATACATCAACCTAAGAGTATGTATTGTTCCAGGTATAAGTACTAAACCATAAAGGACAATTACTAAACTACGATATGTCATCACAACAGTATTAGAATACATTGGAACTCAAAATAATTGACATGTATTATGGTGGTGATTGAATAGATCCTTTTACTTACGAAGAATAGTTGTCTAACGGCTACCAAGTACATAAACATGTACCTTCTAGCATATTTCCATTAATGCGACAGGATGGTAAACCTTCTCGGTACATGAAGAAGTCACCACCTCTTCATGTCGACTATACATACGTAACTTAAACCACCACACAAGGTACAAAAAAAACATATACGCACTTAAACACATCGGATACGATATTACATAGATCTTCTTTAGATCCTCTCTGGCTTTATCATCGAAGAGTTGGCTCGGGATCTCCTCCTGATCATCGAATTACGAGTTGTTTGTGTTTCCAGGTCAATTGATTATTGGGTAATCTTATCTACAAGGTAATCAATGGAAGACGGAACCCGAGGTGCGTCAAAAACAAAACAATTTAAGCACTTCAGACAAATATCAAACAAACTTCGGTAAAAGTAATGGAAATAAAACTTTTGAAAAACATAAATCAGAAGAACACAATATCTAAAGTGGTTTGGTCAAGGTGACCTACATCCACGGGAGAGAGAGAGAGAGAGAGAGAGAGAGAGAGAGAGAGAGAGGACTTTATTAAACTTCCAACAATAATTCTAATTAGACACATAGGTTACACCTCACTTTAGCTCTCAAAACAAAAGAATCACTCTTGCTTAATAACTGATCAAAAGGATGTGCACTCAACCTCACAATGATTTCTTTCTTGAAATTTTTGTGTCACGCACTTGCAAGGAATAATGAATGGGGGTACAAAACTATTTATAGGCAATCATGGGAAACCATAATCCTGATAAGCCAGGCCCATTTATAATTAGCCCATAAAGGGGAAGCCCTAATTTCCAACCAATCATGGAATGCCATATAGACGATTTTAGAACCTTCATCCTTCATAGACATTGGATTGGCACCATCAATACACCATTGGCACATCAGGTGTCATTAAATGAAACCCCTTGTCCTTTAGTGGCACATCCTGTCACTTGGTGTCATCTCATGTGCATGACACTTCATCGATGTGCCATGATGGCACATCAAGGGGTGTCGTGGCACATCAGGAACACTTGTAGCACACCAAGAACATATGTGGCATATCATGATGCTTACGTGACACATCATGATCATTAGTGGGACATTGATACTTCAGCAACATATTAGTAGAACATCAATACTCCAGAGTACACCATGTCACACTAGAGTGGCGCATGTTCCTCTATGTTGGTGCATCCTCTTTCAAGATGGCACATCTTGAATCCAAAGTGGCACACGCTCTTCCTAAATGGCACATCCAACATTCTAAGATGCTCTATACCTTTCCCAGGTGCTCCATACCCTCTTTTAGATTGTATATTCCTTTGCCACGTGGTCTGTTCTTTGTCAAATGAACTATTCCTTTCTCAGATGATCTGTTCCTTTGTCACATGATCCATTGAACTCCAAATGCTCCATTGAGTTCCAAGTGCTCCAAATGTTGGAAAAGAATTCATACCCCAACAATATCCCACTTAAAGGCTTGAACAACTTCAACTACCATTCAAATTCTCCATCATTCGTCAAAGTATTCCTTCTCTCTATCTCCTGCCAAACCCTTCTCTTCAAACTCTTGGAAGGCCAGTTGAATCCATGCAAAGCTTCAAATTCTCAGTGGTAACCACATTAGTATCTTTATTTGTTGAGTTCATCATACTAAGGACTTTCTTCAGCTTAGTAGCCCCTTGGTTCATTACATTGAACTCTCTGGTAAGCGGTATCTTAAGCTCATTGATCTTCTATATGTTGGAACCAACAATCAACACGGCATCAACAGTTAACACGATGATGATACATGAGGAGCTTAACTTCTTTAGCTAACAACCGTGATCAACGTCACATCTTATGAACTCGTTCCTCTTCATGAAGTTATCAAACTTTAAGTACCACCGCTTAGAACATTTCTTCATGCCATACATGTTTTCCTTTTTCTTGAACACCATATTTTTCTTACCATCTGTAAGATCACTTTCTGGTTGTGCCTTCTAGTTGTCTCCTTCCAAGTTAATATCAAGAAGATCAGTTATATTCACATCTAGCTTCTCTAGATGGAGATTTTTAGAGGCCACTACATTCAATATGGAGGTGATTATAGTCATCTTTTCAACTGGAGAATCGTCCTCCACCAATCTTCCCTTTTAATTTTTTCCACCATCTATCTCATCCGTAACCTGAAACATCTGGCTGTTCTAAATTCCGCTCAACTCATCATCCATAGCCTTCTCCCACTGTATGGAGTTCATCCTCAAGGCCTGTGGTTTTGACCTATTCTCGCATATCAAAAAGTTAATGGTTGATGGAGAATACCTCACTAGAGTACTTTTCTTAATGGTCCTCTAGATAATAGGAGGTTTGATTGTTGAAACACCTACATCTCCACCCTCATAATTATTATCACAACAGATCCCACTGTTTCTAGATTTATCAGAGCTCCCATTGCTTCCTGAAAATCTACCTATCCTTTGACCAGTGATAGGTCGTGCATGATTTTGGGATCCTCCTACTAAAGAAATTATAGTGCGACTGTAAATACCAGAATAAACTAAAACAAACTTCCCAAACTTAGGAGGATTGCTTATCTTCGTAAAACTGACTTTCTTCTGACTACCAATAGAGCATGGCTTAGAGGCATTTGTCATAATTTCTGGATCTGGAATTCTCCCTTTGGATACAAGCTTTCTCATTGGTTCCTCACTCATATGAACAAATCTTTGGTGACATATACTGGATGTCCCAACTCCTTCAACAACTCTTACTTCAAACCCCCCTTAGAAACGATCAAGCTTCCCTTCTTCACTTTTCACTTGTGAGTAACAAATGTAACATGATGACATTCATTATCAAGTTTCCCAACTGATGTCGGCATCCTCTTTAGATCTGGAATGAACGTGAAGTTTTTCAAAGTCCAATCCATACCTAGAGTCATCTTGAGAACCACATTTCCGACACCCATGATATCCAGACACTTGTTATCTGCCAGTCTTACCTTCCCTTGGTAATGCCTAAAGTTATGCATCACATATCTGGAATAAATAGTGTAGAATGACGCACCATAATCCAATACCCAAGATTCTATTCTGTTTTCAATTGAACAAGTGAGCGTGTCACCTTCAAAATCTTCTTCCATATTCATCTCCTTTAGGCCTTTATACGCCATGAGCATTGGGCACTAACTTTTGACATGGCCACTCACTTTGTTGTTCCAATAGGTCATGTCTCTCCTATTTTTCTGTCCACCTCTCCTTCTTGATTTCGATCTGCCACTACCCCCACACCCTCTGCTGGAATCCCTTCCTTTGTCTTCAATACTCAGAAGAGTATTGGAATCTTCTTCAGAACTTCGTCTGTGTATAACCTCACCAAGGATTAAATCACAAATGCCTTCAAATATCATCTTAGCACCCCCAGCTGAGCTGCTAACCGTTATCATTGTACCGAACCAACTATCATGAAATGATGATAATAGTAGCAATGTCATGACTTCATCTTCAAATTGAATATCAACCGACATCAGTCTTGATAGGATTGAATTAAATTCATAAACATGATCAGTCACTGAGTCACCCTTCCTTATACCAATTATCGAATCAAGTGAACCTTATTTGTTGTTGAAGGTTTTTCATACATGTTATAGCTCTTTGATCAACCCATGAGTAGTATTCACATTGATAATGTTGTAAACTACACTCTTGTTGGATCTATATGCTCAAGAATCATTATTGCATGATACTGCTAATAACATATGATACTATAGGGTCATACCTTTATCAAGTTGGCACATTTTGAATATTTATTATTAAGAATTAATAAACTCTTGTATTTAAGTATGGAATAATTATGGTTATTATGAAAATAATAATTAAAGAGAGTATAACTAGTTATTATATCATGTATAATGTTTTAATAAGTCATGTACAAAGCTTTAGACACTTTGGTTAACTTTAGACTTACTAGTTAGTTACCTTTATTTAGTTAAAGAAAAAAGAAAATGATTTTGTCTCTTCTCTTACACCATGGCCGAAAATGTAGGAGGTGTGGGAAGTTGCTTGTCAACCTCCCTCCCATGATCCCCATGCTTACTTTACTAGGTAATAGTTTATAGTATTTTATGGATTAGATTTTGACCATGCATGGGGATATATAAAGGAGTGTAGAGGCTTGCAAAGTGGCTAGTTTTTCCAATGCATTTCTTCTCTTTTTCTCTCTTCATGGCCACGAGCATGAAGCGCTTCCTCCTCCTCTCTCATGCAATCTTGTTGCTTGTTTTTGGAGCTCTTAGTTGCTTCTCCTTTGAAGGTATATTTGTTATATACATCTAAGGATTAAGAAAAACTAAAATACAAGATGGGAACTATCATTCCAAGTGTCTTACTCTTGATGGTGGATACATTGTAGAAAAATTTTATTCTTGAATTTTTACTATCTTCATCAACTCCCCCAATTCCAAGTGGGATCAAAGTCTTCAAATGTTATCGCTTAAACATCCTATGGTTGTTATTATCTTTCTAGTTCATGTATTTAGATCATGTTGATGGTTTTGTTAAAATTATCATAAAAATAAACTAGTTATTTTTAGTATTCTGTTGCCATTCTTAAAATTGTTTTTATAAATTTGATCGTTTTTGGTTATCAAAACTCATCAGTGGTATCAGAGACTCTTATACATGTTTAGAAAGATTTATTTAAGTGTTTGATAACCTTTGGTTTTGGAAAATATTCTTGGTATTTCTTTTGGCAAAGAAATCACCAAATATATTTTCTATGACAACTTGGATTTTTTATAACTGTTATTTTTATGCAACCAACTTTTTCATGCATTTTAGTTGTATAAAGTTTCCATAGAAAGACGGTTTTTGTTATTATATTTAATATGTTATTGTATATAAATAAACCATTTGGACTTTTGTGTTGTTTTTGGTTAATATTTGTTTATTCATAAGATGTAATAGATAAATAAGTATTTTTTTCATTTGTTTATTTTATATAATAAATTAGTTAGACTAGTTATATTTTTATTCAAATGTAACAAGATGAAGAAATGACCACTTTGAAGATGATTTAACCACTTAAGACTATAATCTCAACCATGAGTTTCTACTCTTGGTTTTGGGCTTAATTATAATCTTAATAGTTTACGTGTTACAACATTTACAACACATGAAGATTTGAAATTCTTTTTGCAAGCAAGAGTTGTCTTGGCAAGTGGGAGCTTAAAGACTTTTTGAAGTGCCCATTAAGTCATTTAGGAAAGACGTAATAATTCTTGTGTTGGCTCACAAAAATTATTACTAGTTATGGCTTGGTTTATCCACATTTTAGTGCATGCTTGTGATGTTTATTTTATGTTGTTGTATGTTATGTTTTATACATGAAAATGGTTTTTACATGTCAAATAACATTTTATCACAGGATAATATCACTTGAAGTTTGAGTAAAATGTATTTAAAATGTAACATAAGATGTTTATAAATGACTGTTTATTAAAACGTTTTACCGGTTACCGGTTAAAATCAAGTTTTTGTTAAAAATAGTTTTATTGTAAAATTTTTAAATAGCCAACTTTAAAATATTTAAAATGGTTTAAAAGTGTTTAAACTTTATATAAACTACATGTTATTCATAATAAATAAAAGCTTAATTAAAATGACTAAAAATCAGTTTATAGCGTTATAACGACAAATAATAATACTAATGATTATTTTTACGTCGAAACTTAATATATGATATTAGTTTTTTAAACTTAACACAATATGTTGATATTACGTTTTATGCATGATAAATGAGATTTAAAACATAATTGTCATCACTCAAGTTTTGGTTTATCAAAATATAACTTTTATCATAAGATGTATAAAATTGAGTTTATAAAATAATATGAATTTTATTCTACAAATTCATAAGTTCATAAGATTTTGATTGTTAAAAGGAGATTTAAAATTGTGATTTTAGAACTCATCCAAAACTCCAAGTCATATTATAAAATGGAATTTTATTAAAAGACTACAACCTGTTCTTAAAAGTGTTCTACGACTAAACTTTAAATGTCGAATTTTAGTTTATAATTGATCACAGCTAACGGTAATAAAATGAAGTTTTATTTGGAACCTACAAAACCGTATAACAAGTGATATGATTTTTACAAAACCATACATGAATTGTTGGATGCATGCAATATTCATGAGACCATGTTTTTATAATTATATTTGTAAAACATATATAAAACATTTTCTTAAAAATGCAAGTAATTGTCATCCCTTTTGAAGAATACTCGCTTGTCATTCGTATGGTTTTAGAGATGGGTCACCTAACAACTAGGATTGACTTATGATAGTGAGGTGGTTTTCAGATTTGATAGTGGGCGATGGGTCACCTAAGCACTAGTAAAATGTCGTTACCACAAGTTGTTTCAAGAAGGATGACTTGATCGGAATCTTGTGTGATAAAGGTCACCCAAGCATGAGAGGCCTCAGGCATTGATGGAATAAAAAATGCCAAGTTAAACAATAGTTGTTTAGGATCCTATTATCTAGGAATTACATATTTTATGGAATTGGTAATCGCTACCTACCGAGTTGGATTAAGTGGATGAGATATATGACATCCCCGATTTTCACGGCCAGAAAAGACCAGTTTAATTATTCTTATTTCATTTCATAGTATCATTTTTAAAGGATTATAATGCGGAATTTGTTCCCAATAAAGTGATAATATTATTACCAAGCATTTTCGAAGAAATGTGTTTCATTAATAACTTTGGGATGCCATCGTCAGTACAGAAACATAAGCATAACGAAAATATTCCATGCCTTACATTAACTTATACCAAGGGCCTAAAACTCCTTTAATCTCTCCTCATAATGCACCTTCAAACCCTTACATGTGATACAAAGAAACTGAGTGGGTCACGTTAGGAAACTTGGTGAGCACACATGGTTTTCAACCCACAATATTGTTATTATATATATTTTGCACATAAACAAATCATCCCAATTACCCATTCATGTTATTCTCACTCCCTGACCTTAAATGCTAAACCCAAGAGACCTATCCTAAGATTCTTTGTGAGTAGACAACACTAGTTCGGGGATCCCGTAGCAATATATGTCAATAAGGCAACCTTGAGGGGGGATAGAGTATCCGAATGAACAACTTTCCTTTTTCCCTGAAAAGTATGATCATTAACACCACCTTCTGGTGTTCAACCGGACTACCTAGAATAGTCAGTGGTCGTCACCTATACTCTGTTAGATGACCAATCCTGATAATACAATGTGTAACCCTTCACCATTATTTTATTTTCCCAAAAAACCCTACACAACCCATTATTCTATTTTTCCCAAAAACCCTTTACTACCCCATATGATAAAGTAATTTATATAAATAAAATCATATCATATTGTAATAAAAATACCAAGTACACAGATAGCAAGCACATCTATCATTTAATAGATACTTAATATCTATATGTAAGCTGAAAGTAATTATGTACTCACTTGATAAATGTGGGTGACTGGAGATTTCGGCAGCGCTTCGCTTTGCACTTTCAAAAGACCTAGACGCATAAAGTACTAATCCTTAGTCTAGTTTCATAATCCTAGTGACTATATAATGATAGTCTAGATTCCTCACTAATCCCAATCTCTACATCAAGATCTATCAAGTAAGGAACAACCAGGTAGGATCATGTCTGAGGTAGGGTTCGTTTGGTATACAGTGTATACTGTTTGGAAGTCCCATTCTAAATACCTCATCAAATCAAGCCTAGAAATCACTACCATAAGTAGATCAATCAGTATAATGACTTGGAATGATTGATAAATCTTAATTATAGGTTCATAATAACAACTATGGCTATAACTAAAAGTTACACTTAAAATAAATAAGCATAACTTGACTTACAAAGTAATTCAACGAAAAACAGGAAATATGAGGGCATAACTCTTATCTGGGAACTTCTATTCACTGGCTGTCTGACACCGCAGGGCTTCGCTGAAGGGGTCGGAAACTCGGGAGTAAAAGGAACTAATGGTGGAAAGTGTCCCAGAGAGAATCCAGGAGAATGGTGTGAGGAAAGAGCTGATTTTGAAGGTTTATATAGGCCTGAAAGCGGTGCACGCCGCGCACAAATCTGGTGTGCGCCGTGCATCTCGTCGGCCCGGGTGACATATCATTCACTTAGTGGTGCCACATGTCGAGATTTCCATGGAACGTCAGAAGCGTGTCGCGCATCTTGTCGATGTGTGTGGCTGCGCGTAGAAATTTTTTATTTTTTAAAAATTCATATCTTCTTCATACGAGCTCCATTTTTGATGGGTTTTATATCCACGTGTATCTATCGACGAGATCTACAACTTTCATTTAGACTCTATCGACTAATTTTGACTTTATTTTTAAAGCTATATTTTTAACAAGTTTAGACTGTTAAAGTCCATTAAAAATTCATAACTTTCTCATGGGATATCAATTCCCTACCGTCTTTATATCGACAAAATTATATGGAAGAGATCTCCAACTCTTGTTTAGATTGTTTTTCCTAACAATCGAACGATTTCAATTTCGGTTTCTGAGTTGTATACTGTCACGCTGAAACTTCGAAAAATCACAACTTCCTCTCACCAAGTCAGATTTAGGCATTTTTTATATGCACACTATCGGTTTAACTACTACTACGACTTTCGGTTATATCAGTAAGGCTAAAAAGTAATTTATCAAAAAATCACTTTTTACGATATGTAAGGACGTAACGGTTTAATCGCGAAACTTCGAAGAAGCATAAATTCTCCATACGAAGTCAGATTTCAACATTTTTTATATGTACAGAATCCTTGTCAAATACACTTTAACTTTGGTTAAGATTATTTATCCTAAATAATCTTCTATCAAAAAGTCATTTTTAACGCTTAATATATCTTAATCGACTAGCTTGAATTTGCGGGTGTTACATGATAAAGTCCACCTAACCTCTTATACTTGTTCCATAGAGTTTTAAGAATCCATGAGCCTTGGTTCATGTTTAAAGTTTATATCTAGTTATTTGGTAGAGTAAAGAGTGTATAGAAGATCTCTCTTTACTCCTTGCATTAAGAAAGATGGGTTTTTGGTCATTTCTCAAGTTAGGGTTTTAGATATCGGAAGTTTGTGGCCTTATAATGGATAAAGTTAGAAACTTTATCCATTTAGACATCATGTTGATTTAGATCTAAAAAATGGAAACTTGGACTTAATGGATAAAGTTGAGAAAGATGCATTCATGGACGCTTTCAGACTTAAAGTTTAGATCTTGGTTGTTTGGACCATACAAATGGATAAAGTTGGAAACTATATCCATTATGAAGCTATTAAGTACCAGATCTGATGTTATGAGCCTTGATCTGTAAGTATTAAGCTCTTAGTGAAGAAAAGTCTTTCTAACTAATGTTATGTGCCAAGGAAGGCTCATAGCATGGTGTCGCGCCGCAACACGTCTGTTTTGTTTGAATGTGGTCACAACGTGGTTAAGAACTCGCCATGGTGCGGTGACCATGGACCGTTGAGTTTTAACCAGTTTGACTTTTGGTCAAACTTGGGTAGGATTGAGTAATTGACTAAGGATTGGGCTTGGTTTGGCATTAGGTGGTTTGTGTTAGCTGCTCTGTTGCTAAGGGTTGCTATTGAGCTTCTGCTGCTTAGCTCAAGTGTGTTTTTTCACTGTAATTTATATTATAGTATAGATCCTTTGTGTGATAGGATGTTGGTATGTTGTAGGGTTCTATTAAATAGGTAGACTCGTTATAATTACTTATGTTTGTTGTTAGTAGTTTTTGTTATATGCATATGTCGACATATTGTAGATGGGTTGAGGCGGTCAAGCTATGTGTTGAAGGCCAAGAGACTCGGGTGGTCCAACTTTATGTTGTAGGTCTAAGGAAGGTGGTCCAACTTTATGTTGTAGACCAAGGGGCGTTCCAGCTTTATGTTGTAGGCCCAGGGAGCGGTCCAGGTTTATATTGAAGGTCCAGTGGAAGTCCAACTTTGTGTTGAAGGCCTAGGTGGCGGTACAACATTGTGTTGTATGTATGTGTATTGTTGTATGAAGTATTTTGGGGAACTCACTAAGCTTTGTGCTTATATTTGTGGATTAAATGTTTTAGGTACTTTATCATTTTGTGGGGATGTGAAGGCGTGATTGTACATAAATAAACAATTTAATGATTGGAGATTCGGCGATACTTTCGTTATAATTGTAATTTTGAATTACAGTTTACAAACAAAGGGTTTTGCCTTGAATATATATTTTTGAAAATGTATGTTTATTCTAGTTTAAAAATGAAAACATATTCTGAAAATTGGGACGTTACATGCTTACTAACAGCTCCAAAGGATGTGCACACAACCTTACAATGATTGTTCTCTTGAAACTAATGTGTACATGCGTCCACAAGGAATAATGCATGGGGATATGAGCATATTTATAGGCAAGCATGAGAAACCCTAATTCTGATGGGCCAAGCCCATCCATAATTAGTCCATAATAGGGATGCCCTAGTTTCCAATCAATCATGGAATGATATGCAGACGCGTATATAACCTTCATCCTTCATAGACATTGTATTGGCATGATCAATACACCACTGGCACATCAGGTTTCATTGAACGACACCCGTTGTCACTTAGTGGCACCTCCAGGCACTTGGTGACACCTCCTGTTACTTGGGGGCACATCCTGTCCCTTGGTGGCATCTCCTATGCATGTCACCTCGTCGAGGTGCCATGATGGCACATCAAGGGATGTTGTGGCACATAAGGAACAAATGTGACACATCAAGGGATATTATGGAACATCAGGAACACCTATGGCACACCGAGAACATATGTGGCGCATCAAGCCACCTAATGGCACATCATGATGCTCAAGTGGTGCATTATGATCATTAGCGACACATCTATACCTCAACAACACATCAATATAAAATCAATACTCCAAAGTACACCATGACACACTAGAGTGGCGCATGATCATTTATGTTTGTGCATCCTCTTTCAAGATGGAACTGATGGGTTTCAAGGCTAATCAAAGACCAAAAACATGGCAGTGGAAATAACAATTCTGATCTAATAGACTCGAAACCAATAGATCTAACTCAACAATCCATGCAACTTATATGACATAATACATAGCATCATACATTTGCTTTCTTAGTAGGTTTCATCTTTTGACGAGCCAGTTGAATGGACTAGAGAACCCAACGGAGAGTTCCTCTTCTGTAATCGCACCCAACAAACAAAGTAGAAGCATATCTAAGCAATCCTCTAACTCCAACAGCAACCAGATTCAAGAAACATGAAACTCTGTTTCTGAATTTTGGTAATTGAAAGGTATTTTTCACTTATGTCAAAACCGGATTTAGAACCCTCTTTATATAGGGAGATGATTTAAAACACTAAAGATGTAATGTCCCCCTTTTCAACCCATTATGCGGAAACATGTTGTGAATGTTGTAACGCCCACATTTCTCGCTAAGCATTAATAAGATGATGTAATAATTAGGGTCAACAATTGTACCCTATTTTGAAGTAATGAAGAAGAATGATTTGAGTGTTATGTGATTTACGTGTAAATTATGTACAATATACGTGCTTATAACGATATAATAAAATAAGAATAAAAATACGCGTCTAAAATAGAATAATAATTAGACCTAATATCTTTGAAGAAAGTTTAAGTAGTCGTGAAAAGGATTTCAGAGATATAAATAACGCTAAAATCCGACTTATAACGAAGAAGTTACGACCTGTCGAAGTTTCGCGATTAAACCAACACGCATCAGCGTATCGTAAAAAATAAATTTTTGACAAAATACTTTTTAGCCTTAGAGATCTAAACAAAAGTCGTAGTATTCAATAAACCGATAGCGTGCATATAGAGAACGTCCAAATCTGACTTCATAAGAGGTTGACGTTCTTTAGATTGGTCAATTATTATCCAAAATGGTCTAAATGAGAATTGAAGATCTCATTAATAGAAGTTCAATGATAAAAAGACAGTTGAAAATGGAGTTCGTATGTGGAAGTTATGAATTTTACATGATCATTAATAGTGTAATCTTCTCAGACTGTTAAGATTAAGATCAATCAAGAATTAGCCGATGGGGTCAAAAGAAAAGTTGTAGATCTTGTCAATACCTACGTGTGGATATAAAGAACGTCAAAAACGGAGCTCGTATGAAAAAGTTATGAATTTTTAAGATCAACTATTTTACCTGCGTCCTATGCCACGTGTCAGCACCAGGCGAAGCCTTGGTGCCTACACAAGCTCACGACGTGAGAGGCCCCTGGACAGCCTATAAATAGAGCCGAAATTCACTCATTTCTTCATACCTTTCCATTCCATTCTCTCCCAAACCCCCCCCCCCCCCCCAAGGTCCCTAGGCCTTTCTCTAGCACTTCCAAAGTGTTAGTAGTGAAGCTCCGGAATGTCAGAAAACTCCGAGAAGTAGAGATTTTGGTTTAGAATTTATGCCCGTGCAGAGTCCGTTTTCTTGCTAAACCACATGTAAGTTGAGTTATGCTTACCGTGCTTTAAGTATAACTTATGTTTAAGTTCACCAGGTGTACTCCATCCCCATCATGGTTGCCTTACTGACATATATTGCTGAGGAATCCCCTAAGCAGTATTGTCTATCCTGAAGATAATCCTTAGGATAAGTCCCTTAAATTAGATTATTTAGGGACAGAAAGTGAGGATAAAAGGAACGGGTAACCGGGCTGAATGATTTGATAAAAATAAAGAACTTATTTATTGTGGGTTGAAAAACCCTATGTGCTCACCAAGCTCCCAATCCTGACCCACTCAGTTTCTTTTATTACATGTAGTGCATAAGAGAACATGTGTGATGATCAGATGAAAGATTTATGGATTATAGGCCATTAGAATAATATACGTTTGTAAGGTCCGTGTTATTTATGTTTATGCTTATGTACTGTATTGACAATGACATCCCAACGTTTTTCATATAATTTCGAGCTGTCACTTTGATCGAATCTATGGTCTATTGCCGACTGGATATGGAAACATTATGTGTTCGAATTTCTAAACGTTTAATTACGGTATTAGAACTGGAATGTAACTTTTCGGGGTGACAAGGAGGATTTGTACGTCTATCGTAAATAAAGCTTTCCATATCTTAATATTCTCTCTCGAACATCTACTTGGTGCCTACTGAACTCTCCAAGATAGAGAGGTTTGCTAGCGGATTTCCAGGGGACTTTGGTCAAACTGTAAAAATGGTAACTACTTTGAAGACAGCCGTGAGAGCATCTAAGAATGTTGAGACCCCATTAAGGAAGAAGGGTCTGGAGAAAGCTGAGTTAGGAGAGAAAAGGAAGTTTGATGGATCTTCAAGGTACAACAAGAAAATCAGGCTCTTAAAGTTTGGTTCCAAGAAGTTTGGAGGAGGAGGAGGTGAAGCAAAATGGTGTGAGAAGTGCAAAAAGTAACACTCTGGGAAATATGACGAAGATTTGACTTGTTTCAAGTGTGGGAAAACTAGTTATTATGCCAATGAGTGTACATCCAACAAGAGGGTATGTTACAGATGTAATGGAGAAGGGCATATTGCTAGGGAATGCCCGAAGAAGAAAAAAGCGGCAAGGCCTAATGTGCCGCCAACGCCAAAGGCAAGAGCATTCCAGATGACCTTGGAAGCAGAAAGGGATGTAGCAGATGTCACTTCAGGTACCTTTCTTGTAAATAATATATTGTTTGATTCTGGAGCTAATTACTCCTTTACTTCGCATAAATTTGGTGGAAGACTAGCACTGCCTGTAAATATACTTGATAATGCTCTAGTTGTAGAAGTTGCTAGTGGAAATTTCATATCTGTTAGCGATTGCATTAAAAACATTGTCATCGAATTGAATAAGAATAAATTCCACCAGGAATTGTTACCTGTTGACAGTTTTGACATAGTACTAGGAATGGATTGGCTTGGTGTGAATGATATTGATATACTATGTAGGAAGAAGATGGTAAGAGTAAATCCACCCAGAAAAGAGTCGTTTATGGTGTACGGGGCAAACGTAGAGTAAATTATGGAATCATTTCCCTGATGAAATACAGAAAGTGTTTGTCCAAAGGATGTACATCATATTTTTCATTTGTTATCGATGCAAAGAAGGAGAAGAAAGAGATGCAAAGAATACCAGTGGTGTGTGACTATCCAGAAGTCTTTCCCGAAGATTTTCCTGGATTGCCCCCTGATAGACAAGTAAAGTTTCGAATAGACTTGTTTCCAGGATCAACGCCAATAGCGAAAGCACCATACCGATTAGCACCGACAGAGATGACAGAGCTTATGATGCAACTTCAGGAGTTGTTGGACAACAGTTTCATTAGACCTAGTTCTTCACCCTGGGCAGCTCCAGTGTTATTCGTGAAGAAGAAGGATGGGAGCATAAGGATGTGCATAGACTATAGAGAACTGAACAAGGCAACGGTGAAGAACAAATATCCATTGCCAAGGATTTATGACTTGTTCGATCAGCTTCAAGGTTCGAGCTATTTCTCAAATTATCGATCCTAAGTCAGGATATCATCAGTTGAAGGTGAGAGAGCAAGATATCAAGAAGACCACATTCAGAACGAGATATGGACACTATGAGTTTTTGGTTATGTCGTTCTGGCTAACAAATGCTCCAACAACATTTATGGATTTGATGAACAGGGTTTGTAAACCATTCCTCGATAAATTCGTAATAGTGTTCATAGATGACATTCTGATTTACTCAAAGAGTCAGCAGGAGCATGACAAGCCCTTGCGAGAAGTATTAGAAGTTTTGAAGAAAGAGAAGCTGTATGGAAAGTTCTCCAAATGTGAATTTTGGATTTGAGAACTCCAATTCTTAGGTCATGTGGTTAACCGGGAAAGAATAATGTTTGATCCAGCAAAGATTGAAGTGGTGATGAAATGGAAACGACCAAAAAGTACCACTGAGATTCGAAGCTTTTTGGGATTAGCTGGATATTACCGAAGGTTTATCCAAGGCTTTTCTTCAATAGCTTCTCCGTTGACAGCTTTGACCCATAAAGGAGCTACATATACATGGAGTGAGAAACATGAAGAAGCATTCGAGAAATTAAAGAAGAAGTTGTGTGAAGCACCGATTCTTTCTTTACCTGATGGAATTGAAGAATTCGCAGCCTATAGCGATGTATCTGGAGTTGGGTTAGGTTGTGTTCTGACTCAAAGAGATAAAGTGATAGCATATGCATCTCGATAACTGAAAGAGCAAGAAAATAACTACCCCACTCATGATCTAGAATTGGCAGCGATAGTATTCGCATTAAAGATATGGAGACATTATATTTATGGCACAAAGTGCAAACTCTTCACTGATCATAAAAGTCTCCAGTATCTCTTTGATCAAAAGGAATTTAATATGAGACAACGGTGTTGGCTAGAATTGCTCAAGGATTACGACTACGAGATACTTTACCACCCCGGTAAAGCAAATGTCGTAGCTAATGCTGTAAGTCGAAAAGTAAACATGGAAAGAAAAAGGCCAAGAGCGTTAAGAATAGAAGTTATCTCAACAACTGTGGAAAGCATTAAGAAAGCTCAGGAAGAAGCTTTGTAGAAAAATGTCTGAAAGGAAGAACGTTTAGGCAAAACGTTGGTATTCATTACAAATAGTCAAGGATTGAAGGTATTCCAAAACAGGATTTGGGTTCCTAAGATGGGAGGAATAAGAGATCTTCTGATGGAAGAATCTCACAAGACCATTTACTCAATTCATCCCGGCAGCACTAAGATGTATAGGGATCTGAAACCTTACTACTGGTGGCCGACGATGAAGCTCGATGTTGCAAAGTATGTGGAGGAGTGTGTAACATGTACACGAGTTAAAGCGCAACATCAGAAACCATATGGGAGCTTAGAACCTTTTCTTGTACCCACGGGTAAGTGGGAAGACATCACCATGGATTTTGTGACTAAACTACCCAGGATGAAGAACGGTCATGACATGATTTGGGTAGTCGTGGATCGGATCACAAAGAGTGCACACTTCATAGCAGCCAATGAGAGATGGTTTATGGATAAGCTTGCAAATGCCTACGTGAAGGAGATAGTAAGACTTCATGGTGTTCCCTTAACAATTGTATCAGATCGTGAAATTCGTTTCACATCAAGATTTTGGAAGAGTCTACAAGAGGAAATGGGTACGAAATTGTGTTTAAGTACAGCCTACCATCCGCAGACTGATGGTCAGAGCAAAAGGACAATTCAAACACTGGAAGATATGTTAAGAGCATGTACCCCTAGAATTTCAAGGTAACTGGGATGAGCATTTACCCCTGGTAGTGTTTTCCTACAATAATAGTTATCATTCGAGCATTAAGATGGCACCTTATAAAGCTTTGTACGGAAAAAAGTGTCGTACGCCATCTTGTTGGCTTGAGGCTGGAGAAAAGCAGTTTATTGGTCCCGAAATATTCCATCGGACTGCTGAAAAGCTAAAAGTGATTAGAGAAAGGATGTTAGCAGCTCAAGATCGCCAAAAGAGTTATGCTGACAACAAGCGACGACCAATGACATTCGAAGTTGGAGACTCGGTGTTGCTCAAACTCTCACCGTGGAAGGGACTTATACGATTTGGAAAGAGATGAAAGTTGAGTCCAAGATTTATTAGGCCATTCAAGGTTCTTCAGAGGATTGGGAACCAAGCTTACAAGCTGGAATTTCCAGAAGAACTGGATGGTATTCATAACACTTTCCATGTGTGTTATTTGAGAAAGTTCATGGGAGAAGTTCCTGATATAATTCCACTTTCGGAGTTATGGATTGATGAAGATAAGAGATTAATCAAAGAGCCTGAAGTGATTGTTGACCATAAGATGAAGAAATTACGACACAAGATGATCGAATTAGTGCTAGTGCGATGGAAACATTTGAATGGGTCGAACCTCACCTGGGAGACAGAGAGTGACATGATGATTCGCTATCCACATCTGTTTGCTGATGTATGATTCCGGGACGAAATCATCCTAAGGGGGGAGAGAATTGTAACGCCTACATTTCTCGCTAAGTATTAATAAGATGATGTAATAATTAGGGTCAACCATTGTAACCTATTTTGAAGTAATGAAGAAGAATTATTTCAGTGTTATGTGATTTACGTGTAAATTATGTGCAATATACGTGCTTATAACGATATAATAAAATAAGAATAAAAATACGCGTCTAAAATAAACCAATAATTAGACTTAATATCTTTGAAGAAAGTTGAAGTAAAAGTGACAAGAATTCCGGAGATATATAGAACGCTAAAATCCGACTTATAACGAAAAAGTTATGACCCGTCGAAGTTTCGCGATTAAACCGACATGGCTCCGCGTATCGTAAAAAGTAAATTTTTGACAAATTTTTTTTTATCCTTATAGATTTAAACGAAAGTTGTCCTATTCATTAAACCGAGAGCGTGCATATAGAGAACATCCAAATCTGACTTCATAAGAGGAAGTTATGATTTTTTGAAGTTTCAACGTAGCAATATACAACTCAAAAATTCAATTTTTATATTGGTCAATTTTAATCCAAAATTATCTAAATGGGAATTCAAGATCTCATTAATAGGAGTTCACGATTAAAAGACAGTCAAAAACGGAGTCCGTATGTGGAAGTTATGAATTTTACAGGGTCATTAACAGTGTAATCTTCTCAGATTGTTAAATTTAAGATCGGTCGAGAATTAGCCGATGGGTTAAAAGGAAATTTGTATATCTTGTCAATACCTACGTGTGGATATAAAGAACGTAAAAACGGAGCTCGTATGCGAAAGTAATGAAGTTTTTAAGATCGACCGTTTTACCTGCGTCATGTGCCACGTGTCAGCACCAAGCGAAGCCTTGGTGCCTACGTAAGCTCACGACGTGAGAGGGCCCTGGACAGCCTATAAATAGAGCCGAAATATACTCATTTCTTCACACCTCTCCATTCCATACTCTCCCAAGCTCCCCAAGGTCCCTAAGCCTTTCTCTAGCACTTCCTAGGTGTTAGTAGTGAAGCTCCGGAGCATCAGAAAGTTCCGAGAAGTAGAGATTTCGGTTTAGAAGTTCGCCGATTTCTCGCTAAACCACCTGTAAGTTGAGTTATGATTATCGTGCTTTAAGTATAACGTATGTTTAAGTTCATTATTGTTATTAAGAACCTATAAACAAGATTTATTAGTGATTCCAAGTCGTTATACTGATTGATCTACTTATGGGGATGATATCTAGGCTGGATTTAATGAGGTGTTTAAAGTGGGATTTCAAAATAGTATACTTTGTATACCAAACAGACCCTACCTCCGATATGATCCTACCTGGCTGTCCCTTATCAGCTATAGATCAATAAAGTTTGAATTAATGATGAATCTAGACTAATAATTAGTCGCAATAAATATCAGACTAAGACTTAGTGATAATGATACTAGGTTACATCAAAGGAAAAGACAGTTGCTAGAAGCGAAGTGCAGTCCGAATTTCGAGTCGTCACTTTAACAAGTGTTGCTAGAAGCGAAGTGCAGTCCGAATTTCGAGTCGTCACTTTAACAAGTGCATAGTTACTTTCATCTTACACATAGATATGAAGTATTTAAGATAAATTACATGTTATATGTGCCATTTATCTGTGTTCCTGATATCTACGCTAGATGAACTATTTATACATGTCTTACTTGATTTAAACTGTATATATGTATTTTATACCTATAAATATATTGGGTAAATATGGGTAGATGAAAGATTATATAGATGATGAAAGATGAAAGATGAAATAAATGATGAGAGGCCTTGACTTTAAAGATGATCCAGTCTTCTAGCGGAGTATAGATATCGACCATGGACTATTCTAGACAGTTCAGTGGAACGCTAGCAGGCTCGCAGCCTGTAGGTGTTTTTGAACTAAGTGTTTACCAGGTGTACTCCAATCCCCTCATGGTTTCCTTACTGACATATATTGCTGAGGAATCCCCTAAGCAGTATTGTCTATCCCGAATATAATCCTTTGGATAGGTCCCTCAAATTAGATGTTTAGGGACAGAAAGTGAGGATAAAGGGAACGGGTAACCGGGTTGAATGATTTGATGAAAATAAAGAACTTAATTATTGTGGGTTGAAAATCCTATGTGCTCACCAGGCTCCCAAGCCTGACCCACTCAGTTTCTTGTATTACAGGTAGTGGCACAAGAGCACGTGTGTGATGATCAGATGAGAGATTTATGGATTATAGGACAGTATAATAATAGACGTTTGTAAGGCCTATGTTATTTCTGTTTATGCTTATGTATTGTATGACGATGACATCCCAACGTTTTTAATATAATTAAAATACATTTCTTCGGAAATGCTTTGATAATATCTTTATCGTATTTTGGGAACAAATTCCGCAATATTATTCTTCAAAAGGACACTCTAATTTTTTAAATAAAGCATAAATAAATCGGTCTTTTCTGGCCGTAAATTTGGGATGTCACAAATACGTGTGTGTACATTCGAACCTTTCCCTTCTCATGAATCAATGAAGTACCTGAAAAACATTTATATTCAACTGGGTAAGCACGAAGATTAGTGAGTTCTCCAAAATACCATATGCTAAAATACATATATCGGTCCCCACCCAGTAAGAATATAAGCGAGCCCCGCCCAAACTACACAATGAGCCCCACTCAACCTACATATAAACGGTCCCCGCCCAAACTACCTAATGGGCCCCGCATGACCTACATATAAACGAGCCCCATCCGACTTACATAACCATAATACATACATAAATACTATACTTTAGACTCTTCTAATATAGGCACATAGAGGCTATACGTTATACTTTATCCGCTTCGAGTACACTAACATTGAACACATAGTGTAACGACCCAAAAATCAAGGGTAAAAAATTCATTTTTATTATAGTCAAAACACATATATCATTTAATACAAACATTCTAAAACGTTGCTAATTAAAACATTTATCAAAGTTTATCCCAAAATCACGTATTGCGGAAAACACGGGTGTGTGCGCTGCGATCAAGTCGGGCCCTTCCTTTCCAAACCGATGATACCTGAAACCATAAACAAAACATGTAAGCACGAAGCTTAGTGAGCTCCAAATCAATAATATTGCCTTAAATTATCTTGATGCCCCTTCACAATTAGAACCAATCCATAATAGTTGACTCATCATCAAAACTGAATTCATTCATTGCCCTTGAACCCTTTGATTGATGCTCTCGGCATGTAGATACCCCAATCCTCAACCCACGGGAACGAAAATTCTGCACGAAACTCTCGTGATACCCGACTCGAGATCTTACCCATAAACCAACCCGAGACTCAACTCATGAACCGAGATCCACAGATCTGCACTTGCATCTCACCCAAGACCTTCTGATAATGACAGTCCTTGCTAGATCGAGATATAAAGGTTCCCAAACCAACGATGAGACTACCAGTCTCGCACCTGGCCCAACCACCAAGTCCCCAATTGTCCAAATAACAAGGCTACCCAGCCTATAAACCTCTCTGCGACACACACTAACCACCTACCAGATTCTGCAATTTAAGATCCAAATCCTTGACCCAACAGTCTCGACCAGTTCTAATCCGAATTTCCATAATCACCCAGGCTCACCCGCAGACCCCAAATACCATCATCCTAGAACAGAGAATAATTCCCAGACAACCCTGGCCAGCGTGCCCAAAGCACGAGCCGATCCCCCTTCCATGCTTGTGACCATCATATAAACAGTCTACTTCGAACCGATGAATGCTAACATCCTATCGCAGCCTAACACTACTTCCATCCAACCATGCTTACCACCCATAGCCTTAACACACTCAAACTATCACAACGTCGCACCTCTCGAGCTGAATCATATATCCCATAAGGAGTTCGGGTCACACTTATGGGTTCCTACTGCCTACTATGCATAATCAAGGCGATACCGACTGGCGATTGGGAGTTTCCTGAACTCCCATCAACACAACCTAGGCCTAAGCAGCCACTTGTTTGTCCCCCACTTTGACTCGACGATACTCTTTCACCTATTACACCTTATGAATCTCCGATCCATTTCCCTCAATATGCAAGACCCTCCCAAATCATGCTCCGAACACTACAAGCGCCCCATTGCTAGCCAAACACAATGTTCACTCTGCTCTGGAAATCCTGAAGAATACTTTTGTAGTCTTAACCAATCGGATGATCCCAATCACTTCCCAAGACACCCTTTTACCAAAGAAATGAGAAGGCAAATACAAATTTACCACCATCTTACCGCTGCCTAGGGACCGGTAAATGCTACGGGCTACCCCCGTAGTCTTACAATACTCTCGCCTCACCATAACTATCCAAAACCTTACCGCCGATCCATCAGATCGGACACACCTAAAGTCGAGTAGCCACTCGCAATGTCACCTGTTTACACGATCAATCCTGCTATGCTGGTAGCAACTCATCTCCTGGAGCGATAACTCCATAGTACAGTTTCCCGCTCGTGCCGTACTGACTCCGATCTTGCTGGCCTCTCAAACGTTGTTCAGAAGTCTTGGGTCTCTTCCCGAGACCCTCCACTAAATGTACCTGACCTGCACCTCTCTTCCCGAGGTACCCCAAATCGATCTCCCACCCTCAGGCTCTGGGATTCATATCATTAAGGGTCTGGCACCCTGACACACTCCCCAGCTCAATCGTCAACGACTGAACTGTAATAGTTAGAGCAACCTCTGCCCTAACCCGGGCCACAACTCCTCCCAAGACGTAGTCTCCAATTCCGAAAGCGCCATAGATCGCACAATCAATTCCCAACAACTTCTTGCCGCCCGATACAAGAGATCCAAGGCGAACCGAACCTTGGCTCCCATGGGGTAGGTTCTAGTGCGGAAAACACTTTCCATCTCCTCAATCCAACACGAACTCAAAACCCTGGCAATCCTGCCACTAACTGGCTCACCACCGGAGCCGGGACCAAACCCTGGTCCTTCCTTATGCGTGCTCATCCTCAACCTTCAAGGCAACTGTCCCCACAATCGGAGCATAATCAAGAATTCTTTTCTTCTAAGCTTCTTAGATTCTCCAAGACTCTCACTGGTTCGAGTATGGATCCTGTGCTTTTAGTAGTACGGGCCCAATACTACCTTCCACACCTATCCATACTTTCCTCAGCAATCCTCATGAATCCTCTAAGTCACTTAATCCACTGATGTATTAGATGTCTGTTGGGTTTTAGTTCAAAATTGTTTCATAAAGTAGAAAAATTATGGCAACGAAAGACTTTAATTTTGAAATAACATAAACATTTTATACCCACCTAGGATCTTCTTGCAAGTTATAGAAAGATTAAACACCAACCAAAGGAAGGATGAAGAAATAACAACCTTTGTAGTTCTTTGGGTCCTCTTGGGAGGCTTGGAATTTGATGAAGAATGTGGAACCTTTGAGACACCAACAATGACTTAACTTGATGTAGATGCTAGTCTAAAACTCTTAAACTCTTAAGCTTGAAGTTCATAACCAATATGAAATTCAAGAGAGCAAAAGATATGCAAGTAATATTCAATAACTCAAAGCAAAGAACAGATGGAGAGTCTCCCATGGAGCTCTTAGCCATTGGAAGAAAGAATGAGGCAAAAGCTTCAATAGTGGAAGCCTCATATTTATAGTGCCTAAAAGTGAAGTTATTAACCATTGGTTCCTTCAACTGTAGACAAACTTGTCTCCTTGTCATAAGCATGTCTCCCATGCCTTTAAAGCATGATTAGACAAGTCATACACTTCTTCTTTTTATGCATATTTCGAAAATTACATAAAGAAGAAGAAAGAAAGTCAAACTTTTATAAATGCTTTTATAAAATATAAACCTTGCCTTTTAGGAAAAAGACAAAAAGGATTCAACTAGTCCAAAAGTTTGTACATGACTTATAAATCATACCATATGATATATATTAAGTTACTTGCTAATGGAATTTATTATTTCCATGAAATAAATAGTTTCCAATTTAATTAAAAGAGTTTTATTGAATATTTATTAAAATCTATTTCTAATAAATAATCAATTGTATCAAGTTGTTGTTTGTGACCCATTAGTATCATATGTTATTTAGCGATATCACTTTAATATGACTCTTGAGCATACTAGATCTTTCAATCTCCCACTTGCGCAAGACTCATATTAGACTGATATAGACAGTGGTGAACGTCTACCAACATTTCACCGCCCCTAAGACCATACGACTGTTTGTGCCATTCTATCAACACCCAATTCCCAAAAAGCTCAAAGCTATAATTGGTGTATAAGGTAAGTTTGTCAGTTATCCCTTTGCTACAGACATAATGTTGAACATGAGATTCGGATCGCGATCAATCTCATTAGTTGTTCAACTTTTGGTAAGGCGTGTTAGATGTCTAACTCTCAATACATAAGAGGAACAAATCTCATCTTGACTACATAAGCCTCTTGCATAGTTCACACCATACCTGAAAATGGCTTCTATAACTGCCCGGTTAAGGAACAACATTTGACCATTATCAAAGCATAGTAATCCCTATACTTAAATCCCACTATGTATCTCAGGTGTTAAGGATACAAAGAGAGTACCTTTTAATCAAGTATCATTCACAATAGCGATCCATGAAATGATCTTGGTGCGGGTCAGTTCAATACTAGTTCTCTGACAAGTACCTATGAAACTTGGTTACAACCACTTGCCTACTTTCATATAGTGAGAGTCAACCAATCCAATTCATATTAGTCTTAATTCATAATTACTCCCACAGTAATAACCGACTATGAACTTTTAGAATAATAACATTATTCATGGATTAAACATGTTAATATAGAACACAACAAGTATTAATGTGATGACTATATCCCAATATATCATAACATTATCTAATAGTTGTCGTTATAATGTTCCAATATCCAAATACTAAATCCAAATCAAAAATCCATTTCTACAATAATAAAGTCTTATAGTTGAAGTGTGACTATTCATACTTAGCTCAAAAGAATGACTTTATTAATGGATCTGTCAAAATTTAATTTGTGTGAATTATGTGAATAGTATCATCTTCATACTTAACTTTACTCTAGGTATAGTAAATATCTTGGAAAATATGATTGGTGTTCTTTCATGACATAGATTCTCTTAGCTTGATTAAGTATACTCTCGAAGTCATAAAGATTTCTATGTGATCCTCGAATGGCAGAAATCAACATAGTTTTTCAATGATCTCATTCATCCAATTATATTTGAATTCAACTTCTAAAGTAGTGTATTCTTATTTTGTAGTATATTGTGTCATTATGTTTTGCTTGGACCTCATTCCAAAAAAACTTACCTTTCATTTCATAATGAAGTAAAAAATCCAATTATAATTCATAATTATATATATATATATATATATATATATATATATATATATATATATATATATATATATATATATATATATATATATATATATATTTGTTTCGAAATTAACATCGTATATAGCTCTTTCCATACAAATCCTTTGTAAATTGATTGTCTAATATACATTCTCTTAGTTATTCTAAAGTACTCTTAGAATGCTCTTTTAGTCATCCAGTGACTTAACCATGTATTCAATTAGTGTCCTATGACATGCTTACAACATGATCAAATACCACGTCCTATGCATAATATGGCGTAAATGATGAATTCATTTGCCAAGAAAATAGAATATAAATCATTTCATCTAGTTTAAGCCTATGAGCTATTCACTTTTGAGGCTAGCTCAAAATGGTGCTATATGACAATGCCAAGAATTCTCCAAAAGAATCTTGTGTCTTGATCCCTTTCAATTTATTGCCAATATATGTATACGGACATGAAACTATTAACATTCATTTTATCTATCCCTTATAGATTTTACATTCCAAGAATGTATCTTCTCCTTCCTAAGTATTTCATTTTAGAAACACTTTCCGAGTCAAGGTGAAAACGACCCTGCTCAGTCAGAATGTGATTTCAAATGATTAAGTATGTCTCATTCATACAAGATTAGGAATTTCATTATGCTCCCACTAGTTCTTAGTAAACACACATGTGATGGGTTTTGAGCATTCTAACACTCCTATGGTGTACATGCAACCCTAGAAACCTTGGATTTATGTTTTCTCTATTATACATGCAAATATGATTTTTCCAAGGTTCTCATCCTAACTAACATACCATAGGGAACTTGTAATATAAAACTTAGTGGGATGACATACCTTTTGTTGTGGTTGATTCCTTGGAGCTTGAAGAGCCTAGCACCAATAATGTGGATGCCTCAAGTGGAATCACAAATCACCAAAGCACCTTGGAAAACTTGAGAGAATAGTATACACTTGTCCAAATCGGCTATGCCCTCTTTGTTCACACACTAGTGCCATTTCAAGTGCCAAGAACCTCTTTATATAGTATGGTGGATTAGGGTTACATCCATGTAAACCCTAATACCCATGACCTTTCATTTCCATAGGATCCATGGGTTAAAAACTCCATGGACTATCCATGCAAGCTTAGCCCATCCTAAATGAACATTGGCCCATTCTATATATACAAGAGTCCATATTTAATTAGTTTCTTTTTTATCACTAAATTAATTCTTGATCAATACTAATTAAATAATATGATTTCATATTAATATATTATAACTTATAATATATTAATAAATCATAAACATACTATTCTCAAAAGACTATCCATACAAATTGTTTTGGTGAAGTGCAACCCAAATGGACCATGCTACTCTCGGGTCGAGTACATACCACTAATAGTTATGGGCTTAGACATCTAATCCAACAGTCTCCCACTTGGATAAGTCTAAAACTATTATTCAAGTATGACTCCAAGATCACGACTAGCAATCGTAGCTCTTAAAGCCGCTGTCGAACTCTGACCTAGTCAAATGACGTGTCCATTAGATAAGGGATTATATATTCCTACATTCTAGATATCATATGGATTGAGACATGGATTATAATCATTCTTTCTGTCCATTTGTTGTTTCCTGATTTCCGATTTATGACGACTGACTAATTGAACAAATCAAATCAGTCCAGGCTTGTCCAAGCGCTTAGGTTTGTCATCACTAAATCATCGAGAGGCCCACAAATATCGCTTTTATCCCTCCAAGGGTAAAAGGAATGGATAAACTTTGACCCAAGTGTTCGATTGTACTTACTCATCAAATTACACACAACGATAAGTTTTATAACAACCAAGTTACTGGTTGCATTTACATATGTCAATGTGTAACTGACGCGTAACTACAACTCACACGTCTCCGTTTAAAGAATATAAGATATTATCGTCTCATGATTCACTCGTGATAAAACCCATGAAGTGATTCAAATGAGCGTGGGTTGAATCCAATACTCGAATCTCATTCCAGGAGCACTCATGAACACTGCAGCCACTTTGTCCCAGACAAACTACATACCCTTCATGACAGTCTTGCCTCAATACCTACTTCCAAAGTATGATCGACTGTGGATAGTTTGAATAACCTAGTTATTTGGGAAGTCAAAACATGCAAAGTGAAACACAAGAATAATCGAATCTAATATGGTCTCAGAACTTATAAATATAAATAAAACACCTTTTATTTATCACCATATTGATTACACATTATTCATTGCATAATGTTTCAAATAATCAACTTAATACTTGAATTAAAACAATAGTAATGCCATGCTCCAAGCATGCACACTATGTTTGTCCAAACAATAGTTATGCCATATGCACACTATGTTTGTCTATGATCCTTACTTTGTGGAATAGATCAATTGAACATAATTCCAATGATTCTCATTTCACAATCCCAAATCCTTATCGTAAGTGTAAGAATTCCAAATTCCTGCCATTTACCGAAATCTGTTAGATTCTAAACTCATATGCATTGATCCTTTTGTAATGACTATGCACAAAGTCACAAAGACTTGACAACAGACATTACAAAGTACTCCAATGGAGATCAATTCCATGGAAACGAAGTCTCAAATTCAAAGTACATTCCTTTGAACATCCTTCTTGCATTAAGTTTTTCTAATCTTACACAGATTGAATAACTTCCACCTATGGAGACATTTCCATATTCCCATTTTGACTATCACTTCTGAACAAGAGTTGCCTCCTTTTCAAAATAGTCAATATGGTCCTCTCCAAAAATTTACACCATACTTCCAACTGTCCATGAGCAACCAATCTTTGGTAAAACCTCAGATTGTCCTCAACAATTTCTTAATCATTTTAGTCATATCCAATTCTAGGCCTTTTCCCCTCTTAATGCCCCAGGCATTTGGAAAATTTAGAAAGGATAAATATTATAGCACATGTAATCGATCCTATACCTGAAGCATATAGGACACTATTCATGATGTCTCACATAAAGACATGATCCTAGACCAATCTTATGCTACAATATTTTGTTTTTTCCATGTTTTCATAATTCGAATTATGAAAAAGGATGCCATAATCATAATCGAATTTTGAGAACGCAATATATATAGCATTTCCTTATGTTGAACCATTCCAACATAAAATTCATATATATATATATATATATATATCCTTGACTAAAGATGATTAAAATCTCACAATCTAAGCTTTTAGATTTGAAATGAAGTATGAATTCATCTCCCTTAATTATAGCAAAACAACCTTTTCAACCCCTACAACTTCACGAATTGAAACTTTTGTTTTCTATAAGTAACATTTGCTAACTTGCAATACTAAACATAATAATCATTCTCCCACTAACATGATAATTATTATTAGCATAACACTTATGCTCCCACTAGCTTTGACATGTATTCAGAAATCAGCTGGACTTCTAGAAATCAACACTTTGTTGACTTTCTTACCAAAGTTCAGATTTCTGATACTAGATGCTTCGATAAGACTTTATCTAAGCTTCTTAAACTCATACACCTTCGCTTAGATAGCTCACATGTGTGTCTAAACAATTTTTAGAACTATGAAAAGGGATGTTGTAATCATAGTCTCAATTGTGTAGACCTTTGCCATTTCTCACAAGTCCATGTTAGTGTGCCGGTTAACCACACACGCTCCACTAACGACTTTGAGAATGCAAATATCACAATTGCTATCTACTAAAAATCTACTTAGCGAAAGCGTTTCCTCACCATCATTTTCATGAATCGAAGAGAAATCTTATGACACTTAGATTTTATGGTGTATGTGTTCCTATCCATGTGAATTTGTCAAAACCATAATCACAAGACAAGGTTAGTGACAAATCCAAACTCATATGGAGTAAACTTGCTCAATCTTAATTTCTTGTCACCTGGCAGCACAAGGGCCTACCATTGCTTCCAAGTTGTTATGCAACCAATTAATAACTCTCAGAGCTCATATGCAAAGTCAACTTTAACTAGAGTGGGACAGAAACAAGAATATGTCAACACGATAGGTCACAAACCTCAAGTCGTGTGCTAGTGTTCAACAATAGGTTTTATTCTTGATTAGTTCTTAAACCTCTTTCAGGATCTTTAAGACTCCCGCTGTCCTCTTGAAATATAAGACTCTCTTGCCAAGAACCATTCCTTGACAAACAAATATTCAAGAGATAGTGAGGATTCTTATCAAGACAAACACTTCACACAATTGGCCTTAGTTGGTCTTTGTTTTATCCAAAACATCACAACTTACCAATTTCAAAAGTAGAAAACATTTTACTCTACATTTGACAAGTGTTATAAACCTTCTTTAAGATATGTCACTCAGAGTTACAATCTTGGAGTATGACTCTAAGAATTGTTTTGGAACGAAGTATGACTCATCTTTTTGATTTAACCACTTCAACAATACATGACGCCTCTTCTTAGCCATAAGAATGCACTAAGATGTCCTTAGAGAATCAATTGTGATATGGTTTCATAATCATTAAGATGATCATAAAACATGATACTTAAGTACTCTCCCATCTTTTCAGATTAGAGAAACTTTTATCTTTCTGCCTAATTTGATTCTTCTCATTCGTTCTGCCATACATTGAAACTTTTCCAATGTTTCAGAATTATACTCAAGCTTGTAAGTATAACCATATTTACTAAACTTTAGCAAATCATGACGAATAACCTTATCGATCTTTGTGGTGGACTTGACCAGTGCACAAGAATGTGTACTTGATCCCTTAGTCCTTCACTTGACTCACATATACATGTGAACAAGGAATTAGCTTTAATTTTCCAAAGATGAAAGTTCTCATTCATCATACAATACAACTTGCATGATTCCAAGTTTCGGTCCAATTGAAACTTGGGTGATGAGAATCATTCCTTATTTCGTAAATTTAGACACTACCACAAGTGAAAGAATCAAATTCATATTTTCAATATTGCTAGAAACATACAAACATCAATTTTTCATAAATGCCATTGCAAGGAGATATAAAATAAAACAAAAACAAAATTTTATTTATTTATAAAATGAGGAAAAACTTTTCCTTACAATGCAATTATAAGTGAAAAAATATGCTATTACATATTTCCTAGCAATCTATCATAACTCTCAAGCAGTAGCTCAGAAATCCGATCTTCGAACCATGCGATTGAAATCAATCTTCGCGATCAGATTCAGCATACTCTTCTTTTAAGCTTCCTTCCCTTTGCTTGATCCTGCCAAACATCAAAATGCAACCTAGTCACATCATGTATTAAGAATCAACAATTAGAAACTTAATAGAGTTAGATAGTAGACTTACCTGAAGCAGAACCATACATTCTGATTAAACTTCTCATGTAGTATGGGCAGCTTCGATTCCAATGTCCCTGTCTTTGGCAATAGAAACACACATGCTCACATGGAGCAGTCTCATATTTGGCCTTTCTCTTATGATTAAAACTTTTGACCATGCCCAATTCCTTTCCTTTGGGAGAATGAATCTTTTCTGGGATGTCCATGTCAACTTGGGATGTAGACCTTCTAATCAAATTTACTTGACCATTGCACCAAATCATTGCTGATTCGGCAGCAATTAGCAAATAGGTAAGATCAATTAGGGTCATGTCGTGATCTGTCACATAGTAGTCTTTAACGAACTCACTATATGACTCGGGAAGTGACTGAAGGACCCAGTCAATAGCTAACTTCCTTAGGAAGACGACACCCAACATCCTTAGCCTGTCAATATGCAGCTTCATGTCCAATACATGAGCACATATAGGCTTTCCATCTTTGTGTTTACTATCCAATAGGGTTTGAGTGATCCTGAACTTTTCAAGTCTTCAAGCTTGTGGGTCAGGGAGAATTATTGGAGGAGGTGGAGGAAGATAATTATGATTTCCATGATCCAATCGCGGGACATCATCTTCATTAGGAAAGCTTGTTCCAAGGGATTTGGGAAGATCATAGTTGTCTGAACCAGACATCTACAATTGGAGAAATTCAAGTTAGTTGATTTAAGTCCTTAATATAACACCCAATATGAAATATTAAGGCTAGGACCCAACACAATATGTTATAACTTGGAAGAGGGATGCCGTAATCTAAGCTATAAAATATTTGAAGGTAGGCGAATGACGATTCACCAATTTCCACCATGAAAAACGAAATAGGTATTAGGTTTTAATTGGATTGAAACTCCTAGATCTTTTGAGATTCATTGAACTTTTCAATGGCATGTTTAAATCTTGATTGTGCCCTCTCAAGTTTGTGACTGGGATGCCAAGGATCACAAACAATGTGTGAATAACCATGCAAATTGACTTGGTACCCTTAATTTTTATCACCTAATCGATGTGTCGGTTACCCACACGCGCTCCACCGATCTATGATAAACATTAAGTCACCCTTTTCCACTCTTACTAGTCCATGTTAGTGTGCCGGTTACCCACACACGCTCCACCAACGACTTGGTAAGGTACAAAGTGTAATTTCATGGGTTAGCACCAATTTCACATTTTCCTAAAGTAACTAAGATTGGAAATTTATAAAAGGTTTAGTTACTTTATATTTATCATTATACTTTTAATGAAAATTATAGTCCTTGTCCTACCCGTTCGGCTAACGACCCTCCACCAGTCAAGGAAGCGGTGGGTGAGAGTGGACACCCATTAAACTGCTATTTTATAGGCAGTAACCTTATACTCCCCTTATAGACCGACCTCGTGAATGAGGCCTACTAACGGTAAGATTGACTTTTGCTCTTATACATATATATATATATATATATATATATATATATATATATATATATATATATATATATTAAAACTATAATATTATAATAGTATAAGGGTTGAACTTTAAACTATTTAAAATTCTAGGGTTTGGAAGTAAAGTATTCAAAAGTGTAAATTTACAAATTCCAAAACTTGAGGGCAAGTTTTGAACAATTCAAAAAAAACTTTTGGAATCCATAACATATGAGTTTAATATGGCTTTTAATGACAAGACTCTTGAAAATCCATAACTTGAGGACAAATTATGGATGTCATAAAACAATTTATGGAAAAGACTCTTCAAGTTTTATAACCTATGGCTTTAAAAACTCTTTTAAAGAAAACTTTTGGTTTTCCATAACTTGAGGACAAGTTATGGAATCCATTTAAAGGCCATTTAGATCATCTAATAAACAAACAAATATGTCAAGGAAAACTATGATCTAGATTAAACTCATATGAACAAGACAATTCAAATCAAACAATTTTCATGTAATTAGCCTAACAATTAAACTAATAAAAAACATGAATCTATTGACAATTATATTTTGAATTGGATTAGAATGATCATTACCACGTCAAAAACAGGTTTATAAGATCAAAAACAGCTTAGGGTAATGATTCTAGTCCAATTCCAGCCTTAAAAGTCGAAAATCTGCACTCAGGGCCTCCTACTCGCCGAGTGTATGAACCTACTCGACGAGTAGGATGATTTTAGTCTTGGACTCGGCGAGTCCACAGTCCCGAAGCCTAACTAACATACCGTGGGGAACTTGTAATATAAAACTTAGTGGGATGACATACCTTTTGTTGTGGTTGATTCCTTGGAGCTTCAAGAGCCTAGCACCAATAATGTGGATGCCTCAAGTGGAATCACAAATCACCAAAACACCTTGGAAAACTTGAGAGAATAGTATACACTTGTCCAAATCGGTTATGCCCTCTTTGTTCACACACTAGTGCCATTTCAAGTGCCAAGGACCTCTTTATATAGTATGGTGGATTAGGGTTACATCCATGTAAACCCTAATACCCATGACCTTTAATTTCCATAGGATCCATGGGTTAAAAACTCCATGGACTATCCATGCAAGCTTAGCCCATCCTAAATGAACATTGGCCCATTCTATATATACAAGAGTCCATATTTAATTAGTTTCTTTTTTATCACTAAATTAATTCTAAATTAATTCTTGATCAATACTAATTAAATAATATGATTTCATATTAATATATTATAACTTATAATATATTAATAAATCATAAACATACTATTCTCAAAAGACTATCCATACAAATTGTTCCGGTGAAGTGCAACCCAAATGAACCATGCTACTCTCGGGTCAAGTACATACCAATAATAGTTATGGGCTTAGACATCTAATCCAACAACATGTTCTCTTCATTTTGATATAAAAACATACCTTGTGGTTTTACATAAAATGATGATTGTAACTTTAAGATGGTTGCTTTATATCCACAAGTGGATCTCAAGCTCTACACATTTTGTTAGGATAACTTGGATTAAGAAAACCCCTAGGCTAATCTATATAGATATCTTCTAGTAGATGTCTATTAAGAAAAGCGGTCTTTCTTGAAATCTATTTCTATATCTCATATTAAGAATATGAATTTATAGCAAACAATATCCTTGTTGATCTAATCATAGCTACCTGTGAAAAAGGTTTGATCACAGTCAATGTCATGAGTATGATGAGGACCATAGTCAATGACATGAGTATGAGAAAATCCTTTTACTATAAGTCTTGATTGAAATGTGTATGCTTATCCATGTAATTTATTTTTTCTAGAAGAATCATTTTCTCCTTCTAGCCTTGCTATAGGGATAAATTTTAATCAAGCCCATTCTTGATTATCATACATGGATTGCATCTCATGTCCATGACTCTAAGTCATTTATCAGATTCGAGATCTGACATAGCATCTTGGTATTTGATGGAATTTCCAGAAACCATCAATAAAATATCATCAATGAGAGATTCCACATTTCTCCAGTCATAGAAGATTTCTACCATTAATGTGAACAATTTGTGTTTGTGAATAGCTATTATTCAAGTTTAACAATCCTTGTTAAAACTAGTGCCAACTATTACTACATATGGTTATGGTTCTTGAGCTGCTTCAAGTTCCATGTACCTCCCACTTGCTTTGTCATTAGAAGCTTGCTTTCTACTAACTTAGCTTTAACAGGAATAAGAGAACTTATTCTTGGTGGGTTTGCATATGATAATCTAAGCCACATTTAGAGTATTATACAAATATGTATTTAGTAGATTTTGGGTTTAGAAGTTTTATTCCAACATCGGCTTCAAATCCATAAAACATTAAGTATGATGAGGATGGAGCCTTTCCATACTTAATCTTATAAAATGTTTAATCTACTTATTAGTTGATATTTGTATTCAAGATATAATTAATAGTGATTGAAGTATTATCCCAAAAAGATTTAAAGGAGGATATTTCTACCGACTAGAAAATAAATCATACCAAGTAAGATTTAATTCATCCTTTATTATCATTAAGGCCTTAGATGGTTCTTACCGGTTTGTATCACAACTTTTTGAAACCTTCAACAAATATTTCACAATTATGCTTTACCACGTAAAATATAATTAAAACTACTATAGTTGTTAACAAAGTTGATTTGGTATCTTGTGCTTAATCTCATACATTCATTAGAAAGGAAGTCATACACCAAAGTGTATAGTTCCTTAATTATTTTCTCTACACCTTAGTGAAAATATCATTATGAATCCTTTACATATAAATAAGGTTCACATATGTCAAGTAAACTACATTATTTGCCTTCAAAGATCCATTTCTTGAAGTTGGAATATGTGAATGAATTTATATAATAAGGATAACAATGTCAACGATAAGTTTGACTTAAAACAAGTTTAAGTCAAAAGCGCTTACACATAGAATTTAATTTTATTTATGAAATGTTGATATTTATTTCACAACTCTATTCAGATATCTAGTCTCATAAATAGAAGTTAATCATTTCAGAATATGAATATTATCGTTATGAAAAACGATTTACTAAATGATCAAACATTTGAATAAAATAACTGAGACATAAATTTAGACATGCTAAATTAAAACACACTATGTTCTAAAACAAATATTATTTTACATTACAAGTAATTTATGTTCTAAGCATAAATAATAAACTAAACTCCGAGAGTGTAATTCCAACTTGATTATGCTTAGCTTGGTTACTCTTCAATAAATATTTTCAAGCTATTTACAAATATTAGATTAAAATTTAAGTACCAAGTACCTAAGTGTTATATGAAAATTATGAGTTCTATCTAGTAGATACAAGAAGTACTAGTCTCTTCCAGACTTTCTTTCCAAATAAGAGGAGTAAATCCTCTTCCTGTGTCCAGTTTCTTCACAAAAGAAACAAGATCCATCTATGTGGGCTTTAGTAGATTTCTTTGGCTTAAAGGTGTTCAGTCCATAAAACATGAGTCTCTTAGATCACACTAGGTGACTCTTTAGCCTTGCATTATTCCAATGTTTAAACTAGCTTTAAATAAAATATCACTGTATTTATTGGAATATTGATTGAGCTGTGATATCATTAGATATATGTTTAAATTGTCCAAGACTTCCTAGAAGTCATGAATAACTATTCCTAGCTTGATGTTAGAAGCATCTTAAGCATCACGGTGATGCATTTACTAGGTATCATGTTCACGCTCATTGCTCAAAGAAAATAGTTTAGGACTAGGACCTTTAAGTGTATACAATTTTATATATCTCACGAGATTGTCTCTTAAGACATGAACCCATTCATTAAAGTTGTATCTATTGAATGTTATTATTTCATTTAGTCATTAAAGAAAATGACACTTCATGATAATGAGAATGGATTATTTAACTACAAAATTTATTTAGTATTTTCAATATTTAATCTTCAATAATTAATACCCTTTTAGTTTCCAAAAACATTAATTATCAAAGTCTAGGATCCAAGTTGCAAAACAAATAAATAGTTAGGTATCCTTTATCCCATCCATTTGAATTCAACCCAGTAGATATCGATTATCAGTTATATCTCACTATATAATTCCTAGATTTATGGGATCACTAATAAAAAATTTAATTAGACATGTTTGACCCCATCTATGTCTCGGAACTCTCTTGCTTAGGTATCCTTTATCACAAAAGATTTCCGATCAAATCGTCCAATTTGAAAAACTTGTGTAATCGACCTATAACTTGGTTATAGAAATCACGAAGACACCCCGACCATCAAAAGATAACACTAAGCGGTTAGGTATCCTTTATCCCACTAGTACATACAAGAGATGTGCGAGTGTTCTTCAAAAGGATTGCATAGATTTGAGGTTTGTAAAAAGGGTCTTTTGTATGTTTTATAATTCTAGTTTAAAAAACATATGATATTATGGTTATTACATGTATAACCATGGTATCAATTTTTAAAAGAAAATCATTTTTAAAGGTTCTATATAAAAAGCTAGTTTTTTTATATAATTTGGCGCAATTCAATTTTAATAACCGGTATTAAGTTTGAATGCATTTGAACCTTTTATATCTTTAATAAAACTTCATTTTATTACTTATATATTTGGAGTTTGTATAAGTTATAAAAATTACCATTTAAAAACTTATAATGGAATATTTCAAAATTTGTCGTTATTTACGATTTTATAAAAATCTGGTTTTATTTTAAAATAATAACTTGTTACATCTTATGTCCAATTTTGAAAACCCAAACTCCATGTGATGTCTATTTGGTCCAAAATTATTTTAGCATGTGAAAAACTAATTTATCAACCACACATAATAATTGCATAAAATAAACAACACAAACATGCATAAAAAAAATATGTGCATAAACATAACCAACTAATGACATTTTTGTGAGCCAACACAAAAATGTCAAGTCCATTCCTAAAGGGACATTTAAGGGGACCAAAAATATTTTGTAATGTTGTTAAAGAAGCTCCCACTTGAGTAAACACTCATTGCTTGCAAAAGATTTGAAAAGCTTCTTTAAAGGAATGACTGCAGCTGACACTTTTCAGAAAGTGTCATCTTTCTGTTCAGCACCTTTTCAGCACATGTGTAGCATTCATGACACTTTTCAGAAAGTGTCATGTTTTGCCCAGCACATGTTGAACTCGAAAATTTTCCTTTTGTCTTTAAAAAATGGTTCAAACTTCATTTCATGTCACATCTTTGTACAAATAAATTATTTCTAAAAACTAATCTATTTCTTTACAAAAATAAACAGGAAAATCTAACATGTTTAATTATTACATACCATATGAATAAATAAATTATTACAACCATTTTATAAACAAAATAACCAACATAACAACACATTGGTCCTTGGCTAGTTTATGCACATCATATACATCAATATACACATCAAACAACCTTTGTTTTTCTAAGCAACTTTGAATGACAAAAGATGCATGAAACTTTAGTCACATAAAAAATAACAATTATAAAGTTATCATAGAAAATATGTATGAACTTATTTTTATACAAAAACAAGTTATCCATATTCTCCAAAAACTAAGATTTCCAAAAATCAAAAATCTAACCAAACTTGCAAGATGGATCTGATACCAATTGTTGGGTTTTAGTTCAAAAGTAGTTTCATAAACTAGAAAAATTATGGCAACGGAAGACTTTAAATTTGAAATAACATAAACATTTTATACCCACCACGGATCTTCTTGCAAGTTATAGAAAGATTAAACACCAACCAAAGGAAGGATGAATAAATAACAACCTTTTTAGTTCTTTGGGTCCTCTTGGGAGGCTTAGAAGTTGATGAAGAATGTGGAACCTTTGAGACACCAACAATGACTCAACTTGATGTAGATGCTAGTCCAAAACTCTTAAACTCTTAAGCTTGAAGTTCATAACCAATATGAATTTCAAGAGAACAAAATATATGCAAGTAATGTTCAATAACTCAAAGCAGAGAAGAGATGGAGAGTCTCCCATGGAGCTCTTAGCCATTGGAAGAAAGAATGAGGCAAAAGCTTCAATAGTGGAAGCCTCATATTTATAGTGCCTAAAAGTGAAGTTATTAACCATTGGTTCCTTCAACTTTAGACAAACTTGTCTCCTTGTCATAAGCATGTCTCCCATGCCTTTAAAGCATGATTAGACAAGTCATACACTTCTTCTTTTTATGCATATCTCGAAAATTGCATAAAGAAGAAGAAAGAAAGTCAAACTTTTATAAACTCTTTTATAAAATATAAACCTTGTCTTTTAGGAAAAAGAAAAAAAGGATTCAACTAGTCCAAAAGTTTGTACATGACTTATAAATCATACCATATAATATATATTAAGTTACTTGTTAATGAAATTTATTATTTCCATGAAATAAATAGTTTCCAATTTAATTAAAAGAGTTTTATTGAATATTTATTAAAATCAATTTCTAATAAATAATCAATTGTATTAAGTTGTTGTTAGTGTGACCCATTAGTATCATATGTTATTTAGAAATATCACTTTAATAGGACTCTTGAGCATACTAGATCTTTCAATGTCTGCTAAACAGCAACATGATACCCACCGAAACACCTCCTAGGCTCCCCCTAGGTTCCCAACTTCACTGAACCGCCCCACTAAACTCACTGGAGCATATCCTAGGCTTTCCTAGGTTCCCATCCTCACCCTGCCATCAGCTGCTGAAGAACTCCCCATAATGTCAGTTAGCTACCTCTTGAATATAGTCAAATGCAATAAAGATCAGACAATCCTTCAAGTAAAAGACTCATCCCTACAACGGTAAGACTCAAACGAGAGTTGCGCAATAGAGTCAAATCCATCACTCTGAGATTATTCAACCTTTACTACATGTGACTTGACACATTCACTTAATAGCTAACCCACACCACTTAAGATTCCCACAAAGCATAAAGCAAGCAGCATTCGTGCAGTAGCGCTCCCATCCATAGAATAATCAAGGAACATTCAAATCATACACCACAACTCATGCTATCCAAATCCACCCTCACTGTCGGCTGCCTTATGCATGCAAATTATACACAGAACAAGATCTAATAGACTGTCGAATAATAGACTCTACCCTAGGACCACAACCAGACAAGGAACAGGAAATAAGGCCAAATCAATTATTCTAGGGATATAAGATCCTAACCATATATAATTTTTAAAGCATACACTTAGCGGTTACTGATATCAATAGTCATTCCCGTTCCACCATAGCATCCAGTATCCCCAAGGCTACAAGCATCACATATCAGGTCAATCTATCGTTGACTAATCAGCACTAGCATGAAAGTCTACCAGCTCATACAACACACATACAAAGGCTTCTCTCCTAGCCCTAACTAGCATGCAATTCACAGATTCATAATCAAGTCATAACAGATAACACGTATGGGTATTCTGGGGAAAACTTACTTGAGCTCGACTGATTGCATGCACCACACCCTTCTCTTATCTCAGAAAATTATTTTCTTGAAAACATTTTTCTTTTGAAAACTTTATCACTCCTCAGTTTGAGTTTAGACACACCCGAGAATATGTCTGAATCCCTCAAACCAAGGCTCTGATACCAACTTGTCACGACCCAAAAATCAAGGGTAAAAATTTCATTTTTATTATAGTCAAAACACAAATATCATTTAATCCAAACATTCTAAAACGTTGCTAATTAAAACATTTATCATAGTTCATCCTAAAATCACATATTGCGGAAAACACGGGTATGTGCACTGCGATCAAGTCGGGCACTTCCTTTCCAAACCGATGATACCTGAAACCATAAACAAAACTATAAGCACGAAGTTTAGTGAGTTCCCCAGAGCATACCCTACATAATCCACATAACCACATACATCATATCAGTCACATAATCCATGCATATAAACATATAGGGATGCCATGGAAACCCTCCAAGGTCTTATACCGGGTGCCATGGGAACCCCCGCATGGTCTTAGCCCATTGTCATGGGAACCCCCACATGGTCTTACAAACATATAAGGATGCCATGGAAACCCTCCAAGGTCTTACACCGGGTGCCATGGGAACCCCCACATGGTCTTAGCTTGGAATGCCATGGGAACTCCCACATGGTCTGATATCCACTTGCCTCGGGAACCCCCTCGGGGTCTTCCATGCAAGTATCACAGAGACTGCTAGCATATCACATATCACATAAACAACTAGTATACCACATATCACATAATGGGCCATGGGAACCCCCACATGGTATTAACTAGCTGCCATGGGAACCCCCACATGATCTTCGCATAAATACATAACATACTGACAACACATTCGCAAGTAACCACTACATGCAAGAGTCAAGAAAACAATTGGAATACTACATATAACTAATTGCCATGGGAACCCCAACATGGTCTTATCAGAAATACATAATGTATTGATAGCACACTCAAAATAATCATCACAACCAAATACATGGGCAGGACATGGTGCCTTCGACCCATTAGTATGGTGAGGAGACTCACCTTGCATTGTTGAAGTCTCGTAGATAAAACCCCAGCTGTTGGCTGACAGATTCCCGAACTGTCAACATCAAAACAACACCCAATTAATAATTAGGTTCCAATACATAACCATAAGTCCATGCTTGGGGTAAAAAGACTACTTTACGCCCAACCTAGCTTGATCCCATCCCAAGGCTCAAACACACACTCTGAAGGCCCAAAAGCCAAACAATGAACCAAGGCCCAACATATGGCCCAATTTTCCAAATTGGGACCAAACCCATCACATGGGCCTTACCCTAAAGCCCATCCAAATTTCCTAGTCCATATACTTGTTATTAGATGGACCATCAAGAATCCAAACATCTAAGCCCAACTCAAAACCCAACACGATTAGGGGTTTCACATAAAATGACGATTAGGGTTAATTAAGAACACTTAACCCATTAAGGACTTAATTGTGACAACCCAAAAGATTTGGATCAAGCAAGGTCTAAATTGTAACCTTATTACAATAAAACCTTGAAAACCAAAAGGGCATAAGTGCAAGTATATGGGTATATACACTTTGGGATTCATATATATAAGATAACCTCTTGAAAGGAAACAAGTTTATCAAGGAAAAACAAGACAAATAAATTGGGATAGTAGTCATGGATATAACATATTGTTTATTAGTATTTATCCTAGTATCCCACCCACCCTAGAATAGTTGAAAGCCATAAGTACAATGATTTATAAGCTAACACATATGTATTTAAATATGTGTAAACAAGCCTTGAGGAACCATTATGCAATTAACATTGACAAGTCAACAAAACAGTCTACACTAAACAATTCTTTTGGAGTTATAGCACAACACTCCACTATGGCCGTGAACCCCTTTAGTGGGTCATGGTTTGGCCATAAACACATACATGAGAACCATTCAATACCGAAAACCCCCCTCATTGGACCACCACTTGACCGCAAACACACTTAAGGACCCCACTATGACCAAAAACTACCTTAAAGAACCAATGTTTGGCCGTAAACCCCTTAGTGGACCTCCCTATGGCCGAAAACTCCATTTTAAGAAGCATTAGATGACCGCGAACCCTTCCATGGAACACCCCTCAATTGTAAACAACTTCAAATTAGACTTAGTTAATGAGGTTTGCGGTCTAGAGTGTGAATAAGACAAAATAGTTGACTTTAGGACTTGAAATCTCACCAGTTTCCCATGCAAAACATTGTACAACGTATATCCATGAATTACCTCCCAGTCACCTCAGTAAACATCAAATCAACTCCCATCCTTATCTTTCTTTAAACATCAACAGTAAAACAATACTCCACCATTTCTCTCATTCTCCAACTTCACTCTTATTCTCTCAACCTTTCCTCTCAAGAACAAGCTTGGTTCTTTCCAAAATTCTTCATCATTTAGGTGGTCCTTGGACTTTGGTAAGTAAATTTCGACAGCCCTAGTGTTTATATATATGATTTTATGTTAGTTTCACTATTTTTACACACATATTATTATGTGTTAAAAACCTTAGGATACCAACAACACCAAGGAGTTCACCAAACCATTCAAGTGCTTAGACTTGAAGAACTTCACACTATCAACTCGATCCACCCACAAATCTTTTCAAGGTGAGTTCATACCCCCATATTTTCAAGCGTTTTCCATGTTTTAGGGGGGGGGGGGGAATACAAGTAAAACTTTGTTTATTCCACAAACAATTTCATGTTTTCATCTTTACATTAAAGATAAAATATTGTTTACTTAAGTTATGGTTTATCCTAGTTTTTGATATAAATATTTGTGATTTATATATTGTTTAAAACAAACATAATCTATGTTCTAAAAGCATAAGAAAAGTTAAGATTTGTAAAACTACATGGCTTTTGGGAACTTATACTAAAAGATAACTTTACTAGCAGAAATGGTACATCATAGTCACTTGCTAAACTAATGCGTTTTAAAACCAAAAGATAGTGTTTTGATTTCATATTTTCATGCTAGAACACACCTTTATATTTATATAAAAGATTATATAAATAGTTTCAAACCAACAAGATAAACTATAATTAGTATAGTTTGAAAGTTACAAACCACACCTTTCGTAGATACGTATAATTATTTAAATGTATAATTATCCTATTTTACAAGTAAAAGGAGTCATAGTTCACGTAAATCTGTTACTGCTCTTGTGAGACTCTCCTTCATCGTACCTACCTAGCGTACACGGTAAGTCCTGTGGTTATATCCAGAGTCTCTTGGAGGGAGAGCGGGGCAATTGTGTATAGCTCTATACGGGGTTAACACCCCCACACCTGATTTGTTCGCTACAGCTAGACGGGGCTAGTCTAGGGTGACAAATATCCTAGCGAAACCGACGCCTGAAGAACGTCATGACAGGCAATTTAGTTGTATCAAGCATGGTTATAGCGACTCACGTAGGGATTAACGAAATGATTTTGGTTTACGGAAAGCTTATACTTCATTAGTTTTTTCAAAAGAAATGAAACTATAAACTATTTTCTGTATGATATTCACTTCCATCTTGGTCTTGGGGTTTTAAGACCACAGTACACCTTTAAGAAAATATAGGATTTTTTGGAAATATACATTTTTACTTTACAAGGAAAAGATACACAGGAATTACTTTCAACTACAGTTCACCTTTCAGAAAATATCGGATTTTCTGGAAACCTACGAAACCATCTTTTTGCAAAAATAGTTATAAACCCTTTTATGCATAAATGCTTATGAACTTACCAAATTTTTAGTTGACACTTTTCAAAATCACTTGTATTCTCAGGAACCATGTAGACATGTACTCAACTTTTCTCAAGAGTCGGCGTCGTCGTCTCATGTTTTTCCTACCTTTTTTTTAGGTTATTGTATTTAACTATTGGAACAACTGTTTTTGTAAACAATGTGATACTTGAAAGCTAAATGTATGAATGTTTATGTTGCTATGTTTCATTACTATTCAATTGTTATGATACTATACATGAAGTCATCCACCCCCAGACGTTTCCGCCGTCCTAGTTCGGGGGTGTGACAGATTGGTATCAGAGCATTGTTTATAGTGAACTAGTATATCAAACCATACAAGATATACAACTATAAATATAATGGGGCTAAAACACTCTGACTAAAAGTATACTTTAAAAGTATAAGTACTATATAAAAGTATATATACATACTAGAACAGTGTCATAATAAGAATAAAACAAAAGTATTTTGGTGTTGAACGCTACAGTCAAACCTAGACAGTTATGTAATCATATCTGGGGTAAATATAGCATGATCAACTATATGTATTTGAGATATGACCAACATGTGTTTGGGAGTGATAGTGGTGTCGCAACGAGTCTAAAACTTACCAACTTTACATGCAAAGGAACAATAGAATCAAACATAAAGTCTAAAATACTATAGGAGTATTTTGTAATACTAAACAATAGCAACAAGTCTAAAAACTTACCAACTTCGTATACCAGGAAGCTATAAAATCAAACGTATAATTAAAATACCATAGGAGTATTTTAGGATGCCATATAACCCCCCCCCCACACACACACACACTTAGATCGTCTACGTGTTTCTCATACCTTTCTTCTCGCACCGACAATATGGATGAGTTTCACCACGAAGACCCCTACTACCCTGACATAGCAGCCAACGAATGGAAAGAGGAGGAGCCAGAGGAGATTCACAAGGAAAACCCAGAAGTGGGTCCTGAAGAATACCAAGAGATGGACTACGAGGGGGGAGTCTGATGAGGAGTCAGGTGAGGATGAAGGCACGAAGAGATCCTTAGAGAGCCTTACCCTTCGAGAGCGATACAGAACCAGAAAGCAGGACAGGAGGACCTTATCGACCGTCTACGCTCTCTAGAGGAGGAAATGGCCACCCTAAGACAACAGCTCATTGCAGCCGAGGCTAGGGTAACCCTAGCAGAACAGAGAGCAAAAGAAGCCAACCGTGAAATGAGTGAAATGGTTGAGCACCTTGTGCGTCATTTCAGCATATGATTGGCTAGGATAGCCAAGTGAGTTAGTGGCCACACTACTCGTACTATGTCCTAGGTTTATTTTGTCTTTCGTTACAACCAGTAGTATTAAATCAAGGGAGGTACGCCCTCCAAAAACTCATGCAATCTGAATCAACTAAGTGTACTGATATCTATGTACTCTTTTGATAGACTTAACATTCATACAATACCTAGTACTACTTATCACCATAAATACATCATAGGGATGTAGGTCGAAACAATGAAAATCGCACCACAAAACATGAAATGTATATGAAAATGGATAGAATACAACTAGGAATGACCACAATTACTTACGAGCTTGCTTCTCATCATGCAACAGAATCATGTCTTCTCACGGAAATAACCAGCACACCGGTGAGGCACCAATTCTGCAGGTAGATTCCGCTACATTCCAGGCCGCCGTAACAGCTGTTGTGACAGCTGTCATGGTGCAACTCAATGCTAACAACACCAACGAAAATGGAAACAGTGTTGACAATTCCAACCGTAGTAACAACCAAAGAAACCAACGAGTGACTACTTACAAGGACACCCCGAACGCCAAACCTAAGAACATGAAACGAAAGTTCAGGAACGAGAAAGGGAGCAGTTCGACTCAAAGGCCTACTAAAAGACAACAAGTTGTAGTAGTCCATACCCCCACTAACCCGACTACCTCAACACCGAGAAAACCATATGCTGGAAACCTTCCAAACTGCAACAAGTGCAACTACCATCACCTTGGAGCATGCCGTGTGTTGCATTTCAATAACTGTAACAAGAGGGGGCACACCGCCCGCTTTTGTAGGACTCTGGCCCAACATACCACTCCAACCCCCAACACTAAAGTAAGCCCAATATGCCACACATGTGGTGAAACAGGACATTTCAAGAGAGATTGTCCAACGGAGATGAATGACGGAGGAGTGGGAGGAGTTTAACAACAGGACAGGAAGAAGCAACGAGGAGCCCTACTAAGATTCTCGGTACGTTCCCAAACAATAATAACTACGCACCAAATTTCACTAAAATCTTTGCCAATTAAAAACATAATCATAAATTACTCTCCCGTCCGAACAAAACACATCATTCATATAAAAACTAAAGATCCTTGCAGGTGAACTCTGATAGCTTAGTGTATACATTGGGGTCATATATAATTGAGATTTTAAAGACTTAGAGTGCATGATTCCGCCTTATATCCTGTTCCTTGTCTGGTTGTGGATTTAGGGTAGAGTCACTCAGTCGACGATCTTATCAATCTTAATTATACATGACTTGTATACACCAAGTGATTATAGAGAGACCTAGTAGAAATCAAACTACGAAATTCCATCATTGTATATCAAAGTACTCGTATTACTAGAACACCCAATAATCCCAGTACAAACTATTCGTACTATTAATAACAAGGAGGAAACTGGTAGTGTTAAAAACATGTACATAGAACACACTATCGTTCTAAACAATCATCTCCCTTCCAAATCGACTTAATATCTGTTACAATAAGAAGTCCAACGTCGTCACTTGACACAGACTGGTTTGATCCTCACCATACCAATTTCAAGCACTACAAAGAGACCTTTTGCCTTACCCGATCGATTAACAAAACTCTTTCAACCTATAACAACAAATCCCCGAACCATCTCTAGCATCTAGGCTCATGAGTACTTATGTAAGAGATACCGTGCTCCTTCCTAGCCCCACAATAAATATGGGAAACAAGAAACAAAAGACATCAAGGGTATCCCATAGGTTTATAACCTCCTCGAAATTTCCAGAAGTTCTTTCAAGAGCTATCACCCATGTGCCGAGTTGAGTTCAGAATCGACTCGACTCTTGGAGCCATTCCCATAGCCAAATCCCAATGTCACTTAGCACCAACACAAAAACAGATATTGTCCGATCAATAGAACGACCTAATACGTAAGGAAATTGTCATACCAAGCCTCTAACCTTAGAGAGCACCCATCCGACTCATAAGGAGGAAGAGCGGATTGTCCATATAACCATTGACTCCCAAAAGTCGAACCAACCCATCGTCAAGGATCGATATCCCCAATTCCGAACCGAAGACTTATTCGACCAACTTCAAGGAACAAGCAAAGGTCGACATCCCGCTAATTCAGAATTCTGTAGGAAGAAAACTCCCAAGACAACCTAGGATTCATAATGCCAGTTGTACCACACACAACCTTAACCTTGGGAACAATAGTGCCAATCCTTAAGGTCTGGGAACACTACCTCTAGGACATCAGGAGCACAATCTTCATTAGACCATTCGAGATCCTTGCCAGGATAGCTCCGATAGCCTATAGACTTCAGTTACCACGAGAACTCAGCATCGTACATCCCACATCTCACGTATCCAACCCTAATAAGTGTCTAACTGCCAAAGCTCTTGTAGTCCCACTCGACGAGATCAAGGTAAAAAGAACCTACACCCCAAGGAGAAACATGTGGCAATCATGGATAGGGAAAAACAAAAGAACGAAACAAAGTTAAATACCAATAGCGAAGGTCCGTTGGAACACCAAGCGAAGACCCAAATTCCCCTAGGAACGAAGAGACTAGATGAAACAGAGATACCCGCAACTTTATCCTAATTGCAAGAGTCGTCCAAGATGCTAATTTCGAGACGAAATTCCCTCTAACGGGGGGATGATGTGACAACCCGAAAGATTTGGATCAAGCAAGGTCTAAATTGTAGCCTTATCACAATAAAACCTTGAAAACCAAAAGGGCATAAGTGCATGTATGTGGGTATATACACTTTGGGATTCATATATATAAGATAACCTCTTGAAAGGAAACAAGTTTATCAAGGCAAAACCAGACAAATAAATTGGGATAGTAGTCATGGATATAACAGATTGTTTATTAGTATTTAGCCTAGTATCCCACCCACCCTAGAACAGTTGAAATCCATAAGTACAATGATTTATAAGCTAACACATATGTATTTAAATATGTGTAAACAAGCCTTGAGGAACAATGATGCAATTAACATTGACAAGTCAACAAACAAGTCCATGCTAAACAATTACTTAGGAGTTATAGCACAACACTCCACTATGGCCGTGAACCCGTTTAGTGGGTCATGCTTTGGCCGTAAACACATCCATGAGAACTATTCAAGACCGAAAACCCCCTCATTGGACCACCACTTGACCACAAACACACTTAAGGACCCCATTATGACCGAAAACTACCTTAAAGAACCAATGTTTGACCGTAAACCCCTTAGCGGACCACCGTATGGCCGAAAAATCCATTCTAAGAAGCATTAGATGATCGTAACCCTTCCATGGAACACCCCTCAACCGTAAACAACTTCAAATTAGACTTAGTTAATGAGGTTTGCGGTCTAGAGTGTGAATAAGACAAAATAGTTGACTCTAGGACTTGAAATCTCACCAGTTTCCCATGCAAAACATTGTACAACGTATATCCATGAATTACCTCCCAGTCACCCAAGTAAACATCAAATCAATTCCCATCCTTATCTTTCTTTAAACATCGACAGTAAACCAATACTCAACCATTTCTCTCATTCTCCAACTTCACTCTTATTCTCTCAACCTTTCCTCTCAAGAACAAGCTTGGTTCTTTCCAAAAATCTTCATCATTTAGGTGGTCCTTGGATTTTTTAAGTAAATTTCGACAGCCCTAGTGTTTATATATATGAATTTATGTTAGTTTTACTATTTTTACACACATATTATTATGTGTTAAAAACCTTAGGATACCAACAACACCAACGAGTTCATCAAACCATTCAAGTGCTTAGACATGAAGAACTTCACACTATCATCTCAATCCACCCACAAATCCTTTCAAGGTGAGTTCATACCCCCATATTTTCAAGCTTTTTCCATGTTTTAGGGGGGGGGGGGGAATACAAGTAAAACTTTGTTTATTCCACAAACAATTTCATGTTTTCATCTTTACATTAAAGATAAAATATTGTTTACTTAAGTTCTTGTTTATCCTAGTTTTTGATATAAATATTTGTGATTTACATATTGTTAAAAACAAACATAATCTATGTTCTAAAAGCATAAGAAAAATTAAGATTTGTAAAACTACATGGCTTTTGGGAACTTATACTAAAAGATATCTTTACTAGCAGAAATGGTACATTATAGTCACTTGCTAAACTAATGGGTTTTAAAACCAAAAGATAGTGTTTTGATTTCATATTTTCATGCTAGAATACACCTTTATATTTATATAAAAGATTATATAAATAGTTTCAAACCAACAAGATAAACTATAATTAGTATAGTTTGAAAGTCATAAACCACACCTTTCGTAGATACGTTTAAATGTATATGTATCCTATTTTACAAGTAAAAGGAGTCATAGTTCACGTAAATCTGTTACTGCTCTTGTGAGACTCTCCTTCGTCGTACCTACCTAGTTTACACGGTAAGTCCTGTAGTTATATCCAGAGTCTCCTGGAGGGAGAGCGGGGCAATTGTGTATAGATCTATACGGGGTTAACACCCCCACACCTGATTTGTTCGCTACAGCTAAACGGGGCTAGTCTAGGGTGACAAATATCCTAGCGAAACAGACGCCTGAAGAACGTCATGACATGCAATTTAGATGTATCAAGCATGGTTATAGCGACTCACGTAGGGATTAACGAAATGATTTTGGTTTACGGAAAGCTTATACTTCATTAGTTTTTTCAAAAGAAATGAAACTATAAACTATTTTCTGTATGATATTCACTTCCATCTTGGTCTTGGGGTTTTAAGACCACAGTTCACCTTTAAGAAAATATAGGATTTTTTGGAAATATACATTTTTACTTTACAAGGAAAAGATACACAGGAATTACTTTCAACTACAGTTCACCTTTAAGAAAATATCGGATTTTCTGGAAATCTACGAAACCATCTTTTCGCAAAAACAGTTATAAACCCTTTTATGCAAAAATGCTTATGAACTCACCAACTTTTTAGTTGACACTTTTCAAAATCACTTGTATTCTCAGGAACCCTGTAGACAGCTACTCAACTTTTCTCAAGATCCGGCGTTGTCGTCTCATGTTTTTCCTACCTTTTTTTTTGTTATTGTATTTAACTATTGGAACAACTGTGTTTGTAAACAATGTGATACTTGAAAACTAAATGTATGGATGTTTATGTTGCTATGTTTCATTACTATTCAATTGTTATGATACTGTACATGAAGTCATCCGCCCCCGGACGTTTCCGCCGTCCTGGTTCGGGGGTGTGACATTAATCCATTAAGTCCATCACTTTACTAGGTCAACCATACAACGTGGTCGGGCTTAGTTCATAATTCCAATCCAATGGTCCAAAATGCGGGTCCCGATAACTCCAAAACTAACTTATCCAAAATTAGGGTTTTCTAAACCCTAATTAGGGTTTCCAACCCAATCGCAAGCTAGTTAGTCTAATGGTTAGGTTCTAGGTCAAATAACGTTCCACTAGGCCGGACACCACCCACTTCCACCTCGGGCGGTGGTGGTTGACAGCGGCAGCCACCATTTCTAATGGTGGTAGCTTATAATTTTTGACCCAACTTCATCAAAACAATCCGGAATACACAAAACATCCATACAATCACACACAAATACACACTACCACCCAGGGTGGCGGCTGGTGGCGGCATGAGGTGGCAGCCACCACCTCACGGTGGTGGTGGTGGGTTTCTTCGGTTTTCCGGCCAAACCATCATACACTCTCGACATACACAACCAAAAACAGCAGCATACACGCCTACATATGCTAATACGAGCGAAACCACCTACCTGGTAGCGTGCAACGGTCGGAGAACATCAGTCATGGCGAAACAACCGCATGGCGGCGGCGGTGACGACGAGACCCTACAACAGCAACGAAAAGCTGAACTGGGGGTTGCGCCATCGACGGAGAGGGACGTAACGGCCACTGAACACGTTCGACCGGTCTCCCCACGACCATAGGATCGGGCTCGAACTCTCGCATTCGTCGGCGATGAGAGCAGTGGCGGTGAAGCATCAGCAGAAAGAAAGAGAAGGAGGAGGAATGGTCGGAACAGCAACAACGACAACCACACGACCAATTGTGGCTCCGTCTTCAACAAAAGCGGTGCAGCGGTGGATGGAGATGAGAACCCGATAGCACCCGAAGGTCGCCCGCATCCTTCTTCTGTCTCGGTATCTCCTGTCGTAGAGAAGAAGGTGTCGCCGGTGGTATTTGTTGGTCAGAAAACGAGAGAAATGGGTGATGGCGGCTGGTGTACTCCAAGTGGCAGCTGACTATAGTTTATGGTTAGGGTTTGGTTAGAGAAGATGACGGGATTAGGTGTCTAAGTTCATAACTATTTCTGGAATGTACTTGACCCGGTTGGCATGGTCCATTTGGGTTGCATGGCATTGCAACACTTGGATAGACTAAATGAGAGAAAGGACACTCAAGGTTTATTAATATATTATAAGTTCTAATATATTAATAATATTATTTAATTAGTATTGATCAAGAATTAATTTGGAATTAATTAAGTGATCAAAAAGAGACTAAATAAATATATGGGGTTGATTGTGTAAATCATCTATTCTTTTATGGTGGGCTAATGATCCATGGTTTATTGAATTTGGCTAAAACCCATAAGGTACTCCATGGATAGTCCATGGAGGTTATAAACCCATGGATCATGGAATATGGAAAGTCATGTCAATTAGGGTTTACATGTTGTAACCCTACTTGTGACACAACTATAAAAGGAGCCCATGACTAGCAAAATCGGACTACTAAGAAGGGAACTAGAGGGCTAGCCGATTTTGAGTGTTAGTGAACTTCTCTCAAGGTTATTCCAAGAGTTGTGGTGTTGTGTGAGACATTTGAGGCATCACACTTGAGGTGCTAGGATCACAAGGTTCTCAAGGAATCCAAGCAACAAAAGGTATGTTCTTCTACTAGTGTTTTATGATTCAAGTACCTCTTAACATGCTAGTTAGGAAGTAAACCTTGGAAAATTATTATTTGCATGTATCTTAGAGAAAACATAGATCCAAGGTTTCTAGGGTTGCATGTACACCATAGGAGTGTTAGAATTCTCAAAACCCTTCAGTGGTATCAGAGCCTAGGCTTGTTTTCTTGATACTTGATGCAAACTTGTTTTTCAAAACCAAAATCTACCCAGACTGGAAAACTCGACGAGTTCTGGCCAAAAACTCGCCAAGTTCATGAGTTAATACATGAACTCGGCGAGTTCCTTATAGAACTCGACGAGTTTGTCTTCCAGTTTGTAGTTTTTCGAGTTTGGCTGCTGGAAATGGACTAGAAACATTACCCTAAACTGTTTTGGTCTTATAAAACTTATTTTAGATGGTTTAATGTTTATGCTAATCCATTTTCAATGGCTATTATCAAATTTTCAAGTTTTGTATGGTTTATTTATGATTCTTGAAATTGTTGATATGGATATTCATACACTTATGAGTTTAGAAGATCATAGGAATTATTTTCAAATAGTTTGTTAGTTTAATTCTTGATCTTGATGTGTTTAATGGAATCCATAATGTGTCCTCAAGTTATGGATTACCAAAAGTCACTCTTTTAAAGTCCATTAAAGAAACACATAAGTTACATGAAAATGAAGAGATTTCATTTTAATAAATCATTAACTCATAAGTTATGAAAGATGAAAAGTTTTGAAAGTTACAAAACTTGCCCTCAAGTTTTGGAGCATGTAATGTCACTTTAAAAACTTTAGTTCCAACCCCAAGAATTTTAAAAGTTAAAATTCAACCCTTATACTTTATAATATTATAAGTTAATAATAATAATATATATATATATATATATATATATATATGTATAAGAACAAGTCATTTTACCGTTAGTAGGCCTCATTCACGAAGCCGGTCTATAAGGGGGGTATAAGGTTGTTGCCTATAAAATGGCAGATTAATGGGTGTCCACTCTCACCCACCGCTTCCTTGACTGGTGGAGGGTCGTTAGTCGGACGGGTAGGACAATGACTTTAATCCTCATTAAAAGTATGATGAATGTAAAGTAACTAAACATTTTTATAAATTCACAATCTTAGTTACTTTAGGAAAATGTGAATAAGGTGCTAACCCATGAAATTACACTTTGCACTTTGCTTAATTCGTTAGTGGAGCGTGTGTGGTTAACCGGCACACTAACCTGGACTTAACAAGGTAGGCAAAGGGTGACTTAAGGTTTATCATAGATCGGTGGAGCGCGTGTGGTTAACCGGCACATCGGTTGAGTAATAAACATTAAGAGTACCAAGTAATTTGCATGGTTACTTCACACCTTGTTTTGTGATCCTCGACATCCCAGTCATAAAACTTGAAGGGCAAAATCGAGATTGAAACATGCCATTGAAAAGTTCAATGAATCTCAAAGAATCTAGGAGTTTCAAAACCAATTAAAACCTAATAATTTATTTCGTTTTTCATGGTGGAAATTGGTGAATCGTCATTCACCTACCTTCAAATATTTTATAGCTTGGATTACGGCATCCCTCTTCTAAGTTATAAAATATTGTGTTGGGTCCTATCCTTAATATTACATTTGGGTGTCTTATTAAGGACTATCTTTATATCTAATCTAAACTTGTCTTTCTTCATTTTCAGATGTCTTCCAACAATGCTGCTTCTGGCTCAAACCCTACCGGCTCCTTCTCTCTCATGAACCTTTGTGGGAAAGTCATCTTCGATGGTTCCAACTTTATGTATTGGATTCGGAACATCAGGATGGTCAATCGTTACGAGGACAAGGAATATGTCCTAGACAAGGAGCTTAAGGAACTTGATGAGTCGTCTGCTACTCCTGAGGAGATCGCTGAATACCGGACTCATGAGAGAGATGCCACCAAAGTGGCATGTATCATGTTGGCCACGATGACAACCGAGCTCCAAAAGTCCTATGAAGACTATTAACCTTTTGAGATACACCAGGACTTCATGGACCGCTACCATCAGAGTGCTCGTCAAGAGCTGTATGAAATTATCTCCTCCATGATAACAACCCGAATGAAGGATGGTGAACCCATCACGGGCCACATGCAGAAAATGCAAAGGTATGTGGACCGTTTGCTGAAACTGAATGTGAACTTCCCCGAGGAGTTGGCAATTGACATCATTTTTCACTCCTTACCTTCGTGTTATGATCAATTCCGAATGACATACCACATGAACAAGGAGGAAGTTACACTCAGCAAACTTCAAGGACTTCTGAAGACCGCCGAAAGTGGTCTTAAGGGTAAATCGGTTGTTACTACTCCTACTCCTACCGCAACCCCTGTCTTGGCAATCGGGCAAGGCAAAGGAAAGAATAGGAAGAGCCCTTCGAAGGGTGCCAAGGGAAATTCCCTTGATGGCTCCTCTTCAAGTGGAACCAAGAAAGGTTTTGCCACTCCTTCTGCCAACCCTAAAGAGGGTGAATGCTTCTATTGCCATGAAAAGTCGCACTGGAAGCGAAACTGCCCGAAGTACCTGCAAGATGTTTAGGATGGGAAATTGAAACCCAACCATGTAGGTATTTACACTATATTGTCTAATAACTCACCCTATTCTAATTCTTGGGTCCTTGATACAGGTTGTGGTATTCACATATGTTCTGATTTGCAGGGACTAAGAAGAAGTGAGAATGTGGAGCATGCGAAGATAAACTTGATCATGGGGAATAGGAAAGTTACACCTGTCACCAAGATTGGAGTTTATTCTTTGTTGCTAAGTAGTGGGTTAACATTAGATTTGAATAAATGTTGTTACTCGTCTGAAATGGCGAGAAATATTATTTCCTTTCATGGTTTGTACAAACAAGGTTTTACCTTTTCGTTTGATAATGAATGTGGTGGTATTAATGCTTTCTTTATTAATGTTCTTTATTTTAAATCATTACCTTGTGATGGTGTGTATGAAACTGTGTCGGTTGTAGATAACCTAGGAAATAATGTGTTGTGTATCGATTCTTCCACTAGCTTGGATAAAGCATCATTATGGCATTGTCGTCTTGGACATGTAAGCAAGAAACGCATAGGCCAACTCCAAAAGGATGGAGTATTGGATTCATTTGACCTAAATTCAGATGATAGTTGTGAGTCTTGTTTGCTTGGGAAAATGACAAAGTCACCCTTCACTGGTACTTGTGCTAGGGGTGAGGGTTTGTTGGATCTCATACATACTGATGTGTGTGGACCCTTCAAACCCGCCACAAGGGATGCTAACCGCTTCTATGTGACTTTTATTGATGATTATAGTAGATATGGATATGTCTACTTAATCAAGCATAAGTCAGAAACCTTTGAAAAGTTCAAGGAGTTTAAACGGGAAGTGGAGAATCAGTTGGGCAGGAACATTAGGATGCTTCGATCCGATCGAGGTGGTGAGTATCTTAGTACAGAGTTCCTTGACTATCTTAAGGAATGTGGGATTGTCTCACAATTGACACCTCCCAGGACACCACAACTTAATGGTGTGGCTGAGAGGCGTAATCGAACCTTGTTGGATATGGTTCGTTCCATGATGAGTCGAGCTTCGCTACCAATCTCATTTTGGGGGTATGCCTTAGAGACTGCCGCCCATATCCTTAATCTAGTCCCTACAAAGAAGGTTGCCAAAACACCTCACGAGATGTGGACTGGAAAAGTTCCCAATCTAGATCACATCAAGATTTGGGGTTGCAAGGCTTTTGTGAGGCGCGAGACTCACGATAAGCTCGAAACTCGAAGTGAGAGGTGTATTTTCATCGGCTACCCACAGAAATCCTTTGGTTACCTCTTCTATAGACCCAGTGACAATGTGGTCTTTGTAGCAAGGAGATGAGTCTTTCGCGAGAGAGAGTTCATAAGCCAAGGAAACAGTGGGAGGCAAATTGACCTTGAAGAAATTCAAGAGTCAAGTGGTGAAGGAACCTCAAACCCTAGCAATCAACCTGAGGAGGAAACTCTTGTTGATCTGACAGACGAGTCTGTACCTCTGAGGCGTTCCACGAGAGTTAGGAATGCACCTAAGCGTTACTATGGTTTCCATATTACTGCGAAAGGTGATACACTTATCAGTGATAGCACACTGGTAAGTCTGGATGAACCTAACAGCTACATGGAAGCCATGGCAGGCCCTGAGGCTGCCAAATGGAAAGAGGCTATGGACAGCGAGATACAGTCCATGTGTGACAATCAAGTTTGGAACTTCGTTGACAATGTACCAGGTCGTAAGATAGTCGGGTGCAAATGGATCTTCAAGAAGAAGACCGACATGGATGGTAATGTACACACTTATAAGGCGCGACCAGTTGCAAAAGGCTTTTCTCAAACTTCGGGAGTTGATTATGATGAGACCTTTTCACCAGTAGCAAAGATTAAGTATGTTAGGGTTATGTTAGCCATTGCTGCATTTCATGATTATGAAATATGGCAAATGGATGTTAAAACCGCTTTCCTTAATGGAAAGTTGGCTGAGGATGTTTACATGAGTCACCCAGAGGGTTTTGTCAGTACAGAGTACCCTAATAGAGTGTGTAAGCTTGAGAAATCCATCTATGGATTGAAACAAGCACCTCGCAGATGGAATATTTGTTTCGATGAGAAAGTCAAAGAGTTTGGTTTTTCGAGGAGCGAAGATGATTCTTGTGTATATGTCAAGGCTAGTGGGAGTATAGTTATATTTTTGGTATTGTATGTGGATGACATACTACTCATAGGAAATGACATCCCAACGCTGCAGGAAGTGAAGTCCTGGCTTGGGAAGTGTTTCGCTATGAAGGACCTTGGTGAAGCTGCCTATATCCTAGGGATAAGGATTTTGAGAGACAGGAGTAAGAGACTAATCGGACTTAGTCATAGTACTTACTTGGATAAGGTGCTGAATAGGTTCAGAATGCAGAATTCCAAGAAAGGAGAGTTACCGATCCAGAGTAACACCAGATTGAGTAAGACTCAGAGCCCGAGTCCAGAGGCTGAGATAGCAGAGATGAGTCGAGTAACGTATGCTTCCGCTGTAGGCTCGATCATGTATGATATGACTTGTACTCGTCCCGATGTGGCCTTTGCATTGAGCATGGTCAGCAGATATCAGGGGAACCCTGGCAAGGCTCACTGGACTACGGTAAAGAACATTCTCAAGTACCTGCGGAGGACTAAGGACTGGGTCCTTACCCTCGGTGGGAGTGATGACTTGAGAGTAGTAGGGTATAGTGATGCTAGCTTTCAGACTGATAGGGACAATTTCCGCTCTCAGTCGGGCTGGGTCTTTACCTTAAACGGAGGAGCAATTACTTGGAAAAGTTCCAAGCAGGAGACGGTGGCTGATTCAACTTGCGAATCAGAGTATATAGCGGCAAGCGAGGCAGCAAAAGAGGCTATATGGCTAAAGAACTTCATTAGAGACCTTGGAGTTGTACCAGCTATAAAGGAGCCTATGGAGATTTTCTGTGACAGTGAAAGTGCAGTTGCCTTAGCCAAGGAACCAAGGGATCACGGAAGATCCAGACACATCGACAGAAAATACCATTTCATCAGACATCGAATAGAAGAATGACTCCTCGTGGCAAAGAGGGTATCATCGGATGAGAACCCAGCAGATCCCCTCACGAAGGGACTGAGTAGGGTTAAGCATCTTCAGCATGTGAGGCGCATAGGGCTAAAGGATGATATTAGTTTTTTAGATAACTTTGAAATTTGTAAAGTGTAATTGACATTTGATGATAAATAAAAGTTGTTGTTTATTTATAAGTAAAGTGTTGCTATCTTTTGTCAATCGTTTACTATCATTTCATTTTGCATGTTTTGACTTCCAGAATAATTATGTTATGGTATATCATATTATTCAAACTCTCCACAGTCAGTCATATGTTGGAAGTAGATATGAATCAAGACTGTCATGAGTTGGCTTGTAGATGTCTAAGATGTTGGACATACCAAGAGTTGCTACAACACTCATGCATGCTCATAAGTTCTGAGTATTGGATTCAACCCACTCTCACTTGTATCACTTCATGGAATTTATCTCGAGTGATCGTGAGACGGTAATATCATATAAGTCTTCAAACCTAGAGATATGAGTTGTTGACTATGAGTTGGTTATACATTGATTGTACAAAAACGCATTGGTAACTTGATGTTATAAAACGTGCCTTTGTGTATAATTCAACAAGTAGTAGAACAAGCATATGAGTCGAAGTTTATCTGTTCCTTCTTGGATTAGAAGCGATATCTGGGCCCCTCGATGATTTTGTGTTGACCCATGTACCAGGCCCGGTCAGAACTAAATTGATGTGTTCGATTAAGTTCTATGTCAAACAAATCGGAAATTGGGAAACAAACTGCTGGACAATAAGTAAGACAATGTTCCATGTATTTTTCCGGCTGATATCCAGAACAGAGGATTATATGATCACTTATCTTAAATTGTGTATCATCATCATCTCAGTTCCGCGAGACCTTGAAAGAGCTACGATTCCTGATCGGTTCCTGAAGTCATTCTTGCAGTTATAGTTATTAGACTTATCCAAGTGGGAGACTGTTGGATTAGGTGTCTAAGTTCATAACTATTTCTGGAATGTACTTGACCCGGTTGGCATGGTCCATTTGGGTTGCATGGCATTGCAACACTTGGATAGACTAAATGAGAGAAAGGACACTCAAGGTTTATTAATATATTATAAGTTCTAATATATTAATAATATTATTTAATTAGTATTGATCAAGAATTAATTTGGAATTAATTAAGTGATCAAAAAGAGACTAATTAAATATATGGGGTTGATTGTGTAAATCATCTATTTTTTTATAGTGGGCTAATGATCCATGGTTTATTGAATTGAGCTAAAACCCATAAGGTGCTCCATGGATAGTCCATGGAGGTTATAAACCCATGGATCATGGAATATGGAAAGCCATGTCAATTAGGGTTTACATGTTGTAACCCTACTTGTGACACAACTATAAAAGGAGCCCATGACTAGCAAAATCGGACTACTAAGAAGGGAACTAGAGGGCTAGCCGATTTTGAGTGTTAGTGAACTTCTCTCAAGGTTATTCCAAGAGTTGTGGTGTTGTGTGAGACATTTGAGGCATCACACTTGAGGTGCTAGGCTCACAAGGTTCTCAAGGAATCCAAGCAACAAAAGGTATGTTCTTCTACTAGTGTTTTATGATTCAAGTACCTCTTAACATGCTAGTTAGGAAGTAAACCTTGGAAAATTATTATTTGCATGTATCTTAGAGAAAACATAGATCCAAGGTTTCTAGGGTTGCATGTACATCATAGGAGTGTTAGAATGCTCAAAACCCTTCACCATCTCCATTCCTTTCAACATAAATCCATAATTTACCATTCAACCCTTAGCATTCCAAAATCCTTTCAATTTTAGTCCAATATTTACCAAACACCCCCTGACTTCTGAAAATCTTTACATACCAATCCGGAAATTACACTTTTAACCCCCGAAATCCAAATTATATCATTTAACTTTTCATGGCAAACGATGACAAATTATCATGGATTTAGGGCTATTATTCAATTATTAATTTTATCTATTTATTTATTTTAAACGGAATGTTACACACCCCGATCCTTGTCGGAATCGATCAAGGCGTGATATATTGTTCAAAGTCTCATGACAACTATGTTATAATATGATTAGATTCAATTAAGTACTAAGTATGCAAACAAGATCCACAACATATAAATACAAATCCAAATACGAACAACATTTATTACATCAAATTTAAATAGTCTTGTGGATTTCTAAGGCACAACCTATTTTTCATCAACTTCATTCTTCAAATCTGCATCATGGGTAAAAACAGGTCAACTACGAGAGTTGGTGAGTAATCTAATTTTAGTAGAGAAAATTGTGAAGTTGAAACATTTATAATTTGAAATTTGTTTTCTTTTGAAGTCGGCAAACAATTGTATTTGAGATAACGGTTTATAAATCAAAAATTGATTAACAAATGATAACAACAACAATAAGTCCTCACCCTATATATACATATGTATATATATATATATAAATATATATAGGATGGAGCATCTAATCATCATACACACTCAACCACGTGCGATCAATCACCTTAGCGTCCCAAGGCGGGGTGGTCAACCCAATAGCGCTATTATTGTCCATAACGTACCTCAAGAATACGGGCATAGTCATGGAGATTAGACTAAAAAATGGTAATGCACTACAAGTACATGTAGCGTAAACAAACAATAGTTATACAATTAATGACTCACGTATAAATGTCCCAACAATGTCTCAATTGTGATAAAACAATAAAATGAAGTTGGAACATATTAGAACCACATGATACACCCCAAAAGTATTGAAAATTATAAAATATGGGGTAGATTACTCACTTTAGTCCCAAAACGAAATGCGTGTGTCGTACGATAGACGGTTCGGGTCAAAATGACGTAGAACCTAATATAATTAATAGTTTTGGTTTAGGAACTGCTAAACGAGAATAGAGTACTAATACAAATAATTAGACACATATTCTTATATTAGATGAATTAACAATAATTCATTTTGATTATAATATTAAGGTATTCATTTGTTAAATGAATTTTAAATTGAATTAATTACTTTGCATAATTAATTTATATTTTCAATTTAGGCCAGATTTTAATAATTTCTTATTAAAATAATAATTTGCCCAATTATAATTATTTACAGATTTTAACAATTATTTATATGAAATAATCATTAAAATGCATTTTTACATGCTTAAATACTTAGGAAAATGGTTTTAAATCGTACACAGTATTGAAAAATTATGAAATTATTAGGAAATCATTATTCCATACAATATTAATTACTGTAAAATTTTTATATTTTTCTGAACTGTTTTAGTATTTATTTAATACTTTAATGATTAAACAACAACAAAATTCGGGAAAAATAATAAATGATTCCCAAAAATTCTGTAAAATTAACTATAGTTTTATAACATGATATAGAGCCCAGTGTATAAGTTTCGGATATTTGTGACTGTGGGAAGTATTTTTTATATATTTCAATATTAATTAATCAATAAAATCATAAATAATAGTAAACAGTAATATAAATGCATGAAACTTCATAAATTATGTTTAATCAATATATTGGTCATCCCAGAATTTTCTCAGAATTTATTGAATGCAAAAAGTATTTTATGTGAATTATTGCCCTACTTTATTGCAATAATTATAGTAATTCAATAAAAATAAGTTATTTTCTGAAAATTTCCAGAACTTCTTATTTTATTGATGGGATTCTGAGAAAAATCAGGTTTATGCATAAAATGAGTTTTAGATATTTTGGTGGATTTAATTTGTTTCTTGTATGAATTTGAAACTTTTAACAACATACCTTGATGAATGCTTCAAGAGGGATGAAGATTTGAGTATAATAGATTGTTCTTGGCTGGAATATGAGTATTTCTTGGATGAATTTCAAGATTGAGAGTGAGAGAAATAATAGAGAAGGTTTAAGTGGTGAAGAGAATAATGTGTTGGGAGAAAAAGGAAAGGAAAGTGGATGGAAGGTGTGAGTGGGAGACCATGGGAATAATCTTTTTGCTTTTGGTGGTCTTCATAATTTCCCACTAACACAAGCATCTTTTACATAATTAATATAAGAGTTTTATAAAATTTAATGTAAAGTTTATAAAAATAGAGTTTTATAAAATTTAATGTAAAGTTTATAAAAATGGAGTTTTATAAAAGATGAGTTATTATTTGATTATAACAATCTACTTTGATTTGAAGTTTAATTATAGCATTCAAGTTTGATTCTTTTAAATTTAATTAGAGCATTATACTTTGATTTGATTTTAATATGGTATCATAATTTAATTTGATTATAGTTATAACGTTGTACTATACTATGTTGCTATTAACGTCAATTTATATCGTAGTGTATGAGTTTTGATCCTATTAGCGTCAAGTAATCTTGAGTAGGGTTTGAATGAGATTGAAAGAGGTTTCGTTTGTGATCTTTTTGAGTGTCCGGCTTCGCAACGCAAGGTCCATAGACCCCGTTAAGCCATGATTTAGTGTCCTACACAATCCCGATGATTGTGCAATAGTGTTTTATCGCTTTGGTTCGTTGTTTAGCACTGTTAAGGCTAAGGAATATCAAACACATGAACTTTCCAAATGATGTTTTCTCATTAAAATAGCGAATTGTACAGTGATTACATAACGTAAACCCTAACATACAAGGGTTAATGGAGTTGACCGGTTTAACTTGTTGACTTTGTTTGACTTTGACTTGACCGAAATTTGATGGTTGTCACAATGCGCCTAATAAGTATTAACCTATAATACTATAACTTATTAATTCCTATGGCAATATGGTATTGAACGCTAGATCTTTCGCTAATCCCAATGAATATTGAGAGTTCTATCAAATAAGAATCAACCAGGCGGGACAGTTGGGAGGTAGGACCATTTCAGCATATAGTCTTTCTGAAATCTAACAACCAAGCCAACATGATCATTCTATACACCTCTCCCGTAAGTATATCAATCAGTATTATAACTGGAATTACTGATAAATCTTATTTATATATCCATAACAACGACTATGAATATAAATATAAGTTACACTTAAAGCGTAGCTTAACTTACATGGATCCTAGCGAAAATTGGAAAATTCGTGGGCAGAACTCCGACCCCAAAGTTCCTTATTGTCAGTCTACTAGATACTCCAAAGCGTTGCTAAAGTGTTCTAAAATTCAGAGGTATTGGACTCGAGGTGTGAGGGGTTTCTAGAAAGTTTTTGGAGTGAAAAATGGGTGAGAAACAAATGAAACTGGAGCACTTTATTTATAGTAGGGAGGCGTGCCACGTGATATAGAGGCGTCTCGTGCTTATTGTCGGGTCTGGTGATGTGGCTCCTCTCGTATGCTGGCACATGGCAAAAACTCGGTGGGCTGCGTTTAGTTGTCTTTGCGCACCATGCACCTTGTTTGCACACGGAAAAACTTAACGTTCTTCAAAAATCTGTATCTTTTTCATACGAGCTTCGTTTTCGACGTTTTTTATATCCACACATAGCTATCGATGAGATCAACAAGTTTGATTTATACTTCGTCGACAAATTTATAATTTTATAGGCTTAGCCTATTAAAATTTGTATAAAAATCATAATTCTCTCATACGATATTCATTCTCGACCGTCTTTATATCGACAAATAGCTATTGACGAGATTTTCAGTTCTCGTTTAGATTGTTTTTCCTAACAATCAACCGATCTTAATTTTTTGGTTTCTGTATCGCACACTGCTATACTGAAACTTCTAAAAATCATAACTTCCTCCTACGAAGTTAGATTTCGGCGTTCATTATATGCACGCTCTCGCTTTTATGATTACTATGATTTTCATGAAGACTATTTATCCTAAATAGTCCTATATCAAAAACGTCTATTTACGTAACTGGTCGTTTATACTATAAGGCGAAAATGAGGTGTTACAAAAGATAATTACCAAATATAATAATTATTATTTATGGAATTCAAATCATTATGGAATATTCTATATTCCATTGTTTTCTGATTAATTAATTAAACTATTAATTAATTAACAAAATAAATCTCTTGCGAAAATATATTTTCAATGCCTTATTTTGTTCTTGTGTGTAACCCAAAATGACATTTTATTTATAGTAATATTAGCAGGGCTTGTTATGACTATGAGCACTAATTTGCATTAGGCACATCCTCCATCAAGATGACACATCTTGATTCCAAAAGTGGCACATCTTGTTTATAAGTGGCACTGGCACACCCTCTTCCTAAATGATGCATCTAACATTCTAAGATGTTCTATTCCTTTCCCAGGTGCTCCATACCCCTTTTACGATGATCATTTCCTTTGTCACATGCTCTATTGAAATCCAAATGTTCCATTGAGTTCCAAGTGCTCTAAATGTTGGATAAGACTTCATACCCCAACAAGAACGTCTATGTTTAGGACATCTAACATTCCATAACACCATTCTCGAACAGTTCTACGCATTCCAGAGACGTTCTTCGCATTACAGCCTTGTTTTTCGTATTCATGAGTTGTTCCGGATAGATTCAATTTTTTTTTTATTTTTTGTTTTTTGTTTTTTTTTATTTTAGTTGTTCTAGTGCACACATGTACCCATATATAATCATACAAAAGCCTTAAAACAATTAAAATTCAAAGGAAAACGGTTTATAGTTATGTAATCGCATCAATTCATACAAAAAACTCGAATATCTTATTTTTAACATATATTCACAAATAAAAATATATAATCTTAAAAAGAATCGACACGTACGCACAAAAAGGGAATCTCTTCAATGCTAGAAGACATTTTTTGAAATTGATGTGGTGTGGAATAGTGAGTTCGAAATGAAATCTGAAACAATGATTTCGACATGAGATCCGACAACTATATATGGGGGGACCAAATTACCGGGTCAGATCATTTTAACCGTTTACCCATTTCGAAATTCGGGTCCGAAATGAACATATTAGATTGAATGGTTGTTTTACAAAAAAATCTCTATAAAAATTATTAAATTACTTAATTTCCTTTAAAAAAAATTAGGCTCTGTTTGATAAACATCTTTCCAGTTCCAAACAGATATTTCTGGTTGAATGGACCGGAAAGACTGTTTGATATGCACAAAAAAATAAATCTTTCCCGGTAAGATATGTCTTTCTCAGAAAGCTCCAAAACCATATTTCTCGCTGAATAGACGGGAAAGACAATTGTGCCCTAAACCCTGCCTTTTTCTTTCTTGGATTATTAATTTCTTTTAAATATATTTTTAATTTTTTTTTTGGATTATTATGTATTAATAAATATTATTTTTAATATATAATATATATATATATATATATAATTCTTTTTTTATTTCATTTTTATGGATTAATTATTTTTATTGAATTATTATATATTAATAAGTATTATTTACAAATATATAAAATTTATATATTAATAAATATTACTTTATTGGATTATTAATTTTTTAAGTTAATTTTTTTAATTTATTTTTATTGGATTAATTCTTTTGTTTTTTTGGACAACACCACCATCATCGTAATATATTTAAAAAAATCATCCATCCCGCCACAATCGGACATAAATCGGGTCAAAAATCACATGTTGAGTTATAAAAAAAATTAAAATTGCTAGAAAAAATAACAACATAACATCAACTTGAAAAAAAATAAACTAAAAACAACTTAATCGATATTCTATTTGGATTTTTAAATAATTATTGTGTAATTTTGATTTTGTATGACAATTTGTATGTTTTTATAATTATTCAACAACTTTATCCATCACAGTATAGAACAACATGATAATATTGTCATTTTTCATCATTCAGTACAGTCAATCAGATGTACAATCAAACAACATAGTTTTTTTCCAGTCATAAAATTTTTCCATACTGCACTTTCCCAGACAGTATTTTTCCGGACATAAACTATCAAACGAAACCTTACTATTAGTGGGTTTAACTTTTACAAATGCGCATAACTATGATAAGGCCATAGTGGTCATATGTATATATGTGTCTATATTATGAAAACGAAGTTAAATAAGTTGTATTAAAATACAATTTTTTTAACAACCGGAATTTCATTAATGTATTTAACATGAAAGTTTGACGTAGTGGGTAAATAGATAACAAATTGCGCTGCTAACATCTTTTGGATGAAAATAATTTTTATAAAACCCTCATTCATAGATCTAGAGGTCATAATATTATTATGGATGACCGTTGGATTCTATAGAAAGATTCACTGCATCTGATACAAATATATCAAAACATGAAATATATAAATTGATTCTTTTGAATACATTAAACATTTACAAACTTGTTTATCACCGATACAAATAATACATTAAATATTTACAAACTTGTTTATCACCAATGCATTATTATTTTTCTATTACATGGATTTTGAAAATTATATTTAATTGATCAATATTTAAAAATTAAAATAGTTGTCACGTCTATATAACTCTATTTTTATTCATAAAAAAATAATCAATTTGATCGACATCCATTTTAACATGTTATCTAACAACTTATTATCAGTTACGTATATTTTATGTTATTGATATCTTATATTAATGTCATGTGATTGTTTTATATTTTGTTTTATTTACTCAACTCGTATGATATTATTGTACGATTTCTAATTGAATTTTAAAATGAAAATATATTACTATAATAATTAATAACTTGCCGTTATAAAAAAATAAAAAACCATAAAACTTAAATTTAGACAAAAATTGAATGTAAATTGTAAAATAATTTTGGGGAGAATTTCATATATGCCCCCCTCTTAAACCTTAAAATATTATATTTGTCCAACTTAATTTCTTAATATCATATTTACCTTTCATAAACCTTCAAAATATCATATTTATCCAAATCATTTTTCATAATGTTTTTAATATTTTATAATCATTTTTTACACCTTAGAATTATTATAATAATTAAAAAAATTAACTATTTTCCTTATGTCTATGATAATAGAATATGAACTTCTAAATTGTTGGAATGTCGCCATCTTGACAAACAAAAAGATTCATCTTTAACCCTCTCTATGAAATGTAGATTTTGATTGCTTAGTTTTTGTTGTTGATTATTATCATGTTGTAGATGGAAGATATTTTAAATATTACCATTAACATTTTGATGTTTAAAAAGTACATATACGATATTTTGATATTTAAGAATGTCATATATGATATTTTGATGTTTAAAAATGACAAATATGATATTTTGAAATTTCATGAATGGTAAATATGATATTTAGAAATTTTATAAAGGGTAAATATTAGGGGTGGCAACTCTCGACCCAACCAATAACCCGACACTAACCCAACCCGAAAATAGACGGGTTTGGGTTGAGATTTTGACCCGCCAACCCACCAACCTGTTTATTTCGTGGGTTGGGTTGGATTATCTGTTTGGGTTCGCGGGTCAACCCGCCAACCCGTATATATATATATATATATATATATATATATATATATATATATATATATATATATATATATATATATATATATATATATATATATATATTACATTTAAAAAAATGATATATGTAATTATTAATAAAATTTGATTTCCATCCGTATTCATAATATTCTATATCATTGTATTCCTTTCGTATTCGTACGTGACTAATCTGCATTTGCGGTTGGTTAATTAGAAAAAGAAAAAATACATGTCGTTATTTTCACGAGTCACGAACGAAGAACACATCCACTTTCTATGAAAGTTTTCATTTTTCATTTTTATTTGGATGTTATTGACTTTATGAATTTATGTTGAAAACTTTTTTTTTATGTTAATTACTTTAATCATTTTATGAATTTATGTTGAAAAAAACTCATTTTTTTAAAATGTGTTGTTTATTTATTAAACGAGGTTGGGTTTGACCCATTAACTTGTGAACCCGCGAACCCATATACTTAAACGAGTTATATGGGTTGGGTTGGGTTGAGGTTTCCAACCTACCAAACCGTGGCCCGCCAACCCGTCAACCCATATATTATATGGGTTGGGTTGAGTTTATGTTTTCTGACCTGCCAACTCGCCAACCTGTGACCCGCCAACCCGAACTCAACCCAATTGTTAGGCCTAGTAAATATGATATTTAAAAAATAAGTTGGGAAAATATGATATTTTGATATTTAAGAAGGAAATTATTCCATAATTTTTATATAAAATTTGGGGCTTCGTTGTATTTAGAGAGAAAAAAATTATATATTGAAAAAAGAATTGTTCTTAAACTAACATAAAAAAATTCTTACAAAAATCAACCACATACGACTCCTTTACTCTATTTTTCTTTTGAAATTCGCCATTTTTGTTCCTCGAGCATTGTGGAGTATTTGTTTTGGCGAGTCTAAAACCGGATCTTGTATTTGCTTCAACTCACAGATTCCTTTACCTTCTTCCTTCAGATTCTTCAGTAAAGTTAACTGGTATTGAGAGCATCGCTAGCATCATCACATCAGGTAAATCATCAACTAAACTCCCGTTAATCATTCACATTACCATGCGCATGATTTTGTAGTGGTTTTCCTGTTTCGATTTACCTTCTGCACGTGTTTTATGTATAATTGGGGTCTCATTCAGTTTGATTTTGTGTTTCTTCACTGTTCGTCTTTGATTTTGACGAGTTTGATTTGTCTAGTGACTAATGACGTTAGAGTCCTTTGTTGGCTTTCGAACAGTAAAAGAAGATCTATATTATAGGAAATAATGAACCACGAGTTTGTATTTTGGTCTTTTCATCATGTTTCGTGTTGAGAAAAGTAAGAATCGCATTAATTTCTTCAACGATTGCTCTTTTTAGTACTCTTTAATGGAGGATTTACTTTCCTAATTATAAATTTCTTCACGAATCATTCAGCATTTGAACAGTTGAATTTTCCTTCATCCGAAACATGATTTACATGTTTTTCATTTCTATTTTGTCGCGTCAATGAAATTGAAGCATTCGTCCATTCACAAATCTGTTTCTTCCTTCTTCCTTCTTCCTCCTTGATCCGCTTTAAAATTGCTTTTTCTACCACTTCCACAGGTGTGTGGATGGTTGCGTGGATACGAAACATAAAACCTCCAGAAAAGAGATGAGAGAGAGGTCATCTGGTTTGATCATCGGGATCTCAATAGGAGTGGTAATCGGAGCACTTTTAGCCATAATCGGACTACTTTGCTTCAGATATCACCGGAAACGACCTCAAATAGGGAACAGCAGTTCCAGGAGAGCAGCAACCATCCCCATCCGTACAAATGGTGCTGATACTTGTACGATCTTATCAGACTCATCAATGGGCACAGAATCATCAAGAACATCTGTACAAACCGGCATCCCAGTATGGTTTAGTGGAGTAAAGAAAGGTCATGTAGTTGCTGCTTCAGGAATTCTTGAATATTCCTACAAGTAAGTTAAATCCAGCATCTATTATCATTTCTACTTCTCTCTCTTTCTTTCCATCATCTTTTTTTTTTCTTGATCAAACAGAGATCTTCAAAAAGCAACCTACAATTTCACTTCATTGATAGGCCAAGGGGCATTTGGCCCTGTTTATAAAGCTCAAATGACTGCTGGTGAAGCAGTTGCTGTTAAAGTTCTTGCAACTGATTCAAAACAAGGCGAGAAAGAGTTCCACACAGAGGTATCATTTATCAATAGTTCAATACCATTGAAGCATACATCAATTATATCTGAGATCTTACTCATGTATATTCTTTATAGGTTATGTTATTGGGAAGATTACATCACAGGAACCTTGTGAATTTGGTAGGATATTGTGCAGAAAAAGGGCAACATATGCTCATATATGTCTACATGAGCAAAGGGAGTCTAGCTTCACATTTATACAGTAAATCATCATCCAACTTTTTTTTATAATTAGATACAATGTACTTTACACAAATCCATATATGACTTATTTTATACTTTTATTAATACAAAATTCAGGTGAAAACCATGAATTATTAAGCTGGGATTTGAGGGTTCAAATAGCTTTGGATGTAGCTAGGGGATTGGAATATCTCCATGATGGAGTAAGCTTATATTTTAATTTTTAATTTCTTTTTCTTTTATTATTTTGGATTTTGTCAAACTTATATTATATCATCCAATTTTTATTTTTTAACTCCAGGCTACTCCTCCAGTCATACACAGGGACATCAAATCTTCTAACATCTTGTTGGATCAGTCAATGGGAGCTAGGGTTAGTTTTTTTTTTGTTTTTTTGTTTTTAAATTTTTTTTTTTATTACAAAGATATGAATTATGTTGGTTGTGTGAAATAGGTTGCTGATTTTGGACTTTCAAGGGAGGATATGATTAATAGAAATGCATCAAATATACAAGGGACTTTTGGGTATCTTGATCCTGAATATATATCAACAAGAACTTTTACTAAAAAAAGTGATGTTTATAGCTTTGGAGTTTTACTTTTTGAGCTTATTGCTGGAAGAAACCCTCAACAGGGTCTCATGGAGTATGTTGAGCTTGTAAGCTCTCTCTCTATATTACCAATGATGACGTGGCAATACAACTGCCAAATCAGCATTGTAGTCTATTTCTCTTTTCGTTTAGCTTAACTTCATGAATTATCTAAACCTATACAAGGCAAAATCAAACCAATAAATTGTTCATAAAAAATACATGTTTTTATACCATTATAATATGATGAAAGTGATGTTATTTCATGTTAATTTCATTAAAACTTACAAAAAATATTAATAATAATTAGAGTTACTAATTTTCACCCTTAAAAAAATGATAAATTTGATTTATATTTGAAAAGTGAAAACTCACTTACAATCTCTTAAACATGTAGTAATATTTACACATCGACTATATATAAAGGCAAAGAGAAATATTTAAATACATAGAAATATAGTTTCATATGATATATTTTATGAATTTAAATAATAGTATATACAAATTGTTGTGTAGGCGGCGATGAATACGGAGGGGAAAGTGGGATGGGAAGAGATAGTGGATTCTCGACTGGAAGGAAACTTCGACGAACAGGAGGTAAACGACGTCGCAGCGCTTGCATACAGATGCATCAATCGCTCCCCCAAAAAAAGACCTTCAATGAGGGACATAGTACAAATACTATCACGTATTCTTACAACAAGACATAACAAAACCCATCATAGACGTGATTCTTCTATCGCCGGAGATGAGATTGCTCTCAGTGTCGATGAGTTAGGTCGCCGGAGTCCGATGAACAGCGAGCATCGCCGGTTGGAGTCTGTAGATAGCACAGCCGACTCCCTTGAACAAGTGTAAAATGACAAAATCATCCTTTTTTTTTTTTTTTTTTTTTAATTTTTAATTTTGGTTTGTATTATATTTTATAGTTTAGGTTTTGGTGTGTGTGTGTGTGTGGTGTTGAGTGGGGAAGTTTGTTTTGCGTTTTGTAAATTTTATGTTTCTTCTTGGGTTTGATCCTTGGTAATTGGTATGGTCCAATTTTGTATAGTAATAGAAAATATTGGATACAAGAGTGAGAAACAGAAATGGAGGGAAAAAAAAAGCCTAGTTTTGATTTCTATTTTCTGTGTTAATATATTTGATGTTTGGGAATTGACAAGAGTAAATTGGATGTGTTTGGTATCAGGGCGCGGCTCAATCAGTTTCGAGACTTTAATACGAACCAAAAATTTGGGGCCCCTTGGAGTTTCCTCTTAGTCATGATTATTGATTATTTGATTAATAATAAGTTAATAACAATCACCAAAACAACTACAAATGAACAAACAATAAAGTGGAAGTAAATTAATGGAATGAACAAACAATAAAGTGGAAGTAAATTAATGGATTATGGATTAGAAATACCTGTTGTTTGAGAATAGAAGATAAGGGAAAACAGAAAAATTTAAGATTCTTAATCTACCCCGAGTCTCTGAAATAAGTAGATAATGAGTTCAGTCAATACTAGAATCAAAAAATAAGTCGGTAACACTTATCAAATTCTTAATCTAACACAAATCCACAACCACAGACAAGGAGATAAATAGATAATAGATTTTCATTTGTTATTTAAAAAAGAAAAACTTTAGCAACCTAATAATATTTTATTATTCAATGAATATAAACAACATTCATAAGAAGTAGGTCAAAATTATACTAACCAAAGCCATGAATTTGATCTATAGAAATTAATCTGACATCCCCATTTCCACGGCCAGAAAAGACCGATTTTGTTTATGCTTTATAAAAATCAGAGTACTTCTTTTAATAAAAATGTTGCGGAATTAGTTCCCAGTAAAACATGATAAATACATTATCAAAGCATTTCCGAAGAAATTTATTTTTATTCATTTTAAAACATTTGGGATGTCATCGTCAATACAAAAACATATGCATAAACAGAACTTACATTCATTTACACTAGTGATCTACATCTCTTTTAAATCTCTCAGTGTAAAGTAGCTTCATATTGACACATGTGATACAAATAAGCTTGAGTGGGCCAGGTTGGGAAACCTGGTGAGTACATATGGTTTTCAACCCACAATAATATAATTATTATGTTTAAACATCAAACAATCAACCAAATTACCCATCCCCATTATCTTCTTTACTCTTAAGGATCTACCCTAAGAATCAACTATTCCTTGTTCATTCATCCCTAAGGATCATCCTAAGGAATCGGCACGAAGTCCATCGTCACCGGGGTTTAGGCACTAAGTCTGCATAGTCGCCAGGATTTATACAATAGGCACTAAGTCCGCATAGTCACCAGGGTTTAGGCACTAAGTCTGCATAGTCGCCATGGTTTATACAACAGGCACTAAGTCAGCATAGTCGCTAGGGTTTTGGCACCAAGTCTGCATGATCGCCAAGGTTTAGGCACCAAGTCTGCATGATCGCCATGGTTTAGAGTACACCGGGTGAACACATCGTTCACAACACCTACAGGTTGCGAGCCTGCTAGCGTTCCACTGGACTGTCTAGAATAGTCCGTGGTTGTCATCCATACTCTGCTAGATGACGGGGACATCATTTGGGAAAAAGGCTTCTCACATCGTCCACCTCTCACCCTTACCTCATGGTCTAACTCATCATCCAACTCATATGTCATCTACCCATGTTTTACCCAACATATTATGTAGATATAAATACATATACAGTTTAAATCATATAAAACTTGTATAAAATCGTTCCTCCAGCATAGATAGCAAGTATACAGATAATATGCACACATAGCACGTAATTTATATAAAATACTTCATATCTATGTGTAAGATGAAAGTAACTATGCACTCACTTGAAAAGATGGTGATTCCGAACTCAGACAGCGCTTCGTTTCTTAAAAAAAATAATTTCCTTCAACGAAACCTAGTATTATTACCACTAGAGTTTAGTCTGTTATTCGTCGAGACTAATTAATAGTCTATCTATTATTACTATTATATAAACGTTAAACAATACTTATATAACCCATAATAATAGCCCAAGTACTTATATAAGTTTCTAATAACGTTACTATAATTAAATAAAAGCTATATTAAAAATAGCGTAGGCGTAGCTCACTTACAACGGATTTTATAGAAAATCGGGCTTTGCTTGGAGCAGCGTTCCTGAGCCGAAAAGATCTTTTTCTCGGAGCCGTCGAGCACTCCGGGGCTTCCGCCTAGTGCTAGGGAGGTTCCCTAGGCTTTTCGGGGGGGGGGGGTTCGGGGCTAGAGAGAGGTTTTAGAGAGAGAGTAAAGAGAAGAAAGAATGACAAAGGTGTGAAGAAAATGAGGGTGAGAGAGGTTCTATTTATAGGGTGAAAAATGGTTGAACTTGGTGCCACATGTCACCATCTAGTGGCAAGACTTTGGGAGAAAGCAATGGCCAAGATTGTGCCACATCACCCATTTTCGCACAACACACTTCCGACTTCTAAAATCCGTAACTTTCACATACGACCTCCGTTTTTGACGTTATTTATATCCACGCGTAGGTAAAAATAAGATCTACAACTTTCATTTTGACTCCGTCGGCTAATTCTTGACCGGTCTTAAATTTAACAGTACGATGAGATTATACTGTTAAATGTCCGCGTAAAATTCATAACTTCTACATACAGACTCTGTTTTCGTCTATCTTTTTACCGTTGAGTTCCTATTAATGAGATATTCAATTCTCATTTAGGTTGTGTAGGCCAAAAACTGCTCGATCTAAAATTCGAGTTTCGGGCTGTGCACTGCTAAGCCAAATCTTAGAAAATTCATAACTTCCTCATACGAAGTCAGATTTGGGCGTTCTTTTTTTGTATGTTCTCGGTTTAACGTATACTACAACTTTTGTTTAGATTTATAAGGCTAAAAAGTCCTCCATCATAAATTCACTATTTACGTCTCCCGGTGTCTTGCCGGTTTTGCCATAAAACTTCGACGGACCATAATTTCCTCGCTATAACTCGGATTTCAACGTTCTTCATATGTACGGAACCCTTGAGATTTATTCTAAAACTTGGTTAAGATTATTTATTCTAAATAATATTTTGTCAAAAAGTCGTTTTCGACCCCTATTATCTCTAAATTGACTAGCCCGGAACTACGGGCGTTACAATTATCTCCCCCTTAGGATGATTACGTCCCGAAATCATATCAACGAAACAGGGCTCACATGATGACTCCATACGTTATCTCTTCATCCTAAGTATTAACCGTAACTTTGATGTTTCTTCGAACGAATATCTAACTCTAAGACTTCCTGATTGCAGGCGGTGCTCGATCTTGTACTTGCTCCCTATCTCACGTTAGACTCCAAATTATGACCTTCAAGTCACAATCTCGATCCTTACTGGAGACTACTTCTTCTTCTTAACAAACCTAAGATAAGTTATTTTATTACTAAAATGGAACGATATGTCATATTCCAATGACCTATCATCGTATGCTGCAATGCTTAGACTCAGGTCTCTTAGAGTCTTCCAGAACAGACTATACTTTCCTTCATGTTCTAATCTCATCTTAAAATGTAGCATTTCTAGCTACAAGCAACTTTTCGCGATACCTCTATTGATCGCTTTTTATTTCAATCTTCCGTTTTAAGTCAGATGCTACATCGAACTTGATTCTCTGAACCACATAACATACTCAACGTAGTTGGACTCAATTTGATATAACCACTAGGGTCGGAATGACAATCATCTTCTTAGTCATTACCGAAACGATGGTAACGACATACTTGAATAAAATGAAATCGATTACTAGTTCCTTGGTAACCTTGTGACTTTCCCTGATCCAAGTGCGAGTCATGTGCTTCCGGTAGTATAGGCCTCTACTACCATTCACACCTACTCATACTCGTCCCAAGTATTGTCTCGCAGCTTTCCAAGTTACTATCACAAAAACAATTTTAACACATAAAAATGTGTCCAAAAAATCATAAAATTTCCCATAGACTCTACTAGGACTTCTTCCATGCGTATCTTCAATCATCAATTCTGCTTCAACTCGGTTGGTGATGGAAATGTCAGACGATGGGATAACTTCATGGATTATACAAAAAAATCTTTCTTTCTGCTAATCGAAAGTGTATTTCTCCCGTACTAGACGTATTATTTCTTAGACGCTTTCTAAAGGCAAGATATCACTCTTACGATATCTTCTGATAGGTACCACTCAGTATCGTAAGCCTTCTTATTTCCTCCATTTACTCAATTCACTACGAGTCTTCACCATGATGTTTTGCACACCAAAGCAGTCGTTTGGTGTATCGAGACGAGAATATAGATAAAGGAAGGTTTATACGCGTATTCCTCCTTATTACTTCAAAAAAAATATATGCCAGTTCTAATATCATAATTAAACGTTTAAAAATCTGAACACATAAAATTTCCAGATCCGGTCGGCAACAGACCATAGATCCGATCAAACGATAGCATAAAGCATCACAAATTATTAAGCACATAAAAGCAATTTAGACATCTTCCCTAAATGAGCTAGTGCCCGTGTCTATTCAGGTGTACTTCCTAAAATATATTAGACACACTCCTCACGATCATCGCTTAGCATTCTAAGTTTAAGTCTAGAAATAAATCCTTATTCCTAGTTCGCTTAAACTAATGCTCTGATACCAACTGTGACATTCCCATTTTCACGACCAGAAAAGACCGATTTTGTTTATGCTTTATAAAAATCAGAGTACTTCTTTTAATAAAAATGTTGCGGAATTAGTTTCCAGTAAAACATTATAAATACATTATCAAAGCATTTCCGAAGAAATGTATTTTTATTCATTTTAAAACATTTGGGATGTCATCGTCAATACAAAAACATAAGCATAAACAGAACTTACATTCATTTACACTAGTGATCTACATCTCTTTTAAATCTCTCAGTGTAAAGTAGCTTCATATTGACACATGTGATACAAATAAGCTTGAGTGGGCCAGGTTGGGAAACCTGGTGAGTACATAGGGTTTTCAACCCACAATAATATAATTATTATGTTTAAACATCAAACAATCAACCCAATTACCCATCCCCATTATCTTCTTTACTCTTAAGGATCTACCCTAAGAATCAACTATTCCTCGTTCATTCATTCCTAAGGATCATCCTAAGGAATCGGCACGAAGTCCATCGTCACCGGGGTTTAGGCACTAAGTCTGCATAGTCGCCAGGATTTATACAATAGGCACTAAGTCCGCATAGTCACCAGGGTTTAGGCACTAAGTTTGCATAGTCGCCATGGTTTATACAACAAGCACTAAGTCCGCATAGTCGCCAGGGTTTTGGCACCAAGTCTGCATGATCGCCAAGGTTTAGGCACCAAGCCTGCATGATCGCCAGGGTTTAGAGTACACCGGGTGAACACATCGTTCACAACACCTACAGGTTGCGAGCCTGCTAGCATTCCACTGGACTGTCTAGAATAGTCTGTGGTTGTCATCCATACTCTGCTAGATGACGGGGACGTCATTTGGGAAAAAAGCTTCTCACATCGTCCACCTCTCACCCTTACCTCATGGTATAACTCATCATCCAACTCATATGTCATCTACCCATGTTTTACCCAACATATTATGTAGATATAAATACATATACAGTTTAAATCATATAAAACTTGTATAAAATCGTTCCTCTGGCATAGATATAAAGTATACAGATAATATGCACACATAGCACGTAATTTATATAAAATACTTCATATCTATGTGTAAGATGAAAGTAACTATGCACTCACTTGAAAAGGTGGTGATTCCGAACTCATACAGCGCTTCGCTTCTTAAAAAAAATAATTTCATTTGACGAAACCTAGTATTATTATCACTAGAGTTTAGTCTGTTATTCGCCGAGACTAATTAATAGTCTAGCTATTATTACTATTATATAAGTGTTAAACAATACTTATATAACCCATAATAATAGTCCAAATACTTATTATAAGTTCCTAATAACGTTACTATAACTAAATAAAAGCTATATTAAAAATAGCGTAGACGTAGCTCACTTACAGCGGGTTTTATAGAAAACCGGGCTTTGCTTGGAGCAGCGTTCCCGAGCCGAAAATCTCTTCTTCTCGGAGCCGTCGAGCACTCGGGGGCTTCCGCCTCGTGCTAGGGAGGTTCCCTAGGCTTTTCGGGGGTGTTCGGGGCTAGAGAGAGGTTTTAGAGAGAGAGTAAAGAGAAGAAAGAATGGGAAATGTGTTAAGAAAATGAGGGTGGGAGAGGTTCTATTTATAGGGTGAAAAATGGTTGAACTTGGTGCCACATGTCACCATCTAGTGGCAAGACTTTGGGAGAAAGCAATGGCCAAGATTGTGCCACATCACCCATTTTCGCACAACACACTTCCGACTTCTAAAATCCGTAACTTTCACATACGACCTCCGTTTTTGACGTTCTTTATATCCACGCGTAGGTAAAAATAAGATCTACAACTTTTATTTTGCTTCCGTCGGCTAATTCTCGACCGATCTTAAATTTAACAGTACGGGGAGATTATACAGTTAAATGTCCGCGTAAAATTCATAACTTCTACATACGGACTCTGTTTTCGTCTATCTTTTTACCGTTGAGTTCCTATTAATGAGATCTTCAATTCTCATTTAGGTCGTGTAGGCCAAAAACCGCTCGATCTAAAATTCGAGTTTCGGGCTGTGCACTGCTAAGCCAAATCTTAGAAAATTCATAACTTCCTCATACGAAGTCAGATTTGGGCGTTCTTTTTTTGTATGTTCTCGGTTTAACGTATACTACAACTTTTGTTTAGATTTCTAAGTCTAAAAAGTCATCCATCATAAATTCACTATTTACGTCTCCCGGTGTCGTGCCGGTTTTGCCATAAAACTTCGACGGACCATAATTTCTTCGTTATAACTCGGATTTCAACGTTCTTTAATATGTACGGAACCCTTGAGACGTATTATACAACTTGGTTAAGATTATTTATTCTAAATAATCTTTTGTCAAAAAGTCGTTTTCGACCCCTATTATCTCTAAATTGACTAGTCCGGATCTACGGGCGTTACAATTAAGAACAATCACAACTTCCATTAGATCTACAACGTTGTAACCCAAAGCCAACAACCTATGTAGGGTCAAACATGTCTTTTAGACAGGGTCAACAACCTATGTAGGGTCAAACATGCTCTTCCCACTTGTTACAATAAGAAAAATTAAGTGAAAAATAAAAAAATAAATTCAAACTATTTAAGATGGAATAAAAATGAATATGTTATGCACCTCAAATAGGTCTTTTAGACACATCATTTGGTTGAATAATAAAGTTTTTGCAACAATTATTTGGTTGCCTGATAAAAGACGATACCACTATGTCACACCTTAATCCAATCATTAACACATGCTTCTTAACTTATTGGTGGAGACGTTAGGTAGATCTCAATGAAGCCGAAAATGATCATTCGTTATGTTTTTGTTATATCATAACATAAAAACTACCATTAGAAAGGTAGTACAAAGGATCATTCAATACTTGTAGTTACTCACCATTGTGTTTGAATTTTCTAAATAAGTTGTCTGTCAATGAAAACAAATCAATTCACCTAATCACCTTGTCAAGAAAAACATATTTTATCATTGACATTGTAATGCTTGAAAAAATAAATAGAAAGTACATGTAAGTTCCCACCAAAGCTACCACCTCCATCATGTTCCTCCAATGACGAGAAGCACCCACCACCAACATCTCTAGGAGCCAACTTCCTTATGTGAATTAATTTTCTTAAGGCTCATCTATTTGAGAAAAGTTAAGAAAAATATGTTAAATTCATAAGAAATATCTACTTTATGATTGATGTAATTAAGGAAAAAAATTATATTACTTGATAAATCATTAAAAGGATTCGAGCATTTCATATGCTTTGTTAGATCATGGAAATTGGAAACACATATCGTTTCAGACTTTCGGTTCATCAGTTGGGGTCTTGCAATGCTGCCCTTGATTTAAAATCGACTGATCTTAGACCAGACATGTTTTACAGAATTTGATTGACCTTAGACTAGACATGTTGAGGCTTATCAGGTCCAGGTCCAAATACTCGCCCCTAATTTAAGGTGTGTAAAAACCTAAACAAACCCTATTTATATACAATATAGAGGGGAAAAAAGGTAAATAAAAAGCCCAAGATCTCCTAAAACGGAAATATAGATAAAGAAATTCAAATATGTCCCATTTGAACAATATCATATGGGGCCTTTATATGTTTTTTCAAGTATGTTGGGCTCTTTAAAGAACCTGGCCCACTTATCTGATATCAAGCTTTATCCTCTCTGAGTCCCCCCCTCCTAGTTTCAGTCTCCAACCATCTATCAGGATAAAATTGCTCTGAAATCTGGTGCACCTTCGTTGAAGCAAATCGCTGGTAAAAATGGTGGCCATGGCTGCTCTACAGAGCTCATTTACAGCTCTTTCTGTCTCATCCAAATCCTTTCTCGGCCAACGTTTATCGCCGTGTCCTTCCTCACCTCTGGTACACCTTTTCTTCCCCTCAATTCTACTTTCTTAGCGAATTCGTTTCAGAAATTGTTCTGTACCTTAGAACTCCGTGAATCCAGCGCTCCAGACTGTGTTTTCTGTTATAATTGTGTATATGTTATGCAATTGTTACTTTTTGGTGCCGAATTATCATCATCCTTTGTTGTCATTTGTGCGCAACTGGATGTGTTGTTTTGGTTTTTGATTTGAGGAATGTAATAGAGAAATGTCTGCGAGATTGTGGTCATTTTCTCTTTGTGAAGTTTGTGAACAGTGACGATTTAGAAGCACTTTTATCCTTTAGAATGAAACGAAAAACAACATCTAAGTGTTACATTTCCGAAATGAATTCGTTTCAGCAAAATAAATGCAATTATCATACAAGCTTAAAATTTTCTGATACAAAACCACAAATTACACAATCTCCATGATTTCATAAGATTTGTAGTCAATTTGTAGATTTTTCCCTCTTTTATGGATCTTTAATCTCCAGTTCCCCACCACTGTCTTCAATTCTCCAGAGTGGACACAAATTCTAGGGCTCAAACAGCTATAATTTTTGTAAAATCAACAAAAGTTAATTGATCTTGAATTTGATTAAACACATTGGTCTTACACCCATGTGATTACACAAATGGGATGCTAAAAGATTAGTATAAGAAGCTTACATGCAATTCATATGCAGGTGAACTCTACAAAAGCACCATGTCCTCCTATCCAAGCAAAGGTTGGTATTAACTATCAATTAGTTTTTCTTCTTTTTTCTAATTTTGACTTTGCATATAAGACATTGAGATACTTATATATATATATATATATTTTGTAATTCCAAATTTAATTTTTGCAGCTTAAGAGATGGGAGAGGATAAAATGCAAACCAAACAGTCTTCCAATAGTGCACAAGATGCATGTGAAGCTTGGGGACACTGTTAAAGTGATAGCAGGACGTGACAAGGGCAAAATAGGCGAAATTACCAAAATTACAAAGCACAACAGCACTGTAGTTGTCAAAGAAATTAATTTGAAAACCAAACATGTGAAGAGCAAAGAAGAGGGTGAATCAGGGCAGATAATCAAGGTTCAAATTTCATATCCTCTATAAAAACATGATATAGAATTTATTATCAATAATCTAGTGTTGTTTTATTTTATGTTTTGGGCAGATTGAAGCGCCAATTCATAGCTCAAATGTGATGTTGTATTCAAAAGAACAAAATGTTGCGAGTCGTGTGGGCCACAAGATCTTGGAAGATGGTAAAAGGGTAAGATTTTTGGTGAAAACTGGCGAAATAATTGATAGTGTAGAAAAATGGAAAAAAGATATCAAGGAAAGAGAGAAGAAAACAGAAGCGATTACTGTTGCTTCATGAGTCTACAAAATCAACAAATTGTAATTGCAAATTATGTGCATTTTCTTATTATCAAAACTTCATGTTTGTAGCTTGTGAATTGGTGATGTAATGATATATTTGGATTTTTGGCCTCTTTTGAGTAGAAATTAGAGAAAGTCAATATTGACTTCTTTCAAATGTCAAAATGGAATCTGTTTTCAACTCTCAAGTCCTCGATGTTGTCAATTTGTGATGGGTTTTATGTGAGTCAAAGTGATTTACTCTATTTTTTTGAGGTTGGAAATGAGAAAAAAGAAGTCTTTGTTGCAGCAGTCTGCAGAGGTTAAAAAACAAACAAACTTTTTATTACATGTTGCAGCCGTTTGATCCCCTTTTTCTGCAACAGATGATTGCAGAGGTGGTCCACAGAATTTAGACATTTTCGCTTCGAAAAAACAAACGACACCTTAGTTAAAGTTACAATTTCCATTAAGCATGTAATTAGTGAAAGTTAACTAGCATTAAGAACCAAAAAGTCACCAAATCCAAGAGGAGTAAAAGCTTCCACTACCATGTTGGAGAAAATGTTTTTGTGATTGTGTGTAGTGAAAACTAACACAAGAATCACTTGTTGCTTGCTAATTTGAGGATCCATTACTTAATCAAGAAATTAGCCAACTAATCACTACAAATACATTTAAACTCATGAATAAAAACATACAAATAACAAGAAGATGTTAAAATATAAAACACTTCATAAAGACTCAAGAACAAGTTCATAGAGTTCTTCAAGATTCAACCAAGCATTCAAGAAATTTCACCAAAGCCAACCAAAGAAAGTTTAGCCTAGCATTGCTAAACTCAAGAAACTAAAGTAAAAGTTAGAAGTACCAAACATTTAGCAAGATTCAAGAGAAAAAATGATGATGTTTTTCAGGTGTTATTGGTATTCTTGAGGCTCCTAAATGCAGAGAAAAAGCTCCAAAAATCGGATGTGTAGAAGTGTGGAAAAGTAGCACACCAATCTTCCCCATATAGAACAAAAGAAGAACATCCAGATTTGTCCTTGTAGAGTGTTGCGCAACCCGCGTGGTATTGCGCGGGTGGTGCTGATTTGGGCTTCCAATGACTTATCCCACTGGCCCAAAACGAGTCCAATCAGTTTGTAGTCCATCATTCTCGAAGATGTCTTTAATTTTAGTCCATATTACCTTCTCTAAGTCATCCATAGCTCGTACTCTCGATTTATCATTTTAATCCCGAATGCACAAATGTTCCTCCATTTTCTTTTAAGCACAAGCCCATCTTCTTCAATGATCCATCCATCACTAGCCCACTTGTTAATCATCTCCACAAGTCATCAAGCTCATAATTCTTTATCTCTTCAAAGTCCATTTTCTTTTCACAAGTCCCAAACATTCCCGCTCCGGGTCTCCTTGAAATCTGCAATTATGCTCAGAAAACTAGAACGTACCCGAAATAGTCATAAAATAACAAAAATGAAAATATGCATGCTGATTAGCTAGATTATAAATGAAATATGCTAAAATAAACAATAAAAAGAAGTAAATAAAATGAATCTATCAGTAAATGTACATTATTTTCTTAATTTGTCTTGGAAGCATTCCCCATGTAGGTTGTGCAAGCATACCCAACGACTTTTTAAGATGCCAAAAGCTCGTTCGAGATCCTTTTTTGTTGAATCTTGTGTTGCCTTGCACCTTTCAAGTTTATCACCAGTTGAATAGGTATATGTTTTCACAAAGTAGCCCAAGTAGGGTATATCCTATAAGCAAGATAATACCCATAATTTTATAGTACATCTTTAGCATGAAATGGACAATTACATGCAATTCCATTGTAACGGCTGGTTCCTGCCTTCCTGGTATGTATCTAATTAATAATTATTCACTTTTATATAGAAACTCGACGAGTTGGAGGCCCCAAACTCGTCGAGTAAAGATGAATTGGACCGCGGATTTTGGAAAACTAATCGACGAGTTGGGAGCCTCAAATCGACGAGTAGGCTGGCAGAAATGAAACACTAATTCCGGGGTTTTTCACCCTATTTAAACAACTTAACCCCCAAGGTGTTGGCCTCATCTCCAGCCTCCAATGTCCAAAACCCTAATCTTGAAACCCTAAGCCATTTTGGTGATTGTGAGCTAATCTTGTGCATTCTTGGTGAGTTTGAAGAAGAGGAAGCTTGAAGGAGGAGCAAGAACGTGTGGAAGGAGAGTAGATCCAGAAGTTGGGCTCCATTTCTGATTCATCTGAGGTATAAAGCTTCAACCTTGTCCATGGCATGCTTAGATCTAGTCTTAGGATGTTTTGCTTCTTGTTTTGGTCCAAGTATGTTGATGGTTGGGATTTTGTAACACCGTAAATTTTCAAACAAATTTTTTTTCATTTTTAAAATCACATAATTCTCATAATACATTTCATAAAAATCCCATTTATTTAATTTACAAAATGCAACTCCATAATTTTTTGATTAATAATCCAGGATCCTCAAAACATAACTCTTTCTTTGGTGTGTACAATCAAGCCGACGCCTTTCCGCGATCCTGAGAAGAACCTGAAACACATATCACATAACACGGTAAGCACGAAGCTTAGTGAGTTCCCAAAATACCACACATAACTCATTAGCCTCTCATGGCTATGCTCGGATAAGACCCTCCGGTCAATGTGTCTCAGTGGGACCCTCCGGTCCCACAACTCGGGTAGACCCTCCGGTCCTAACTCGGTAAGCTCAGAATAATACACAACATAAATCACAAAGACATAATGCAGGATATCACAATAATCAATATAAGCACATAAGACCCTCCGGTCACACAAAGGTTACCACGCTAGGTAAGTATAGTGAGAAGACTCACCTCGGATGATGAACAGCTCCTATAGAGGTTGCTACTGCACACCGTCCTCTAACACTGGACCAAGATCCACAATTACCCAATTAAGATCTAAGTCCAAACCCTCACTCTTTAGGTCTAAAGGTAGACCACTAACCAGCCCATCAATAACCTAAAACTCATTTGGGACCACCAAAGCCCAATAATGAATGGGCTCTCCCGAGGCCCAACTCTCAAGTCCAAGTGACAAACCCAACTCAAGGGCCTAAGGCACATATATATATTCCTCTGGTCCAAAACTCTAGTGCAACAAGCCCAAACTCCAGGCCGAACACTCAAGGCCCAAAATGAGACTTAGCCCAAAAGTCCACAGTGAGGTTACGCGGGGCGTACCTCCCTTGGTACGCTCAGCGTACTCATGAATCCTGATTGGCCATCGGGGACACTTGGTTAGTACGCGCATCGTACTAGAATTACGCTCATCGTACGTCCCAGTTTCACTCTTTCTACTCATTTGATCTTAATCAGTTAAGACCTTGGCTCATATCACAGATCTGGACTCCCTAATAGCTCTTACTCCATAACGTCAGTGACTTTAAGCCTTTTCATGGCTGATAAAGTCCCAAACCCAAATACACTCACTCTTTACTCCCAAAAATGCTCATATCTCATGCATGGAGAGATCTTGACGACCAAGATCTCATTTTTTGACTCCAAACGACTAAAAGCATCTATAAGGATAGATATTATACTCTGGAGTTCATCAAACTCATAAAGTTCCAAGCTTGGGACATAAAACCCTAAAAATGGACTCAAAACAAGAACTAGCACAACAATGAGCAAGTTTCGAACTTGATACCTATGGAAGATGCACCAACAAGTGTATAACTTAGATCCAAAAGCTAGATGCTCGAGCTATTCTCTTTCAAGGCTCCTTCTTCTTCCAAGGACAAACATAACAAGTCATCACCCCAATAGATCTACATAAGAAATCCAACAAGATTCAAACTTTATGCTTTCTGGAGCTATATCAATATGTTTAGGGCTTGGATCCACAAGCTCCAAGCCAAGCAATGCTCCCTCAAGGAACTCCTTCTTCCACAATAAGCACCAAAACTTCACTAAATCACCAAAAAGCTCAAGAATCACTCCAACGGAGGCTTAGGGTCGATTTATAGGGTTTAGAGGGATGGAGGTTGAAGATATTAGGGTTAGGTTATGAGATAAGGAGCTTAAATAGGGTCCAAGACCTTAAAATAGGGTTCAGGTCTGATTGGCGTACGCCCAGCGTACTCCGAAGAACATTTGAGACCATCTTGGTCAGTACGCCCAGCGTACTCCAAAGTACGCCCATCGTAATGCCTTCTTCACTAGTACGCCCCGCGTACGCTTTGTGTACGCCCAACGTACTCGGCTAACCCTGAAACCACGAAACTTCCGAAGGCCATAACTTCTTCGTTATAAATCCATTTCCGACGATCCTTATATCCACGAAAAGGTAAAGAGAAACCCCATACTTCTATCAAATTTATTCCTCCTGAAGCCCACTCGAACTCAGATCCAAATTCATGAAAAGCCCGCACCAGCGCCTTTAATAATACATTTGGGCTCTAAAGCACAAACCGAACTATTTTATCACACAACCTAGCTTACCCACATCCCAAAAAGGGCCTAAACCTTTCTCCTTTAAAGCCTCAAAACCTTCTCATACTATGATTAAGGCCCACGGGCCTTAAATCACAAAACAATCCAGAACAGGATGTTACATATTTGGACGTCCCATTTGGGCAAACCCTTCAGATCTAGGGTCTTGAGGGGACTTCATGGCATAAAGGTGCCAACTTTATGGCCATGAAAGTCCCATGCAACTTTTAGACCATCTTTTTGGTCTTTTAAGACCTATTAGGTCATGCATGCAAGAAAATATGAGAGCTTTAAATGACCAAATTGTCCCTTGAGTCCAGATCTATGACCTCATGGTCTATCTTGAAGTGTTGATAGCCTTTGGAGTTGGATCTAAGTCATTTTGGGGTTAGGGTTTGAGTTTTATGCGTTGGGAGAGGTCCTTAATGGGTAAAGTTGGAAACTTTACCCTTCTAGACATATTTCCAGCTTGGATCCAGAAGATAGGGCCTTGATTTGAAGAATAGGGACTTAATGCATTAAGAAGTGTTAACAGATTGAAGAACTCGACGAGTTCAGGGAAGGACTCGATGAGTTGTATTGAGGAATCCCGATTCTGTTGAAAAGGAAGAACTCAAAGAGTTCATGGAAGAACTCGATGAGTTGGATTGCGACTTCACGATTTTGTGATTCTTGGGAACTCGGCGAGTTGAAGGGCAAACTCGACGAGTTGAGTCAACTCGGAGCGTTGACCTTGACTTTGACTTTGACCAAAGTTGACCCTTAAGGGGTTATGAGTATGAAAGGGTAATTAAGGAAATCCTTTATGTGTAGGGAATTGAGTTGGATTGATATTCGGAGTCGGGGACTGTTCAGCTACTTTACATCATTCAGGGTGAGTTACCTTCCCGATAGCAGTAGGTCTAAGGCACCAAGGTCGGCCCACTAGTAGGAGTTTGTAGTTAGATGATTGTCTTTGTGATAATTGTCTGGTATGCCAATATCTGTTATGATTTATGTGCTAGAATGCTATGATATTATGTGGTAGTGGTAGGGGTGAAATAGACCCCGTATCCGGTTGATAATACCGAAGGGGTAGGTCGGGCACCCAGATACGCATGACAGTATCTTTATGAATGATTATGTATCCTGTTATGTGGTAGTGGTAGGGGGCGAAATAGACCCCGTAACCGGTTGAAAAAGACCGAAGGGGTAGGCCAACACCCATATATGCTAGGGAGTTACCGGTTGAAATAGACCGAAGGGGTAGGCCAGCACCCTGATATGCTAGGCAGTACCGGTTGAAAGAGACCGAAGGGGTAGGCCAGCACCCAGATATGCTAGGCAATATGGTTATTGTATGGTATGTGGTATAATCGGGGAACTCACTAAGCTTCGTGCTTACGGTTTACAGTTTTGGTTTCAAGTACTTCTTCTTCGAAAGGAAAGGAGTCGGCATGATCGCAGCGCATCACACTATGATTTTCCGCATATGAGATCTTTGGGAGTTGTACTATGACATCATTTTACCATGACATGTTTTGGCACTTGTGTTTGTTTATGAGACGAGATGATATTGTCTATATTTTCAGACTACTATTTTTATACATTACTTAATTTAAAATGAAACTTTTTGGTGATGAATTTTGGGATGTTACAAGTTGGTATCAGAGCCTTGGTTTGAGGGATTCAAACACACTTTCGGGGGTATCTGGACTCAAATCGAGGGTTTGAAAGGTTTTACAAGAAAAATAATTTTTCTAAAATTAAAATTAAGGATTTTTGATAAAGAACAAGGAGTGTGATGCGTGCAATCGGGCGAGCTCAAGTAAGTTTCCCCAAGATACCATACATGTTTGCTATGATATATGATATAATTATAAGAATTTTATGCTAGATTAGGGCTAAGGATCTAGGAAGGATGTCTGGTATGCCTACTATATGTGCTTATAGAACTACATGTTAGTACTGATTAGTCAGTGATATAATGGCCTGATTAGGATATGCTTTGTTTTGGTTACTCAATGCTTGAATGCTGCTTGCTTTGTGCTTTTAGGAGTTCTAGTTATCTTTAACTAACTAGTAAACGAATACGTTAAGTTACATATTACGAGGACTAAATAATTTCAGAAGGTTAGGTGTAGCCCTATTTCACAGCTCTTGTCTGAGTCCAATCGCTGTAGGGAGAGACCTATCATTCGAATAATTATCTGGTCTTAGTAATATGTAATGGTATTCGCAAGCTAGTTAGGGAAAGGTAGCAGGGACTTCTTATGCAGCTGATGGCGGAGAGTGGGTCGAAGATTACCCGAGGGTAAGCCTAGGATGAGAATAGCACATAGAGAAGTAGTAGTGAAAGGGACTTGGTGGAGTCAAGGAAATTCTTGAGGAAAGTACGGATAGATGTGGAAGGTAGTATGGGCATGTACTACTGAAAGCAGAGGATCCATACTCGAGACAAGGAAAGCTGAGATAAAACCAGGAAAATTGTAGTGTGTGTAAGGTCTCTCGATGATTATATATAACCCTGTCGGTTTTATAGTTTGTTTCAGAGTGGTGATGACACGTCATGGAGCAGGGGGCTCAGGGTACGGGTCAGGTTCGGGTACGAGTTCTGAGCCAGTTGATGATGGATTGCGCGAGTTCATTGCATCCGAGATTACGAGGGGCATTCTTGAGGCGACACCGGTGATTTTCAGGTTGATCAAGGAGGGTATCATTGAGCTGATGGAGGATCGCCTTAGGGCATTCAGGAGTGACATGGCACCTGGCCAGTCTGGGACTCGCACACTCTCCTTCAAGGACTTCAAGGGATGTGGAGACCAGACTTCAGCAAGGTGAAGGACCCCATTGTGGCTAGGAGATGGATTGCAGACATCGAGTCTGCACAGTTGACGAGCTTCTGCCCCGAGGGGTCGAAGGTCCGATTTGCTGCTGGTTGTTTGAGGGAGAGAGCTAAAGATTAGTGGGAGGCAGTCGGTGATACTTTGGGAGCCCCAACTATTGAGGCCATGACCTAGTCGAATTTTGTGACCAGATTTCGAGCGGAGATTGCACCAGCTGTGTAGTTTCAGCGGCTAGCCAAGGAGTTCTTAGATATGAGGCAGAATACAGAGACAGTGGCGGAGATTACCGCCAAGTTCAGGGAGAGGGCCTTGTTGGTGCCTCGGTATACGGGTGATGAGGAGATAAAGAAAACCCAATACCATGATATGTTGAGAGCTGACATTCGGAAATATGTCAGTTATTCGGCGTGCCCGACTTTAGACGATATGATAGATAGGGCATGAGAGAGGGAGATTGATATTGAGCACATCAGGAAGAGGAAGGGGGAGACTGGGCAGGCGACTGGGGTTTCGATGAAGAAACCCAAGAGATTCGACTCGAGGTTGAAGGGCCAGCAGGGCCGGATCCACTGTAGGAAATGCGACAAGACGCATGAGGGAGTTTGCAGATTAGGGGGATCGGGCTGCTATAAGTGTGACAAGCTTGGGCACTTTGGCAGGGATTGTACTGCCCATACCCCCACCGTTTAGACATCAGACCTGATTTTCTTTCATTGCAATCAGAGGGGTCATAAAAAGGCCAATTGCCCGAGATTGGTATCAGGAGCGCTAGTGGCGGCACCAGCTCCAGCGACCCTGTGGATCACAGATGGCCGACAGGGCAAGACAGATGCTCCAGTGGTGAGGAGCCAAGCCTTCCAGCTGACCGCAGAGGAGGCACATGTCGCACCAGATGTGGTGGCAGGCATGTCTTCTCCCTATCTTTTATTATATGTTAGTTTTGATATTTATGTTCCATGTATTCTGTTTTAGGATCGTTCCATGTGAACGGTATCCCAGTGTTGGTGTTATTTGACTCGGGAGCTACCTGATCTTTCGTTTCTCTTGCACTCAACAAGAAGTTTGTCGAGTCTACGAGCATGTTGGGTTGTCCATTAGAGGTCGAGATTGCGGACGATCGATCCGTATGAGCTTCGGAGGTTTATAGGGATTGTGTTCTGAGGATGTATGGTGAGCGCTATCTCGTGGATTTGGTTCCCATTCCTTTGTGTGGGAACAAGGTCATCATAGGGATGGATTGGTTGAGACCTAATAGGGCGGTGGTTAACTGTGAGCAGCAATTGGTTTGGGTTAGGACCCCAAGTGAGGGAGAGTTGGTGATTCAGGGTGAGAGACCGCAGCGTGGACCGGTCATGTGTTCAGCAACGAGAGCCAGACGCTACCTTTATCAGGGATGTACAGGTTTTTTCGCATACGCTATGGATACCCGGGAGGAGGGTAAGGCGACCGTGAGTGATGTGCCAGTTGTGTGGGAGTATCCGGATGTGTTCCCGGAGGATTTACCTGGGATACCTTTGGAGAGACAGGTGGAGTTCAGGATTGACCTAGTTCCGGGTGCGGCTCCGATAGTCAAGGCACCGTATCGGTTGGCTCCTCCCGAGATGCATGAGTTGTCTACATGGCTGCAGGAGCTGTTAGACAAGGGATTTATCAGGCCGAGCAGTTCGTCATGGGGAGCCCCGATCCTGTTTGTGAAGAAGAAGGATGGATCACATTGGATGTGTATAGATTACCGGGAGTTGAATAAGGTAACGGTGAAAAACCGTTACCCACTCCCGAGGATTAACGATCTCTTCGACCAACTTTAGGGAGCATCTTGGTTTTCCAAGATTGATTTGCGATCAGGTTATCACCAGATGAGAGTCATGGACGAAGACGTGCAGAAAATAACCTTTCAGACTCGTAATGGTCATTACGAGTTCGTGGTGATGCCGTTTGGCCTCACCAATGCTCCTACCGCGTTCATGGATCTCATGAATCGCGTATGCAGACCGATGCTGGATCGGTCTGTGATAGTCTTTATTGATGACATCTTGGTTTACTCCAAGACGCAGGAGCAGCACGAGGAGTACCTGAGGGAGGTGCTGGAGACATTAAGGAGGGAGAGTCTTTTCGCAAAGTTCTCCAAGTGCGAGTTTTGGTTGCGCGAGATGCAGTTTCTGGGCAACCTCGTCAACCAGAATGGTATACCAGTCGATCTGGCCAAGGTAGAGGCCGTGATGAGATGGGAGGTTCCGAGCTCTCCATCCGAGATTCAAGGTTTTCTTGGTCTGGCAGGTTATTATCAGAGATTCATCTAGGATTTATTCAAGATAGTCGTCCCATTGACCCGACTGACCAAGAAGTCGGTGACATTCCGTTGGGGGCCTGATCAACAGGAAAGTTTCGAGACTTTGAGGCAGAAGCTGTGCGAGGCACCGATATTGACACTACAGAGGATTTCGAGGATTTTGTAGTTTACTGAGACGCGTCTATCTCGGGTTTAGGCACAGTGTTGATGAAGAGAGGGCACGTCATTGCTTACGCCTCGAGGCAGTTGAAGCCTCACGAGTCGAATTACCCGACGCACGACCTGGAGTTAGGGGCGGTTGTTTTTACCCTCAAGATTTGGAGACACTACCTCTATGGGTTTCGTTGTACCATTTGCACAGACTACAAGAGCCTGAGGTATCTGATGGACCAACCGAATCTGAACATGAGATAGCGATGGTGGTTGGACGTGGTGAAGGATTACGATTGCGAGATCCTCTACCACCCGGGTAAGGCCAATGTTGTGGCCGATGCACATAGCCGCAAGGAATTCGCGGCCCCGATCAGAGACATCTGCCTGAGGATGACAGTAGTGACTCGGCTTTTGGAGCGGATTCGGGAGGCTCAGCAGGAGGATATGAAGGAGGAACATTAGAAGAGTGAGTGTGGGTCAGATTTACTCCTTCGACTATGATAGATGCGGGTTATTGGCAGTCTATCGTAGAGTATGGGTTCCGTACGCAGGTGGTGTGCGTCAAATCCTGATGGAGGAGTCGCATAAATCCAGATTTTCTATCCATCCCGGGGCAAAAAAGATGTATATGGATCTTCGTCCTGACTATTGGTGGCCCTGCATGAAGTGGGATGTAGCATGGTACGTAGAGAGATGCTTGACTTGGAAGAAAGTCAAGGCAGAGCACCAAAGACCGCACGATAAAATGCAGCCGTTGGATATTCCTGTGTGGAAGTGGGAAGAGATCACTATAGACTTCATTACAAAGTTGCCTCAGACGGCGCGCGGAATTGACGCGATATAGGTCATCGTGGATCGATTGACCAAGAGTGCCCACTTCATACCGATTCAGGAGAGTATTTTGGCCAAGAAGCTGGCAGACATCTACATCAGGGAGGTAGTAGCTTGGCATGGGTGTCGGTTTCTGTGATTTCTGACAGGGATGTGCGGTTCACTTCCAGATTCTGGAAGAAATTTCATGACGATTTGGGCTCTCGTCTGCACTTCAGCACTGCTTTCCACCCGCAGAAGGATGGTTAGAGCGAGTGGACCATCCAGAGTCTTGGAGGATATGATGTGGGCAGGCGTTCTAGACTTAGGTGGTAGTTGGGATACCTACCTTCCCTTGGCAGAGTTTTCCTATAAAAATAGCTACCACGCCAGCATCGACCAGCCTCCCTTTGAGATGCTTTACGGGAGGAAGTGCAGGACCTCAATATGCTGGGTGAGGTTGGTCAGAGGGTCATGGGGAGTACCGAAGTGGTACTCAAGACGACGGATAAGATCCACCAAGTCTGGAGTAGACTCTTTACGGCCCAGAGTCGGCAGAAGAGCTACGCCGACAGACATCGATCGGACTTGGAGTTTCAGGTCGGGGATATGGTCCTTCTGAAGGTGTCACCTTGGAAAGGTGTCATCCGCTTCAGAAAACGGGGCAAGCTGGGCCCCAGGTATATCAGACCTCTCAGATTTATAGCCCGGGTGGGCAAGGTGGCGTATCGGTTAGATCTTCCAGAAGAGCTTAGACAGATCCACAACACTTTTCATGTTTCATAGCTGCGGAAGTGCATAGTCAATGATACCGTGGTTGTTCCTTTAGAGGATATTCAGGTGGATGACAACCTGAACTACATCGAGAGACCGGTAGCCATTCTCGACATGAAGACGAAGGATCTGAGGAATAAGAGGGTAGAGTTGGTGAAGGTGCAGTGGAAGCACCGCAAGGGCTCAGAATGGACGTGGGAGCCAGAGGGTGAGATGAGGGAGCACTACCCAGAGCTATTTCCAGCCGCAACAGACTTCGGGGTTTTGCACCCTATTTAGACACCTTAACCCCAAGGTGTTGGCCTCATCTCCAGCCTCCAATGTCCAAAACCCTAATCTTGAAACCCTAAGCCATTTTTGGTGATTGTGAGCTAAAATTGTGTATTCTTGGTGAGTTTGAAGAAGAGGAAGCTTGAAGGAGGAGCAAGAACGTATGGAAGGAAAGTAGATCCAGAAGTTGGGCTCCATTTCTGATTCATATGAGGTATAAAGCTTCAACCTTGTCCATGGCATGCTTAGATCTAGTCTTAGGATGTTTTGCTTCATGTTTTGGTCCAAGTATGTTGATGTTTGGGATTTGGACGTCCCATTTGGGCAGACCCTTCTGATCTAGGGTCTTGAGGGGTCTTCATGGCATAAAGGTGCCAACTTTATGGCCATGGAAGTCCCATGCAACTTTTAGACCATCTTTTTGGTCTTTTAAGCCCTATTAAGTCATGCAAGCAAGAAAATATGAGAGATTTACGTGACCAAATTGTCCCTTGAGTCCAGATCTATGACCTCATGGTCTATCTTGAAATATTGATCGCCTTTGGAGTTAGATCTAAGTCATTTTGGGGTTAGGGTTTGAGTTTTATGCATTGGGAGAGGTCCCTAAAGGGTAAAGTTGGAAACTTTACCCTTCTAGACGTATTTCCAGCTTGGGTCCAGAATATAGGGCCTTGATTTGAAGAATAGGGACTTAATGTATTAAGAAGTGTTAACAGACTGAAGAACTCGACGAGTTTAGAGAAGGACTTGACGAGTTGTATTGAGGAATCCTGATTCTGTTGAAAAGGAAGAAATTGACGAGTTGGATCGCGACTTCACGATTTTGTGATTCTTGGGAACTCAGCGAGTTGAAGGGCAAACTCGACGAGTTGAGTCAACTCGGAGCGTTGACTTTGACTTTGACTTTGACTTTGACTTTGACTTTGACCAAATTTGACCCTTAATAGGTTATGAGTATGAAAGGGTAATTAAGGAAATCCTTTATGTGTAGGGAATTGAGGTGGATTGATATTCAGAGTCGTGGACTGTTCAGCTACTTTACAGCATTCGAGGTGAGTTACCTTCCCGGTAGCAGTAGGTCTAAGGCACCAAGGCCGGCCTACTAGTAGGAGTTTGTAGTTAGATGATTGTCTTTGTGATAATTGTCTGGTATGCCAATATCTGTTATGATTTATGTGCTAGAATGCTATGATATTATGTGGTAGTGGTAGGGATGAAATAGACCCCGTATCCGGTTGATAATACCGAAGGGGTAGGTCGGGCACCCAGATATGCCTAACAGTATGTTTATGAATGATTATGTATCCTGTTATGTGGTAGTGGTAGGGGAAAAATAGACCCCGTAACCGGTTGAAAGAGACCGAAGGGGTAGGCCAGCACCCAGATATGCTAGGCAGTTACCGGTTGAAAGAGACCGAAGGGGTAGGCCAACACCCTGATATGCTAGGCAGTAGCGGTTGAAAGAGATCGAAGGGGTAGGCCAGCACCCGAATATGCTAGGCGGTATGGTTATTGTATGGTATGTGGTATGATGAGGGAACACGCTAAGCTTCGTCCTTACGGTTTATAGTTTTGGTTTCAGGTACATCTTCTTCGAAAGAAAAGGAGCCGACATGATCGCAGCGTACCACACTATGATTTTCCGCATATGAGATCTTTGGGAGTTGTACTCTGACATTATTTTACCATGACATGTTTTGGAACTTGTGTTTGTTTATGAGACGAGATGATATTGTCGATATTTTCACACTACTATTTTTATACATTACTTAATTTAAAATGAAACTTTTTGGTCACGAATTTTGGGATGTTACATCCATGTACCTCTTTGTTGAATAATGATGATTGGTAGAGAATGTTAAGTTCGTTGTTAGAAACGACACTAAAAAAGAATGCATGCAAAATCTATAAATCTTGTGACGGAACATCTTTAAGAATGATTGTCGGGTACTCATGATCACATATCGTATGTTGGCCTTGCGATGAGATAGGATTATTCTTCCAAGCTCAACATGTACAACTAGTGTTACCTAACATTTCAGGAAAGTCATGTTTGGATTCATGTTTACCGTACAAAAGTTATACCTCGTGCATCATCGGTCTATGCAAATATTAATATCTCCCTCTCTCTCTCTGTATATATATATATATATATATATATATATATATATATATATATATATATATATATATATATATATATATATATAACCACAAAAGAATTCTAGACTTTCACGTGAGGTTCTTTTTTGATATATTCAGATACTCATCATACGCATCCATGATTGTCACATATGAACTCATAATAAAAAGGCAAAGGTAAAACCCTCTTCAATGAAACACATTTACAAAATCATATCCTTAGATCAATAAAGGAAGTCCCTAAAACATAAACTATAATTTAAGCAAATTAAAGCACACATTTTACATATATTATTCAAGTATTTTTTATATACATATTGTAACGCCCGTGTTTCTGGGCTAAGCATTAAATATGATGAAATAGTCTAGGTCAACTATCGTAATGTGTTTTGAAGTAATAAGAATGAATTATGTGAATTTATGTGCCTTATATTTGATTATGATGATATAATAAATTAAGGATAAAAATAAGCGTTGAAAGTAAAATCTTAGATAAACCCAATATCTATGAAGAAAGTAGTAGTGGTCGAAACAAGGATTCTGGAGATATAAAGAATACCGAAATCCGAGTTATAACGAAGAAGTTATGACCTGTCGAAGTGTCGCGACAGAACCGGCACGACGCTGTGTGACGTAAAAAGTAAATTTACGATAAAGTGCTTTTTAGCCTTAACGATCTAAATGAAAGTCGTAGTATACGTTAAACCGAGAGCGTGCATAAAAAGAATGTCTAAATCTGACTTCGTATGAGGAAGTTATGAATTTTCTAAGATTTGGCATAACAGTATGCAGCCCGAAATTCAAATTATAGATCGAGCAATTTTTAGCCGAGACAACCTAAACGAGAATCGAAGATATCGTCGATAGTAGTTTAACGGTAAAAAGACAGACGAAAATGGACGTCAGATGAAGAAGTTATGAATTTTTAACGGACTTTTCCTGTCCCGGCCTGTTAAAATATAAAATTAAAAATATAGTCAATTAGCCGACGGAGTCTAAATAAAAGTTGTAGAGCAAGGTCATACATACGCATGCATATAAAGAGCATCGAAAACGGAGCTCGTATGCGAAAGTTATGAATTTTTGAAGTTTGAAAAATAAAAATCGGGGGAGTACGCCCAGCGTACAAAGGAGTACGCCCAGCGTACTCGGACTAGCTTCGATGCATGGTAGTAGGATTGACACGTCCGAAGTCCGGAAACCGAACACAAGGCACGTAGCCACTACGCCCAGCATACGAGGTTCGTACGCCCAGCGTTCTCGCATTTTGCTCGGTCCAGAAGAGGCCACGACACACCTTCGCATGCTTGACACGTTAATGACACGTCCGAAGTACCCCCGCTTCTCCGCGCAGCATACGAAGGTACGCCCACCGAAGAGCTGAACGAAGTAGTACGCCCCGCGTACCAAGAAACTGTATACGTATTTTTATCTACAAGTATGTTGGGTAAAACATGGGTAGATGAAATAGTTGATGTGTGATAAAATGATGAGAGGCCTCGATGTTGTTGTTTTTTTAGTCATCTAACGGAGTATAGATGACGACCACAGACCTTTCTAGACAGTCCAGTGGAACGCTAGCATGCCCGCAACCTGTAGGTGTTTTTGAACGATGTGTTCACCGGTGTACTCCATCCCCCTCATGGTTGCCTTACAGACATATATGGCTGAGGTATCCCCTTAGCAGTAGTGTCCATCCCGATAATGATCCTTAGGCTAGGTCCCTTATGATAGGTATTTAGGGACGTAAAGTGAGGATAACGGGAATGTGTAATCAGGGTTATTGTTAGTTAATGAAGTTAATAAATTTATTGTTGGTTGATGAAATTAATAAATTTATTTATTGTGGGTTGAAAACCCTATGTGCTCACCAGACTCCCAAGCTTGACCCACTCAGCTTTCTATATTACAGGTAGTGGAACCAGAGCATAATTGGATGATGACGATGGATTTTGGATTATAGGCCAGTAGATGAAAATAACTGTTGTAAGGCCTATACCGTACTGCTTTTGGTCTGTATCGGAACATGACATCCCGAGGTTTTGTAATATAATGAAAATACATTTCTTTAAGAAATGTTTTGATAAATGTTTATCATATTTTGTTTTGGGGACAAATTCCGCACCACCTTTTGAAAGATTACTATGATTTTATTTTAAAAGCATAAACGAAATCGGTCTTTTCTGGCCGTGAAAATGAGGATGTCACAGTTGGTATCAGAGCATTAGTTTAAGCGAACTAGGAATTTGTAGGATTTCTAGATTTAAATTTAGAATGCTAAGTGATGATCGTGAGATGAGTGTCTACCATATTTTAGACACGAGAACTAGTTTATTTTAGGAAAGATGCCTAAAATTCTTTTATGTGCTAAATGCTATATGTTTGCCATTATTTGTTCGGATCTATGGTCTTTTGCCGACCGAATCTGGAAACCTTATGTGTTCAGGATTCTAAGCGTATGACTATGATATTAGAACTGTCATGTAATTTTTCGAAGTAATAAGGAGGATACACTTCTAAACCTTCCTTTATCTATATTCACGTCTCGATACACCGACCGTCTGCTTTGGTGTATAGAACGTCATAGTGAAGACTCATAGTGAACTGAGTAAATGGAGGAAATGAGAAGGCTTACAATAGTGATACCTATCGGAAGATATCGTAAGAGTGGTATCTTGCCTTTAGAATACGTCTAATAAAATAACAGTACGTATAGAGGAGTACGGTACATCTGAATGTACACATTTGATTAGCGGGATGATAAAACGGTTGGTATAATTCCTGAAGTTGTCCTATCGTCTAACGTTTCCATCACCAACCGAGTTGAAGCACAATTATGTTAAAGATACGCATGGAAGAAGTCCTAGTAGAGTCTAGGGAAAGTTATATGATTATTTGGACACATTCGTATGTGTTAAATCGTTTTGTGATTTTAGGAAATAAGAACTTGGGGACTGCGATAGAATACTTTGGACGAGTATGAGTAGGTGTGAAAGGTAGTAGAGGCCTTTACTACCAGAAGCACATGACTCGCACTTGGATCTGGGAAAGTCACAAGGTTACCAAGAAGCTTGTAATTGATTCCGTTTTGTTCAAGTATGTCGTTACCATCGTTTCGGTGATGACTAGGAATATGATTTTTTGTTCAAACCCTAGTGGTCATAAAGAATCAATTATGGTTGATATAAATCTACAAAGTGAGTTGATTGGTTCAGAGAACCATGTCTGGTGTAGTGACCAACTTTAGTCAAAATATTTGAGAAGGAGATGATCAGAATAATTAATAGAAGTATAATAACCTTCGTTAAAGTATTAAGTAGGCATTAGCTAGAAATGATATATGCTATGATGTGATTGTACCACATTAGAGCATAAAGGAAGGTACCTTTAATGTTAGTATTTGACTCGTAAAGACAACAATATAATTCATTAAGTATTTTTGCGACGTGCAAAGTAAGGTCGTTGGAATATGACCATTCGATTTCTATAGCCAAAGTAAAAGAAGTGTTAGAAGTTCTGAAGAAGGAAAATTTGTATGCAAAGTTCTCCAAATGTGATTTTTGGATTCGAGAAGTCCAATTCTTGGGTCATGTGGTTAACCAGGAAGGAATAATGGTTTATCCAGCAAAGATTGAAGTTGTGATGAAGTGGGAACGACCAAAGAGTCCCACGGAGATCCGAAGCTTTCTGGGATTAGCCGGATATTACCGAAGATTTATCCAAGGCGTTTCTTCGATAGCTGATCCATTTACAGCTTTGACCCATAAAGGAGATACGTATTATTGGAATGAAAAGCACGAGGAAGCATTCAAGAAGCTAAAGAAGAAGTTATGTGAAGCACCGATTCTTTCTTTACCTGATGGAGTTGAAGACTTCGCAGTTTATAGTGATGCATCTAGAGTTGGGTTAGGTTGTGTTCTGACCCAAAGGGATAAGGTGATAGCATATGCATCGATACAATTAAAAGAACATGAAAAGAACTACCCCACTCATGATTTGGAGTTGGCAGCGGTAGTATTTGCTCTAAAGATATGAAGGCATTATCTTTATGTCACAAAGTGCAAACTTTTCACTAATCATAAGAGTCTTCAGTATCTCTTTAATCAGAAGGAATTGAACATGAGACAACGACGCTGGCTAGAGTTGCTTAAGGATTACGATTGTGAAATACTTTACCACCCTGGTAAAGCAAATGTTGTAGCTGATGGTTTAAGCCGAAAAGTGAGCCTTAAAAGAAAAAGACCAAGGGAATTAAGAATCGAAGTTGTCTCAACGATTGTAGAAAGTATCAAGAAAGTTCAGGAAGAAGCTTTAGAGAAAAATGACCGAAAGGAAGAACGTTTGGGAAAAACGTTAGTGTTCAATACAAACGGTCAAGGACTGAAGGTATTCCAAGATAGGATTTGGGTACCTAAGACGGGAGGCATAAGAGATCTTCTGATGGAAGAAGCTCACAAGACCATGTACTCAATTCATCCTGGTAGCACGAAAATGTATAGGGATCTGAAACCCTACTACTGGTGGCCGACGATGAAGCTCGATGTTGCAAAGTATGTGGCCGAATGTGTGACATGTGCGAGGGTTAAGGCACAACATCAGAAACCGTATGGGAGTTTAGAACCTTTACCTGTACCCATGGGTAAATGGGAAGACATCACCATGGATTTTGTGACTAAACTGCCCAGAACGAAGAGCGGTCACGACATGATTTGGGTGGTCGTTGATCGGTTTACTAAAAGTGCACACTCATAGCAGCCAATGAAAAATGGTCTATGGATAAACTTGCAAATGCTTACGTGAAGGAGATAGTAAGACTTCACGGTGTTCCTTTAACGATTGTATCAGATCGTGATAGTCGTTTCACGTCGAGGTTTTGGAGAAGTCTACAAGAGGAATTGGGTACGGAGTTGTGTCTAAGTACAGCCTACCATTCGCAAACCGATGGTCAGAGCGAACGAATGATTCAACATTGGAGGATATGCTGAGAGCATGTACCCTGGAATTTAAAGGTACCTGGGATAAACATTTACCTATGGTAGAATTTTCCTATAATAATAGTTTCCACTCGATCATCAAGATGGCACCTTATCAAGCTTTGTATGGACAAAAGTGTAGAACGCCGTCATGTTGGCTTGAAGCTGGGGAAAAGCAGTTTAGGGGACCCGAGATAGTTCATCATACTTCTGAAAAGTTGAAAGTGATTAGGGAAAGGATGTTAGCAGCTCATGATCGTCAAAAGAGCTATGATGATAAGAAAAGACAACCGATAACACTCGACGTTGGAGATTTGGTTTTACTTAAAGTCTCACCGTAGAAGGGACTTATAAGATTTGGTAAAAGGGAAAAGTTGAGTCCAAGGTTTATTGGACCGTTTAAAGTTCTTCAGAGGATTGGGAACCAAGCTTACAAGCTAGAACTACCAGAAGAACTAGATGATATTCATAACACTTTCCACGTGTGTTATTTGAGGAAGTTCACGGGAGAAGTTCCCGAAATCATTCCAATTTATGTATTAAGGTTGGATGAAAGCAAGAGGCTAATTGAAGAACCATAGGCAATCGTTTACCGTAAGACTAAGAAGTTGCGACGCAAGATGGTCGATTTAGTGCTTGTGCGATGGAAATATACGAATGGGCCAAATCTCACCTGGGAAACGGAAAGTGACATGATGAGTCGCTATCTGCATTTGTTTGCTGATATATAATTACGGGGACGGAATCATCCTAAGGGAGAGAGAATTGTAACGTCCGTGTTTCTGGGCTAAGCATTAAAGATGATGTAATAGTCTAGGTCAACTATTGTAATGTGTTTTGAAGTAATAAGAATGAATTATATGAATTTATGTGTCTTATATTTGATTATGATGATACAATAAATTAAGGATAAAAATAAGCGTCGAAAGTAAAATGTTAGATAAACCCGATATCTATAAAGAAAGTTATAGTGGTCGAAACAAGGATTCCGGAGATATAAAGAATACCGAAATCCGAGTTATAACGAAGAAGTTATGACCTGTCGGAGTTTCGCGACAGAATCGGCACGACGCTGTGTGACGTAAAAAGTGAATTTACGATAAAGTGCTTTTTAGCCTTAGCGATCTAAATGAAAGTCGTAGTATACGTTAAACCGAGAGCGTACATAAAAAGAAGGTCTAAATCTGACTTCGTATGAGGAAGTTATGAATTTTATAAGATTTGGCATAGCAGTATGCAACCCGTAATTCGAATTATAGATCGAGCAATTTTTAGCAGACACAACCTAAACGAGAATCGAATATTTCGTCGATAGTAGTTTAACGGTAAAAAGACAGACGAAAACGGACGTCGGATGAAGAAGTTATGAATTTTTAACGGACTTTTCCTGTCCCGGCCTGTTAAAAATATAACTTTAAAAATCAAGTAAAAATTAGCCGACAGAGTCTAAATGAAAGTTATAGAGCAAGGTCATACCTACGCATGCATGTAAAGAGCGTCGAAAACGGAGCTCGTATGCAAAAGTTATGAATTTTTGAAGTTTGAAAAATAAAAATCGTGGGGAGTACGCCCAACGTACTCGGACTAGCTTCGATGTGTGGTAGTAGGCTTGACACGTCCGAAGTCCGGAAACCGAAAACAAGGCACGTAGCCACTACGCCCAGCTTACGAGGTTCGTACGCCCAACGTTCTCGCATTTTGATTGGTCCATAAGAGGCCACGACACACCCTTCGCATGCTTGACACGTTGATGACACGTCCGAAGTACCCCCGCTCCTCCGCGCAGCGTACGAAGATACTCCCAGCGAAGAGCTGAACGAAGTAGTACGCCCCGTGTACCAAGAAATAACGCCCAACGTAATGTGAGGCTTCGGCCACTATAAATAGAATGCGAGGCATTCCGATTTTTGTTTACAAATTTTACTCCTTTACACCTTTTTTTTTCTTTTAAGCTGCAATAAATACACCAAGCCTAGAATACCTTCCTAGCATCATAAGAAAGCCCCGAAGAGCCCGAAGTCTCCAAGAAAAAGAGTTTTTCGAGTCGAAACTCTGTCCGCGCAGAGCCCGGTTTGTGAGAAAACATCCAGGTTTCATCGAAAAATATTGTTTTAAGGGACGAAGTGTTGTCCAATTATCGTCAAATCAAGTGAGTGTATAGTCACTTTCATCTTACACATAGATATGAAGTATTTTCTATAGAATACATGCTATGTGTATATATATTGTTTTTTATTTAAGATGAGTGTTGAATGGATGTTTTTATACAAGTTTTAAACTGTATATGTATTTTTATCTACAAATATGTTGGGTAAAACATGGGTAGATGAAATAGTTGATGTGTGATAAAATGATGAAAGGCCTTGATGTTGTTGTTTTTTTAGTCATCTAGCGGAGTATAGATGATGACCACGGAACCTGTAGGTGTTTGTGAACGATGTGTTCACCGGTGTACTCCATCCCCCTCATGGTTGCCTTAAAGACATATATGGCTGAGGAATCCCCTTAGCAGTAGTGTCCATCCCGATAATGATCCTTAGGCTAGGTCCCTTATGATAGGTGTTTAGGGACGTAAAGTGAGGATAACGGGAATGGGTAATCAGGGTTATTGTTGGTTAATGAAATTAATAAATTTATTGTTGGTTGATGAAATTAATAAATTTATTTATTGTGGGTTGAAAACCCTATGTGCTCACCAGGTTCCCAAGCTTGACCCACTCAGCTTTCTATATTACAGGTAGTGGAACCAGAGCATAGTTGGATGATGACGAGAGATTTTGGATTATAGGCCAATAGATGAAAATAACTGTTGTAAGGCCTATATCGTACTGTTTATGCTTTTGGTCTGTATCGGAACATGACATCCCGAGGTTTTGTAATATAATGAAAATACATTTCTTTAAGAAATGTTTTGATAAATTTTTATCATATTTTGTTTTGGGGACAAATTCCGCAACACCTTTTGAAAGATTACTCTAATTTTATTCTAAAAGCATAAACGAAATCGGTCTTTTCTGGCCGTGAAAATGGGGATGTCACACATATAGTATTTCAAAAAAAGGAAACACAAGTCAAAATACTCATACAATGGGGAAAGTACTCCAACGTAGAGATAATCTCAACATTAGTATTTCTACAAAATATGATTGATATCGATGATTCTCAACTAAATGACACCAAAACATCATATATAACTTATTTAATATAATATTAAGATGTTATGACAGTCTAGGACTTAATCATAAGTTACCAATATGTTGTAAAAATCCCGACTAGATCCCTATTAATCTCCAATTAGTCCCTAGGTGCTACCCGGCCGACTAGAAGACGTCGAACGATTATCATTGCCTACAAAATGACCGAATCAGTAGCAAACGATGAAATTTTAACACTTTGAAGAAGTTATATCTCAGTAGAAACTATTTGAGGAATGGTTAGTGTTTTATTAATCATATTAACCTATTGTGTTATAATATTAGTGGTATTCACAAACTTTGTTATGATAATAGTTATATTTAGTTTTTTAAAATTTGTCGAATTAGTAATATAGGGTCCTCGATTAATCCCCATGTAGCCGATTAAACCCTTAACCCTAGTCCATTGACTAGCTAACGTTGAATGTTTTTTACAACCTTGGTTACCATTAAGTCCCAAACATTTACTGACACATAAAGACGTTAAAAATCTACCAAGAGCTAAATAGACACCAATGTAAGCATGATTCACAAAATGAAATAATATAATTGATAGTTGATAACAATTTAAGTTAGATACATTCTCATAATCATCAAGAAACATAAAATTCAGATTCCATGTAAGCTAGGGATAGGAAATCTACAAAACAACTAAATGGAATCTTGAATTTTTATAAAAATCAAGGAACGCCACAATAATGGTTGTTTGATTTGAAAGAAGTTTTGGAAGGGGGCGTTCTTTGTTGCCTGGTGGTTTTTTTATGGATGTTTCGAAATAGGGTTGTTTTTGGTAAAGATAAACCAAAAAAGAGTACTATTTTTGATAGCATTGTTTCTCATTCTTATTTTTGGTGTTATAATAGGTCTAAGTTGTCTATTGATTGGGTGTTATGGCTTCAAGACCCAAATCTTTCCGTTTCTAAAAATATCAACATAAGTATCCAGTAATGATAAAATAACTTGATTGATATCAATTAAAAACAAAACATCTCAAATCAACCCATTGAAAACGAAATGTGAGTTATATAGTGTTAAATTTACCCTAAAACCCCATTAAATCTCCAATCAAACAACTATAGGGAAGTTGTTGCTTGGAGATGGATTACAATAAGGAAATATAGTTTAAAATCTCCTTTAGAAGAGACAATCACATTCCAAGCAAGGAGATGAGGATGTATAAGCTAGATCTTCAAATTGACACGAAAATCGTGTTCAAATAATCAATGGATGATAGAAATATCCATTCACTACTTCATTTCCCTATTCTCTGGATGTTGGAATGTAATTGTAACAACCCAATTTTCAGAAAATTTTTAAAATTTTTAATTTCATAAACATCATCCATAGGAAGTACAAAAATCCCAATACATATCCATATTATTTTGAAATTCAGAGTACAAAGAGCTAAATGTGAAAACACTGGAGAATACACACCACGTCATCAAGCCAGGCCCTTGCCCTTGTCAACAGAAGTACCTGAAACATTCAATAAAACTTTAAGCACAAGCTTAGTGAGTTTCCCAGTCATACAAATCATATAATCACATAATGTCATGCTCAAACATATACATACAAGTTTGCCATGGACTCCCTCCATGGACTTCAATGGGATGCCATGGGCTATCCCCATGGTATTATATCCTCATGTCATGGGCTCTTCCCATGGTCTTGCCAAGTGCCATGGGCTCCCCCATGGTCTTAACATAAACCCATACATAAGTGAAATAGAAAATCATTATACATTCAAATACAAATCATCTCATATCAATTAATGGGCTGGCCTTGGTGCCTTCGTCCCATGAGTGTGGTGAGAAGACTCACCTCAATACTGCACGGAAGCTGACTAGGTCGGGACTCCAATATCCGCTCTACACAACCCTAAAACATAAAAAATTTCTTAAATACAACTCAAAATGCCCCAAATCCCCTTAAAGGTCAAACTTGGTCAAAGACTAAGGTCAAAGGTCAAAGTCAACGTCCTGAGTTGACCCAACTCGCCGAGTTGTCCCTCAACTCGTCGAGTTTCTCTATCATCCAAACAGATCGGGAAAAATCCCATCAACTCGTCGAGATCACTAATGAATTTGTCAAGTTTGGCCAGAAATCCAACCTCTTAATTCATTAAGCTGATACCTAGGGACTCCAAATCTCAGATCTCATCCAAAATGATGTCTAAAAGGAAAAAGTTTCCAACTTTACCCTTAAGAACCATCCAATAGAAGCAAACCCAAACCCTAGGCTCTTTAGAGAGAGTCTTAATCCATAAAGCCCTTAAACTCTCCCAATATAGTCCCAAAACACATATCTAGAGTCCAAAGGTTGGATAATCACGTAAAGTTTCCAACTTTACGTCCATGCAAGCTAGAAATACACTCTAGAGCTTAATAAGGGCTTAATGAGGGACTAATTGCATGAACGAGACTTATAACTAAGAGAAGTTTGCAACTTTCAACCATGAGAAGTCATGAAGGGGTTATATCTAACATAATAATCCCTGGAACCTTCAACATCTTGGCTAGCCCAATCAAAATCCCAAAATCATGCTACAACTTCCATTAAAGAGATTTAGATGATAGCAAAGCAAGATGTTGACTTTATACCTCAAGAAGACTGCTATTGGTGAAGAGTTTCTGGATCTATACTCCTTCTTCTAAGCAATATGCTTCCAACTTCCAAGCTCCTTCCAAAGAACCACCAAAATCAATTCTCAAAGCTCACACACTCAATCTTGAAAGGATAAACGAACTTAGGGTTTTTTCTGGATAAAGGGAGGCTGGTAAGGAGGCCAACCAAGGGGTTTAAGTCCTTTAAATAGGGTGCAACACCCTAAAATTAGGGTTTCATCTCCAGCCGCTAACTCGTCGAGTTGGGACTCCCCGACTCGTCGCGTTGGGTCATTAAACTCGCGGCCACATATTTTTTGACACAACGAGTTGGAGCTCCACAACTCATAATATTCCCACAAAATTCCAATATTTTGAGAAATAAATAATACCTGGACCAAGTGTTACAGAAATGGGAGAAGATGGAAGAATAACTAGCTTATATACTTGGACTTATTACAAAACAACCCATCATGTTCTTTTTTTGCACAAATTACCCCTATGACTAATTACTTGACTAACAAATCATATGTTTTTAACAGTATCCCTCCCTCATCATTTTACTATCATTTTAAGTCCCATATGATTACTTTAGTTAACTCAAGGTTAACTCTTTACATTTGTCTAATTATTCTAATTTAACCCCAATTCAGATCCAAGATTTTATGACATTTTCTTATAAGGTTTTTAATTTGTTCTAAACACCATAATATTATGTATTCTTATTATTACGTATTTATTTATTCTCTCTATTTTTATCCATCTAAACGCCAAAAAATTCTAAGCCCTAAATGAGGGTGTTATAAAGTATGATGTTGACCAGATGGAGGAAACATTTATTGACCATCACACATGCTTTCATACACCAAGTTTGTACAAATCCAAGTATCCTTGTTATTGATTTGAAGAGGAACTTTAGAAAATTACCAAATATAAATTTCAGAAATAAAGGTATTTAGGGCAAGGATGATCGCTATAAACATATTACATGGTGATTTTAAGAAGCAATACAACATGTTAGGGGATTATGTCTTAGAGTTACAGAGGACCAAGAAAGGAAAAATAGTTAGAATTAAAGTTAAATTTGAACCAAACATTATCATGGTTACAAGAAAATTTAAAAGAATCTACATCTCCTTTGGGGATTTGAAACAAGGTTTAGAGAAGGAAGAAGCAATTTATTGAGCCTACATGGAGAATTCCTGAAAGGCTTATTTCTATGCCAGATCTTGACAGATGTTTCACTACATGGAAAAAATGGCATCTAACATGTTTCTTATGTTGTTGTAGAGGCTGCGACGACCAACTCATGGACTTGGTTTTTGGAATGTTTGGGGGAAGATTTATATTTGTCATCAATATCTAATTTCAAAATCATAACAAATAGATATAAGGTATATTTGATTTACATTACAATTTTTCACTAGTTATTTCAAAATGAATATCGTTTATGTAGGGTGTTTTACGCTTCCTTAGAAATATCCATGATAATATGTGACATCCCCTATTTTTCAGAACAAAAAAAACTTTTCTTTACGCTTTAAAAATAACAATATCTTTGTTTGCACAAAATCCCAGTACAATAAAACATTTTGCAGAACTTGTCTTGTTTTATTAAAATATATTGAGTAAAGATGTTTCAAAATACAAAACCTAAGAATGTCATAATCAATACACAACATATGTTACATCGTAAAGACCTAATGGTCCTGAACACTATTACAAGTTGTCTCTTAATCACTAACATCCTAATCAAGTTCCAATAGATTTAACTCTGTTACCTGTGATACATATAATTTGAGTGAGTCGGGTAGAGAAACCTGGTGAGACACAAATGGTTTTCAATCCCATAATACTATTATGATAATAATTTATAATTATCAAACCTGCAAAACCAACTGTTGCCAAACATTATAGATGTATCCCAAAACTTAGATATCTATAAAACGTTACCCCATACATACTATCCCAACCAGTTCTTACAAATCCTAGTTCATGAATATTAGGAAGAATCAACTGACCTGGTGAATCGTTTAGAGCAATGGTTTGACTACACAGCTAGGGGCTTCCTTGGTCGGTGTAAGCCATAAAGGCAATTCAAGCCATCCGAGTATCTGATGAATATGGTATCCCATTTCATCTACGTCTGTTGGTTATAAGTCCATACTAGTAACGTAATTTAGAAGAACATCTACAATAATCAAGTGTTGTCATATTACCCTGGGAGATGACCAGACATACCATTTCGGTTGCCTGATCGGATCCACCATATCTGGCTATCCAAAGGAATACTATATCGTACTCTGGTACGTAATCCATACATCGACACCTGATAGTATCACATAATAGAATTCTACTATTCGTTCCTATCGTACATACTTTTAATATGATGCTATCCAATATCCAAACTTAATTGAACTAAACATGCTTTATAAGTCTTATTTCATTATTAGGCTAGACTATAATACTTATAATAAACTTACAAAACCGATTTCCTGTTTATACCATATTATCGCAATACAATATATGCCTACACTTTTATCCAACTTAATTGGAATTAATCATCCTCTTATATGTCTTAATTTAAAACTAGACCAGACTATAATATAAATAGCCAACTTTCAATACACTTTCCTTGTTAATGTGATATTATTATAACACATGGTATGATTAAGTATTCATTTAACTTAATTGGAACTAAATATCCTTGACAAACCTTAGTTTGTGACTAAACCAGTTCACTATTCATTATTAATAAAGTCTTCACGATACGATCACGTCGATTTTGAACGAAATTTGGTGAAAAATGTGAGATGTTTGAGTTTTGGGTGTTTCTTTTGGTATTTTTTTGAGATTTTGGGTTGGAAGGGGAAACCATTTTTTTTCAGGGTTTGAGTGAAAAAATGAAGATGGTGAAGTGGGATAAAATAAGTGAAATAGTTGTGTTTATATAGGGTAAAAATGGGGTTTTTTGAAATAAAAAAAAACGTTAAGAAAGGGGCACCCAACGGCTAGTGCATTCAAACCCAACCTCTCTCCTCGGTAAGTTCTAGCCGAGTTGCCGAGCCGAGCTCGGCATGCCGAGGGCTCGGCCTGGTGTTCGCCGCGGTCGGCATGCCTATGGCTCGGCCTAATGTTCGCCGAGCCCGCTGAAGTCATTCCCGAGTCCACACCGAGCAGCCTAAGTATTTCAATTCTCGTGCCCTCAGTGAATCGATATATAGATTGTTGTCCTGCGAGAATCACAAATCGAATACACAAACTTGTGGGCTAAAGTTACTTTGGACCATTATAATAATATATCTATAGTAAACTAGGCTAAATTATGCCCCCTATATTTTGATGCCCTGAGGCTTTTGCCCCGCTCGTCCATATATTGTTACAAATGCAAACCATAATGACCATCCATGTGAAAATCCAAATACTAGAACCAAATATGTGAAATCCAAATACCAAAACATGTGAATTTGAACAAACCGTAAGGACCAAATGTATAGCTTACTATATACAAAAATTTTAAATGACGCGAGGTCATTTTTTAATATCCCTAGAACATGTGTAAAAAGCGGCATTATGCATGTGGATATGTGATAGTTACATGAGCAGTGAGAAAGGGGTCATAGTCAATTCGTCAATATCAACATACAGGAAACCGGAAATTGCGTTGAAAAGCGTCCGTTGATTAGCAAGGACCCACAGTCCCACACCACTACGATTTTGTCCCAGCTATGGAGCACCAACAAAACCCTGATCACCACCGTGGCGGAGACGGCGGTGGCCGAACATACTGTGTTACCGGAGCAACAGGTTACATCGGATCATGGCTTGTGAAGTCTCTCCTCGAAAAAGGCTACTCCGTTCATGCCACTGTCAGGAATCCCGGTTCGTATTCCCCTTTCCTACAAAATCAAATACTGTTATAGGTTAATAATCTTGGATTTTTGGAAGGTTCAGCGAATTGTGATCATTTTTTGAAGTTATGGCGAGGTGGTGATCGATTAAGATTGTTCAAAGCTGATTTACATGAAGAACGGAGCTTCGATGATGCTGTGCAAGGCTGCCATGGCGTCTTTCATGTTGCTGCTTCCATGGACATCGTTCTTCCACCTACCAACAATCGTAAGTCCAGTTTTCGATCATGTAACATCTGTTACCTAGATCGTTATTATCAGCTAAATGAAATGTTTTTCTATCTTGAAGACGATTCTGTTCAATCTAATATTATCGACCCATTGATCAAAGGAGCATTAAACATTCTCAAATCTTGTTTGAGATCAAAATCTGTCAAACGTGTTGTTTTCACTTCTTCTATCAGTACCATGACTGCACTAAACAACGACGGAGAATGGCTGCCGGTGGTCGATGAATCTTGTCGGATTCCCATCGATGTTGTCTGGAATACAAAATCAAGTGGTTGGGTAAATGAACAAATCAATAATCATCAAACATTTTATATATGGAAGCCAAATTTCTTAAAGTTATGATTTTATGCAGGTTTATGTACTCTCAAAGCGTTTAACTGAAGATGCATCATTTCAGTTCGCAAAAGAAAACGGCATTCATCTAATCTCCGTTGTCACAACCACCGTAGCCGGCCCTTTCCTAACTCCGGCAGTCCCCTTGAGTATTCGTTTTCTTCTCTCTCCTATAACAGGTTGCTTTCAGCTGTACTTTGTGGATCAATGATTGTCCTTTTTTTATGTTATAATAACTTTTTGATTTCACTATTGATAGGTGACTCCGATCTTTTACCTTTATTATCAGCTGTGAATTCAAGAATGGGTTCGATTGGTTTGGTTCATACTGAAGATATATGCAATGCCCACTTGTACCTTATGGAACATGATCAAGCAGAAGGATCGTACATCTGCTGCACTAATAGTTGTACATTGTCTCAATTGGTTCATTATCTTGCAAAAATATATCCTTCTCCTAATTTACACAGGTCAAAACTCCATTAAAGATTTGACCTTTTTTTCTAAGGGTATCAAAAAGACTTGACCTTTTTTGCAAAGGGTTAAAAAAGATTGACCTTTCTTTAAAGGGTTTAAAACAGATTTGACCTTTTCTTTGGAGGGCATTAAAGATTTGACTTTGTTTTTCTGAAGTTATACAAGATAAGTTGAGGTTAAAATCCCCTTTCCAACTATTTGATGTCCAGATTTGATCACTTTGAATTTACATACATACATACATGTGTCACATTTTTTATAATTAATATAAAATATACCATTAATATATAGTTTTCCGGTCATAATGTTATGACAAATAAAACAAAAAGAGTTTAAGGACCTTTTATGAACAAAAAAAATCCATAGTGGCCAAATGTGGACAACAAATAGTTAGTCACTTTGGTCATTCTTCATTTACATAAATATATAGGATTCTTAAACTTTTATAATTTGTATCGAACATGCCATTATAACTAGCTATAACTTGTAACTTTGCAATCATAATGGTATATAATCAGTACAATACGAGTTTATGGGTTTTTGATGCAATAAAGAAATCCAGAGTGACCAAATATAGACAAGGAATAGTTGGTCGCTTTGGTCATTCTGAATTTACATACATGAGTCGTAACTTTGCAGGCATAATGATATAATAAGTACAAAAAATAAATTTAGAGACTTTGGATACAAAAAAAAAGTTAAGAGTGATCAAATGTGGACAAAGAATAATTGGTCTTGGTCACTTTAAATTTAGGTACATGTTAGTAAATTTCTATAATTAGTATTGAATATACCATTATGACTGACAAATCTGCAGTCATAATGGTATAATCAGTATAACAAAAAGAGTCTAGAACTTTTGATAAACAAAAAAAAATCAAGTGAACATGTGAACAACAAATAGTTAGTGACTCTAAATTTACATACATATAGGATTTATAAACCATTATGACCTTTAACTTTTTGGTTGTAATGGCATACTCACTACATAATAAAGACTTTACATCTTTTGAGTAACAAAAAAAAAATCAAGATTGAACAAATGTGGACAACGAATAGTTGATTGCTTCGGATATGTTTTACCATTATTACCACACAAACTTTTTTCTATCCGTTGTCTTTATTTGATCACTTTAGATTTTTTTGTCCAAAACTATTTCCATTCTGCTACTTATACAATTATGAGCAGAAAGTTATAGGCCCATTGTTATGGTGTATTTGATACAATTTAAAAAAAAAATCCATAGTGAATAAACATGGACACAAATAGTTGGATCACTGATTTCAACTTAAACCCTAACATGATTTATCTCTTTTGCAAATGGTATCAAAAGATTTGGCTTTTTTATTTCTAGAGGGCAACGAAATATTTTGTAACTTTGTATTCAAGGGTATGAAAAGATATAACCTTTTATTGTAGGGTATAAGAGATATGATTGTTTAATTTATTGCAGAGTTGTAAGGGCAGAAATGGGATCAGCACCTAGTGAGATAAGTTCGAAGAAGTTGAAAGATTTGGGTTTTAGGTACAAGTATGGATTGCATGAAGTGATACATCAAACAGTTGACTGTTCTATTGACGCTGGCCTCCTACCTCCAAATAAGAACAAGAGTACAAGTCATGATGCAATGAGTACAACCCAATTACAAGCCTCATAAACAAGAAAACTGAAAAGTCTACATCCAAGAGTTATTGCCAACTGCCATTCACAGCAAATCTTTAGTGTTGTCAATCTTGAAACTGTTTTAATCTATTTAAAATATATGTACCACAGAGCATTTAAAGCCATGCAGATGCTTTAATAAGTTGTACCTTCTCCTAAATGGTTGTTTTCGTGTTTTTTATTGTAATAAAAACGTTACACTTTTAGAGTTTTGAGGAGAAAAGAAAAAAAACAAAAATTTACTGTAAAAAAACAAAATTTTACTGTACCAGGTTTGCTAATTTGGTAACAGATACTGGAGATACTATTGTTTGTACTCTAGGACCACTTGTCCTCTATTGGATATAGAATATTTAGATGGATTATTTGGAATCCCAGATAAGATACAATATTTATTGCATGGTTATACAAATACAAATTAGATACTTTTCTTTTGTAGGTCAACTATAGCATTTGAATGACATTATAAGGTTAAGAAATCTTTTTTTTTTTAACTATTAAGAGATCAAAATAATTCAACATTAAGTAATTCACTTAATTCAGTCGACAGCCTCATCTTTTAGATTGTTTTTCACCCATTTAAGTGCATGTACGTAGGTCCAATAAAAAACAAAATGTTGGTATAAAACGCATACAAGTCACATGGAACATGCAACCTTGAGACGATATACATTACATTGATTTTCATTTATATACATTATTCTATGCAATGTGGTTATATCTATGAAGACAATAAACAAGTTGTTTGGTTTTATCTTGTTTTTCTGTGCTGATAATATGTATATAATACATGTTTCTTTAAGCATCTTCAGTAGAGTCTTAAAGACATTTTTTAGTGGTTAAAACTTATGACAAGCAACACAATTATTGTACGTTTGTTGTCTTTTCATACTTGGACGGTTGCAAGTGCTTGTTACTTTTACTTTTTGTTTTTATACCTTTGTAACCATTTTCTTTCGTTTTTCATAAATATATGATTGATGACAAATTGAAAATATAAATTTAAACAATATAGTACAACATAAAACATATATAAGAATCAGATTTAATAAAAATGAAACTAAACCTTACAGCAAGCAACACAGTCATTGTAAATATGAATTTAAACAATATATTAAGCTTGGTTGCAAGTGTTTGTTACTTTTCTTTTTTGTTTATTTTTAATATTTTTTTAACAACTTAATTGCATAACAAGCAATTGCATAGAAATAGAAAAGACCGACTTTTAAATCCAAGAAACCTAGTTTATAGTAATTTTTCAGTTCCTATTTACATACAAATTGAAATAATTATCAACTATAGACTCATAAATTGTCTCCCTATCCCTATGTTACTCGTCACTCTTAAAGACACTGGAATTTCTAAATTGCAATAAACCCACCAACTCGTCATAACAATAGCTTATAAAAGTCATAACAATAGCTTATAAAGTCGCTTTTCTTATAGAAGACATATGTAACACATCAATCCAAGCACTAGTGTCGAAAATAGTACTCAAATTCGGCAAAGCAATGTCCACCAACTTGAAAATCACATCTTAATTTCTAACAACCACCTCACATTTGATTAACAAATGGTCTAAATCTTCTTCATGACTCTCACACCACGGACACAAAACGGAAGGAACATTAACTCCACAACAAACCATATTAGGCCTATTTGAAAAGCGATTCAAGAGCACCCTCTGCGCTAAAAAGTTCATTTTTCAAGGAACAAATCGGTTCCATCGACTACCAATATTAGCAACATCCAACTAGTGATCGTCAATGAACTTCTAAGTATAATTACTTGTGAACTCCTTCGTATGGTTTAAGCCCTAAATCTACTTATATCAACACTCAGTATGTTGAAAATCAATAAGGAGACGACTCAACTCATCAAGTAGCACAACATCCACCCCTCATCGGATACCATGTCACTAACTTCAAAACCTAATCATTGTTAACCCACTTGTCTTTGATTAGAAAATATTTTCTGATCTCTAAACGATACAATCTTTAAATCTCATCTTTAAATGGACACTTCTAAGCCAAACTTCCTTCCAATACCTCGTGGAATCACCTATCCCAATCTTGTTTCTAAGATTAGAAAAAACAATACCTTTTCCATTCATCTTATGAAATGAAGGTGCAATTCTCGACCAAACACTACTACCATGAATTTAATTTCCACTTCCTTTTGGTTCCATACAAATTTTAATCAAACAAGACCATAAAGTATCCGTGATTTTCATTTCGGGCCATAATTTCGAGTCGGTCAAAAAAGCTATAAATAGAGTTCTAATTTCGACTTAACGAGTATTCAAAGGATTGAGAGGAAAAATATCAATAATATAAGAAGATCACGACCAGGGAAGGCCGTTTTAAGGGTCCTTAGGCGATATTACCGGAAGGCTGATATGGAGCATATATCCGAAGATCAAGAAAAAAAATCATTATGTTATCAATTTGTTTACTTTTCTGTCTAGACTTAATCAACTCTTTGATTTCTTAGATGTTCTTGTTGAAATTTAGGATCATACCCTTTATGCAACCCTAATTATATTATTGATTGATATTTAATTTTTTTTAAATATATTATGTTTTCTTGATTAAAGATCCATGAGTATTAATATTGGAATGATGGTTCGGCCCTGTCCTTGGCCTCGAGGAGTGCTGAGAAGCACGAAACTTGAATCAAATATTGGTGTCATTATGTCTGTGTGACTGAGTCTCATAATATAGATTGACTTTGGATTATGTTTCTCATATCATATTATGCCCGACAATTAGGAGACCATAACTTGACTAATTAAGGTGTGTAGTGGTGATTGGAGGAGGCATCCCTAGGTTAAACATAAGAATATCGATTTAACTTTTATGATTGTAAAACCTGAAATTTCGAAAGAATTTACCTTGAGTGAATAGTTGGGCAAAAGGGTAATTTGGTAATTTAGATAGATTTCATATATTTGTGAAGATGTAGCTTCGTGAAGTTAGCCAAGATGAGTCTAATATGTTCTTATGAGATGATATAAATTGGTTCAAGAGAAGAAAGACATGAGATTTTGCAATTAGACCATAAAGAGTAAAATGGGAATTTTATGAATTTAGTGGAAAGCTTGTGACTTTAAGGATTAAGACATGTAGGCACTCAGTCTGAAATGAATTAAAGGAGTCGTAGAACTCATCCCCACCGTCATGTGGATATAATATGTGTAGAAAACAGAGATAAGATGAATAAGATATGCATCTTTGAAGATGTATTACAAATTGGGAAAATTTGGTATTTTGAGCTTTTGCATGACTTAATGGATTAAGTTCCATATGAATTAAGACAAAAGTAATTAGATAGAATTTTAGGGATTGTTAATACCTTCGCGTGGATATAAAGATGACTGAAAAGGGGTTTGAAACGAAGAAATTATGAATGTTTTGGGGTTGGAATGGAAAATGGCCAAAGCTGGAATCTGTGAAATGCAGTCACCGCGGTATGATAGAACCGTAAGAAGATTGCCATGGCGTGATGATGTTTCTGGAACATATATTTAATCTATTAAATCTCTTTTCATGAACCCATTTCAGAAGATTTGAACCATAGCTCTTTTACAATGATTTTGAGGCTGTAAATCTAGAGAAGGATAGTACCAAGGGAAATAAGTTGTAAGCTCTAAAAACACATAAATGTAATAGTTTTATAACATCCCGATTCCCAAGTATAACATTTATATATTTATTTATGAGTTGTTTGAGCAACTCGACGATTTGGATGCCCCAACTCGTCGAGTAGAGGCGGATTGACCACGTGGGTTTTATGACCAACTCGACGAGTCGGAGAGACCAACTCAGTGAGTTGGCGCTGTGAGAGGAAACCCTAATTCTCCGAGGTTGGGTCCTATTTAAAGGACCTTAAGCCCTCATTTCCGCCTCACCAGCCACCTTACTCCCCCGTGTGAAACCCTAATCGCCTATATTGATCTAAGAGAGAAAGAGAGCTAAACTTTGGGCATTTTGGTGCACCTTTTTAAGAGAAAAGAAGAGTATCAAGGCAAGGAACGAGAAGAGACTGTTGGATTTGGTGTTATTTCATCTATAGCTTTTATGGAAGGTAAAAAGTCTTCACCTTGCTCATTATTGTGATTAGATCTAGTTTTCATGGAGTTTTAGGGCTTTTTCCATCTTTCCTTGAGACTTTGAGTGTGTTGAAGTTACCAAGTGATTGAGACTTTAGATCTGGACCTTGTGAGGTCCCTAGAGTCCAAAGGTCCCATCTTTATCCAACTATAGAGGAGCTTTTATGCTTAAGACCCTAAATGGAACTTGTTTTAGCATTTCAAGCCCTAAGTGCCATGCATGGACGTAAAGATTGTAGCTTTATGTGGTATCTCAGCCTTGCGAGGCTAGATCTAGAGTTTGGGGTTGTGAATCTGCCTTACAACGTCTGAATGAGAAAAGAGACTTAAGGGACTCGCCGAGTTGATGAGCCAACTCGACGAGTCGGCTAGGGTTTTCCCCGATGAGTCTGGACATGAGTAACTCGGCGAGTTAATGAGACAACTCGACGAGTTAAGTTGGATTTTCGCGACATTTCTGAGGAAACGAGGGGACTCGATGAGTCACAGAGATGCACTCGACGAGTCGGGTCAACATGGACTGTTGACTCGAGTGTTGACTTCAGTTGACTTTAGTGTTTGGTCAAGACAGGATTATTGAGACCATAGAGGGGTAGAATGGTATTTTACCCATTCCAAATGTTAGAGAGAGAGAAAGAGAGAGAGAGAGAGAGAGAGAGAGAGAGAATAGCCTTTGGTTTTTTTAGAGTTGTGATTGGAGTGTTAATTAGAGATAATTATCATATGTGTTAGCCGGAGGCTAGATCGGTGATTCGTGTACGAGGTTTATTTGCTTGCTTACGAGGTGAGTCTTCTCAGTATACTTACCTTGAGTGGTAACTATATGCGACCGAAGGGTCTTGTATGCTTATATTGAGTATTGTGATATCTTGCATTATGTATTTGTGATTTATGTTGTGTATTATGTTGAGCTTTATTGAGTTAGGACCGGAGGGTCCACCCGAGTTATAGGACCGGAGGGTTCCACTGAGACAAATCGACCAGAGGGTCTTATTTAAGATATAGCTATGAGAGGCTAATGAGTTGTGTGTGGTATTTTGAGGAACTCACTAAGCTTCGTGCTTACCGTGTTATGTGTTATGTGTTTCAGGTACTTCTCAGGATCACGGGAAGGCGCCGACTTAATTGTACACACGAGACAGAGTTATGTTTTGAGGATCCTGGATTGTGTTTAAACAATTTTATGAACATGTGTTTTGTTAAATTGTCATTTTGGAGATTCGTGAACTATGTTTATGGGAATTATGTGATTTTTAAAATGAAAAAAAATTGTTTGAAAATTTACAGTGTTACAAGTTGGTATCAGAGCCTTGGTTTGAGGGATTCAGATGTACCTCCGGGTGTGTCTGGACTCAAACTGAGGATTTGATAAATTTTTTCAAAAGAAATGATTTTTCCAAAATGAGAAAGAGTTTAAGAGAAAAACGAGTTGGAGTAGTGTGTACAATCAGCCAGAGCCCGAATGTTGATTTCCCAAAATACCCTTACTTATTGTGTTATGAGATATTTATGAGATGTTAGGGATGCATGCTAGAGGATAGGCTAGGTATTTCATATTTAGGGCTAGAGTTGCCTGATTTGTGATGCCTTAGCCTAGGAGTTGTTGCTATCTGTTGTTTGCCTTGAGTATGTGATGAGTAGAAGTATCTAGCAGGAATCACTTAGAAAGAGTTCTGAGTCGAGGGATAATCTAAGAGAGATATCTAGATGAGTATATGAGGAGTCTACTGAGAGAGCAGTCTGTTATTCGTGAGAGATAGAGTACTTGTGAATTGGAATCCTAGGAGGAGGACTTGGGGTGACTACAGGTTGGTGTGGAAGGTAGTATTGGACTCGTACTACTGAAAACACCGGACTTGTATGCAACCCAAGTAAAAATCCTTAGGGTACTAAGGAGCATGTAGGGGCGGGAAATCGAGTGTGATTATGCTCGAGCGAGTCTCTGATGATTATTGTGTTGTGTTTCAGAGACATCATGGTGGGTACGCGCCATAACCCCGAGGGCGGTAGCGCCAGTGACGAGGAGATCCGCCGGATCATTCATGAGGAGGTGTCTGCAGTTATCCGAGAGGCGATACCGGAGATGTTTGGGTCTATTAAGACCACACTGATTGAGACATTTGATGAGCGTTATGCTGCTGTTACCGAAGCTGCTGCTGCAGTAGCCACCGCAGCCGTAACCGCTGCTAGGCCATAGGGAGGTGACTCGTTGTTGTTCCGGGAGTTCAGCAACACAAAGCCACCAGAGTTTGATGGGACACAGGATCCGATTGATGCTATGAGATGGATCTCCGACATCGAGGGGTGTTTTTACACGTGTTCATGCCCCGATCATTTGAGAGTTCAGTTTGTGTTGAACCAACTTCGCTTGGGAGCGAAGGACTGGTGGAAGTTTGTGACTGCCAGCTTTACTCCTGTAGATTATGTTGCAATGACATGGGAGAGATTTACACAGTTGTTGCGAGACGAGTATGTTCCCCAGGTGGAGAGGGAACGGTTAGCCCAGGAGTTTCTGTCTCTCAAGCAGAAGACAGAAACTGTGACTGAGATCTCAAGGATGTTCCGTGAGACGGCGCTGTTTTGCCCTGAGCACGTGTCTACTAAGCAGACACGTGTGAGCCGATATCTGAGCATACTGAGGAGGGATATACGGGAGTTCGTGGTGAACTCGTCATACCGGACATTAGGTGAGCTTCAGACCTCCCAATAATTTCTTCAAGCTCTTACCAAGAAGCTAGACTCAAAATCACTCCTCTCTTCCTCCCTACAACCCACGAAAATCATCAAGGTGAGTTCATACCCCCATATTTTCAAGCTTTTTCCATGTTTTAGGGGGGGGGGGGGGAATACAAGTAAAACTTTGTTTATCCCACAAATAGTTTCATGTTTTTCATCTTTATGTTCAAGATGAAATATTATTTACATAAGTTATGGTTTATACTGGTTTTTGGTATCAATATTTATGATTTACATATTGCTAAAACAAACCTAATCTATATTATAAAATCATAAGAGAAGTATGATTTGTAAAACCACATGGCTTTTGGAAACTTATACTAAAAGATAGCTTTACTAGCAAAAATGGTACTGTATAGTCATTTACTAATCTAGTGGATTTTAACACCAAAGTATTAAGTTTTGATTTCATAATTTTCATGCTAGAATACACCTTTATATTTATATAAAAGATTATATAAATAGTTTCAAACAAACATAATAAACTATAATCAGTATAGTTTGGAGGTCACAAACCACACTTTTCAAAGGTATACATAACTATTTAAAGGCATATTTATCTATTTTGCAAGAAAAAGGGAGTCATAGTTCACGTAAATATGTTAAGACTCTTGTGAGACTTTCCTTCGCCGTACCTACCTAGCGTACACCGTAAGTCTTGTAGTTATAACCAGAGTCTCCTGGAGGGAGAGCGAGGTAATTGTGTATAGATCTATACGGGGTTGACACCCCCACACCTGAGTTGTTTGCTACATCTAGACGAGGCCAGTCTAGGGTGACAAATATCTTACCGAAACCGACGCCTGAAGAACGTCATGACAGACATTTTAGTCATATCAAGCATGGTTATAGCGACTCACGTAAGGATTAACGAAATGATTTTGGTTTACGGGAAGCTTATACTTCATTAGTTTTATTGAAAGAAATGAAACTATAACGTATTTTCTGTATGATATTCACTTCCATCTTGGTCTTAGGGTTTAAGACCACAGTTCACCTTTAAGAAAATATTGGATTTTATGGAATTATACATTACTACTTTACAAGGAAAAGATACAAAGGAATTACTTACGATTTCAGTTTATACTTAAGAAAATATTGGATTTTCTGGAAATATACGAAACCATCTTTTCGCAAAAACAGTTATAAACCATTTTATGCAAAAATGCTTATGATATCACCAACTTAATTGTTGACACTTTTCAAAATCACTTGTATTCTCAGGAACCCCGTAGAAAGGTACTCAACCCCTCCTGAGGGCCGGCGTCGTCATCTTATGATTTTCTACTTTTCAATTATTTATGTTTAACTTTTGAACAAACGAAGTGTTGTAAACAATGTAAACGTGTGTTATCAATGTATGAATGTTTGGGTTGCTATGTTTCATTACTATTCAGTTGTTATGATAATGTACATGAAGTCACTCCATCCGCCCCTAAACGTTTCCGCCGTTCTGGTTTGGGGGTGTGACAGAAAAGCTGAAAACCCCGCCATGGTGATTTAGGGTTGGTTCCGTATCCATCCCCCGTTCACTTCCATCTCCACTTTCTCTTCCATCTACAATCTCTCTTTCCAGCGATGAAGGTTTCTCGTGATTTTTTGTTGTACTTACAAGCCCTAGGTCCTGATGTGTGATGCATGCGTATCTTGCACCTGATGCGTTCTTTGGGTTTTTTAAGCAATTGTGATATAGAACAAACGTCTCTTCTCCCACCGATCAAGATTCCGCTTGATTGTTATCCCTCCGCCTTCCCCTACGAATACGCTCCCACCTCCCATAATATCAAACTCCTGAAACTGCCTCCTTCTAATCCTACCGATAGTCCGACACCATTAAATTGCATCCCTAGATGCTCTTGTCATCAAAATAGCCAAATCAGAGATTCATCTCATCTTCTTGTTTTTATTATTATTGCTTGAATCCTTTCATTGCTCATGTGATCAACGATGGAGCAGAAATCGATTAAACAATTAGATGCCGACAGAGAACATCCTACCAACGACATCAATTGCAGAGCGTGGCTATTCTCTTCTTGTCCAACAACCCGTCAACTCCTCCATTCTTCCTCTTCATCGTTGCAGCGAACCCAAATCCCCTTGTCTGCAAATGATTTCCCCATGGCGTTCTGTGTGCATTGATCAAGGTTTTCACCTTCATCCCTTCTACTCTGACTGGTCTGATACATTCCCCTAAAAAAGAAAAATAATTTCTTATTCTTTTATTATCATCATCTTCATTACTACTTGACAGGTGAACGATCTTTTCTCTATACCTAAAGCAAAACTGATACCAATCTTTCTTAAAGCAAAGCAAATAAATATATCATTCAAGCAGTGAAGGAATTGAATGTTATATGATTATGAACAGGGGCAAATGTGTAAAATAAATAATAATTCTTTTTGTTATGGATGGTGCACAGGACAAGGGCACGCTGGTCAAGATTGGAAGCTTTACACATTCATATCCATTTTGTTGGAGATCTGATACCCCTCTTGTCTACAGAGTAGTTCCCAGCTGGTACCCTATTTTTCCTTATCTCTTGTGCAAAAGACGTGAATGCCCTTCTCATCCTCATTATCTTTTTGGTTATTTAGTGGGATAAAGTGGTATCATAATTAGTTTATTCTCGTTTCAAATTGCAAGTTCAATCACCCTCTCAGAAGGAGAAATCAGGTTTAATTTCTACAAACAAATTTAAATTGTTATTTCATTGTGTCTGCTAAAACTTACTGAAGATCACTTCTCTTATTTAGCATCCCATGAAGGAGACAAAGAATCAGAAGGAAGAAAACTCGGAGACGCGTGGACAGGTTGACTGCAATGTTATTTACTATCATTGTTCATATAATATTTATCCATTTCCATACATTGTTGTACAGTTGTTTATGTAATCAGCCCTATTAATAAAGAAATTTAATGTAAGATGAGCTAATGAAACTCAAAAACAGGCTTTCAAAATTTAAACATCCCAACCTTTACCTTTCGGTATGTCCGGTAATGCTCCAGGTTTCACCCAAGGCATTCTTATTTCTTTTATAAGTTGCTTCTCACTGAAAATTAAGCATCCCTATTGTTAAAATTACCAAACAGTACACTATATAATTTGCAAGAACCACCTATTTCTAATGTTACTTTCTCTATATTGTCATGTAAAAGTTCATATATTTTCTAATTTTACTCTGTTTTTTTTTTGTAACGTAGGAATCAACGCACCTACTTCACGATCTTTAGCCAACTATGTGATGTTGTCAATCGTTTATGGAGGAATACTAATATACAGGGAAAGTGGGCTTAAGGTTTTTTTTTATCTTCAATCTATATTTTATAGTTTATGACTTTATTCATGTTTTTTTTTAAAATATGTTGTAATAATTCTTTTTATCCCCCTTTATTTATACTTTTACAGGCTAAATGGTATTACTATTTACTTCTTGGACTTGTAGATGTAGAGGCGAATTATCTAGGTAAGCTATAATATATGATTATGAATAATGTTTCTTTTTTTACTTAATACAGAAAAAGAACGAAAAAAGTGTTGACTTTTTTTATCATAAACAGTGGTGAAGGCGTATCAATACACATCTATTACAAGTATAATGTTACTCGATTGTTGGTCAATCCCTTCTGTTATCTTGCTGACGTGGCTTTTCCTAAAGACAAAATACAGATTCTAGAAAATTACAGGTGTTTCCATTTGTATTGTTGGTCTTGTTCTTGTTATCTTTTCAGATGTTCATGCAACGGATTGATCACGTGAGTATATTGGAATTATCAAATAATACATTTATATAATTAATTGGTGTTTTTCTAATTTGTATTTTTGTATAATTTTAGAAAGCGGAAGTAGCCCTATCAAGGGCGACTTTCTAGTGGTTGCAGGGGCTACCCTTTATGCTGTCAGCAATGTTAGTGAGGTAATCTTCTTGTCTTTTAACCTTTTTGGTCAAAGGGAAATTTTTTCATTTTGCTTAATGGGTCACTTTTGAGTTATGCAGGAGTTCTTTGTGAAAATTGATGATATAATTGAACTCATGGATATGTTGGGGTTATTTTCTTAATGGATCACTTTTGTATCCTACTTTAATTTTGTGTTCTATTAGGGCTTTATAATTTGCAAAATCTACCAAATTATAGCAATATTTCCAAATACTATAAATATAAAGAAATGAAAGTATGATGTCATAATAAACAAATAAATTAATAGCATTTAGCCCTTTTTCTTTTGTTGTCTTTAACAATGTATATCTGAAAGAAAACTCTTAATATAGAATTCAGATATCTTACAGTATGATGAAGATCGAGACAATATTTTTTTGAAATAAATAAATAAATAAATAAAACTTACAAATCAGAACATATAAAATCAGATTTACACCTTTGATCAACAAGTAAAGCAAGCTTTTAAAGATTCGAATAAAGTATGATGCAAAAAGATGAATAAAAACTAATTGATCAAAAGGACTGAGTTGAAAAAATTACAAAAATCATGGCAGAGGAAAAACTATTGGGATGATCTTTTTCTGGAATTAAGGGTACTATTTTGTTTGTCTGTTTACATGTTTGTAGGTCTGATGGCCTTGCTAACACTATTACCCACTTGGATCATTTTGAAACTGAGGTTCTACCATTCAGTATTTCCTTATTCTCCTTTAACCTTTTTTTCTTTGTATCTCTAAATATATAGTTGTAAAAGAACTAACTTTAAAAAGGAAAGAAATTAATTGTTGAAGTTTTTGATTGATTAGGTGTCTTGATTGAACTGCAGGGGTAGTGGGGCGGATAATTAGGAGGAATTGATGACAAATCAAGCATTTAAAGGGATCTAACCAGTTGTACATGTTTTGTTTTTCTATAATAAATATTATGCAATATTAGCAATGTATTATATTTACTTACTACTGGAATGATTATTTGTATTTGACATATTAGTGCAATGAATTATCTTTCTTATTTATTGTATTTTATTTTGTATTATGAGACTTCTAATGTGTTATTTAATTTAAAAATTACTAAATCTATCAAAATATATAATTTTTAAAACATTTAAAATTATGACACGCAAAAATGTGTGTCGTCTTTCTTTATGGCAGGGCTTTAATGATACGCAATGCGAGTCGTAAATGTGCGTCGTAATGTTACGACACACAAATGTGTGTCGTCTTCTTTATGACAGGGCCTTCCTTGACACGCACTGCGTGTTGTAAGAGCGTGTCGTAAATAGACGACGCACATTTGTGTGTCGTCTGAGCGTTTTAGGACACGCATTGCGTGTCCTAAAAGGGTGTTTTTGTAGTAGTGTGAAAAAATATAGAGATAGAGGGAATGAGAAGAGTAAGAGAAAGAGTGATAATGTGAAGAGTTAGAGATATAGAGATAATAAGAAGAGATAGAGACACAAAGAATGAGAAGAGTTAGAGACATAGAGATAATGAGAAGAGTTAAAGATAGAGAGATAATGAGAAGAGATAGAGATAGAGAGAATGAGAAGAGTTAAAGATAGAGAGATAACGAGAAGAAATTGAGATCTTGAGAGAATGAGAAAAAGTGAAAAGATATGGAGAGAGGTAATGATATATATATATATATATATATATATATATATATATATATATATATATATATATAGAAATTCAGAGTTTATTTTTTATCAAAAAATAAAAAATATAGAAATTCATAACTTTATATCATCTTTCCATTGATATATATATATATATATATATATATATATATATATATATATATATATATATATATATATATATATACTTTTTGATCTCTTCAGATTCACAGTGTGAATCTGAATGCACACTGTGAATCCGAATGATATATAATTTATTTTTTAGAATTCACTATGTGAAGTGACGAATTTAGATATTTTTAGTTTTTTTTTCAATAAAGAATAAACTCTAAAACTTGAAAAAAAATAGTGGTTCCTTGGTTCCATGTATATATATATATATATATATATATATATATATATATATATATATATATATATAGAGAGAGAGAGAGAGAGAGAGAGAGAGAGATGGAGAGAGAGATAGAGAGTAAGGAAGAAAACGAGTACAAAGAGTAGTGGAGCCGTAAAGGATCATTATAATCCGTGAGGTATTATACGTAGTGGATCCATGAGGGATCATTGGAATCCGTGAGGGATTCAAGAAAAGAAATGTTGCTAAAGGATCCATGAGGGATCTAAGTAAGAGGGCATGAATCTAGATGATTGCACACCAATAAGGTCAGAGCTATGATGTCACTCTACATGATAGATGTCGTTATTTTTTTGTGACTAGACCGTTTGAGTCTTAATGAGAAAAGAAAATGGAAGAGTATGAGAAGACGAGAATAGAGTGTTTTATAACTCGCTAGACTTGTTGTCTGATGTTTGTTGTTTGTCATGTGTTGCAGGTTCAGGTTGTAGCCGTAATACGAGTAGAGATAGTAGCACAAAGGACATGGACTAGATGTATATTTTATTTGGTATATCCTTATTGCTTTAATTTACGGTTAAGATATGTTGTAAACCGGATGTATTATGTGATGTAAATTGTTTTTAAAACTTTGGTTTTCGAATGTTTATAGTAAAACTCTGATAAATCCTCTGAATATTTTATTGAGAAGAGTCGGTTCGTTACAACTGGTATTGGAGTCATAATTTAAGCGAATTAGGTTTGGGATGTCCATACCTAGACTTAAATTGTGGGAAATGAAAAGAACCATACTGATTAGCAACACTGTTAGTGATGATCACTTAGGTCATATTTGTTTATAGTCGATGTTGTTATTGGATCGAATAGATTCTAAAAGAATGAAATCATGTTTAAATCAAAGTAAAGATTAATCTTGAAGAAACGTCAAAGAAGTGTTTCTTTATTGTGTAAGGGTTGGATGAGAAAGGGTACCATTTTTGGAATAACCATAGTAGAAGGGTCAATCAAAGTCGGGTATAACATTCAACAAAAATGCTTTATATAAAGATAACCTTGTAATTTTCGAATGGAATAGGAAATTCTTAGTCTGAAACTAGAAGACAAGTGGTGTTCGAAGGGACGTCAGACAAAGAATTTGCGATGTCTTCCAGAAACGTTGAAACATATGAGGGAAATTAAAATAGTTGGTGGGAGAGAATCCGAAGGTAGTGAAGCCTAAAACAATAATTCCAAAAATAGCAGTTGTGAAGCTGATAATACCAAACCAACACCTTCTGTTCTTTGGAGAGCCACTTGAATTAGGCACCATGTGGTACAATATGTTCCTTTGGAAAGTTACATATTTTTTACTGAGAATGGTGAAGCATAATTATATCCAGAAGTCTTAAAACTAAAAGAATCCTTATATTGGAAGAAGGCAATGGAAGATGAGATATGCTCACTTGACAAGAACGATACTTGGACTCTTGTCAAAGTTACCATAAAAGAAAAAGGCATTATAGAATAAATGGGTATTCATAGTCAACGACGAAGTCAATGGCATCAAATGATAGAAGGATAGATTAGTAATGAAAGGGTAACAACAGAAAGAAAGAGTTGACTACCATGATTTTTTCCCCAGATGTAAAGATGACAACAATTCGAAATGTTCTTAGAACTGTTAATGCAGAAGACTTACACTTGGAACAGTTAGATGTGAATACTACGCTCCTACATGGTGACCCTGATTAGGACATTTACATAACACAACCAGAAGGTTTTCTGAAGACTCGCAAAGAAACCTTGGTGTGGAAACTTAATAAAATCTAATATGGATTAAAGCAATCTCCAAGGCAGTAGTGCCTTTAATTTTATGATTTTATAAGGAGGAACGTGTATCGAATATTTGAAAATGATCACTGTTTCTACCAAAATATGTTCAAATCCTCATTCATCACCCTCTTACTTCACATTAATGATATGGTGTAGTTAGATCCGACATTCAGGAAATAAGAAAGTTGAAGAAACAGTCATCCAAGGAGTTCGAGATGAAGCGCTTAGAAGTTGTAAACAGATCTTGGTCATGAGGATAGTCAGAGATAGAGCTTCGGGAATACTAAAATTTTCGGAAGAAAAATACATTCAGAAGGTTTTTGAGAAATTGAACATGACAAATATGAAATCCCAAAGCACGTTCCTTGGGATTTACTTGAAACTCTTTAAGAGTTAATCCCCAGCAACTGAAGCTAGCAAAGTAGAAATGGTAAAAGTCTCATACATCTTAGTAGTTGGTATCTTGATGTACGCAATGGTGTGTACCAGACCAGATTTTACTCATGCAGTGGGAATGGTCATTCGGTTTATGTCAAATCCATGGAAGGAGCATTAGGAAGCAGTTAAATGGATACTTCGCTATTTGAAGAGAATTTCAGGGGGTTACCTTATGTTTCCAAAGGAAAGATATTGCTATTGAAGGTTTCGTTGATACAGATTTTAGGGGTTATGTAGATTTAGGTAAAAACACAACAAGTTACGTATTCATAGTTAGAGAAATGGCAATCAGTTGGATGTCGAGACTACAAGAGAGTGTTTTTCTTTCAATTATAGAAGCAGAGTACAAGACTTTAGCCAAATCTAGTAAGAAGCTTATTTGGTTGAAGAACTTTCTTTCAAAATTGCGCTTGGATCAAGAAGATTGTATGTTGTATTGTGATAACCAACAGGCTATTCACATTGCAGAAAATCCAATGTTTCACTCAAGAGCGAAACACATCAAGATGAGATACCATTTTTCTTAGAGAACTGAGTAGTAAAGGTATGCTCAATTTAAAGAAGATCCTTGGTGCGAAGAATCCCACAGATATGTTCATCAAGGAAATAACAACAGAGAAGTTAAAGTTTTGTATGGATTCAAATAGTCTTCCTCATAACTAGAGTCAAAGACGCATGATAAATATGATTTGGGTTATTTCTTGGGTGGTAGATGAAGATTGTTTAACCATGTAATCCTCAAGGTGTGGGATTGTTGAGATATGGCGTCTAAATGACAATGGAAAAAGGTTATTTTAGCATTCTGAAGCTTCGATACGCTTTAGAACTATCTGTAGCAATCCAAAGTTTTGGTACGATTCGGAATAAAGTAATGGAGAGCCAAGTTTCAAAAGATGTTCTTATCAAAAATAGAGACTCCAAGTTTTGGTATAGAAGTGCGAAAGCAATGTATCAGATTTACTATAGCATTATGAAGCTTTGATACACTTCAGAATGGTCTATCTCTATCTTGGAGGACAAAGGATCAAGATTATGTAGAGCAGTGATGATGATTATAACTTAAATACAAAGTTTCAATAAGCACGTAATCTTTTATACAACTGAACTCTTTAATATATATCCCCATACTCTTATTTATAGATAAAACTGTTGGATTAATGTCTAAGTCCATAACTATATTTGGTATGTACTTGACCCGACCTGGCATGGTCCATTTGGGTTGCACTTCACCGGCACAATTTATATGGATAGTCTTTTGAGAATAGTATATTTATGATTTATATTAATATATTATAAGTTCTAATATATTAATATGGAATCATATTATTTAATTAGTATTGATCAAGAATTAATTTAGAATTAATTAAGTGATCAAAAAGAACTAATTAAATATGGACTCTTATATATATGGAATGGGCCATGTTCATTTAGGTTGGGCTAAGCTTTCATGGATGGTCCATGGAGCTTTTAACCCATGGATCCTATGTAAATGAAAGGTCATGGGTATTAGGGTTTACATGGATGTAACCCTAATCCTCCATAATATATAAAGGGGTCCTTGGCTCACAAAATTGGCACAAGTGTGTGAAAATAAGAGTGGGCCGATTTTAGTGTGCATACATATTCTCTCAAGTTCTTCCAAGGTGTTTTGGTGATTTGTGATTCCATTTGAGGCTTCCACAATATTGGGGCTAAGCTCTTAAAGCTTGAAGACATCAAGCTACATCAAAAGGTATGTCATCTAACTAGAACTTTGTAGTATAGGTGCTTCATAATATGCTAGTTAGGATGAAACCTTGGAATAGTTAATATTTGCATGTATAATAGAGAAAACATAGATCCAAGGTTTATAGGGTTGCATGTACACCATAGGAGTGTTAGAATGCTCAAAACCCAACAGTGGTATCAGAGCCAGGTTGTTTTCTATTATATTGATGCAAATGTTTTATTTTCAAGTTGAAAAAAAAGGAAAAAAAAACATGATGTTTGTCAAATTTTAAGATAATTACTTGTTTTGTGAAAAACGAATTATTTGTAAAATTTGAATCATTTGTTATATGAGTTGAATTAGGTCAAATTTAGTAAAAGATAAAATGATATGATTATTTTATTAGTTTTAAAAGTTTGATCCAAATGTTTTAAGGAGTTATAAATTTTGGAGCTCAAAAGTTTTTTTTTAAAGTTGTGATCTTAAGGGTTTTTGAAACTTCCATAAGTTATGGATATGAAAGTTTTTTAAAAAAAAAAATTGATTCAAAGTTTTTATGGAGTTACAAAATTTGGTGTTAATGTTTTAAAGAATTCCATAACTTGTTCTTAAGTTATGGAACATGGAAAGTTTCATCATAAAACACCATTAATTCCATAAGTTATGGAATCCAAAGGTTTTCAAGAATTACAAAACTTGCCCTCAAGTTTGGAATTTGAGAAAAGTTTTTTATGAAAAAAAGAATTGAATACTAAAACTCTTGGGTTCATAACTTAAACAATTAATTAAATGGTTTTAATTTTGAGTTTAATAATTGGAATTATGATGTTTTGTTGAATAGTTCAAATTAACTCTTATGGACTTTATTAATAGTTAATAAAGCGTTTAATTAAAAGAGTATTATTAAATCCATAAATATATGGTTTGAGTTTAATTAAATTAAAAGTCTAGTTTAATTAATAGATTAAACCACCAAGTATTTTAAATGTCTAAAATACACCCTTATACTATTATAATATTAAAAGTTTAATATATTATATGTATAAGAGCAAGTCGTCTTACCATTAGTAGGTCTCATTCACGAAGCCGGTCTATAAGGGGGGTATAAGGTTACTGCCTATAAAATGGCAGTTTAATGGGTGTCCACTCTCACTCACCGCTTCCTTGACCGGTGGAGGGTCGTTAGCCGAACAGGTAGGACAAGGATTATAATTCTCCCTCCATTATAAGTATAATGATAAATACTAAGTAACTAAACACTTATAAATTCCCAATCTTAGTTACTTAGGAAAATGTGAATAAGGTGCTAATCCATGAAATTACACTTTGCACTTTGTTTAAGCTGTTAGTGGAGCGTGTGTGGTTAACCGGCACACTAACCCGGACTTAACAAGGTAGGCAAAGGGTAACTTAATGTTTATCATAGTATCGTTGGAGCGTGTGTGGTTAACCGACACATCGATTGAGGGGTAAATATTAAGGGTACCAAGTATATTTGCATGGTTACTTCACACCTTGTTTTGTGATCCTCGGCATCCCAGTCACAAAACCTGAAGGGCACACTCGAGATTGAAACATGTCATTGAAAAGTTCAATGAATCTCAAAAGAATCTAGGAGTTTCAAAACCAATTAAAACCTAATAATACATTTCGTTTATCTTGGTGGAAATTGGTGAATCGTCATTCACCTACCTTCAAATATTTTATAGCTTAGATTACGGCATCCCTCTTCCAAGTTATAAAATAGTTTGTTGGGTCCTAGCCTTAATATATCATATTGGGTGTTATATTAAGGACTTAAATCAACTTTAAGTGAATTTCTCCCATTGTTGATGTCTGGTTTAGACAACAATGATCTTCCCAAACCAAGCTTTCCTAATGAATATGACTTCCCGAGTTTGGCTCATGGAAGTCATACTTCTCTTCCTCCACCTCCTCCAATTATTCTCCCTGACCCACAAGCTTAAAGACTTGAAAAGTTCAAGATCACTCAATCCCTACTCATAATAAAACATCAAATTGGAAGTCTTGTGTGCACTCACGTCTTAGGACTGAAGTCACACAGTGACAGGTTGAGAATGTTGGGTGTCGTTGTCCCAAGGAAGTTGGCTATTGACTGGGTGTTTCAGTCACTTCCTGAGTCATATAGAAAGACTACTATGTGACAGATCACGACATGACCCTAATGGATCTTTCTTATTTTCTTATTGTTGCTGAATCAGAAATGATTTGGTGCAATAGTCAATCAAATATGGATGGAAGGTCTATTTCTCAAACTTCCATGGACATGGACAATGGTAACATTGGAAGTCCAGAAAAGCTTTCTCTTCCCAATGAAAAGGGCTCGGCCTTGGTCAACCCGGGTGACCGGAAGGTAAAGTGAAAGTCTAAGTCTGGAATAGCCTTTTGTACCATTCCCAAAGAGTCTATATGTTTTCAGTGTGAAGAAAAGGGGCATTGGAAGCGAAGCTGCCCAAGCTACCTGAAAGAAAGAAGAATCAACAGTTTGACTCTGCTTCAGGTAGGTCCACTATCTAACTCTATTAAGTTACCAGTTGATGATTCTTAATACAAAATGTGACTCAGTTGCATTTTGATATTTAGTAGGATCAAGCAAAGGGAAGGAAACTTAAAGAAAAGAGTATGCTGAATCTGATCGCGAATATGGATTTCTATCGCTTGGTTGAAGATCGGATTCTTGAGCTACTTCTTAGGAGTTATGATAGATTGCTAGGAAACATGTAATAACATAGTTTTCATTTCAAGTTGCATTATAAGGAAAAGTATTTCCGTATTTTTATAAATAAATAAAAGTTTTACTTTATTTTATATCTCCTTGCAATGGCATTTATGAAAACTTGATGTTTGTATGTTTCTAGCAACATTGGAAAAATGAATTTGATTCTTTCATTTGTGGTAGTGTCTAAATTTACCAAGTAAGGAAAGATTCTCATCACCCAAGTTTCAATTGGACCGAAACTTGGAATCATGCAAGTTGTATAGTATGATGAATGAGAAGTTTCATTTTTGAAAAAATTTAAGACTAGTTCCTTGTTCACATGTATATGTGAGTCAAGTGAAGGACTAAGGGATCAAGTACACATCCTTGTGCACTGATCAGAGTCCACCACAAAAGATCGATAAGACTACTCGTCATGATTTACTAAATTTTAGTAAATATGGTTATACTTACAAGCTTAAGTATAAGTCTGAGACATTGGAAAAGTTCCAATGTATAGCAGAACGAATAAGAAGAATCAAATTAGGCAGAAGGATAAAAGTTTCTCAAATCTGAAAAGATGGGAGAGTACTTTAATATCATGTTTAATGGTCATCTTAAAGATTATGAGACCATATCACAATTCATCCTCTAAGTGCATTCTGATAGCTAAGAAGAGAAGTCATGAATTGTTGAAGTGGTCAAATCAAGAAGATGAGTCATACTTCATTCCAAAACAAATCTTAGAGACATACTCCAAGATTGTAATTTGAGTGACACATCTTAAAGAAGGTTTATAACACTTGTCAAATGTAAGAGTAAAAGTTTTCTACTCTTGTACATTTGAAATTGGTAAGTTGTGATGTTTTGGATAAAACAAAGACCAACTAAGGCCAATTGTGTGAAGTGTTTGTCTTGATTAAGAATCCACACTACTTCTTGAATATTTGGCAAGAAAGTCTTATTGGTCAAGAAGACAGTGGGAGTCTAAAAGATCCTGAAATGGTTTCAAGAACTAATCAAGAATAAAACCTGTATTTCATCACTAGCACACAACTAGAGGTTTATAACCTATCGTGTTGACATTTCTGTGCCCATTCCATTTAAATTGGCTATAACATTTGAGTTCTACATGTTCTCAATTGTTTGCATAACTACTTGGAAGCAATGGCAGGCCCTTGTGCTGCCAGGTGGCAAGAGGTTAAGATTGCACAAGTTCAATCCATATGAGTTAGGATTTGTCACTAACCTAGTCTTGTGATTATGGTTTTGACAAATTCACGTGGATAAGAACACATACACCATAAAATCTAAGGGTCATAAGGTTTCTCTCCGATTCATAAAAATGATGGTGAGGAAACACTTCCACCAAGTAGATTTTAAGTAAGATAGCAATTGTAATCTTTGCATTCTCAAAGTCGTTAAGTGGAGCGTGCATGGTTATCCGGCACACTAACATAGACTTATGAGAAATGGCAAAAATCTAAACAATTGAGACTATGATTACGACATCCCTTTTCATAGTTCTGAAATTGTTTAGACACACCTGTGAGCTATCTAAAATAAGGTTTATGATTTTGATAAAGTCTTATCAAAGCAATCTAGTATCAGAAATCTGAACTTTGGTAAGAAAGTCAATAAAGTATTGACTTCTAGAAGTCCAACTGTTTTCTGGATACATGTCAAAGCTAGTGGGAGCATGAGTGTTATGCTAATAATCATCATGTTAGTGGGAGCATGATAATTATGATAAGTATTGCAAGTTAGCAATGTTAATTATAGAAAACAAAAGTTTCAATTCGTGAGGTTGCAGGGGTTGAAAAAGTTGTTTTGCTATAATTAAGGGAGAGGATATTATACTTCATGTCAATTCTAAAAGGCTTAGAGTGAGATTTTAAGCTGAGATTGAGATTTTAATCATCTTTAGTCAAGAATATATATATATATATATATATATATATATATATATATATATATATATATATATATATATATGAATTTCATGTTAGATTGGTTCAACTTAAGGAAATTCTATATATTGCGTTCTTAAAATTCGATTATGATTACGGCATCCCTGTTCATAGTCAAATCTTGAGAACATGGCAAATAAAAAATATTGTAGCAAAAGACTGGTCTAGAATCATGTCTTTACGTGAGACATCATGAATCGTGTCCCATTTGCTTTGGGTACAGGAACGATTGCATGTGCTATAATATTCATCCTTTCTAAATTTTCCAAATGCCCGGGGGCATTAAGAGGAAAATATCTAGAATTGGATATGACTAAAGTGATTAAGCAATTGTCGAGGACAATCTAAGGCTTTACCAAAGATTGGTTGCTCAAGGACAGTTGGAAGTATAGTGTTAACTTTGGAAGGACCATATTGACCTAATCTGAAAAGAGGCAACTCTTGTTCAGAAGGGGTAGTCAAAATGGGAATATGGAGTTGTCTCCATAGGTGGAAGTTATTTGTGTAAGATTAGAAAAACTTAATGCAAGAAGCATGTTCAAAGCTATGTACTTTGAATATGAGACTTAATTTCCATGAAGTTGATCTTCATTGGAATGCCCTGTAATGATTGTTGACAAGTTTTGTGACTTTGTACACATTCATTACAAGAGGGTCAGTGCATATAAGTTTAAAATCTAAACAGATTTCGATAAATGATAGGAATTTGGAATTCTTACATTTTTTCGATAACGATTTGGGAGTGTGAAAAGAGAATCATTGAAATTATGTTCAATCGATCTAGTTCACAAAGTAAGGATCATAGACAAACATAGAGTGCATACTTGGTGTATGGCAAAGCTATTGTTTAAGAAAAACATAGTGTACATGCTTGGAGCATGGGACAACTAGTGTTTTTAATTCAAGTATAAAGTTGATAAAACCGAAACAATGAATAATGAGTAATCAGTATGGTGATAAATAAAAGTGTTTATTTATATTCATAGGGTTTGATACCATATTTGATTCATTTATTATTGTGTTTCACTTTGCATGTTTTGACTTCCAGAATAACTAAGTCGCTCTTCCTGAATGATTAAGTTATTCAAACCATCCACAGTCGGTCATATGTTGGAAGTAGATATGAATCAAGACTGTCATGGGTTGGTTTGTAGAGGTCCAAGTTGGTGGACAAAGTGGTGCTACAACACTCATGAGTGCTCATAAGTTCTGAGTATTGGATTCAACCCGAGCTCATTTGAATCACTTCATGGATTTTATCACGAGTGATCATGAGACGATAATATCTTATATTCTTCAAACCTAGAGATATGAGTTGTTACTATGAGTTGGTTATACATTGATTGCACGAAAACGCATTTGGTAACTCGATGTTATAAAACGTGCCTTTGTGTATGATTCAACAAGTAGTAGAACAAGCCATATGAGTCGAAGTTTATCCATTCCTTTTACCTTCGGGATAAAAGCGATATCTGTGGGCCCCTCGATGATTTAGCGATGACACATGTGAGTGCTTGGCCAAGCCAGGACTGATTTGATTTGTTCAATCAGTCAGTCATCATAAATCGAAAATTGGGAAACAACAAATGGACAGAGAGAATGATTATAATCCATGTCTCAGTCCATATGATATCTAGAATGGAGGAATATATGATCCCTTATCTAATGGACAAGTCATTGACAAGGTCAGAGTTCGACAGCGGCTTTAAGAGCTACGATTGCCAGTTATGTTTTGAAGTCATACTCAATAATAGTTTTAGACTTATCCAAGTGGGAGACTGTTGGATTAATGTCTAAGTCCATAACTATATTTGGTATGTACTTGACCCGACCCGGCATGGTCCATTTGGGTTGCACTTCACCGGTACAATTTATATGGATACTCTTTTGAGAATAGTATATTTATGATTTATATTGATATATTATAAGTTCTAATATATTAATATGGAATCATATTATTTAATTAGTATTGATCAAGAATTAATTTAGAATTAATTAAGTGATCAAAAAGAACTAATTAAATATGGACTCTTATATATATGGAATGGGCCAAGTTCATTTAGGTTGGGCTAAGCTTTCATGGATGGTCCATGGAGCTTTTAACCCATGGATCCTATGTAAATGAAAGGTCATGGGTATTAGGGTTTACTTGGATGTAACCATAATCCTCCATAATATATAAAGGGGTCATTGGCTCACAAAATTGGCACAAGTGTGTGAAAATAAGAGTGGGCCGATTTTAGTGTGCATACATATTCTCTCAAGTTCTTCCAAGGTGTTTTGGTGATTTGTGATTCCATTTGAGGCTTCCACACTATTGGGGCTAAGCTCTTAAAGCTTGAAGACATCAAGCTACATCAAAAGGTATGTCATCTAACTAGAACTTTGTAGTATAGGTGCTTCATAATATGCTAGTTAGGATGAAACCTTGGAATAGTTAATATTTGCATGTATAATAGAGAAAACATAGATCCAAGGTTTATAGGGTTGCATGTACACCATAGGAGTGTTAGAATGATCAAAACCCAACAAAAACATGCTTATGTAAAAAGTAATAACATGCTAAAAGGTATGGCTTGACCTTACTATGTTCATATTCGTATACTAACACAAGATTACAAAACATGTGTTATCTAATAAACAAGTCTAAGTATTGCTTCGGTGCAAGGGACGTCGAAGGCTGGGTCTCTATATCTTTGGGAATTTGGAAAATATCATATTAGCCCATCAAACTTGTCACGTTTGTTTTAAAAGGTCACCCAATTTATTTTTTTTGTAAATTAAGGGAACTAAATCTCATATGACCACTTAATAACGTCCTTTTACCAATTGTAAAAGGTTTAAAGGATATTTTGGTAACGTGGCCTGCACAGTGGAACGTGAATCGACTAGTATTATTCCAATCTAAGTTTTTCTGGTCATCCTCGGTGGTCCCCCCTTATAAGTTGAAGGGTACCCTAAATGAGTGTTCCCTACCCACTTTGTTACCCTAATCGTATCATTTGTTGTATTAAGCCGATTTCGATCTTTTCCCCTTTTTGCTACTATAAATTAAGAAGATAGCCTCAGAACAAAGATTCTCATACGGTGGTTTTACAGTATCGGACCTAGACATACCAACTGACTACGAGCTTCATGCCATGGAAACGCAAGTGCAGATTGAGGAAATGAGAGATAACATGTGGCAACAGCTAGGCGACTTTAGAGAGGAGATACGTTACTTGAAAAAGATCGTGTCTGTGATGGTTGTTGTTGGAGTTGTAGTGGTGTCGATGATCGGGGTTTGTGGTTGCGTCAAATGCTCTGGGTGGGGATTTGGGTGTGTCTAGTTATGTAGGTAGGTAGCACGACAACAATTTTAGCGTTTTTGGGGTTGTCGAAGGTTATTGTTTGTTTTTGTCTAACTTCACCATCTGCTAGTATAATATGTATGTATTAGGGTATGTTTTGTTGTTGGCGATTATGTGCTTTAGGAGATGTTTGTTGTTTATTTGGATTAGTGGTGACTTTTGACGATGTTAGGGTTTTTAGAACCATCTTTTTTTTGGGGGGGGGGGGGGTGGTAACACGATAACCTCATAGGTAATGTATGTAGGTCACTTTGATGAAGGAAATGAAATCTAGTTCGTATTAACCAATATTTTCATATGATGTCAGTTAATATTTACTAATGTTGTCGTATGACCAACTGTTTTGTTAACTGTTGATTGATTTGCTCCTATGATTTGTACATTTCTATATTTTAAAGTTTAGATTGATTTGGTCATGTGGTTTGTATTGTTGTTTGTACAGTCAAATTATGTTGCTATATTTATCTTACAACCACAAACAAACATTCATGCTATGCCAAAGTACCTTGCTATATTTGTTTTACAATCACAAACAAACATTCATGTTACGTCAAAGTACGTTGCTATATTTTTCTTAACACAAGATACAAACATTCATTCATTCATTCATATTCTGCAAATCACACATAACACATTGTTATATGGTAAAATGTCATTACTTGGTATTTTAGGGAAACACTAACAAACTTAATAAGACCATAACAAACATGAAAGAAAGACATCTAACCCTAACAAACATACTCCATAAATAAAAAAAACTTCTAATCCAAGTCCATTTGTTAAGATGAGGTATCTCATTCACCGTTTTTGCCCTCAACCCTTTTTGCCAACTTTTTCTTTATTATCCTCTCTGACTTTTTCATTAACTTGACTACACCTTGTTGTTGACCCTTATTCTTATTCACAACACCTCCACCTTCACATTTTCCCTTTTTGACACCATTTCCACTTCCACCTTCAGCTTCACCCTTTCCCTTTTTCACACCACTTCCCCCTTAATATTGACCATTTCCCTTCTTCAAACCACTTCCAACTTCACCTTCAGCCTCCCTCTTTTTTACCTAGAAATTTTGGGGCCTTGACACTGCATCACAGGTTGACTTGTTGTGCCATGCCTTTTTAGAAACACCACATACAATCCTTTTTCCCGACTTCTGTAACACCCAAAAAAATCAAGCCAATTTAAAACTTTTTCAACCATTCAAAACCATTAAGTTATTACAAAGTGTTTTCAAAATAGTTTAAACATCAGAGTATCCCATAAATCCAGATCATAAAAATGTGAGGAGGTGCACGATCACGCCTTCGCCTTCCCGCGGTCATCTAAAGTAAATGAAACAAAATCCAAAACTGTAAGCCCGAAGCTTAGTGAGTTCCCCCAAAATACCAACGCCATACAATCATAATCATACCATATAAACAAACAAAATGCATAATGATCCATCAGCCTGACTGGACCGCCTCGCATGCCATTAGTCTATCTGGACCGCTCTCCGAGCCATCGACACGTCTGGACCGCCTCGCATGCCTTCAGCCTATGTGGACCGCTTGATGGGCCTTCGGTCTGACTAGTATGCCCTCCCGGGTCTGTAGTCTATCCGGTCCGCCTTGGGTATGTTGGCCTAAGCACAAAGCATGACCGCCTCAACCCAACCCCCAATCAAACAAACATGTGCACATAAATATCATATGCTAGCTAGCATGTACAGATAGTCATACAAATCTAATAGATCACTAACATGACAGGATACCGATCTAACCGATCACTAACATAGCAACCATCCTATAACCAGGATACCGATCTAACAAATCACTAACATAGCATAATCCTATAACCAGGATACAAATCATAAAGCATATCATGCAATAAACCAGGATACAAATCCGAAAAGGGCCGACATTGGTGTCTTAGGCCCTGTTGATATAGTGAGGAGAACTCACCTCACAATGTCGAACTGTAGTGACCAGATCAAACTCCTGAATCACAGCCACAGACTCCACCACCTATATCCACCATAGGACCAAGTCCATCAAAATCCTAAATTACCAAAATACCCTCGGGAGTCAAACTTGGTCAACCCTTGGTCAAATTCAAAGTCAACGGTCAAGGCCAACAGTCCATGTTGACCCAAATTGTCGAGTGGAACCTACAGACTCGTCGAGTTCCTTCAGAACTCAGAGAGTCGTGAGAATCAGATTCGACTCGCCGAGTTAGCTATCCAACTCGTCGAGTCCATGCAACGTCCAGAAAGTCGGGAAAACCCTATCTACTCGTCGAGTCATTTTACTAACTCGTCGAGTTCATGCCGAAACCAGAAAACAGGGAAACCCGTCTCGACTCGTCGAGTTGGCTTATCCAACTCGTCGAGTTCATGCAGTCTACTTCTTATCCAGACGATTTCAAGCTACTCCAAAGCTCCAAATTGTAGATCTAGCCTCCTAGGGCCTAGTTGCCACGTAAAGTTGCAAACTTTACGTGCATGCAAGGTCTTAAAGGCCAAAACCTAGCCAAAGAAGAATTTATAGGTAAGGAGAAGGCCATAACTTGCTAAAGACTAGAACTTTATGACTACGAGGACTTAGAGGAGTGCAGATCTGAAGTTACTGATAGGTTTTGATCACTACATCATTCCTATGGTGTACATGCAAACCCTAAAGCTTTGGATCTAGTTTGTCTAATGAACATGCAATAATCATCCAAAGCCATAAACCCTAGATCTAGCATACAATAATGATATTAACATATGAATTAGGGTTTAGATCTTACCTTGATTGTTATGTAGGAATAACAATCTCAATTCCTCCTTGTAATTGGCTTCTGAAAGCTTAGTGTCACAAATGTCACACCTCTAATGGCTCACAAACACCAAGAGCAAGAGGATGAAGAAGGAGAAGAGGAGAGGCACTCAAAAACGTCTAGAAACCCTAAGGAAACTCTTAGCCACGTTTTTGGTGCCCTAGGGGTCCTTAAATAGTGAGGCTATTAGGGTTATCTAACAAGGAAACCCTAATTTGACTGCTTAGGCCCTAAGCAGCCCATGGACTCCCTCCTTAGAGGCCTTGGACGATTTCTAATGGGTTTCCCCATAGAATTCGTCCACTCCTCTAATATGGAGTCCATTAGCCCAATATTCAACTATCACACAATTGATAGTTCTAGTCCCCTAAGTTTAATTAATCTCTTTTAGCCACAAAATTAATTCTTAATTAATTATTGACTAATATTAATTAAACAATATGATTTCTCCTTTAATATATTATTCTCATAATATATTAATTCATAATTAATCCTCTCTCTCTCCATAATTCATCCTATCAAGTTGCTTTGGTGAAGGCAACCCAAAAGGACCATGCACCATCGGGTCAAGTACATACCAAAATAGTTATGGACTTAGACACTAATCCAACATTTACAACTTCAGATCATGCCAAATACCGGAAATGACCCAAAAATGTGTATAAAAATGGCCTTAACCCATGAATAAGGAGATCTATCACTAGAATGATCAAGGTAACAACTTGTTACCTTTAAATGGAAGCCAAAACGATGTAGATGCTGGATCCACAAGCTGCTTCCCGTTCCAAGCTTCTCAACCTTCAAGCTTCTTCAAAAAATGCACCAAAGACACTCTTTTAGCCTCACAAACACAAGGGAGCAGTAAGGAACGGCTAGGGTTTCCTTCTATGAGTAATGGGGTGATAAGGGAGACCAAAGGATGCGGGTTACGTACTTTAAATAGAGTGCAAACCCTAAAAATTAGGGTTTTCTCATTCAGCTCCTACTCGTCGAGTTGGGGTCCTCTAACTCGTTGAGTAGACCTGATAAATCACGCGGGTTGGCTACTCTCTACACGATGAGTTGGGGCCTCAAACTCGTCGAGTAGGCTTCCTTATTTGCAATAAAACCCCTACAATCACACTCCTGGAAATCGGGATGGTACAACTTCGATATTCTGTATGATCTACTAACCTCTGTATCGTCCTTTTTCCTCTTTATAGTAGGTCTCCCTGGCATCTTCCTTTTCAATGGTGGAAATGATGCTATGTAGTCTGTTGGGGGCCACATTGCACTCCCATTCATACTTCCTATTGAGTACTTGTAGGTGTTCATGTATATGGCAACACAATATAAAGGATCAACAAATGCCTCAACATTTCTGTTTACATAAGAAATGGACGCCACTAAATGAACACAATCATGCCCATTTAGTTGCCATACCCTATAAGTGCATGTTTTCTTTTCCAAATCAACACCTTATGACTCTCCTAAGTTTCTTGTTTAAAAGGTATTCAGTCCACTAGGAAGCACTTGTCAATACATACGCATAAACACAGTTGCTATTAGATACTATGGTTGAAAAGGAGTGACAAAGAAGAACAAATCTTTGTTGGATCTTTAATTCATTTATGGCAAGCCTTATGTTTATACATACATCAAAACATCCCCATCCACGACCTTTCTGTCTCAAACTACACATCCTCTGCATCACATATAGTCTGCTATCCTCCAACATAGTAATAATTGGTTTCTTCCTAGCATCCAAGATAACATTGTTAAAGCTTTCAGACAACCCATTCTCAACAACATCACACCCCTTCCTGTTTGAAAGAATGTTCTAGACCATGACGGTAGGTTCATTCCCATAAGATGCACATATGTAGTAGGGCTAATCATTTGAATCTATTTCATTGCAGTATTGAAAAGAGGTTCAGTTGATGCCTTACAATCCTTCCAAAACAATGCCTCATATTGAGCACCAGGAAATTTCTTCTTGAAGTTGGACAGGACATGCTTTCCACATTGCCTATGTTCTATGTCTGGGAATAAATCCTCCACTGCTTCAATTAACCCCTACAGTTACATCATAAGGACATTTACAACTAGATTATAAATGAAACACCTAAAGCATAACATAATGAACACAAACATACCTTATGTTGATCTGACATCAATGTCCTACCATGCCTAGAGTTAAGATGCAAATCTTCTTGTATATGTTCTAGAAACCATTTCTAAATGTCTTTATTTTCCACACAAACCATATCCCAACCTATTGGGTAGATATGATTGTTTCCATGCCCCCCAATAGCACATAATAATTGACCAGTACACATTCCTTTAAAAAAAAACACCCATCCAAGTTTTTAATCCCTCTATATCCACTTTTCCAACCATGCTTTAGTGCATTAAAACAAATATATATACTGCTAAAGTAAGTTTTCCCATCTGGCATAGAGTTCACAGACAACTTGACTGTTGACCATGGATTATACCTTCTTATCTCCTCACCATAGGAACATAACTTTGCATAATTTTCCACTATAGTACCTTCAACAAGAGACACTGCATGTTGCTTAGCTCTCCTACACTATCCCATAACCTATATGCCAACTTTAGTCTTTACTTCCTCTTTTAGCATCCTAACATTAAGTTTCTCATTCTCAAGGACTTCCCTGGTGAAATGACTACCAATCCATCTATAATTACCAATTGAACCTAACTTAAAATTCGTGGCACGATTATGCTCATTGATAAGGGACTTGATTTGGAATGAGTGCTCCTTACTCACCGATGAATCCCAAAGCCTAAATGTGCATTCACCATCACAAAACTTAACCAATAACCTTTTACTGTCATCTTTTCATAGTATAGTTGATACCTATTGGCTACAACATAATTACAAAACATGAATTTCAATTGTTTAGGGTTGGTGAACCTCATAGCTAGAATTGACAACTGCTTCTTCCAAGGCATGTCTTCATTAAACACTGGGTTGCCTTTCACATCTAGGACATTTTCATCTTCATCATCTTTTGGATTTTCACCTTCTGTGGCATCCTCATTTTCATTTGCCCGACTTACTCCTTCATAGGTTACTCCTTCTATGTTGCTCTGTTATGGACTCATGAACTTAGTTAGGTCAAATATCATTTTTTGTTTCGATTGGCGTGTTTGACATAACAAAACAATTGTCCTCAATTTCATTTTCCTTAGTTACGTGCAGAGTAGTACCAAAATGGTCCATGTAAACGGCCAGTTGTACTCCATACCGATAAGCAATGTCTATAAACTCTTGATATTGAAGGTCATTAGAAATCAAGGTTAAACCTTCTAGGATTTCTAAATCAGGTTGACAATAATAAAGCTTCTCACACTTCTCTTGTGTGAATCTTTCAAGAAAACCCACAAATTCAGTATAAGACATACCAGCAAAATCGATATTCTCGAACACATGATGAATACCATCAGGGTAGCAAAAAAGTTTGTTGATTAACATACCTTGGAAATGAACTTTGATTAAGATGAATATAGCCATCGACACTCGACAAGAACTTTGGTGGGAGGTAAGGTTTTTTCGTGAATGAAGACGACGAGAGTGAAGAACGACAAATGAAATAGCCTTATTTTAAACAATTCAAACAAAAGGGAAGTACACATGGCCATTTCATTAAAAGACATGGTACCAATATTTCTTCAGTGACACGTATATTACATTTGAACCTAGTATCAGGTCCCACAAGGATATTTTAAAACAGGAAAATGTAAGTTCATTCCCTTAAAGTACAAAAAAAAAATTGGGTGACCTTTTAAAACAAACGTGACAAGTTTGATGGGTTAATATGACATTTTCCATTGGGAATTTCATATCAACTATGTCTCCATTATTGTCTTCTATCTTCGGTCCTTATGGTTGTAGGGATTACTTCTTGTATCAACATAGAGCAACATATGTCGTTACGACCACCATGACCATGGTTAGAGGCGGTGGAGTTGATGTCGACAACAAGTAGTGGCATAGACTTGATGGCGACGATCATGGTTTTGTTGTGAATTGTCATAAGCTCCAAATGAGAGGAATTAGAAGCGGTCGTTCATTTTGTTGGTGTGTTTCTTTGAGAATCGACTTTGATTGGGGCTCATACAAGGGTGGTAGCGGGTTTATTATTGGATCAAGGTGGTGACACCATCATAATGTTCATTTAATCCAAAAATGAGGTTGAGAACCACAAATGAGTGGTATCTTATTTATAAAACTATGTACCTATGAATGTCAAACCAAATGTAAACCACTTACCTAAAAATAAGTTAACCCTTAACCAACAAATGAATGTATCTAATTTGCATAAGAGATGCGTATTAGATGGCTTACACATTAATTCCACAATTATGTATTAGATTATCTCATACACGTGGATGCCAAATTATTATTACCCATAATACCTATAATTTTTAAGCAGTTATAATAAAGTTCAATGATAAATCACGTATAAAAATAATTTAATTGTTAAATGTATACATTAAACATACTAATATATTACTATTTCAAGTCATTACTCATATCCCCGTACTTAATATTTAATATTTCAAGTCATTACTCATATCCCCGTACTTAACATTTAATATATTTCTTTTTCAAATAAGTAAAATAACAAGCATAAACTATAATATCCAAACATATTTATAGTTTTTGATCAGCTACAAAGAGTCTTTAATATATTTCTTTTTCAAATAAGTAAAAGTAACAAGCATAAACTATAATATCCAATCATATTTATAGTTTTTGATCAGCTACAAAGAGGCTACAAAGAGTTTAATGATAAATTATATAAAAGAATATTTAATAACTAAATATCTACACCCTATATTACTCTATAAAGTCAATAACTCTTTAAAGAGTTTTTCATGATCTTCGAGAAAAGGCCTTAATAATATATAAGTATTTTCTTTACATTTTACAAATAGAATGTTTCTAGGACAATGAAAGAGCATCTTTCTTTGTCATTACACAAAGAAACATCGAAAAGAAAAGTTATATTTGTAAATAATCAATCAAGATCCCACTTTCAAAACTTGTTATGAATGCAGTAGTAATATAACCGAATTCATAAACAAAAAACATATGGAAACTATTTCAAGAGTAACCAAATTCATCACAATTCTACCTAAACAAACCCTTACCAACAACTTTACCAAAAACAAAAACCTTTTTTTTCTTCCAATAAATCATTGTTTTTTAGACTCTACAAATCACCACAAAGCAAGGTAAAAGAGCTTTAGGGCTAAGCAAATAAAGATCCTCGATATTCGAATGAACCCCAACTTTCCCAGCCAACGAATCAAACCCCGATTGCCCTGAAATCTCTTGAATGTTCTCTAGTGGCCTATGAACCCTCCCTGCAATCACCCTACACACCATTAAAGCTTTTCGTGTATCTAAACTATCATCGCAAACTTCTATCGATTCAAAAGCTCTAACACTAGTCGAAGTTGTGAAAACCCCAATACCACCCTTGAGTTCCTTAGGTGTTGAAAACCCATTTCTTATAATCCGACAAACACAACATTTATCGGAGATACAAAGGCTAGAATGGCCGTTGATTCCAAGAGAACAGGAGATTGTAGTGCCATAAAACCTTAAAAGTTCATTCCCATCTGCTAAACAACGTGGGTGTTTCTTTGGTAGTTTGCTAGCTTTCGTTTTCACTAACTCTCGATAGTCTTCGAATCTAGATAGTGTTTTTTGCATGTTGTGGACTTTTAGAACCTTCTCGATTCGACCCGAAGTGTTCTCGGACTTTAACCAGCTCGATCGACAGATGATTTCCACGATCTTTCTAGAAGAATCACCCTCCATAAGTTCAGTCACTAGCAAAAACAGAAAAAAAGAACAAGAATCTACATTAAAAATCTCTACTTTTTTCATGATTCAGACAAAATTATCGATTCAAGAACATAAAGATTGAATCTTGATAGATTTTAATGAATTATTATTTACCTGCGTGTTTTGAGAGATGATGGGCTTCAAGATTTTCCCACTTCCCAAACTGTTTACCACACTTATGGCACGTGACTGCGCCAGAAGACCCATAAGATTCTGTTTCCATAGAAGGTCTAGGTTTTTGTGGGATTCCAATTCCATTCTTTCCTGTTGAGTTACCGGAATTCGCGATTCCATTCCCGTCTGATGATGAAACCGTTCTTCTTGTAGGTGTTTGATGATTCTTGAAAGTATGCATTGTTGGGTGACCACCAGGACCAGGTGTACCCGGCATCAATGTACCCACGAAAGTAGACCCATCGGCGCCGGCGGCGGCGGCGCCACCGCTAACATCGTGAAACCCGCCACCGAAGCCGGTGATTTTAAGCTCACATCTTGAATCGTTGAGAATAACTTCATGGGTAATTGGGTTTAGAAACTCGCTGCTTCCGATAGATCTAGGACTACAACTCACTGGCTTTTCTGAATGCCTCTTACTGCCGCCATTGATGACATCTTTGAGATTTGCGATGGACCTTGAACAACCCGACCGACCTGGTTTTCGGGTCAAGATTGTTGCTAGTTGTTTCTTGGATTTCGGGTCATGGACCTCCGATGGCTCCGATTTGCAGTGGAGAGATTTCTTCAAGGAAAACCAAACTGTTGGCATATCTTCTTATTCTTCTTCAAGCTTCCCCCCTTTCTGAACTTTTTAAAAGCAAAAACTTTTTGTACCCATTTCCAAAAAGCTGAAAACTTTTGATAAAATAAAAAATCAAGAAAATGAAATTAAGAGGTTTGAAGTGGAAGAAGGAGAAGTTGAGTGGCATCAATAAATGACAAGTAATTATGTTCAAATGAAAATAAAGATTTCCTGACAGCTATGAAATAGAAGAGAAAGGCATTCACGAGCGACCTAAAAATTAAATGAAACATTTTAATTTTCAAAATTAATGGAATATTTTTAGGAAATAAAGTATTCAGAAATACAGAAACTGGAATTTGATCTATTAATGTAGTCATATAGATATGATATGTACCAGTGTGAGTTAATTGTCACATGCTTTTTGGCTTTTTTTTAGTCTAAATAGTGGTTCATTTTTCCCTTTTTTTTCAACATAGATATGTCATATTATCTAAAAAAAAAATTAATTTTGTATTTAATGTTTAAAATAAATTTTAAAACGCCAAGAATTTATGAAATGGAAACCGATAACCATGATGCATGTGTATAGAAGAAAACGTGATGATTCTGATGCTTTTTAGTTCGGTGGTTTAATGTATTTTTAATGATAAGTCGAAAAAAAAATAAAAAATATCGAAATACGTGTACTAAACATTAGTAAACAATTGTATTTGGTATTTCCTTATATATTAAATCAAAAGATATATTGGTCTTATAATACGGAAGATGTAAGGTTCATACTTGAACTATTTTGTAAGTGTAATTATTTATTTATTTTGTAAAGTTGTATTAATAGTGTATGTTGTTTTAGAACAAACAAAAGGAATCAAAAATTTAATACCCTATGAGATTTATAAAATAAAAATAAAAATAGAAAATGACATCTTCTAAATGGTTAACGTCAATATATCTCAAACATCACGTGGACGGTCAATTGTAGAATACGAACAATATTTTGGACATATCAAAGTTTGAATCATAGACCTTCTATGTAGAATTTCACTCGTTAACTGTTAAACTTCATTCTTAGAAACAAAATATATAAAATAAAAACTAGAAACATAAATAAATGAAAAAGTTGTTAAAAGAAAAGATATAAACTTGTAACATTCAATTAGATAATAAATGTAATTTTGGAAAGATTGAAAAGACATGATCTCTTTTAGTTTTGTTTTACATATAAATATAGGAAGATTTTTATAACATAAAACTGTTAAAACACTTGTGTCGTACTTGTTAGGCCACAAGTTAAATGAGGAGTCGTTGTACCAAAACGATGATTAATTAATTATATGTTAACACTAATCACTAATCTATCAAAGTTTTGCACATGTTACCCATTGAATGTGTTTTAACCCAAACGTAATTAGGTTATAGTTTTCAAGGGTTCATTCCTACTTTTTGAAGTTTGTTGAGTCATTCACCTCTTTCTTCGTATTATGCATTAACGATATATAATTATGGGAAATGTATTTGTACACAACAGTTTTTATCCATACACAATAATTTATGTTTAATTGAGTTGTACAATACAACACTTTAAAACACAAATTGTTGTGTATGGAAAAATTTTGTTGTGTACAAATCACCTCTCTATAATTATCAAACTTTGATCAAATAATTAAAAGACAAAATTACACCATCGGTTTCTATTGGTTGCGACAATTAGCATGTTAAAGACAAAACATCAAAACTCATTTTATGGTTTGGTATCCTTTAAATATTATTTAATTAGGCCGTGTTTGACTAATTTTATTTAGGTAGCTTATTAATTTATTAGCGGTTTCACGTCGCTATAAGCTAAAAGAAATTGTTTGAATAAAAATAGTTTATAACGGTGGCAAATCACTAATGTAACATCCCAAAAATTCATAAAAAAATTTCATTTTAAAACATAAAGTCATACAAACACTTATTCTCATTAGAGTATAAGTCACAAATAACCAATGCGGAAAACTCTAGAGGATGTTGTGCAGTCACGTCGGGCTCTTCCCTTTAGAACCAGAATTACCTGAAACCATAAACATAAAACCGTAAGCACGAAGCTTAATGAGTTTTCCAAAAATACTGCATACCATTCATATATATTAGCACAACACAATAACAGGTCTATTTCGCCCATGAGTCTATTTCACCCCCAATTCCCTTCCGACTCAATCAGTATTTTCCAAATGAATGGGTCAATTTCACCCCCCCGGGTCTATTTCACCGTCGAGTCCCTTCCGACTCAATTGGTGTTTTCCAACCGAACGGGTCTATTTCACCCCCGGGTCTATTTTACCTCCCGACTCCCTTCTAACTCAATCAGTATTTTTCAACCGAACGGGTCTATTTCACCCCTACAACTAAGCAAGCAGTCATGTCGACAAGAGTCACAAAGACAACAAGCACATACACGCATTTCAGCAAGTATCACAAAGACAACTATCAACCTACAAACATAATCCAGTGGGTCGGTATTGGTGTCTTCGACCTACGAGTATAATGAAGAGACTCACCTCAATCCGAAGATAGCCAAATCTCACACACACGATGCTGCTACGAAGGTTCCTCACACTGAACATCAAATCAACCCTAATAAAGAATTAGGGTAATAATCATAATCAAGGGTCCAAAACACACACACTCTCTCTCTTTCTCCCTCTCTCTCTCTTTCTCCCTCTCTCTCTCTCTCTCTCTCTCTTTACGGTAAAAGACCATTCTACCCCTTCCAAGCTAGCCCCAACCAAACATGGCCCAAGCCCTTAAAAATTACTCATTTCCCTTTCTGGGAGTACGCCATTTGTACTCCTTCCTTACGCCCTGCGTACCGAAATTCCACAGAAAACAAACGAGGTAAAACCGTTACGCGCTGCATACTCAGTGGTTATGCCCTATGTACTCAAGCAGCTTCCAAAATCCAATTTGAGTCCTTAATACCTTAATACCACATGTCTAACTCTCAGATCGGCACCTAATGGATATCTAAAGTCATAAAGTTCCTGACTTTATGACTTTGCATGGCTTAATGGAGTCCAAAACCAAACCCAGGTTCCTTAACATTCTCTAATGACTCCAAACCCTTGCATGGGTGAAAAGAAACCATCAAGATCCCATTTTTATGACTTTGAATCCCCATAAATGACAAGATATGACAATCACAAGCTCTGGAGTAGCTTTTACTCGCAAGAACCAAAACTATGGGGCCAAAAGCATGAAAACTCTAAGGTAACCTAAATCTAAACCAAGGAATCATAAAGGTTCAAGCTTTATACCTTACGAGGCTTGCAAATGGGATGGAAGTTCTGGATCTTCAAGCTCCAATCTCACCAATTGTCACACCCCCAAACCAAGGATGGCGGAAACGTCCGGGGGTGGAGGACTTCATGTATAGTATCATAACAGCAATTGTAATAGTAATTCAAGCAAACACAACCAACATATATATAATTGAAAAAAATTACATCATTGTATGAATTACATGTTTACGAATCAATTACAATATATTGATAAAATATGAAATAGTAGACGCCTTAGCGTCCCATCCTCAAAAGCACTTGATTACCTGTTTAATGATTTCCTGAGAATACAAGTTGTTTTAAAAAAATGTCAACACAAAGGTTGGTGAGTTCATAAGCTTTTCGTTTGTAAAAGTAGTATTTGTGTTAGAAAAATCCAATATTTTCCTTAATGTGTAAATGTAGTCTTAAAACCCAAAGACCGAAAGGTACAAGTAATTTGTCATATTTATAGTAAAACAATGCAAAATTTAAATTGACATAAACTCGTTAAATTTTAATGAAGTCCCCGTAAATTCCAATGTTTGTTAATACTTTATGTGAGTTTATTATAACCATACTATGACCAAGGTTGCCTAAAACGACGTTCTTCAGGCGTCGGAAATGTTATGACATTTGTCACCCCAGACCTATCGGTCTAACTGTTGCATGCAGTTTAGGTGTGGGTTTGTCAAACCCAATATAGATCTATACACAAGTATCACGCTCTCCCTCAAGGAGACTCTGGTTACAATACAGGACTTAATGGTACTTTGAAGTAATTGTCTCACAAAGTCATTAACGGAATTTCGTGTTATGAAAACTTGGTACCGTATGGCCGTACCTTGCTTAATGAAAATATCCTTTGTATAAATGTACCCTTTTTAAAATGTATGTGTTATGTAATGTATCATAAACTATACCTATTATAGTTTATCAACCAAGGGTAGTACGTGGTAATGTATGCAAACTATATTCAAAATAGTTTATTTAATGTTTGAATGTATCGATTTTACTTTGATTATAATCACTTGTTATTCTTTATATTTTATATGACCAAATCCATTTGTAAACTGATGTGTGTCTAAATATTAAGATAAAATGTCATATATTGCAGTAACATATAGTCACATAAAGATATACACCTTGCTCAACATGTTACAAGGTGAAATGAAATTAACAGCAACTTTTCGTTAAAAACAGTTTCTGTTACCGTTCTTAGAAAATTTATAGAAAAATCATCACAGCTCTAAATCCAAATCCGCAAATTTTGAGAGTTTGGAATATGAGTCTAGTTTGTTCGTAAATTTTATCATGATTTTTAGTGATCTCTAGCAGAGCTGAAAATGTTCATAATCACAGACTGGTCCGGGTTTGCCTCTGAAATGACAGGCAGTTTTGTAAAAATCACCATTAATTGTAGAAAAATCATTTGGAGATGTGCAAGTAGCCATTTTAAAGCTAAGAGTTTGAACTACTTGCACCTGAAACAGTTTTGAAAACTAAAATATTTAAGTTGACCAAAACAGTCCGTGGTTAACGTCCATCTTTTCTGATGTAATCTGTTAGAAAAAGTTTAATTGTGTTCTTGATGATTTTACTTGTATTCTCCCCTTAAAACTTAAGAAAAACATGTAAATGTATGGGTATGAACTCACCTTATGTGGTTTCAGTGGATGAAAGTGAGAGAGAGGAAGTGTTCAACTCAAGAACACTAAGAAGATGTCTTGATGATTCGAAAATCTAACACCGAATAAGATGGAACTTGTGTAAGATATCAATGATTTGAGTAGAATGGAGTTTAATAATTATGTGAATGATGAAGATACTTACTAATTGAAGCAAGAAATCCCTGGAGAAAGCCTTGAAGTTCTTGAAGTTGAGAGAAAAGATGAGAGAATTTTGGAGAGTGTTCTTGGTTGCTAAGTGTAGAATGAAAGAGTTTTTATGGAGAATGAGGAGAGAGGATCAATCCTCCAGCTCTTAGAACGTGGGAAGAGCTGGAGATTGGTTGTAAAGGTCCACTAAGGAGACAAGGAGTAGTGGGAAAGAGTGGATGATCATAGAGTGAGGTGGTGGTGGCTTGCTTTTGTCATAAAATAAGGAAAAGCAAATATTCCCTCAATAATTAGTCCAACCACCAATTCTTTTAATACATTTTTATAAAAACCCTGGAGATTTATATATTTTGGGGCCTTAGTTTATAAAATAAAGTTTTGGGTGAAAATCCCACGTTAAAATAATGAAAAACGGAGTTAAAACGAAGTCGTAGTCGAAAAACCGGAAAAATTATGACACGCAAACATGCATGTCGTCTTCTTTTATGACAGGGGCTTCCTTGATATTCATTGCGTGTCCTAAACACGCGAGTCGTAAGTTTACGACAGACAAATGTGTGTCGTCTTCCTTTATGACAGGGACTTCGGTCCTGAAGCTTCAGTTTTGGGTCCTTAAGCCTATTTTACCCGTTTTTACCCCGTTTCAAGTGGTTTTTGACCCAGTTAAGGGTCGGGATGGCCCGAATGATTACAAAAATTTAAAGGAACTTTTGAGAGAGATTTGGGAGAGATTCGAGAGAGATTCGGGAGAGATTTGGGAGAGATTTTAATAGAGAGAGGTTGAGTGAAAGAGATTGTGAGAGGTTTCGTTTGTGATCTTTTTGAGTGTCCGGCTTCGCAACGAAAGGTCCATAAACCCCGTTAAGCCATGATTTAGTGTCTTACACAATCCCGATGATTGTGCAATAGTGTTTTATCGCTTTGGTTTGTTGTTTAGCATTGTTAAGGCTAAGGAAAATCAAACACATGAACTTTCCAAATGATGATTTCTCATTAAAATAGCGAATTGTATAGTGATTACATAACGTAAACCCTAGCATACAAGGGTTATTGGAGTTGACCGGTTTGACTTGTTGACTTTGAATTGACCGAAATTTGACGGTTGTCACATCATCCCCCCGTTAGAAGGAATTTCGTCCCGAAATTTTCATTTTGACTGGGATTTCAAGAGTTTGGGAAGAGATGTGGATACTTTTGTTTCATCTGATCCTCGCGTTCCCAGGTGAATTCGGGTCCTCGTTTAGCGTTCCAACGTACCTTCACGATGGGAATACGACTTTGTTTCGTTCGTTTGATTTCCCGGTCCATGATCTCCACAGGTTCTTCCACGAAGTTGAGGCTCTCATTGATCTCGATTTCCTCGAGTGGAATAATGAGAGTCTCATCGGATAGGCACTTTTTCAAGTTCGAGACGTGGAAGGTAGGATGCACATTACTAAGTTCGCGGGGTAGATTGAGTTTGTAAGCTACGGGGCCGATTCTAGCGAGAATCTCAAAAGGTCCTATGTATCTTGGATTCAGCTTCCCACGCTTTCCGAAGCGTATCAAGCCTTTCCAGGGTGAGACTTTCAAAAGGACTCGGTCTCCCACCTGGAATTCCAAGGGTTTCCTCCGCTTGTCCGCGTAGCTTTTCTGTCGGTCTCTTGAGGCTTTAAGTCGTGCTCGGATTTGTACGATCTTTTCGGTGGTTTCGCGGATGATTTCTGGACCGGTGAGAGTGCTATTAGAGACTTGCCCTCTAGCTAGCTGTGTATCCCCCACCTCAGCCCAACACAGGGGTGATCTGCATTTGCGACCGTAAAGAGCTTCGAATGGAGCGACTTTGATGCTAGTATGATAGCTGTTATTGTAGGAGAATTCGATAAGCGGTAGATGGGTATCCCATGCTTTACCGAAGTCTATCACACAAGCTCTTAACATGTCTTCCAACGTTTGAATGGTTCGCTCGCTCTGTCCGTCGGTTTGTGGGTGGTAGGCCGTACTCATGTCAAGCCTAGTTCCCAATGATTTTTGTAGAGACTGCCAAAACCGTGAGGTAAATCTACTATCTCTATCGGAGATAATGGATATCGGCACACCATGGAGTCGTACAATCTCTCTGATGTACGTTCTAGTCAGCTTCTCCATCTTGTCGGTTTCTTTTATTGGAAGAAAGTGTGCTGATTTGGTCAATCTGTCTACAATTACCCATATTGTGTCAAGACCGCCCGATGTCTTAGGCAGCTTGGTTATGAAGTCCATTGTTATTCGTTCCCACTTCCACTCAGGTATATCCGGCTGTTGTAATAGCCCGGATGGTTTCTGGTATTCGGTTTTGACCTTAGCGCAAGTCAGGCACTTGCTCACATAGGTAGCAATCTCAGCTTTCATGTTCGGCCACCAGTATAATTTCTTGAGGTCCAGATACATCTTATCCGACCCGGGATGGATGGAGTATCGATTCTTGTGTGCTTCATTCATGACGACATCTCGGAGTCCACCGAACTTCGGTGTCCAAATCCGGTTCATGATATAACGTGCTCCATCCTCCTTGACTTCTAAGTTTTTATCCATTCCCCTTAATGTCTCTCCTGCCACCTTTTCTGGTTTCAAAGCTTCCAGTTGAGCTTCCTTGATTTGTATGGTCAGGTGGGAATGGATTGTCATTGTTAAGGATTTTACTCGGCGGCCCGAGTACTCCTTCCTGCTTAGAGCATCGGCCACTACATTGGCCTTGCCCGGATGATAACGAATTTCGCACTCGTAGTCATTCAGCAACTCCACCCATCTCCTCTGTCGCATGTTGAGCTCTTTCTGATTGAGGATATGCTGAAGACTTTTGTGATCAGTGAAGATAGTGCATTTCGTGCCGTAGAGGTAGTGTCTCCAGATCTTCAAAGCGAATACCACTGCTCCTAATTCCAGGTCGTGCGTAGTATAATTAACCTCGTGCGTCTTAAGCTGTCTTGATGCATACGCGATAACCTTCCCTCTCTGCATGAGCACACATCCGAGGCCTTGATTCGAAGCATCACAGTACACTACGAAGTCCTCGGTTCCCTCTGGGAGAGACAAGATCGGTGCGCTGCATAAGGCTTGTTTTAACGTTTGGAAAGCAGTTTCTTGTTTATTTTCCCACTTGAATATCACACCTTTCTGCGTCAAAGTGGTGAGTGGTTTCGCAATCTTGGAGAAGTTTTGTATAAATCTTCGATAGTAGCCAGCAAGCCCAAGGAATTGTCGAATTTCGGTTGGCGTCTTGGGTGCTGACCAATTCTCGATTGCCTTGATCTTGGAGGGATCCACATGTATGCCTTTCTCACTTACCACATGTCCAAGGAAATCCACTTCTCTAATCCATAATTCACACTTAGAGAACTTAGCATAAAGCTTCTCCGCTCTTAGCGTCTCTAGCACTTGGCGTAGATGTAGGCGATGCTCCTCCTCGCTTCGCGAGTAGATCAAGATATCGTCGATGAATACGATTACAAACTTGTCTAGGTAGGGTCGACACACTCTATTCATTAGGTCCATGAATACCGCAGGTGCGTTTGTTAAACCGAAGGACATCACCACAAACTCGTAGTGCCCATAGCGAGTTCTGAATGCAGTTTTGGGAATATCTTCTTCTTGAACTCGTAGCTGATGGTAGCCTGACCTTAGGTCGATCTTTGAGAAGAAATTTGCTCCTTGGAGTTGGTCGAAAAGGTCGTCGATTCGGGGCAGAGGATATCGGTTTTTGATGGTGAGCTTGTTTAGTTCCCGATAGTCGATGCACATGCGAAAGGATCCGTCCTTCTTCTTTACAAAAAGGACTGGTGCTCCCCAAGGTGAGAAGCTTGGTCTGATGAACCCTTTGTTCAAAAGCTCGGTCAACTGACTGGACAACTCCTGCATTTCTGATGGTGCGAGGCGGTATGGAGCTCTGGCTACGGGGGTAGCTCCGGGTATTAAGTCAATTCTGAAATCGACTTGTCGTGCGAGTGGTACACCAGGAAGATCCTCTGGGAACACATCCGGGAAGTTACACACTTCGGGGATGTCCTTGATGTCTTTCACGTCTTGTTTCTTGTCTACTACATGGGCTAAGAAGGCGTGGTACTCCTTCCGGAGATACTTTTGGGCTTTGATGCATGAGATGATTTGTAAATTCGCACTAGGTTTGTCACCATAGATAAGAAGGGTTTCGTCATTTGGTAGATTGAGGCGAACGGCCCTTTCATAACATAGAATGTCGGCACGGTGAGGAACTAACCAATCCATCCCGATGATTACGTCGAAACTTTTTATGGTGACTGGCATCAGGTCAATTTTAAATGTATGGTTGTCTAGAGTGAGAGTACATTCTGAGTATATATCGCTAGTGCGTTCTACTTTACCATTTGCCATTTCTACTACATAAGTATCCTTTAGTGATTGGGGATTTTGTTCAAGTAAATGTTTATATTGGTGGCTCACGAAACTCCTCTCCGCTCCACTATCGAATAGTACGCATGCATAAGAGTTATTGAGGAGAAACGTACCGGTAACCACCGTGGGATCCTCGACTGCTTCCCCGTGTCCTATTGCCAGGACTCTTCCTACTCCACCAGCATTAGGGGCTTGTGCTTTGGGGCAGTCTCTTTTGAAGTGACCTGCGTCTCCACAGTTGTAGCAGGTCCGGGTTGCCCCCGTACTGGCGACTTGGTTGATTGGTTGAGCCGACGCTTTACAGAAACGAGCAGTGTGCCCCTTCCTGTCGCAGTTGTTACAGTGCATCTCCCTACAAGCACCATTGTGGTGAAAGTTGCACTTGTTGCACTTAGGTAGTTTTCCCGCATATGGCTTCGGTGGTGCTGGAGTGGTAGCAGTAGTGGCAGCATTAGTGGCAGCATGGACAGCAACAATTTGTTGCTTCTTAGCGGGGTCCTGTGCTGGTTGGCTCTTCTTTTCGTTCCAGAACTTCCTTTTGTTGTTTCCCCCTTTTGATTTATCAGTGGTGGTGGTTGTAGTATTATGACCGGCTCGGTGGTCAACAAGTTGTTGTGCCAGCTCCCTGGCACTGTCAAAAGTAGTTGGCCTTGAAGCCAGGACACTACTTTGCACGTGGAGAGACAGTCCCCAAAGGTATCGCTCCACCTTTTTCTCCTCCGGAGTAACCATTGTTGGGCAGAGGAGAGCCAATTCATTGAATCGGGTGGTGTAGGTTTCAAGGTCAGAGCCCGTCATCCTGAGGTTCCAGAGTTCTTGTTCCAGCTTTTGAATTTCACCTCTCGGGCAGTACTCCTTCATCATCAACGTTTTTAGTTCTGCCCAGGTTATGGAGCTAGCCACTTCGAGAGTAAGTGACTTAACCCGGCAGTTCCACCAAGTAAGGGCCCGGCCGGTGAAGGTTAAGGTTGCGAACTTAACTTTGCTCGCTTCGGGGCAGGAGCACACCTGAAAGACTACTTCGGTCTTTTCAAACCATTGCATCAACGTGATGACTCCCCCGCTTCCATTGAAGTTGTCGGGTTTGCCATTTGTGAAGTCCTTGTATGAACACTCTTTTGCACGCCACGTACTGTCTCCGTGGATAGAGTGTGTAGCTCCCGATCCCGAACCACCAGCTCCGTTGGTCCCTATATGTGACATTGCGGCCGCTACGGCTGCTGTTACTGCAGCCTGGAACATCGCGGGATCAAACTGTGGAGGCGGCGGCGGAGGAGGTGTTGCTGTGTTGCTGGAAGGTCTTGGTCTTCTTCTTGGCGGCATGGTTCTGTCATAAGTCGTAAACCAATGTACTTTTAGTAAAAGTGTATTTATAGGGAAAGAAATCTTTTATACATAAAGTATATTATTACGTTGTTTTCCGGTATGTTTACGATACATACGATTTTATACTTTTTATTGACCCAATACATTGGGTTATGAGGTAAAATGAAAGTATAAAATATTTTTATTATAGTAACACAAAATACTCCTATAGTATTTGTAAATGTTTAGTTTTGAGTTTTTAAAGCATTTAGTTACTTTATAATATTCATCATACTTTTAATGAGAATTTATAAGTCCTTGTCTTACCCGTTCGGCTAACGACCCTCCACCGATCAAGGAAGCGGTGGGTGAGAGTGGACACCCATTAAGTTGCCATTTTATAGGCAACAACCTTATACCCCCCTTATAGACCGGCTTCGTGAATGAGGCGTACTAGCGGTAAGACGAGTTTGTTAGATTTGTTGTCCATCCTGACCATCCCCCGGTATATGCAAGTCAATTCCCGGACAGATATAGTTGATCAGGCTATATCCTTCCCAGACTTGATTTACATATACCAAGGCATACCCATAATGTACAACTCCTCTTCTTTTATTTTATGTTGTTGTAGTTATGACACTATGTGAGCATGTATGCATGTATTTATACTTTTTAATAAAAAGAATCATTTATTTTCTAAAAGTATATTTATTTGAAAAATGCACAAATCAGAGACTATTAGTCCCAATTGTGTTTATAGTTTGTATATCTTATGTGGTTTGATATACTTAATTCACTATAAACTGCGCTCTGATACCAATCTGTCACACCCCCAAACCAAGGATGGCGGAAACGTCCGGGGGTGGAGGACTTCATGTATAGTATCATAACAGCAATTGTAATAGTAATTCAAGCAAACACAACCAACATATATATAATTGAAAAAAATTACATCATTGTATGAATTACATGTTTACGAATCAATTACAATATATTGATAAAATATGAAATAGTAGACGCCTTAGCGTCCCATCCTCAAAAGCACTTGATTACCTGTTTAATGATTTCCTGAGAATACAAGTTGTTTTAAAAAAATGTCAACACAAAGGTTGGTGAGTTCATAAGCTTTTCGTTTGTAAAAGTAGTATTTGTGTTAGAAAAATCCAATATTTTCCTTAATGTGTAAATGTAGTCTTAAAACCCAAAGACCGAAAGGTACAAGTAATTTGTCATATTTATAGTAAAACAATGCAAAATTTAAATTGACATAAACTCGTTAAATTTTAATGAAGTCCCCGTAAATTCCAATGTTTGTTAATACTTTATGTGAGTTTATTATAACCATACTATGACCAAGGTTGCCTAAAACGACGTTCTTCAGGCGTCGGAAATGTTATGACATTTGTCACCCCAGACCTATCGGTCTAACTGTTGCATGCAGTTTAGGTGTGGGTTTGTCAAACCCAATATAGATCTATACACAAGTATCACGCTCTCCCTCAAGGAGACTCTGGTTACAATACAGGACTTAATGGTACTTTGAAGTAATTGTCTCACAAAGTCATTAACGGAATTTCGTGTTATGAAAACTTGGTACCGTATGGCCGTACCTTGCTTAATGAAAATATCCTTTGTATAAATGTACCCTTTTTAAAATGTATGTGTTATGTAATGTATCATAAACTATACCTATTATAGTTTATCAACCAAGGGTAGTACGTGGTAATGTATGCAAACTATATTCAAAATAGTTTATTTAATGTTTGAATGTATCGATTTTACTTTGATTATAATCACTTGTTATTCTTTATATTTTATATGACCAAATCCATTTGTAAACTGATGTGTGTCTAAATATTAAGATAAAATGTCATATATTGCAGTAACATATAGTCACATAAAGATATACACCTTGCTCAACATGTTACAAGGTGAAATGAAATTAACAGCAACTTTTCGTTAAAAACAGTTTCTGTTACCGTTCTTAGAAAATTTATAGAAAAATCATCACAGCTCTAAATCCAAATCCGCAAATTTTGAGAGTTTGGAATATGAGTCTAGTTTGTTCGTAAATTTTATCATGATTTTTAGTGATCTCTAGCAGAGCTGAAAATGTTCATAATCACAGACTGGTCCGGGTTTGCCTCTGAAATGACAGGCAGTTTTGTAAAAATCACCATTAATTGTAGAAAAATCATTTGGAGATGTGCAAGTAGCCATTTTAAAGCTAAGAGTTTGAACTACTTGCACCTGAAACAGTTTTGAAAACTAAAATATTTAAGTTGACCAAAACAGTCCGTGGTTAACGTCCATCTTTTCTGATGTAATCTGTTAGAAAAAGTTTAATTGTGTTCTTGATGATTTTACTTGTATTCTCCCCTTAAAACTTAAGAAAAACATGTAAATGTATGGGTATGAACTCACCTTATGTGGTTTCAGTGGATGAAAGTGAGAGAGAGGAAGTGTTCAACTCAAGAACACTAAGAAGATGTCTTGATGATTCGAAAATCTAACACCGAATAAGATGGAACTTGTGTAAGATATCAATGATTTGAGTAGAATGGAGTTTAATAATTATGTGAATGATGAAGATACTTACTAATTGAAGCAAGAAATCCCTGGAGAAAGCCTTGAAGTTCTTGAAGTTGAGAGAAAAGATGAGAGAATTTTGGAGAGTGTTCTTGGTTGCTAAGTGTAGAATGAAAGAGTTTTTATGGAGAATGAGGAGAGAGGATCAATCCTCCAGCTCTTAGAACGTGGGAAGAGCTGGAGATTGGTTGTAAAGGTCCACTAAGGAGACAAGGAGTAGTGGGAAAGAGTGGATGATCATAGAGTGAGGTGGTGGTGGCTTGCTTTTGTCATAAAATAAGGAAAAGCAAATATTCCCTCAATAATTAGTCCAACCACCAATTCTTTTAATACATTTTTATAAAAACCCTGGAGATTTATATATTTTGGGGCCTTAGTTTATAAAATAAAGTTTTGGGTGAAAATCCCACGTTAAAATAATGAAAAACGGAGTTAAAACGAAGTCGTAGTCGAAAAACCGGAAAAATTATGACACGCAAACATGCATGTCGTCTTCTTTTATGACAGGGGCTTCCTTGATATTCATTGCGTGTCCTAAACACGCGAGTCGTAAGTTTACGACAGACAAATGTGTGTCGTCTTCCTTTATGACAGGGACTTCGGTCCTGAAGCTTCAGTTTTGGGTCCTTAAGCCTATTTTACCCGTTTTTACCCCGTTTCAAGTGGTTTTTGACCCAGTTAAGGGTCGGGATGGCCCGAATGATTACAAAAATTTAAAGGAACTTTTGAGAGAGATTTGGGAGAGATTCGAGAGAGATTCGGGAGAGATTTGGGAGAGATTTTAATAGAGAGAGGTTGAGTGAAAGAGATTGTGAGAGGTTTCGTTTGTGATCTTTTTGAGTGTCCGGCTTCGCAACGAAAGGTCCATAAACCCCGTTAAGCCATGATTTAGTGTCTTACACAATCCCGATGATTGTGCAATAGTGTTTTATCGCTTTGGTTTGTTGTTTAGCATTGTTAAGGCTAAGGAAAATCAAACACATGAACTTTCCAAATGATGATTTCTCATTAAAATAGCGAATTGTATAGTGATTACATAACGTAAACCCTAGCATACAAGGGTTATTGGAGTTGACCGGTTTGACTTGTTGACTTTGAATTGACCGAAATTTGACGGTTGTCACACCAATGCTCCTTTAATGGATTCCTTCTTCACCAAAACACACAAAACTCACTTAAAATGATCAAGGTCTTCACAAAGTAGCTAGGGTTTTGAAATGACTGCTTTGGGGAGAGTGGAGGTTGAGCATGAAAAGGCCTCAAAGGACTTAAGGTGTTTAAATAGGGTCTCAACCCTAAAAATTTGGGTTTTGAGGTCAGTGTGAGTAAGCCTTGCGTATTCACCATGTACACCCAACGTACAACTTGATGTCTACGTTATCCTTAATGACTTATGCCCTGGGTGTACGCCCAACGTACATGTCATACTCCAAAAATCTAGCCTAATTTCAATCAGTCATAACTTCTTCGTTTTAACTCCGATTTCGGAGTTCTTTATATGCACGGAAAGGTATTGAATAGCCCCACAATCCTATATAGTTACTTTTGACTTACCAAAAACCGAAATAAAACCATAACCCTCGTAAGAAGCCTAATCTATAACTTTTCCCTTTCTACCCTTCGGTCCAGCACACAAATCAAAGGGTTTAGGCCTTACAACCAACATTATTAACCTTCAATAAGGTCTAAAATTCCTTCCCTCTGTTGAGTCTAATTGTGTTGCGTCTTGGGCTTTTTGTTTTGTATCCGGATTGGGCCTGTCCATCCGTGATTATCTAGTAGGGTTATAATATAAATATGCATGCATGTATGCATTAGTTAAGAGGTTGATAATTACGTTCATTGTTTTTTTGTAACCCTAAACACCTCTACAGTCGAAGTTCTTAATCGAGCTCTTCTGAGGTGTTGAAGTATTAATCATACGACATATTCAAAGCCATTCTTGTGTTCTTGATTACATTCTTAACTGTTTGCTTGCATAGAATCTAACGATCCTAAAATAACTTTGTTCTAACAATTGGTATCAGAGCAGGAGACTGTGTGATCAATACACATTCCTTCTGTATTCAGAATTCTTTAGGGTTTCCGCTTTTATCGTATAAATAGAAGTCGTCTTCTTCGTATCGACGGCAACTCTGTTTCAGATAAAACCCTAATCCCAAGTTTACAGGTTTGATTCTAGCAGCTCACCATGTCTCACGAAGATTCGCAAACAAATCCCATACATTGGATCAACAACCAGGATACCCATACTCTACACTCAAGACTATGAAGTATGGGTGCATCACTTTGAAGACTACGTGGTTGGATCTGAAGATAATGGCTATCTCATCTGGGAAGCTATCATACTTGGGCCGTTTGTTTATTCAGGAACGAACACGGCAGTTAAGTCCCAAAAGGAATATAACAAGCTGGTGGCGGATGTAGAGAAGATGCCACAGGATGAGAAAGACAAGTTGTTGTGTAACGTGAAGGCCATGAGAATGATCAGATTCGCCTTGCAATCTGACACTTTTCGATTGGTTGGATCATGCACGACGGCCAAAGAAATCTAGGATAGGTTGAAAGAACTTTATTCAACTGATGAAGATCTGGAACACTCCATTCAAACCTTGCTGCTGTCAGAATTTGGAGTTTTCGAACAGAAACCAGAAGAAAAACTCATACAAACTTTCGATCGGTTCAATCATCTTCTAAGTAAGATGATCAAGCATGGAATAGAAAGAAAGTTGATCGAGCAGAAGGTGACCTTCATGAACGGTCTGAGACCAGAATGGATGGCTGTGGTTTCAACCGTGAAAGCGCATAAACAGTTTAAATCTTACTCACTAGCGAAACTTGTGGGAATACTTAAGTCCCATGAAAGTGTAGTAACCAAAGAAGCGAAGGTAGTTTCTGGTGTGGGATCGCTGGCCCTTGTCTCAAAAGTAAAAAGCATTGCAGAAGAAGAAGAAGAGTCTAATATGTCTGAGTGTGACCTTACAAGCGAGGAGTATGCTATGATGGTCACCAATCCAAAGAAGTTTGCAAGAAGAAAATTTCCTGTCAACAAGAACCGAAACTGGCAGGGAAGTTACAGTTCTGAGAAGGTGAAGGACGAAGCGAAAGTCTCTTCTCAAAAGGATGAAGACAAGAAGGAGAGCAAACTTGCAGGAGACTCTGGGTTCGACTGCAACTACTGTCACGACAAGAACCACTTTGCCAAAGACTGCATGCTAAGGAAAATGGCTGAGAAAAGAGATGGTGAATATGATGAGGCGTACTATATGCGCAAGTTGGAAGAGATCAAGAAAAAGAAGGCTACTAATAGTTCTATGAATGCCTTGATTGTGCAGGAGAATGCAGGTGAAGATGAGTTCGGTGGCGTCGAAGTTTGGTCAACCGATTCTGAAGATGAAGAGGTGAGAAAGCCCACTCATGGAAAGGCTTATGTGGCAAAGGAAGTAGGTTCGGCTGGAAGGTGTTTAATTGTCACAGCTGGTTCATCAACCGAAAGTGCAAGTAAGGAACCGAACCTGACTGAGGACAAGTGTTTTGTGGCCAAGCCTGTGAGTGAGAAGATCAACGACTGCGATCGGTTGATCAAAAAGGTACAATCCATCCTTGAATCACTTAAAGTTCCAATAACAGATTACGAAGAAGAATTAAATGAATTAAAATTTAAATTTTCTAACTTAAGTGGTAGTCTCATGCAAACTCGTTTAGCGAATTCTAACCTAACTGACCAACTCAGCAGGGTGTCTTCAAAAAGTGAGGAGAGAAGGATGTGGATTGAGCTGAAGGAGGCGGAGTTAATTAGGGCTAGGGATGAAAGTATTTATTTACAAAGAGACAATTTAAAGTTTTTAAAACAAAGGAATGTTTTTTATTTAATTGCTAAGCGTTTATACTTTAATATTGCTCAATTGCATTTAAGTTGTGAGATAGGAAAGAAGATTCATAAGATGATGTTACCCTTCCTTGAATTTAAGGAGGATGAGGTCATAGCAGAATGTGAATCAGTAGTGTCCTCAGAAGAAACGTCAATTCATTACAAAATCGGACTGGACAAGATAGAAACCTTCATTGACTCTAAGGAACATAAATGTATGCTCAAAGATCTTTTAGATGAAAATGATAGGTTAAAAATAAAGTCTGAAACTATTAAATCATTTGACTCGTCTAACGCAAAATTGATTTCAAAAAATAAAATGAACTTAGAAAATACGTCTGAATTTGATGAGGAAAGTGAGATGAGCGAAATCTCAGTGCTGAAGGATGTGACGATTACTTCTGGTCTGCCCCTATTGACAACGCAGACGAAACCGTGGGCTTATCTGAGCAAACTTCATGGAGGGTTAAAGGAAGATATGTTGCTGAACCCATCAACAAACCCTCAAGTTTCGACAAACCAAGCACAAGTGGAACTAAAGAAATCCCTGAAGAACCGATGACAGAACCAACTGTTCCAACAAATACAACCGAAAGTAAAAAGGAGAAGCCAAAGGCTAGCTTCAATATCCACAAATCACAGAAGGAGTTAGCTGAACAGAAACGCTTAAGAAATCAAAGATACGCAAGGAATCTGAATGAGCGAAAACGTCACTGGGAATCCCAAAATCCCAACTACATATCTCCTAAGAAAGAATCAACGGATAGAGGAAAGGAAAAACTGAAAGGAAAAGAAAACTTCAGCCCAAATTCCTACTATTCCAAATCTTAGAACCGAAAGTCTACTTTCGGTTCCCAAACTAGCGTACCGAACCGAAAGACAAGTTTCGGTCCCCACATGGACTCACAGAACCGAAAGACAAGTTTCGGTCCAACCGCCAAGGATAACAACCAAAAGCCTACTTTCGGTCCCAACAACAACACTCAGAACCGAAAGTCGAGTCTCGGTCCTAAGTCTAGTTTCGGTCCTTCTAACTCCCAAAGCAAAACAAATTCAATGAAGGACATCAAAGGAAAGGGAAAGCTCGAATCAAAATCTGAGTACCATAATAAGAAAAAGTCCGCTAACCCTAGGATTCAAAAGAAAAGTCCTAAACCATCTAACGACACACCAACTAATGCACCAAAAATTAAACAAGATAAAACAAAAATCAAGGTGTATACCATTAAAAGAAAAGATCAAACGACTCTAGTAAAAAGAACATATTTAGTTGATATTTCTTCTGTACTTCCTTTTTCTGTGAAAAACTCACCAGGACCCAAGAAACTTTGGGTTCCTAAATCTGCTTAAATTTGCAGGTAATCAGTGACGAGCAGTTCGATGATGAATGGTATATAGACAGTGGCTGCTCGTGTCACATGACAAGAAGGAAGGAAGAACTGAGGGAGTTTCGGTCCCTAAAGATGGTGGGTGTGTAAAGTATGGAAATAACTCCTATGGAACAATCAAGGGATATGGTATGATTACCAATGGAGATTTCTCGATTCGAAAAGTGGCGTATGTGGAAGGATTGCAGCATAACCTCATCAGCGTGTCACAATTAGTTGTGGGAACAGGTCTGAAAGTATCATTTGATGATGAGGGCTCTAAAATAATAGAAAAGCAATCGAAAAAGGTTCTGCTAAAGTCTGAACGCAAAGGAGAAATGTATCCTTTAAATCTCAACCCAATACGAGGAAAACCAGCAATATGTCTGCTGTCAAAGGCGAACACTGATGAAAGCTGGTTGTGGCATCGACGACTATCGCACCTGAACTTCAAAGAAATTAATAAGTTGGTGCTTGGTGATCACGTTCGAGGCCTCCCTCTTCTCAAGTTTGACAAGGAACATCTGTGTGCTGCATGTGAGATGGGAAAACAAAGCAGAAAGAGCCACCCTACACGAATTAATACAAATATTATTGAAGCTCTTGAACTATTGCACATTGACTTATGTGGACCTTCGGCTATCGAGAGCATCGGTGGTAGTAAGTACATCCTTGTGATTGTAGATGATTTTTCACGCTTCACCTGGGTTTTCTTTCTTAAACAGAAATCAGATGCAACTCCCAAGTTGAAGACATTTATCAAGCAAGTAGAAGTGCAGCTGAGAAAGACGGTGAGGAATATCAGAAGTGACAACGGTCTGGAATTCAAGAATAACGATTTTGAGGACTTTCTGGCTGACAAGGGTATAACTCACAATTTTTCGGCCCCTTATACACCACAACAGAATGGGATTGTTGAAAGACGAAACCGTTCTTTGTGTGAAGCAGCCAGAACCATGCTCAGTTTCGCTTCTCTTCCGTTATACTTCTGGGCTGATGCAGTTGCAGTCGCGTGCTACACTCAGAACCGATCCTTGCTCAACAAGAGATTCTCAATCACCCCATACGAGATCATAAACAATCGAAAGCCCAACGTCAAATTTTTTCATGTGTTCGGTTCAAGGTGCTTCATCTTCAATTCAAAGGAGAACCGAAACAAGTTTGACGTCAAAGCAGATGAAGGAATTTTTCTAGGATATTCACTCTCTTCAAAAGCTTACAGAGTGTTGAACAAACGCTCCAAACGAATTGAAGAAACATATTACGTCACCTTTGACGATAATTATATGAAGAAAGTGCAAAGGAGTGCAAATGACTTTAGTGAAATATTTCCTGAATCTGGACAGGTCTCGGTTCCTATATCCAACTTGTTTGAAGAGTACATTCGGTTATTCGATGAACCAGAGAAAGCGGCACAGTCAGAGGCGAAAGCAGCAGATAACAAAATTGATAATCTCAAGAAGATCATAGATGAAGCTGCCAAAGAAATGGAAAGTGAACCTCCTAAAACTATAGGTGTTCAATCCTCAACTGACTCTCACATCAACGGCTCAATCTTCAAGGGGGAGAGTTCTTCAGCACCAAAGACAACCGAAATGTCTTTCGAGGGGGAGAGTCCTATTCAATCCCCAACTCCTAAAGGTCCAAGCGAGGGTGAACATACTGCTCCAAACCCACCCAATAGTAGTCCAATCGAGGGAGAGAATCCAACTCCCACAAAGGATGCATATTCTGATGCTGCCACTGGTTACACTTCACCAGTCGAGGGGGAGAAAGAAAATGCAACTGACGAAGGCGAAGGTGATCAATCAGAACTTGAAGAGGAAGTCAATGCTGAATTGGATCCAGCATATGACCCAAATTATCCTCCATTAGCCAAATGGACCAAGGACCATCCCAAAGCTCAAATTATTGGAGAATCATCTGAAAAAGTACTCACTCGCTCACAGTTGAAAGCGAAACAAACTGTATTATTCTCTAAAGTTGAATTCTGTATGTTTAATTCGTTCATATCCAAGATCGAGCCGAAAACAGTTAATGTTGCACTTGATCATTCTGATTGGGTTCAAGCAATGCAAGATGAGCTCCATGAGTTTGAACGCAACCGAGTTTGGAGGCTGATTCCTACACCAAAGGATGCTTCAGTGGTAGGCTTAAAATGGGTCTTCAGAAATAAATTAGATAAAGAAGGGAATGTCATTCGCAACAAGGCTCGGTTGGTGGTGAAAGGTTATTGCCAAGAGGAAGGGATAGATTATGAGGAAACCTTCGCTTCAGTAGCAAGGTTGGAGTCAGTTAGAATCTTCCTAGCATATGCTGCTCATAAAAACTTCGAAGTTTTCCAAATGGATGTCAAATGCGCTTTCTTGAATGGGGAACTAGAAGAAACAATGTATGTTGAGCAACCTCCCGGGTTCGTAAATGAGAAATTCCCTGATCATTGCTATGTGCTGGATAAAGCGGTATATGGTTTGAAGCAAGCACCGAGAGCCTGGTATGAAACTTTAACTCGCTTTCTGAAAATGTAGAAATTTAAGCAAGGTTCGGTTGACCTAACCTTCTTCCGAAAGAAAGAAGGCGAACATCTAATGATAGTTCAAATTTATGTCGATGACATCATCTTCGGCTCCACGAATCCTATCTTAACAGCTGAATTCAGGAAGTTGATGGAGACTAAATTTGAAATGAGCGCAATGGGTCCGATTAATTTTTTCCTTGGTTTGAATATTAGACAGGGACCAGAAGGTATCTTTATCAACCAGGAGGCGTACACAAAGACCCTGCTAACAAAATTTGGCATGACAGGAGACTCAAAAGTGAAGGTTCCTATGGCGTTTGGCACCAAGTTAACACCTTCTCTGGAAAAACCTGCTGTTGACATAACACTATATCGACAAATGATAGGGTCCCTTATGTATCTAACAGCTAGTAGACCGGACATTATGTTTTCTGTTTGTTATTGTGCTAGGTTTCAAGCTAATCCAAAAGAACCTCACATGGTGGCGGTGAAAAATATTTTTCGTTACCTGAAGCGAATATCATCTCTCGGTCTCTGGTATCCTGCTAGATCTGGATTCTTCATTCAAGCCTTTTCTGATGCTGATCTTGGAGGATGTGGTCTGGACCGAAAAAGCACTACAGGTGGATGCCAATTTCTTGACGGAAAATTGGTTAGCTGGCAGTCCAAGAAGCAAACCTGCGTGTCACTTTCAACAGCCGAAGCTGAGTATATAGCTGCAGCATCTTGTACTTCTCAAGTCATATGGATTCAAAGTCAACTAAGAGATTACGGGCTAAGTATGAAGAAGATTCCTCTCTATTGTGACTCAGAAAGTGCAATAAGGATATGTCACAATCCAGTACAACACTCAAAGACTAAGCACATTGCACTTAGATATCATTTCATCAAGGATCACGTAGAAGATGGGAACGTGGAAGTGCATTTTGTTCGATCCTCTGATCAATTGGCTGACATATTCACTAAAGCCTTACCTGAAGCGAGTTTCAATAAAATTCTGCAAGGCTTGGGAATGATGGAAGCAGAGTCGGTACCGAATCCTTAATTAACACCTAAAAATTAGACAAGCGAAATGGAGCGAACGCTCGGTCCATTTCGGCTCCATAATTTTCGGGAACCGAAATGAACTGACCGCTCGGTCTATTTCGGCTCTGGAATTTTGAGGAACCGAAATGAACCGACCGCTCGGTCTATTTCGGCTCCATAATTTTCGGGAATCGAAATGAACCGACCGCTCGGTCTATTTCGGCTCTGGAATTTTAAGGAACCGAAATGAACCGACCGCTCGGTCTATTTCGCTTCATTCCTTTAAGATAAGGTTTCAGTTGTACATTTTGTTCAAAGAGTGTTTTATGCAACCTTATTTTCTTTTTCTGTTTTTATTATTTTTCAGAAAACTTCAAAAATCCAAAAATATTTTCTTTTTCTGTTTTTATTATTTTTCAGAAAACTTCAAAAATCCAAAATTATTTTCTTTTTCTATTTTTATTGTTTTTCAGAAAATTTCAAAACTTCAAATATATATATATATATATATATATATATATATATATATATATATATATATATATATATATATATATATATATATATATATTTTGTGGTGTGTTTGTTTGTTTGTTCCTTTCATTAGGTCCCACGTGTATCAGTGCAACAGAATTTGGAGCTAAGACAGGTATAATTATTTCCATAAGAACTAGTTAAGGGTCCCTAGAAGCATACTGCAGCATGTTGACCAAAGCCTCTATGACTTAGAGCAAGGCCTTAATGATTCGATCTCTACCTATCGTTTCTTCCCAAGTAGGCTGTTCCGATCAACTCAGTCTAGAGCTACCTTACTCTTCTCATATGAGTTAAGAGTTTTTCTGCTTAGTCACGTCTTTATAGCAGAAGGTACTTTCGGTTCCTTAACCACCCTCCTTACTTTCTCCATCAACTTTCGGTTCATCACTGTAACCCTTGAGACTCTCAGTTTTTACCACTGAGGTTTATGGTTGCACAAAATTTGTGTTTATGATCTTAGATATGTATACCACGTACTGAGTGAAACCCACAATCCAATACCAACAACGAATTGACGGTGAATTGTCATATTCAAGATGTTACTGGTTACCGAATGAAATCTCATTTTTATTTTTGAGTGATCTTTTATGAATTTGTCTAACACCAAGGCTTTTTCTTCCCATAAAGATCCAGTTTCTTCCAATGTTTAGTCACTATAAAATATATTCCACCTACTTGTTCAACAGACCACTTTGGTCTCACGAGTACTTCTTCCAATGTTTGGTCTTATGTTAAGCATCGACGTTCGGTTGAAGATAAGCTACCTTAAGCAGATGACTTAAAAAGAAGCCTTTCAATGTTTCTCTACAAACATTTGATCGTTATTTCACGGGAACCCACACAAGCACTTCAAGTCTCTCTTGACTTTGAAGGAAGCGATTCTTGCCCGGGATCCCCTGCTTTCTGTCTTATAATGAGACATCACTCACATCCAATACACATTTGCTTTATTTCTTTATCTTTTGTCACTCTATTGCACGAAAATTTTAATTTTCCAACATTCTGGTTGCTGTTGATTCGATTTGTGTTTATTTTTTGGCGAAACAGGGGTAATTCTACATCTTGGAGTGAAACTGAATTTCAAACAACGATTGACGATAAGGATTTGGGCACGTGAATTTGAACGGTCGAGCTACCCACGCGTGCTGACGTATACCTGGGAGTAACCAACCTGTCACATCGCGCTTTTTCAGGCGACGTTTCAGTGACCGCGTCATTATCATGATGATTTTTTTCTCTCCTAGCAACGGTATATAAGGGGTTTCTACTTTTATTTGTCTTTTACCAGCAACAACTTCTCTCAAAATTACAAGGCAAGTTTCAAACTGTTCATCTTCTTTCTTCGATCAACAATGGCAACTTCTTCATCTGTTCACGATCAGACTGCTTCGTCCACATTGCTTTCGATCAAGCCCAATCAGAACATGATTATTGAACTCAATCCGTTTCTGTACGACTCGTATATGCTGCAGGTGGTTGAGTGTTTGAAGTATTCTCCACTGGTTCTAGCCCTAACATAGGTGGAAGCTGTTCCGATGTCCCTTCTATCACAAGTTTATTCTACTGCCTCATATGACAAGAACAAGGAAAGAATCTACTTTCTAATCCATTCTAAAAAGGCTTCTATTTCAAAATGGAGATTTTGTTCCTTGTTGCACCTCGCTGTGGATTCATCTGTGATTTCACCCGATTTCATCACCACCACTCAGATTTTCTCGATGCTATACGAAATGGGATACACTGACGTGCTTACAACAATAACGAAGGTTAAGAAGTCCTGCCTACCGTCCCCATGGAATGGACTGCTTACTCTTCTTATCAAGAGTTTGGCGGAGAGAAATGCTGGATCTGATGGCACCAACAAGGCTTTCCTAACCCTTCTCTACGGCCTTTACAATGGTCTCAATCTTGATTATGGGACGATCATCTGCTCTCAAGTGGTGCAAAGCCTCAACACTACAACGAGGCATTCTGAAATTTCATGTGCACGATTCTGGACTCTCATTACCAGAAGGGCGATAAATTCTTTGGAAATTCCGGTGATGAAGGATGCCCTAGTTGCGTCTATTGCTACGTTTCACACCAAGAAAATCATAATTTCCGATTCTCTGAAGTTCCCTCACATTGGCTCTATCCCTGAGACAATGTATAGATGTGTTACAGCCGAAAGTAAACTCATAGCTGATTATCGAAAACTTCCTCCCAAGGAACCGAGAGTTCTATCTCCTAAACAGCAGGCTGCCCTAGATGCTGTTGACAAGCCGAGTAACCGAGGTAAACGGATTTCTACCAAGAAAGAGCCAAAAGAGGATGATAAGTCTAAGACTTCCAAGTCCAAGAAGCGAAAGTCTGATACAGGGGATTCTTCTAAACCGAAGAAGATTAAAAAGATGGCAAAAAGGTCCAAGAGTCCTACTCCTCCTAGCTCAGAAAATGACGAGGAAGGTGAAGAAGAGGAAATTCGTCGTGCATCACTGAGAGGTAACACTCCTCCCCGATCTCCTACTCCAACCGAATCTCCTCATAACAAACTTCCAACCCCACCTCCATCACCGAAACATATAGTTCCAGTTTCGGTTCCTCCTATTCCCCCATCTACCACATCTCCAACAACAACTTCCTTAGCATCACCACCAGTTTCGTCTATTCCTATTTCTACAACTCCCATCTCAACTCCTATTTTTTCCCAATCCACTACCACCACTATTCCTGAACCGACAATAGGAGTCAACGTATCTGATACGGGGACGACTACTAAAACAGAACCCCCAGTTACTTCTACACCCCTTTCACCCTCACCTTCAACCGACTCCGATGCCACTCTCGGTGGTGCTAATGATGAGTATGATTCTACATACTTCAGTCCCTATAGGCTTCCTACTGATGAGGATGATGATGCTCCAGTCACAAGACAAAATCTGCAGAGCATTCACGACAAGCTTGATAAATTGCTTGAGGACAGCAAGTCATACAGTGGTGTTGTACTCAAGGCTTTTCTGGATACAGCTCTAGAACAATACACCGATTCCATTGAAAAATCCACCAAAGCTGTTAATGGGTCTACCTCCTCTTGCAAAAACGCCACCACTGATGTTACTGAAATTGTACATAGTACTCAGATTTTTCTTGAGTCACTTAAAGGGCATGCTGATACAAATGCAGCAAAGGTAAATGCTTCTGTGGATTCTTTCTCCAAGTCTCTTCAAGAAGAACAAACTAAGTTTGAGGCTGTGCGTTCCTCTATCCAAGCCGATAACTCTTCACTTATCAGTTCAGTGAATTCTTTACTTGAATCTCTTCATGCTGATTTGGTGAAAGAAAGTGCTTTGAAGGAAGAACTTGCTCGCTAAACATCCATGGTTGAAGTACAGAAAGTGCAGCTAGCCCAAGCAGAAAAAGAAATTTCTTTGTTAAAGACCGAAAGAGCTGTTTTTCGCAGCTGTGCAGGGGATGTGAAGGATATGCTTACCAACATTCTTGGTGCTCATGATCCTATCCTCACTTTGACCATTCAGAATCATCTTACAACAAAACTTCTTCCCGCCCTTGCATTGTTACACGAGATGAAGGGTGTTTCGGAGAGATTTATTGCTCCAAAACAAGGGGGAGAGGGTGCTCATCAACCGAAGGTTAAGACTGAAACCGAAACTGCTCAACCAAAGGTCAAAGTTACAACCGAACTGAAGGATAATGTAGCTTCAGGTTCTGGTCGACAAGAAAAGCAAAAGGAGATTGATGATGATAGCAGTAACGAATCCGGTGAAACTATTGCTGAGGCTCTCAAGCGAAAGAAGAGAGACAAAGAGCTTGATGAAACCTTGAAGGTTGCAAGGGACGCAGAGGAGAGGGAAAGGAGAAACAAGGAAGAAGAAGAAGCCTTGAACTGCAAGAAGGCCTTGTTTCCCTTATGGACTAAAGAGGCACTTATCAATCAAGCTATAGAGTTTCCAAGTATTTATTGGTTGGAACCTGTTGCTTCTTTTGACTGTGATAATTCTAAGGACTCGCAGTTCGACATGCCAATCACACGAAAGGCATTCACGTTCCACTGCTTTGATTCGACTGCTGAGGTTCCTTTGCCTCATCCAAAGGTTGACCGAGAGCTTATTGATTTCTATCTGAAGTATGGACAACCTCAGTACTTGACATGGAGCGCACAGAAAATAATCACTGTCAAGGTACTGAAACCTACGTCTGCTGGGAGATTTGTAAATGTCAATTTCAAAATCACACGAGGTTCTGCAAACTCGGTGTCGATTATATCTCTAGCAGATCTTCCGAATCTAAACCCTCATGATTGGATTTTATTATTCAATATTCTGCTTACAAATCCGAGGGAATATGAACCGATTTTGGAGCACTTGAAGAGGATGTTGGCTTCTTACATCCATGAGGTTGCAGCTATGGATCAAGAAATAGCGAAAGTAATGAACAAGAAACCGACCATCAAGCCAACATCGAAACCAGGAGATGTGAATAAGATGAAGATGGGCCAAATAGATTCAAAACATCTCACTGTGATGTTTACAAAAGGCGAAGCTCACAAATTTTTGTTCGCTCTTGTTGATAAACATTTATTTTCAACTGACTGCTTGGAGCACATCATCAACATTATACATCGGTGCAAGCAGAACTCAGAAGCTGACAAGAAAATTTTTACTGACATGCTTCGGTGGTATATAACGTTCCGTCATCATTTGTTGGCTATCATTCCGAAGGTGTTCAAAACAATAAAGAAGACTTCTGCAGCTCAACCGAAGTGAGCTTTCGGTCCCATTGACACAAAGGGGGAGATTGTTGAGTCTAATTGTGTTGCGTCTTGGGCTTTTTGTTTTGTATCCGGATTGGGCCTGTCCATCCGTGATTATCTAGTAGGGTTATACTATAAATATGCATGCATGTATGCATTAGTTAAGAGGTTGATAATTACGTTCATTGTTTTTTTGTAACCCTAAACACCTCTACAGTCGAAGTTCTTAATCGAGCTCTTCTGAGGTGTTGAAGTATTAATCATACGACATATTCAAAGCCATTCTTGTGTTCTTGATTACATTCTTAACTGTTTGCTTGCATAGAATCTAACGATCCTAAAAGAACTTTGTTCTAACACCCTTAAAGCCCAAAACCCTTTTCATGATCGAACTTCGGATCACGCCCCCGAATTAAGAAACGACCCAAAAGAAGGTGTTACAACTCTCCCTTACTTAAATTAGATTTCGTCCTCGAAATCATTCCCTACTACTTCTTCCGTCACACAAGCCGATCCAGACATAACTTCTTGGAAATCCAATTAGGGTTGCGATGTCGCCTCATACCGACGACTGCCCTTCAATATTGCAATCAAACCCCAGCCTTAGTAGAAATCATATACCCTGACGAAGAAACGAACCTTGCGAAACCAACTTTAACCAATGAAGAGTAACCATCACTACTCTACCTAAAATCCGAAAAACCAATACCATGTCTGACGTCCAGACAGACAGAACCACTTCGAAACACAACCAAAAATGACTTCATTCTGCAACCCAGACCAACAAACCTCTTCGTCCTTGAATTATCCCACTGATTCCGGAGGAACAAAACCCTCAAACATTCACCAATGTTGATAACCCTGTACCCGAAAGCAAGGGTGACTCCCAACATGAGTCTCAATCTTTGGTTCCAAGCTAATACATAACCCAACATAACCAACGACCACACGAATGCTAGATAATTCACTTCATTCCAGGTGAATGATATCGGCCCAACCATAGTCTTACATCACGACCGGTTCCAAATCGGCCAATACCCTACCTAAATCCAATGAATGATGTGGCCCTTCCACAGTCTCGCAACCAACCATGTGATGGTCTAACTCAAACTAGTGAAGGATACTAGCCATATCGTAGGCCTTCAACATCTCCTTAACATCTTAACAACCTAGTGAATGCTATATGCCACCCCACATCTTACATCACTTCTATCACAACCTACCAATATAGTGAATGCTAAGGGCCACCGTACAGTCTTACAACACTTCTACCACTTCCTACCAATCTAGTGAATGCTATGGGCCACCCCGCAGTCTTACTACACTTTTACCATTGCCTACCAATCTAGTGAATGTTACGGGTCACCCCGTAGTCTTACAACTCCACAACAGCCATGGACCCAACCCATGGTCTTGTTACCCATCTGCCATACCAAACTATAATCAATCATAAGTTGAAACCTCATACGACTATATCCCAAGCAGGTGTTCGGTTCGTGCTTCGTACCCCAAAGCCTTCATCAGACAAGAACAGGCAGAGAGGTTCTAACACAACCCTCACCCTGAATCTAGTCACGAATCCATCATGTGCCATAATAGCTGCTTCATGTCCTCAACGAGATAACCCTGAATCTTCAAACTTTGCTTCCCTGATTAAAACCGACCACTTACATTATGCCTTGCATAATCCTTGACTCATACCCGAACCTAACTGGCTACTCACTTGCCTAGGGTGTGAAAATCCTCCTAGTTTCACACCCGAATTTTTTCCCATTAATCCAAACGGTTCTCCCCCACTTGGATTCAACTGCACTCTGCTAACCTCAAAATCGATGGATTTTCGAACCATTTCACAACCCTAATTGACGATGAATAACGACTAAACCACCCTTTATCGGAACGGACGGATCACCAATCCAACAACTCACTTGCCGAAAGATCAATGTAATCAAAACATCGCCAACGGATATAATCTGATTTCCCTTGACAATCCCATGGCTGAAATAAATCCATGCGAACGTTGTATCACCCACACCCAAGAGTGATAGGTCACCACCACTCATACCCTACTAAAGGCAGTGGTTGGTTGAAAGCTAGACAACTAGCAACGAACATCCATCCAGAGAAACACAAGTACCTTTAAACTCTCACGTTATTGTCCTAGAAGGGACATCCAACTACCATGAGATCTCATCCTAAAATCTTAGGATGTGAGGATTACACGCATATCACTGAAAACATGAACCTGACAGCATCTCGCCTTGCACTCGCATTCTGATCAATCCATTACACCTCTTAACCATGAAAGATCTCAACCATCTCGAATTCCAATTATCCAACGAACTTAAATTGCAACTACTTCCGACCCATCATGTTGAATCTAACATATTGATCCGATTGCTGGTCCTCCAAGCATGACACTCAGACTGCTTCTGTCTATGCTCACACCATCGCTACTTGCCGCCTTCCGAACTGACGCCTACCGCCAAATCAACCGACTACTCTTCAATCATGACTCTCGGTATGCAAAATGGCATATGAAGCTCCTCTGATAACAATAACCAGGCAGTCATAAAGAACTATGATCCTTGGGTGTGGACTTAACTAAACCGAACGTAACGTATCACATACACAGGCATATGACCAAAAGAAATAATATAATAAAGCACGACGAGAGTGAAAATAAAAAATACCTACAATAGCATCAGATGAAACTCGGGTCTCTATGCCTAAAACTGCGATGCTTATCTCCTCACTGTTGGAGCTTCCACCCTGCCCTCATGGTCGTCAGTAATCCTCAATGTAGCTAAAGAAGGTGCTCTCACTACTTCACTCTTGGACAGTCAACCTTTTGTGGCCAACCTGATTACAGTGAAGACACATCGAAATCAGGCCTCAAGGACAATCCCTGCTAAAATGACCAAATCTGGCCGCAACTAAAACAACCCCTTCCTTTCTCACGACAGTTCCCCTCGTGAGTCGTCCCATACTTGGCACAATGGCCCCGACCTTGATAACCTCCCAATTGTGAATCCTAACACTTGGGCCTCTTCACCTGGCCTATTGTGGTCTAAACCTGCTCCGGCCCGCGCTTCAACCGAAGCTGTAACTCAATCTCTCATTCTCGGGATCTAGCAATCATGTCCTCTAGGGTCTTGCAATTGGATATGATCACAAATTCCCTAATATCATCTCGCAGCATTGTAGGGTTTTGAGCATTCTTACACTCCTAAGGTGTACATGCAACCCTAGAAACCTTGGATCTATGTTTTACAAAGATACATGCAAATTTGATTTTCCAAGGTTCTTAACCTAACTAGCATGACATGGGGAACTTTGAAACATAAAAGCTAGTAGGAGAACATACCTTTCTTGTTGCTTGGATTCCTTGAGAACCTTGTGAGCCTATCACCTCAAGTGTGATGCCTCAAATGTTTCACACAACACCACAACACTTGGAATAACCTTGAGAGAAGTCCACACTCACTCAGAATCAGCTAGCCCTCTTGTTCTACACATAGTGCCGATTTTGGTAGCCCATGGGGTCCTTTTATAGTTGTGTCACAAGTAGGGTTACACCATGTAAACCCTAATTGACATGGCTTTTCATATTCCATGATCCATGGGTTTATAACCTCCATGGACTATCCATGGAGCACCTTATGGGTTTTAGCCCAACTTAATAAACCATGGATCATTAGCCCACTATAAAAGAATGGATGATTTACACAATCAACCCCGTATATTTAATTAGTCTCAATTTTGATCACCAAATTAATTCTAAATTAATTCTTGATCAATAATAATTAAATAATATTATTAATATATTAGAACTTATAATATATTAATAAACCATAAGTGTCCTTTCTCTCATTTAGTCTATCCAAGTGTTGCAATGCCATGCAACCCAAATGGACCATGCCAACCGGGTCAAGTACATTCCAGAAATAGTTATGAACTTAGACACCTAATCCAACAAGCATATCATGGTACCTTTTCTTCTTCATTTCCTCATCCACAACGTACTGAGTAACCAATAAAGCTCTCTCGCTGAATTTGGTGGTGATCTCCACCACCGTCTTGGTCGTCTGGTGAAGGTCCTGAAACTCTATTGCTAACTGTTGCACCTCGATAGCTGGTGCAAACTCCGCACTGAACCAGGTCACAAACTCATCCCAATAAATAGACTCTAACTCAGTAAACGTAATAGATTATGTGATTAAGTCCCAAAAACTCCTTACTGTATGTTGCAAGAGGACCAAAGAAAACTGAAGCTTGGCTTCTATGGGATAGGGACTGGTGTGGAAAACACCTTCCATTTCCTTAATCCAATGAGAACTTAGAACCCTCGCATTCCTCCCACAAACCATAGGAGGCTGGTATGGAGCTATGTCGGCGGGTGTCAGGGTGAACTCATACATCGCCTCATCAATCGACTCAACACCAGAGCCTGAACTAGAACCAGATCCACCTCCACGAGTGCTCATATCGATTTTGTAAAGCATCCATATAATAATCAGAAAATACCCACAAGTTCCTCATCCTACAGGCTTCCTAGAATCTTTGTGACCTTTCTTGATTCGAGTATGGATCATGTGCTTTCAGTAGTACGGGCCCAATACTATCTTCCACACTTGTCCATACTTTCCTCAAGAATCATCCGAAATCCTCTAAGTTACCTTCTCAAACTGGCATACCGAGTACCCGCTAAACGGGGCATCACAACCCACTAAAACACTCCCTAGGCTCTCCTAGGTTTATCACCTCACCCTGCCATCAGGTGCTGAGAAACTCCCACTGATGTCAATTAAATACTTCATGAATACAATTACATGCAACAAAGCTTAGATAATCCTTCGACTAAAAGACTCAACCCTAAAACAGTTAGAATCAGACGAGAGTTGCGTAGTAGGGCCAAATCAATCACTCTGAGATTATTTAACCTTTTCAGCATGTAAATTAACGTATTCACTTGAATAGTTAACTCGTATCAACAAGAACACCACAAAGCACAAAGCAAGCAACATTCGAGCATCGAAAAATCTAACAGTGCATCACCTAATCAGGTCATTCTATCTAATCATCAGATATCCATACAATCATGTAACTCTAAAAGCTCAAACAACAGGCATATAAAAGCATCTCTCCTAGCATTCTATCATGCAATACTAAGCAGATCCTTAGCCCTAATCTAGCATGAAATTCTCATAGCATATAACATAACAAACATGTATGGGTATTCTGGGAATCACTTACTTAAGCTCGGCTGATTTCACGCATCGCATCCCTTTTCTTCATTAAAAATTCTTAAGAAAATTCCTTTTCTTTCAAAAAGATTACCAATTCCTCAGTTTGAGTTCAGACACACCCGAAGGTATGCCTGAATCCCAAAAACTAAGGCTCTGATACCAACTTGTAATGTCCCAAAAATTCATAGAAAAATTTTCATTTTAAAACATAAAGTCATACAAACACTGATTCCAAATCCAACCAATATCAATAAAAAAATTTACATTAGAGTATAAGACATAAATAGCCAATATGGAAAACTCTAGGGGGTGTTGTGCAGTCGCGTTGGGTCCTTCCCTTTACAGAAGTAGCTGAAACCATAAACATAAAAGCGTAAGCACGAAGCTTAGTGAGTTCCCCAAAAATACCACATACAATTCATACATATCAGCACAAAGCAATAACATGTCTATTTATCCCTTGAGTCTATTTCTCCCCCGAGTCCCTTCCGACTCAATCAATATTTTTCAAACGAACGAGTCTATTTCACCCTCGAGTCCCTACCGACTCAATCAGTATTTTCCAACCGAACGAGTTTATTTCACCCGAGTCTATTCCTCCCCCCTCGAGTCCCTTCTGACTCAATTGGTATTTTTCAACCGAACGGGTCTATTTCACCCTCTACAACTAAGCATGCAGTCATATCAGCAAGAGTCACAAAGACAACAAGCACATACAGGCATATTAGCAAGTGTCACAAAGGTAACTATCATCCTAAAAAAATTATCCAGTAGGCCAAAATTAGTGCCTTAGACCCACGAGTATAGTGAAGAGACTCACCTCAATCTGAAGATAGCCAAATCTCATACACACACGTTGTTGATACGAAGGCTCCTCACACTCAACATATAAAAATCAACCATAGTTAAGAATGAGGGTAATAATCATAATCAAAGGTCCGAAATACAGAGTCTCTCTCTAGGGTAAAAGACCATTCTACCCCTTCCAAGCTAGCCTCAACCAAACATGGCCCAAGCCCTAAAAAATGATCCATTTACCTTTTTGGGAGTATGCCATGCGTACTCCTTCCTTACACCCTACGTACCGAATTTCCACAAAAAACAAATGGTGTAAAACCCATTACACGTTGCGTACTCAGCACTTACGCCCTGCATACTCAAGCAGCTGCCGAAATCCACTTTGAGTCCTTAATACCTTAAGACCACATGTCCAACTCTCAGATCGGAACCTAATGTATGTCGAAATTCATAAAGTTCCTGACTTTATGACTTTGCATGGCTTAATGGAGTCGAAAACCAAACCCTAGTTCCTTAACATTCTCTAATAACTCCAAAACCTTGCACGGGTGAAAAACAACCATCAATATCCCATTTTTATGACTTAAAATCCCCAATAATGACAAGATATGACAATCACAAGCTCTATAGTATCTTTTACTCACAAGAACCAAAACCATCAGACCAAAAGCATGAAAACTCTAAGCTAACCTAGATCTAAACCAAAGAATCATAAAGGTTCAAGTATTATACCTTCCGAGGCTTGCAAATGGGATGAAAGTTCTGGATCTTCAAGCTCTAAACTCAACAATGCTACTTTAATCGATTCCTTATTCCCCAAAACACACAAAACTCACTTAAAATGATCAAGATCTTCACAAAGTAGCTAGGGTTTCGAAATAACTACTTTAGGGAGAGTGGAGGTTGATCATGAAGAGGCCTCAAATGGATTAAGGTGTTTAAATAAGGTCTAAACCCTAAAATTTTGGGTTTTGAGGTCAGCATAAGTACGCCCTGCGTACTCACCATGTACGCCTAACGTATGGGCCGTACTCTAAAAATCCAACCCAATTTCAAGCCGCCATAACTTCTTCATTTAACTCCAATTTTGGCGTTATTTATATGTATAGATAGGTATTGAAGAACCCCACAATCCTATATAGTTACTTTTGACTTACCACAAACCGAAGTAAAACCATAACCCTCGCAGGAAGCCTAATCTATAACTTTTCCCTTTCTACCCTTCGATCCAACACACAAATCAAAGGGTTTGGGCCTCACAACTAACATTATTAACCTTCAATAAAATCTAAACTTCCATCCCTCAAAGCCCAAAACCCTTTTCATGATCGAACTTTGGATCACGACCCCGAATTAAGAAACGACCCGAAAGAGGATGTTACTGCTAATAAGCTATTTTTTTTATAAGTTGCATCATTCTAACCTATAAGCTAATAAGGTAGTAAACATTAAGATTTTTTGCGAAACACCCCCTTAGAAGGTCTCACCTCCTCCAACGTCCCAAAAATTCATAATCAAATTTTCATTTTTAAAACAATAAATCATATAAACGAGTTATTCCAAAACCGATCACAGTGAATATATTATTTAAACATCAGAGTAAATATTGAAAATTGCCAATGTGGAAAACTCTGGTGGATGCTGTGCAGTCACGCCGGGCCCTTTCCCTTTCGTACCGGAAGTACCTGAAACCATAAACATAAAACCGTAAGCACAAAGCTTAGTGAATTCCCCAAAATACCACATACCATACATACAATAGAGATTGCTATGTGTCATCCATAGTCTTATAAATGCCATCATGTCATGAGCCATATCATGGTATTTACTTGCCAGGTCGGGGGCCAAACCATGGGTCTCACAGACAAGGGCCAAGATCCACCTCCTAGTCTTCCATGCAAGTATCACAAAGACAACTAGCATACTACATATAACTGCCAAGGTCCAAACCCTGGTCTTGCATATAATTTTTCGAGATCCATATCCAGGTCTTTCATGAAATTGTCAGGTGCCACCACTTGGTCTTTCTACATAAAATAATCCTATGGTTCGGCATTGGTGCATTCGACCCCCTTATTATAGTGAGGAGACTCACCTATCAATCTGAAAGATTGTTGAACAGGACACTGCTACGAATATCAGCTTCACCGGTCACCTATTAATTAGAACATGAACAAACTTAACTTATAATCAAAATACAAACTTGGTCAAAGTCAAAGACAAATTCAACCGGGTCAACAGGTACGCGGGGCGTACTATGCGTTTGACCATAGTCGAGGAGCTGACCACATACGCATAGCGTACCCTTTGGTACGCCCACCGTACACGGCTGCCACCCTTTCTTCGATTTAAGAGCTTAAACCTTATGCACTTTCATCAAGAATCCAGATCTAGCCCTCGAATGATGTTCTTAATCATAAAGTGTCCAACTTTATGATCTTGCATGGCTATTAAGTGCGCAATACCAAAAATCCTACCTTCTTAACTCTTTAAGACATCCTAGCTCATGCATGGAAGGAAACTAAGGTCCAAGATTACATTTTTATGGTTCATAATAACTCCATAATGGATAAAGTTTCCAACTTTATCCATTATAATGGTCAAAACAACCAAGATCTAGTATTTAAGTCTCAAAGGGACCACGAGTGCATCTTTTTCAACCTAATCCATTAAGTCCAAGTCTCAAACATTTAGATTTGAATCCATATGATGTTTAGATGGATAAAGTTTCCAACTTTATCCATAACAAGGTTACAAACTTTCAAGTTCTAAACTTTATGCACTAAAGTGACCAAAAGCTCATAACACCCAAGACTAGCTAGATCTAACAAATGAGCCTTCAAGATTCAAACTTTATACCTCCAGAAGCTAGATCAAGATGAATAAGGCCAGGTAATGTGTTTATATATATATATATATATATATATATATATATATATATATATATATATATATATATTAATTGCTTAAGTTTTAAATTAATAAAACTGATTCTATCTCAAACTAACTAACAAACACATTAGGCAGTGTACCAAATCGTGCAATAGTGTAGTTGTGGTAAGACCAGGTGTCGAACACAAGGGGAACTATGGTGAACTAATTTGGAATTCTTGATTATGGATTACACAAATCACACAAAAGCAATAAATAAGGGTTTTATTAAATTAAATCTCAAATAGCCAATTAAACTGAAAATCTCGATAAACTGACTTAAGACAAATCTCTTTTAGAGACTTTGATTTAGACAAATTACATCTCAAAATAATGGCTAACTACTAATATAATGGATATTTATTCATTATTCACCGATTCCTAATATGACTAGCATCATGGTCAGACTACTAATCCTTTAATTTAAACTCAACTATTAATTTATTGATCAAGTGAACAAACAATCATGCAAATCAATATTTAATTCATATTAAGCAAGATTTGATCTTTATTAACCCTAAAGCTCATAGGAGTTAAATTATGCATATAATGGTCATCTACTCATGTACACACATTAAATTTCATCACTTTATTTCCTAAACCTAGGTTTTGGTCCAACATTATTCATAATCACCAATGGTCATGGAAAACTATGATTCCAATTAACACAGTTAGAATGGTCATTTAAACTCTATTAATTCAGGAATATGGAACAAAGTAATAATCTTTAAAACATATGGATCTTGCAATCAAACTTGACAAAATAAATTAGATAAGAATAAACAATCCAAATAACAATTAAACCATAAACTCAAAGATTCATTAAATCATAAACACAAAGTAAAAGGTTTTAACACCTAAATCAGAAAGTAAAAACATAATGGAATCACAGTGGAATGCTAATCATGGTCAGAACAACAAACCACATGATCTCTGGCATGAATCCGCTCCCGAATCCTTCAGATTTTCGCTCCTGTCAGCTTAACGACCTCCTATCAGCTTAACGACCTTTTGGCCGCCTTTTAGACCCTCAAAACAGCAGAAGATGTGTTTCGTATCGACCAATGAAGTATAAAATTCGTAATCCCTCTTCTGTTCCACCCCAAATTGCAATATATAGGTTTTGGAACCGACTTCCATACGTTGGGCGTAAGTTGTAAAAAATCGTGTTTTCTGAGTTAGCGACCCAGCCGCGAACACTGGGCGTTCCCCCATTACGTTGGGCATAATGGGCCTCTTCAGCCACTTCTTCTCTTTTTTGCAATTCAGCTCCAATTCTAGTCTTTTCGCTTCCTTTCCGTTCTAGCACTAATTTATACCTGCAAAATGTAACTTTAAGCATTATAAGTACCTTTTAGTTCTAAATAGCATAAAAACAGAAACTGTCATGAATATATGTATAAAATAAATGTTATCAAATTACCCCATACTAGTTTTTTTTCTTGCCCCCAAACAAAACTGATTTTATTATCATATTATCTCATCAAAAACCTAGTCACCAACATCACACAGAACAATCCATTTTGAGCCTCTCCTTTACTCCAAGACCGCAATGCATGTATTTATGTCTAAATTTTCCTAAGAACTTCCTGTTGGATTAGGTGTCTAAGCTCATAACTATTTTGGTATGTACTTGACCCGATTATGAGCATGGTCCTTTTGGGTTGCCTTCACTCATGGAACTTGATAGGATGACAAGAAGAGAGAGAGTGGAATTTATTATATGGATAATAAATTCGTACTCAAAATGGTTTTATTAATATATTACAAGATTAATATATTATTTGGAAATCATATTATTCAATTAGTATTGATCAGAAATTAGTTTGGAATTAATTTGGTGGTCAAAAGAGACTGATTAAATAAAGGGGACTGATATTGTAATTATCATATAGTTGCAAGTTGGGCTATGGACTCCTAATAGAAGGGGTTGGACGAAATCTATGGGAAGCCCATAAGGATTTCGTCCAAGGGGCCTTCTAGAAAGGTTCCATGGGTTGCTTAAGGCCTAAGCAGAGAATTAGGGTTTCCACCTAAAAACCCTAGCAGCCTACACAACTATATAAGGACCCCTTTGCATGGGGAATTCGGCTCTATGAGTTTATGAGAAGCCTTGGCCGAATTCTTCCACCTCTCTCTTAAGTCATCTTGTTGCTTGAGTGTTTGTGACTCCATTAGAGGTGCAACATTTGGGGACCTAAGCTTTCTGAAGTCAAGATGAAGTAGGATTGTGATTGTTATTGCTATATAACAATCAAGGTAAAGTTTCTAACTTGTTTATTATGTTAATTTCGAAATAAGCATGCTAGATTAGGGTAATGCTTTGGTATTCAATGTTGTACGTTCAAATTAGAAAAACCTAGATAAAAGCAATTAGGGTTGCATGAACACCATAGGATTGATGTTATGCTCATAACCCAATACTGGTATAAGAGCCTAGGTCGTTTTTCTAGTTGAAAAGATGCAAAAGTGAATTGCTAAAGGATCATAAAATCGTTTTTTTTTGCTGTCTGCGAAGCCGAATCGGCGAGTCCATGTATGGACTCGGCGAGTTGCATGAACTCGGCGAGTTCCATAGTGGACTCGGCGAGTCCAGTGTGCTGTTGCCGGGATTTTCGATTTTCTGGCCTATTTTTGATGAGGATAATTACCAAAACTCATTTTTCTTGCCTAAAATCGATTTTTTATGTTTAGAATGGTTATCCTTATCAAAATTAATGGATTTGGTTAAATATGAATAATATAGGATTATTATGATTTAAATATTTGACCTAGTAATTTTGAAAAAAAGTTTTAAATTACACCCTTGAGGTTTCACAGTTTTAAATTTGAACTTAAAAGTTTTAGTTTTTGAAATTTAAATAGTTAAACCCAAATGTTTTGAAAGGTTTCAAAACTTGTCCTCAATTTTTGGAATTTAAAGTTTAATTAAAAGTTTGATTTTGAAATATTAAATTCTAAAACCCTAGTAATTTGAATAGTTCAAATTGGACCCTTATGGTTTTATTAAATTAATTAAGTATGTAATTAAAAGAGAATTAATAAATCCATAAAGTAATGGTTTATATTTAATAAAATTAAAAGTATAATTTATTAAAATTTGACCATCTAGTATTTTAAAAGTGTAAAATACACCCATATGCTATATATATGATTAAAAGTCTAATATATTATATATGTATAAGTAAAAGTCAGTCTTACTGTTAGTAGACCTCATTCACGAAGCTGGTTTATAAGGGGTGTTTAAGGAAATTGCCTATAAAATGGCGATTGAATGGGTGTCCACTCTCACCCACCGCACTCTTGACTAGTGGAGGTCGTTAGCCGAACGGGTAGGATAGGAAACAACCTTCCATTATAAGTATAATGAAGTACGAAGTAACAAAACATTTTTTTTTAAATTCCCAAATCTTAGTTACTTTAGGAAAAATGTGAATTTGGTGCTAATCCATGAAATTGAACATTGCACCTTATTGGTCGTTAGTGGAGCGTGTGTGGTTAACCGGCACACTAATATGGGACCAATGAAGGATGGCAATGGGTAGCTCGTATATTATCGTATACCAATGGAGCGTGTGTGGTTAACCGGCACATTGATTAGGCGATAAACGTTATCGAGAGTACCAAGCTAATTTGCATGGTTATTCACACCTTGTTTGTGATCCTCGGTATCCCAGTCACAAACTTGAAGGGCATAATCGAGATTAAACATGCCATTGAAAAGTTCATGGTGGAAATTGGTAAATCGTCATTTACCTACCTTCAAATATTCTGCAACTGGATTACGGCATCCCTCTTCCGAGTTGTAGAATATTGTGTTGGATCCTAGCCTTGATATTTCATTTGGGTGTTATATCAAGGATTCTTATCAACTAACTTGAATTTCTCCCGTTTTGTAGATGTCAAACTCTAACAACTCTGGTCTTCCTGAACCTTTTGGAAAAAGCTTTCCACAAGAAGATGATGTTCCATGATTGGATCGTAGAAATGGAAATCATGGTTCACTTCCTCCACCTCCTCCAATTATTCTCCCTGTCCCACGTGTTCGATGACTTGAAAATTTCAAGGTCACTCAAGCCCTATTGGCAAAAAGATATGAGAATGGAAAGTCTGTGTGTGCACACGTCTTGGAGATGAAGTCACACATTGACAAGTTAAGAATGTTGGGTGTCGATATCTCAATGAAGTTGGCTGTTGACTGGGTTCTTCAATCACTTTCTGACTCATATAGTGAGTTCGTTAGAGAGTACTATATGATGGACCACGACGTGACCCTCATTGATCTTACCTATTTGCTAATTGCTGCTGAATCAACAATGATTTGGCGCACTGGTAAAGCAAACTTGACTGGTAGCTCAACCTCCTAAATTACCATGGACATTGAAAATGGCAACATTGGAAGTCTAGAAAAGGCTAAGTCTGAGATTGTCCCGTGTGCTATTCCAAAAGAGTCCACTTGTTTCTATTGCCAAGAGAAGGGGCATTGGTTACGAAGCTACCCTGACTACCTGAGAGATCTAAGAAATGGGAGAGTCAATATGTATGACTCTGCTTCAAGTAAAATCCACTATCTAACTCTATTAAGTTCCTATTTGTATATTCTTAATACATGATGTGATAAGATTACATTTTGATGTTTTGTAGGATCGAAGAAAAGAAAGGAAGAAGTGAGCTGAATCTGATCGCGAAGAAATGGATTTTGATCGCATGGTTCGATGATCGGATTTTTGAGCTACTACTTAGGAGTTATGATAGATTGCTTAGGAATATTTACATAGGTTTCATTTGTAATTGCGTTGTAAGGACAAGACTTTTCCGCATTTTTTATGAATAAAATAAATTTTTATTTTCTTATTTATATTTCCTTGCAATGTCGTTTGTGAAAATTGGTGTTTGAATGTTTCTATTGTTAGCAATATTGTGAATGGATTTGATTCTTAATTATGTTATTTGTGGTAGTGTCAAAAGTGTACCAAATAGGGAAAGTTTCTCATCGCCCAAGTTTCAATTGGACAGAAACTTGGAATCATACAACTAGTATTGTGTGATGAATGAGAACCTTTATATTTGGCAAATTGAGATTAATTCCTTGACAAAGAATCAAGTGAAGGACTAAGGATTTGGTACACATTGTTGTGAACTGGTCAAGTCCACCACATAAAACAATGAGACTATTCGATAGTAAATATGGTTATGCTTACATGATTAAGTGTAATTCTGGATCATTGGAAAAGTTTCAATGAATGGTAGAACGAATATGAAGAATCAATTAGGCGGAAAGATAAAATTTTCTCCAATCTGAAAAGAAGGGAGAGTACTTGAGTATCATGTTTTATGATCATCTTAATGATTATGAAACCATATCACAATTGATCCTCTAAGGACATCTTAGTGCACTAGTATGGCTAAGAAGAGGAATAGGAAATTGTTGAAATGGTTAAATCAAAAGGAGAATCATACTTCGTTCCAAAATCGAGTCTTAGAGGTAAACTCCAAGATTGTGACTTGAATGACACATCTTAAGAAGGTTTATAAAACACTTATCAAATATGGAATAGAAAAATGTCTTCTTATTCCTGCACATTTGAAATTGGTAAGTGGTGATGTCTTGGATAAGACAAAGACCAACTAGGACCAGTTGTGTGAAGTGTTTGTCTTGATAAGAACCCAAACTAACTCTTGAATATTTTGTTTGTCAAGAAATGTTTCTTGACAAGAGAATATTATATGTCAAGAGGTCAGTGGGAGTCTTAATGGTCTTGAATAGTTTCAAGAACTAATCAAGAGTATACCTGCTGTTAATCACTAGCACGCGACTTGAGATTTGTAACCTATGGTGTTGACATACTCTTATTTCTGTGCCATTCCAGTTGAGTTGACTGTGCATATGAGTTCTATGAGTTCTCATTTGAATTCATAAAGTCAAGGCACCTTGATCAATGGAAAGTACATTGATCGGTGTAGGTGAGCTGCTGAACAACTTGGAAGACATGGTGGGCACTTGTGCTGCCAGGTGGCAAGAAATTAAGAATGAACAAGTTTAGTCCATATGAGGTTGATTTTGTCATAGACCTTGTCTTATGATAATGGTTGGAATTGACAAAATCACATGGATAGGAACACATACACCATAAAATCTAAGTGTCATAAGGTTTCTCTCCAATTCATGAAAATGATTATGAGGAAACGCTTTCAGTAAGGAATATTTTAAGGAGATAGCTTTTGTGTAAATTGCGTTCGCAAATTCGATTATGATTACGACATCCCTCTTCATAGTTCGAATTGTGAGAAGTGGCAAATAGTTTGAACATTGAAGACTTATTGTTGTAAGTTCTGAAATTGTTTAGACACACATATGAGCTTTCTAAAAAGGTGTATGAGCTTAGATAAAGGCTTATCGAATCGTTTCATATTAGAAACATGAACTTTGGTAATGAAAGTCAATAAGTATTGATTTCTAGAAGTCCAGCTGATTTTTGAATACATGTCAAAGCTAGTGGGAGCATAAGTGTTATGCTGGTAAAAAGATAATTATCATGTTAGTGGGAGAATGATTGTTATGATTTGCGTAGTTAGCAATATTAATTATAGAAAACAAAAGGTTTCAATTCGCAAAGTTGTAGAGGTTGAAAAGTTGTTTTGATATAATTAAGGGAGAGAAATACTATACTTCATTTCAAATCAAAAAGTTTAGATCAAGAAATTTTAATGAAATTTAGTCAAAGGACATATATGAATGTTACGTTGAAAAGATTCAACGTAAGAGAATTCTATATATGGCAATATTATAGCAAGAGACTGGTAAAGTATCATGTCTTTATGTAAGACATTATATATCGTATCCCATACGCTTCGGGTATAGGATCGATTGCATATACTATAATATTCATGCGTTCTGATTTTCCAAATGCCTAGGGCATTAAGAGGGAAAAAGGATCAGAACCAGATATGACTAAAATAATTAAACAACTGTCAAGGACGATCTAAGGTTCGCTAAGGATTGGTCGCTTGTGGGCAGTTGGAAGTAAAGTATTGAATGGACATATCGACATTATTATAAATAGATAGGATTCTATTTGGAATGAGTTGTCATATGGTAAATATGGAAATGTTTTCATATTGGGAGTTGGATATTAAGAATCTATGTAGATTAGAAACTTTTATGCTAGAAGGATGTTCAAAGGAATGTACTTTGAATGTGAGACTTCATGTCTATGAAGTTGTCTTGTAACAAAGTCCAATAGAGCACTTTGTAATTTCATTGGCAAAGTCTTGGTGACTTTGGCGCTGTGACATTACAAAAGGATCATTGCATAAAAGGTTAGAATCTAACAGATTCTGATAGTGGGAAGAATTTGGTATTCTTACACTTATAATAAGGATTAGGAGTTGTGAAATGAGCATCATTGGTAATGTGTTCAATTCATCTATTTCACAGAGTAAGGACCATAGGTAAGCATAGTCTGCATGCTTGGAGCATGGGACAACTAGTGCTTTAATTTAAGTAGTAAGTTGATTACTCGAAACATTATACAATGGATAATGTGTAATCATTATGGTGATTAAATAATAAATGTTTTATTTATGCTCACAAGTTTGAGGCCATATTGGATTCGATTATTCTTGTGTTTCACTTTGCATGTTTTGACTTCCAGAATAACTAGGTTATTCAAACCTCCACAGTCAATCATACTTTTGAAGTAGGTAATGAGGTAAGACTATCATGAATCCGACTGTAGATTGTATAAAATGTTTAGACATAGCAAAAGTCTGCTGCAGTGTTCATGAGTGCTCCTGAAATAAGATTTGAGTATTGGATTAAACCCATGCTCACGTGAATCACTCCATGGTTTTTATCACGAGTGATTGTGAGACGATAATATCTTATATTCTTGAAACCAAGACATGTGAGTTGTAGTTTACAAGTCGGTTGCACATTGACATATGTAAACGCACCAGTAATTTGGTGTTATAAAACATATTGTTGTGCGTGATTTGATGAGTAAGTACAAGCAAGCATTTGAGTCGAAGTTTATTCATTCCTTTTACCCAAAGTGGATAACAACGATATCTGTGGGCCCCTTGATGATTTAGTGATGACACCCTAAAGCGCTTGGCCATGCCTGGACTAAGTTGATGTGTTCAATTGTAGTCTGTTGTCAGTCGTCATAAATCGGAAATCGGGAAACAACACATAGACAGAGAGAATGATTATAATCCATGTCTCATGTCTGTACGATATCTAGAATGGAGCAATATATGATCCCTTATCTACAGGACGCGTTACTGATAAGATCAGAGTTCGACAACGGCTTTTGAAAGCTACGATTGCTAATCAGGTTCTGAAGTCGTACTTGCAAAATAGTTATTATACTTATCCAAGTGGGAGAATGTTGGATTAGGTGTCTAAGCCCATAACTATTTTGGTATGTACTTGACCCGATTATGAGCATGGTCCTTTTGGGTTGCCTTCACTCATGCAACTTGATAGGATGACAAGAGGAGAGAGAGTGGAATTTATTATATGGACAATAAATTCGTACTCAAAATGGTTTTATTAATATATTACAAGATTAATATATTATTTGGAAATCATATTATTTAATTAGTATTGATCAGAAATTAGTTTGGAATTAATTTGGTGGTCAAAAGAGACTGATTAAATAAAGGGGACTGATATTGTAATTATGAGATAGTTGCAAGTTGGGCTATGGACTCCTAATAGAAGGGGTTGGACGAAATCTATGGGAAGCCCATAAGGATTTCGTCCAAGGGGCCTTCTAGAAAGGTTCCATGGGTTGCTTAAGGCCTAAGCAGAGAATTAGGGTTTCCACCTAAAAACCCTAGCATCCCACACAACTATATAAGGACCCCTTTGCATGGGGAATTCGGCTCTATGAGTTTATGAGAAGCCTTGGCCGAATTCTTCCACCTCTCTCCTAAGTCATCTTGTTGCTTGAGTATTTGTGACTCCATTAGAGGTGCAACATTTGGGGCACTAAGCTTTCTGAAGTCAAGATGAAGTAGGATTGTGATTGTTATTACTATATAACAATCAAGGTAAAGTTTCTAACTTGTTTATTATGTTAATTTCGAAATACGCATGCTAGATTAGGGTTTATTGCTTTGGTATTCAATGTTGTATGTTCAAATTAGAAAAACCTAGATCAAAGCAATTAGGGTTGCATGAACACCATAGGATTGATGTTATGCTCATAACCCAACATTTCCCCGATCCTAAATACTCACAATCTTCATAAACACTTGACCACTTCTTTTGAACAACGCTCATTTTATGCATCCCTCTGAATCCATCCCCAGAAAACTTTCTTAACCTCAATGTATTTTTGGTTAAACCCCCTAGCATACATATGGAAAAATAACCTAGAAAAAAATACAATAGATAATAACTTGGCAAATTTCGCCTTATTCTTGAGTCTTCATAATATGGAGCTTTTCTTCATGATATTTCTTGATCTTCATAGCTTCATGGACTCTTATTCCCAACTTTTACAACTTTTTTTTCTTTTTTCTTTTACTTTTTTTCCTCTTTTTTTTTTCTTTTTTCACTCAATAACTAAAAATCCTAAAAAAAACATATGCTTAAGCAAGGGAACTTAACTTCAACCCTTATTGGTTAGAGGTATTAGTCTAAGGTGCAATGACTACATAAGCTCTCCTGGATACATTTCTGGTACACGATGCTAAACATATTGCGACCCTCAAACTAAGAAATGTTGTGTTTTTGTTTCATGATTTCACTAGGATAGGGAAACCACAAATACACTGTAACATATATTGGCTCAATTAAACATTGAAACTCGCATCAGATCATTCCACATTACATTAGCAACCTAGATCTCAACATAACAGTTTTTTTAAAATGTACTATATTTTCAAAATTAGACTATATTTACAAGTCTTTATTATTATTTTTATTAAATTTTCCAATCTAGCAATATCAATTAATCTTCAAAATTTCTTTTTTAGCTTACGACCCCTTACCCCACACTTAATTGATGCAATGTCCCCATTGCATGCTTAAACAATTAAAGAACATAAAAATAAAGAGAGAAAAAAGGGACAGACTCCCATGGGGTAGTAGTGAGGAGATCGAAACGAATGGGGGCTTCGAAAAGTTGCACCAAAATTTGCTGGAAGACTAGAATGTTACTTCTGAATGTGCTGGAAAATAAGACCAAGAATATCGACTTCTAAATGTGGTGCAAAAGATTGTAAATTAATGCAATGTACAATAACCACGACGTGGGAAGTGTCGACCACGTTGTGTCGTCGATCGAGGAAGAATCTGTATCGCGAACAATAGCTTGGCCATGGTAAGTGTCGACCAAGTCGTGGTGCCTAGAGTGGCAGCCTCCTATTGCGATGAAAAACTCCCCCACGACATAGGAAAATGTCAACCATGTTGTGGCAGCCGGGACGATACTTCTGCTTCGCGTTGAAATAAAACTCCATGGCGTGGGAACAACTCTTCCATGTCATAGGAAATTGATGAAATTAGAAACGTCACTCTTCGAAAAATAATCCCTCACGAAATCGACGTGCACCCCAAACTTATGAAAAGTCATGGCTCTCGATTGTCAACTTCAAACTCTCACGGATTTTTCCTCTCGTGATAAAACAACAGTCGATCCTAGCGGCTGAACTTACTGCCAACTTTCTAGGGGCGGAAATTCTGCAAAAATCTAAAAGATCAAAGAGCATCAACATGGAAAACAAAATTTCATCAAATAAATAAAACATCCTAAATTAAAAAAACTAAATACACACCAAAATAAAAATAAAACTAAGTATAATAAACCAAAAAAAAACTCAAAATAAAATAAAAATAAAAATAAAAATAAAAATAAAAATAAAAATAAAAATAAAAAGGATAACTCAGTCACTCATCATCATCGTCGTCCTGATGCTGCACCCCAGATGGCCCTGCTCAATTACCTTGATGTCTAATGGTGGAAGAAAGGGAACTGGATGATGATAACCATGTGAAACAAAGCATCTGGTCAACGCCCCCTCAAACCAGTTTTGCCTAGTCTCAACGTAATCAAATCAGTCATCCACATGATGAGAAAGGACATCCATGCGCTGAGATAGGTAACCAATATCAATCTCCAATTATGGTCCCTGCTGGGCTCCCTGTGGAGCAGGTCTATGACTCCCTCATCTCTCAGGCTCTGGCTGGGCTGCACCCTCCTCTGGAACCTCGTCATCTGGTCGTATCCTCAAAATTCCATCCTCACCACGCAAAAGTACCCTCATCGACTCCATCAGCTGCAAACTCATCACCCTCACATCATAAAACACCATCGACCTCGTGATATATGTCGCCAATAATGAATATGATCTAGCCAAACATGTGATGAAATGCCCACCAAAAATTGGGCTATCATCACGACGTCCCCTGGCCTTTCGCCCCATATACGTGGCTAAAGCCATGGAAGGTTCAGTTGCCTCCCTGGTGTAACAAGTGTCCATAGGTAAAAAAGATCAGTAGAAGGCACCCTCTCACTATTCTTGTGATGTGTGAGAGATATAGAAATCAGGCGATGTACTAATTTGTAAGTAGTTGAACGAATCATTTTTCCTCGAGTAGTTGATTGTATATACACTTCCCCGGTAATCTCAGCCGAAAATACATTCTCGTTGGAATCAGTAGGCCGTCCTGTAACACAATCAGCAAGAAATGTCGAAAAGTGGACACTCCTCATCTCATCCAAAGTATAAACTTCCACTCTCACAGCAAGCTCAATCACACTGCACTCCCAACTCACTACACCAAGTCGAAAGGAAAAGGTTGTCTTGTCCTCAAGGGTCTTCCTAGGATCAAAGGAAACTGTAGAATAAAACTCCAAAAAAAAATTCCCAATAAACTGGTTCCTGTATCTTGAACAATCTTTCCCAACCATAGCATACAAACAAAGGCACAACACTCGCGTCCAAGTGGGTGTATTGCAAAAAATTCCGGATTAGTTCATCAAGTCCAGTTCGGGATGCCAATCCCCAATCGAATGGTCGTACGCTGTCAATCTCCTTGGTGAACAGTAAACTGAGTTTGCCTTGATATCTTTCACGAGTTCCTTCATTTAATGTTCGTGGCAATTGCAAAAATTGATGATCAATAATTTCTTCGGGAGGTGGATTTTGGTTTCTTCTTTGATTTCCTCTAGGGATGATTCTGAAAAAATTTAGCACAAACAACCACCATAAAACCAAATTTTAAATAGATTAAGAAGAAAAATCAATATGGGCAGTGTCGCGTATGCTAGGCGTACGTCCTGCGTACGCTGGGCATACATCCAGAGGCGCAATTTGTGGTGTTTTCAGTCGATTACAGGCCACAATCTAGCAAAACGGTATGTTCTAAGGGTGTTGTGCAGTCTGATTAAGTGCTATCAAGCACCAATTTCATGAAAATCGACGCCAAATAAAAAATGGTATAAACCCTAGATTTCTGTTTACGCATAATGTAGCAAGATTTTGAAATTAAACCACAAATTAAAGTAAAAGGGTTAAAGAAAATCATACGTTAGTGTCGAATTCAGCAAAGAAAGAAGAAAAATTGGAACTTTTTTGTTGAGTATAAGTCGATACAGCGAGAGTGTTTTGAAAATAAGTGAAAGAGGAAAGAAATAAGGGAAGAACACTTAAACATGGGTCGGATGAGGTACACTGGGCGTACAACCTATGTATGTAGGGGGTCTCGATGTAGGTCAATTCCGAAATCGCGACTTCTTTCTATAAGCGGGGAGTTCTCCACATGTATGATGGGCGTACTCGTTATTCCGAGAAATTTTTAGACGCGGTCCTCTGTTTCTGTACGCAAGATGTAATGAGATTTATGATGGATGTAAATCCCTGCCCTTATTTTATTTATATATTTTTTTGATCAATTTTCAATCACACTCCATTGGGAATTTTTAAATAATTAAATTGTGCACTTAAACAACAACAAAAACCCTTCGACAAGTGACACGTTACAAACGAAATTTAAACTAAAATAAAACTAAAAATTAAAACAAATAACAAATGATTAAATAAACAAAATCAATTGAAAACTGTTCCCCGGCAACGACGCCAAAAACTTAATGTATGTTTTTATATATTTTTTAATTGCTCAAGTTTTAAATTTATAAAATTGATTCTATCTCAACCGAACTAATAAACACACTAGGCAGTGTATCGAATCGTGCAATAGTATAGTTGTGGTAAGACCAGGTGTCGAACACAATGGGAAGGATGATGAATTAATTTGGAATTCTTGATTATGGGTTACACAAATCACACAAAAGCAATAAATAAAGGTTTTATTAAATTAAATCTCAAATAACCGGTTAAACTACAAATCTCGATAATCTGATTGAAGACAAATCTCTTTTAGGTACTTTGATTTAGACAAACTACATCTCAAAATAATGTGTAACTACTAATACAATGAATATTTATTCATTATTCATCGATTCCTAATATGACTAGCATCATGGTCAGACTATTAATCCTTTGATTTTAACACAACTATTAATTCATTGATCAAGTGAATAAACAATCATGCAAATCAATATTTAATTCGTATTAAGCAAGATTTGATCTTTAATAACCCTAATGATCATAGGAGTTAAATCATACATAGAATGGTCATCTACTCATGCATACACATTAAAGTTCATCACTTTATTTCCTAACCCTAAGTTTTGGTCCAACACTAGTCATAATTACCAATGGTCATGCACAACTATGATTCAAATTAACACAATCAGAATGGTCATCTAAAGTCTATTAATTCAGCAATAAGGAACAAAGTAACAATCTTTAACACATATGGGTCTTGCAATCACACATGACAAAATAAATTAAATAAGAATAAACAATCCAAATAGAAATTAAACCATAAACTCAAAGATTCATCAAATCATAAACACAAAGTAAAAGGTTTTAACACCTAAATCAGAAAGTAAACACATAATGGAATCACATTGGAATCTAATCATGGTCAGAACAACAAACCACATGATCTCTGGCATGAATCCGCTCCGTAATCCTTTAGATATTTTCCCCTGTCAGCTTAATAGCCTTCCGGCTGCCTTCTAGACCCTCAAAACGGCAGAAGATGTGTTTCTTATCGACCAAAGAAGTATAAAATTTGTAATCCCTCTTCCGGTCCATCCTATATCGCAATATATAGGTTTTGCAACCGATTTCGTACGTTGGGCGTAAGTTGTAAAAAAAAATGTTTTCTGAGTTAGCGACCCAGCCACGAACACTGGGCGTTCCCCCATTACGTTGGGTGTAATGGGCCTCTTCAGCCACTTCTTCGCTTTTTGCAATAAAGTTGCAATTCCATTCTTTTCACTTCCTTTCCATTCTAGCACAATTTATACCTGTAAAATGTAAGTTTAAGCAATATAAGTACATTTTAGTTCTAAAATCATAAAAACATTGTATAAAATAATAAGAAAACGCCAAGAATATATGTATAAAATAAATGTTATCTCCTGGATCTACAAGCTCCAATGCAACCAACACTTCTCCAATGAGCTCCTTCTTCTCCAAGATGCACCACGAACACTCCAGAACACCTTATTTTGCTCACAATGCTCAAACTAGGGTTAGGGTTTCAAGGGAGGGTGTTGGAAAGGTGGAGGCTGAGAATAGAATGTGTTTGGGGAAGTTAAGGAGCTTAAATAGGGCTCAAACTACAAAAATAGGGTTTGGGTTCTAATCACATACTCTTGGTACGCCCAACGTACCAGGGATGCCCAGTACGCCCAATGTACTTCCTATACGCCCAACGTACTATACAAAGCCCAAAACCTTCCTAACTTCTAACGGTCATAACTTCTTCGTTCCAACTCCGTTTTCAACGATCTTTATATCCATGAACAGGTATTGAGGATCTCTACAACCCTATCTAATTACTTTTGATTTAAAACACATCGAACTAAAATCCTTAATTCATAAAAGAAGTTTGAAACACCACTTTTCCCATTTTACCCTATGACTCCAAAGCACAAACCAAACTCTTGGATCACATAATATACGTTACCCACATCCAAATGGCTCTAAACCTATCTTTCCCCAAAGCCTAAAGCCTTATGATACTTGGACTTCGGGTCACGGCCCCGAATTATGAAACGACTCGAAAAAGGGTGTTATAACTCTCCCCCACTTAAATTAGATCCCGTCCTCGAAATCACTCCTTACTATTTTCCAGGAAATTAGATGATCCGACCATATCTTCTAGATCCCTGATAAAAGTCGACCCTAACATATGATGGCCTTCCAATAATTGAACCCATCCATAGGAGAACTCACATATTGACGACGAACGAAACCTTGCTCCCGCTGACCTTAACCAATAAAGGACAGCCATCACTACTCATCTCAAATCCAGGAATCCAATACCTTATCTGACTTCCCGACATACAAAACCATTCTGAATCACAGCCAATATGGCTCCACTTCGTAATCTAATCCGAACGAAATCCTTACGACCCTAAATTATCCTACTGACCAAGCATTCACATTTTTTATCTATCCAATATCTTTTGAGCTCCGAGCTGATCTACCAATTATCTAAAGTGTCGTATTCCCGACCGGTTGCTGAAACCGACATCCTTTCAAATGATTGTACCATGAGATTATATCCAAGAGTCTGTCTAGAAAAGCTACTCTAACCTATTTGTATATAAGGCTTCAACAGTCCTCCTGTTCCAACCAGGGATAACATAACCAACCATTACACTAATGCAACATAACCTACTTTGCTCTAAATAAATGCTACACGCCCAACTATAGTCTTACATCACGACCGGCCCCAAACAACCCGCAACCTTCCTCAATCCCACGAATGTTGTGGCCTTCCCATAGTCTTGCGACCCATCCTACCATGGTCTAATTCTACCTAAAGGAAGCTACGAGCCTAATCATAGCTCCTCAACATCATTGCAACTACTTATGGACAAGTTGAATGCTAAGGGCCACCCCATAGTCTTACAACACTACTACACTATCTGCCAACCTAGTGAATGTTATGGCCACCCCGCAGTCTTACAACACTTCTATCGCTACCTGCCAACTAAATAAATCATGGGTCAAAGCCTCATTCGACTATACCCCAATCAGGTATGCGGGTCATGTTTCGAGTCCCAAAACCTTTATCAGACAAGAACGGGCATAGAGGTTCTATAACAACCTTGAACCTGAACCTAATCATATCTCCTCTTTGTGCCATGACTGATGCTTCATATATTCGGAAAAGATAACCTGAATCCTCATTCCTCATGCAAACCTCAGTCCACACTGCAATTAGAACTGGCTCTGCACTTTCCTGCGATATAAAACTCATCCTGGTTTCGCACCTTGGCTTATTCCCATTATTCCAACGATTCTCTCCCACTTGGATTCATCTTGATTTTGCCAATCCCAATGGCTGAAACAACCCATGCGAACAACACTTCCCTCTTACTTAAGAGTGATATGTTACCCCTGATCACTCCCTATTGATGGTTGAAGTCGGCAACCTAAGCTTTACAATATCTATCTTTCCTTGACCAGCTAAGCCTAGCGCATATACATTCCAATACCGAATGAATATTTTCCAATACCTCATCTAATCTCAATATCCTTAAGCACTTTCCATTGAATCCATTACAAGTCCTTGGCGACTTTATCGGATGGAAAGCAAAATCTCAACTATCGGTACAGGTACCCAACCAATTCATCAACCTACTTGCACTAGAACAATTCCTATGCATACCTGCAACTGTCCACACTATGAATGTATGAACTTAACAACCACCAATCTTACCCCATGGTTTAACCAATACCTCATTTCCGCAAAAACATGAAAACCCCTACATATTCTACATTCAAACCCAACATGCCCACCTTGCCGATTCCTTGAATTCTTGCTAACACCTCCAAAGATCAGACCAACTGCTGGTCTCCTAAGCAGAATACTCAATCCTCCTCTAAAAGTGGCTTACGATATGCAAAATGGCATATGAAGATTCTCAAAATTATATGTCTAGACCATCATGAGAAAAATCCTGATTCCTAGGTGGAAACTTAGATAAACCACACATAGCGTCTTATACACAAACACATAATCATAAGCATAATAATAAGAGCATGAAGGAAGGAATACATCTCATACCTACGACGTCAACTGGTGGAACTCGGATCTCCTCGCCCTGTGACTATAATGCTCAATTCCTCACCACAGGAACATCCACTCTGGCCTCGCGACTATCAGTAATCCTCAGAGTGGATGAAGCAAGTGCCCTCACTGCTCCCCTCATCAACTCCGGACAGTCGACCTTCTTGTAGCCCACTTGGTTGTAGGTGGAAACATAATGAACTCGTCCCCTGGGGACAATCACTATTGACATTACCAAACCTGCCACACTTGTAGCAACCTGAACCCCTAGATCGACAAACTCCATCATGTTATTTCATACACGTGCTGCACTGACCTCGGCCCTGTTGGCCTCTCACTCGATGATCAGAAGTCTTGGGTCTCTTCGTAGGACCCCTAGCTGTCTAAACCTACTCTGCCTTATTCTTCCTGAGGTGCTCCAAATCTATCTCCTGCTCTCGGGCTCTAGCTATCATGTCCTCCAAGGTCCGACAAGCTAAAAACCTAACAAACTCCCTGATATCATCTCGGAGCATGTCATGATATCGAGTCTTCTTCATCTCCTCGTGCACGGCATACTGTGGAACCAATAAGGCTCTCTCCCTGAATTTTACGGTGATCTCCACCACAGTCTCATTCGTCTAGAGAAGGTCATGAAACTCTCTCGCCAACTACTGCACCTCGATAGTTGGTGCAAACTCTGCCCTAAACCGGGTCACAAACTTATCCCACGTCATCGTCTCATTGGCCTCACCTCCAAAGTGAAGTACACCTCCTCCCACCAATCTCGGGCTCTGTCTTTCACAAGACAAAAATCAAATCTGGCCTTCGACCCCTTGCAGCAGAAGCTCGTCCGGAAAGCATTCACTGTGTTCGCTAACCACCTCCTACTAGCAATGGGGTCCTTCTCCCTAAAGAACTCGAGAGCTCCACAAGCACGAAACTCGCGGAAGGAAAGAGTGAGAGCCCCCATAATAGCCAAAATCTTAGTGTGGAACATGCCCGGACGCTCATCCAAAATCTCCATAATCGCCTCCTTAATCGAACCAAAGATCACAAGAGTCGGCTCCAAAATGTTGCGAGTGATCTCCAACAAGATGAAGTCTTGCAATTGCTCATCCATCGTTCCAGTGCCACCACCAAAGCCTGAACCGGATCCTCCGCCACGAGTGCTCATCACCATACTGAAAACAACCATACAATAATCAGAACATTCCTATTAAATTCCTCATCCTACAAGCTTCCTATAACATATGTCACCTTCCTTGATTCGAGTATGGATTCTGTGCTTTCAGTAGTACGGGCCCAATACTACCTTCCACACCTATCCATACTTTCCTCAAGAATTATCCTGAATCTTCTAAGTCACCTTCTCATACTGGTATTCCAAATACCTGTTAAATAGCGCATCCATACTCACTAAAACACTTCCTCGGCTCTCTTAGGTTCCAATCTCACCCTGCCATCAGTTGCTGAAGAACTCCCACTAATTTCAGCTAATCACTTCATGAATACAATCAGATGCAACAAAGCTTAGATAATACTTTGAGTGAAAGACTCAACCCCACAACGGTTAGACTCAGACGAGAGTTATGAAATAGGGCTAAATCCATCACTCTGTGATTATTTAACCTTTGCAGCATGTGACTTAACGCATTCACTTAATGGTTAACTCACATCAATAAGGGTCCTACAAAGCACAAAACAAGCAGCATTCGTGCAGTAACACTCTGAGCCACAAATCAAAAAAGGGCATCCCAATCTCACTTGCTACTACCATGCTAGGAACTTCTGCTCTCACTTCCAGTTGCATTATGCATGTAAATTATACACAATACAGGATCAAATATATTGTCGAATGAAAGACTCTACCCTAGGACCACAACTAGACAAGGAACATGAAATAAGGCCAAATCAGTTATTCTAGTGCTATATGATCCTAACCATATATAATTTTTAAAGCATACACTTAGCAATAACTTCTATCAATACAGATTCCAAATTCATCATAGCATCTAATTCCTCCTAGGCTATAGGGCATCACATACCAGGCAAATCTATCATGCAATTCCTGAAAGTGTCCCTAGCCATATCCTACCATGTAAACATTCATATCATATAACATATCAACATGCATGCGTATTCTAGGAATCACTTACTTGAGCTCGGATGATTGCACGCATCACACCCCCTTTTTCTTTTTCTTTTTTAAAAAATCTTTTTAGAAATCATTTTCTTTTAAAATATTTTATAAATCCTTAATTTGAGTTCAGACACACCCAAGAGTATGCCCAAATCCCTCAAACCAAGGCTATGATACCAACTTGTAACGTCCCAAAAATTCATAGTAAAATTTTCATTTTTAAAACAATAAATCATACAAACGAGTTGCTCCAAAACCGATCAAAGTGAATATATTATTTAAACATCAAAGTAAATATTGAAAATTGTCAATGCGGAAAACTCTGGTGGATGCGGTGCAGTCACGCCGAGCCATACATAAACATACATAGTCTTATAATTGCACAAACCTTAGTGAGTTCCCCAAAATTGTTGGATTAATGTCTAAGTCCATAACTATATTTGGTATGTACTTGATCCGACCCGACATGGTCCATTTGGGTTGCACTTCACCGACACAATTTATATGGATAGTCTTTTGAGAATAGTATATTTATGATTTATATTAATATATTATAAGCTCTAATATATTAATATATAATCATATTATTTAATTAGTATTGATCAAGAATTAATTTATAATTAATTAAGTGATCAAAAAGAACTAATTAAATATGGACTCTTAGATATATATATGTGTAGTGGGCCAAGTTCATTTAGGTTGGGCTAACTCTTCATGGATAGTCCATGGAGCTTTAACCCATGGATCCTAGGAAATGAAAGGTCATGGGTATTAGGGTTTAACCCTAATCCTCCACACTATATAAAGGGTCTTATAGTTCATGAAATAATGCTAGTGGCTAGTGTGGATACACTAAAGAGGGCAATAACCGATTTCATAGTGTGAGCCAAGTATCCATATTCTCTAAAGGTTTTCCAAGGTGTTTTGGTGATTTGTGATTCCACTTGAGGCTTCCACACTATTGGGGCTAAGCTCTTAAAGCTTGAAGACATCAAGCTACATCAAAAGGTATGTCATCTAACTAGAACTTTGTAGTATAGGTGCTTCATAATATGCTAGTTAGGATGAAACCTTGGAATATTTAATATTTGCATGTATAATAGAGAAAACATAGATCGAAGGTTTATAGGGTTGCATGTACACCATAGGAGTGTTAGAATGCCCATAACCAATAGTGGTATCAGAGTCATGGGTTGTTTTCTGTTATATTCATGCAAATGTTTGATTTTTGAAGTTGAAAAAAAAAAGAAAAAAAAACATGAAGTTTGTCAAATTTTAAGATAATTACTTGTTTTGTGAAAAACTAATTATTTGTAAAATTTGAATCATTTGCTATATGAGTTGAATTAGGTCAAATTTAGTAAAAGATAAAATGATATGATTATTTTATTAGTTTTAAAAGTTTGATCTAAATGTTTTAAGGAGTTACAAATTTTGTCATAAAATTTTGGAGCTCAAAAGTTTTTTTTTTTAAGTTGTGATCTTAAGTGTTTTGAAACCTCCATAAGTTATGGATATGAAAAGATTTAAAAAAAAATTGATTCAAAGTTTTTATGGAGTTACAAAATTTGGTGTTAATGCTTTAAAGAATTCCATAACTTATTCTTAAGTTATGGAACATGAAAAGTTTCATCATAAAATAAGCATTTAACTCCATAAGTTATGGATTACCAAAAGTGTTTATGTTTCCTTGATTTATGAGTTAGTTTAGATTAATGGAAAAAAAAATTGTGTTTTAGTTGTTTTCAATCCTAATTAATCTAGAGGTAGTTCATAAAATGTGTTTTTGTAACTTGTCCTCAAGTTACATAAAAGGTCATATTTATGAATCTTAAAACTCATAAAAGTGTCATAGGTTACATAAAAAAAATGAAGAGTCTTTTTCATTAAATAGTATTATGACTCCATAACTTGTCCTCAAGTTATGGATGTTTAAGGGTCACTTCTTTAAAAGTGTTATTAAAGAATAAGAAGTTACATAAAAAATGAAGAGTCTTCATTTTAATGAACCATTAAACTCATAAGTTATGAAATGAAAAGTTTTGAATAGTTTCAAAAAACTTGCCCTCAAGTTTTGGAATTTGTAAAGTTTTCACTTATGAATCCTTTAATTCCAAGTTAAGCCCTTAGAATTTTAAAAGTTAAAATTCAACCCTTATACTTTATAATATTATAAGTTAATAATATTTATATATATGTATAAGAGTAAATTCGTCTTACCATTAGTAGACCTCATTTACAAAGCCGGTCTATAAGGGGGGTATAAGGTTACTGCCTATAAAATGGCAGTTTAATGGGTGTCCACTCTCACCCACCGCTTCCTTGACCGGTGGAGGGTCGTTAGCTGAACGGGTAGGACAAGGACTATAATTCTCCCTTCATTAAAAGTATTAATGATAAATACTAAGTAACTAAACTCTTAATAATACCCAATCTTAGTTACTTAGGAAAATGTGAATTTGGTGCTAACCCATGAAATTACACTTTGCACTTTGCTTAAGTCAGTTAGTGGAGCGTGTGTGGTTAACCGGCACACTAGCTTGATTTAACAAGGTAGGCAAAGGGTAACTTAATGTTTATCATAGTATCGGTGGAGCGTGTGTGGTTAATCGGCACATCGATTGAGGGGTAAATATTAAGGGTACCAAGTATATTTGCATGGTTATTCACACCTTGTTTTGTGATCCTCGGCATCCCAGTCACAAAACCTGAAGGGCACACTCGAGATTGAAACATGCCTTTGAAAAGTTCAATGAATCTCAAAAGAATCTAGGAGTTTCAAAACCAATTAAAACCTAATAATACATTTCGTTTATCTTGGTGGAAATTGGTGAATCGTCATTCACCTACCTTCAAATATTTTATAGCTTGGATTACGGCATCCCTCTTCCAAATTATAAAATACTTTGTTGGGTCCTAGCCTTAATATTTCATATTGGGTGTTATATTAAAGACTTTAGATCAACTATCTTGAATATCTCCCAAAAAGATGTTTGTTTCAGACATCTATGATCCTCCTAAATCTCTTGGAACTTCACTTCCTCCACCTCCTCCAATTATTCTCCCTAACCCACAAGTTCAAGGTCACTCAAGCCCTATTGGCAAGCAAGGTCTATGTGTGATCGCATCTTGGAGATGAAGTCACATATTAACAAGCCGGGAGAGTTGGGTGTCAAACTCTTGAGAAAGTTCGTGGTTCAATCACTTTCTAAGTCACATAGTGAATTCCTTTGGGACTACTATGAAACAGACTATGACATGACCCTTAATGATCTTATCTATTTGCTTGGTGCTGCTTAATCAACAATAATTTGGAGCACTGGGAGAGAAAATTTGATTAGTAGATCAACTTCCCAAACTACCATGGACATTGACATGGGTAACATTGGATATCTAGAAAAGCCTTCTCTTCCCAAGGAAAGGGATTGACCATAGTCAACTAGGTTGACCAAATGGTAAAGAGAAATGCTAAGTCTGCGATAGTCCCATGTACCATTCCCAAAGAGTCCCTATGTTTCTCTTGCCAAAGGAAGGGGGATTGATTGCGAAGCAGCCTATTTACCTGAAAGATCATAAGGTTGATCAAGTCAAGAAGATTGACTCTACTTCAGGTAAAGTCCACTATCTAACTCTGTTAAGTTTCTATTCTGAGATTCTTGTTACATGATGTGACTGGGTCACATGTTGATGTTTTAAGAATCAAAGAAAAGTGAAGAAACTTAAAGAAAGTATATGCTGATTTTGATCGCGAAGATGGATCTCGATCGTATGGTTCTGTCATCAGAATTTTGAGCTGTTGCTTAGGAGTTATGATATATTGCTTAGGAATAGATAACAACAAAGTTTTTCATGTGCTTTTGCACTGTAAGGATAGTTTTTCCGCAAAGTTTTTAAAATAAAAAGAAAAAAATTTGTTTTTATTTATTTTAAAATATCCTTACAATGGCATTTGTGAAAAGGAAAAAAAATTGTTGCTTATATGATTCCATTAATAGCAAGAGTGGAAATATGAATTTGATTCTTTCATTTGTGGTAGTGACTAAATTTTCCAAATAATGAAAGATTCTCATCACCCAAGTTTCAGTTGGATAGAAACTTCGAATCATGCAAGTTGTATAGTATGATGAATGAGAACTTTCAAGCATTGGAAAATTAAGACTAATTACTTGTTCACATGGATGTGTGAGTCAAGTAAATGACTAAGGGATCGAGTACACATTCTTGTGCACTGATCAAGCCCACCACAAATGTAACTTGAGTGATACATCTTAAACAAGGTTTATTAACACTAGTGAAATGTAAGAGTAAAAGGTTTTCTACTCTTGTACATTTGAATTTGGTAAGTTGTGATGTTTTGGATAAAACAGAGACCAACTTAGGCCAATTGTGTTAAGTGTTAGTCTTGATTAGAATCCACACTATCTCTTGAATATTTGGAAAGAAAGTATTATAGGTCAAGAAGACAGTGGGAGTCTAAAAGATCCTGAAAGAGTTTCAAGAAGTAATTAAGAATAAAACCTGTATTTCATCACTAGCACACAACTAGAGGTTTATAACCTACCGTGTTGACATTTCTGTGCCCATTCCAGTTAAGTTGGCTATATATATTTGAGTTCTACATGTTCTCAATTGTTTGCATAACTACTTGGAAGCAATGGTAGGCCCTTGTGCTGCTAGGTGGCAAGAGGTTAAGATTGCACAAGTTCAATCCATATGAGTTAGGATTTTTCACTAACCTAGTCTTGTGATTATGGTTTGACAAATTCACATGGATAAGAACACATACACCATAAAATCTAAGTGTCATAAGGTTTCTCTCCGATTCATGAAATTGATGGTGAGGAAATTCTTTCACTAAGTAGATTTTAAGTAGATAGCAATTGTGATATTTGCAGTTCTCAAAGTCGTTAGTGGAGCGTGCGTGGTTAACCGACACACTCACATGGACTTATGAGAAATGGCAAAGGTCTAAACAATTGAGACTATGATTACGGCATCCCTTTTCATAGTTCTGAAATTGTTTAGACACACCTGTGAGCTATCTAAGATAAGGTGTATAATTTTGATAAAGCCTTATCAAAGCAATCTAGTATCAGAAATCTGAACTTTAGTAAGAATGTCAATAAAGTATTGACTTCTAGAGGTCCAGCTGTTTTCTGGATACATGTCAAAGCTAGTGGGAGCATAAGTGTTATGCTAATAATCATCATGTTAGTGGGAGCATGATAATTATGATAAGTATTGCATATTAGCAATGTTAATTATAGAAAACAAAAGTTTCAATTCGTGAGGTTGCAGGGGTTGAAAAAGTTGTTTTGCTATAATTAAGGGAGAGGAAACTATACTTCATGTCAATTCTAAAAGGCTTAGAGTGGGATTTTAAGCTTAGATTGAGATTTTAATCATCTTTAGTCAAGAATATATATATGAATTTCATGTTGAATTGGTTCAACATAAGGAAAAACTCTATATATTGTGTTCTCAAAATTCGATTATGATTACGGCATCCCTCTTCGTAGTCAAATTTTGGAAACATGGCAAATAAAAATATTGTAGCAAAAGACTGGTCTAGAATCATGTCTTTATGTGAGACATCATGAATCGTGTCCCATTTGCTTTGGGTACAAGATCGATTACATGTGCTATAATATTTATCCTTTCTGAATTTTCCAAATGCCTTGCGGCATTAAGGAGGAAAATGTCTAGAATTAGATATGACTAAAGTGATTAAGCAATTGCCGAGGACAATCTAAGGTTTACCAAAGATTGGTTTCTCAAGGACAGTTGGAAGTATACTGTTAATATTGGAAGGACCATATTGACATAGTCTGAAAAGAGGCAACTCTTGTTCAGAAGTGGTAGTCAAAATGGGAATATAGAGTTGTCTTCATAGGTGGAAGCAATCTGTGTAAGGTTAAAGAAACTTAATGCAAGAAGCATGTTCAAAGCAATGCGCTTTGAATTTGAGACATCGTTTCCATGGAATTTCTCTCCATTGGAATACTCTGTAATGATTGTTGCCAAGTCTTTGTGGCTTTGTGCATAATCATTACAAGAGGAACAGTGCATATAAGTTTAAAATCTAAACAGATTTCGATAAATGTTAGGAATTTTTACATTTACGACAAGGATTTGGAAGTGTGAAAAGAGAATCATTGAAATTATGTTCAATCGATCTAGTTCACAAAGTAAGGATCATAGATAAACATAGAGTGCATACTTGGTGTATGGCAAAGCTATTGTTTAGAAAAACATAGTGTACATGCTTGGAGCATGGGACAACTAGTGTTTTTAATTCAGGTATAAAGTTGATAAAACCGAAACAATGAATAATGAGTAATTAGTATGGTGATAAATAAAAGTGGTCTATTTATATTCATAGGGTTTGATACCATATTTGATTCATTTATTCTTGTGTTTCACTTTGCATGTTTTGACTTCCATAATAACTAGGTTATTCTTCCAGAATGACTAAGTTATTCAAACCATCCACAGTCGGTCATATGTTGGAAGTAGATATGAATCAAGACTGTCATGGGTTGGCTTGTAGAGGTCCAAGTTGGTGTACAAAGTTGTGCTACAATACTCATGAGTGCTCATAAGTTATGAGTACTGGATTCAACCCGCGCTCATTTGAATCACTTCATGGATTTTATCACGAGTGATCATGAGACGATAATATCTTATATTCTTCAAACCTAGAGATATGAGTTGTTACTATGAGTTGGTTGTACATTGATTGCACAAAAACGCATTTGGTAACTCGATGTTATAAAACGTGCCTTTATGTATGATTCAACAAGTAGTAGAACAAGCCATATGAGTCGAAGTTTATCCATTCCTTTTACCTTCGGGATAAAAGCGATATCTGTGGGCCCCTCGATGATTTAGTGATGACACATGTGAGTGCTTGGCCAAGCCAGGACTGATTTGATTTGTTCAATCACTCAGTCATCATAAATCGGAAATCGAGAAACAACAAATGGACATAGAGAATGATTGATAATCCATGTCTCAGTCTATATGATATCTAGAATGGAGGAATATATGATCCCTTATCTAATGGACAAGTCATTGACAAAGGTCAGAGTTCATTGACAAGATCAGAGTTCGACAGCGGCTTTAAGAGCTACGATTGCCAGTTGGTTTTTGAAGTCATACTCAATAATAGTTTTAGACTTATCCAAGTGGGAGACTGTTGGATTAATGTCTAAGTCCATAACTATATTTTGTATGTACTTGATCCGACCCGGCATGGTCCATTTGGGTTGCACTTCACCGACACAATTTATATGGATAGTCTTTTGACAATAGTATATTTATTATTTATATTAATATATTATAAGTTCTAATATATTAATATATAATCATATTATTTAATTAGTATTGATCAAGAATTAATTTATAATTAATTAAGTGATCAAAAGGAACTAATTAAATATGGACTCTTAGATATATATATGTGTAGTGGGCCAAGTTCATTTAGGTTGGGCTAAGTCTTCATGGATAGTCCATGGAGCTTTAACCCATGGATCCTAGGAAATGAAAGGTCATGGGTATTAGGGTTTAACCCTAATCCTCCACACTATATAAAGGGTCTTATGGTTCATGAAATAATGCTAGTGGCTAGTGTGGATACACTAAAGAGGGCAATAACCGATTTCATAGTGTGAGCCAAGTATCCATATTCTCTAAAGGTTTTCCAAGGTGTTTTGGTGATTTGTGATTCCATTTGAGGCTTCCACACTATTGGGGCTAAGCTCTTAAAGCTTGAAGACATCAAGCTACATCAAAAGGTATGTCATCTAACTAGAACTTTGTAGTATAGGTGCTTCATAATATGCTAGTTAGGATGAAACCTTGGAATATTTAATATTTGCATGTATAATAGAGAAAACATATATCCAAGGTTTATAGGGTTGCATGTACACCATAGGAGTGTTAGAATGCCCATAACCAACAAAAATACCATAAACTTAAAATCGTAAGCACAAAGCTTAGTGAGTTCCCCAAAATACCATATACCATACATAAATTAGATATTGTTATGTACCATCCATAGTCTTATAATTGCCATCATGCCATGAGTCGTATAATGGTCTTTACTTGCCAGGTCGGGGGCCAAACCATGGGTCTCACAGAAAAGTTCCAAGAGAGAAGAGAGAAGAGATATTATTATATTAATATATTATGAGAATAATATATTAAAGGAATAATAATATTATTTAATTAATAGTAGTCATAAATTAATTAAAATTAATTTGACAACTAAAAGAGGTTAATTGAATAAAGGGGCTTAAACTGTCAATTGTGTGATAGTTGTGTTTTTGGGCTATGAATCCTTATAGAATTAGGGGTGGCCGAAATTAAGGAGTATGGGCTCCTTGAATTCATCCAAGCCTTACTCTAGAAGGATCATTGGATTGCTTAAGGCCTAAGTTATTCAATTAGGGTTAAGGATGTAACCCTAGTAGCTCATAGTATAAATAGACCCTATGGGTTGGAGAAATCGACCACCTTGCTTCCTTGGGAACCCTAGAGCCGATTTCTACACCTCTCCTCTATCTCCAAATCAACCTCTTGCTAGTTGGTGTTTGTAAGCCATTAGAGGAGTGACAATTGTGACTCTAAGCTCCAAGAACAAGAAGATTCAAGCAAGCAACTTAAGGTATTCATCTAGATCTGATTTCATGTGTTATGTTTCAATTGTATTCTCTAGATCTAGGCTTGTAAGCCTTGGATACATTTCATGTTCAATTAGAGAAACCTAGATCAAACCATTAGGGTTTGCTATGCACATAGGAAAGTTCTTATGGCTCAAACCCATCAGTGGTATCAGAGCTTAGATTGATTTCTATTGAATTGATGCATTGTTTGATTGTTCTTGCCATGAAAAATCGTTTTTTTTGTGCCCCTGACTGACAGACTCGGCGAGTCCCATTGTGGACTCGGCAAGTAGCGTGAACTCGGCGAGTCCATGATGGTACTCGGCGAGTCCAAGCGTCTGTCAGAGTGATTTTCGGGATTTCTTGTTGTTTTGCTTGAGGATACTTGCCTTAATCGTTTTGGGTCAATAAAATACGAATTTTATCATATATTTGACTATATCTTTGACAAAACAAAAGATAATTACCATTTAGTTAAATAATAATTTCATTATGTGATAATAGTTGATTATTTGAATTAATTGGTGGATTGTCTTGCAAGTAATATTGACTAGGTCAAATTTAGATAATCACTAAATTAATTAGTTAATTTATATTATTTGCTATTTGATTCTTTATGTCTTGAAAAGTTCAAAACTTGTCCTCAAGTTTTGAAATTTAAAGTTTTGTGATTAAAAGTTTAATTTGATTTATTTAAATTTCAAACCTTAGAATTTTACAAGTTTTAAAATTCAACCTTATACTTATAGTATTATAAGATTAATATATATGTATAACTTAAATGCTAGTCTTAGCGTTAGTAGGCCTCATTCACGAAGCCGATCTATAAGGGGGGTATAAGGTTATGGCCTATAAAATGGCCGTTTAATGGGTGTCCATTCTAACCCACCGCTTCCTTGATTGGTGGAGGGTCGTTAGCCGAACGGGTAGGATCGGGCAAACCTTTCCTCATTAAAAGTATAATGAATCTATATAAAGTAACTAAAATGTTTTCATAAAATTCCCAATCTTAGTTACTTTAGGCAAAAGTGAATTGATGAAATTCCATGAAATTACACTTTGTACAATTGCTAAGACATTAATCGAGCACGTGTGGTTAACCGGCACATTAATTGGGTTCTAAGCAATGGTAACAAAGGGTGACTCATTGTTTGTCATAGTTCGATGGAGCGTGTGTGGTTAACCAGCACATCGAATAGGTGACTGTAACAATAAGGGCACCATGTACATTGTAATGGTTATTCACACCCACTTTGTGATCCTCGGCATCCCAGTCACAAACGAGAGGGGCATATCGAGATTTAAACATGCCATTGAAAATTTCAATGTATCTCAAAAGATCTAGGAATTTTCAATACATTTAAAACCTAATTTCCTTTTCGCTTTTCATGGTGGAGAATTAGTGAATCGACATTCACTTGCCTTCAAATTATTTACCTGTTAGATTACGACATCCCTTTTCTAATTTGTAAATAATGTTGTTGGTTCCTAGCCCTAATTTCTCATTTGGGTGATTAATTTGGGAAATTCATTTCTAATCAACTTTGTTCCTTTTCCTTTTCAGATGTCAAACAACAACGCTTCTGGGTCAAACTCCTCTGGTTCATTCTCACTCATGAACTTGTGTGGGAAAATGATCTTCGATGGGACCAATTTCAGTAATTGGATCCGCAACATTCGCATGGTCACTCGCTACGAGGACAAAGAATATGTCCTCGACGAGAAGCTAAAGGAGATTGATATCAAAACTGCTACTGGCGATGAGATCGCGGCCTACGAGGCCCACGAGCGTGATGCCACGAAAGTCCATTGCATCATGCTCGCGACTATGACTGCTGAACTCCAAAAGTCCTATGAGGACAAGTACCCCTATGAGATTCATCAGGATCTGTTGGAACGCTACCACCAGAGCGCTAGGCAAGAGAGGTATGAGATCATCACTTCGATGATCACTACCAAAATGGGCAATGGAGAGTCCCTTACTGCCCATCTGCAAAAGATGCAGAGATATGTTGATCGCCTGCTGAAGTTCAATGTGAACTTCGATGAAGAGCTGGCAATTGACATCGTCCTTCATTCATTGCCTTCCTGCTATAGCAAGTTCAGCATTACCTACCACATGAATAAGGAAGAGGTCTCCTTGAGCAAGCTTCAGGGCTTGTTAAGAACTGCTGAGAGCAACCTCAAGTATAAATCTGTTGCATGACCTCCAACTCCAGCTGCTGCCCCTGTCTTGGCAATAGGGCAAGGGAAGGGTAAGAAGAGGAAGGCCTCTTCAAGGGGCCACCATAAGGTAAAGTCCCAAGATGGCACCTCTTCTAGTGGAACCAAAGTTGGTTCTGCTAAACCCAACTCAAACCCTAAAGAGGCAGAGTGCCACCACTGCCACAAGATAGGGCATTGGAAGAGAAGCTGCCCAGAATATCTGCAGACCATCAAGGATGGAAAGATCAAGCCATCTTTCGCAGGTATTTACACAATTAAATCTAATAGTTTATCACATGCTACTTCTTGGGTTCTTGATACAGGATGTGGTTTTCACATATGTTCTGATTTGCAGGGATAAAAAGGAAATAAGGATGTGGAACGTGGAAGGATGAATCTGATCATGGGAAACAGAAGGTCGTCGCCTGTGACCAAGATTGGAGTTTATTCCTTAGGGCTTAGTAATGGTTTAGATTTAAATTTGAATAATTGTTGCTATTCGCCAGATATGGCTAGAAACATCATTTCATTTCATGGTTTATATAAACAAGGTTTTAGATATTCATTTGATAATGAAAAGGGTTCTATTTGTGCTTATTTTCATAATGTTTTATATTTTGAAGCATTGCCTTGTAATGGAATATATCAAACTGTGATGGTTGTAGACAATTTAGGAAATGATGTGTTATGTGTGGATTCTTCCAATAGTATGGATAAAGCATGCCTGTGGCATTGTCGTCTAGGACATGTCAACAAGAAACGCATAGCCCAACTCCAAAAGGATGGAGTATTGGAGTCATTCGACCTTAGGGACGATGACGTCTGCGAGTCTTGTTTACTTGGAAAGATGAACAAGTCACCCTTCACTGGCACTTGTGCGAGGGGTGAGGGTCTATTGGATCTCATACATACAAATGTATGTGGACCCTTTAGATCCACCACAAGGGACGCAAATCACTTCTATGTGACTTTCACAGACGATTATAGCAGATATGGGTATATCTACTTAATCAAGCACAAGTCAGAAACCTTTGAAAAGTTCAAAGAGTTTAAACAAGAAGTGGAGAATCAGTTGGGCAGGAAAATCAAGATGCTTCGATCTGATCGAGGTGGAGAGTACCTAACTCTTGAATTCCACGACTACCTCAAGGAATGTGGAATAGTTTCATAATTGACGCCGCCTAGGACACCACAATCGAATGGTATAGCTGAGAGGCGTAATCGAACCTTGCTGGACATGGTTCGTTCCATGATGAGTCGTGCTTCACTACCTATCTCATTATGGGTGTATGCCTTAGAGACTGCCGCCCATATCCTTAACTTAGTACCTACGAAGAAGGTTGCCAAAACACCTCACGAGATGTGGACAGGGAAGGCTCCCTCGTTGGCACATATCAAGGTTTGGGGTTGCGAAGTTTTCGTAAGACGAGAAACTCACGACAAACTCGAACCTCGTAGTGAGCGATGTATTTTCATTGGCTACCCACAGAAATCCTTTGGATATCTCTTCTACAGACCGAGTGACAATGTAGTCTTCGTTGCGAGGAGAGGGGTTTTCCGAGAGCGAGAACTCATAAGCCAAGGAGATAGTGGGAGGAAAATCGATCTTGAAGAGCTTCAAGAATCGAGTGATGAAGGAACCTCTAACACCGGCGCTCAACCCGAGGAGGAAACTCCGGTTGAACCGACTGACGAGTCCTTACCTCTTAGACGTTCCGAAAGGGTTAGTGTTCCACCCTAGTTCTATGGTTTTCATATTACTGTGGAAGGGGATACGTTCATTAGTGATAGTACACTAGTGAATATGGACGAACCTAACAGCTATAAGGAAGCCATGACAGGCCTAGAGTCTGCAAAATGGAAAGAGGCTATGGACAGTGAGATTCAATCCATGTATGACAACCAAGTTTGGAATTTGGTTGACAATGTACCAGGTCGTAAGACGGTCGGGTGCAAGTGGATCTTCAAGAAGAAGACTGACGTGGATGGAAACGTGCTCACTTATAAAGCGCGGTTGGTTGCGAAGGGTTTCACTCAAACTCCTGGAGTTGACTACGACGAAACCTTCTCACTAGTTGCGAAGATAAAGTCTATCAGGGTGATGCTGGCCATTGCTGCATTTCATGACTATGAAATATGGCAACTGGATGTCAAAACCGCTTTCCTTAATGGGAAGTTGGCTGAGGATGTTTTCATGGCTCAGCCAGAGGGTTTTGTCAATACGAAGCATCCCAACAGAGTGTGTAAGCTTGAGAAGTCCATTTATGGACTTAAGCAAGCGTCTCGCAGATGGAATCTTTGTTTTGACGAGAAAGTCAAAGAGTTTGGCTTTCTGCGAAGCGAAGATGAATCATGTGTATATGTCAAAGCCAGTGGGAGTGTAGTAAGCTTTCTCGTATTGTATGTCGACGACATACTACTCATAGGAAAAGACATCCCGACACTGCAGGAGGTTAAGTCCTGGCTCGGGAAGTGCTTCGCTATGAAGGACCTCAGAGAGGCTTCCTATATTCTGGGAATAAGGACAGTGAGAGATAGAAGTAAGAGACTAATAGGACTTAGTCTATTATACTTATTTGGACAAGGAACTAAAACGTTTTAGTATGGAGAATTCGAAGAAAGGGGAATTACCAATCCAGAGTAATGCCAAGTTGAGTAAGACTCAGAGTCCGAGTACTGAAGTCGAGATAGCAGAGATGAGCCGAGTACCGTACGCTTCCGCAGTTGGCTGAATCATGTATGATATGACTTATACTCGCCCTGATGTGGCCTTCGCTTTGAGCATGGTCAGCAGATATCAAGGGAACCCTGGCAGAGCGCATTGGATCGCAGTCAAGAATATTCTTAAGTACCTTCGGAGGACCAAGGAATGGTTTCTAGTCCTCGGTGGGAGTGATGACTTAAAGGTGCAAGGGTACAGTGACGCCGGTTTTCAGACCGACAGGGACAACTACCGTTCGCAGTCGGGCTGGGTCTTTACCATCAATGGAGGAGCAGTGACTTGGAAAAGTTCCAAGCAGGAAACCATAGCTGATTCAACGTGCGAATCAGAGTACATTGCGGCGAGCGAAGCGTCAAAGGAGGCGATATGGCTGAAGAACTTCATTTGAGACCTTGGCGTTGTGCCAGCCATAAAGGAGCCCATGGAGATTTTCTGTGATAAAGGAGCAGTTTCCTTGACCAAGGAACCAAGAGATCACGGTAGATCTCGACATATCGACAGAAAATATCACTTTATTCGACATCGGGTGGAAGAAGGACTCGTCGTAGTAAAGAGGGTATCGTCAGAGGATAACCCAGCAGATCCGCTTACGAAGGGACTGAGCAGGGTTAAGCATTTGCAGCACGGTAGGAGCATCGGGCTGAAGGACGATATTAGTTTAGATTAGATAGTTTGGAAACGTGTAATAGATAAGTTGTTATTAACATTTGATGATTAAATAAAGGAGTATTATTTATTAGTAATGTTACTGTCTTATGTTAATCTTTTACCTATTGTTTAAATTTTGCATGTTTTGACTTCCTGAATAATTGAGTTATTTGATGATAATCGAATTATTCGAACGGTCCACAGTCGTTCATATGTTGGAAGTAGATATGAATGAAGACTGTCATGAATTGGTGTGTAGATTGTCTAAAGTGTATTAGACATAGCAAAAGTTTGCTACAACGTTCATGAGTGCTTATGAACTTGATTTGAGCATTGGAATAAACCCACACTTGCTGGAATCACTTGCTGGAATTTATTACGAGTGATCGCAAGATAGTAATATCATATGGTCTTAAAACCTAGATATATGGTTTATTGTTTGTTGATTGGTTGTGCATTGATAATGCGTAAACACATCAGTAACTTGATGTTATAAAACACATTGTTGTGTATGATTTGATTAATGGATAATAAATGCATATAAGTCGAAGTTTATCTGTTCCTTTTATCCTAAGAGGGTAAAAGCGATATCAGGGCCCCTCGATGATTTGATTTGACTTATGTGTCGGGCCCGGTCAGGACTGAATTGATGTGTTCAATTAAGTTCTATGTCAAATGAATCTGAGATCGAGAAACCAATTGCTGGACAAAAAGTATGACAGTGTTCCATGTAATTGTCCGCACGATATCTATAACAGAGGATTATACGATCCCTTATCTGAAGGATAGGTTACTGACAAGATCAGAGTTTGACAGCGTCTTTAAGAGCTACGATTGCTAATCGGATTAGGTTTGCATTTATAGTTACTAGACTTATCCAAGTGGGAGACTATTGGATTAGTGTCTAATCCGTAACTATATTTGGTAAGTACTTGACCCGATTGTGCATGGTCCTTTTGGGTTGCCTTCACCACAGCAACTTGACACGGTGATTTATAAAGAGAGAAGAGATATTATTATATTAATATATTATGAGAATAATATATTAAATGAATAATAATATTATTTAATTAATAGTAGTAATAAATTAATTAAAATTAATTTGACGACTAAAAGAGGTTAATTGAATAAAGGGGCTTAAACTGTCAATTGTGTGATAGTTGTGTTTTTGGGCTATGAATCCTTATAGAATTAGGGGTGGCCGAAATTAAGGAGTATGGGCTCCTTGAATTCGTCCAAGCCTTACTCTAGAAGGATCCTTGGATTGCTTAAGGCCTAAGTTATTCAATTAGGGTTAAGGATGTAACCCTAGTAGCTCATAGTATAAATAGACCCCATGGGTTGGAGAAATCGACCACCTTGCTTCCTTGGGAACCCTAGAGCCGATTTCTACACCTCTCCTCTCTCTCCAAATCAACCTCTTGCTAGTTGGTGTTTGTAAGCCATTAGAGGAGTGACAATTGTGACTCTAAGCTCCAAGAACAAGAAGATTAAAGCAAGCAACTTAAGGTATTCATCTAGATCTGATTTCATGTGTTATGTTTCAATTGTATTCTCTAGATCTAGGATTGTAAGTCTTGGATACATTGCATGTTCAATTAGAGAAACCTAGATCCAAGCATTAGGGTTTGCATGTGTACATAGGAAAGTTCTTATGGCTCAAACCCATCACATATAACTGCCAAGGTCCAAACCCTAGTCTTGCATATAACTTGTCGGGAGCCATATCCAGGTCTTTCATGAAATTGCCAGGTTCCACCACCTGGTCTTCCTATATAACATAATCCTATGGGTTGGCATTGATGCCTTCGACCCCCTTAATATAGTGAGGAGACTCACCTCTAGATCTAAAAGATAATTGAACAGGACAATGCTCTGTGTATCAGCTCTACCTATCACCTATTCATTGGAACATGACCAAACTTAACTTATAATCAAAATACCTAAAATATCCCTAGGTCAAACTTAGTCAAACTCCTAGTCAAAGTCAAGACAAAGTCAACTCGGTGAGTATGTTAGGCGTACTCAACAGATATGCGGGACGTACTATGTGTTTTACCAGAGTCGAGGGGCTTACCACGTACACGTAGCGTACCCTTTGGTACGCCCAACGTATGCGGCTTCCACCCTTTATTCCTATCAAGAGCTTAATCCTTAAGCTCTTTCGTCTAAAATCCAGATCTAGCCCTCAAATGATGTTCTTAATCATAAAGTTTCCAACTTTATGATTTTGCATGACTATTAAGTGCTCAATACCAAAAGACTTATATTCTTAACTCTTTAAGACATCCTAGTTCATGCATGGAAGGAAACTAAGGTCCAAGATTACATTTTTATAGTTCCTAATAACTCCATGATGGATAATGTTTCCAAATTTATCCATTAGAATGGTCCAAACAACCAAGATCTAGTCTCTAAGTCTCAAAGGGACCCCGAGTGCATCTTTTTCAACCTAATCCTTTAAGTCCAAGTCTCAAACCTTTAGATCTGAATCCATATGATGTTTAAATGGATTAATTTTCCAACTTTATCCATAAAAAGGTCATAAACTTTCAAGATCTAAAGTTTATGCACTAAATTGACCAAAAGCTCATAACACCCAAGACTAGCTAGATCTAACAAATGCGCCATCAAGATTAAAACTTTATACCTCCAAAAGCTAGATCAAGATGAACAAGGCCTGGATCTACAGGCTTCAATGCAACCAACACTTATATAATGAGCTCTTTCTTCTCCAAGATGCACCAAGAACATTCCAAAGCACTCAATAGCAGCTTCTTTTTCTCACAAGGCTCAAACTAGGGTTAGGGTTTCAAGGGAGGGTGTTGGAGATGTGGAGACTGAGAATGGAATGGGTTTGGAGAAGTTAACGAGCTTAAATAGGGCTCAAAACACGAAAATACGGTTTAGGTTATGATCACGTACACCCAACGTACTCATGGTATGCCCAGTGTACCATGGATGCCAAGTAATCCGAGCATAATAAACTAAGCCCAAAACCTTCCTAACTTCTAACGGTCATAACTTCTTCGTTCCAACTCTGTTTTCGACGATCTTTATATCCACGGAAAGGTATTGAGGAGCTCTACAACCCTTTCTAATTACTTTTGACTTAAAACACATCAAACTAAAATCCTTTAATTCATAAAAGAAGTCTGAAACACTACTTTTCCCATTTTACCCTCTGACTCCAAAGCACAAACCGAACTCTTGGATCGCATAATCTACATTACCCACATCCAAATAGATATAAACCTCTCTTTCCCCAAAGTATGAAGCTTTATGATACTTGATATTTGGGTCACGGTCCCGAATTATGAAGCGACTCGAAGCAAGGTGTTACACCTCCACCCTCCCTTCATTTCATCCTCCTTCACCATACTTCTCCTCTAACATGACCACCACCGTCATCCTAGACATGAAAAGTTAGACTTTCCCTCTTTATTATGCCCTATCTGTGAAGATTCTCTTGAGTCTTAGTCTCATCACTTTTTTGAGTGTGTGTTCTTGTGACATCCCCATTTTCACGGCCAGAAAAGACCGATTTGTTTATGGGTCATTTTTAAAAATCAGAGTATACTTTTAAAGAAAAGTGTTGCGGAATTTTATTCCCAGAAAAAAAATGATAAATATGTTATCAAAGCATTTCCGAAGAAATGTATTTTATTCTTTTTAAAACCTTGGAATGTCAACATCAATACAGAAACATAAGCATAAACAGAACTTACATTCATTTACACTAGTGATATACATCTCTTTAATCCCTCAGTGTAGTGTAGCTTTATATCGACACATGTGATACATATAAACTGAGTGGGTCAGGTTGGGAAACCTGGTGAGTACATAGGGTTTTCAACCCACAATAATAAATTTATTATGTTTTATCATCAAAAAATTAACCCAACTACCCATCCCCATTATCTTCTTTAATTACTAAGGATCTACCCTAAGAATCATCTATCACTCATTACTAAGGGTTTTCCTAAGGAATAGGCACGAAGTCCATCGTCGCTAGGGTTTATACAACAAGAACTAAATCCATAGCTGTCAGGGTTCATCCAATGGGTGCTAAGTCCATAGCTCTCATTTATCGACAATATTATTTGCGAGAGTCCACCTGGAATACATGTCAATGGGTTTTTAGAGTACACCAGGTGAACATATCGTTCACAACACCTACAGGTAGCGAGCCTGCTAGTGTTCCACAGTCTGTCTAGAATAGTCCATGGTTGTCATCCATACTCTGCTAGATGACGGGGCCATCGTTTGGGTAAAGGTTTCTCTCATTTTTCTCCCCTCACCCTCATCTCATGATCTATATCACTTTTTCATCTCATCCTCCAACTCATTTTTTCATCACACATCAACTTATTTCATCTACCCATGTTCTACCCAACATATTCGTAGATATAAAATACATATACAGTTCAGATATGAATAAAAGGTTTAGATCTGTAAAGAGAATACATATACGTTTCAGATCTGAAGAAAAAGTTTAGATCAGTAAAGAAAATACATATATGTTTCAAATCTGAAGAAAAAGTTTAGATCTGTAAAGAAAATACATATACGGTTCAGATCTGAAGATAAAGTTTAGATCTGAAAAATAAAGTTTAAATCTTTCATCCAGCATAAAATACAAATACAGTCTAGATCTGAAGAAAAAGTTCAGATCTGAAAAGAAAGAAGTTTAGATCTTTCATCCAACACAGATCTCAAGTACAAAATACATGTATACAGTTTAGATCTGAAGTGAGAAGGTTTAGATCTGAAGGGAAAAGTTTCAGATCTGAAAGAAAAGTTTAGATCTGAAAGATAAAGTTCAGATCTGAGAAGAAAGAAGTATAGATCTTCATCCAGCATACATCTCAGGTAGACAGGTAATATATATATATATATATATATATATATATATATATATATATATATATATATATATATATACACACACACACATAGCATGTAATTTATATAAAATACTTTATATTTATGTGTAAGATGATAGTGACCATGAACTCACCTAATAAGGTGATGATTCGAACAACATTTCGCTTCTTAAAATGATCTTCTGTGATGAAACCGGGAGGTTTGCTTGAAAACCGGACTCTGCGGGGGCAGAGTTTCTGAACCGAAAAACTCTTTTTCTTGGAGCCTTCGGGCGCTCCAGGGATTTCTTCTAGTGCTAGGGAGGTACCCTAGGCTTTGGGGGGTTTGGGGAAGTTAGAGAGAGAGAGAGAGAGAGTAGAGAGAGAAAGAAGAAGTGGGAGGTGTGAGTTTTTGGCTAGCCCTCACATCCTATTTATAGGAGCTGGCCTCGGTCTACGTTGGGCGTACTCCGAGCGTACTCACTACGTTTCGCGTACGAGCCAACGCTCCACATGCAAAGGGACAGATGGCGAGGTTCGGCTGGGGCGACGTGGGCATCTTCGGACCATATGTTGTGAGACCGCTAGGCGTAATTTTTCTACGCGGGGCGTACCTTCGCATCATCCTCGCAAATTTCATTCTTGACTTCGAAAATTCGTAACTTTCGCATACGAGCTCCGTTTTTGACGTTCTTTATATTCACGCGTAGGAGAGACCGTACTCCACAACTTTCGTTTAGACTCCAGCGGCTAATTTTGACTCTATATTTAAAGTTATATTTTTAACAGGTCGGACACGAAAGTCCGTTAAAAATTCATAACTTCTTTATCCGACGTTCGTTTTGACTGTCTTTTTACCGTTGCACTACTATTAACGAGATCTTCGATTCTCATTTAGGTTGTGTCAGCTAGAAATCGCTCGGTCTAATATTCAAACTCCGAGCTGCATACTGCTAAGCTGGAACTCAGGAAAATCATAATTTCTTCATACGAAGTCAGATTCGGGCGTTCTTTTTATGCACGCTCTCGGTTTAACGAACACTACAACTTTTGTTTAGATCGCTAAGGCTAAAAAGTCCTCTATCGTAAATTCACTATTTACGTCACTCAGTGTCGTGCCAGTTCTGTCGCGAAACTTCGACAGGTCATAACTTCTTCGTTATAACTCGGATTTCGGCGTTCTTTATATCTCCGAAATCCTTGTCACGACCACTACAACTTTCTTCATTGATATCGGGCTTATCTAAAATTCTATTTTTGCCGCTTATTTTCATTCTTAATTTATTATATCATCATAATTAAGTATAAAGCACATAAATTCACATAATTCACATAATACTCAAATAATTCATATGTATTACTTCAAAACGAGTTACAATGGTTGACCTAGACTATTACATCATCATTAATTCTTAGCCCAGAAACACGGGCGTTACAGTTCTCCTCCAATATTGTGTTTCAAGTGAGTTGGTGGTGGGGTTTATCGGTGCCCAATTTCTCTTCCTATGAGAATTGGTTGGTTTAGCTAAAAGATTTGTGTTTATCATCTGTTTCACAAAACATTCTAGAAGGTGTTTTCTATGTGACGTGGTGGTTCATATGGGAGTTTAGAAATTCTCGCATGTTTGGTGTTTCAAAACCGAAGGCAGCTCGTGTTTTTGATAATGTTGTTTCTAAGTCTTATTTTTTGCGTAATTCTAGATGTAAGAAAGACATCAATTGGGTGGGGTGGATTCAAAACCCGAGTATTGCTATTATGTAATGTTTTTTCTTGTTTCCCGAGTAGTTTCTTGCTAGTCCGATCTTTTTATAAAATCTTGTTGTTCTAAAAAAAACACGACCACCACCGTCTGCCATTAGAACTAAAAAATATGAAGTTAAGTTGATTCAACACTAGAAACTAAACCTGCATATGAGTCTCGACATGATAAACATCATACAATCCTAAAACTAAACATAAGCAAAAACCTAAAATTAAAGTATATCTAGTATATCTAGTGTACATTTGTATTAATAATCCAGTACAATTAGTTACCAAAACGATCGTATGTATTATTGACACGATGATCTGAGCCGGGCTACCAAATTCACATCTTTCTACCCAATATACCTAAACCTAATAGGCACACAACAACAAAAGGATAAGCTACAACGAGCATAGTGAATCACTGTTGTGTTTTTATTAGCATCAATACATTATCTAAAGGTAGTAGAAATAATCAAAGATTTACCTAGGTGTACATGCACCCTAAGATCTAATTTTTACTAATTATAACAACGAACTTTCAAAATAAAAAGATAAGAATAATAACCTCTTGTTTTTTCTTTGATTGGGACCTTGTGAATGCTAGAAATTGTAGTAGATGAAGGACCCAAAGTAGAATCCATCTAATATAGTCAGACCCAAACACCAAAAGAAATCAAGGAAAACCCTTTGGAAAGGCTTAATCGAAAATCACCATCCCTGGGAGAGAGGTTATGATTTTCGACTTTTAGGAGAGAGGAAGAAAGTTTGACGAAAATATGAAAGAGAATCAACAGTTAGGGTTTGACCCCTAGTAGTCTATTTATAGGCAACAAATAAATTTTTAAGAGATTCAAACTCTTCAGGATAATTCTTATATGATTCAAGTTCTGCCTTATCCCTATTAGGGATTCTTCAAAACCGTCCCCTGCTAGCTTTCCAGGAGCTTCTGGAATATTCCAATTAATCTATAGGAATTAATTAATATTCAATCTCTTTAATTATTTAAAATTATTTAATTAATTACCAAAATAATTTCTAAATAATTTATTAATTACTTAGTTTTCTCCATTTCCTTATTGTTATTTGGGTTATGAGGCCAACCCAAAAGGATCCTGCTATTATTAAAAATAGAGTAAATTACACGAAGGGTCCCTATGGTTTGGGGTAATTTGCGCACTTGGTCCCTAACTTAATTTTTTAACTCAGAAGGTCCCTACTGTTTGTTTTTGTTGTGCGCTTGGTCCCTACTGTTTGTTTTTGTTACGCGTTTGGTCCCTGTCTTACCTAAAAATACTATTATTTAAATAGGGAAAAATGGTGGGGTAGGTAAGGTAAGGTGAGGGGGTAGGGTTGGGGGTGTGTTTATTTAAATAAATTAAAAAATCAAGGGTAACATAGTCTTTTTAGGTAAGCTTGGGACCAAGCACGTAACAAAAACAAACAATAAGGACCTTTTGAGTTAAAAAAATAAGTTAGGGACCAAATGCGCAAATCACCCTAAACCATAGGGACCATTCGTGTAATTTACTCTTAAAAATATTACTAAATTAGTTAATGACCTTGGACATTATTTCTAACAGTTTCCTACTTGGACTAGTCATTAACTTTTAAGATCAAATATTTCACTAACAATCAGTAGAAAGTAGTCATCCAACGCAACTGCTAAACTCTGATATGAATCAAAATTTAGTCCTTAGATAAGTGATCAATGATTCATTTGTTCTAGATCTCTCTATGGACATGAGACATGGATAAGGGTCAATCTCAACGTTCAAATTTTTGTTTCCCGATTAACGATTTTCCTGACGATCACATCTGACTTCTAAATCGAAAACACTAATTTAGTCAGGGCTCAGCCAAGCACTTCAGATGTCAGCACCAAATCATTGAGGGGACATAGATATCGTTGATGGCTATTAGTGCCCATAACCATAACAAAGCCTGATAATATTACTATAAATAACAATGTCATTTTGTGTTACAAACAAGAACAAAATAAAGCATATGTGAAAAGGTATTTATTCGAGGGACTTATTTTGTTAATTAATTAATATTTTGATTAATTAATAGTAAATAAAGGAATATGGAATATTTCAGAATGATTTGAAATCATTAGATAATTATAAGTAGATTTGGTAATTATCTATATGGTTTCAAATCATCTCGCTATAAATTGAGGGCTCCAAATCCGGATTTAGTGTGTGAAATATCCCTTTCAGTCACAAAATCTCGGAACCCTCAAATACCTTGAAACACAGGAAATCTAGTTCCCACGACATGGACATCGAACTCCCACGACGTGGCGATACACATATTCATTTTTCACAGATCTGCTTAGGGTGGAAGTTCAAAGGTGGTTTGGATTTGTTAGTGTTTTGATTCTTAGGTGTGATTACAGAAGAGGAACTCTACATTGGGTTCTCTAGTCTAATCAACTAGCTTGTCAAAAGAAGAAGCCTACAAAAAAAAAATCAAAGGTGTCTTTCTCCTACTTTGTGTGTCCTATAAAAGTTGCATAGATTAGTTGAGTTAGATCTATCTGGTTTTGAGTATTTGATCAGAATTGTGTACGCTTCAGTTGCCCAATTGTTGATCTTTATGAGTCTTGAAACTCATCAATGGTATCAGAGCGTAGGTTAACTCAAATCTATTGCACGTAGACTTTGTCTTGACAAGTATGTAGGGTTTATATGTGTAGGGTATCTGTTTTAAATCATTTTAAAAGTATAGAAATTATCCAGGTTGACATCGAATCTGTTTATGCTTAGAAATGATGTATTGGTCATTCTACCTCTTCATCACATTGTGGCTGGTCCTCTGTGACGTAGTGGGATCGGTCTGGATCGCGATTGTCTACGTCGCCATGTCGTGGTCGTTTCTAGGACATGTCGTGGCAAGCTGCTGAGAAATAAAATAATAATTTAATAAATATTGTGCGTGTTCTGTATGGTACGATGTGGTTGTTCATTCCCCACGTCGTGGAACCTGAAGCTCCAGAATTTTCGAAATTCATTTTTATTTTTGGTTGCTCATCCTTTTCTATTTTAAACACATACAAACTAGCCTTTATGTTAAAAGATAAAGTATATTTTATTTAATTATAAGATTAATTAAAAGTCAAAAGATTATGATAAAATTTAATTGTTGACTTTTAATCAGTTGAATTAAAAGATATATCAAAATGTGTATATATTGTAAAATCGTATTTATATGTATCACATTAAACTTATAAACATTGCATCCTCTCATGTTTCTTAAATGTGCATTGTTAGTCTAACCATGACTAGGCTCATCCATTTTGATTGCTATTAGGAAGGTTTAAGGTAGGCCTCTTTTTCTCTTAATGGGGTTGGCTTTTAAGTAGCATTCATTTCTCACCACCCTCACCGCCTTCTTGCGTTTCGAAGTGGAGTTACTGAAAGGTTTTGGTAGGAAAATTAGGCAAAATTAAAAGTATTAACTCTATAAGTAATAAACAAAATCTTGTTTTATACTAACAATGTGAATCTTATGCTTCCTATGGAAATTACGCCTTGTGGTATGTTCTTGTTAATGTAAACGTATGTAGTTTACCGGGTCGTAAAAAGAAGAACATAGTCAAAGAAAGGTATATGTTGATCACAATTATCAAGCGTTACATGAGCTGAATCACATTGTAACTTTGAATGGTTGATTCACCATTTGGATTCATGATCCTCGGCTAATCCAATCATGATTGCCAAATAAGCATTGGAAGAGATTAACATGTTATTGACATAAGACAATAAATCTCGTCTTCTAGGAGTCTCATAGATATTGAGATCGAGAATAGTTTGTCTACCTAAATAACTTCATTTTTGTAATTTTCAGCTAATCCACTTTACATTGTGAAGCTAAATAGGGATCCTGGCCTTTTGATTAATAATTTGTATTGGGTAATTATAATAAAAGTATATTTATTGATCAAATTAATTGTCTTCTAGTTTCTTAAATAGATGGCTAATGGTCATCCTCCTCCTGCACCAAAAACTTCATCAAACTTCTCACTACTTTCTCTCCGCTCGCGAGATAAGCTCATTGGCCCTAACTTCCTTGACCAGATTCGTAACCTGAGGATTACTTTGAGGTAGAAAAAAGGAGTATGTGTTAGGAGAGTATCTTGAAGAGGGACTTCCTAATGATGCTACTGTAGTAGAACTGAGAGATACAAGGTGATGCAATCAATTCTAGGTTGCAAGCAACATGAGGGTGGTTCTGTAAGTACCCATGTTCTAAAGTTGAAAGGCTATTGTGACAAACTTGAATGTATTGCCTTCCCATTCAATCAAGAGTTGGTTGTTGATGTCATTCTTATCTCTTTGACTAGTGGATATAAGCAGTTCACTAACCCACATGTGTTCTGATGTGCAGGGACTAAGAAGAAGTAGGAAGCTAAGGTACGGAGAGCTTGATTTGATCATGGGGAACAAGAGCAGATTAGTTGTTACCAAGATTGCAGATTACAAGCTTTCTTTACCTTCTAGTTTTTTAGTTGTTTTAAAATATTGTTGCTATTCGCTTTACATGACAAGAAACACCATTTCATTTTATGCATTGTGTCATGACTATTTTACATTTGGATTTGATAATAATAATGCTAGTATTTTGGTTTACAAAAATAATGCTCTTTCTTTTAAAGCAAAACCTTGTAATGACATATATGAATATGTGATTGGTGTAAGTAGAAACGATAACTTAATCTTGAATGTTGGCTCATCTACTTTGGATAAATCATGTCTATGTGATTGTCGTTTTGGCCATATAACAAGAAGAGAATAGTCAAGCTCCAATTAGATGGAATTTTGGAACCATTTAACTTAGAGTTTAATGAAGATTGAGAATCTTGTTTACTTGGGAAGATGACTAAGTCTCCTTTCACAGGCAACGTTGAGAGAGAAATAGATTTTTTGGACATAATCCATTCGAATGTGTGTGGTCCATTCGGACACATTACTAGACATGGTGAAAGATATTTTGTCACATTTACAGATGATTTCAATAGATGTGGATATGTTTATCTGATTAAACATAAGTCTGAGACATTTGAAGTATTCAATAAATTCCAAAGAGAAGTAGAGAACCAGCTGGGCAAGAAAATCAAGATACTTTGTTTTGATAGGACGGAAACTATCTTAGCGATGAATTCTACGATCATCTTAGAAATTCTGGGATAGTCTCACAAATAGCTCCACCAAGAACACCACAATACAATAAGAAATCAAACCTTGCTAGACATGGTTCGTTCTATGATGACTCGTGCTACACTTCCAAAAAGTTTATGGGGTTATGCTCTTGAAACGACTGCTTATATTCTAAACCTTGTACCAACTAAGAAGGTTGAGAAAACACCATTCTAAATATGGAAAGGGGCTCGTCCTTCTCTAGCACGAATAAAGGTTTGGGGTTGTGAGGCTTTGGTTCATCGAGAAGTGCTCAAAAAAATTGACCCAAATCAAAAAGGTGTTACTTCATTGGTTATCCCAAATATTATTTTAGGCACTTGTTTTACAAGCCTACCGAGAACAAGATCTTTGTTAATCGTAGGGCAGTCTTTCATGAGAGAGAGAAAGAGATGATATCTCAAGAAACTACACTGATCTTGATGACATTCAAGAAACAACCAATGAAGAACATGAATTTGACACTAGACCACAATAAGAGGTTGAACAACCTATTGACGAATCTGATATACTTCCACCACCACCTCGTAGATCTTACAACGAACGTCGCACACCAGAGTTCTATGGATTCCATATTAATCAAGAGGATGAGAACATGTTAGGTGATAATGAGCCGTGAAGCTATCAGGAAGCCATGGTGAGCCCAGAGGATGAAAAAAATGGAAAGAGGTGATGGACAATGAGATTCATTCCATGTACGATAACCATGTATGGAACCTGGTTGATCTTACGCCTGATCTTAAAACCATTGGGTGTAGATGGGTCTTCGAAAAGAAGACTGAAATGGATGGAAACGTACAAAATTATAAAGCTCGACTACTTGCGAAAGTAAATACTCAGCCTCGAGGAATTGATTATGATGAAACATTCTCACCAGTATCTATGATTAAATCTATTAGGATACTACTTTCCATAGCTGCATTTCATGACTATGAAATATGGCAAATGGATGTAAAAAATTCCTTCCTTAATAGTAAATTAACTGAAGATGTTTGCATGGCTTAGCTAGAAGGTTTTGTATAGTCCAATTCTCCTAATATGGCATCTAAGCTTGAAAAGTATATCTATGGACTCAAACAAGCACCTCACAGGTGGAACTTCTGTTTCGATGATAAGATCAAGGAGTCTGGTTTCTGAAGAAATGAAGATAAACAATTTGTGTATGTTAGATCTAGTGGGAGGGTAGTTGTATTCTTGGTCTTATGTGCCGATGATTTTCTTCTGATAGGAAACAACATCCCAACACTAAATAGGGTAAAAGCATGGCTTGGGAAGAGTTTCGTTATGTAAGACTTAGGAGAAGCATGGCTCATCAAGAAACCAAGATGGCACATCTTAAACCAAGATGGACCATCCCATGCAAGGATGACACAACATCCATTCCATTTGGTGCAACTCCTTTTCAATGTGGCGCAACATCATCTTAAATGGAAACACACCCTTCCACTTTGCACAAATCATGTCATGATGGCGCAACTTCATATTGGATGATGCAACTTCCACTTGGATAGCGAAACTTCTACTTGGATGGCACAACATGTTGCTCCATGTTACACCAGACAAACATCAAGCATTCCCTTCAAGTGTCACAAGATCCACTTGATCACTTCCCAATGAGCTTTTTCACGTTTGCCTCCAACTGCCAAAGAAGTACCAACAAGTTTGGACTGATCATAATAGAACGTTCGCAAGACTTTCTTAATGTAACGTCCCAAAAATAGGACCATAATTTTTTTTGTTTTTAGATTGATAAACATAAAGCCATATCATTGTCATAAAACCAAAGTTATCAAAATGTATCGATACATCATCAATATCAGAGTAAATCACAAAATGCGAAAACATGTGGTGTGTGCGTTGCAATCATCCCGAGCTCTTCCTTTTGAAAATAGAAGTACCTAAAACATAAACTAAAAACCGTAAGCACAAAGCTTAGTGAGTTCCCCAAACTACCACATACCATACATACATTTTCCATGGGCTACCCCCATGGTCTTTTCCTTGAAATGCCATTGGCTGCCCCCATGGTCTGACATCCATGTGCCATAGGCTACCCCCATGGTCTTTCCTTGAAATGCCATGGGCTACTCCTATGGTCTGACATCCAAGTGTTATGGGCTACCCCCATGGTCTTTCATACAAATACCACGGGCTACCCCCGGGGTCTTCCATGCAAGTATCACAAAGACAATAATCATTCCACATAAGAGGTAATGGGTCGACATTGGTGCCTTCGACCCATGGATATGGTGAGAAGACTCACCTCGCACTGTCGAGTCTCACAGAAAAGAATCCCTGGATGTTGACCCGCTACAATCCCCGCGCTATCAATTACCCAAAATAACATCAAATTAATAATTGGATTCCAATCCATAACCATCAGTTCATAATTAGGGTAAATAACCATTTTACCCCTTACCTAGTTTGGACCAAGACTTAGGCCAAAAATTATAATCCAAAAGGCCGAATAACAAATTAATTATCCAAGGCCCAATCATGGACCAATTTTCCAAATTGGGCCCAAACCCTTTCATGGGCCTTACCCTAAGATCCAAAATATTTATAGCCCAAAACACCTGAATTCAGATGGCCCAACAAAACCCTAAACATCTAGGCCCAAAATATTGCCCAAACCGAAGACCAAAAGATCTGAGGCCCACTCTACTGAGTACGCGGGGCGTACTCAACTCGTACGCGCAACATACTTTCCTTAGGGTTTGTATGCTAAGCGTACCTGCTTGTACGCCCTGCATACCCTTGCATTCAGCCATCTTCCCCTTCCAGCTCTTAATCCTTTAAGACAACACTCCACAACCTAGGCTGATTTATCATATAAAGTTGCTAACTTTACGTGCATGCATGACTTAATGAAGCTCCTAAATCTCAAAAGGACTTAATGGATGACTTAATGCATGTATGAGGCCATAAACACCATGAAGTTGCCAACTTTATGCCTAAGAAACTCATTATATTACCAGATCTAAAAGAATAAGCCCCACAAACGACTTAACCCATCAAACTAACCCAAAAAGGAACCAAAAACATTAAAACCAAGATATGAAGAGATCTAAGAAAGGAGAAGACATGGTATGAACTTGATACCTCAAAAGACTTGCAAACTGAGTGATGATTCTGGATCTCTAAACTTCACACCAAGCAAAATACCTTCAATCTCCTTTACTTCCTTCAAAAAGAGCAAAATAACCACCAAATTTTTCTCAAGAGCTCAAAGGCACAACAATGGAGGCTAAGGGTCGAGATTTAGGGTTTTAGGGCAATGGAGGCTGATAAAAAGGCCAACCCTAGGGACTTAAGGACCTTATACATGGTGCAACACCCTAAAACTAGGGTTTCTTAATCTCCTCGTATGTCAAGCGTAACCCTCGTACGCCCAGCGTATGAGGCCTCGCATCCGCGAACCCATCTGCTTAGTACGCTCAGCATAAGCCAGTGTACGCCCCACGTACTGGACCTCTCACTAGTATGCCATGCATACTCCTTATGTACACCCTGCATACTAGGGTTATCCTTAAACCCTAAATTCTTCCGAAGGCCATAAATTATTCATTATAAGTCCAATTTCGACGATCCAGATATCCATGAAAAGGTAACGAGAAGCTCTACGCTTTTATTAACTCATACATGCCTTAAAATTTCCTGAACAACAATCTAATTTCCATAAAATCCCGAACTGACACTTTACCAAAATACCCCTTGGCTCCAAAACACAAACCGAACACCCAGATCATCTAAATTACGTCACCCACATCCAAATGGGTCCATATATCTTTTCCTCAAAGGTCCTAAGCCTGATAATACCTGATCTTTGGTCACCACCCTGAAATAGGAAACGATTCGGGATAGGGCGTTACAACTCTCCCCCACATAAATTAGATTTCGTCCTCGAAATCATTCATTACCAACCCAGGCAAGCCAGACATCCTGAGCAACATGGCCAACACCCCGAGCATACCACAGCCTTCCCAAAGGCGACCGAAACCAACCCTAGCAGGGCTCTCCCAACCCAAAGATAAATGAATCCATTCCCAGCCAAAAACAATGCCATACAGAAAAACCACATCTACTCAACCTGAAATCTAAAGTCTCGAATTGGTCTGACTCCCTGACAGACCGCCCAAACTGAACCATTGCTAAATCCAATCCAGTTGTCTCCCCACTAACTACTCAACTTATGATCACTCGAGGTTCCCACTAGAAAACAAAATCACAGACCATACGTTGTTGCCGACAACCCTCCACCTGGCCAAAGGGATTAGATATTCCTTCGAGAGAAGGCTCATCCTGATGATAACAATTCCATAAATATAATGAACAACACGAGACGAATGGGAAGATAAACCTTTTAGTGTTGAACAAGACAGTGCTCCCTTTAACTTCCAAACCAACATATCGCTGCTGAAATTCTGAAACCCCATACTTGCCTGACCCCCACACAGATAGAACCAATCCAAAACACAATCACAAGAGCCTGATCTACCATCAAAATTGAAACCATTCTTTAACCATGAACCCTTCAACTGATGCCCTTGGCAGACAGATACCTTATTTCATATCCTACTGAAATGACGACCTTGCACACAAACACTTGCGATTCCCAACGCTAGTTCACACCACGAACCAACTTGGTACCTAACTCATAACCCGAGATCTAGGGATCTACACTTGCGTCTCCCCCGAAACCTTCTGATTCATGGTAACCCCTCGCTAAACCGGGATATAAAGGTTCCCAACCCATCAATGAGACTACCAGTCTCGCACCTAGTCCAGCCACCAGGTTTCCAAGAGTCCAAATGACAAGGATGTCCTAGCCTAAGCGTCCCTCTGCGCCACTCACTTACCACACACTCAATCCTGCAAACCAAGACCCAATACCTCGACCCAACAGTCTCTACAAATTCCCACCTGCATTGTTATAATCACACGAGCCTCGCCACGGGTCCCACCCAAACTATACCACAGAGCGGCCTCACCCACGGGTCCCACCCATCCAGAGCTATACAGGCTCGACTCCACCTCGGACCCCAATGGTCCTCAACCTAAAACATAGAAAGGCTCCTCAATAATCCTGACCGTCATGCCCAAGGCACGGAATGATCCTTCTTCAAACTCATGACCACCTCAACGATGAGCTACCTCAACTGGTGAATGCTACGATCCCATCACAGTCTTACAACACTTCTAACCAACCATGTTGTCACCACACCCAAACCATATCAACCCCAATTATCTTGAATCGAACCCGCATCCGACTGAATCCAATCAGTTGTTCGGGTCACGCTTCAAACCCCAAAGCCTTCATCAAACAAGAACGTGCAGCGAGGCTCTAACACAACCCTCTACCTGGATCCATCCACAAGCCTACTATGCATAACAAAGAAGACGCCGACCAGGTGTTGGAAGTCTCCTGAACTCCCAACTTACACAACGTCAATCCAGACCGCCACTTGGGTCGTCTCTCCTCTTAACTGGGAGGTGCAACTTGCCCTAGTTCCACACCCGGTCTAACTCTCAAAAGTTCTGATCGATTCTCCCCCACTTGGATTCGTCTAAGCTCTCCCATCCCACAAAATTTGATGGATTCCCAACCCATCTTATCTTCATATAACATGAACCGACTAAGACATGTGCTTACCAATAATAGCATTCCATTACTAGCCAAACTTGATGATCGCCCAACTCCTGAAATCCAGAAGAATACTCCCGAAATCTTAACAAGTACGATAATCCCAATCACCTACCTTGATACCGCACCAACTCCTTAACTCCTTTATGCTGGTGACTTAAGACCATAACCCTTGCTCTAAACTGGCGAATCTTCACCCCAACTTCCCATCCTCAAATGAATATCTGAATTCTAACCATCTACAATCCTTGCGATAATAAAACTTCCCTGGCACTTCCAATGACCAAACAACTCATGCGACTGTCACCACCATCTCCTTGCTACCGCTCCTTCCCTAGCAACGGTAGTGATTGAATCCTAAATGTTCTTCCATAGACAACTGCCGGTCATACCAGACATATGCTAACACGACTGAACTATGACTTAGCTGAAGAACTAATCATTATGACTCGACTAAAGATCTCTCCATCAAACCTCTGAACCGAACCCAACAAATAACCGGAACAACTCCCCGCACAACTGAATCCCGCTCATCAAAATACGACCCACTAGCGACTCTTGGCATGCAAAATAGCATATAACAATTATTGATGATATAACCCATACAATAGCAGAGAACCAAACCATAGATATGTTTACCCAAACCAAAGCAAACTTCCAAAGCAATATAAATTCTGATAATAACCAAGAAGAAAGCAAAAGATAACATACCTACAATAGCATTTGATGGAATCCTAACCTCCTCTTCCTGTCGAGGTACCCACGATGGAACCTGAGCTTCCCCTACCACTAAGTGTGGGCAATTTTCCCTGATATGACACGGTTGATAACAAATATGGCACAATTCTACTTCCAGCGTGCATTCTTGGCGGTAGTGTCCCTTCCGTCCGCACTTGCCGCACTTAGACCTGCTGCGCACATCCTCATGTGCCCCTTTATCCTTCGTGCAACCACCACGGCCCCTCGGTTCTCTATCACTAGCTATGGTAACGTCCAACTGCTCCGATCGCCGAGCCAGTCCATGATTCCGCTTCATTTTCACCAGCTGCATATCCGAGCCAATCTACTACTCCTGTGTTACCCCGACCATCCCATTAACCGCCTGAACAGCTGAGGTTCGATCCTCGAACCTGGCGACCAATTTATCAAGGACGCACCCAATGATGTCGGGTAACTCCTCACATAAGGCTAGTGAAACCTCCGCGACAATCCAATCATGGGATTGACCCTCCTGAAAACATGGCGCATAACCCACCTTCAATCCTAAATGATGAGAACTAGTAATAGGATCCTCCTTCCTGAAGGATTCAAGGGATCCACAAGCTTTGGGCTCCAGATAAGCCCCCAACTGCCCCACTACAAACTCGGACCGAAAAGCCCCAAGACGACCATCCAAGAGCTCCAAAATCCCTTCCTTAACTGAACCAAAGATCATAGGAGTCTGCTTCAAAATACCACCGGCATATTCTGACGAGATGAATTCCCGCATCCGCTGATCGATCGGCTCAGTACCTGCACCTGAGCTGGAACCAGAACCTGAACCCCCTTCCCATGTGCTCATCACCATACTGAAAAACAACATGCAAAATATCAGAACATACCCAAGAATCCTCATCCTTCAGGCTCCCTATATTCTTCGAAACTTTCCCCGATTTGAGTATGGATCCTATGCTTTCAGTAGTACAGGCCCAATACTACCTTCCACACACATCCATACTTTCTTCAAGAATCATCTCAAATCCTCTAAGTCACCTTCTCAAACTGATACTCCTCATGATAGCTAAACAACACAACTAAACCCAATGAAGCACTTCCTAGGCTTTCCTAGGTTCCTGGCCTTACCCTGCCATCAGCTGCTGAAGAACTCCTCATAATGTCAGTTAGCTACCTCGTCAACACAATCACATGCAACAAAGCCCAAATAATCCTCCGAGTAAAAGACTCATCCCTACAACGATTAGACTCAGACGAGAGTTGCGCAATAGGGTTAGATCCATCACTCTGAGATTATTCAACCTTTGTTACATGTAACTTAGCATGTTCACTTAACAGCTAACTCACATCACCTAAGAGTCCCAAAATCACAAAGCAAACATCATTCAAGCAGTAGAACTCTAATCCATAGAATAATCAAAGAACATTCAAACTCACAGACCACAACTCATGCTAGGAACCTCCACTCTCACTGTCGGTTGCCTTATGCATGCAAATTATACACAGAACAGGATCAAATAGACTGTCGAATAAAAGACTCTACCTTAGGACCACAACCAAACGAGGAAAAGGAAATAAGGCCAAATCAATCATTCTAGGGCTATATTGTTGGGTTTTGGTATAATATAACATCCTATGGTGCACATACAACCCTAAATACCTTGGACCTATGTTTTCACTAATTATACATGCAAATGATTTCCAAGGTATTGAACCTATAGCTAGCATGCAATTGTCATACAAACTACATAAAATACTACATAGAGTAACATACCTTTTGTGTGGCTGGAAGTCTTGATGTATTTGGCCTTAAGAACTTAGCCCCAATAGTGTGGAAGCCTCAAATGAAGTCACAACACATCAAGGACAAAGGTAGGACTTGAGAGAGAATCTCCATGCACTCTAAAACCTTCATGAACTCCAAGAACATGCACAAACACTAAAGGGGTGACTAGGGGTGGCGGTTTTAGGTCATAACATATGTATTTATATGTGTTGAATTCTAAGAGTCATGGGTATAACCCAAACCCATATCCATGGATTTTATGATCCATGATTCATGTGGCCCAACTCTTTATGTATCCATACATAAACTTGGTCCAACATGGATCATAAGCCCAACACATATAAATATAACTAATTACCATAATTAGTCCCCATAGTTTTAATTAGTCTCTTTTGATCACTAAATTAATTCCAAATTAATTCTTGATCAATACTAATTAAAACATATGATTTCACATTAATATATTAGAACTTATAATATATTAATAAATCATATATAACCTTTTCTCTCAAAAGTCCATCCTAACAAATTGTCCTAATGATATGCAACCCAAATGGACCATGCTACTCTCGGGTCGAATACATACCAATAATAGTTATGGGCTTAGACACCTAATCCAACAGTCTTCCACTTGGATAAGTCTAAAACTATTACTGCGTATGACTCCAAAACCCGACTAGCAATCATAGCTCTTAAAGCCGCTGTCGAACTCTGAACAAATCAATGACGCGTCCATTAGATAAGGGATCATATATTCCTCCATTCTAGATATCATATGGACTGAGACATGGATTATAATCATTCTCTCTGTCCATTTGTTGTTTCCCGATTTCCGATTTATGACGACTGACTAATTGAACAAATCAAATCAGTCCAGGCCCGGCCGAGCACTTACGTTTGTCATCACCAAATCATCGAGGGGCCCACAGATATCGCTTTTATCCCTCCAAGGGTAAAAGGAATGGATAAACTGTGACTCATATGCTTGTTCTACTACTTGTTGAATCATACACAAAGGCACGTTTTATAACATCGAGTTACCAAATGTGTTTACGTGCAATCAATGTATGACCAACTCATAGGCAAAAAGTCATATCTCTAGGTTTGAAGAATATAAGATATTATCGTCTCATGATCACTCGTGATAAAATCCATGAAGTGAGTCAAATGAGCGTGGGTTTAATCCAATACTCGAATCCTTATTCCAGGAGTACTCATGAATGTTGTAGTAACTCTTACTATGTCCACTACCTTGGACATCTACAAACCCGATTCATGACAGTCTTGCCTTAATACCTACTTCCAATGTATTATCGACTGTGGATGGTTTGAATAACTTAGTCATTCGGAAAGAATAACCTAGCAATTCTGGAAGTCAAAACATGCAAAGTGAAACACAAGAATAATACTAATCACTCTATGGTCCCAAGCACCTTTGAGAGTAAATAAAACACCTTTTATTTAAACACCATATTGATTACTCATTATTCATTGTATAATGTTTCAAATAATCAACTTTATACTTGAATTAAAACAATAGTTGTCCCATGCTCTAAGCATGTAAACTATGTTTTCTAAAAACTAGTCATGCCATACACCAAGTATGCACACTATGTTTAACTATGATCTTTACTTTGTGAAATAGATCAACTGAACATGATTCCAATGATGCTCATTTCACAATCCCAAATCTTTATCGTAAATTTAAGAATTCTAAATTCCTACCATTTAATCTGTTAGATTCTAAACTTATATGCATTGATCCTCTCGTAATGACTATGCACAAAGTCACAAAGACTTGTCAACAGACATTACAGAGTATTCCAATGGAGATCAATTCCATGGAAACGAAGTCTCACATTCAAAGTACATTCCTTTGAACATCCTTCTTGCATTAATTTTTCTAATCTTACAAAGATTTGAAGAACAACTTCCACCTATGGAAACCTTTCCAGATTCGCATTTTGACTATCACTTCTGAACAAGAGTTGCCTCTTTTCAGAATATGTTAATACAGTCCTTCCAAAATTTACAATATACTTCCAATTGTCCATGAGCAACCAATCTTTGGTAAACCTCAGATTGTTCTCGATAATTGCTTAATCATTTTAGTCATATCCAATACTAGATCTTCTCTCCTCTTAATGCCTTAGGCATTCGAAAATTTAGAAAGGATAAATATTACAACACATGCAATCGATCCTATATCCGAAGCATATGGGACACGATTCATGATGTCTCACATAAAGAGGTGATCATAGACCAGTCTTTTGCTACAATATTTTTTATTTGTCATGTTTTCAAAATTTGACTATGAAGAGGGATGCCGTAATCATAATCGAATTTTTGAAAACGCAATATATATAGAATTTCCTTAAGTCGAACCATTCCAACATAAAATTCATATATATATATATATATATATATATATATATATATATATATATATATATATATATATATATATATATATATATATATATATATATATATATATATATATATTTGACTAAAGATGATTAAAATCTCAATCTAAGCTTTTAGAATTGAAATGAAGTATAATTTCCTCTCCCTTAATTATAGCAAAACAACTTTTCAACCCCTGGAACTTCACGAATTGAAACTTTTGTTTTCTATAATTAACATTGCTAGCTTGTAATACTGAACATAATAATCATGCTCCCACTAACATGATAATTATCAGCACAACACTTATGCTCCCACTAGCTTTGACATGTACTTAGAAATCAGCTGGACTTCTAGAAATCAATACTTTATTGACTTCCTTAACAAAGTTCAGTTTTCTGATACGAGATGCTTTGATAAGAATTTATCAAATTCATATACCTTTCCTTAGATAGCTCATATGTGTGTCTAAACAATTTTAGAACTATGAAAAGGGATGTTGTAATCATAGTCTCAATTGTTTAGACCTTTGCCACTTCTCACAAGTCCATGTTAGTGTGTCGGTTAACCACACACGCTCCACTAACGACTTTGAGAATGCAAATAACACAATTGCTATCTACTTAAAATCTACTTAGTGAAAGCGTTTCCTCACCATCATTTTCATGAATCGGAGAGAAACCTTATGACACCTAGATTTTGTGGTGAATGAGTTCTTATCCATGTGAATTTGTCAAAACCATAATCACAAGACAAGGTTAGTGACAAATCCAACCTCATATGGATTGAACTTGTGCAATCTTAACTTCTTGCCAACTGGCAGCACAAGGGCCTGCCATTGCTTCCAAGTTGTTATGCAACCAATTGAGAACTCTCAGAACTCCTATGCAAAGCCAACTTTAACTGGAATAGGCACAAAAATGTCAACACGATAGGTTATAAACCTCAAGTCGTATGCTAGTGAAGAACTTCAGGTTTTTATTCTTGATTAGTTCTTGGAACTTTCAAGAGCTTTAAGACTCCCACTGTCCTCTTGACATATAAGACTCTCTTGTCAGGAACCATTTCTTATCAAGAGTCAGTGCAGATTCTTATCAAGACTAACACTTCACATAATTGGCCTTAGTTGGTCTCTGTTTAACCCAAAACATCACAACTTACCAATTTCAAATGTACAAGAGTAGAGACACATTTTACTCTTACACTTGACAAGTGTTACAAACCTTCCTTAAGATATGTCACTCGAGTTACAATCTTGGAGTATCACTCTAAGACTTGTTATGGAACGAAGTATGATTCATCTTTTTTTATTTTAACCATTTCAACAATCCACGATTTCTCTTCTTAGCCAAACAAATGCACTATGATGTCCTTAGAGAAACAATTGTGATATGGTTTCATAATCACTAAGATAATCATAAAACAAGATACTCAAGTACTCTCCCATCTTTTCAGATTGAGAAACTTTTATCTTCCTGCCTTGTTTGATTCTTCTCATTCGTTCTGCCATACATTGAAACTTTTGCAATGTTTCAGAATTATACTTAAACTTGTAAGTATAACCATATTTACTAAACCTTAGTAAATCATGACGAATAGTCTTATCGATCTTTATGGTGGACTTGACCAGTGCACAAGAATGTGTACTCGATCCCTTAGTCCTTCACTTGACTTACATATACATGTAAACAAGGAATTAGTCTTAATTTTCCAAAGTTGAAAATTTTCATTCTTCATACAACTTGCTTGATTCCAAGTTTCTATCCACCTGAAACTTGGGTGATGAGAATCTTTCCTTTATTTGGTATATTATGACACTACCACAGTCGAAAGAATCAAATCCATTTTCCAATATTGCTATCAATGGAAACATATAAACAACAATTTCTCACAAATGCCACTGTAAGGATATTTTAAAATAAATAAAATCAAAACTTTTCTTTTACTTTAAAACTTTGCGGAAAAACTTATCCTTACAATGCAAATGCATGTGAAGAACTATGTTGTTATGTATTCCTAAGCAATCTATCACAACTCTTTAAGTAACAACTCAAAATTCTTCCTTTAAGCTTCCTCTTCACTTTGATTCTTAAAACATCAAAATGTGATCTAGTCACATCATGTAATAAGAATCTCCAAATAGGAACTTAATAGAGTTAGATAATGGACTTTACCTGAAGTAGAGTCAAAACTTTTGACTTTACCGTCCTTACAGACTATCAGGTAAATTTAGCCAGCTTCGCAACCAATGCCCCTTCCTTTGGCAATAGAAGGTTTGGGAAGTAGATATTCTAATCAAATTTGCTTTTACCAGTGCTCAAAATCATTGCTGACTCAGCAGCACCAAGCAAATAGGTAAGATCATTAAGGGTCAAGTCATGGTCTGTCACATAGTAGTCCCAAAGGAACTCACTATGTGACTTAGAAAGTGATTGAAGATCCAACTTTCTCAAGACTTTGGCACCCAACTCTCCCAGCTTGTCAGTATGTGACTTCATCTCCAAGATGTGAGCACACATAGACTTTGTTTGCCAATAGGGCCTGAGTGACCTTGAACTTGTGGGTTAGGGAGAATAATTGGAGGGGGTGGAGGAAGTGAAATTCCAAGAGATTTGGGAAGATCATAGATGTCTAAACTAGACATCTACAATGGGAGATCTTCAAGTTAGTTGATTTTTAAGTCCTTAATATAACACCCAATATGAAATATTAAGGCTAGGACCCAACACAATATTTTACAACTTGGAAGAGGGATGCCGTAATCCAAGCTATAAAATATTTGAAGGTAGGCGAATGACGATTCACCAATTTCCACCATGAACAACGAAATAATTTATTAGGTTTTAATTGGTTTTGAAACTCCTAGATCTTTTAAAATTCATTGAACTTTTCAATGACATGTTTCAATCTCGATTGTGCCCTCTCAAATTTTGTGACTGGGATGCCGAGGATCACAAAACAAGGTGTGAATAACCATGCAAATTCACTTGGTACCCTTAATATTATCACCTAATCGATGTGTCGGTTAACCACACACGCTCCACTAACGACTTGGTAAGGTACAAAGTGTAAATTTCATGGGTTAGCACCAAATTCACATTTTTCCTAAGTAACTAAGATTGGGAATTTATAAGTGTTTAGTTACTTAGTATTTATCATTAATACTTTTAATGAAGGGAGAATTATAGTCCTGTCAAACCCGTTCGGCTAACGACCCTCCACCAGTCAAGGAAGCGGTGGGTGAGAGTGGACACCCATTAAACTGCCATTTTATAGGTAGTAACCTTATACCCCCCCCCCCCTTATAGACCGGCTTCGTGAATGAGGCCTACTAACGGTAAGACTGACTTTTACTCTTATACATATATATATAAATATTAAACCTATAATATTATAATAGTATAAGGGTTGAATTTTAAACTATTAAAATTCTAAGGGTTTAACTTGGAACTAAAGTATTCATGGGGGGAAACTTTACAAATTCCAAAACTTGAGGGCAAGTTTTGAACAATTCAAAAACCTTTTCAATTCTATAACTTATGAATTTAAAGTAGTTTTAATGAAAACTCTTCAAGTTCCATAACTTGAGGACAAGTTATGGAAGACATTAAAAAACATTTAAGGAAGAATAAACTCTTCATTTTCATAACCTATGAGTTTAAAGTAGTTTAATGAATAAACTCTTCAAGTTCCATAACTTGAGGACAAGTTATGGAAGGCTTTAAAATCATTCAAGAAAATAAGACTCTTCATTTTTCCTAACTTATGGAAATATTATGAGTTTTAAAGAATCATAAATGTGACTTTTCATATTACTTAAGGACAAGTTACAAAAACACATTTTATGAGCAACTTTAAGATTAATATGGATTGAAAACAAATTATCACATAACTTTTCTATTAATCTAGACTAACTCATAAGAACAAGACAATTCAAATCAAACTTTTTCATGAAATTAGCCTAACCATTAAACTAATACAAAACATGAATCTATTGACAATTATCTTTGAAATTGGTTTAGCATGAACATTACCACATCAAAAACAGGTTTACAAGACCAAAAACAGCTTAGGGTAATGTTTCTAGTCCAATTCCAGCCTTAAAAGTCGAAAATATGCTGTCAGGGGGTCCTACTCGTCGAGTGCATGAACCAACTCGACGAGTTGGATGAATTTCTTCATGGACTCGGCGAGTTCATCAGTGGACTGGGCGAGTCCAGCACTCAGGCAGCCAAAATTTTCGATTTTTCAGCCATTTCAGCAAGTATAACATGAAAACAAGCCTTGGTTCTGATACCACTGTTGGGTTTTGGTATAATATAACATCCTATGGTGCACATACAACCCTAAATACCTTGGACCTATGTTTTCACTAATTATACATGCAAATGATTTCCAAGGTATTGAACCTATAGCTAGCATGCAATTGTCATACAAACTACATAAAATACTAGATAGAGTAACATACCTTTTGTGTGGCTAGAAGTCTTGATGTATTTGGCCTTAAGAACTTAGCCCCAATAGTGTGGAAGCCTCAAATGAAGTCACAACACATCAAGGACAAAGGTAGGACTTGAGAGAGAATCTCCATGCACTCTAAAACCTTCATGAACTCCAAGAACATGCACAAACACTAAAGGGGTGACTAGGGGTGGCGGTTTTAGGTCATAACATATGTATTTATATGTGTTGAATTCTAAGAGTCATGGGTATAACCCAAACCCATATCCATGGATTTTATGATCCATGATTCATGTGGCCCAACTCTTTATGTATCCATACATAAACTTGGTCCAACATGGATCATAAGCCCAACACATATAAATATAACTAATTACCATAATTAGTCCCCATAGTTTTAATTAGTCTCTTTTGATCACTAAATTAATTCCAAATTAGTTCTTGATCAATACTAATTAAAACATATGATTTCATATTAATATATTAGAACTTATAATATATTAATAAATCATATATAACCTCTTCTCTCAAAAGTCCATCCTAACAAATTGTCCTGATGATATGCAACCCAAATGGACCATGCTACTCTCGGGTCGAATACATACCAATAATAGTTATGGGCTTAGACACCTAATCCAACATATATGATCCTAAACGTACATAATTTTTAAAGGATACACTTAGCAATTACTGATACCAATACATATTTCCAATCTCACATAGCATCCAATGTTCCCTAGGCTACAAGGCATAATATATCACACCAGCTTACCACTGACTAATCAGAACTAGCATGGCAGTCTACAAGCTCATACAATAGGCATACAAGGTATCTCTCCTAGCATTCTATCATGAAAAAATTGAGCGGATCCTTAGCCCTAACTAGCATCCGATTCACAGATTCATAAATCAAAACGTATCAGATAACATGTATGGGTATTTTGGGAAAGACTTACTTGAGCTTGGTTGATTGCATGCACCACACCCTTTCTTGTATTAGAAAACTTGTTTTTCCACTTTTTAATCATTTTTCATTTTTTTGAAAACTTTCCCAAATCCTCAGTTTGAGTTCAGACACACCCAAGAGTATGTCTGAATCCCTCAAACCAAGGCTCTTATACCAACTTTAAAGTCCCAAAAATAAGACCATACAAAATTTTCACGTTTAGATTGATAAACATCAAGCCATATCATTGTCATAAAACCAAAGTTATGAAAATGTATCGATACATCATCAATATCAAAGTAAATCATAAAATTCGAAAACATGTGGTGTGTGTGTTGCAATCATCCTGAGCTCTTCCTTTTGAAAACAGAATTACCTGAAACATAAACTGAAAACCATAAACACAAAGCTTAGTGGGTTCCACAAAATACCACATACCATACATATATTTGCCATGGGCTACCCCCATAGTCTTTTCCTTAAAATGCCATGGGTTGCCCCCATGGTCTAACATGCAGGTGTCATGGGTTACCCGCATAGTATTTCCTTGAAATGTCATGGGCTACCCCCATGGACTGAAATCCAAGTGTCATGGGCTACCCCCATGGTCTTTCATACAAAATGCCAAGGGCTACCTCTGGGGTCTTCCATGCAAGTATCACGAAGATAACAAGCATTCCACATAACAAGTAATGGGCTGGCATTGGTGCGCTCAACCCATAGATATGGTGAGAAGACTCACCTCGCACTACCGACTCTCACAGAAAAGAATCCATAGCTGCTGGCCCGGTAAAATCTCTGCACTATCAATTACCCAAAATAACATCAAATTAATAATTGGATTCCAATCCATAACCATCAGTCCATTATAAGGGTAAATGACCATTTTACCCCTTACCTAGTTTGGACCAAGACTTAGGCCCAAACTTATAATCCAAAAGGCCCAAAAACCAATTAATCATCCAAGGCCCAATCATGGCCCAATTTTCCAAATTGGGCCCAAACCCTTTCATGGGCCATACCCCAAGGTCCAAAATAATTATAGCCCAAAACACTTGAATTCAGATGGCCCAATAAAACCCTAAACATCTAGGCCTAAAACATGGCCCAAACTAAAGACCAAAAGATCTGAGGCCCACTCTGCTGACTACGCGGGGCGTACTCAGCTCATACACGCAACGTACTCGCCTTAGGGTTTGTACGCTAAGCGTACCTCGTTGTACGCCCAACATACCCTCGCATTCAGCCATCTTCCCCTTCCAGCTCTTAATCCTTTAAGACAACACTCTACAACCTAGATCTGACTTGCATTGGCTGATTTATCATGTAAAGTTGCTAACTTTACGTGCATGCATGACTTAATGAATCTTTTAAAGCTCAAAAGGACTTAATGGATGACTTAATGCATGCATGAGGCCATAAACACCATAAAGTTTCCAACTTTATGCCTAAGAAACTCATTATATGACAAGACTTAAAAGAATAAGCCCCACAAACGACTTAACCCATCAAACTAACCCAAAAAGGAACCAAAAGCATCAAAACCAAGATATGAAGAGATCTAAGCAAGGAGAAGACATGGTATGAACTTGATACCTCAAAAGACTTGCAAAATGAGTGATGATTCTGGATCTATAAACTTCACACCAAGCAAAGTACCTTCAATCTTCTTTACTTCCTTCAAAAAGAGCAAAATGACCACCAAATTTTTCTCAAGAGCTCAAAGACACAACAATGGAGGCTAAGGGTCGAGATTTAGGGTTTTAGGGCAATGGAGGTTGATAAAAAGGCCAACCCTAGGGACTTAAGAACCTTATATAGGGTACAACACCCTAAAATTAGGGTTTCTTAATCTCCTCGTACGTCAAGCGTAACCCTCGTACGTCAAGCGTAACCCTCGTACGCCCAGCGTATGAGGCCTGGCATCCGCGAGCCCATCTGCTTAGTACGCTTAGCGTAAGCGAGTCTACACCCCGCGTACTGGACCTCACACTAGTATGCCATGCGTACTCCTTATGTACGCCCCGCATACTAGGGTTATCCTTAAACCCTAAATTCTTCCGAAGGCCATAAAATTTTCATTATAAGTCCAATTTCGACGATCCTTATATCCATGAAAAGGTAACGAGAAGCTATACTCTTTTATTAACTCATACATGCCTTAAAATTTCCTGAACAACAATCTAATTTCCCTAAAATCCGGAGCTGACACTTTACCAAAATACCCCTTGGCTCCAAAACACAAACCAAACACCCGGATCATCTAAATTACGTCACCCACATCCAAATGGGTTCGGATCTCTTTTCCTCAAAGGTTCTAAGCCTGATAATACCCGATCTTTGGTCACCACCCCGAAATAGGAAACGATTCGGGACAGGGCATTACACTTAATATAGTGAGAAATGTATAAACATTATGCTCATATATATAGTGATCTTTGTTCATTTGAGACGGAACTAATTTTGTGAGACCGTGAGACCACTTTTTTCTAGTGAAATATTCTAATATTCGGTTATTCGAAAAAGTATAATATATGTAATATTCTTATATTCTAAAACAATATTTTTAACACATTTTACATTGAAATATTCTAAAAGAATATAATTTTAGAATATTATACATATTATATTTTTACGATGACTAGAATATTAGAATATTTCACTAGAAGAAATTGGTCTCACGGTCTCACAAAATTATGTCCGTCTCAAATGAACTCTTACCTATATATATATATATATATATATATATATATATATATATATATATATATATATATATATATATATATATATATATATATATGGATCTCCATCCCTGATATCTTCTTTTAAGAACCTAAATCGTTTATCATAAACTCATTCTCTAGAAGCTTCATCAAGTTGTCTTTCCTTGCATCATCATCACCAGACACTTCTTACCTAAGTTCTTTAATGGATTCCTCACATATATGTTGTCTCATGCCACCCTTTTGTTCCTTATTTATCACAAAAATGTGTGGGGTTTTTGTTTCAAACTCCACCTTCTGTCTAGCACCCTGATCGTTCCCCACAACACTTGTACCACCTCCTCTCTAGTTACACATATCAGATTCAAAGGATACATCTCTGTTGATAACGAATTTTGGAGTATTTCCTTCTTCTATACACCACAGACGATGACCTTTTCCTCCAGATGCATATCCTAGAAATACGCACTTTATTGCTCTCAAATCCAGTTTACCATCATTCACATGAGCGTAAATAGGGCATCCAAACATTCGTAAACCATAATTCTCAAAAGGTTTTCTAGACCACTCCTCTTGTAGAGTCTTACAATCATTTGCAGTTGATGGAGATCTATTCACTAGATAGCAAGTAGTGTTGACTGCTTCCGCCTAGAATTTTTTTCGATAAATCAGTAGATAATCACCTGTATTAACCATGCTCCACCACTGCTTGGTTCATCTATTTTCAAATCTGTTTTGATATGATGTTAGCCATACAGTGCGATTCCTCAATATACCTTCTGTTTTGCATAAGTTGTCAAACGAAGACTTGCATAATTCTAACCCATTTTCTATTATGAGTGACCTGACATGGTTCTCGGTCTGTTTCTCAACCATCGTCTTCCACTTCTTGAACTGCCCAAATACTTCATCTTCATCCCATGTCTTTAGAAAATACACCCATGTCTTCCTTGAGCAATCATCGATAAAAGTCACAAAGTAGTGACATCCACCATGATTCTTCACAGGAGAGGCAGCCCATAGATCTGATTGAACACACACGTGGATCTCCTTGCTTGAGTGTTGAAGTGAACTGAACTTCACCCTATCTTGTATATCTTGGACACAAGCTTCACCATGTTTTGGCATTTCCGATTTCATCTCCACCAGACAATCCCTTCTCGCTCATATTTCCTAACGTATGACACCACAAATTTCTATCATCACTATATTGATCCAAAGATTGGGATACAACCACCGTTCCTCCAACTGTACAGCCATCCAGGATATAAATCCCATGAGGATTCATCTTTCCCTTAATAACTACAAGAGCACCCTTAGAGACTCTTAACCAGTCATCCTCTCTGGAATACTTCAATCCATCCTTTGCCAAAGTACCAAGAGAAATCAAATCTTTCGAAGATCTGGTACGAACCAATAATCCAGTTTCCTGACTATACCATCATACATCTTGATCTGCACCGTGCACTTGTCCTTGATACTACTCATCCAATCATCATCCATCTTGATTGTGCCATTCCACTCTTTGAAGGAGTCGAACCAATCATGATTGCATATCACATGATAGGATGCTCCAAATTCCAAGACCAAAGCATCAGCAGAACTAGATGTACATAATGTCAAAACTTCACTATCATCCTCTTCATCGGAATTTCCTTGAACCACAACAACATTGTTGTTGTGTGGTCCAACACCATTATTCCCTTTCTTCAAAAATGGACAATCTCTTTTGAAGTGACCCTTTTTCTTGCAGTTATAACATTTGATGTTGGCTTTAGATTCGGAACTTGACTTTCCTCTGCTACTTCCACCTCTATCTAATGTTATTCCTATTTCTGCGAACAAACCGAAACTAGAAACTTCTTCTCCAACTATAACTTTCCCTTTCAGTTCCTTAGACATCATTCACAGTGATTGTTATCCTATCATACAACATGGTATCAATGAAATTTTCATAAGAATTTGGCAGCGAACAAAAGAGGATAAGCACTTGATCTTCATTTTCAATATCTACATTCACACCTTGTAAATCCAATATGATCCTATTGAAGTTATCCAGATGATCCTTCACTTGGGTTCTGTCTGACAGCCTAAGAGTATACAAATATTTCTTCTAATACATCATGTTTGCCAGAGAATTGTTCTGATACTTGTCACATAATTTCTCCCAAATCTCGGATGCACTCATGATCCACGATCTCTCTCAGCACTTCATTTTTCAAACTCAATAGAATAGCGCTATGTGCTCTTTCCAAAATATCTACCTTCCTTTCAGCCACCATGTCCTTTGAAAATTTTGCTTCTCCTTCAAGTGTCGTTGCACATCCTTTCTAAACCAAAAAAACCCTCATCTTCACCTTCCACGAAGTGAAGTCATTTGAACCATCGAACTTCTCCGAATAAAACTTGTGAGTAGACATCTTCAAACACAGAAACACAAATCGCAGCTCTGATAACACTTGTTAGGAAATCAGACGATACTTGCTAAGACTCATAATAAATATGATGCCACTTACCAAGTTTTGTTGACCCTTGTTAGGAAGTAGTACGGATAACATGAAAAACCAAAAGTACACAAAGACATAGTATTTGCCTGGTTCGGTCAAGGTGACCTACGTCCACGGGTAGGAGGGAAGTATTCTTTATAAACAAAGTTCTCAAATAGAGATTACAAGTACAACTCAATAGAGATTCGTCCTACTCACTAAGGATACAAAACAAAATACACCAACTGACTTAGCATGCATCCTTATTTATACTTGAGGGATCAGACCTAAAACCCTAATGGGCCAAGACCATTGGCCTATAGGCCCATGAATGGTGTCAACCAATCACAATCTGCCATGCAACAGCTTATGGACATTCATCCATGACATATAACACATGAGTATCAGGAACACACATGATAGAGCACCATGAGCCATAGTGGAGCATCATGATGTGCTAGTGGCCTAACATCCAACATGGTGGCACAACATGGTGTATTCCTTGAGCATGACCAACTTATGAGCATCATACAGGACTTCATGACTCATCAGGTAAGTCATGGCTCATCAAGAAATAAAGATGGCCCATCTCATGCAAGGATAGTGAAACATCCTTTCCATTTGGCGCAAATCCTCTTCGGTGTGGCGCAACATCATCAAAAATGGCGCAACACCCTTCCACTTGCTGCAACTTATGTCATGATGATGCAACTTAATCTTGGATTGCATAATTTCCAATTTGATGGCACAACTTCTACTTGGATGGTGCAATATGTTTCTCCATGTTGCTCCAGGTTGCTCTACTTGCTCCAAGTTGATCCAAGTTGCTCCAAATTCTCCAAGTTGCTCCTTAGCCCCTTTTGGAAGATCCATTCCTTTGTCAGTTGATCTGTTCCTTTGTCTGATGATCAATTCCCTTCTCAGATGATCTATTCCTTTGTCACATGCTCCATGAACCTCAAGTGATCAAATGAGTTCTAAGTGCTCCATTAAACTCAAATGTTACATAAGAATGCTCCAAATGCTCAAGTGAAATTTGTAACACTTGTTTCCAAAATAGATCAGTTGAGGGCTTAGAAAGATCAAAGGTACGGTTTTTTAGGAAAAACCTTGTGTCATGACGTGGTAGATGGAGCACCACGATGTGACATGAAAAATGCATGAACACGTATTCGATGGTCGCCACGACGTGGAAAGAGGAAGGCCATGACGTGATAGAAACTGTAGCCCAAGCCCGTGATATTTTAGGTTTTCTTCCATATTTAAGCCCCTAAACTCAAGGTTTATGGCATCCTCTGCAGCCTGTAACCCTTCCAAACAAAACCCTAGCCCCCGTTGTTGAGTTCTTGGAGCTTTTGGTGGTGTTTTGGTGTCTTGAAGGAGAAGGAAGCATCCTTGGTGCATAGATCCAACTTGCAAGTCTCATCATCATCTTCTAGAACTTGCTCTAAGCCATTATGAGTGTTCAAGTTCCAAGATTTTTGTACTGTTCTTCTAAACCTAGGATTTTTGTGCATTTTCTCCATGTTTGGCAGAGTTTGAGTGGATGGATTCCACAAAGTTGGAAACTTTATGGACCCTTGAGGTCCCTTTGAGTTTTAGTGTTCTAGATATGAGATTTGGTTGGTTTTTGGCTCATGCATGACATTTTTTTACCTTATTTCCACCATTGTTATGAATTAGCTTGGGAAAGACATGCATTGGACATGCATGACTTTAAAGAAACGATTTTTATGACTTATTGGGTGTAAGGAAGCATTCTGGAGGAGATGAGTGTGTGGCTTAATGGATTAAGGGCTTAATCCATTAAGTTGTCTAGGATCAGTTCCCACGACGTGGCGATATGCTCATCATGTCATGGTATATGAGGTTCTCATAACTATTTTGTCTTCATGTTCCCACGACGTGGCCAAGAGTCCCCCACATCGTTGTGGGTGTTGACCTGGTTGACTCTTAACTTTTGTTGACCGTTGACCGATGACTTTTTGATTAATTTGACTTTGGTTCTAACTTGAAGGAATTGGATTACTAAGTAAAGGTGTATCATTGTTTGGTGCTAGTCGGTTTGCAGGTGCAACCAGTGCAAGGAGTGAGTGTGTTGTTGTTTTACTTGGGCCTTTGATTCAGGTGAGTTTTCTCACTATATTACCTAGGTCATAGTAGGGTGCATGATAGACTAGCTGAGTCTTAGTAGTTAATGGTTGTTATGAGTATTTACCAAGTTGCTGATAACTCCGGGATTGTTGATAGTCTCAGGGTTTCTGATAACCTATACTTGTTTATTTTGACAAAGGGGTGGTGGTATGTTGGCCAGAGTACCAAGAGGTCAGTAGTCGTCTAGTTGAGCACTCTAGAGTTGTATGTAGTCATGTAGAATAGCCCGAGAACTCTTGATCTAGGCTTTCTTGCTTGTTCCTTGTTTGGTTGTGGATGTAGAGTGGGATCACCTGTTTGACAGTCTATCTCACCTCTGATTACTTATATTTATGTATTCAATAGTGGTCTGCTAATGGTGACGTAGAGTATTGGGTGAGTCTCGACATGTGTTAGTGAGCTGTTAAACCAGTGGATTAGTGTATATGTTGCTTATATTTTTGTTCTTATTTTACTGATTGTGCTATGTTGTTAATAACTCACGATTGCTGATAGTCTATAGGGTTACTGATAACCCATAGGCTGTGTGAGCCATAGGACTGATGGTAGTCACAGGGTTGTTTATAACCCATAGTTGTTTATATTTTTGTGTTGCATGTGATATTTAGGATTGTTGATAGTCCTCAGGACTGCTGATAGTCCCAGGGTTACTGATAACCCATAGCTGATTATTATGTTGTGTCGTAAGTAATATTTTGGGGGAACTCACTAAGCTTTCGCTTACAGTTTTGGATTAAATGTTTTCAAGTACAATTGGCGATCATGGAAAGGTGAAGGTGTGACTGTACACACACATCAACAGCAATGAAGATTTCGTATTATCTATATCACTCTGATTTTCAAACAACTATATTTTAGAACAAATGGATTTTTATAACTTTGATTTTATGTAAATGATGTTTTTACCTTATTTAAAATTGAAAAAATCTCTTGTGAAAATAGGATGTTACAACATTTAACATATATGTTCTTGGTTTATGGTGGTAAGGAAGAACTAAGCGTCAAAGGATATGTAGATGCAAGTTTTCAAACTGATAGGGATAATTTCATATCACCATCTGGTTATTTATTCATGCTCAATGGAGGAGCGGTGACTTGGAGAAGTTCCAAGCAAGAGACTATAGCTTACTCAACTACAGAGTCAGAGTATATTGCAGCCAATGAAGCGGCTAAAGAAGCAGTATGGCTCAAGAAGTTCATCAATGATCTAGGTCTTGTTCCTAGTGTTGGGCTTATAGTGTTGCGTCATGGGCTCGGTCCTTAGCCCAGTTTTGGTTGCCGGTTTGGGCCTGTCCAACCGTGCATGTTTTATTCTAGGGTTTAGTATTTAAGCTGCATGCATACAGTCTTTGTGTTTAACGCTTTCATTATTTTTTTCTCATTGAGTTTTTGTAAACCCTAGCTCGCCTCTACAGTGGAAGTTCTTCATCGAGCTCTGCTGAGGCGTGACTATATTTTGAATCATAAGCATAACGTTGATTCAACATCGTGTTCATATTATTATTGTGTTTGTTTTGTTTGATCTTCATATTTTTCCTGTAAAATATCTAATCGATCTGAGATTTATTCTCATCAATTAGTATCAGAGCAGGAGACTGTGTAATTCATACACATCTCTTCTGTCGAAGAAGTTATTAGGGTTTTATTCCGCATTGATTGATATTAATTGAGCCGTCATTCCATATTGACGTATCTCATTAATCGTCAATCTTACTCTAATTGATAAAATTACAAGTCTGATCTTAAAACAGGTAATCGATCAAATGCCGTCACAATGTCCATGGATGATACTCAAACCAATCCAATCAACATCTCTAACAGCATTGGTTCAACAACTAGGATTCCAATCTTGTATACTCAAGATTATGAAGTTTGGACGCATCACTTTGAAGATTATGTGATTGGATCGGAAGATAATGGGTACTTGATCTGGGAAGCTATCACTGTTGGCCCTTTCGCTCACTCAAGCACCTCAAAGATTGTCAAAACTTAGAAGGAGTACAATCAGCTTGTGAATGATGTAAAAGATATTCCTCAAGACGAGAAGGAAAAGTTTCAATGCAACATCAAGGCCTTGAGGATGATTAGGTTTGCTTTGCAGTCAGATACGTTCCGTTTGATGAGTTCTTGCGCTACTGCTAAAGAGATATGGGACAGGCTAAAAGAATTGTATTCCACTGATGAAGATCTGGAACATTCGATTCAAACTCTTTTGCTTTCTGAATTTGGTGATTTCAAACAGAAGCCCGAAGAGAAACTGGTTCAGGCTTTTGATCGCTTTAATCATCTCTTAAGTAAGATGATAAAGCATGGGATCGAAAGGAAGGTTATTGAACAGAAGGTTACATTCATGAACGGTCTAAGACCTGAATGGATGGCTGTCGTATCCACTGTTAAAGCACATGAACAGTTTAAATCGTATTCTCTGGCGAAACTGGTGGGAATTTTGAAATCCCATGAAAGTGCACTGTCTAAGGAAACGAATGTGGTTTCTAGTTTGGGTTCGTTAGCTCTTGTTTCTAAAGGGAAAAGTTTTGTTGAAGAAGAAGAGGAATTAGATCTTGCCGACTACGATCTAACCGGTGAAGAGTATGCCCTGATGGTGTCCAATCCTAGAAAGTTCATTAAAAGAAAGTTCCCAGCCAACAAGAACCGAAACTGGCAGGAAAGTTACAGCGCTGCAAAGGTTAAGGAGGAACCGAAGATAGGGTCAAAGTCAGAAGAGTTCAAGAAAGAAGTGAAAATTGGTGGAGACTCAGGATTTGATTGCCATTACTGTGGAGGCAAGAATCACTTCGCCAAAGACTGTATGCTGAAAAAGAAGGCGGAAAAGACAGATGAGGATGATGAGGAAGCGAGCCTCCTGAGACGACTGGAGGAAATCAAGAAAAGAAAGTCAGCTGCTAACAATAAAACTATGAATGCTTTGATTGTACAGGATACAGGCAACCGTGATGAATTCGGTGGCGTGGAAATATGGTCCACGGATTCAGAGGATGAAGAAGTAAGAAAACCCACTCATGGCAAGGCGATGCTGGTGAAAGAAGAACCTGCTGCAGGAAGGTGTTTAATGGTGACCGAAGGTGTATCTCAGATGAGAGGATATACAACTGATGGTGGGATAGAAGGCGAGAAGGAACGAGAGGACAGGTGTTTTGTTGCGAAACCTGTTAGTGCACAGATCAACGAATGTGATGAGTTGATCAAGAAGGTACAAAATATTCTTGCTTCTCTAAATATACCTGTTACTAACTATGAAAAGGAGTTGAATAGCTTAAAATCTAAATTTTCAAGTATAAGTAGCAGTCTTACGCAAACCCGTGTCACAAACTCTAACCTGACTGATCAAATTAGCAGGATATCGTCGCAGAGTGAGGAAAGGAGGATGTGGATTGAGCAGAAGGAGAAAGAGTTGATTAGGTCTAAGGATGAATCGATTTATTTACAACGAGACAATCTCAAACTTTTAAAACAACGAAATGTTTTTTGTTTGATTGCTAAAAGACTTTATTTTAATATCACTCAATTGCATCTCGATTGTGAAATAGGAAAGAAGATACATCGCATGATTTTACCCTTCCTTGAGTTAAAGGAGGATGAAGTCGATGCCGAAGCTTACAACTATGAAAACGTTGTATCTTCTGATGAGGTCTCACCTGCATACAAAATTGGTCTTGACAAAATTGAGTCCTACATAAAGTCCTAAGCCCATAAGGACATGCTCAAAATCTGTTAGATGAGAATGATAGATTGAAGTTAAGAACCGAAACCGTACAAAAATTTGACTCATTGAATGCCAAATTAAGTTCAGAAAATAAAATTGATATTGAAAATGCATCTGAACTTAATGAGGATGATGATCTGAGTGAAATCTATGTAGAGGATTTGGTGGACTGTTCAGAACTTGTCAAGAGCGAACCTGAAACACGTAAAAATCTGATTTCTGAAAATTCTGTTGAGTTCGCTCGCTCATCAACAGACAAGACCAAAATTCTCAAAGCAAAAGCTGTTGTGTATCAAAAGGTACAAACCACTCCAAATCAAGTCTACACAGTTCCAGGAGTCACTCCACAACAAACCGCAGAACTGACAGCTATGGTGGAAGAAGATAATGCAGCTGGATGTGATGAGTTCTTCTGGTCAGCACCAATAGACAACGTTGATGAGACAAAAGGTCTATCTCAGAAGACCTCATGGAGAGTGAAAGGTAGATACGTGCCAGAACCACTAAATGAGCCTACAAGATATGATGTGCCAAGCACAAGTGGAACCAAAACATCATTGGGCGAATTGGTGCAAACTACCAGTGAAACATCTTCAACAAAGAGCGACAACTATGCTCGTACTTCAAAGAAAAAGGCTAACATCCACAAAAATCCAAAACAGGTGGCAGATCGAAAACACCAACGAAATCTGAGATACAAGAAGAATCTCTCAGAAAGAAAACAGTTTTGGAAATCACAAAATCCTCACTATGTCAGGAACGAAAGGAAGCATAAGTCACAAGAGGAATCAAGGAACCGAAAGGATAGTTTCGGTCCCTCAAATGAAAGGAACTGAAAGGGTAGCTTCGGTCCCTCGACAGAAAGGAACCGAAAGGGTAGTTTCGGTCCCTCGACTGAAAGGACCCGAAAGGAGAGTTTCGGTCCTCAGAACAACATCAACCGAAAGAGCGGTTTCGGTCCTCAACCCGATAGCAACCGAAAGAGCGGTTTCGGTCCTCAACCCTACAAGTTCAATCAGACGAACAGAAGATCCAATGTCACTTCTAAACCCAACTCCTCTCATTCTAATTCTTATCATTCAAAAGATTTAAAGGGGAAAGGAAAGTTATTTCCAGAAGATGACAGACGTCCAAAAGAGATCCAAAAGAATGCAGACGTCAACACCTCAAATCCTACGCCTACTGAATCAAAGTCAAACAAAATTAAAGTTTTCACTATAAAAAGAAAAGATGATACAACTTTGATTAAACGTACTTATTTGGTTGATATCTCTCTTACTATTCCCTGTCCTGTAAAAGGCTCACAAGGACCCAAGAAACTTTGGGTTCCTAAATCTGCTTAATATTTGCAGGTTATCTGTGACGAGCAGTTTGACGAAGAATGGTATATTGATAGTGGCTGCTCGCGTCACATGACAGGAAGGAAGGAAGAACTGAGGAAGTTTCGGTCTCTCAAGGATGGTGGAATTGTGAAGTGCGGCAACAACTCATATGGAACTATCAAAGGCTATGGAATGATTACGAATGGTGATTTCTCGATAAGAAAGGTCGCATATGTTGAAGGGCTCCAACACAACCTTATCAGCGTATCACAGCTGGTAGTCGGAACTGGATTGAAGGTATCGTTTGATGATGAAGGCTCAGAAATAGTCGAGAAGAAGTCCAATAACATTTTGCTGAAATCGAAGCGAAAGGGGGAAATGTACCCTTTAAACCTCAACCCAATTCGAGGTAAACCAGCAGTTTGCTTACTTACGAAGGCTCACTCAGATGAAAGCTGGTTATGGCATCGAAGACTCTCTCATCTTAATTTCAAGGATATCAACAAGCTGGTTTTAGGAGATCATGTTCGAGGTCTTCCAGTTCTCAAATTCGACAAAGAACATCTATGTGCAGCCTGTGAAATGGGAAAGCAGAGTAGACAAAGTCATCTTTCTATTATCAACACAAAGGTGATAGAACCGTTGGAGCTGTTACATATCGATCTGTGTGGTCCCTCTTCTATTGAAAGTATTGGTGGAAACAAGTATATTCTGGTTATAGTGGACGATTTCTCTCGGTTCACATGGGTGTTTTTCCTGAAGCAAAAATCTAAGGCTACTCCAAAGCTCAAGCTCTTCATAAAGCAGGTAGAAATTCAACTGAGGAAAGTTGTTCGTAACGTAAGAAGTGACAACGGCTTGGAATTCAAGAACAAAGATTTTGAAGATTTTCTTGCTGAGAAGGGAACGACTCATAATTTCTCAGCCCCATATACTCCACAGCAGAATGGAATCGTTGAAAGGCGAAACCGATCTCTGTGTGAAGCAGCTCGAACGATCTTATGCTTCGCATCCTTGCCTTTATATTTCTGGGCTGATGCAATTGTTGCTGCTTGTTATACTCAGAACAGATCGTATCTAAACAAGCGATTCTCTATCACTCCTTACGAGATCTTGAACAATCGCAAACCGAATGTGAAATTCTTCCATGTGTTCGGTTCAAGATGCTTCGTCTTCAACTCTAAAGAGAATCGAAACAAGTTTGATGCTAAGGCTGATGAAGGAATATTCTTAGGTTACTCCCTGAATTCTAAGGCATATAGAGTTCTAAACAAGCGCTCTAAGAAGATTGAAGAAACATACTATGTCACTTTTGACGATAGCTATGTTAAGAAGATGAAGACAACCGAAGGTTCAATGCAGGAAATCTTTCCAAAGACCAGTCAAGTTACAGCTTCTATTTCAAATCTTTTCGAGCAATATATGCTTCTTTTTGATGAGCCTCAAACGGCAATTGATTCTGAATCAAAGGCGAAAGACAACAAGGTTGATAGTCTAAAGCAAATCATCAACGATGTTGCTCAAAAGATGGCTGCTGATCAACCTAAAGCAACCGAGAGGCCAGACATAAGCGAACCTTCGAATGACCGTCCTTCTATCCAGGGGGAGGGTCCGTCTCTACAAGATGATCAAGGTTCTTCATTCCAGGGGAGAATTCAACGTCTCAATCATCAAGCTCTTCTGAAAGTCCAAACGAAGGAGAACATTCTAATCCCGATACTGAACAGGTGTCATCATTCGAGGGGGAGAACACAAATGTCAATGATGATGATATACTATCAGAATTGGAAGAAGAAATCAATGCAGAACAAGATCCCTCTTGTGATCCAAATTACCCACCTCTTATTAAATGGACCAAAGATCATCCACAAAGTCAAATCATTGGGGAATCTTCAGAAAAGGTGTTAACTCGATCACAGATCAAAGCGAAACAAGATGCTCTATTCTCTCACGTAGAGTTTTGCATCTTCAACTCCTTTGTTTCCAAAGTTGAACCAAAGACTGTTAATTCAGCACTTGATCATTCTGACTGGGTTCAAGCCATGCAAGATGAGTTAAATGAGTTTGAAAGAAACAAAGTATGGCGCCTTATTCCAACTCCAAAGGATGCTTCGGTTGTCGGTCTCAAATGGGTATTCAGAAACAAGATGGATAAGGAGGGGAACGTGATTCGTAACAAAGCTCGGTTGGTTGTGAAAGGCTACTGTCAGGAAGAAGGTATTGATTATGAAGAGACCTTCGCTCCTGTTGCAAGATTAGAGTCTGTTCGTATCTTTCTTGCCTATGTTGCACACAAAAACTTTGAAGTCTATCAGATGGACGTCAAGTGTGCCTTTCTCAACGGAGAACTTGAAGAAACTGTGTATGTTGAGCAACCGCCAGGTTTTGTGAACGAGAAGTATCCAGATCACTGTTACATACTTGACAAAGCGGTATATGGCCTAAAGCAGGCTCCCAGAGCATGGTATGAAACACTCACTCGATTCTTAAAAATGTCTAAATTCAAACAAGGTTCGGTTGACCCAACCTTCTTTCGAAAGAGAGAGGGTAACCACCTTATGATAGTCCAAATTTACGTTGATGACATCATCTTCGGCTCCACAAATCCCAGCTTAACAGCTGAATTCAGAAAGTTGATGGAAACTAAATTTGAGATGAGCTCAATGGGTCCAATTAACTTTTTTCCTTGGTTTAAACATTAGACAGGGACCCGAAGGCATTTTTATCAATCAGGAGGCATACACAAAGACATTACTTGCTAAGTTTGGCATGATGGGAGACTCCAAAGTTAAAGTTCCAATGGCTTTTGGGACAAAGCTTACACCTTTGTTGGAGAAACCAGCCGCTGACATGACGCTCTATCGTCAAATGATTGGGTCTCTGATGTATCTCACAGCTAGTAGACCTGACATCATGTTTTCAGTCTGTTATTGTGCCAGATTTCAAGCTAACCCACGCGAACCTCATTTGCAAGCTGTGAAAAACATCTTTCGCTATCTGAAGCGAACCTCCTCTCTCAGTCTGTGGTATCCAGCCAACTCAGGATTCTTTGTCCAAGCGTTCTCAGATGCTGACTTAGGTGGTTGTGGATTAGATCGTAAAAGTACCATTGGAGGATGCCAAATTCTCGACGGTAAATTGGTTAGCTGGCAATCAAAGAAACAAACTTGTGTTTCTCTCTCCACTGCAGAAGCTGAATACATCGCTGCAGCATCATGTACATCTCAAGTTGTATGGATACAAAGTCAGCTTAGAGATTACGGGCTGAACATGAAGAAAATCCCACTATATTGCGACTCTGAAAGTGCAATTAGGATTTGCCACAACCCAGTGCAACACTCGAAGACTAAACATATAGCACTGAGGTATCACTTTATCAAAGATCACGTGGAAGATGGCAACGTGGAAATTCATTTCATAAGGACAACTGATCAACTGGCAGATATATTCACTAAGGTAAGAAGCGAAATAGAGCGAACCGAAATGAACCGAACGTTCGATCTATTTCGGGTTCGGTCTATTTCGGGTGAAGCTTGACCATGAACCGAAATGAACCGAGCGTTCGGTCTATTTCGGGTTCGGTCCTTCTGAATTTCTTCGCTTCTTTTTCTTATCAAGGCATTTTGATTGTATTCCTTTGTACATTCTTTTAAATACTTCTTTTTATATTCATAAAATCCAAAAATATTTCTCTTTTTCGTTCAATTGAACAATTTTCACAAAATACAAAAATATTTTTCGTTTTAATCTAATGATTTCTTTTGCATAAGTGTCACTCTCGATGATGAAGATCCAGAAGGTATAATTTCTTTTCTATACACATTCTACGTGTCCCTAGAAGCATGCTGTTGCATGTTGACTAAAGCCTCGACAGATTTTGAGTGAAGCCTTAATAACATGATACATACAAATCATGTTTTCCCAAGCTAGGCTGCTATATTCACTCTAATCATGAGCTACCTTACTCTACTCATATTGAGCTTAGAGTTTTCTGCTTAGTCCTTCTTTTATAGCAGAGGTACATTTGTTTCTCATACCACCTCTATCATTTTTCTTCATCACACTTCATCTCACCAATATAACCCTTGAGACTCTCAGAATTTACCACTGAGGTTTATGGTTATACAAAAATCTGTGTTAATGATCTTAGTTTCGTGTCACTATGTACTAAGTGAAACCCACCATTCAACACCATTAATGAATTGACGGTACATGATCACTATGTTACAAATTTTAAATGAAATCTCTTTTTATTTTGAGTGATTCTTCTGAAAATTTCTATTACCAATAACTTTTCTTCCCCAAGGATCCAGTTAATTTTTTTTTGGGATTTCTCACCTATCCAACAGTCAATACATATCTTCCCTACCTACTTGTTCAACAGATCACATTGATCTCACAAGTACTTCGTTCAGTTTCGGTCTTATATCAAGTATCGAAATCATGAATTGAAGCGAAAGCCACCCTTTATAAGCTTTAATTAAAAAGATGCCTTTCAATACTTCTTAACAAGTTATTGATCGTTATTCAATGGGAAACTACACAAGCACTTTTAAGTCTCTCTTGACTTTGAAGGAAGAGATTCGTGCCCAGAATCAATTGCTTTATGTCTCAACAAGACATCACCACTACCCACAAAATGTTTGCTTCATTTCTTTATCTTTTACACTCTATGCACGAAAATCTTTGATTTTCCAAAATCTGGTTCCATTAATAATGCTCTACTTGTTCCAGCCTCGTTTCTAAAAGTATTCCAATGATCGATAAAGTTAAAAGGCAATGACGATTCATGTGAAATATGGGGTGACGTTTGGGATAAAGTTAAGGCTGACTCAGCAGTTATCCAATCGTTTTGACGATTTGAAAAAGCACTTTTTATGGAATGGCGTGTAAAAAGGAAACGTCCTTTCTCTTTCCTGCGTCATCATCGGGTATGACAACTGTTCACTCCGTCACATCAGGCATGGTTTCAAATAAATCCAAGATATCAGCCGGATTTTTCTCTCTCCTACAAGTACGTATAAAAGGATCAGGCACGCTCCACTTTACCCTTTTATCACTTACATACTCTCTCAAAGGCAAAGAGCGATTTCTCTCACTGTTCACCTTCTTCCTCTCAAAGCTTCAACAATGGCAGACTCCTCTTCAGTTCACGACACATGTTCACCACACCCTCCTCACCATCAAACCTCAACAAAACCTGATCATCGATCTCACTCCTTTCATCTATGAACCCTACATGTTGTATGTCGTTGAGTGTCTCAAATACTCGCCTCTTGTCGACGCTCTGTCAAAAGTCGAAGTTGTTCCCATGTCCTGCCTCTTACTCATCTATTCAACTGCCTACTACGACAAGGTTGCTGAGAGGATTCACTTTGAAATCCACAATGAGAAGACTTCCATCTCCAAGAACCGCTTATGTGCCCTAATTGGTCTCTCTCAAGAACCAACTTTGGTAAACCCTGAATCGATCACTACTGGTCAACTGTTCTCAATGTTTTATCAAATGGGGTACACTGAAACCCTAGCCACCATTACCAAGTTCAAGAACTCCTGCCTTCCTCCTCAATGGAACGGCCTATTCACTCTATTGTTCAAAGGACTTTCTGAGCGAAGCGCCGGCTCAGATGGAGAAAGCAAGTCATTTATGACTGTGCTTTATGGTCTATATCACGGGATAGATTTGGATTATGGAACCATCATCTGGCAACAACTGGTTCAAAGCTTGGTTTCTTCATCAAGACACTCAGAGATCTCCTGTGGGAGGTTCTGGCCCATCATCACCAAATGGGCTATGGATCGTCTCCACGTTCCAATCATGGCGGACTCTCTTCTCTCCTCCATCGCCACCTTTCACACCACCAAGATAATCGTCACTGATCCCACCAAGTACTCCTTCATTGGATCAATCCCTGACACCATGCTTGCCTGTGTGTCTGCAGCAAGCAATGTTCTGCAACAATACAGGGAAATTCCTTCTTCGGGTCCAAGGGAGCTCACGCCAGCTATGGTTCGCTCCATTGAAGAGGCTGATAAGCCAGCAAAGAGGGGAAAGCAAACCGCAACCCAGAAAGAAGGGAATGTCGCTAAACCAACCAAGGGTCAAACCCCCAAGAAGTGAAAATCAGACAAGGCTGCTCCTTCACAGCCTAAGAAGAAGCAACAGAAGAAGCCTGTTCGGAGACTCATACTCCAATCTTCAAGCGATTCAGACTCAGAGTATGTTCCTCCCCAAAACAAATCTACTGCTCCTTCAGATTCTGAAAGCGAAAGCTCTGATGATGAGGCTTCGGGTCGTGGTGATACCCCGCCTCGCTCGCCTACCCCAGAAATTCCCGTTCGCTCCCAACCTCCTTCTCCTCCACCCGTTACCGTCCCAATATCCATCCCTCCAATATTTTCTATCCCTACCTCTCAACCATCAACCACTATTCCCATCCCTGCTCCAATCTTCACAGACACTACCACTACCACCACTACTACAGGGGCTCATTCTACAGCTCCCACCCCACCTGTTACAACCGAACCACCTGTTACAACCGAACCACCAGTAACAACCGAACCTCCTACCACTACCAAACCCTTATCACCTACCCCATCCACTGACACCACCCCAGTTCTAGGCGGTGAGGACTTGGAATTTAATTCCACTTATTTCAGTCCTTACCGTGTACAAAGTGATGAAGACGACGATGCACCTGTTACCAAGCGCCATTTAAAGGCTGTTACTGACAAACCTGATCAGCTTCTTTCCTCTTCATCCACTGGTGCTTACTCCGATGCTGCTCTGAAGTCGTTATTCTCTTCTATTGTCAAAGAGCACGATGCATCTCTCTCTGCTGCAGCAAAGGCCATTGATGCCTCCAGTTCCCAATGTCAGAAGGCCTCGCTTGCTGTTGAGGCCTCAACGAAAGAATGCAAGGATGCGACCGCAAAAGTCGAAAAACTAATTTCTGAGGCTCAATTATTCCTCGACTCTTTACAAGCTGCTGCTCAAAAGAATGCTCAGACAGTGAATGTTTCTGTCGATAATCTCCAGCGCTCTCTTGAAACCGAACGGTCTAATCTTGAAGCCGCTCGACGGGCCATTGAAGCTGCTAATGAAAAACTCCATGGTAATGTTAAGGACCGTCTGACTCAGCTGGAAGCCGAACTGGCTGTCGAAAATCGTATCATGGATGAGCTCGACAAAAGAACCTCTCAGCTAAAGATGCAGAACCTCAAGCTTCGCACTGCCACAGCTGAACTCAATGATTTGAAATCTGAGAGGGAGGTTATACGAAGTTCTGCTGGCGATGTTCACTCCATTTTACTTCACCTCCTTGAAGCCCATGATCCCATCATAACCATTACCATCCGAAGGCATTTGGCTGACAAACTCAGGCCTGCATTGGACATCCTTAGTCGTATTGAGGGTGTTTCGGTGACTGGTGTCCAGCCGAAACAAGGGGGAGAGAAGGTAGCAAAAACTCAACCTCCACCCGAACCCACATCAACTGCTGCACCGAAGGTTAATGTAGCTTCGGTCAGCAAAAGGGATAAAAAGAAAAAGAAAATTGGAGAAGATGATGAAATTGATGATGATGATGATATTGAAGATACTTTCAGGGCAGATCCCACTAACCCTTTTCAGAAAACAAAATCGACTGATAAGGAGCTTGAAGAAAAGCTTATGAGGGAATCGGTTGAGCTTGAACGTGAGCGGAAAGAAAAGGAGCTCTTGGAGAAAAAGAAGTCGCTCTTTCCTGAATGGACCATCACTTCGCTCCAGAGAGAAGCAATTGATGAACCGAGTACTCATTGGCTCGAACCTGTAATGTCGTTCGGCCTTGAAAACTCGAAGGACGCTCAGTTTGATATGCCAATCACTCAAAAGGCATTTGTCTTCCATTGCTTCAACTCCACTGTTCCTATTCCTTCTCCGGACCCGAAGGTAGATCGGGATCTGTTGGAGTTTTATCTGGAATTCGCTCAGCCACAGTACCTAACATGGAGCTTACAGAAAATCACAACTGTCAAGGTTCTGAAGCCCTACTCAGCCGGGAAATTTGTCAACGTCAAATTCAAAGTGACTCGTGGCTCTGATGGCTCAGTTCACAACTTCACTCTTGATGATCTACCAAACCTCAATCCCCACGACTGGATACTCTTCAACAATATCTTGCTGTCAAATCCACAGGAGTATCAGCCGATCATTGACCATGTCAAGCGAATGCTTGTATGCTACATTCACGAAGTAGCGAAAATGGACCAAGAGATCGCCTCTGCCATTCACAAGCGAACCACGATCAAACCGATGGGCAGAGCAGGTGATGTCAATACAATGGTCAAGGGAAAAATTGACTCAAAGTATCACACAGTGATGTTTATCAGAGGCGAAGGTCAGAAATGCCTATTCGCTCTTGTTGACAAACACCTCTTCTCAACTACTTGCTTGGAGCACATTTTGGAGATTATTCAGAGGTGTAGTCAGAATACAGCAGCCGACAAGAAGATGTTTACTGATATGCTGAGATAGTACATTCAATTTCGGCAGACACTTCTTGCAATCATCCCTCGGTTGTTTAAGGTTGTCAAGACTGTGAAGCCTACTCAAAGGAAATGATCTCTCGCCTCATTTGACGCAAAGGGGGAGATTGTTGGGCTTATAGTGTTGCGTCATGGGCTCGGTCCTTATCCCAGTTTTGGTTGCCGGTTTGGGCCTGTCCAACCGTGCATGTTTTATTCTAGGGTTTAGTATTTAAGCTGCATGCATGCAGTCTTTGTGTTTAACGCTTTCATTATTTTTTTCTCATTGAGTTTTTGTAAACCCTAGCTCGCCTCTACAGTGGAAGTTCTTCATCGAGCTCTGCTGAGGCGTGACTATATTTTGAATCATAAGCATAACGTTGATTCCATACTGTGTTCATATTATTATTGTGTTTGTTTTGTTTGATCTTCATATTTTTCCTGTAAAACATCTAATCGATCTGAGATTTATTCTCATCACCTAGAATAACCAAACTAGTTGAGATCTTCTGTGACAACGAGCGTGCAGTTGCTTTGGCTAAAGAACCTCAAGATCACAAGCGCACGAGGCATATTAATAGAATCTTCCACTATATCAGGAAACTAGTTGAAGAAGGAGACATCATTATGAGCAGATTTCCATCAGAAGATAATCCAACTGATACACTCACTAAACCATTATCACATATTAAGCATGATGCTCATACTAGGTTTATTGTCATTGGTTTTTCTAGTAAATTGGTTTGATTACATAATTTATAGTTTGAACATATGAAATATATTGGATATTTTGATTTAGTGATTATTAATAAATAAATTGTTATGTTTATTCATATTATCTGTGTTCCTACTTTTGCATGTTTAGAACAACTTCCAAAATAATTTTATTATTCAAACTTCCAAAAACAGTCTTACTCTTGGGAGACAGTAATAAACTAAGATTGTCATAGTATTAGTAGACTGTTCATAGGGATGGACATAGCATAACCCTAAGACCTATATTTATGAGTACCTGGAAATGGAGATTGTAAGTATTGGAGTAACCACACTTAAAGATTACTTCATGGTTCATGTCATGAGTAAATTAATATGGCTGAATTTAAAATTCTTCAAAGGGAGATACATGAGGTCCTGTTCTACAATCTGTTGAGTCTTGGTTTTACTCCAACATTGTCCATAACTGGCAGCCATACAAGGTTTCACTAGATATTGCATGAGTAATAGTACTAACCCATGTAGTCAAATTTTATTTGATCCTACTATCATAAATGGAGAACCAGATATCTCTAGTCCCCTCTTTGATTTGGTGTTGACAACAAAAATGCTTGGCCAAGCTGAGACTAAGTTGATTATATTCAATAGTTAGTCTGAATGTCACCACAAGTCGGAATCGGGAAACAAAAACTTGAACCATGAGATTGACCTTAGATCCATGTCTCTCTAGTTCATACTAAGATATCATGAAGATAAAAGGAATTTGAAGTTATCCGTCTTAGGGTTGTTTATTGCAAAGTTGTTATACATATAGTAGTTGCATTGGACTGCCACTCACTAATGTCTCTAGTAAGTATTGCATCAATTAATTGTTGATGCCTAAGTGCAAATGAGAGATGATGGAGATTAGTTCCCATAGTCATAACAAATCCCTATAATATTACTATAAATAACAATGTCCTTTTAGGTTACACACAAGAACAAAATAAAGCAGAGCTGAAAATATATTTATTTTAGGGACTTATTTTGTTAATTAATTAATACTTTGATTAATTAATAGTAAATATTTGAATATGGACTATTCCATAATGATTTGAAATCATTAGATAATTATAATTAGATTTAGAAATTATCTCTATGGTTTCAAATCTCCCCTATAAATAGAGGGCTCCAAATCCGCATTTAGAGTGTGTGAAATAAACCTTCCAGTCATAAAATCTCGAAACCCTCAAAAACCTTGAATCACATGAAACCCAGTTCCCATGATGTAGACACCGAACTGTCACGACGTTGCGATACATAGATTCATTTTTCACGAATTTTCTTAAGGTAGAAGTTCAAAGGTGGTTTGGATATGTTAGTGTTTTACGTCTTAGGTGCAATTACATAAGAGGAACTCTACATTGAGTTATTTAGTCCAATCAACTAGCTTGTCAAAAGAAGAAACCTATAAAAAAAAATCAAAGGTATGTTTTTCCTACTTTGTTATCAAAGTTTCATAGATTAGTTGAATTGGATCTATTTGGTCTTGAGTTTTTTATCATAATTGTTTATGTTTTCACTACCCAATTCTTGATCTCTATGAGCCTCGAAACCCATCAATCGTTTCCCAATTACAAGAAGGAATAAATAAACTTTGACTACATAGTTTTTGTCTACTCGTCTAATAATACATGGACATACCCTTCATGACTACCATTTATGGATAGTGTTGGAGTAGAGTAATGCATAACAAATTTTTAAAAAAAAAACATATGCATCTCGTCTTGAAGAATAAAAGATATTTTCATCTTAGAATTACTCGTGCCTAGATCCATGAAGTAATATCTATGTGTGGGTTGTTCCAATACTTAAAATCTCTATTTTAAGTAGTCAAGAGTCTTAGAGAAATCTCAGTTGCAGTGTCCAATCTATATAGCCAATCAACTAATGCTCATGACAGTCTTAAAATCACTCACTCACTTCCCAAAGTGTGACCGACTGTGCAGGTTCAAATTTAAAGTTTTGGAAGTGGGTTCAAAACATGCAAAAATGAAACAACATATGAATTAACACAACTTTGATAGAAACATAAGCTTGTATTAAGTCACAACGAAATAAACATCAAAATAGTTACAACTCATGCTATTAAATGATTCAAAGCAATTCAAATAATTTTAGTTTTTTCAAGTTTGTTTATAAACTTACAAAATACCATATTAGAATTACAATAAGATTAAATAAATAAAAGTAAAAATTTCATAAATGGTCTTTATGGTTTTAAAATTGTCCCCAAACAGTCCTTATTAAAACTTTTTTGCACTAATGGTCCCTTTCGACCAAACTTAGCACACCAATGGTCCTTATGACTAATACCGTTACTTTTTCTGTTAAATATAAATGAAAGACTATACTACCCCTATCTTCTTTTAGGGTAAATTACATGAATGATCCTTTTTAATTAATTATTTATTTTATTTATTATTATATAAAATAAATATAAAAAGAAAAAGAAAATAACCTAAACATGATAAAAAAAACTAATCCTTCCCGAATCCCACTTTATACTCCACATTCCTTCCACATCGACAATTCCACCTCCGACTATCTCTCGTCTGCCTCTCCCATCCCCCTAACCTTGTCAGCACCTTCTCTCTCTAACGTCCTGGATGAGTGTAGAGTTGTTGTCCTATAAAACCCTTTTACTCTATTATGAAATCAATGTAGAAGGTTAATGGTGTTGTTTCTAAAAATGTTGAAGAAAAATCGATGGTGATTATGTTTAATCCCTATAACTTGGTAGAAAATAAATCAATATTCCGATCTTTAAAGAATTTGTGAATCCAATAAGCACATGGTCAGCGGAAACCCTGATGTAACGCTCGGTTTCAGGTATGAATTTAACTTGGTAATTTTTGAAGTATTTGATTGGATTCGGTGTGGTGAATGGATCACAATGACATGGCATCTCTGCATGAAATGTGTGTTCCATTTGGGTCACCACAACATAGGAATGTATCGTCCACGACATTGTGACGGCTGGATAGTAAAACCCTAATTTTTCGAGCTTAAGGCCTATTTAAAGGAAGTGATGGCTAGGGTTTCCTCAACCCTCAGTCTCCATCACCTGCAAAAAATTTTCTTGAGAAAACCCTAGCCTATTTTCAAGCTTTGAGCTCATTTTTGTGTCTTTGGTTCACTTTAAAGGAATAAGAAGGAAGTTTTAGTGCAAGGATCAAGCAAGAAACTCCTCTCCATCTTTGGAATCACTCTATAGATCCTTTTTAAGACATCAAGACTTGATCTTTTATGTTCCTTCTTAGTAGATCTAGGTTTTGGTTGCATTTTTGGTTCATAGTTGTGATTGGAATGGTTCTATAAGATAAAGTTTGCAACTTTATAGCTCATATCGGTCCCTTGGTCATTATATCTTCTAGATCTAGAAGTTGAATGAGTTTTAAGAGCCATGCATGAGATTTAGTCCATTTTTATCATCTTTTTACCTAGTTGGGTGAAGGAAATGCATAGGTCATGCATGTCCATAAAGTTTGTATTTTTATGAACCATCAGGGTCCCAAGAAGCTTACTGGAAAATATGAAGAAAAGGCTTAACAAATTAAGGAGTAAATCCATTAAGCTATCCAAGTGCAGTAGCAATGATGTGGCAAGATGGGTGCCAAGATGTGGCGATGGTGGACTTCACGTCTGGATGCTGCCACAACGTGGTGGTGGATTTTGGATCGCAATTGAGTTGATTGGCCACGACGTGGCCATGGGTTGGCCATAACGTGGAGGCTAGTTGGAGTTGACTTTGACCTAGTTTGAATTTAAATCAAATTGCCAGTTTTATAAGGTGGACTAAAGGTTTACCTGGTATGTTTCAGTAGGAGGTGTGTATCATCTGCTTTTTAACTATATGAGCTTGTTAGATGTCGAGTGCATTGTAAGGTGAATCTTCTCACTATACTATGTAGGATGTTAGATTGGCTTTGTGACTCTTGCATCAAAGATTGTGGTTGGATCACAACACTTGTATGAAAGATTGTGATTAGATCACAACACTTGTATGAAATACTATGGTTGGATCACAACACTTGTATGAAAAACTATGGTTGGATCACAACACTTGTATGGAAGACCATGGTTGGATCATGGCAGGAAAGATTGCAGTTGCGATGTAGTAACGGAAGTGATTGTAAGACTATGGTTGGATCATAGCCTTCACATGGTTTGAATAGATACCCCTAGGGTTGGGCCCACTAGTATGTATGGTATTTGGTACTTCGGGTAACCCACTAAGCTTTGTGCTTACGGTTTTATGTTTAAATGTTTTAGGTACATATGTTTCCAAAGGGAATGGCCCGACATAATTGCATCGTATCCACTAGAAGTTTCTGCACTTATGATTTTGTTATTACTCTTGTGTTATTTTGAAACACTATTGATACTATGATTGTCTTTTCGAAGTAAAGAATGAATGTTTTGGTTGAATTAAAAATGAAATTCTTACCTTTTATTTTTGGGACGTTACAAGTTGGTATCAGGGCCTTGGTTTGAGGGATTCGAGCACACTCTTGGGTGTGTCTGAACTCAGACTAAGGAATTAATAAAATCTTTTAAAAAGAAAACAATTTTATGAAAAGGTTTTTACAAAGAAAGGGGTGTGATGTGTGTAATCAGTCGAGCTCAAGTAAGTGATTCCCAAAATACCCATACATGAATGTTCTCTTTTACTATGCTATTATGTGAATTGCATGCTAGATTAGGGCTAAGGATATGCTCAGAATTGCATGATAGAATGCCTATTTAGGAGAGATGCCTTTTATGTAGGCTAAGGATCTTCAGGAATTGCATGTGAGGATTTCCTGATCTTTATGATGCCTTATTGACAGTCGGTTTTACTGCTCGAATGTTGCTTGCTTTTTGCTATGTGAGGCCTATATTGAAGTTAATTAACTATTAAGATAATATCTCGGGTTGCATGTCATAGAGATTAAATAGTTTTAGAATGCTTGATTTTGCTCAATTGCATCTCTTGTTTCAGTCTAACCGTTGTAGTGCAAGAACATTCAGTCAAAAGATTGTTTAATTTTTGTTGCATGTGATTGTATTCGTAAGATAGTTAGTTGACAACGGTCGAAGTTTCCTGTGTAGATGAGAGCAGAGTGATTTAGGGTTCCTAGTTCATTAGGAACAATGTTAGAACATGTTGGTAGAGGAAGTGGGATCCTAGGAGAGCCTAGGAAGTACCTTGGTACGTTGTGTGAGCTATGGACCTAATATATATATATATATATATATATATATATATATATATATATATATATATATATATATATATATATATATATATATATATATAGAAAGTACACGTCGTCCCGATCCCAAAAATATAATTTCATCGAAATCTGAATCCGTATGAATTATATATAATTTTTATAAGATATAAAAGTCAGCCGCGCACAAGGAATGTGTGACGTAAAAAGCTACAAAGAGAATGGTTGACTTTTAGCTAATGCCACCAAAAAGAAAATCGTAGTACTCCTTAACATAGGAACTTTGAGAAAAAAGAATGTCAAAAATGGAGTCCGTATGAGAGAGTTATGATTTTAGCAAAATCATAATATGGACGAAAAATAAAGTCAAAATTAGCTGACGGAGTCTAAACGAAAGTTTTAGATCTCATCGATAGCTACGTGTGTGTATATATCATTAGAAATGTATCGACGATGCGGTCTTTATAAGACTAGTGTTGAGTACTTTCGACATTAGTTTAGTACAAATATCATTAAATCTATTTAAAATAGTATTATAAATGGGTGTTTAGTCGTTTAAATAACTATAAGTTCATTTAAGTAACTATAGAGGGTGGTTTTTGAAAAATTCAATTGCTATAAATAAGAGGCTCTAAGCTCTCATATTTCTTGCACCATTCTCTTGATTCAAGAGTTTTTCTCTTCTTATCCCCGAGCATTTCGGTCCCTCGTGATTCGACTTCTCTTACTGTAGTTTTAGTATAGCAAGGTGAGCGCAGAAGCGCTACAATAATATTTTTAGAAAAAAAAAGATTCAACAACGAAGTTCTGACCACGGAGTCCTAAGTTTTCGCTAGAAACCTGGTAAGTTGAGCTACCCTTATTACGCTTTAAGTGTAACTTATGTTTAAATTCATTATCGTTATTATAAACCTATAAACAAGATTTATCAGTGATTCCAAGTCATTATACTGATTGGTCTACTTACGGGAGAGGTGCCTAGAATGGTCATGTTGGCTTGGTTGTTGGATTTCAGAAAGGCTATACGCCGAAATGGTCCTGCCTCCCAACTGTCCTACCTGGCTGATCCTTACTTGATAGATCATGAAAGTAGAATTTGAGTTAACGATGAATCTATATTTATAATTAGTTTCAATAAATATTTGATTAAAAGTTAGTGATAATAATACTAGGTTTTGTCAACGGAAAAGACAATTGTTAGAAGCGAAGCGCTGCCCAAATTTTGAGTCATCATTTTAACAAGTGAGTGCATAGTTACTTTCATCTTACACATAGATATGAAGTATTTAATATAAATTACTTGTTATATGTGCCTATTATCATTGTTCCTGATATCTATGTTAGATGAACAATTTATACATGTTTTACTTGATTTAAATTGTATATGTATTTTATACCTATAATTATATTGGGTAAAGATGGGTAGATGATATGAATGATGAAAGATGAAATAAATGATGAGAGGTCTCAATGTTCTAGCTAATCCAGTTATCTAGCGGAATATAGATGACGATCATGGACTATTCTAGACAGTTCAGTGGAACATTGGCAGGCTCGCAACCTGTAGGTGTTTTTTGAACTACGTGTTCACCATGTGTACTCCATCCCCCTCATGATTGCCTTACTGACATATATTGCTGAGGAATCTCGTAAGCAGTATTGTCTTCCCGGTGATGATTCGTAGGATAGGTCCCTTAAATTAGATGTCTTAGGGACAGAAAGTGAGGATAACAGGAATGGGTAATCAGGTTGAATGACTTGATGAAATTAAAGAACTTAATTATTGTGGGTTGAAAACCCTATGTGCTCACCAGGCTCCCAAGCCTGACCCACTCAGTTTCTTGTATTACAGTTAGTGGCATAAGAGCACAAGTGTGATGATCAGATGAGAGATCTTTGGATCATAGGCCATTAGAATAATAGATGTTTGTAAGGCCTGTACTATTTCTGTTTATGCTTATGTTCAGTATTGACGAAGACATCCCAACATTTTTAATATAATTAAAATACATTTCTTTGGAAATGTTTTGATAATACCTTTATCATATTTTTGGGAACAAATTCCGCAATATTATTCCTCAAAAAGATACTCTGATTTTTAAATAAAGCATAAACAAATTGGTCTTTTCTGGCCGTGAAAATGGGGATGACACAATATAGTCATAGGGGAGTGACTTAGAGGATTTGGGATGATTTCTGAGGAAGGTACAGATAAGTGTGGAAGATAGTATTGGGCCCATACTATTGAAAGCAAAATATTTGTACTCGAATCAAAGTAAATCACAAAGATACTATGTAACACACGTTTTCCAGAATGGATCATTTTAGGGCATTATGGAGTTAAAAGCTTGGTTTTTGGGAAAACCGGATGTCACGACGTAACCATAGAGAGGTCACGACATGACAAGAGAAAGTGAAGAAAACGTATTGGGACTGTGGTCACAATGTGACACATAGGTGGTCACAACATGAGGAAGGTTGCAGCCCATGATCTTTTGGGGTTTCCTTCGTATTTAAACCCAATTAACTTGGTTTTAGGATTCATCACCAGCCTCCATCACCCTCAAACCTTAGAAAACCTTAACCCTAATCCCTCTTGGTGGTTCTTGATCCATTTTGGTGCCTTTGGTAGCTTATAGAAGAAGAAAAAGGTGTTCTAGAGTGTTAATCCAGCAAGGAAACCTCCCAATCATCCTCTTGTGTACATTTTGGGCCTTTGTAAGGGTCCAAGATTCAAACTTTATGCTTCTAGGTTGCTAGATCTAAGTCCTTTTCCCTTTATCTTCAAGTTTGAGCAAGTTGAAGCAATGGGATTCCATAAAGTTGGCAGCTTTATGGATCCTTGAAGCCTTTTGAGTGTTATTTGGTTCAGATCTGGAATTTGGTTGTGAATTGGGAACCTTGCATGGGTTTTTGGATTATTTTATTGTCCTTTGACCTGGATTGGATAGAGTCATGCATGGAGCATGCATCTCCATAAAGTTATCATTTGTATGAACCTTTGGAGTCCCTTATGGATTTATGGAAAGTGGAAGTGGAAGACTTAATGGATTAAGGACTCAAATCATTAAATGGTTGTCTCAAACTACGGTCACGATGTGACAATGAGGATTTCACGACATGACCGAGGACGTGTAAGTCCCTAATCTGCTTGTGTATCAATCAGATCCGTTTGATGGTGCGGAATCCCAATCAAACGGATGATGTCAGATCAAAATAGAAGAGAAGGAGAAGGAGAAGAAAAGGATGATGAATTTTGAATGTATTGATTAGAATGAAGTTCCCTTACACAAGATTCACACACTTACACACACTAAAACTCCTCTCTTCTCTCTATTCCGTACACTCCTTTTCTGTTCATCAATCTGTTCCTCACACCCCTCACCCCTATATATACATGAGAAACATGGGCCGTAAATGGGTTTACGGCTGTAAATGGGTTTACGGTCGTAAACACCCATTGGGCCGTAAACAGGGTTTACGGCCGTAAACCTGTTTACGGCCGTAAACACCCACCTGGCCGTAAACCTGACCGTAAACTCATAAAATATTACATAAAAATACAATTGCGCAGAAAAGCAAAGTATAAACCATAATTTTGACCCAACAATCTCCCCCTTGGTTTATAGCTTTCTTTTCTTAATTGACCCAACAAGCTCCCCCTAAAAAGTAGCTGGCTTTTCTTGTCAATCTTCATTGGTAGCTTGGCTTCAGCATTAATCTTCAAATTCTTCACAACTTCAAGATGAACTTGATGAATCTTCAATGAATGACTTCATCTTGAGCAGTTGGGCATTTATTCAAGATTTGACATTGAACGCACATTGGGTGAGGAGACTTCTTGTACGCATTCTTAAAAGATAGCGCTTTCAGCTTGAGAATCTTCAGAGAGAACATCAGAGAGAACAAATCTTTTGGATCACTTCAGCAGGTTCAAGATAGCAGCAGACTGATTGAGGAGGCTTCAATCCAATCTGTCACATAATCTTCAATTTCAGCTTCACCTTGCTTCTGGGGTTGAAAGATGGAATGTCGAAAGAATAATCTTCATTTCTCGCTCATTCGAATGAGAATTCTTCGATGATCACGGATGAAGCCTTGGCTCAGAAATCTTCGACACAAACTTCCATGAGTTTCAACTTCACCTGAATTCACTTTTCAAGACAAAACAAAACTAAAAGAAAATTTAGCACACAAAATAAAACAAAAACAAAAATATTTTTGGATTTTTGATTTTTCTGAACAAGAAATAAAACAGAACTAAAAATATTTTTGGATTTTGAATTTTCTGATTTTTGTTTTTTTTTTTTTAATTTTTTTTAATTCTCCCCCTAAATTTTTTTTTGGGATCAAAGTTTTTAAACAGCCTTTATCCGTTTATCAGTACCTCTCCCTTCATGAATTGATCTGGTCAATCGCCGATATTGTGGTCCACTTAAACACGAGAGATTGTGAGAAAATTAGGACATACTATAAGTGACAAGACAATGTGATCCTAAGATCCTATGTAATATTCCTTAAGGACCATTCAGCTGACGGCGACCAAAGATATTGTTGTCCACCTAAATTAAGCAGCGAGATCTACAGACAACCTAGTGATTGTTCAATTTTAAATGTACTAGAACATGTTTCCCGCTTCCTGACATACCCCAATAATCAGGAACTTCCAAAGTACTCCTTACTTTAGGTGAGCAGACAATTATTATGAGAGAAGTTAGATTTAGAATGCATATGATATACACCCAGGTCGGATCTCTTCCAATCACGCAAAGGGTGAAACATATGACTAACTAAAGTTTTAGAGGGATTGAGAAGAAGAATGATGCATATACTGTGTACCAGGTCGGATTGTAAGTCACGCAAAGGAGACGGTATATGGCTAACAGATAGAAAGAATTGCATAAATAGAAGATGCATAGAGATAGAGTTGCATATGTTACAGTCCAGGTCGGATGTATTTCAATCACGCAGAGGAGGCAACATATGACTAACAGACAGAAAGAAAGAAAATAATCTTCTACAGACCTAATTTATCGGAATTCCCCAGTCACCCCATCAATACCGGAATTAAGGACAAAGTCTGTACATCGAGGAAGAGTTAAACCACGGTTCTAGATACAGATTATTTTAGTGTGACCGGTGGATTATCATGTACATCTCCCTGCTCAACCTATCTGAGCGTCGTATTTTCAGGCTAAATGGATCTATCTAGGTCAAGATTTTTCAAGTCTCTAGATTCCTTAAGTTCATCTATGCCTAGTCAAGTCCATTTTAAATCTTTCGTGCCTACCAGCGCATCGAACACAGAGCCTAGACAATTCAGATTCAGTCCCTTATACAGATTCAGATTGCCTGTTATCACATGATTATATCAATTCCCAAAACATCTCCCTCAAGCACATTTCATTAACACCATATTTTTGGATTTTCTGATTTTCTAATGTTTTTGGATATTTTAAACTTTTCTAATTTTTGTTTTGTTTTTATTTCTCCCCCTAAATTTGTGCATAGGAGAGAAACGAAAGTAAATGCGCAAATTTAAACTATCCTAAAACAAAAATTTGTCTTTGAAGCGAATCAGCATAAGAAAAACTCAAGAGTATAAAGAAGAAAACTCAAACCGTAAGTCACCGATTGAATTTGCATCCAGAAGGTCTGAGAACAGCACACATAATCTCATAACAGATCCGAAAATTCTTCATGTTATTAAGCACTAACCCCATGTGTGATCTCTTCTTTTCTTCCTTTCCCGCAAAGGACACATACTCCCAAACAAAGTTATGAATATTGTACAGTTGAGAGATGTCCCCTATCATGTGCCTGGAACAGCCACTACCAACAAACCGAAGTCTGATGATATGCCTCCATAGCTGTTCCGACACAGAGCGGGATCAGTTGGCCTTTGGAACCCAGTCCATTTTGAAACTGGATTGACCTTTTTCATCCTTGCATGGTACTCTCTCCCATGACATATCCTGTTCATCACAAACAGAAGATGAAGAAAAATTAGAATCGTTAGAAGATTTGGGAGAGTGAGCCTTTGGAACCCATTTGTAGTTGGGTTTGACCCATTTCTTTTTCGATCCGATGGGTGGCTCAGTACTTGCTTTTGATTTTGATGTCGGCCGTTGAGATGACTTTGACCTAACCGGTCTTTGTTTCACTGGAGCATCTCTTGGATTGGGCTTCTTAGCCGACATTCCCTTCTTGCCCTTGGGATTCGTATTCTTGGCCTTGTGGGTTTGATTCTTGGCCTTCTGCGCATTCCAGTCACCATTGTCTGAACGTGACCTTGAGGGGTTCCTTTTGAAGTATCTCCCTCTTGGCGCGTTCTGCCAGCCTTGTGCATAGTAGGGAACATATGCACGATTAGGACAATTTCTGGCAATGTGTCCAGGTGTTCCACAGTGAAAACAAGTCTTTTTCTTCACTGGGAAATTGTTTCTTCCTGCCCCTGGTGGCGTATCCTTTCCTTGTCTCTTATTTTCCCCACAAGCACAATTGCAGCAGGCACTCTGTTTCACTGGAATTGGTGGCCTGTATTTCTCAATAGCAGGTTGATCAGAAGCAGCTGAGTTCGAAGCAACAGATTCAGAGCTCAAGGAGATGTTGGTTTGTTCAATGGTGTTCTCCTTGTTCTCATCCTCTGCTACTTTACATGCACATGAAGTAGATGTGCTAGAAACAGGAACATCAGTATTTTCAAACAAATAATCAAATATGTCAAAAAAATTCAACTCAACATGATCCGATGCAGAAGCATCACAAGATGTATCATCAAATTTAACATCAGAAACAATAGAGTTTTCATTCGAAACAGAAACATCAGGTTCAGACTCAGTTTTGTTATCAGAAACAGATCCTTCAACTTCGTGCTTTGACTGATCTAAGGATTGATCTACAGGGGAAGTAGAAACGTTAGTACTTTCAACATTAATAAATCCTCCTGAAACAAAACCAGATGGCTTGCCATAAACCATGAATGGTTCGTTGGCAATCTCATCTTTAGACAAAGGTTGATACTGATATGTGTGATTATAAGGAGGAGGTACATTATCGTATCCTAAACTCTTCTGTTGGTTTCGTTTGAACTGCATGCAATGATCAATCATGTTGGCAACTACCTCGCTTGATCCATCAAATTTTCTAAAATCAAAATTTGCAGTATCAAATTGTCTCTTTAATGTATCAAGCTCAGTAGTTAACTCATCATTCAGTCTTTTGATATAATCATAAAGTTCACATTTTTCACTGTATTCTGTCTGAATTCTCTTAAAGTCCTTTATTTTGTCTCTAACTGGGCCTTTAGGGGTTTCTGTCCTTTCCTGAGTTGATATCTTTCATATCTAAGGTCCTCAACTTCTCTTTTTAATAAATCAATTTGTTCCCGAAGAAACTTAATCGTAGTTTTACAAGATGGATTATATGAAACTTCATTGACTGGAACGTTTGAAGAACTCTTTTTTTTTTAAATATGCCCTTTGACTAAAAACTCAAAAGTCAACCTCAAAATTCAAATTTAAAAAGTCAAACTCAAAAGTCAAACTTGGAAAGTCAAACTTAAACGTCAAACTTGAAAAGTCAAACCGAAAAGCTAAATTTGAAAATTTAAAAGTTAAACGAGAAAGTCAAAGTTTAAAGTCAAAGGTCAAGTTTTAAAAGTCAAAGTCAAAATTTTAAATAAAAAGTCAAAAATTAAACACTAAAATTTTTGGTTGAAATTGGAATTTAAAATGAAAAGAAATTGAATTTTGGGCTGAATTTGTCAAAATTTCGAAACTTGGATCGAAGAAAGACGCCTTTTGAATTAGATTTCGAAGGAATGAAGCAAGGTTCCTTGCTGGATGAGATGGTAAGGCGCCTGATTGATGAACCCAAGGTCGCAGGTTCGATCCCCGGCACCCCCAAATCCGCCTCTAATTTTTTTAATGTGCGAGGACGAAGACTGCTGCTTGCGAGGACGTGCAAGGGCGAGGTGCGAGGCTACTGAACGAGAAGGCGTGCGAACCGGAAACCCTGCTGGACCATACACGTGTGAGCCGTAAACTCGGAGGGCCGTAATCTCGGACCGCAAACTCCGGGGCCGTAAACCTCGGACCGTAAACCGGGGACCGTAAGCTCCGGGCCGTAAACCTCGGAAACCCTAGCTGCTGACCGTACACGCCGCCACCCCCTCGCTGGTTACGACCAAAAACAGCGTTTTTCACCCTTTTTGCTCCAAAACTCGATCAAAAACTCATTTTTATCCAAAACGCGAAGAACAAACCCCCTTATTTTGCCACGATCTATCCAAAAACACAAGAATCCTTCCAAAATAAGATCAAATCAGCTCCAGATCTGACAAAATTGACTGATACAATCCAAGCTCTGATACCAATTGTAAGTCCCTAATCTGCTTGTGTATCAATCAGATCCGTTTGATGGTGCGGAATCCCAATCAAACGGATGATGTCAGATCAAAATAGAAGAGAAGGAGAAGAAGAAGATGATGAATCTTGATTGTATTGATTAGAATGAAGTTCCCTTACACAAGATTCACACACTTACACACACTAAAACTCCTCTCTTCTCTCTATTCCGTACACTCCTTTTCTGTTCATCAATATGTTGCTCACACCCCTCACCCCTATATATACATGAGAAACATGGGCCGTAAATGGGTTTACGGCCATAAATGGGTTTACGGTCGTAAACACCCATTGGGCCGTAAACAGGGTTTACGGCCGTAAACCTGTTTACGGCCGTAAACACCCACCTGGCCGTAAACCTGACCGTAAACTCATAAAATATTACATAAAAATACAATTGCTCAGAAAATCAAAGTATAAACCATAATTTTGACCCAACAGGAGGATTCCACGACTATATTGTCATGTTATGCTCACAACGTGACCAATGAGGGTTCACGTCATGATACTTGCTGAGTGGGTTGTTCGTGACTGATGTGTGCATAATTAATTACATATTTAATGCATGTTTCTAATACTTTTAGCTACAATTATGTTTAATATGGAACAAAAGATACTTATTATGTTTAAATTTTTTTTTTCAACGGCGAAGGATTGCTCGGGAGCATACAAGGAACTGGAAGCATGAAACGGGAGCAAAAACAAAAGAAGAAAAGAAGTTTACTGAAGACCACGTCGTGGTGACATGACCATGACGTGGCAAATGGAATATTCACGATCATCATGCTGACTTGGCAGACACGGGATTTACTCGAAGACCACATTATGGCGGCGGTCAACCGCGACGTGGTGGCCAGATTTCCACAATTATAAAATCCCGAACATTAGTTCGAAATCAAGGGAAAGCATTCGGTTCTCATAGGTTAATTGCGACTAAGAACCCTTAGAAAACTAGAAGAAGGAATTCAACATTGATCTAGTTGGTTTTCTTATTATACTCATATCTAGATTATTTTACTTAGATCTATTGTGTTTTTCTGCTACAATGAGAGGCTAAACACCTTTTACTTCTGTCTAGTGAAGATGAACTTGATTCATATGTGTTGATTTCAATTATTGGATGATTATATTTGATTTAACTTGTGTTTGCTATATATATATATATATATATATATATATATATATATATATATATATATATATATATATATATATATAAACCCTAGCATGTTTTAGTTCTAGTTTATATTGCTTATAAATCAGATTTTGTGTGTTAATTGATCATATTAATTGCATGAATCTATCTTCTAATTGTTTATGATCATTAGATAATTAGAGCTAGGATTAATCATATCTTAGTTTAAGTAATTAAAGCTAGTAACCTTAACTGTTTTAAAGAGCATAATTAGTATTAATTTGTGCTTGGTTGCTTGAATTGATCATAGCAGAGTAACTCATATCATTCATAGTCCAATTGTGCTATTATCAATTTGGTGTTTAATTTGTGCATGATTATTGGTTTGTCATTCATAAATTGGTAGGTCTATATATTTGATCATAATAGTTAGTAAATTGGTAATCAGTGTAATCTATCCATTAGAAATCAACCATAGGAGAAAATGATCGGATTTAGGCAGAAGAATTATTTTAATTCTTGAAGTTACTTTGTTTTCATTTCTTGATTGCTTGTTTGGTGATATTAAGTTATTCTGATCTTGAAAAATCAGGAAAAAACCCCAAATCATAGTTTAGATGAAAATAGGAACACATTTGACCAAGGATTATGATTTGGATGAAAATGGGAACAAGAAAGCACAAGTGTTCTACTCAAGTGGTGACAAGTATGATGAAGATTGGAGGAAGCATAAGAAGGAGTGGTTGCCATATGAAGAATATAATAAGTAAAAGGATGAGAAGTATAGACAACCCGATAGAGATTTCTATCAAAAAGAGCAACCACCACCCGAAAAGAAGATGGATTTCGAGTCGGTACTTCATAGATTTATGGAAGCATCTGAAAAGAGACATGACACTATTGATGCTAATGTGAGAAATCATCAAGCTTCCATCAAGAACATAGAGACTCAACTTGGGAAATTGATCACACTTGTCAATGAAAGGTTACCACCTAAAAATTAAGACCTAAAGTCACAACCTCATGTCATGGCGATCTACACTGAAGAAGAGGTTCATTCTTAACCAATAAGGATCCATGAAGCAGCTATAATACATCCCAAGTAATGTTTGGAAGAAGAGAAGCCCGAGGTAAAAAGAGCAAAAAGTTAATCATTTTCTGTTGATTCACCACGTCGTGGTGATATAACCACATCTTGGTCTCAAGAAGAAGAATTTTTTTCTCTTCTTAAATCATATCAGCCACCTTTTCCATTCCCATCTCGAGCAATCAAACATTCTCTAGAGCCCGAACAAATGAAATTTATGGAACAAGTGCTCTCACTTTCGATTAACGCCTCATTCCTCAAATCAATGGTGAAACTTCCCAAGTTTACAAAAGATGTTATAAACAATAGAAAAGAGTTGGAAAAGGCCTCAACAATAGTTCTTAATGAGTTGTGTTCAGTCGTGATTATCAAAGGATTACCGATCAAGATGGGAGATCCAGGTCAACTCATATTGATGGGTTTTGAGCAATACATACAAATCATATGTGTGCATGCAACCCTAATGTTCCCGATCTATGTTTGTCTAATTGAACATACAATATTTTGATCAATTATTGGGAAACCCTAGAAGCATCTAGTAATCTTCGAAATTAACAACAAGAGAAAGAGGAAAACTAATCTTTGAATGTTATGTAGTAATAACAAACAATTCCTTTGTTGTTGTAGAAGCTTGAGAACTAGTGTAACACCTCTAATGGCTCACAAACACACTTGCAAGAGGATGATATGAGAGAGGGGGAGAAAGCTTTAGAATTTAGAATCTTCTTAGGGTTTGGAATGGTGGCCGAATTTAGGAGGGGTGAAGCTCTTTATATAGTTGTGATTGCTTAGAGCCAAAGCTAGGGTTTGCTGGAGGAAACCCTAATTTCTCAGCTTAGGCCTTAAGCAGCCCATGGAATCCATCCAAGGGGCCCTTGGACAAAATTTCTAGGGTCTTCCTAGAAGATTTCGTCCAACCCTTCTAGGAGGATCCAATAGCCCAATTTCACAACTATCAATAAATTGCCAAATAGCCCCTGCACTTTTAATCAATTCCTTTAATCCCAAAATTAATTTCAAATTAATTTGTGATTAAATATTAATTAAATAATGATTTCTAATTAATATATCATTTCCATAATATATTAATAAATCATTTATTTAAATTTATTAATCAAATAATAAATTCTTCATTTCTCTCAATCGGTCATCCTGTCTAGTTGCTAGTGTGAAGGCAACCCAAAAGGACTGTGCTACTATCAATTCAAGTACATACCAAATATAGTTATGGGCTTAAACACCTAATCCAACAGTCTCCCACTTAGATAACTCTAATAACTGTAACTTCAAGTATGACTTCAAAAATTGACTAGCAAATTGTAGCTCTCAAAGCCGTTGTCAAAATCTGACCCAGTCAGTTACGTTTCCTAAGATAAGTGATCATATAATCATCCGTTCTGCAAGATATCATGCTGACAAACGACATGGAACATAATCAATCTGATTGGACAATACTTTGTTTCTCGATTTCCGATTTGTAATGACAAAAAACTACTAATTGAACACATCAATTTAGTCCTGGTCGGGCTTGGCACTATAAATCAACTCCAAATCATCGAGAGGCCCAAGATATCGCTTTTCCCGTTAGGGCAAAAGGAACAGATAAACTTTGACTTATATGATTGCACTATTTACTCATCAAATCATGCACAACAATACGTTTTATAACATCAAGTTACTGATGCGTTTACGCATTATCAATGCACAACAAACTCATAAACAACAACTCATATATCTTCGTTTAAAGATTATAAGATATTATCATCTCAGAATTACTCATGATAAATTCCATAAAGTAATTCTCTGAGCATAGGTTAATCCAATACTCAAATTCCCCATTTCAAAAGTACTCATGAATACTGCAGCAAACCATTGTTATGCCTAAACCCTTAAACAATCTACAGTCTAATTCATGGCAGTCTTAATTCACAACTTACTTCCAAATTATGATCGACAGTGGATATTTGAATAATCTAATTATTCGGGAAGTAAAACATGCAAAATGAAACACAATGATAAACAATTGGCAAAAGATAGTAAACGATACTCATAAATAAATCTCCATTATTTAATCATCAAATGTCAATTACATTTATTTGTTACAAGTTTCTAAATATCTATCTAATCATTAAATCTAATATCATCCTTCAGACCAATGTTCCTCACATGATGAACATTCTTAACCCTACTAAGACCCTTTGTGAGGGGATCGTCAGGATTCTCTTCAGATGATGCCCTCTTTACGATGAGGTGTCCTTCTTCTACTCGATGTCTGATAAAGTGGTATTTTCTGTCGATATGTCTAGATCTGCCATGATCTCTTGGTTCCTTGGTTAAGGAAACCGCTCCTTCATTATCACAGAAAATCTCCATTGGCTCCTTTATGGCTGGCACAACTCCAAGGTCTCCGATGAAGTTCTTCAACCATATAGCATCCTTTAATGTTTCGCTCGCACCTATATACTCTTATTCACATGTAGAATCATCTACGGTCTCCTGTTTGGAATTTTTCCAAGTCACTGCTCCTCCATTAAGGGTAAACATCCAGCCAGATTGAGAACGGAAGTTATCTCTATCTATCTAAAAGTTGGCGTCACTATACCCAGTAACTCTCAAGTCATGACTGCCACCAAGTACAAGGACCCAGTCCTTAGTTCTTCGCTGATACTTAAGAATGTTATTGACTGCTATCCAATATGCTTTACCCGAGTTTCCCTGATATGGACTAACCATGCTCAAAGCAAAAACCACGTCAGGGTGAGTACATGTCATAGCATACATGATCGATCCAACGGCGGAAGAATATGGAACTCGACTTATTTATGCTATCTCTGCATTAGTACTTGGACTCTGAGTCTTACTCAGTTTGGTTTTTCTCTGGATAGGCAATTCTCCTTTCTTGGAATTTTCCATGCTAAAACGCTTTATCACCTTATCCAAATATGTATTCTGACTAAGTCAAATTAGTCTTTTACTCCTATTTCTCAAAATCCTTATCCCTATGATATAGGCAGCATCTCCCAGATCCTTCATAGCGAAACAATTTCCAAGCCAAGACTTAACTTCTTGCAGAGCTGGAATGTCGTTTCCTATAAGGAGTATGCCATCAACATACACCACAAGGAAGGTCACTATACTCCCACTAGCTTTGACATAACACAGGACTCATCCTCACTTCTAGAGAAGCCAAACTCCTTAACTTTATCGTCAAAGCAAATATTCTATCTACGAGAAGCTTGTTTCAATCCATAGATTGATTTCTCATGCTTACACACTCTATTGGGGTATTTAGCATCCACAAAACCCTTTGTATGATTAATGTAAACATCCTCAGCCAAATTCCCATTAAGGAAAGCGGTTTTGACATCCATCTGCCAAATTTCATACTCATGAAACGCAGCTATAGCTAACATAACCCTAATAGATTTAATCTTAGCTACTGGTAAGAAGGTCTCATCATAGTCAACCCCTGGGGTTTGAGTAAAGCCCTTCGAAACCAGTCGAGCCTTGAAAGTGTGTACCTTTCCATCCATGTCGGTCTTCTTCTTGAAGATCCATTTGCACCCAACTGTCTTACGACCTGGTACATTGTCAACCAAATTCCAAAATTGTTTGTCATACATGGACTTGATCTCGCTGTCCATTGCCTCTTTCCACTTGGAAGACTCAGGGCCCGCCATAGCTTCCTTGTAGTTAGAAGGCTCATCCAAAGTTACCAGTGTATTATCACTGATAAACGTATCATCCTCAAAAGTAATATGGAAACCATAGAACTCAGGTGCCATTCTAACTCTACTGGAACGTCTAAGAGGTAACGAATCGTCAACTGGTTCAACTGGAATTTCTTCCTTAGGTTGAGCCATAGCAGGTTCAGAGGTTCCTTCATCGTTTGACTCTTGAATTTCTTCAATATCAATTGTGCTCCCACTGTCCTCTTTGGATATGAGCTCTCTCTCTTGAAAGACTCCCCTTCATGCCACAAAAACCATGTTTTCATTAGGTGTGTAGAACAAATATCCAAAGGACTTTTGTGGGTAGCCGATGAAAATACATCTCTCACTACGAGGTTCAAGCTTGTCGTGAGTCTCTCATATAACGAAAGCTTCACAACCCCAAACCTTGATATGTGCCAACGAGGGAACCTTCCATGACCACATCTCGTGAGGTGTTTTAGCAACCTTCTTTGTTGGGACAAGATTAAGAATGTGGGTGGCAGTCTCTAAGGCATACCCCCAGAAAGAGATTAGAAGTGAAGCTCGACTCATCATGGAACGAACCATGTCCAGCAAGGTTCGATTACACCTCTCAGCCACACCATTAAGTTGTGGTGTCCTAGGAGGTGTTAATTGTGAAACAATTCCACATTCCTTGAGGTAGTCGTGGAAATCGATACTAAGATACTCACCACCTCTATCATATTTGAGCATATTTATCTTCTTGCCCAATTGATTCTTGACTTCTTGTTTGAACTCTTTGAACTTTTCAAAGGTTTATGACTTATGCTTGATTAAGTACATATAGCCATATTTGCTATAATCATCAGTAAAAGTCACATGGAATCAATTTTCATCCCTTGTGGTGGATTTGAAGGGCCCACACACATCTGTGTGTATGAGATCCAACAATCCTTCCCCTCTTTCACAAGTACCAGTGAAAGGTGATTTTGTCATCTTCCCAATTAAACAAGACTTGCATGTATCATTTGACGTTAAGTCAAATGATTCCAACACTCCATCCTTTTTGGAGTTGGGCAATGCGTTTCTTGTTGACATGTCCAAGACAACAATGCCACAAGCATGCTTTGTCTAAACCATTAGATGAATCAATTTGAAGAACACTATTTCCTAAATTGTCTACAACCATCAAAGATTCATACACGCCATCATAAGGTAATGCTTCAAAATAAAATACACCATTTTTGTAAGCATAAATAGAACCATTCTCATTATTAAAAGAATATCTAAAACCTTGTCTAAACACTAACCCACTACTAAACACTAAAGAATAAATACCAATCTTGGTAACAGGTGACGATCTCCTATTGCCCACAGTCAGGTTCATCTTCCCATGCTCCACATCCTCACTTCTTTTTAGCCCCTGCAAATTAGAAAAAATGTGAAAACTTCATCCTGTATAAAGGACTAGGGGTGGAATTGGTACGGTATCGATTCTTTTTCCCCAAACCGTGTACCGTACCAATATGTTTGGCTACCAACAGGTTCGGTTGGTACAAATTGGTAATGGTATATACCAAACTCTTTTAATTTTTTATTGTAAGATTTAACAAAGACATCGAGTAATTTTGACGTTTAGTAAAATAAATTAGTTTAATAAAGAAATTAGTTACATAGTTCTTTTACTTTACAAAAGAATTCTATTGAAGTAAAGCTAAAGTAACGTTTTAATTTTGTGCTTTAACGTGATAATAACTATTGACTAATGCGGCCAAATGACTTAAATAATATTATTACAACTTCAAACATTAAACACACTTGTTAATTAAAATATACGATTTTGTTTATATATATATATATATATATATATATATATATATATATATATATATATATACAGAATTGGTTGGTACGGTATTACCATGATATTCAAAATTTTGTACCATTACCGTACCAAGATTGCTTAATTGGTTCGGTACTACTGACCAAGAATGTTGGCTACCAAATATATTGGCTACCAACTTTCTTGGTTCGGTTGGTAACATGTTGGTTGGTTTTCTGTGGTACAATTTTTCCAGCCCTATCAAGGACCCAAGAATGAGAATATGATGAGTTTTTGGATAAGATAGTGTAAATACGTGCTGAGGTTGGCTTCACTTTACCATCCTTTATGTCTTGCAAGTATTTGGGGCAGCTTCTTTTCCAATGCCCCTTATCATGGCAGGAAAAGCAAGTATCCTCTTTAGGATCATAGGCAGGAGGAGTTTCAGAACTGGACTTTCCTTTGGGTCCATTGCTTGAGGACCCGACTTGAGACTTTCCCTTCCAATTCTGCTTGGGATGACCTTTCCTCTTCTTCCCCTTTCCTTGCCCAATAGCCAAGACGGGAGCAGCGGCAGTAGGATTGGAGGCAATACTCTTTCCCTTCATTCCACTCTCACTGGTTCTCAGCAAGCTTTGAAGTTTAGCCAATGTGGTCTCTTGGTTGTTCAGATGATAAGTCATGATGAATTGATCATAAAAACTAGGCAATGAGTGCAAGACTATGTCAATAGTCAATTCCTCGTCGAAGTTCACATTGAGCTTCAGCAAGCGCTCTACAAATCGTTGCATACGTTGCAAGTGGCTCGTGAAAGACTCTCTGTCCTTCATCTTGCTCGTAATGAGGGACTTTACTACCTTGTATTTTTCTTGACGAGCTCGTTGATGGTACTTTTCCATCAATTCCTTGTTAATCTCATACGGCCAGTAATCCTCATAGAATCGTTGTAGCTCAAGAGTCATAGTAGCCACCATGATGCATGTCACTTGGGTAACATCATTGCAACGTCTCCTATACTCAGCCATTTGTTCAATAGTAGCTTTTATTTCATCAATCTCGTTCAGCTCTTTTTGAGCACATATTCCTTGTCCTCGAAGCGTAAAGCCATCTTGATGTTTCGCATCCAATCATTATAATTAGTGCCATCAAAAGTGACTTTTGAACAGATGCTCAAGATCGAGAAGTTGTTAGAGGAACCAGAAGCGTTGTTTGAAGTTGACATCTGAAAAAGAAGAAGGACAAGTTTTGATTAGATAAGAATAAACCTTAATATAACACCCAAATGAAATATTTAGGCTAGGATCCAACTAGATATTTTCACAACATAGAAAATGGATGCCGTAATCTATTTGTGAAATAAATAAAGGTAGGTAAATAGGATGATATGAGAGAGGGGAGAAAACTTCAAACTTTCGGCTCTTCTTAGGGTTTGGAATGGTGGTTGAAATTAGGAGGGGTGCAAATCTTTATATATATGTGATTGCTTAGAGCCAAAGCTAGGGTTTGTTGGAGGAAACCCTAATTTCTCAGCTTAGGCCTTAAGCAGCCCATGGAATCCATCCAAGGGGCCAGTGGACGAAATTTCTAGAAGATTTCGTCCAACCCTTCTAGGAGGATCCAATAGCCCAATTTCACAACTATCAATAAATTGCCAAATAGCCCCTGCACTTTTAATCAATTCCTTTAATCCCAAAATTAATTCCAAATTAATTTCTGATTAACTATTAATAAAATAATATGATTTCTAATTAATATATCATTTCCATGATATATTAATAAATCATTTATTACAATTTATTAATCAAATAATAAATTCTTCCTTTCTCTCAATAGGTCATCCTGTCTAGTTGCTAGTGTGAAGGCAACCCAAAAGGATTGTGCTAATATTAATTCAAGTACATACCAAATATAGTTATGGTCTTAGACACCTAATCCAACACACATTTCCTTGTGAATTTGGCAATTCAAATTCTATTAATGCTTTAGCTGATTCAGGGGCAAGCATTAACCTCATGCCTTATTCTTTCTACCAAAAGTTCAGATTAGTAAAGCTTCAAGACACAAGGATGACCATTCGAATGGCGGATCACTCTACCACATACCCAGGAGGAATCATTGAAGACTTACTAGTAAAAGTGGTAAAGTTTGTTTTTCTTGTTGACTTTGTAGTTCTCGACATGAAGGAGGATGAAGAACTTCCAATTATTTTAGGAAGACCATTTCTGAGTACCGCAAGAGCATTAGTTGACATCCATGACTCAAAGCTCACACTTCATGTGGAAGATGATGTTATTACCTTTGAAATGAGTCTAAAAGTGCATCATGAAGAGCCAAAAGATGAAGTGTCAAAGATGGAGGCTATAGAAGAAGATTTTGGTGAGCTTGTTACAATTGAGAATATGATGGAAGAAGAGTTAAAAGTTTGGGAGAATCCACATGGTGAAAAATTAAAACGATCGAAACCAAGAGCCTCGATTCCTATGACATTTGAGTTGATTGCATTTACTACACCTAAGGTTCAAGAGGAGAAGTTGATGAAATAAAAGATTATTTGTATAAAGAAGTGGAAATAGTTGATGAAGACATTGGTAGGGAATTAAAGGAGCCAACTTTGGCAAAGATGGATGTAGATAAGGAAGATCCTAACAAAGATGACAAAAAGGTAAACAAGGCAAAGAAGCAAGGTAAAGGGGTAAAGCGCAAATATGAAGACAATGCCAATAAAAAGAAGAAAGAGAATTTGAAGAAGGCATACAAGAGAAGGGTTCAAGCTTACAATCAAAAATGGAAGGAGCAAAAGGAGAAAAAGGAGATCTCACTCCCAACTGCAACAACGTAGAGTGGGAAGGAGTCCGACTCATGACTCCTCAAAAAGAAGCGCTTCGTGGGAGGCAACCCGATGTTTTAGAGTTTGCATTTTTCTTTTCCTTTTGATTTCTTTTTCGTTTTGGTTTATTTTGCTTTAGTTTTTTTAGTCTAACCAATTGATCATATGTTTCTCTAGTCTTTTGATTTTATTTTGTAGTTTTAGAAAGGAAGTAAGTGAAGAGGTAAAGGAGCTTAATGGATAAGAAGTCGTGTAATTTTTGAAGATCACAATCGAAGACCATTCTTTTATATAAGTGTGGAGTTCCAACATCATGAAAAGAAGAAGCATTTTGAAGAATATTTACTGGAAAAGAAAAACCAGGAATGGTTTTAACCATTAAGAAGAGTCGATGCATTAATTTAGTTCTTAAAAGAGTCTCTGAAAAGACAGCACGACGTGGCCATCATCACCACGTCGTGGCGATTTATTTTATCGCGACTGCATATGAGTGAACCACGACATGGCGTCCTTAGAACACGTCATGGCGATCTTATTTTGCTTGACCATTACGACTTTCAGCTTTACACCACGTCGTGGCAGTGCTTTCCCACGATGTAGCAGCGGTTCAACACACTTTATTTTGAATAATGGTTATTTGATATATTCTGATCCGACACATTTGCATTCACAAGAAGAAAGAGCCTAGAGTACTGTTTCCGACAATTACACAAGAAGTCCAAGATTTTCCACACACTTTCAGAATTCGATCTCGCCACTACTACCCAAGGGGAGTCTGTTCCAATTCTTCCTTTTTCATTTATGTTATTTTATTATTTAAGCATGCATTGGGGACATTGCATCATTTAAGTGTGGGGTAGGGGGTTGAATATAGGAATACAAGCATTCTGATAAAAATTAAAAAAAAAATACTAGGATTTTAAAAATTATTAGAAAGATTTGAAATAATAATCTAAAAATTGAATCTAGTAAAAAAAAATGTTATGTTAAGATATAGTTTGCTAGTGTTGTGTGGGACGATCCAATGCGGGTTTTAATGTTTATTTGAGACAATATATGTTATAGTGTATTTGTAGCTTCCCTATCCTAGTGAAATCATGGAACAAATACACGATCTTGCTTAGTTTGAGGGATGCAATATGTTTAACATTGTGTACCAGAAATGTATCCATGAGAGCTTATGTATTCATTGCACCTTAGACTAATAGCTCTAACTAATAAGGGTTGAAGTTAAGTTTCCTTACTTAAGAATATGTTTTTATAGGATTTTAGTTTTGAGTGAAAAAATAAAAGTTGCAAAAGTTGAAGAATAAGAGTCTACAAAGCTATGAAGATCAAGAAATATCATGATGAAAATCTTCAAATTATCAAAGACTCAAGAATATGGCGAAAATTTCCAAGTTATTTATTGTATTTTTATTTTCTAGGTTATTTTTTCATATGTATGCTTGGGGGTTTAACCAAAAATTTCCTTGAGTTTAAGAAAGTTTTATGGGGATGGATTTGAAGGGATGCATAAAATGAGCGTTGTTCAAAAGAAGTGGGCAAGTGTTTATGAAGATTGTAAGTATTTAGGATTGGGGAAGTTCTTGGGAAAAATATAGACACAAATACATGCATTGCGGTCTTGGAGTAATGGAGAGGCTCAAAATGGATTATCTTGTGAGATGTTGGTAGCTAAAGTCTTGATATGATATAATTAAATAAATTTTGCTTGGGGCAAGCAAAAGCCAAGTGTGGGGTATTTTGATGTGTGCATAATTAATTACATATTTAATGCATATTTCTAATACTTTTAGCTACAATTATGCTTAATATGGAACAAAAGATATTTATTATGTTTAAATTGTGTTTTGTAGCGGCAAAAACTTGCTCAGGACAAAAAGGGAGCATACAAGGAACTGGAAGCAGGAAACGGGTGCAAAAACAAAAGAAGAAAAAAAAGTTGACTGAAGACCACTTAGTGGTAACATGACCATGACGTGGCGAATGGAATATTTGCGTCATCATGCTGACTTGGAAGGCCCGAGATTTACTAGAAGACCACGTCGTGGTGGCAGTCAAACATGACGTGGCGTCCAGATTTCCATAATTATAAAATCCCAGACACTAGGTCGAAATCAGGCGAATGCATTCGATTTTCAGATGTTAATTGCGACTAAGGACCCTTAGAAAACCAGAAGAAGATCTTGAAATTCAACTGGAGCTTAAGGATTGAAGAAGATTTAGAAGGAATTCAACATTGATCTAGTTGGTTTGCTTATTATACTCATGTCTAGCTTATTTTTGAAGGGTCCAGTAAATGGTTTGGTCTAGGCTTTCATTGTATTTTGTTCAGTATGAGTCTGTAATACTTTTTGTGGGTTGTAATGTGTTTACGGTCAGGATGGGAGTTTACGGCCGTAAACACGTTTACGGCCGTAAACCCAGTTTGCGGTCCTGTCTAGTATATAGAGTGGAGGTGTAGGTCTATGTGGGGTTGTTGATGACATTGAGTTTACAGATCGTTCCATCGAGTTGTACCTGACGTTTTTCTGAATATAAATGTGTGCAAGCTCGATTTCTTTTCTTCTTCTTCTTCTATTGTGATTGTTTGTTGCTTGATCATTGGTAAAGATCTTTTTCAGGACCTTACAATTGGTATCAGAGCAAGAACCGGTGTCAAAGCTTCATTCAATCGAGATTTGGGCTGCTTAATCTGACATTCTTATCGTTTGAGATTGGTTTTCGTGTTTTCGTGGTTAAAGGAACTAAATCTATTGCAAAAACATGTTTTTGAAGACCTTATGGGAGTTTACTGCCAACCGTAAACCCTGTTTACGGTTGTAAACTCAAGATCTTGAACAACCGTAAACTGTGAATCTTCAACAACCGTAAACTAAGCTTCATTAACATTAAACGCTTAAACAGTAAACGTACAAACCGTAAACAGCTCAACCGTAAACTCAGTTTACGGTCGTAAACAGCTCAACCGTAAACCCAGTTTACGGTCGTAAACAGCCCAACCGTAAACCAAGTTTACGGTCGTAAACTCTTCAACCGTAAACACAGTTTACGGTCGTAATCTCATCAACATCAACCGTAAACACTTTTGTGACTTTAATTTGCTTTAATTTGCTTTAATTTTCACGAACTTGATACTGTCATGGGCACTACTACGCGTATTCCAAGATTAATGTATGCAGATGGTTTTTCTGAGTGGAAGTACAGAATTGAAAAATACATTAAAATGAAGGATTTCAAAGTCTAGAGAAGCATTCTTAGAGGCCCTGTTAGAATCACTATGACAGTCGGAGGCCAAGTGATTGACAAGGCTGTTGAAAACTACACTGATGAGGAGTTTGAGAAAGTTGAAGAGCAGGAAAGGGCTTTAGCCACTCTAACCATGGCATTATCTCCTGATATTGCTCAAGGTTTCCGAGAGTATACTTCAGCTAAGGATTTGTGGGAAGCCCTAATTGAGGTATATGAGGACAATGAAGATATGAAGGAGAGTCGCCAGGACATGTTGAGACAAAAGTTCAATATGTTCAACTACATTCCCGGAGAGACTCTTGAGGCTCAGCTGCAGCGGTTCACAACTCTCACCACTGACATGAACATATCTGGGATTTTCTTGACCAAGTCAGAGATTAACAAGAAGCTTCTGAATGCTCTTCCCAGATCATGGGACATGAATGTTGTTGTGATTAAGAAGACCAAGGATCTAAATTGCCTCACTCTTGCTGAAATCATGGCGATCATCAAAGCTTGTGATATTGATGACAAACAGAGAGAAATAAACCATGTGAACTCGTACTCTACTGCAAATCTTGGAATCTCATCCAACAATGCTCTGTCATCAATCATGACTTCCTTAGGTCAAGCTTTTGCTGCTCAACAACCTCAGATTCAAACCTTTACTGCTGCATCATCCATTCCTCACTCTCAAAGCCAGCCATTTGTCACTCCACAAGTTGTTCCCCATCTAAATGTGCCAGTTGTAGCCTCTTCCTCAAACACGAAAGATACTGATGAAAATCTGGCTCTAGCCACTGGGCTTGTTAACTGCTACAATGCTTTTGTAGCTGGAGAGCTTCCACCTCAGCTGTCATTTGCTGACCTGGATCAGATTCATCCTGAAGACGTGGAAGAGATGGACATCACATGGCAGATTGCTATGGCTGTTTTCAGGGCTAAGCAGTTTGCTAAGAAGACAGGGAAGAGCAACTGGGGCATGAATGCTGACAAGAAGGTGGGATTCAACAAGGGCATGCTGCGATGTTTCAACTGCCACGAGCCGGTTCATTTTGCTCGTGAGTGTCCAAAGCCAGATCGTAGGACGAACAACAATAGGATGATGGTTGCAGTGGGAAACAACCGTGCAGGTGCTGCGGTTAATGGTGAAACTGCTATGGTCGCTCAGTCTTTTGACTGGGAGGACCATATTCAGGCTTTGAATATTTCAGGGCCAGAAAATGCTCACCTAGCTCAGATTGATGATGCTTCCTTGAAGAATGATGCAGCTGATCCCGAAGCAGAAATGATGGAGCTGCAGTTTGCTTTGATGGTGTCTTCTACTTCCGAGCCCAGGAAAAGTGAGGTAAATCTACCATCTTGTTCTCAGGCTTGTAATGAATATGTTAAACTTCTTCATGATGAAATTCAATTATTACGTAGATAAGTAGAGGACCTTAGATATGAGGGCTATCAGCTTAGGAAAGGACAGAAACCCCTTAAGGCCCAGTTAGAGACAAAAATAAAGGACTTTAAGAGAATTCAAACAGAATACAGTGAAAAATGTGAGCTTTATGATTATGTTAAAAGATAGAATGATGAGCTAATTACTGAGCTTGATACATTAAAAAGATAATTTGCAACTGAAAATTTTGATTTTAGAAAATTTGATGGATCAAGCGAGGTAGTTGCCAACATGATTGATCACTGCATGCAGTTTAAACGAAACCAACAAAAGGGTCTGGGATATGATAGTGTACCTCCTCTTTATAATCATACATATCAGTATCAACCCCTATCCAAGGATGAGATTGCCAACGAACCATTTATGGTTTATGGCAAGCCATCTGGTTTCGTTTCAGGAGGATTTATTAATGTTGAAAGTACTAACATTTCTACTTCCCCTGCAGATCAACCATTAGATAAGGCAAAGCGTGAAGCTGGAGAATCTGTTTCTGTTTCTGTTTCTAATTCTGATATTTCTGTTTCAAATGAAAATGTTTGTGTTTCTGATGTTAAGACTGATAATGTTTCATGTGATGTTTCCACATCTGCTACTGTTGAACTTAATTTCTTTGATATGTTTGATGAATTGTTTGGTAATTCTGATGCTTGTGATTCTCATGAAAACCCATCAATTCCACAAGTCACACCATCTGAGGCACCCTCACTTATCTCACAACCTATTTCTCATGCATGTTCTTCTAAGAAGAGTAAGAGTGTCTGTCAAGAAAATAAATCTGAGAAATGTAGTACAAGTTCAAATAATAAACAGATTTGTTTTAATTGTGGTGTTGGTGGTCATATAGCTAGGAATTGTCAAAATAGGATCTTTGTGAACTATATGTCACCAAGAGGAGAGAACGAATCTCGAGGAAGGTCTTTAATTAGAAAATCCTCAAGAACTCGTTCTCGAAATGATGATTGGAAAGATGATCGAAGCAGAAAAAGGGCTGTTTTTCAAAAGAATAAAAGGGTTTTTACTAACAAAGCTCAAAATAGTTTGCCAAAACCGAACAAGGCTCCGCCAAGATCGGTTTCATCAAAAAGGAATTCTGGATCTTCAACCACTTCTGGCAGAACATCCAGAGGATCAGTGCAAACTCATAAGAAACCTATTTCAAAACCACATGAGAATGTTGTAAAACCTAAATATCATTGGATGCCCAAATCAATTTCCAATCCATCATTACCATCCTCTGAAGTGATTAGGAATGAGGATCCTAATTTGAAAACATTAAAGGATAAATCAGAGAAAGCGAAAAGGAAACCCAGGACAGTGATGACCTGGGTTCCCAAATCTAAATGATCCCGCTCATTTTGCAGGGACAGTTGCGGAGGAATGTCGTCCGTCCTTGGTACGTCGACAGCGGCTGCTCCCGGCATATGACAGGAGACATCTCCCAATTGAGCGACATTCAATCTTTTAATTGGGGGTATGTTTCCTTCGCGGGCGGAGATGGTGGCAAGATCACTCAGAGAGGAACCGTTACAAATGGAGTGCTAAGCTTTGAAAATGTCAACTTTGCTCCCGAGTTAAAGCACAGCTTGTTGAGTGTTTCCCAAATTTGCGACAAAGGCTATTCTACCCATTTTACCGATAAAGAATGCATGATTCTCAAGCCAGGCATTGTCATCCCGGAAGAGTAGATTCTCGTCAAATCAAAGCGGGATGGGAATGCTTATATTATTGACATGAACAGTAACATACCTGAACAAGTCACTTGCCTATTTTCAAAAGTCTCCGAACAAAACGCAATGCTGTGGCACCGACGACTCGGTCATGCTAACGCGAAAAACCTGAATCGCCTTGCTAAGAATGAGATGGTCTGAGGCTTACCTGTCAGAGACTTTATTACATTTGAGAAGTGTGTGTCCTGTGCCCAAGGAAAACATCATAGAAAACCACACCTGCCTAAGCAAGTCAACTCAATCAGTCAGGTGCTCCAATTATTGCATATGGACTTATTTGGTCTGGTCAACGTCCTGAGCATCAACAGAAGCTCATACTGTCTAGTTGTGATCGATGATTTCTCTTGTTTTACGTGGGTCTTTTTCTTATCCAACAAAGCGGGGGTTGCTGATCTGATAAAGAAGTTCATTGTGATGATTGAGAATCAAACCAACAACCAGGTGAAGGCGCTTCGTACTGACAATGGAACTGAGTTCAAGAATGCGGTTCTTGACCATTTTTGCGCAGAAAAGGGGATCGTGCGTCAATACAGCTCTGCTCACACGCCTTAACAAAATGGCGTTGCTGAAAGGAGAAATAGAACTTTAAAAGACGCTGCAAGGACAATGCTTTGTGATTCAAAATTACTTGTTTTCTTTTGGGCCGAGGCGATTAACACTGCTTGCTACGTGCAGAATCGTGTTCTAATCAACAAAGCTCAGATGAAGACACCGGAAGATTCTCTATGGACACAAGCCTTCAGTCAGCCATTTCCGTGTATTTGGCTGCCCTTGCACCCTTCTTCACTTGGAATCCAACCCTAAATTCAATGCCAAAGCCGATGATTGTTACTTTATAGGATATGATGCGCGCACCGCGTATAGGGTTTACAACAAGAAGACTAAGCAGATTGTTGAATCCTATGATGTGCGCTGGTTGGAGGAGAATGAAACAGACGCTCAAGTGGGTCCTGACTGGTTATTTGATTACACATCGCTTTTCAAATCCTTAAATGTGTCTTCAGATGGCTCAAATGGATCCTCTCCTGGTTCGAAGATTGTTTCTGAAGACGAAGACGAAGAAGTTGTTTACAGACCTCCAACGGTTGAGGGGGAGTCCTCTGCTCCATCTGAGGGGGAGTCCTCTGCTCCACCTCAGGGGGAGTCATCTGATCGACTTGATAGTCCAGAGTCTAAAGTTCAAGATGGAACTCATGATGTTGATGCTACACCTCTTACCCCTATTGAAAGAGAGTTCATGTCTAGAGATGCTTCCGCTGTCAATCCAACTTTTATGGAACTACTCTTTCCTGAAGAAATTGCTAATGAGTTTGTAGCAGATTCATCCAATGTGGATCCATCAGCAAATGATGGAGGTTTCAACATTCACACTCTTCCTGTTTCACTCAATGATATCAGCCAAGACATACCTTCAAGAATTCAACGTGATCATCCGATCGATAACGTCATTGGCCAACTGGGTGACGGAGTTAAAACTAGAAGTCAGAGTGGAGATGTCAATGCATGTCTCTATTCTTGCTTTATATCTCAAATAGAGCCCAAGAACGTTGACATGGCTTTGAATGAGCCCAGCTGGGTAGATGCGATGCATGAAGAGCTAAATCAGTTTGAAAAACTCAGGGTTTGGAAGTTGGTTGAGTTACCAAAGGGCAAAAGGTCTCTTGACACGCGTTGGGTCTATCGTAACAAGCAAGACGATTCTGGTGTAATAGTGCGCAATAAAGCAAGGTTGGTGGTTCGCGGGTTTTGACAAGTTGAGGGTCTTGATTATACTGAGGTTTATGCTCCCGTGGCTCGATTGGAGGCTATTCGTATCTTTCTCGCATATGCTTCCTATATGAACTTCACAGTCTACCAAATGGATGTCAAGACTGCCTTCTTGTATGGCAAGGTGAAGGAAGAAATCTATGTTGATCAACCCCCTGGGTTCGTTAACTCAAAGTTTCCTAATCATGTCTACAAGTTGGACAAGGCATTGTATGGGTTACATCAAGCTCCTCGAGCATGGTATGCGACTCTAACAAAGCATTTGCTCGAGCATGGATACTCTTGCGACACTATTGATCAAACTTTATTCATCAAGCATGTTGGTAATGATCAGATATTAGTCCAGATCTACGTTGACGACATTATCTTCGGGTCTACCAGTCCACAGCTTTGCAAAGAGTTTGAAGGCGTAATGAAAAAGCGGTTTGAGATGAGTTCACTGGGTGAAATGACCATGTTTCTGGGGCTTCAGGTCAAACAAAATTCAACCGGAATCCTGCTACATCAAGCCAAGTATGTGGAGGATATTCTTGAGAAGTTCGGGTTTGAAGACGCAAAACCTGCATCGACACCAATGGCTGAAAGACCCCTGCTGAATCCAGATATTGATGGCGAATTCGTAGATCAGACACACTACAGATCGATGATCGGATCGTTGATGTATCTTACTGCAAGTCGTCCCGACATCATGTTTGCAGTTTGTCAATGCGCTCGCTATCAGGCTAATCCTAAACTTTCACATCTTATTGCTGTCAAAAGGATTTTTCGGTATATCAAAGGCAGCCCAAAATTGGGTCTTTGGTATCCGAAGAATTCTGAATTTGATTTATATGCTTTTGCTGACAGTAATTATGGAGGCTGTGAGCTTGACAGGAAATCTACTTCAGGAGGGTGCCAATTCCTTGGTGATAGGCTGGTGTCGTGGCAGTGCAAGAAACAGCATATTGTCTCTACCTCAACAGCAGAAGCGGAATATGTTGCTGCATCTGCCTGCTGTTCTCCAGTTATCTGGATCCAACATCAGTTGTTGGACTACGGTTTGAATTATCTAGAAACCCCAATTCACTGTGATAATGAGGCCGCAATTCAGATTACTAAAATTCCTGTCCAACATTCCAAAACCAAGCACATTGATATCAAAATTCATTTTATCAGAGATTGTTACGAGCGCTCGCTCATCCGGCTAGAACAGGTTCCCACTGCCAATAATGTGGCGGATCTGTTCACCAAGCCTTTTAACAAAGCTCGATTCGATGTGTTTGTGGGATTTTTGAAAATGATTCGTTTTGAGGATTAAATTTTTTTTTTTTTGTTATTGATTAGGTTAGGTTAAATTTGCGTATTTTAGTGATTTCATTCTCACCCATGCACAAATTTAGGGGGAGAAATAAACAAAAACCAAACAAAAATTGAAAAATTAAAAAATCCAAAAACATCTTGAGTCTGTTCTATTTTTTTCAGAAAACAATCAAAAATCCAAAAACATTAAAAAATTCAGAAAAATCAAAAATATTGTCGCTTACAGTTTTGCTTGTTGATGTCTTGGGAAGTGATATAATCATGTGATAACAGGCAATCTGAGTCTGCGTAACATACCCAAAGTTGAAGGGTCTATGCTCTGGGTTTGATGCGTTGGTAGGCACGAAAGATTCTAAATGGACATGACTAGGCAGTGTTGAACTTAAGGAATTCATAGACTTGACAAATCTTGATCTAGTTAGATCCGTTTAGCCTGACAATACGACGCTTGGATAGGTTGAGCAGGGAGATATATATGGGAATCTACCGGTCACATTAAAGAACCTGTACTTGGAACCGTGGATTAACTTTTCCTCGATGTGCGGATTATGTCCTTAATTCCGGTATTGATGGGGTGACTGGTGAATTCCGATAAATTAGGTATGTAGAAAATTGTTTTCTCTCTATCTGTTTGTTAGTCATATGTTGCTTCCTTTGCGTGATCGAGAGATCCGACCTGGCCTGTAACATATGCAGCTCTATTTCTCTGCATCCTCTATCTATGCAATTCTTTCTGTCTGTTAGCCATATACTGTCTCATTTGCGTGACTCACAATCCGACCTGGTACACAGTATATGCACCATTCTACTTCTCAATCCCTCTAAAACTTCAGTTAGTCATATGTTTCACCCTCTGCGTGATTGGAAGAGATCCGACCTGGGTGTACAGCATATGCATTCTAAATCTATCTTCTCTCTTAATGATTGTATGCTCACCCGATGTAAGGAGTATTCTGGAAGTTCTTGATTACTGGAGCATATCAGGAAGCGGGAACCATGTTCTAGTACAATTAAAATTGAACACTTACAGATTGTCTATAGATCTCGCTGCTCAATTTAGGTGGACAACAATATCCTTGGTCATCGTCAGTTGAATGGTCCTTAAGAAATATTATTTAGGAACTTAGGATCACTCTGTCTTATATCTAATAGTATGTCCTAATTCTGTCACAATTTTTCGTGTTTAAGTGGACAACAATACCGACGATCGACCAGACAAAGGCGTGAAGATAGAAGGTACCGACAAGAGGATTAAGGCTGTCTAACAACTTTGATCCCAGTATCACAAGATAATTTTTAGTGATTTTTGAGATAAATTTTGTCTATGTTTATTCCTATTTTAATTTTATTTTTATTTTTATTTTTATTTTTATTTTATTTTATTTTTATAATTGTCAAAAATTGAATTTTTAAATCTTTTAATTCTTAAATTTTAGAAATTAGTTTATTTTATTTTTAGTTTAATTTTAATTTTACTTTTATTTTAATATCCTCAAAAAGTTTTATTTTTGAAAATTTAATCGGGATTTGGACTGTGCCTTACACTGTGTGGGAGACAGGTAAAAGTCAAGGGAGGTATAAAAGGTGGAGTTTACTGCTGTAAACCCTCTCCACCTCCCATTTCTCCCTTTACAGCCGCAAACTCTCTCTACCCTCTCTCATCCTTGAAAACTTTTTGTGAGATTTTGAAAAATCAGTTAGTCCACTTCGAAGGTATGCTAAAACCGACTGAGGATATGTGTTCTTTTCATCGATTCGACTAAAACTGGAGAATTAATCGAGGTTTTACTGATCGTCGGCGTTTACGGTTTGGGGAGGGTTTACGGTTTGGGGAGGGCTTACAACCGTAAACTGTCTGGGCTTACGGTCTGGATGTTTACGACCGTAAACTCCTTTTGAGTTTACGACCGTAAACTCAGTTTACGGTCAGGTGACCACTGCAATGGGTTTACGGCCGTAAACCCAATTTGGACCGTAAACTCATGTTTGACCAATATTGACCGTAAACTCATTCTGAAACCGTAAACTCAATTTTTGACCTTGTTTGATCGTAAACTCCAGTCTTTTGATCAAAATAATTTTTTAAGGCCAAAATAAAATTGATTAATTAAAAAAACTTAAAGCTTTAATTGTTTAAATACTCTGTTTTCTTACTTGACCTGGTTTAGTGCAGAACAGTCAAGTCTTAAGTTTGCTGACATGCATAACCTGGCAATTGTATTGGATGACCCTCCTATTGCTCATGGAGATTTCAGGTCGATGATATACAGACTGAGAGAATGCTGCCTGGCCTGTGCCATCACTGTGAATCCAGTCATCTATCAGAATAATGTGAAGGAGTTCTGGCAGACTGCTAAGATTGATGGGATTTGAGCATTCTAACACTCCTATGGTGTACATGCAACCCTAGAAACCTTGGATCTATGTTTGACTATGATACATGCAAATAATTATTTTTCCAAGGTTCTTATCCTATCTAGCATGGCATGGGGAACTTGAATCAAATAAAGCTAGTAGAATTACTTACCTTGTAGTTGTAGTTGATTGCTTGGAGTTTTAGAGTCTAGCACCAATAGTGTGGATGCCTCAAATGGAAATCACAAATCACCACAAACTTGGAACTTTGAGAGAATAGTAATCACCTTCTTGAAATCGGCCCTCTTACTTTACTCACCACAACTCGTGTGATTTCAAGAACCAAAGCCTCCTTTATATAGTGTGGTGGATTAGGGTTACATCCATGTAAACCCTAATACCCATGTCTTTTCATTTCCATGAGATCCATGGGTTAAAGCTCCATGGAGTATCCATGGACTTTCCATGCAAGCCTAGCCCATTCCAAATAAGCATTAGCTCACACTATATAAATACAAAAGCCCATATTTAATTAGTCATACTTTTGATCTCTAAATTAATTCTAGATTAATTATAGATCAATACTAATTAAATAATATGATTTTATATTAATATATTAGAACTTATAATATATTAATAAATCATAACTTATACTATTCTCAAAAGATTATCCGTAAATTGTTCGGGTGAAGTGCAACCCAAATGGACCATGCCGGGTCGGGTCAAGTACATACCAAATATAGTTATCGACTTAGACACTATATCCAACAGTCTCCCACTTGGATAAGTCTAATAACTATAGTTGCAAGTATGACTTCAGGAACCGATCAGCAATCGTAGCTCTTTAAACTCTGTTGAACTATGAAGCGCCATTTTAGATAAGTGATCATATAATCCTCTGTTCTAGATATCAGCTGGACAAATACATGGAACATGGTCTTGCTTATTGTCCAACATTTGTTTCCCGATTTCCAATTTGTTTGACATAGAACTTAACTGAACACATCAATTTAGTTCTGACCGGGCCCGGTACATAGGTCAAAACAAAATCATCGAGGGGCCCAGATATCGCTTCTAATCCTAGAAGGAACAGATAAACTTCGACTCATATGTTTGCTCTACTACTTGTTGAATTACACACAAAAGCACGGTTTATAACATCGAGTTACCAATGCGTTTTCGTGCAATCAATGCATAACCAACTCATAGGCAACAAATCATATCTCTAGGTTTGAAGACTTATATGATATTACCGTCTCACGATCACTCGAGATAAATTCCATGAAGTGATACAAGTGAGCGTGGGTTGAATCCAATACTCAGAACTTATGAGCACTCATGAGTGTTGTAGCCCCGCTTTGTCTAACATCTTAGACCTCTACAAGCCAACCCATGACAGTCTTGATTCATATCTACTTCCAACATATGACCGACTGTGGAGAGTTTGAATAATATGATATAAACCATAACATAATTATTCTGGAAGTCAAAACATGCAAAAAGAAATAATAGTAAACGATTAACAAGAGATAGCAACACTTTACTCATAAATAACAGCTTTTATTTATCATCAAATGTCAATTACATTTTACAAATTTCAAGATTATCTAACTACTAAAACTAATATCATCCTTCAGCCCTATGCTCCGAGCATGCTAGAGATGCTTAGCCCGAGTCAGTCCCTTCGTGAGGGGATCTGATGGGTTCTCATCCGATGATACCCTCTTTGCCACGAGGATTCCTTCTTCTATTCGATGTCTGATGAAGTGATATTTTCTGTCAATGTGTCTGGATCTCCCATGATCTCTTGCTTCCTTGGCTAAGGCAACCGCACTATTGCTGTCACAGAAAATCTCCATTGGCTCCTTTATAGCTGGTACAACTCTAAGGTCTCCGATGAAGTTCTTTAGCCATATAGCCTCCTTTGCTGCCTCGCTTGCTGCTATATACTCTGATTCACAAGTGGAATCAGCCACTGTCTCCTGCTTGGAACTTTTCCAAGTAATTGCCCCTCCGTTTAGAGTAAAGACCCAGCCCAACTGAGAGCGGAAATTATCCCTGTCAGTCTGAAAGCTAGCATCATTGTACCCTACAACTCTCAAGTCCTCACTGCCACCGAGGGTAAGGACCCAGTCCTTAGTCCTCCATAGGTACTTGAGGATATTCTTTACCGCAGTCCAGTGTGCCTTGCCAGGGTTCCCCTGATACCTGCTAACCATGCTCAAAGCAAAGGCTACATCAGGTCAAGTACACGTCATAGCATACATGATCGATCCTACAGCTGAAGCATAAGGTATTCGACTCATTTCTGCTATCTCAACCTCAGTACTAGGGCTTTGTGTCTTACTCAATCTGGCGTTACTCTGGATGGGTAACTCTCCTTTCTTGGAGTTATGCATGTTGAACCTTTTCAACACTTTGTCCACGTAGGTGCTTTAACTAAGTCCAATTAGTCTTTTACTCCTGTTTCTCAAAATCCTTATCCCTAGGATATAGGCAGCTTCTCCAAGGTCCTTCATAGCGAAACACTTCCCAAGCCAGGACTTTACTTCCTGCAGGGTTGGGATGTCCTTTCCTATGAGTAGTATGTCATCCACATACAGTACCAAAAAGCTGACTATACTCCCACTAGCCTTGATATAGACACAAGATTCATCTTCACTCCTTGAAAAGCCAAATTCTTTAACTTTCTCATCAAAGCAAAGATTCCATCTGCGAGGTGCCTGTTTTAATCCATAAATGGATTTCTCGAGCTTACACACTCTACTGGGGTACTCTGTACTGACAAAACCCTCTAGCTGAACCATGTAAACATCTTCAGCCAACTTTCCATTAAGGAAAGCGGTTTTGACATCCATTTGCCATATTTCATAATCATGAAATGCAGCAATGGCTAACAGAACCCTAATAGACTTAATCTTGGCCACTGGTGAAAAGGTCTCATCATAATCAACTCCCGGAGTTTGAGAATAACCCTTTGCAACCAGCCGTGCCTTATAAGTGTGTACATTACCATCCATGTCGGTCTTCTTCTTGAAGATCCATTTGCACCCAACTGTCTTACGATCAGGTACATTGTCAACCAAGTTCCAAACTTGATTGTCATACATGGACTGTATCTCGCTATCCATAGCCTCTTTCCGTTTAGCAGCCTCAGGGCCTGCCATGGCTTCCGTGTAGCTGTTAGGCTCATCCAGATTTACCAGTGTGTTATCACTGATAAGTGTCTCACCTTCTACAGTAATATGAAAAACCATAATAATGCTCAGGTGCATTCCTAACTCTGGTGGAACGCCTCAGAGGTATAGATTCTTCAGTCGGCTCAACAGGAGTTTCCTCCTCAGGTTGAGGGCTAGGGTTTGAGGTTCCTTCACCATTTGACTCCTGAATTTCCTCAAGGTCAATTTGTCTCCCACTGTCTCCTTGGCTCATGAATTCTCTCTCTCGAAAGAATCATCTTCTTGCTACAAAGACCACATTATCACTGGGTCTGTAGAAGATGTAACCAAAGGATTTCTGTGGGTAGCCGATGAAAATACACCTTTCGCTTCGGGGTTCGAGCTTATCGTGAGTCTCGCATCTCACGAAAGCCTCGCAACCCCAAATCTTGATGTGGTCTAGATTGGGAACTTTTCCAGTCCACACCTCGTGAGGTGTTTTGGCAACCTTCTTTGTAGGGACTAGATTAAGGATATGGGCGGCAGTCTCTAAGGCATACCCCCAAAATGAGATTGGTAACGAAGCTCGACTCATCATGGAACGAACCATGTCCAACAAGGTCCGATTGCGCCTCTCAGCTACACCATTCAACTGTGGTGTCCTAGGAGGTGTCAATTGTGAGACAATCCCACATTCCTTAAGATAGTCAAGGAACTCAGTACTAAGATACTCACCACCACGATCGGATCGAAGCATCTTAATGTTCCTTCCCAACTGATTCTCCACTTCTTGCTTAAACTCTTTGAATTTCTCAAAGGTTTCTGACTTATGCTTGATCAGGTAGACATATCCATATCTACTAAAATCATCAGTAAAAGTCACATAGAACCGATTAGCATCTCTTGTGGCGGTTCTGAAAGGTCCACACACATCCGTGTGTATGAGGTCCAACAAACCTTCACCCCTAGCACAAGTGCCAGTAAAAGGTGACTTTGTCATTTTACCAAGCAAACAAGATTCACAACTATCATCTGACTTTAGGTCAAATGACTCCAAGACTCCATCCTTTTGGAGTTGGCCTATGCGTTTCTTGCTTACATGTCCAAGACGACAATGCCATAAGGATGCTTTATCTAAGCTAGTGGAAGAGTTAATACACAATACATTATTTCCTAGATTATCTACAACAGATACAGTTTCATACACGCCATCACAAGGTAATGCTTTAAAATAAAGAACATTATTAAAGAAAGCATCAATACTACCATTATTATTATCAAAATAAAAGGTAAAACCTTGTTTATACAATGCATGAAAGGAAATAACATTTCTTGCCATTTCTGGCGAATAATAACATTTATTCAAATCTAATGTAAACCCACTATTTAGCACTAAGGAATAAACTCCTATCTTGGTGACAGGTGAAGCTTTCCTGTTTCCCATGATCAAGTTTATCTTTCCCTACTCCACATTCTCACTTCTTTTTAGTCCCTGCAAATCACAACATATGTGAATACCACAACTTGTATCAAGGACCCAAGACTTAGAATGAGGTGAGTTATTAGACAATATAGTGTATATACCTGCATGGTTGGGTTTTACTTTCCCATCCTTCAAATCTTGCTGGTACTTTGGGCAGTTTCGCTTCCAGTGCGACTTTTCATGGCAATAGAAGCATTCAGCCTCATTAGGGTTAGCAGAAGGAGTGACAAAACCTTTCTTGGTTTTGCTTGAAGAGGAGCCTTCAAGGGTCTTACCCTTGGTACCCTTAGAAGGGTTCTTTCTCTTCTTCCCTTTGCCATGCCCGATTGCCAAGACATTGGCCGCAGTTGGAGTAGGAGTAGGAGTAGTAACAACCGACTTACCCTTTAGACCACTTTCGGCGGTCTTCAAGAGTCCTTGAAGTTTGCTGAGGGTGACTTCTTCCTTGTTCATGTGATATGTCATGCGGAATTGATCATAACACGATGGCAAGGAGTGCAAAATGATGTCTATTGCTAACTCCTCAGGGAAGTTCACATTCAGCTTCAGTAAACGGTCCACATACCTTTGCATTTTCTGCATGTGGCCCGTGATGGGTTCACCATCCTTCATTCGGGTTGTTATCATGGAGGAGATTATTTCATATCGCTCTTGACGAGCACTTTGATGGTAGCGGTCCATCAAGTCCTGGTGCATCTCAAAAGGATAATAGTCCTCATAGGACTTTTGGAGCTCGGCTGTCATGGTGGCCATCATGATGCATGCCACTTTTGTAGCGCCTCTTTCATGTACCTCATATTCAGCAAGCTCTTCAGGAGTAGCAGTTGGCTCGGGTACCTTCAGCTCCTTGTCGAGAACATATTCTTTGTTCTCATACCGAGTGACCATCCTGATGTTTCTAATCCAATCTGTAAAGTTGGACGCATCAAAGATGACTCTCCCATAAAGATTCATGAGAGAGAAGGAGCTAGTAGGGTTTGAGCCAGAAGCATTGTTATTGGAAGACATCTGAAAAGAAGAGGGAATAGATTAGATTAGATATAGAGATAGTCCTTAACAAAACACCTAAATGTAATATTAAGGCTAGGACCCAACACAATATTTTATAACTTAGAAGAGGGATGCCGTAATCTAAGCTATAAGATATTTGAAGGTAGGTGAATGACGATTCACCAATTTGCACCATGAAAAACGAAATATTTAATTAGGTTTTAATTGGTTTAGAAACTCCTAGATTCTTTGAGATTCATTGAACTTTCTTCAATGGCATGTTTCAATCTCGAGTGTGCCCTTCAAGTTTTGTCACTGGGATGCCGAGGATCACAAAACAAGGTGTGAAGTAACCATGCAAATTACTTGGAACCCTTAATGTATTACCCCTCAATCGATGTGCTGGTTAACCACACACGCTCCATCGATACTATGATAAACATTAAGTCACCCTTTACCTACCTTGTTAAGTTCAAGTTAGTGTGCCGGTTAACCACACACGCTCCACTAACGACTTAAACAAAGTGTAAAGTGTAATTTCATGGATTAGCACCTTATTCACATTTTCCTAAAATAACTAAGATTGGGAATTCAATAAAGTTTAGTTACTTTAGTATTATCATTATACTTTTAATGAGAATTTATAAGTCCTTGTCCTACCCGTTCGGCTAACGACCCTCCACCGATCAAGGAAGCGGTGGGTGAAGAGTGGACACCCATTAAGTTGCCATTTTATAGGCAACAACCTTATACCCCCCTTATAGACCGGCTTCGTGAATGAGGTGTACTAGCGGTAAGACGACTTGATCTTATACATATATATATATATATATATATATATATATATATATATATATATATATATATATATATATATATATTATTAACTTATAATATTATAAAGTATAAGGGTTGAATTTTAACTTTTAAAATTCTAAGGGTTGGAACTAAAGTTTTAATCATGACTTTACTTGTTCCAAAACTTGAGGACAAGTTTTGTAAACTTTCAAAACTTTTCATTTCTTATAACTTATGAATTTAATTGAGTATTAAAATGAAGCCTTTTCATTTTTCTAACTCTTGTGTTCTTTTAATGGATTTTTATTAAAGTGTGACCTTTGGTTTCCATAACTTGAGGACAAGTTATGGATTCCATTAAGACACATAATGATTAAGAATTAAACTACCAAGTAGGTTACAAACAATTCTTATGATCATCTAATCTTCATAAGTTCAAGAACATGAATATGAACATTTCAAGAATCATAAATTACTCATAAAACTTGTAATTTTTGATAATAGCCATTGTAAATGGATTAGCATAAACATTACACCATCTAAAACAAGTTTTATAACACCAAAATAGTTTAGGGTAATGTTTCTAGTCCATTCCAGCAGCAAAACTCGAAAAATTGGACACTGCAGCCTCTACTCGTCGAGTGCATGAACAGACTCGACGAGTAGCAAAAAAACGATTTTTAAGCTATTTGCATCAAGTATCAAGTAAACAAGCCTAGGCTCTGATACCACTGATGGGATTTGAGCATTCTAACACTCCTATGGTGTACATGCAACCCTAGAAACCTTGGATCTATGTTTGACTATGATACATGCAAATTATTATTTTTCCAAGGTTCTTATCCTATCTAGAATGGCATGGGGAACTTGAATCAAATAAAACTAGTAGAATTACTTACCTTGTAGTTGTAGTTGATTGCTTGGAGTTTTAGAGTCTAGCACCAATAGTGTGGATGCCTCAAATGGAAATCACAAATCACCACAAACTTGGAACTTTGAGAGAATAGTAATCACCTTCTTGAAATCGGCCCTCTTACTTTACTCACCACAACTCGTGTGATTTCAAGAACCAAAGCCTCCTTTATATAGTGTGGTGGATTAGGGTTACATCCATGTAAACCCTAATACCCATGTCTTTTCATTTCCATGAGATCCATGGGTTAAAGCTTCATGGAGTATCCATGGACTTTCCATGCAAGCCTAGCCCATTCCAAATAAGCATTAGCCCACACTATATAAATACAAGAGCCCATATTTAATTAGTCATACTTTTGATCTCTAAATTAACTCTAGATTAATTATAGATCAATACTAATTAAATAATATGATTTTATATTAATATATTAGGACTTATAATATATTAATAAATCATAACTTATACTATTCTCAAACGATTATCCATAAATTGTTCGGGTGAAGTGCAACCCAAATGGACCATGCCGGGTCGGGTCAAGTATATACCAAATATAGTTATGGACTTAGACACCATATCCAACAAAGATGACATCAAATAAAGGAGTGGTTTCCATTAAAGCTATGGTGAAAGGATGCAAGATTACTATCAATGAGCAGTTCATCAGAGAAACATTGCTGATCAATGATCAACCCGATTTTCCTACTGAAATTGGGATTGATGATGTACAAAAGATTCTCAAGAAGATGGGGTATGAAGGCATTTACCCTCCCACGGTGAAAAAGCTTCTGCCACCCTACTGGAGATTTTTGGCGCATGTGTTCGTGAGCTGTATCTCGGGCAGGAGATCAGGTGTTGATGAAATCTCGCTCAGGAACACAGGGGCAATTGTTTCACTGGCTGCTGGCATCAAATTCAACTTCTCAAAGTTCATACTGGATGAGTTCTTGGTAAACATCAACGCTATAAGCCGGGAGACCAGAGATGCATTTTTGCTGTACCCTAGGTTTATTCAGATGTTTATTGACACTCAATTTCCTGAGATGGTCAAAGAAGGAGACACACTGGATATAAAGTCATTAGGCCCACACACGATTGGTCTCATCAAGCAGAATCGAAAGGGCAAAGTCGTCTTCCAAGGCTTACATCCTCTCGTGAAATTCGGAAAATTTGCTGAAATAAATGAATCTTACGAATCTCATGGAACGTCTGACAAGGTGTCTTCTGAGCCTACCTCCTCCGAGAGAGTCATTTCGGAAGATGATGTCATCACTGTGTTCGATCGTGCTGAAGAAGAAGAAAATCCTGCTACTCATGCTCAAGTAGCTGAAGAACATGAGCTGACATCTATTCACATTCAAAGTAATTTTAATGAGGAGTCTCCAAGGAGTAGAACAGAATCCGAGATGTATGAAGACCTTGATCTTACCGGTTTCGATAACGATGAGATCCCTCTCAACTTCGATAGAAATGAAGACTTCATGACCGGTGTAAACCTCAACACGCTGCTTGACAATATCAATGAAGTTGCTCATCCAGCAACGGAGATAAGGGAAAATGAAGACGTTCTCGAAGCCACGCCTCTTCCTACCAATCCAACGGTGGAAATAGCAATTCCTATGGTGACAGTGTCAGGGATTCCTCCCCTTGATGTTGTTTTACCTACTTCTGAGCCATTGGAAAGTGATCACCCAACCACACAGGCCTCTCAACCTCCAACAAAAAGATGAAGACTTGACCCTAGACAGGGAATTCTTGACTCGGGTATACTTAAAAGTTTTACAGCTCCACCAACAACAACTCCTGTTATCGTTTCATCTGAACCCGTCAGTGAAGGTCCTAGCACCTTCCATGAAGCTGGTGGCTCTTCCTTCCCCACAGGTTTCTCTCCTCCCCGGCCAGACCATGATGCTGCTTCTGTGAGGCTAGCCAGGTTTTTGGCCGAAGAACAATTCACAACGCCTCCCTCACGTGGCAAAGGAATTTCTATTGGGGGTGGCAACTCAGGAGAAGAGAATCCTTCAATATTTGGACTTCAGAAGGAGATTGATGCTCTGAATCAGAAAAATATTGATTTAGATCAAAAAAAATATTGAGCTGGATATCAAGGTCGCATACCTTCAGACCGAAAATGCAAAGCTCAACATTCAAGTTGCCGAACTTATCGAAGATAAAGCTCTGAAGACGAAGCAAATTACTGATCTTCAGACGCATTTCGGATTGTTAACCGCCAGCTACTACGATCTTAAGAAGAAGCTGGAAGAAGATTTTGGCGACAAATTCAAGTCATCCGTTGACGAGCCAAAGATCTATCTTCCTGATCAAGATACTCCCATAGTTCCACAACCTACAAGAACGACCACCGTTGTTAACCGTTTTGAAAAAGAACCGGCTCAGGCTCCAAGTATAGTGGCATTGAAACGTGCTAAATTGGCCAAGTCAGCTGAAAAGGGTCAATTACTATTCAAAAGGAGCGCAGATCATAATGCTCCCTGGGATCAATCAAAGATCACCGTTACGGATCTGGGCGAACATCATTTCAGAGACGTTTATGGTGATAGGTCAGGAATCATTTCGTGGGGATTCCATGACACTATGAATATGTGGATGGTGAGAAGAAAGAGCGGCAATACTGAATTATACAAAGATGCTCACGATTTTCATTCCTTTACTAGGATTGATCTTACGGAGCTGTCTAAAGCTCCTTTCTCAAATCCATCAAACAATCCCAGGGCGACTCAGTTCAAATCATTTTTGGAAGATCAAGTAGCTAAGGGCTTCCCTTCAATGAAGACTGCAGAGTCTATTATCAAGATTTACCCTAACGTTATTGATCCCAAAACAAGTCAGCCACTTCGGTCAGTAATGTGGCCCGCTACTGCTCAAGTAAAGCAGATCCACGTTCTTCAAAATTATCCAGATGGATCTCTTGCATCCATGCAATACTGGGTGTTTGATGAATCTGCTGATGCTGCTGTCATCAAGCTTAAAGACGATTGTATCCGCTTGTATGACAAGAGGGATTTGCTTCAATTTGGCAAATGGGACATACATCAGCTCTCCATTCATCAGATCAAGGTGGCTGAAGACATTTTTGAGCCCGTTGCAAAGGAATACACTTCGATGGTTGCTGAGGTTATCGAGAAGGAGATGTGGAACGGAGCTATGGGAAAATCTGATGTGCTGGTGGTCGACAAAAGATGAGTCCAAGCTAGCACCAAACCAAGGGGGAGATTGAAGGGTCCAGTAAATGGTTTGGTCTAGGCTTTCATTGTATTTTGTTCAGTATGAGTCTGTAATACTTTTTGTGGGTTGCAATGTGTTTACGGTCAGGATGGGAGTTTACGACCGTAAACACGTTTACGGCCGTAAACCCAGTTTGCGGTCCTGTCTAGTATATATAGTGGAGGTGTAGGTCTATGTGGGGTTGTTTATGCCATTGAGTTTACAGATCGTTCCATCGAGTTGTACCTGACGTTTTTCTGAATGTAAACGTGTGCAAGCTCGATTTCTTTTCTTCTTCTTCTTCTATTGTGATTGTTTGTTGTTTGATCATTGGTAAAGATCCTTTTCAGGACCTTACAATTTTACTTAGATATGTTGTGTTTTTTTGCTAAAATGAGAGGCTAAACACATTTTACTTCTGTTTAGTGAAGATGAAATTGATTAATATGCGTTGATTTCAATTATTGGATGATTATATTTGATTTTACTTGTGTTTGATATATATATATATATATATATATATATATATATATATATATATATATATATATATATATATATATAAACCCTAGCATGTTTTAGTTCTAGTTTATATTGCTTATAAATCAGATTTTGTGTGCTAATTGATCATATTAACTGCATGAATCTATCTCCTAATTGTTTATGATCATTAGATAATTAGAGCTAGTATTAATCACATCTTAGTTTAAGTAATTAAAGCTAGTAACTTTAACTGTGTTAAAGAGCATAATTAGTATTAATTTATGCTTGGTTGTTTGAATTGATCATAGGAGAGTAACTCATATCATTCATAGTCTGATTGATTATCAATTTGGTGTTTAATTTGTGCATTATCATTGCTTTGTCATTCATAAATGGGTAGGCCTAGATATTTGATCATAATAGCTAGTAAATTGGTAATCAATGTAATCAATCCATTAGAAATCAACCATATGAGAAATGAAATCGGATCTAGGCAAAAGTATTATTTTAATTCTTGAAGTTACTTTGTTTCCGTTGCTTGATTACTTGTTAGGTGATATTAAGTTATTCTGATCTTGAAAAATCAGGAAAATCCCCCAAATCATAGTTTGTTCGTTAGTTTAATTAATAATAGTTAATTTAATTAATTGAATTCCGTTCTCTGTGATCGACACCCGACTTACCTGAGTTATACTATAATTTGACTAGGTACACTGCCTATAGGTGCATAGTTAGTAAGAGTTTGTTAAGTTATAAATTTAAAACTATTAGGTACTTTCGTGAACATCAGTGACCGAGTTTCCTGAGTTGGTGAGAGACGAGTTGGAATCAAGTTGAGTGCATTCTCACGACGTGAGGTTCAATGGTTGATATTGTTGGTTGTTGACTTTGACCTTGACCGTTGACTTGTTGACTTGGGTCGACTTTTGGTCAAGATTGATGGCTTTAGTGTGTAGTTTAAGGTTGGACCTTGTATGTTTATATAGGTGTGTTGTAGCATCTTTTTCAGGGAATTAAGTTGTGGGTTATCTGGTTTCATGAGTCAGGTGAGTCTTCTCACTATACTGTGTAGGGTGCTAGTTGTCTTTGTGATACTTGCATGGACGACCCCAGGGGTAACCCGTGACATTTGTTTGAAATACCATGGGGGTAACCCATGAAATTTACATGAAAGACCATGGGGGTAGCCCAGGACTATTGGATATTAAACTATAGGGGCAGCCCATGGCAATTAGACGTAAGACCATGGGGGCAGCCGATGACATTTCAGGGGAAGACCATGGGGTAGTCCATGGCAATGTATGTATGGTATGTGGTATGTGGTATTTTTGGGGAACTTACTAATCTTTGTGCTTATGATTTTGCGGTTTAAACATTTCCAGGTACTTCCAGTTCCAAAGGGAAGGGCCCGGTTTGATTGCACCACATCCCTCGATGGCTTTTTCTGCATTGATTACTTTTGATATACTTCGATGTTTGAAAATACAATTTACACTGATTGGATTTGGAACCAATGTTTGTATGACTCGATGTTTTAAAATGAAAATTTTTATTGGAACTTTTGGGAAGTTACATCCTAAGGAGCTTGTAGTGTGGGGAATTATTTGGGTATGTTCTGATCGTTTGTATTTTTGTTGCATTTCAGTATGGTGGTGATCACTTGAGGAGGTTCTGGTTCTGGTTCAGGCTCTGGTGATGAGCCAATTGATGAGAAGTTACGTGAGTTTATCGTATCCGAGATTATGTGAGGTATCCTTGATGCGACCCCTATCATTTTCGGGTTGATCAAGTAGGGGATCATTGAGCTGATGGAGGAGCGACCGGGGGTCTTCCGTGTGGAACTGGTAGCAAACCAGTTTGTGAGTCGTACTCTCACATTTCGAGATTTCCATGCTTGTAGGGCTACTGAGTTCTTCAGGAAGAAGGACCTCATTTCTAGTAGACGATGGATTGCGAATATGGAGAGTGCTCAGCTGACGAGCTCCTGCTCTGAGGGGGCGAATGTGAAGTTTGTAGCTTGTCTTCTGAGAGAGGGTGTTGTTGGTTTCGCAGTATGTGGCGGACGAGGAGATACAGAAAACGAGATACCATGATATGTTGAGGAAGGACATCATGGAGTTTGTTAGCATTTCTGGTTGCAAGACCCTGGAAAATATGTGATGCATAATAGTATACCTACTACTATACCAACTATCTAACTAACTATTACGATTTAAGGCAGTGGACCTATTCGCAAATAATATAGCACAACCAGTCGGGTATCGAACTCATGGAACATATTTAATTTACTAACCTTACTACTAATAAATTAATCTAAAAACAAGCAAAAGTCAAAAAGGGGGTTTTATCTGATTTTTCAAGTTCATACAAACTTAAACGCTTAACTATCGATTTTAATCAATATACTAAAAACACTTTCATTTAGTTCAAATCCACTTCTTCTCTATGGTTAGTTACTAATTATGGATTATTAAAGTTGGTTACTAGTTATTATGTAATTAGCAATTCAAGTTCAAATTTACTAATATTTTCACCAATTCATGAACTACCTTGTATGGTCATACATAAGCAAAACACAGAATTGGTTATTAATTATAGATGAGCTATGTAATACTTATCTAAGCAAACACAATTATGGTCACAATTTATGTTCTCTAGCACAACTAAATTTGTTACTTTTATTACTTTTCTAAGATTTGGTCGATCCTAGCTCTACTAATTTAATGGTCACTAAATCACTAGGTAATCAAGTTCATTTAATTTAATGGTCACTAAGCTACACTTAACTTGAATTCAAGCAACAAAATCACAACTTTAACATGCTAGGTAATGACAATCAAACACAAGCACAAAGCCAACTATTAAAATCCATAAATTAATAAACTAAGCCATAGATTCAAAGTACATCTATCTAAATGAAAGCAAATAAGTTCAGTTACTCATGGATGAAAATGAAAGCATAAGTTCAACATGATTAAAGTAAATCAAACCGATGTGATGATGTGTTCTTCAATCTCTTAATCTCTAAGCAAATTATCCTTTAAAGGAATGTTTTGTGCACTTCTCTAGCCTCCAAATCGATATCTCAGAATACCTCTCCTCCCAAAAACTCTCCTCCCAAAAACTCTCCAAAAGTCCCCTTAAATCGTAAGAGTGAAGGAATATATATAGTTTTGGAAAAGATGTTGCTCACGTCGTGAGAATTGGTGTTTCACGTCGTGAGCTCAGTACTTATCCATATCGGGCAAGGATTCTGACTTCCCGCATGTTAATCGTCTAGAATACCCCCTTCACGCCGTGAGGTTGAGTGCCACATCATGAGTTGGGTTTTTCGCTGAACTTTCCTTCTTTTAATCTTCAATCCTCCAAAGTTCCAATGCTTATCAATTCTGGTCCATATTCTTCAAGAGTGTTCCAATTGGCTGCAAATACAATTTAATTCAATAAGTATCATATACCTTTGCAATTAACCAAAATATTAATTAAAATATATTAAAATATTGCCTAAAATGTGTATAAATAAGGCAATATCAATATGATTGATAGAGCCCGAGAGCGGGATATAGAGTTGGAGCTTCGGTTAAAGTGGAAGCCATCTCCATTTTAGACAACAGAGGGCTCAGTGAAGAAGCCTAAGACTTTTGACTCGCGTTCTAGGGGTCAGTAGGGTCGGCGCTGTTACGACAAGTGCGGAAAGGCGCACGATGGGGTTTATAGAGCAAGTGGTTCGGGTTGTTTCAAGTGCGTCCATGCAGGGCATTTTGGTACGGATTGCCCTCATGGGGCACTGATTTGATTCCATTAAAATCAGATGGGCCACAAGAAGGCCGACCATCCGAGATTGTCAGGATGAGCGGTGACGGCACCCGCTCCAGCTACTTTGAGGATTACAGATGGCCGCTAGGGTAAGGCAGAGGCTCCTATGGTAAGGAGCCGAGTGTTTCAGTTGACGACCGAAGAGGCCCAAGCAGCACCAGATGTTGTTAATGGTATGTGTCTCTCTCATATCTTTCCCTGCTTTCCGTTATTTATGCTTATGTTTTATCTGCTTGTGAATAGGGATGTTTTTAGTCAATGGTGTTATTGTTCATCTTTTGTTCGATTCGGGGGCTATCCGATCTTTTGTATCTCTTGTGTTTAGCAAGAAGTTAAATGACGCTTCAGGATCGTTGGATTACCCATTAGAGGTTGAGATTACTGATGATCGTACAATGAGTGCTCTGAGGGTTCATCGGGATTGCGTTCTCAAGTTGTTCTGCAAAAAGTATTTGATAGACCTAGTTCTTATTCCTCTGTGAGGGATGAAGATCATTGTAGGAATGGATTAGTTGAGTCTGAATGGGGCTTTGATTGATTGGAAGCATCAGCTAGTGTGGGTTCAAACCCTAAGTGGGGGAGAACTAGTATTCTTTTGAAATTTTCTTCTCCCTGATCGAGAACAAATGAGAAATTAAACTGAGCCCTAATAGTATTCGAATCGTGTAGGTTACATAGGAACAAAGACGAAACCTCATAATGGATTTTTAAAACCCATATATAGTCGGTGGATGTAAGATTGCAACTTTTATATCGGTGCTTTGGAAACCCGCATCGCATAATGGACAAGATGAAGTTTTTGAGTTTCAATTTAACACGACAACGAGGATTGAAAGTCGTGCAACTATTGATGCATTTGATATAAATGAAACATCTCTCAATGCCTCCATTGATTCGCTTGAGACTGTTTGATGGTTGTCATGAGTGAACTGGAAACATGTGGTTCGCCATCTGGTGTTTTGCTTTTAGAAGAATGAAGGTGATTGAAGGAAACGGTAACATAAAGCTCAAGCACACAAAACTGGAGACGATGGGAGTAAGCCGGAAGTGAGTGTTATGGTGTTAATGGGTAATTTACAAAGTCGCCAAAGGTGGTCACTGAGAGATAGATAGAGAAAGATGGTGCATCGGGTGGGGAAACAAAAGGACCAATTATCTTTTTTTAGACGAAACTGCAAAATTGGTCCATGTGGTATTCAAAAAACTATGGATAAGGTGCAAAAAGTTTCTAACTTGCATGGAATGTCCAAAATCAAGATTTTTCTATGATTTTGATCCTTGACACGCTTGAAATGTCAGTTTTACCCTTTTCATTTATTTTTTGTTTTCCTTTATTTATTTTAGTATTTAAATAATTAAAAAAAATAAAAAATAAAATATCGCTCCATCCCACACCAACCCTCTCCATTGGTACATCTTTCTCTCTCTCATGTATTTCATCAAAGAACTTCCTATTCTCTCTATACCTTCAAAACGCATCTCCTTAAGAACACACACTCACAAAATTCTACATACACACAAAGAAAATGAAACAGGCACACCCACGATGAAAAAACCCCAGTCGTTCCAAAGAAATCTTCATCCCTATCCCTCATCTCCCTCTTTTTCACCCTCTATTTCACAAGCGTTTCGGGAAATCCAAGGTTTTAAATCATATGAAATTAAGACCCAATCCCCTTTGTTTTATTTCTTGGTTGGATTTCTAAAGAAAAAAACTTACTAGAGAAATCGAGAAGAATAGATTAGAAAGGAAGACACAGACAGTGGTGGTGAACATGATCTTCAAAAATAGAAGGCAAATCTAGGGCTCCTGAGAAATATAAAGCTTCTAAAGTTAGAAGATTATTTCATTCCGGATAGAGGTGGCATTAGCGGAAGCTCCGAACATGTAGCGGTGGTGGAATCACAAACAGGAGGATGAAAACATGGAGCAATGGTGGAATTGTAAACAACGATAATAAAACAAAGGAAGTTCATATCCAGATTTACTTTGATGTCTAGGATAAAAGGGGTGGAGGAGATGTTATAGATGGGGCTATATGTTACCTAGTTAGCGATTATGATATTAGGTCGTCGAACATGTGATACAGCCGGAGATGTACCCCCAAATTTCCAACCAACCAATGGCCAATAGGAACAAATCAGTTCTTCATTAGTGGCTCTAGGAGAGAAGATGAAGGAGGTTTACAAAGTGTGTTTGTGTTTACACAGAGAAAGAAGAATGGATCAAAAAAATGTTGCAGGTTATTGATTTTTGTAATTTCATCGATAATGGAGGGGTGAGTCAGTTTTGCTCTTTAAATTCTCAATGTGTGTGTGACGTGTGCGTGTCTTTGAGTTGCAGGTCAACAACATATGTGTTAGTTGTAATTTCAGTGTGTGTGTGTGTGTGTGTGTGTATGTGTTTTTCTTGCATATGAAGAAGACGATATGATGAATATGGGGGAGAGAAAGAGAGAGAGGTGGGCACAAGTGGGGTGGGGTGGTCCAAATCTGTTTGTTTTTTTATTTTTAATTAATGAAACATTAAAAACAATATGAAAAGTTATAAAAAGGAATGAAAGGGGAAAAATTGTCCTTTCAACCATTTTAGGACCAAAACCACATGGAATTTCTGATTTTGGACATTCAATGCAAGTCGGAAATTTTTTGAACTCTATCCATAGTTTTTGAGAAACCACAAGGACCGATTTTGCAGTTTAGTCTTATTTTATTATATATAATTTTTTTTAAATCATTAAGGATATAATGGTAATTTTACATGACTCTAACCGTTATTTTATATCAGAGTCAAATGGACATTCAACATAGGGACAAGTGGTGTGCTAAGTTTTGTCGAAAGGGACCACTAGTGTGCTAAGTTTTGTCGAAAGGGACTATTCATGCAAAAAAAAGTTTTATAAGGACTGTTTTGGGTATAATTTTAAAATCATAAGGACCATTTGTAAAATTTTGTCTAAATAAAATAACCGCACCAATGTTAAACCATTTGTAACAAGTTAAATGACATGTTTTTTCCCCACGACTTTGTTACATGAACGAGCCATGGTTGCTAAGACGGAAAGAATAAAATATAAATAAATTGGCCATTTATCATACATAAGTTGATCATAAATATTCAACAAAGAGAGAAATTAATGACATTAATATATACAGTTTAAAAAAGAACAGTTGCGAACCTTCGTGCCCAAAAAAGATTGTGATGGGTACAAACATCACGAGTAGGTGGTTAGAAAGTGAATATGTCATCCTAGGTTATTATGGCAATAAATAGTAGCCTACAACATATTCTACATTTAACGATCAACAACTACACATACAACCAATCCAATAATCCAATAAATATATAGAGAAAATTGCAAATTTAGTCAAATACACTAATTATTTTGTGGAAAATAGCCAAAAAAAACCCAAATTACAAAATTAGCCCTTAAAATCGCAGATGGATTAAGCCCATCTGCGATTTCGCATTTCCATCTGCGAACGTACAAGTGCCTAAAGCACATATGTGCTTTAGGCACTTGTACGTTCGCAGATGGAACAGTCCATCTGCGATTTTGTGTATTCCATCTGCGATTTCGTAGAGATTTAGTATAAAAACGTTTTTTTTTCTTCATTTTTTAGTATCTTTTTTAGAGAAAACTCTCTCTCCCTGCGATTTCCTTAGAGCCATCATGGACGATTTCTTCAATAATCCCGAAAAAACATTTTAAACAAATTTTTCAAAGAAATAACAACAAAAATGATAATTTCTTGAAAAAATTTATATATAATAAGGTTGTTTCGTAGTCAAACCCTATCAATTTCGTAATTAAAAAAAAACAAAAAAACAAAAAAATTTCGAAAAATCGCAGGTGAAAACGAGAGCAAATCGCAGATGGACTATGTTCATCTGCGATTTTATGCTGGAAAAGGAGATATATACACAGCGAAAAAATAAAAAATAAATTAAAAAAACCACCTGCGAACGTACAAGCGTCTAAAGCACAGACGTGCTTTAGCCACTTGTATGTTCGCAGATGGGAAGGCAAAATCGCAGATGGCTTATATCCATCTGCGATTTTAGTGGCTAAAAATGCAATTTTGGTTTTTTTTTTGCTATTTCCCACAAAATAATTAGTGTATTTGGCTAAATTTGTAATTTTCTCGTATATATTCTAAAATAGTACAATCACCTAGAAACGTAAACTAGTGGTTAGAAAGTGAATATGTCATCCTAGGTTATTATGGCAATAAATAGTAGCCTACAACATATTCTACGATTAACGATCAACAACTACACATACAACCAATCCAATAATCCAATATATATATATATATATATATATATATATATATATATATATATATATATATATATATATATATATATATATATATATATATTCTGAAATAGTACAATCACCTAGAAACGTAAACTAGTGAAACGCTTACACAATCTATCATGGGGTCATGGTTTAAATTTTATCATCCCCACATTTAGCAATCAAAATAAAGATAAGTCGCATGGTATGTTTTTTTTTGAATGACGTATATCTCCTAATCTGATAAATAAAATCAATTTTGCCATGTGGCAGTTGCTGAGCCCCTACCAACGAATTTTCCCGCTCAAATCTTCTATGTGAAGTTCCGAAAATGCTCCTTCTAACTTCTAATACCCCATCCACCTTCATTCTCGCTCTATTAAGAGTTTCCAACTCTATGCGATAAATCAGCCCCAAATTCCAGAAATCAAGGATGTAATCCCATAAAATATGTAGTGATTCAGTACTCATTTAACCTACATTTTTTCTTCTACGTAACCTAGACCCATCAGCCACCACCTTGATGAAGATTTTTTGTTTTGGTTTCACAGTTTCAATTTCTTCATCTCTTTCTTTGAATGTGGTAGTTTCGGTTTAACATATTCGATTTCACAATCTCATTGGTATGTGGTCTTTAGGGTTTAAAAGAGGGTTCTTAGATGAGTTTAGGTCGTTTTTGGTCACTTAACTTTTAGTTTTGTGCTCCTTTGGTCACTTAACTCTTTTTAAGTTTTAAAATGTCATCAAACTTTTGGATTTGTGCTCATTTAGTCACTTAACGTTTGGTTTGGTCACATTTAGTCACCTAACTTTTAAAATTGTGCTCATTTAGTCACTAAACTTTTAAAAAAATTTAAAAGTTTAGTGACTAAACGAACACAATTTTAAAAGTTAGGTGACTAAATGAGCACAAATCTAAAAGTTAAGTGACCAAAACAAAAGTTAAGTGACTAAATGAGTACAAAGTCAAAAGTTTGATGACCTTTTATAACTTAAAAATAGTAAAGTGACCAAATGAGCACAAAACCAAAAGTTAAGTGACCAAAAATGACCTAAACCCTTTTTAGATCTAGATGAAAATGAACCAGAGTAAATAGGAACTTTTGATTGTCTAATCGTGGGAGCACATTCAGAAGGTATCAAAGCATGTGGAGAAGATGATCATCATTTTGATTTTGAGGTATATATTTATCTTATTTCTCTACGGTTAGGATGTAACTGATCCATCAGGGTTGTTTTTAATTAGTTTATATTTTGGAAAAACGAAATATTATTTGAAGAAAACACCGAAAGAGTGAGTAGTATAAGAACTAAAATGTTGTTATTTTCTGGTTTATAAAGCTTATGGATCGTGGTGGATGGCTTATAATCACTTCAAATGGCATTTAGGATGCTATGTTCGTATCCCAAATAATCAACAAACATTCCTTAATTGTTGATTTCATCCTTATTAGGTAGATAATCCCATCCAAAATTGAAATCGATGTAATCGATATCCCAAATAATCAGGGACAAAGTGATTTGTATTCCCGTTCCTTCCCTCCTGCAATATTATCGCTCATAGGTTTTCTTTTATCATCGCCTCCCTTCTCATTTGGACCCTCGATTCCAATCATTGGTTGCTGGTAATCTTTATTGTTTTTTCTTTGGAAATCATGAGGTTTGACATTAAGTTTTTCCAATTCCACCCTTCCCCCTTGGGCAATTGCAGATTCTAAGCATCTAGGTTTTTAGGTTTTAAAGACTTCATCACCGTTATGCAGGTTTGTCCACTTTCTTCTTTTTGGTTCTTTCAATATTTGCAATTTACTAATCTCTTTTAAGTTTCAAGTTTTGTGCCCTGGTTCACTAATTGAATCTTTTTTTTTTCTTTCTGATTTGCGGTACCATTTAATTGAATCCTTCTTTCTGATTTTTGATATCTATTATAGTGAATGCTTAGTTCGATTGATAATCCATCAAACTTACCATTAGTTATTCCTTTTTAATATCAAAATTACATTTAGTTATTCATTTTAAATCTGATTAAGTTATGTAATTGTTTTCAACCTTAGTTTATAACCTAACCATTGGTGTTGTATTATTTTTAATTACTTCTTATATACCAATCCTTATTTTTATTTATTCATTCATTGTCACAATATATTAATTAGGATTCACTTGTGCTAAAACAAACTTTTGATTGGTGATGATGCTCGGACGTGGATGATCCATGACTCTATCTGTGGTAATATATGCAAATTGTGTTAATTTGAAAGCACTTTATAGATGGGGAACAACTTACATGGACACAGAGGATTTTGAGGAAGCAAGAAGAAATTTCAACAAAGTAAATCATTAAACTCCATTTTGATGCTTAAAAAAGATGATGATCATATATCTTGATTTGTGTAGTTTTCTTTAATCCTATTTTAATTTTCAAATTTATGGTGAAACCATGTACAAAAGTGAACCGTTTTAGTCCAACCCCAAAAAAAATTATTTGTTTGTAAATTTTTTTGTTGTTTACTGTTTAGTATCAGCATGTGGGTGATGGAGTTTATATTGGACAAGCTCAAGTTTGCTAGGCAGAAGGGATCCAAATACACGGTTCTCCTTTAGTAAATATAAGTGTCGTTTTAGGTAAGTTTCATCTTCCTCTCTATCTATGTCTATGCAAAAAATTTGGATGTTTGGAGAAAAAAGAAATCAAATTCTTAATCCCTTCAAATTTGATTTTGTTGTCTTTATAGGTTGTTGAATTTTTGACATTTGTAGTATGCCCAATTACTATAATCAAGTCCTTGTGATCAGGAAAAATAAACGGAGGCGGAGGTGATAATCGAAGGGTGCAGCTGCTCCTAAAAAAAATGATTTTTGTCCCCTCAAATTCTACCGGGAGGTCTGAATTCATCTTTTTTTTCAAAAAGATTAATACCCTTTATCAATTTGAGCCATTAGATTACTGAACAAGATTTTACTCATTGAGAGTTATAGATATATATTTTTAGGATACGCAATTTAGACATTTAAAGAGGTCTGACTTTCTGTCTTATGGATTAGAATCCCTTACCCATAATCAAAATAATAAAATTGAACTTGTACAGGTCTGACTTTCCAATTTGTTCCTATTTTGGTAATTTTATTTTCTGCAAGTTTTCGTGTGGATTTTTCTATTGATTGGAAGTTTTTCATCGTTCTTCTACATTTCACTTCTTCTTCACCACCTAAAGAATGGTCACTGGATCCCTTCTTCATCGTTCTTTTTTGCTACAATGTTGTTGGCATCCAGTTAAGTCTTTTGATTTTTGATTTTTAGGATTTTTTTTGTAGTCCAATTCGGTTGCCAAAACCGTAATTAGGGAAGAAGAAGAAATTCTATTACTGAATTAGTGTTTGCTAATGGCAATATGATTTAGGCTCAAATATTGAGCCATCATATATCCCACATACATATTTATTTGTATTCACGTTTGATAGATTATAGTTTTTAAGTGATTAATGGGCTTCCAAAGAAAGATCGTGAACTCTTTGTGCTTTTTTCTTAGTGATGTTGAAGTTGTTCTTATTTACATCTCGAATCCTAAATCCTATAAAGTTTCTTCTAGATATGGGTAAAAATAAGAAATTGACAAGAAGTTACTTTTGAGTTTTGTTTTTTTGTTTTTCATTTTAACCGATTCTTCAATTTTTTTTCTGTCTAACCATGTCCATCTTTTTTTCTTTTTCATTTTTAACCTGTTCTAATGCAAGATGGTTTTAACACCTAATCATGCTAACATCTATTATCTCACTCACTGAGGTAAATGATAAAAGCATCTATGGTTTATAAAATATAAGTCAACGTAACATTTTCCCTGCAAAGCTGAATACTACTAAAATTTCTATTTCCAACAATTTGACATTCTAAAAATATCCTCACTTTAATTGTAATGGGAATAGATATACCACTACAACCTACAATGACGGAGCCTTATATGCCACCATACGGCCACAAAATCATTCCCAGTTGGATCCAAATCTATTCCTAAGAACAAACTCCATTTTCTACTCTTTTGTTAAAAAGACCAAAGTACCCTTATGGTAAAGACAGTAAAGTATGTTGTTGTTCTTGCCCAAGTAAATATAAAAAGATTAAATACTTTTTTTTCAGGATTCACCGGATCCATTAGCAAACTCCTTACTACAACATCAATTTCCTGGATAAGTCTTGGAAGTGGCCCGACATTTACCGGAGAATATGGATGGTCATGAACGGCTTATGAGAGGTCAACGAGTTGTCAACATTGGATCTCAAAATCATTGTAAGTGTTGTTTATTTCAATAAAACTTAAGTTATATGGAAACTAAAAGAGTTAGGCTTTTGAAATATATTGTATCAGAATGTGTAACATCTAAATGAAAATTTGTATGAGTGTCATTTTAGGAGAACAATGTTTATTAGGTATGACATCAACAAGTGTATATTCATATGCGTTTAAAATGGAGAATATTTTATAATGGTTGCACTGTAGTTATCTAATTCATGATTCAAATTTCTCTTTCTGATGTGGTATGTTCCGTGTTTTGTTAACTTGAGCATCAACAAACATATTTTTGGATATTTTGGACACGTCAACATTCAATTAGTAATCTATTGAGGCACTAATGATATATGTGTTTAAAACTGTCATCAGGTTTAATATGGAGTTTTTCTTGGATTGATTACCAGGAAGTCCTAAAGGATATACGTTCAAGTGATTCAATTTATACTTGATATACATTTTCACCCCTATAAGTGGGTTTATGAGTATCTGAGTATCGAAAACTGGTGAAAGCTAGCATGCCATTGTCAAAATATTTACTTTCATTGGGTCGTTTGTGCATACTTGGGAATATGTCTTGATGTGATGGTATTTGAACTAGACTACCTTTGGTTAACTACATTTTTTTCATATTTTTATTCTAAAAAGTGTTTTTTGGATGTAGGTAGGAATGCAAACGACTTACTGTTTGGAAGGAAGTATTCATAAGTTGGATTGTATATAACCTCATTTGAATTAGTTAGAATGTGGATGGTGATGTTTAAATTAGTTGAATGTCGATGTTAATGTTTGTGGTTTTGAGAAATGATTAACGAGTTTTCTCTGTTTTAAATCTGGAAACTAAATTTAATTAATACTATGTTCTGATTTTTATTTTTGGTTTGAATGTGTCTGCAAAAGTTTTGTAGGTTAAAACTTGGACAATAACATTTTGATATATTTTATTTATTAAATATAAAATTTAATTAACTACTAAAATCGACATTAGGCAAAAGAGACATTTATTATTTTTTTTTATCTATTATAATAGTTTTAAATATATCGTCTGTGGTTTCCACGGGTTATAACCTAGTTATTAAAATACAACAAGATGTTAAAACTAAAACATTACAAAGATAAAAATAGTAAGCATCAGGTTATATATATCCAACGAACCCGGTTGATACTACAATTCTTATTTCGATTGTAAATAGTCACATGGTGTGCTTCCAACATAGACGACTTTCTAAGAATTTGGAAGTGAAACTAGACAACAATATTAGATCATCGACGACCACCAGCTTGAAGTTTCTCATGTGCTTAAAGATACTACACTCAATACCATTAATAACAATCCTTAAGAATGAGGAAAATGCAAGGATAAGAAATTTAAAAGGACATTCATTCAAAGTTGAAGATAAAAGAATCCATTATAAGTAAAAATATTTTACTACATTAAATAGGGTTCATTTTATTGTAAAATTGATCGATTTTTCTTATTACTTTGGTTGCGATGGCGCTTCTACAAATCCTTACGACATGGTGCATGTGTAACTTAAACTTCATGATTTGAGTATTACTAGCATTGGTACCTATTATTCATTTGATGGAGCTTCTACAAATCCTTACCATTGTTCCTGACTAATACCGGTTTTCAAGGTTTTTTTTCTGAAAATCTTAAGGGCCTTTTTTTAAATAAACAATCAAAGATAGTTTTTTCGTCAATAGTGTTTTGGTCAAAAATCGCTTAAGTGAAAATCAACTAAAGTGCATGAGTGGCTGTGGTGTTGTTGATGAATTGATCAGTGAAATTAGAACAAAAATTCATGAGTGGTTTACAAGGAAATCCCTTGATCATTGTTAGGATCTCCGACATAAAACCTTGGAATGTGATAATGATCACATGCCTTGATGATTTTATTGATTGAAATGAATGATTACAGAGAAAATAGAATGGGTATGAGTACAAGTGCTAGTATTCTGCCAAAAAATTATGTGTAGTGTGATGAATACAAGTGTTTTATATAGTCAAAACCTAATAACTAGAACTACGAAAATTCCACGATCCTCCGAGATCAACTTATATGCCTTAGAAGTCAGCGAATATCCCAAGAAAATACATTCGTCAGCCTTCACATCGAATTTGTTCCGTTGCTCCTTGGAGTTGAAAATAAAAGAGCGAGAACCAAAAACATGGAAAAACTTAACGTTTGGTTTGCGTTTATTCAGGATTTCATAGGGAGTAACTACAAATCGCTTGTTGATAATTGAGCGATTTTGTGTAAAGCACGATGTTCCAATCGCATCAGCCCAGAAGTAGAGTGGCAGATTCGCAAATGAGAGCATGGTTCTCGCAGTCTCATATAATGACCAGTTTCGTCTTTCAACAACCCCGTTCTGTTATGGAGTATAAGGAGCAGAGAAGTTGTGCGATACTCCTTTTTCAGTTAGAAATTCTTCAAACGCTTGGTTCTTGAATTCCAACCCATTATCGCTGCGAATGTTGCGAACCAGCTTTCTCAATTTAGCTCTATCTGCTTTATAAAATATTTGAGCTTGGAAGTAGCTTCAGACTTCTGTTTAAGAAAGAAAACCCAAGTGAATCTAGAAAAATCGTCTACAATTACAAGAATATACTTATTACCACCAACACTTTCAATTGCAGAAGGACCACAAAGATCTATATGCAGAAGTTCAAGTGGTTCTATGACTTTCGTATTCACGATTGTAGGATGACTCTTTCTGCTCTGTTTTCCCATTTCACAAGTTGCACATAGATGTTCTTTGTCATACTTTAAGAGTGGTAGTCCTCGTACATGATCACCAAGAACGAGCTTGTTGATATCTTTGAAATTGAGGTGCGATGTCTACGATGTCACAGCCAACTTTCGTCTCTTGAAGCTTTTTCAAGTAGACATATAGTTGGCTTCCCTATAATGGGTTTCAGATCAAGAGGGAACATCTCTCCTTTTCGTTTTGATCAGATAAGAACGTTCTTTGTTTTCTTCTAAATAATTTCAGATCCTTCATCATCAAACGAAACTTTTAGTCCTGTTCCAACCACTAGCTGCGAAACACTGATTAAATTGTGTTGAAGTCCTTCCACATATGCCACCTTACGAATTGAGAATTCGCCATTTGTGATCATTCCATAACCTCTGATTGTGCCAAGAGAATTGTTTCCAAACTTTACATTTCCACCATCTTTGAGAGATCGAAACTCTCGCAATTCCTCCTTCCTCCCAGTCATGTGACGCGAACAACCACCGTCGATGTACCATTCAGAGTCGAACTGCTCGTCACGTATTATCTGCGAAAATCAAGCAGATTTAGGAACCCAAAATTGCTTGGGTCCTTGTGAGCCGTTTACAGAAAGGGGAAAAGTAATTGCTAAATCAACCATATAAGTACGTTAATTAATGTGGTCTCATTTTTCTTTGTTATGGTGAAAACTTTTAACCTTTTATCTTTTTCTTTCATTTCTTTTAGAAAAGATTGGTTTTGCTTATTTTTTATTTGATTCTTTGCGAACCCTTTTTCAACTTTCTTTGAGTTAGTTTTTGATTTCTTGGATGGAACTTCAGGAGCTAGAAGTAACTTTTCGTTTCCTTTAGCTTCTTTGGATGAAGCTTTCGTGGGTTGAGAGTGATGAGGTTTTGGCTTCTCTGCAGGCTTCTTAGAAAAAGTAGGTTTTTGACCGACTTTCTGTTTGGAGTCCTGTGGACTGCGGAAATGAAAGCGCGAAGATTGTCTGGGGTTCCACTACGAAGGGGCTTCCGCATTTCGATTGAAAGAATTTTCATTGCGAACATAGTTGGGATTTTGGGATTGCCAAAATTGCTTCCTTTCATTGAGATTTCTTTGATATCTCACATTCCTTTGCCGTTTTTGAGCTGCAATTTGCTCTAAGGACTTGTGGATGTTTGTCCTTGGACTTCCTTTCTCATAGCTTGAGCAATTGTTCAGTGGTTCTACCACATACCTTCCTTTCACTCTCCAAGAGGTCTTTTCTGACAATCCTATGGTTTCGTCTGTATTGTCTATTGGAACGGACCAAAAATACTCTTCACATCCATCTTTATTATCGTCATATACGAGGGACGTTAATTCAACTGTTTGGTTTTTATCCAGTCATTTAGTGGCAAATACTTGATTAGGGATAGTTTGCACTTTGGGAAAAACCATTGCTTTAGCTTTTAAAATTTCAGGTTTATTTTGAGAGATACGTGCAAACTCAACTGAGTTTTCTGAAATTAAAGCTTTCGCAGGTTCAGTTTCATTTTTCACAAATTCTGAGCAATCAACCTCATCCTCTACAGAAATTTCGCTCATATCACTGTCCTCATCGAATTCAGATGTATTTTCAACATTGATTTTATTATTTGAACTCAATTTTGGCACTCAATGATTCAAATCTTTGTATAGTATCAGATTTTATTTGCTTATTGTCATTTGCATCCAACAGTTGTTTTAACATGTTTTTTTGGTCTTTGGACTTAATGTATGATTCAATTCTTTCCAGTCCTACCCTATAAGCATCAAAAGTTTCGTCAGACGAAACTATGGATTCGCATTTATAACAGTCGGTGTCGATTTCGTCTTCCTTTAATTCAAGAAATGGCAAGATCATCTTGTGAATTTTCTTACCAATCTCACAATCAAGGTGCAACTGAGTAATATTGGAATAAAGCCTTTTAGCAATTAAACAAAAAATGTTATGTTGTTTCAAAAGCATTAAATTGTCTCGTTGCAAATAAATCAATTGATCCCTAGACTTAGACAAATCCGACTCGATCTTCTCTATCCATATGCGCCTCTCATCACTTTTCAACGAAACCCTGCTAATTTGATCAGTTAGGTTAGAGTTTGTCAAACGAGTTCTTTTTAGACTATCACTAATGCTTGAAAAGGTGAATTTTAGGTCATTTAATTCAGTTTCGTATTTAGACACATGTATATTGAGAGATTCAATAATTAGATTTACCTTGTTGATCAGCTGTTCGCACTCATTGATTTGTTCAGGAACTGGTCTTGCCACGAAACAGCTATCATCTCCTCCTCCACTCTCAGTGGAATTTACGTGCATCTGTGACCTTTCTTTTGTCACCATCAAACATCTTCCTCCAAACTGTGAACTCTCCTCTTTTGCAACGAACACCCTGCCATGTGTGGGCCTACGAACTTCGTCATCTTCGGAGTCTGTTGACCAGACCTCAACTCTTCCAAACTCGTTTTCAACAACATTTTCCTGCACAATTAAAACAGGCATAGAGTTATCAGCATTCTTTTTCTTCTTGATCTCCTCTAGCTTTCGCATTTAGTATGCCTCATCATCTTCTCCTTCCTTCTTCTCATTTAACCTCCTCAGCATGCACTCCTTGGCCAAATGATTTTTTCCATGAAAATAATTGCAGTCATAGCCTGAGTCTCCCATGAGCTTCTTTTCCTCCTTTTCTTCCTACTTTTGAGAACCATTTTTATTTTCCTCTTTCACTTTTTCATAACTGTACTTGCCCTGCCAGTTTCGGTTCTTGTTTGAGGGGAACTTCTTCCTTGCGAACCGCTTAGGATTTGAAACCATTAAAGCATACTCCTCGTTCGTAAGCTCGCATTCAGAATTATTAGGATTAAATATAGGATTAAATATCCTTGAATGATTGATTAGACTCAAACATATTAAAGAAAGAACACGACAATGACTCAAAATATGCTGAATGATTAAAAGATCATGCCTCAGAAGAACTCGATGAAGAATTGCTACTGTAGAGGCGTGATTAGGGTTACAAGATAATAATCAGGGTTGCCAAAACACGATGCATGCATGCATCTTAAATACTCTAACCCTATATAATAAATACGGGATGACAGGCCCAACCCGTTTACAAAATAGACTATACATAACGCCCAATGACGCAATACAATATACCCAACACCCAACTTGTGCAAAATTCCCTCGTTCTTTTGCTTATGAATTGAAATCCATTGTCGTATATAATTTCAGCAGGGATCCCGAACCTGGTCAAGATGTTACGTTTGATGAAGGAGACTACCTCTTGTCTCTTACTTGTACGTATGTTTCGGCTTCTATCCACTTTGAGAAATAGTCAGTCATCACTAGCATGAAGACTTTTCCTCCAGGGGCTACTGGTAGTTTTCCTACTATATCCATTCCCCATTTCATAAATGGCCAAGGGGAAATGATAGGATGTAGAGGTTCTGTAGGTTTGTGCAGGATGTTGCTATGTATTTGACAAGCATCACATTTCTATGCATGGAGGAATGAGTCTTTCTTCATTGTTGGCCAGTAGTATCATGTCTTTAATGCCTTGGAACATAAGGATCTACCCCCAGTGTGGTTGTCGCAGTCCCCTTCGTGGATGTCCTTCAGTACCTCTGCAGCTTCATGATCTTCTAAATACATGAGGTATGGTCTTACCATAGATTTTTTATACAACTTACCTTGGATTATAATGAACCTTGAGATCCTTGTTCTTAATGCTCTCTCGCTTTTCTCTTCCTTAGGGATCGTTCCATTTTGGAGGGATTCCATGATGGGTTGAATCCAAGATCCTAAAGTTAGGGAAGGATCCTGGATGTTGGGATCCTGACGTAGGACCGTTGAGTCGGGATCTTCGATTGCAGTGACGTCGGTAGTCTCCCCGTGATTGTGGGAGTCTTTAAGTTTCTTGGTGGGATCCTCGATTTCTGGGGTTAATATGTGGATTATAAGGATCCTGGTTTCCGACAGTATCCTTAAGGAAGATCCTAGATTGGCTAGAGAATCTGCTTCAGCATTGTCTTCTCTAGGAACCTGATTTAGGCTGAATGTTTCGAATTCTGAGGCCAGGTTTTTGAGAATTTGGAGATATAGAGCTAGCTTTTCTCCTTTCACATCATAGTATCCATTAAAATGGTTAGTTAGTAGTAAAGAATCGACAAATATCTAAAGATCCTTTATTTGAAGATCCTTGGCTAATTGTAGTCTCATGATTAGCGCCTCGTATTCTGCTTCGTTGTTGGTTGCGTTGAATTCACATCTGATTGCCTGGGGTAGGATGTCCCCCTATGGTGATTTGAGTATGATCCCCAAGCCAATTCCTCTTTGGTTTGCTGCTCCATTTGTGAATAGTGTCCACATTCCCACGTTTTTCTCTTCTAGAAGCTGTTTGGCTTCTATTTCAATTTCAGCTCTTAGATCATCACTAAATTCAGCCACAAAATCTGCTAATGCTTGGGACTTTATGGCGAATCTTGGTTCATACTTTATGTCATACGTGCTTAACTTCACAGACCATCTCGCCATTCTTCCTGACATTTCTAGTTTTCTCATGACATTCTTAATCGGATAGTTAGTTCTTACAATTATAGGGTGTGTTTCAAAAAAATGTCTTAGTTTAGTAGAAGTTGTTACCAATGCAAGTATAAGCTTTTCAAGATGAGAGTACCTGGTCTCAAGATCCAGGAGACTTTTACTTACGTAGTATATGGGATATTGGTTCCCATCGAGATCCTTAGCTAGTACAGCGCTTACCGCGTTTGAGGATACTGATAGGTAAAGAAGGAGTGGTTCCCCATCTAGTGGTTTTACCAATAAAGATTTTTTAAGTTCTTGGAAAGCATATTCATGTTCCTGGGTCCACTCGAATCTTTTGTTCTTCTTCAAGATGTCGTAGAAAGGCTTGCATCTTTCTGAGGATGTAGCACCTGGTTCCTGGTATGTATTTTAATTAAGTAATTTTGCATTTTTGGCCTGGGACTCGGCGAGTTGAAGGCCCAACTCGTCGAGTAGAAGCGGGATGAGACGCGAGATTTAAGTGATGGACTCGTCGAGTCGGGTCTCGGACTCGACGAGTAGGCTCTGACTAGACAAAACCCTAATCTGAGGGTTTGCACCATATTTAAACAACCTTATACAGCCTCCATCGCCCCTTGATGCTCCCAGAAACCCTCCATAGCAAACCCTAAGTGTTTTGGTGCAAGATCTAAGGCTTTTGAGTGATTTTTGTGGGTTTTGACCTCAAGGAAGGAGGAAGAACATAGAAGGATCAAGAAGAGACTGAAGGATTCGAGTTTGGTTCATCATTTGCATTCTTTGAAAGGTATAAAGTCTGTACCTTGCTTGCTTGTTTGTTAGATCCCTTTTTGGGGAAGATTTAGGGCTTTTTAAGCCATATGAGGTAGCCAACCATGATTGCAAACATGGTTGGGGGTCAAGACTTCGGATCTAAGTCTTGGGAAGAGTCACAAGGCATATTTGGGTTGATTTTGCACCCAAGGAAGGTCCCATGCAACAAAAGAGCCATTTTAGAGCCTTTTTGGCTCAAAAGTCCCATGCATGCACGTAAAGTTCGTAACTTTACGTGCTAGATCGAGCTTAGGGGCTTGGATCTATCATTTGGACAAGTGTTGTACATCATAAATCGAGGATTTAGGGTGCGGACGTTATCGACTCGGCGAGTCCGTTCTTGGGACTCGACGAGTCCAAGGCTTTGAGTCCCATATCTGTTGAGGGTCAAAGAACTCAGTTGGGTGTTAGAAGGGTTGTAGCAGGACAGAAAGAGTGACCCAACGCATTGGACTTAGTTTTAGACCTGGAGTTCGTGGGACTCGACGAGTACTAGAACAGACTCGGCGAGTCCAAGGCAATCTCCTTATGATTGAAGATGAACTCAACGAGTTGTTCATACACTCGGCGAGTCAAGGTCAGAACTTGTTCATCAGATGAAGGTGAACTCGACGAGTTGTTCATACAACTCGGCGAGTCGGATGAAGGTTCATTCGATGTTCACATCGAAGAGGAAATCGTCGAGTCGTCGCTAAACTCGACGAGTAGGGTCGTGGATGAGGACAGTTGAAGAGATAGGGACTCGACGAGTTGGCGGCCCAACTCGGCGAGTCGGGTCAACTGGAAGTTGACTTTGACTTTGACTTGGACTTGGTCAGGGATAAAATGGTCATTTTACCCTAAGAGTAGATATCAGATTCTGACTGAGTGTTTTGTGGGGATTGTAGCGGGAGGATTTCCGGAGCAGTAGCGGACATAGGTTTCCCGCACAGATTATCAGCAGCTACTCGTACGAGGTGAGTTACCTTCCAGTAGGGGTGGGTCTAAGGCCACAATGCCGACCCACCAAAGAGGGGTATTTAGAAGATGATTGTCTTTGTGATAATTATCTTGGTCTGGTTACGTGCTTTGGTCATGAGTTTTATCTGTATGATATGTTATGTGTATAATAGGGATTAGTTTCCCTGACAGCGGTCCTTAGGACCGAGGGGTAGGTCAGTACCCGGATATGCCTGACTGTATGTTTATATCTTGTTGTTGTATGCTAGTGGTAGGGGGTGGAATAGTCCCCAGTCACCGGTTGAAAGATACCGATGACAGTTACCTGTTGAAAGATACCGATGATGATTACCGGTTGAAAGATACCGATGATGATTACCGGTTGAAAGATACCGACCATGATTACCGGTTGAAAGATACCGATGATATTGTATGGTATGTGGTATGATGGGGGAACTCACTAAGCTTTATGCTTACGGTTTCGGTTTTGGTTTCAGGTACCTCTTCGTGTAAGGGGAAGGAGCCGGCGGCGTAGCATCGCATCACACACACACATATGATTCCGCATCGGACTTTCTGGGATTGTACTCTGATATGTTATTATTTTATGACTTGGGTTTTCAGACATGATACATTGTTTTATGAGATGATGTGTTTTCACAGTATTTTCTTATGAATCTTTTTATGAGTCGGTTAATTAAAAAGAAATTTTTGGACTTGAAAATTGGGATGTTACAAGTTGGTATCAGAGCCCTGGTTTGAGGGATTCGGACACACCCTCGGGGGTGTCTGGACTCAAACCGAGGGGCTAAAAGGTTTTTACAAGGAAAATGGTTTTCTAAAATCTAAATGGAAGGATTTTAAGAAAGACGAAGTGTGTGATGCATGCGACCAGCCGGGCTCAAGTAAGTTTTCCCCAAGATACCCATACTTGCTATGTTATGCTATATGGTTTTGATTCAGAAAACTGCATGCTAGAATAGGACTAAGGATCTAGGAGGATGCCTTGTGTGCCTGATATATGATTCTGAGAATTGCATGCTAGTTAGGGCTAAGGATCTAGGGAGGATGCCTTATATGCCTGTTGTATGAGCTGTATGTTAGGACTGTTTAGTCAGCAGTAGGATAGCCTGATTAGGTTATGCCTGATGCGGTTACTCAATGCACGAATGCTGCTTGCTTTGTGCTTAAGAGGTCCTGGCTAACTTTAACTAACTAGTGAGAGGATATTTAACAGTACTCGCAAGCTAGTTAGGGAAGGGAAGTGGGGACTCCTAGTGCAGCTGATGGTGGAGAGTAGGATCAGAGAGTGCCCCAGGAAAGCCTGGGATGAGACTAGATGGAAAGGGATATTGGTTAAGGGACCTGGTGGAGCCGAGACAGTCCTTGAGGAAAGTACGGATAGATGTGAAAGGTAGTATGGGGCCGTACTACTGGAAGCAGAGGATCCGTACTCGAATCAAGGAAGGTTGAGACAGAACCGGGAACCTTGGAGAGTGTGTTAGACCTCTCGAGAGTATGTATGATCCTGACATTTATGCGTGTATTTTCAACATGGTGACCACGCGACATGGAGCAGGAGGTTCCGGATCAGGATCAGGATCAGGCTCGGGTACAGGATCCGAGCAGGTTGATGACGGGTTGCGCGAGTTCATCGCGTCTGAGATCACGAGAGGCATTCTTGAGTCGACCCCGGTCATTTTCGGGTCGATCAAGGAAGGGATTGTTGAGCTGATGGAGGATCGCCTCAGGGCATTTAGGAGTGACATGGCGGCCAGCCAGTCAGGATCACACACACTGTCCTTTAAGGACTTCAGAGGGAGTGGTGCGCCGGATTTCCATGGGGTGAAAGACCCCATTGCTGCTAGGAGATGGATCGCAGACATCGAGTCTGCGCAGCTGACGAGCTTCTTCCCGGAAGGGTCGAAGGTCCGTTTCGCTGCAGGGTGTTTGAGAGACAGAGCCAGAGATTGGTGGGAGTCGGTTGGCGACTCTCTGGGAGCCTCGGCTGTTGAGGCTATGACCTGGTCAGACTTTGTGACCAGATTCAGGGTGGAGTTTGCACCAGCTGTGGAGCTTCAGCAGCTGGCCAGGGAGTTTTTGGACATGAGACAGACTACGGAGACTGTGGCGGAGATTACCGCCAAGTTCCGGGAGAGGGCATTGCTGGTGCCCCAGTATGCGGGTGATGAGGACATGAAGAGGACCCGCTACCATGACATGCTACGAGCTGACATCCGGGAGCATGTCAGTTTCTCAGCTTGCCCTACCCTGGATTCCATGATTGCCAGGGCTAGGGAGAGGGAGTTTGATCTGGAGCACATCCGGAAGAGGAAGGCAGCGGAGGGGCTGACGACGGGGGCTTCGGGGAAGAAGCCCAAGGGATCCGATGGTAGGCCGAAAGGCCAGTCAGGGCGGGACCAATGTGGGAAATACGGTCGGTCACACGAGGGAGCTTGTCGCACTGGGTCGGGTTCAGGCTGCTATAAGTGTGGCAAGGTTGGGCATTTTGGCAGAGATTGTACTGCCCCTACTCCTGCGATTCAGATATCAGACCTGATTTGCTTTCATTGCAATCAGAAGGGCCATAAAAAGGCCAATTGCCCTAGATTGACAGCAGCAACGGCGCCGGCAGTGGCGCCGACTCCAGCGACAGCACGGGTTGTGGATGGCCAGAAGGCCAAGCTGGAGGCTCCAGTGGTTCGGAGCCGAGCATTTCAGCTGACAGCCGAGGAGGCACGCGCTGCACCCGATGTGGTGACGGGTATGATTTCTTATTTGTATGCTTTTATGTTATGTCGCTGTGATTTTGATATATTATGTGCCTTGCTTAGGATCGTTCCATGTGAACAGTATCCCAGTTAAGGTGTTGTTTGATTCGGGTGCCACTCGATCGTTTGTCTCTCTTGCGCTTAGCAAGAAGTTTCCGGAGTCTTCGGGCATGTTGGATTGCCCTCTAGAGGTCGAGATTGCGGACGACCGGTCGGTACGAGCGTCAGAGATCTACCGGGATTGTGTGTTGAGGCTGTTCGAGGAACGTTACCTGGTGGACTTGGTTCCTATACCTTTGCGGGGGAACAAGGTTATTATTGGTATGGATTGGCTGAGCCCCAATGGGGCAGTGATTGACTGCGCGCAGCAGTCAGTACGGATTAGGACCCCTAGTGGGGGAGAACTGGTAGTTCAGGGCGAAAGGCCACAGCGAGGACCAGCTTTATGTTCGGCAGCGAGGGCTAGGCGCTACCTCCAGCAGGGTTGCGCAGGTTATGTCGCCTATGTTATGGATACCCGGGAGGCGGGTAGGGCGACGGTGGGCGATGTGCCCGTGGTACGAGAGTTTATGGACGTATTCCCCGAGGAGTTGTCTGGGATACCTCTGGAGCGACAGGTGGAGTTCAGGATCGACCTAGTCCCTGGTGTGGCTCCGATAGCCAAGGCACCGTATCGGTTGGCTCCTCCTGAGATGCGGGAGTTATCTACACAGCTGCAGGAGCTGTTAGACAAGGGATTCATTAGACCGAGTAGTTCTCCCTGGGGACCCCTGATTCTGTTTGTGAAGAAGAAGGACGGGTCGCATCGGAGGTGTATAGATTATCGGGAGCTGAATAAGGTAACGGTGAAGAAGCGTTACACACTCCCGAGGATTGATGACCTCTTTGACCAGCTACAGGGAGCGTCTTGGTTCTCCAAAATTGATCTGCGTTCAGGGTATCACCAGATGAGGGTCAGAGAGGAGGATGTGCGGAAGACTGCCTTTCGGACCCGTTATGGTCACTATGACTTTGTGGTGATGCCTTTAGGGCTCACCAACGCTCCAGCCACGTTCATGGATCTCATGAACCGTGTGTGCAGGCCGATGCTGGATCGGTCTGTGATAGTTTTCATCGATGACATCTTGGTCTATTCCAAGACGCAGGAGGAGCACGAGGAGCATCTGCGAGAGGTTCTGGAGACTTTGAGAAGGGAGAACTTGTATGCTAAGTTCTCCAAGTGTGAGTTCTGGTTGCGCGAGGTGCAGTTTCTTGGGCACCTTGTCAACCAGAACGGGATTTCGGTAGATCCGGCCAAAATGGAGGCCGTGATGAGATGGGAGGTTCCGAGGTCTCCATCTGAGATTCGGATTTTCCTAGGATTAGTCGGCTACTATCAGAGATTCATCCAGGATTTCTCCAAGATAGCCGTACCCCTGACCAGGCTAACGAGGAAGGCCGTGGTCTTTTGTTGGGGGCCTGAGCAGCAGGCTGCATTCGAGACATTGAGGCAGAGATTGTGCGAGGCGCCAATCTTAGCCCTGCCAGAGGGCATGGAGGATTTCGTCGTGTACTGTGATGCGTCCATCTCGGGTTTGGGCGCAGTATTGATGCAGAGAGGGCATGTCATTGCTTACGCTTCGAGGCAGCTGAAGCCTCACGAGGCGAACTACCCGACGCATGATTTGGAGCTGGGGCCTGTTGTGTTCGCCCTCAAGATTTGGCGTCATTACCTCTATGGGGTTCGTTGTACGATTTACACGGACCACAAGAGCCTGAGGTATCTCATGGACCAGCCAAATCTGAATATGAGGCAGCGTCGGTGGCTTGATGTGGTAAAGGATTATGACTGTGAGATCCTCTACCACCCGGGGAAGGCCAATGTGCTTAGCCGCAAGGCAGCGCCGATCAGGGATATCTGTCTGAGGATGACAGTGGTGACTCCGCTGTTGGAGCAGATTCGGGAGGCCCAACAGGAGGCCATGAAGAAGGAACATCGGAAGAGCGAGCGGATTGTGGGGCAGTTTTCCTCCTTCGACTATGATAGCCGAGGGTTATTGACTCTTCACTGTAGGGTGCGGGTCCCTTATCATGGAGGCGTGCGCCAAATCCTGATGGAGGAGGCACACAGATCCTGATTTTCTATCCATCCCGGAGCGACGAAGATGTATAGAGATCTTCGTCCTGATTATTGGTGGCCCTGAATGAAGCGGGACGTAGCATGGTATGTGGAGTGGTGCTTGACCTGCAGGAAGGTCAAAGCCGAGCACCAGAGGCCACACGGCAAGATGCAGTCGTTAGATATTCCCATGTGGAAATGGGAAGATATTACCATGGATTTCATCACCAAGCTTCCCAAGACTGCACGGGGAGTGGATTCGATTTGGGTAATCGTGGATCGGTTGACCAAGAGTGCCCATTTCATACCGATCCAGGAGAGTATCTCGGCCGAGAAGTTGGCCGACATCTATATCCGAGAGGTGGTAGCTCGGCACGGAGTGCCAGTTACAGTGATTTCCGACAGGGATGTGCGGTTCACTTCCAGGTTTTGGAAGAAGTTTCATGACGAGCTGGGTACTCGTCTGCATTTTAGCACCGCCTTTTCACCCGCAGACGGATGGTCAGAGCGAGCGGACCATCCAGACGCTAGAGGATATGCTGCGGGCATGTGTTTTAGACTTCGGGGGTAGCTGGGATACCTACCTTCCGTTGGCGGAGTTCTCGTATAATAATAGCTATCATGCGAGTATCGACCGTCCTCCCTTCGAAATGTTATACGGGAGGAAGTGCAGAACCCCGATATGTTGGGGTGAGGTTGGCCAGAGGGTCATGGGGAGCACCGAAGTGGTGCTCAAGACGACAGAGAGGATTCAGCAGGTTCGGAGCAGACTTCAGACTGCTCAGAGTCGGCAGAAAAGTTATGCCGACAAGCGCCGATCGGACCTGGAGTTTCAGGTCGGGGATATGATTCTCCTGAAGGTGTCGCCATGGAAGGGCGTCATCCGATTCAGGAAACGGGCAAGTTGGGTCCCATGTATATTGGACCCTTCATGGGTTATAGCCCGGGTGGGCAAGGTGGCATATAGGCTGGATCAGCCAGCCGAACTCAGTCAGATTCATAGCACTTTTCACGTCTCCCAGTTACGGAAATGTTTGGTGGACGACTCGGCAGTGGTACCATTAGAGGATATTCAGGTCGATGACAGCCTGAATTACATTGAGCAGTCTGTAGCGATTCTCGACCGGAAGTCGAAGGATCTGAGGAATAAGAGGGTGGAGCTCGTGAAGGTGCAATGGCAGCATCGGAATGGCTCGAAATGGACTTGGGAGCTGGTGGATGAGATGATGGAGCATTACCCAGAGCTTTTCCAGGAACGAGCAGCAGACTTCGAGGACGAAGTCTAAAATAAGTGGGGAAGATTTGTAGTACCTGGTTCCTGGTATGTATTTTAATTAAGTAATTTTGCATTTTTGGCCTGGGACTCGGCGAGTTGAAGGCCCAACTCGTCGAGTAGAAGCGTGACGAGACGCGGGATTTAAGTGATGAACTCGTCGAGTGGAGTCCCGGACTCGACGAGTAGGCTCTGACTGGACAAAACCCTAATCTGAGGGTTTGCACCCTATTTAAACAACCTTATACAGCCTCCATCGCCCCTTTATGCTCCCAGAAACCCTCCATAGCAAACCCTAAGTGTTTTGGTGCAAGATCTAAGGCTTTTGAGTGATTTTTGTGGGTTTTGACCTCAAGGAAGGAGGAAGAGCATAGAAGGATCAAGAGGAGACTGAAGGATTCTAGTTTGGTTCATCATTTGCAGTCTTTGAAAGGTATAAAGTCTGTACCTTGCTTGCTTGTTTGTTAGATCCCTTTTTGGGGAAGATTTAGGGCTTTTTAAGCCATATGAGGTAGCCAACCATGATTGCAAACATGGTTGGGGGTCAAGACTTCGGATCTAAGTCTTGGGAAGAGTCACAAGGCATATTTGGGTTGCTTTTGCACCCAAGGAAGGTCCCATGCAACAAAAGAGCCATTTTAGAGCCTTTTTGGCTTAAAAGTCCCATGCATGCACGTAAAGTTCGTAACTTTACATGCTAGATCGAGCTTAGGGGCTTGGATCTATCATTTGGACAAGTGTTGTACATCAGAAATCGAGGATTTAGGGTGCGGACGTTATCGACTCGGCGAGTCCGTTCTTGGGACTCGACGAGTCCAAGGCTTTGAGTCCCATATCTGTTGAGGGTCAAAGAACTCAGTTGGGTGTTAGAAGGGTTGTAGCAGGACAGAAAGAGTGACCCAACGCATTGGACTTAGTTTTAGACCTGGAGTTCATGGGACTCGACGAGTACTAGAACAGACTCGGCGAGTCCAAGGCAATCTCCTTATGATTGAAGATGAACTCGACGAGTTGTTCATACACTCGGCGAGTCAAGGTCAGAACTTGTTCATCAGATGAAGGTGAACTCGACGAGTTGTTCATACAACTCGGCGAGTCGGATGAAGGTTCATTCGATGTTCACATCGAAGAGGAAATCGTCGAGTCGTCGCTAAACTCGACGAGTAGGGTCGTGGATGAGGACAGTTGAAGAGATAGGGACTCGACGAGTTGGCGGCCCAACTCGGCGAGTCGGGTCAACTGGAAGTTGACTTTGACTTTGACTTGGACTTGGTCAGGGGTAAAATGGTCATTTTACCCTAAGAGTAGATATCAGATTCTCACTGAGTGTTTTGTGGGGATTGTAGCGGGAGGATTTCCGGAGCAGTAGCGGACATAGGTTTCCCGCACAGATTATCAGCAACTACTCGTACGAGGTGAGTTACCTTTCAGATCAAGGATGACCTTGATTTGTTCCGGGCTTGCTTCGATTCCTCTTTTGGTAACCATGTATCCTAGTAACTTACCCGATCTCATCCCAAAGTGGCACTTGGAGGGATTCAGCTTCATGTTATATTGGTCTAGGATGTCAAAGGCTTCCTCGAGATCCTTGAGGTGATCCTCAACTTTTTTGGGTTTGACTACCATGTCATCGATGTAGACCTCCATTGTGCCACCAGTTTCTCCTTGAACATCTTATTCACCATCCTTTGGTATGTTGCTCCTGCATTTGTAAGACCAAATGGCATGGCAGTGTAACAATATATACCTGTTGGGGTTATGAACGATGTGTCCTCTTGGTCAGAGGGTTCCATTTGGATCTGTCGGAATCCTGCTGATGCGTCCATGAACGTCAGTAATTCGTGACCCGTTGTTGCGTCTGTCATGGAGTCGATGTGTGGTAAAGGGAAAGGATCATTGGGACATGCCTTGTTAAGATTCGTATAGTCCACACACACTCTCCATTTACCGTTCTTCTTTTGTACCACGACCACATTAGCTAGACATATTGGGAACTTCACCTCCTTGATCATGCCAGTTTTGAGAAGTTTTTCTACTTCTTCTTGTATAGCTTGGTTTCTTTCGGGTGCAAATTTCCTTCTCTTTTGGTGTATTGGCCTGAAAGATGGGTCAATGTTAAGTTTATGGGTTATTATGTTTTTGTCAATACCTGTCATGTCCTCATGTATCCATGCAAATGTTTTGCTTATGGCCTTAAGGAACTTTATGAGATCTTGTTCGACTTGTTCAGGCATTGAGGATCCTATGAGAACTTTGGCTTCAGGACCCTTAAGGTTCAGGGGCACTTCTTTTATGTCATGCTCTCTTGCTTCCAGCACGCCTCGTTCCCCTTGCCTTAATTGTTATGCTTGTCGTGGTATTGTTAAGGACTTCATCGAAGTTTTGTAGCATTCCTTGGATTCTTGTTGGTCTCCTATGATCTTCACTGTCCCCCATGGGGTGGGATTCTTTACGCATTGATGATACGTCGATGGAACGACCTTCATTTCATGGATCCACGATCTACCTAATATGACATTATAAGAAGATAATGTGTCAATCACACAAAAACGTTGTATAGAATTTACCCCCTCTATGTAGATTGGTAGCTTTATCTCGCTGATGGTGTGTTTAGTTTCTCCATTGAAGCCAATTAGTACTGAGGATCTTGCAACTATCTCAGACTTCGGGATGTTCATTATTTTTAATGAATCCAGGAGTATGATGTTAACTGAGGATCCTCCATCTACGAGGATCCTTCTGACGAAGTGGTTGGCAATGTAGAGAGTAATCATTAGTCCGTCATGGTGAGGATCCTGGACGTCTTGTCTATCCGCTTCGTTGAAGGTGATCTCCTTTTGGTTAGTGATCGTTGTGTTCTTCCGTGGTCCATTTTCCTTTTTCGTTATGGATACTTTGGCGTGCCTTTTTGCCACAGAATAGGAGGTACCACAAGTGTTAGATCTTCCAGAGATCATATTGATCACTTTGGCGTCAGCCCAGGGGGATCCTGGTCTTTCGAGGGTCTTCTGAGGATCCTGGTCTTTTTCTTTAGATTTTTCCTTTCTTCTCCCAATGATTTCTTTGAGGTATCCTTTGCCCAGGGGGTAGCTGATTTCCTTTCTGAGAGTTATGCAATCCTCCGTGACGTGACCAAAGTCCTCATGATATGCACACCATTTGGACTTGTCCTTCCAAGCAGTGAATTTTTCTCCTTTCCATGCATTTAGGCTTATCTCGGTAATTACCAACATTTTTCGTTTTTGTGTGTATCTTAATTACATAAAACAAAAGATTATAATGTATTTATATTACAATAAAAACAACTAAAACAAAAAACAAAACTTACTACAAATGTTGCGAATTCTTAATAGAAAGAAGTGTGAGATGAGATGTGGAATTAAGCCAAACACAACAAATCTATTTATACTTGAAAATTCATGAACCCCCACTCCACCCAATATATATATATATATATATATATATATATATATATATATATATATATATATATATATATATATATATATATATATGAGATGTGGAATTAAGCCAAACACAACAAATCTATTTATACTTGAAAATTCATGAACCCCCCACCCCACCCAGTTATCAAATTATTCAACTATTATCAATTATACACTGTGTGTGTTCAACTATTATCAATTATACACTGTGTGAGTACATCAATTATCAAAAATATTATCATGTCTTCTGCAGTGAGATGATGCTAAATTATTGCATGAAAACAAACAACTTTTATAAAGATGAAAGAAGATGCTCCATTATCGCCAAAGAAGATTTCCATTATCAAAAAATGACAAAATATGATGCCAATTTGTCAAAAGCTTTAAAGTTTTGTCTGCCACATCTACACTCTGACAAATGCAAGTTGATTCAATAATTCTCAAGATGATCCGGTAATCCTTCGGTTTCCCGTCTCAAGATGTTTCAAGACTCCAAGACTCCTATATATTGAAGGGACATGTTTTAATGAAGACCATCTCAAAGTTCTCTAAAAATCTCTCTTATAAAACTTCTGTCAAATGTTTAGTTCATGTCTAAGAAAAGAGTTCTCCTATCTACTTCTAGATGTTCAAAATCTTTAGATTTTCAAATCATACTTGCTCCAGACGGATGCTCTGATTGTAATTTAAAAGAAGGTAATATATAAAGAATTTTATTCAATTATTGTCTTAACTCTGTTATCGCTATGACAGTCTCTTTTCGAGTTATTCTAACTATTAATTCTACAAGATTTGAAATTTTTGTTAAAATAATACTTGCATTTAATAATAATCAAATTCATGCTTGAAATATTATGTCTGATTCAAAGATACAAGCTAATCGTCATTATTATTGTAATCAATTAAAAGCTTTACAAGTTCTAATCCATAATCATGAGTTTAGAAGCAAAGATAGAAAACAGTTTTATAAAATAATGTATGATTTTTATCATCAAAAAATATCTGAAACTACTAGTTAGCTAATGGTATCAGAGCTACGTTTTAGACCAGAGACTAGTATGTATGATAACTCTGTTTGTTATTTGATTAATTTTTGTTTGAAGAATTTTAAGAAAATTATGAGTTTTGTTAAGAATGATACAGAGACCAGACCAGTGATTGGTTGGATTAGCGTAAGACGTGCAAGTATGGTAAGTCACGGAGCCGGACCACAATCATCGTTGGGCCGATGCCCTCTCTGTTCATCCTAGATAAAACAAGTAAGTTTTCTTATAAAATCTTTAAACTAAAAAATTAATCAAATATGAGTAGATTTTCACGCATATTATCTAAAAAATATGAGACTGGTAAAAATATTATGAATAAAGAACAAGATTATGATGATAATCATATAAACTCTATTGAAGAAACTATTGATAATATAGAACAAAATTTAAATGATTGGACTATACCTAAAACAAATATAAACACAATTTATAGAATAGGGACTTTTGATTATTTTCAAAGTTACTCAATTAAAATGACTGAACAAACCCTATCCATTGGTCAAAACCAACAAAATATAAATTTGTTATCATCAAGATCTATTTTCGAACATAGACAAAAATATAAATTTCTTCATTTAGGTCTTGTTCAAATTGCTATCAAACCTCTTTTTAGAATTGGTGTTGATGCTCCTGTTCTCTTAATATTAAGAGATAAAAGACATACAGATTTTCAAAATTCTATTTTAGCTATGGCAGAAACAAATATCGCAAATGGACCAATTTATTTTAATTGTTATCCGAATTTTTCCGTAGGATTATTTGACAAAAATATTTTAGACACTTTGGTTTTAACTGTTGAAACAAAGAATTTAGAATTTAAAAATAACTCTAAACCTTTAGCAATTATTTATCGTGTTTGTTATAAAACCATGACAACTACCTTAGAACCAAAGACCCGTTTGTCAAATCCAAGAAATGAAACAATTATTTACGAAGCAAATACTAATCATACAAAAGTTCATATGCCTAAACGACTTAAATGGTCAGAAATTACTCAATCATGTAATTGGAATTTACAAAATGTTATTGAACCAAAATCTTTAGATTCTTCAAAACAAATTTCAAATATAATTGAGCATAATGATGGCTCAGTTGATATAAACTTTTCTTCTACAAATTTTTCTTCATCTAGATTTTCTACTAGTTCTATTCCTGAAATTGGTACTTCTAAATTTTCGCTTTCAAAATCAAAGTCTTTAAATTTAAAAACTGTTGACTATTCTAGTCCTATTCCTAAACCTCTTTATCAAGAAGACCAAACTAGTGATACAAGTTTACCAAGTCCTACTAAATCTGATTTTATTAATGAACTTCAAAATTATAGACAACAATTATGACTAATAAAGTTCAAATAAATTGCAATTCTTTAAATAGAAATAGAGTTACTGCTATTAAGAGATTAAGAAATTCAATAAAAATATTTAAAAAACTCTTGCAAGAAAAGATATTAGAATTAAAAAATATAAATAATGATAAAGAACTATTGGAATTAGAACAAGAAATTAATAACATAAAAGCAGTATTAAAAACCTTTAATATACATCTTGATAATTATTTAAGAAATTTATCTAAATATACGTGTTAATGAGTTCTAAAAGACAGATTAGTTGTAGTAATAATAATAAATTTTGGAATAATTTATTAAAGACCAGATGGAAAATTATTGCAAGCATTTCTAAAGAAATAAATAGAATTAAACAACTTAAAAAAGACGAAGAAATTAAATTAATTAATACTGAAAAGGACACATATAATTATAATATTCAAAAGGAAATAATATATTGCTTATCAAAAATGATTAAAAATAAAACTATTGTTATTAGTGCTCAACTTAGTATTATTAAAAATATATCTTTTAGATTAAATCAATCAACTTGTTAAAATGAATATTAATATAGATATTTCTAAAATACCATCATATGTTAATTTTGATTATTTAAAAGAAGAAGAATATTATAAAGATTATAATAATATAAAAAGAATTTGGCATGAAGAAAACTTTTCATATTATATAAGATTTTTACATTTTGGACTTTGGGAAGATTATGTTTTATCAAATCAAATTCACTCTCCGTTTTTTCAATGGTTCGAATTAATTTATGCTCCTAAACATAATATAGATTATCCTTTTAAAATGCAAACTATTTTTCCTGTTTCTTCAAAAACATACAAGGATGTTATTACTAATCAAGAAATTATTTCTGAGTATCCGCCAAAAAAGGAAATCATTATTGATAATAATTTTATTGCAACTCCTTTAGTTAAAGTTCCGAGTCAGATAACAAATGAAAAATGTTTTCAAAACATTATTTATCAAAATAATTACTCAAATGAAACTCTTTTAACTATTTCAGATCAACTAAATAGGATTGAAGAAAATACTATAAATTTACAATTATCAAAAGAAAATAAAATTAAAACAAAAAATTTTTATAATAATATAGCAAGTTCTAGTAATGTCAGCTTTATTCCTCATCAAATAAATGGAAATTTTAATCTTGGAAATAAAGATTTAATTGATGAATTAGAAAAAAGACTTACTAATTTTCGTATTTCAAAAAATGTATCTATAAATATGTTAAGAACAAATAATGACTCTTTTGACGAATCTGATGAAAGTAATAATGAAAGTGAATTAAATTTAGACAATCTTACTCAACAATTCATAAATGACAATGATGATATAAATCAGCTTACAAATGATTTTTCAAGATTAAATAAGATTAATTATTTTGGTAATAATCCAAAACCAACTATTAAAAATTATTGGAATAGACCTTCTCTTCCTGATATTCAAATTGAAGAAAGAGCTTTTCAATATGATCGTTCAGCTTACGATGGTACTTCTGTTTACGAATGGAATATCGATGGTAACTCTGAACATCAAATACTTAATATTGTTCAAGAAATGACCATGGCAGCTAATGCTTACAAGTCTCACAATAATACTCAACTTCAAATTGTTAATATTATTATTTCTGGGTTTACTGGTACTCTTAAAGGTTGGTGGGATTTCTATATTACACCAGAAGAAAAGAATTTTATTATGAATGCCAAGAAAACCGTTATAAAACAAGAAAATAATTTACCAATTCAAACTCAAGAGGATGATATGGTTAATACTTTAATTTTTGCTATAATCAAAAACTTTGTAGGAGATCCTACTACTTTTCAAGAAAGAACTTCTGAAATTCTAATGAACTTACATTGTAGAAAATTAACTGATTTCAGATGGTACAAAGATAATTATCTCGTTAAAGTTTTTTCAAGACCAGATTGTAAAGAATCTTATTGGAAAGAACGTTTTATTGCTGGACTTCCAAAACTTTTTGCCGAAAGAATTAGACAAAAATTAAGAGAAAATTTTAATAATACAATTCCTTATCAAAACTTAACTTATGGAGACTTAATTAATTATATTAATAAAGAAGGATTAGCTATTTGTGCTGACCTTAGATTTAAAGAAAAACTTAAAAAAGATAGAATTAATAGTAAGAATGAATTAGGAAATTTTTGTCAACAATATGGTTATCAACCATTAACAGGTCCGTCTACTTCAAAAACCAAAAAATATAATAAAAAATCTTCAAAATATTTCAAGAAAAAGAAATATAATAAATCAGAAAAATATAAGAATTATAAGAAAAATAAATTTTTAACATCAAAAAACCCTTATAAACGATCTAATAAAAATTCTAAAAGAAAATCAAAAGACATTATTATTTGCCATAAATGTGGTCGTAATGGTCATAATGCTAATAATTGTTATGCAAAAACAAAAATTAATGAATTAAATATTTCAGAAGAATTAAAAGAACAAATTAGAAAAATTATGTTAAATTCTGATTCCGATTCTGATTCTAGTTTTACCGATTTTCAAGAAAATGATTTAAACATCTTAGAACAAAATACTTCAAGTTCGGAAGATTCTGATACATGCAAATGTGTTGGAAAATGTAATTGTAATTATTCAATTAATGTCCTTACAAACAATGACAAAGATCTTTTAAAAAATTTGGATTCAATTAAAGATAAAAATATCCAAGAACTATTGATAAAACAAATGCTTAATAAGAATGAAAATTCTATTTCAAATAATACAAAAATTTTTAATTTAAAAGACATATATGAAAGATTTTCTGAAACAAAACCCATTTCCATACAAGAACTTCAAGAAGAATTAAAATTAGTTAAACAAGACATAAAAGAAATTAAAGGCAAAATTATAACTCTTGAAAAGGGAAAAAATATTATTAATTCACAAAATAATGATAATAAAGATGAAAAGGTTATCGAAAGAATTATAAATGATCAAATTTCTCAAAAATGGAATACTCAAATAACTCTAGTAAAAAATAATTTTAAAATGGATATTACTGCTCTAATTGATAGTGGTGCTGATATGAACTGTATACAAGAAGGTTTATTTCCCACTCAATTTTATGAAAAAACTTCTTCTAGGCTTACTGGAGCTGAAGGAACCAGTTTAAAAATAAATTATAAAATTTCCGATGTTCATATTTGCAACAATCAAGATTATTGTTATAAAACTCATTTAATTTTAGTAAAAAATCTTACTTCTCCTTTAATTTTAAGAACACCTTTTATTACTAAATTATATCCTTTTATGGTTCAAGATGATGGAATTATTACTAAAGTTTTTGGAAAAGAAATTATGTTTAAATTTTGTGAACCTCCGTCTTATTCAACTATTAATATTCTTAATTATAAAACAAAACAAGCAAATTACCTTATCAATGAAATTAATGATTTTCGTATACATAATCAATTACAAGATAAGTATATTCAAGACAAAATTATAGCTTTAAAACAAAAGTTTGAAAATAATGTTTGCTCAAATATTCCAAACGCCTTTTGGAACAGAAAACAACATATTGTCAAATTACCTTATATTAAAACTTTCAATGAAAAGGATATTCCTTCAAAATCAAGAGCTATTCATATGAATAATGAATTAGAAGCCCATTGTAAAAAAGAAATTCAAGATTTATTAGACAAAAAATTAATTAGACCTTCTAAATCTCCTTGGTCTTGTTCAGCTTTCTATGTTATGAATGCTGCTGAATTAGAAAGAGGATCACCAAGATTAGTTATCAATTATAAACCTTTAAATAAAGTTTTAGATTGGATTAGATATCCTATTCCTAATAAAAGAGATTTATTGAAAAAACTTTATGATTCAAAAATATTTTCAAAATTTGATATGAAATCTGGTTTTTGGCAAATTCAAATTCATGAAGAAGATAAATACAAAACAGGTTTTAATGTTCCTTTTGGACATTATGAGTGGAACGTTATGCCCTTTGGTTTAAAAAATGCTCCTTCTGAATTTCAAAACATTATGAATGATATTATCATTCCTATAAACAGTTTTTCAATTGTTTATATTGATGATGTTCTTATTTTTTCAAAATCTATTGATCAACATTTCAAACATTTAAATCAGTTTTATGATTTAATTTATAAAAATGGCTTAGCTGTTTCAGCTAAGAAAATGCATTTATTTCAAAATGAAATTAGATTTTTAGGACATAACATTGTTAATAATACTATTAAACCTATTATAAGAAGTTTAGAATTTTCTAATAAATTTCCTGACGAAATTATAGATAAAAAACAACTTCAACGATTTCTAGGATGTCTAAATTATATTCATGATTTTTTCAAAGATTTAGGAACTCTTTGCAAACCTCTTTATAATAGATTAAAAAATAATCCACAACCTTGGACTCAAGAACATACTAATATTGTTAAACTTATAAAACAAAAAATTCCTTCTTTACCTTGTTTAAATTTACCACATCCTTATGCTAATATCATAGTCGAAACTGATGCTAGTGATATTGGATTTGGAGGTATTTTAAAACAAAAATTATCAAATTCTTCTGAAGAACAATTGGTTCGTTTTTATTCAGGTGCTTGGAATAATACTCAAAAGAATTATTCAACTGTTAAAAAGGAGATTTTAAGTATTGTTTTATGTATTACTAAATTTGAAGATGATTTATTTATGAAAACTTTTTTATTAAGAATTGATTGTCAATCTGCAAAATCAATTTTAGAAAAAGATGTTAAAAATATAATTTCTAAACAAATCTTTGCTAGATGGCAAGCATTGTTGGGCAATTTTGATTTTGATATTGAATTTATAAAAGGAGAAAGCAATTCATTACCAGATTTTCTTTCTCGTGAATTTTTGCAGGGAAAATGAGTTCATCGTCTTCCTCTAAGATTGAAGACAAGAAACCAATTAATCAAAAGCTTGTTCCTTTCTCAAGTCAGAATCGTTTTTCTCCATTAACTCCAATTGCAAAAAATTCTCAACTTTATTCAAATATGCTTCAATCAAAATTAGTCAATCCAAACATTTCTCCAGTTCAATCAATTAGCCCTTTTTCAAAACCTATTCCTTCTGAAACACAACTTTCAACAACTTCTAAACCTACAAATAAAGCCCCTTATGTTCTCAATTCAAATCTCTTGAAAATCCAAATACTTGAAGATTCTCAAATTCTTAAGCTCAATCAAGGTTTTCATGTTCTTACTGAACACCTCTTTGGCCGAGGAAAAACCTTTCATGAAAACTCTTACAAATCTCGAGAATATTATCAAACCATTCTACAAGAATCTGGATCTGTTCAGATTGATCACCGTTCTAATAATAAAGAAGGATCTATTGATTTTAGCAAAGCCCGAATTCTTAAAATCATTTCTCCAGAAAATTGGTCATCCAATCTTTCTTTCGAAAAACCCCTTTATCAATTTCCTGCTTATCCAAGATATTCATATTATGATTACCAAGAAGCTTGGACTAAAGCATTTTTTCTTCGAAACTATTCTCATTCATGGTTCATTTTCTTTGATAAAAATTTTACCTGTGAATATCCCAGATGGTTTGTCAATTGGTATCGCTATATGGGACTTGTTCCTAGTTGTTTACCCACTGAAATTCTCAAAGGCTTTTCTAAATTCAAAGAGCTATTTATTCAACAAATCCCAGAATTTGAATATTTGTTACAATTCACCATGTTATTTAAAGTTCCATGGATTATGTCCTGGACATTCTCTTATCAAGAAGCAACAGACTTCAATCCCCCTTGGCTCAATAGACAATTTCGTCTAAAATGGTGGGATAAAGTCACAATTTCTCAAGCAAACGAGCAAGCTGTTTTCAATCATTATCAATCAATGTATAATCAAAAGCCAGAAATTGAAGCAAATCTTATCAAGAGTCTATCTTCTCCAGATGCTAATCTTATTAGCAAAATTCGTGCCGCTGCAAACTCTTCCCCTGAAGATCTACAACAATTACTTCAAGAAATTCGCAATTCTCCAACTAATTCAGAACATTCTCCCACATCTGTCAAAAATAATTTTCAAGATGCTCAAGATCCTTTTGATGATCCATTTGCAGATTAATTAAGTTTTTAATTTTGGTGTTATACCTTCAATGTAAGGTATTCTTTTATATGTGTTTGTTATTCAAAGGGGGGTAGTACGTGTGTTATCAAATTATTCAACTATTATCAATTATACACTGTGTGTGTTCAACTATTATCAATTATACACTGTGTGAGTACATCAATTATCAAAAATATTATCATGTCTTCTGCAGTGAGATGATGCTAAATTATTGCATGAAAACAAACAACTTTTATAAAGATGAAAGAAGATGCTCCATTATCGCCAAAGAAGATTTCCATTATCAAAAAATGACAAAATATGATGCCAATTTGTCAAAAGCTTTAAAGTTTTGTCTGCCACATCTACACTCTGACAAATGCAAGTTGATTCAATAATTCTCAAGATGATCCGGTAATCCTTCGGTTTCCCGTCTCAAGATGTTTCAAGACTCCAAGACTCCTATATATTGAAGGGACATGTTTTAATGAAGACCATCTCAAAGTTCTCGAAAAATCTCTCTTATAAAACTTCTGTCAAATGTTTAGTTCATGTCTAAGAAAAGAGTTCTCCTATCTACTTCTAGATGTTCAAAATCTTTAGATTTTCAAATCATACTTGCTCCAGACGGATGCTCTGATTGTAATTTAAAAGAAGGTAATATATAAAGAATTTTATTCAATTATTGTCTTAACTCTGTTATCGCTATGACAGTCTCTTTTCGAGTTATTCTAACTATTAATTCTACAAGATTTGAAATTTTTGTTAAAATAATACTTGCATTTAATAATAATCAAATTCATGCTTGAAATATTATGTCTGATTCAAAGATACAAGCTAATCGTCATTATTATTGTAATCAATTAAAAGCTTTACAAGTTCTAATCCATAATCATGAGTTTAGAAGCAAAGATAGAAAACAGTTTTATAAAATAATGTATGATTTTTATCATCAAAAAATATCTGAAACTACTAGTTAGCTAATGGTATCAGAGCTACGTTTTAGACCAGAGACTAGTATGTATGATAACTCTGTTTGTTATTTGATTAATTTTTGTTTGAAGAATTTTAAGAAAATTATGAGTTTTGTTAAGAATGATACAGAGACCAGACCAGTGATTGGTTGGATTAGCGTAAGACGTGCAAGTATGGTAAGTCACGGAGCCGGACCACAATCATCGTTGGGCCGATGCCCTCTCTGTTCATCCTAGATAAAACAAGTAAGTTTTCTTATAAAATCTTTAAACTAAAAAATTAATCAAATATGAGTAGATTTTCACGCATATTATCTAAAAAATATGAGACTGGTAAAAATATTATGAATAAAGAACAAGATTATGATGATAATCATATAAACTCTATTGAAGAAACTATTGATAATATAGAACAAAATTTAAATGATTGGACTATACCTAAAACAAATATAAACACAATTTATAGAATAGGGACTTTTGATTATTTTCAAAGTTACTCAATTAAAATGACTGAACAAACCCTATCCATTGGTCAAAACCAACAAAATATAAATTTGTTATCATCAAGATCTATTTTCGAACATAGACAAAAATATAAATTTCTTCATTTAGGTCTTGTTCAAATTGCTATCAAACCTCTTTTTAGAATTGGTGTTGATGCTCCTGTTCTCTTAATATTAAGAGATAAAAGACATACAGATTTTCAAAATTCTATTTTAGCTATGGCAGAAACAAATATCGCAAATGGACCAATTTATTTTAATTGTTATCCGAATTTTTCCGTAGGATTATTTGACAAAAATATTTTAGACACTTTGGTTTTAACTGTTGAAACAAAGAATTTAGAATTTAAAAATAACTCTAAACCTTTAGCAATTATTTATCGTGTTTGTTATAAAACCATGACAACTACCTTAGAACCAAAGACCCGTTTGTCAAATCCAAGAAATGAAACAATTATTTACGAAGCAAATACTAATCATACAAAAGTTCATATGCCTAAACGACTTAAATGGTCAGAAATTACTCAATCATGTAATTGGAATTTACAAAATGTTATTGAACCAAAATCTTTAGATTCTTCAAAACAAATTTCAAATATAATTGAGCATAATGATGGCTCAGTTGATATAAACTTTTCTTCTACAAATTTTTCTTCATCTAGATTTTCTACTAGTTCTATTCCTGAAATTGGTACTTCTAAATTTTCGCTTTCAAAATCAAAGTCTTTAAATTTAAAAACTGTTGACTATTCTAGTCCTATTCCTAAACCTCTTTATCAAGAAGACCAAACTAGTGATACAAGTTTACCAAGTCCTACTAAATCTGATTTTATTAATGAACTTCAAAATTATAGACAACAATTATGACTAATAAAGTTCAAATAAATTGCAATTCTTTAAATAGAAATAGAGTTACTGCTATTAAGAGATTAAGAAATTCAATAAAAATATTTAAAAAACTCTTGCAAGAAAAGATATTAGAATTAAAAAATATAAATAATGATAAAGAACTATTGGAATTAGAACAAGAAATTAATAACATAAAAGCAGTATTAAAAACCTTTAATATACATCTTGATAATTATTTAAGAAATTTATCTAAATATACGTGTTAATGAGTTCTAAAAGACAGATTAGTTGTAGTAATAATAATAAATTTTGGAATAATTTATTAAAGACCAGATGGAAAATTATTGCAAGCATTTCTAAAGAAATAAATAGAATTAAACAACTTAAAAAAGACGAAGAAATTAAATTAATTAATACTGAAAAGGACACATATAATTATAATATTCAAAAGGAAATAATATATTGCTTATCAAAAATGATTAAAAATAAAACTATTGTTATTAGTGCTCAACTTAGTATTATTAAAAATATATCTTTTAGATTAAATCAATCAACTTGTTAAAATGAATATTAATATAGATATTTCTAAAATACCATCATATGTTAATTTTGATTATTTAAAAGAAGAAGAATATTATAAAGATTATAATAATATAAAAAGAATTTGGCATGAAGAAAACTTTTCATATTATATAAGATTTTTACATTTTGGACTTTGGGAAGATTATGTTTTATCAAATCAAATTCACTCTCCGTTTTTTCAATGGTTCGAATTAATTTATGCTCCTAAACATAATATAGATTATCCTTTTAAAATGCAAACTATTTTTCCTGTTTCTTCAAAAACATACAAGGATGTTATTACTAATCAAGAAATTATTTCTGAGTATCCGCCAAAAAAGGAAATCATTATTGATAATAATTTTATTGCAACTCCTTTAGTTAAAGTTCCGAGTCAGATAACAAATGAAAAATGTTTTCAAAACATTATTTATCAAAATAATTACTCAAATGAAACTCTTTTAACTATTTCAGATCAACTAAATAGGATTGAAGAAAATACTATAAATTTACAATTATCAAAAGAAAATAAAATTAAAACAAAAAATTTTTATAATAATATAGCAAGTTCTAGTAATGTCAGCTTTATTCCTCATCAAATAAATGGAAATTTTAATCTTGGAAATAAAGATTTAATTGATGAATTAGAAAAAAGACTTACTAATTTTCGTATTTCAAAAAATGTATCTATAAATATGTTAAGAACAAATAATGACTCTTTTGACGAATCTGATGAAAGTAATAATGAAAGTGAATTAAATTTAGACAATCTTACTCAACAATTCATAAATGACAATGATGATATAAATCAGCTTACAAATGATTTTTCAAGATTAAATAAGATTAATTATTTTGGTAATAATCCAAAACCAACTATTAAAAATTATTGGAATAGACCTTCTCTTCCTGATATTCAAATTGAAGAAAGAGCTTTTCAATATGATCGTTCAGCTTACGATGGTACTTCTGTTTACGAATGGAATATCGATGGTAACTCTGAACATCAAATACTTAATATTGTTCAAGAAATGACCATGGCAGCTAATGCTTACAAGTCTCACAATAATACTCAACTTCAAATTGTTAATATTATTATTTCTGGGTTTACTGGTACTCTTAAAGGTTGGTGGGATTTCTATATTACACCAGAAGAAAAGAATTTTATTATGAATGCCAAGAAAACCGTTATAAAACAAGAAAATAATTTACCAATTCAAACTCAAGAGGATGATATGGTTAATACTTTAATTTTTGCTATAATCAAAAACTTTGTAGGAGATCCTACTACTTTTCAAGAAAGAACTTCTGAAATTCTAATGAACTTACATTGTAGAAAATTAACTGATTTCAGATGGTACAAAGATAATTATCTCGTTAAAGTTTTTTCAAGACCAGATTGTAAAGAATCTTATTGGAAAGAACGTTTTATTGCTGGACTTCCAAAACTTTTTGCCGAAAGAATTAGACAAAAATTAAGAGAAAATTTTAATAATACAATTCCTTATCAAAACTTAACTTATGGAGACTTAATTAATTATATTAATAAAGAAGGATTAGCTATTTGTGCTGACCTTAGATTTAAAGAAAAACTTAAAAAAGATAGAATTAATAGTAAGAATGAATTAGGAAATTTTTGTCAACAATATGGTTATCAACCATTAACAGGTCCGTCTACTTCAAAAACCAAAAAATATAATAAAAAATCTTCAAAATATTTCAAGAAAAAGAAATATAATAAATCAGAAAAATATAAGAATTATAAGAAAAATAAATTTTTAACATCAAAAAACCCTTATAAACGATCTAATAAAAATTCTAAAAGAAAATCAAAAGACATTATTATTTGCCATAAATGTGGTCGTAATGGTCATAATGCTAATAATTGTTATGCAAAAACAAAAATTAATGAATTAAATATTTCAGAAGAATTAAAAGAACAAATTAGAAAAATTATGTTAAATTCTGATTCCGATTCTGATTCTAGTTTTACCGATTTTCAAGAAAATGATTTAAACATCTTAGAACAAAATACTTCAAGTTCGGAAGATTCTGATACATGCAAATGTGTTGGAAAATGTAATTGTAATTATTCAATTAATGTCCTTACAAACAATGACAAAGATCTTTTAAAAAATTTGGATTCAATTAAAGATAAAAATATCCAAGAACTATTGATAAAACAAATGCTTAATAAGAATGAAAATTCTATTTCAAATAATACAAAAATTTTTAATTTAAAAGACATATATGAAAGATTTTCTGAAACAAAACCCATTTCCATACAAGAACTTCAAGAAGAATTAAAATTAGTTAAACAAGACATAAAAGAAATTAAAGGCAAAATTATAACTCTTGAAAAGGGAAAAAATATTATTAATTCACAAAATAATGATAATAAAGATGAAAAGGTTATCGAAAGAATTATAAATGATCAAATTTCTCAAAAATGGAATACTCAAATAACTCTAGTAAAAAATAATTTTAAAATGGATATTACTGCTCTAATTGATAGTGGTGCTGATATGAACTGTATACAAGAAGGTTTATTTCCCACTCAATTTTATGAAAAAACTTCTTCTAGGCTTACTGGAGCTGAAGGAACCAGTTTAAAAATAAATTATAAAATTTCCGATGTTCATATTTGCAACAATCAAGATTATTGTTATAAAACTCATTTAATTTTAGTAAAAAATCTTACTTCTCCTTTAATTTTAGGAACACCTTTTATTACTAAATTATATCCTTTTATGGTTCAAGATGATGGAATTATTACTAAAGTTTTTGGAAAAGAAATTATGTTTAAATTTTGTGAACCTCCGTCTTATTCAACTATTAATATTCTTAATTATAAAACAAAACAAGCAAATTACCTTATCAATGAAATTAATGATTTTCGTATACATAATCAATTACAAGATAAGTATATTCAAGACAAAATTATAGCTTTAAAACAAAAGTTTGAAAATAATGTTTGCTCAAATATTCCAAACGCCTTTTGGAACAGAAAACAACATATTGTCAAATTACCTTATATTAAAACTTTCAATGAAAAGGATATTCCTTCAAAATCAAGAGCTATTCATATGAATAATGAATTAGAAGCCCATTGTAAAAAAGAAATTCAAGATTTATTAGACAAAAAATTAATTAGACCTTCTAAATCTCCTTGGTCTTGTTCAGCTTTCTATGTTATGAATGCTGCTGAATTAGAAAGAGGATCACCAAGATTAGTTATCAATTATAAACCTTTAAATAAAGTTTTAGATTGGATTAGATATCCTATTCCTAATAAAAGAGATTTATTGAAAAAACTTTATGATTCAAAAATATTTTCAAAATTTGATATGAAATCTGGTTTTTGGCAAATTCAAATTCATGAAGAAGATAAATACAAAACAGGTTTTAATGTTCCTTTTGGACATTATGAGTGGAACGTTATGCCCTTTGGTTTAAAAAATGCTCCTTCTGAATTTCAAAACATTATGAATGATATTATCATTCCTATAAACAGTTTTTCAATTGTTTATATTGATGATGTTCTTATTTTTTCAAAATCTATTGATCAACATTTCAAACATTTAAATCAGTTTTATGATTTAATTTATAAAAATGGCTTAGCTGTTTCAGCTAAGAAAATGCATTTATTTCAAAATGAAATTAGATTTTTAGGACATAACATTGTTAATAATACTATTAAACCTATTATAAGAAGTTTAGAATTTTCTAATAAATTTCCTGACGAAATTATAGATAAAAAACAACTTCAACGATTTCTAGGATGTCTAAATTATATTCATGATTTTTTCAAAGATTTAGGAACTCTTTGCAAACCTCTTTATAATAGATTAAAAAATAATCCACAACCTTGGACTCAAGAACATACTAATATTGTTAAACTTATAAAACAAAAAATTCCTTCTTTACCTTGTTTAAATTTACCACATCCTTATGCTAATATCATAGTCGAAACTGATGCTAGTGATATTGGATTTGGAGGTATTTTAAAACAAAAATTATCAAATTCTTCTGAAGAACAATTGGTTCGTTTTTATTCAGGTGCTTGGAATAATACTCAAAAGAATTATTCAACTGTTAAAAAGGAGATTTTAAGTATTGTTTTATGTATTACTAAATTTGAAGATGATTTATTTATGAAAACTTTTTTATTAAGAATTGATTGTCAATCTGCAAAATCAATTTTAGAAAAAGATGTTAAAAATATAATTTCTAAACAAATCTTTGCTAGATGGCAAGCATTGTTGGGCAATTTTGATTTTGATATTGAATTTATAAAAGGAGAAAGCAATTCATTACCAGATTTTCTTTCTCGTGAATTTTTGCAGGGAAAATGAGTTCATCGTCTTCCTCTAAGATTGAAGACAAGAAACCAATTAATCAAAAGCTTGTTCCTTTCTCAAGTCAGAATCGTTTTTCTCCATTAACTCCAATTGCAAAAAATTCTCAACTTTATTCAAATATGCTTCAATCAAAATTAGTCAATCCAAACATTTCTCCAGTTCAATCAATTAGCCCTTTTTCAAAACCTATTCCTTCTGAAACACAACTTTCAACAACTTCTAAACCTACAAATAAAGCCCCTTATGTTCTCAATTCAAATCTCTTGAAAATCCAAATACTTGAAGATTCTCAAATTCTTAAGCTCAATCAAGGTTTTCATGTTCTTACTGAACACCTCTTTGGCCGAGGAAAAACCTTTCATGAAAACTCTTACAAATCTCGAGAATATTATCAAACCATTCTACAAGAATCTGGATCTGTTCAGATTGATCACCGTTCTAATAATAAAGAAGGATCTATTGATTTTAGCAAAGCCCGAATTCTTAAAATCATTTCTCCAGAAAATTGGTCATCCAATCTTTCTTTCGAAAAACCCCTTTATCAATTTCCTGCTTATCCAAGATATTCATATTATGATTACCAAGAAGCTTGGACTAAAGCATTTTTTCTTCGAAACTATTCTCATTCATGGTTCATTTTCTTTGATAAAAATTTTACCTGTGAATATCCCAGATGGTTTGTCAATTGGTATCGCTATATGGGACTTGTTCCTAGTTGTTTACCCACTGAAATTCTCAAAGGCTTTTCTAAATTCAAAGAGCTATTTATTCAACAAATCCCAGAATTTGAATATTTGTTACAATTCACCATGTTATTTAAAGTTCCATGGATTATGTCCTGGACATTCTCTTATCAAGAAGCAACAGACTTCAATCCCCCTTGGCTCAATAGACAATTTCGTCTAAAATGGTGGGATAAAGTCACAATTTCTCAAGCAAACGAGCAAGCTGTTTTCAATCATTATCAATCAATGTATAATCAAAAGCCAGAAATTGAAGCAAATCTTATCAAGAGTCTATCTTCTCCAGATGCTAATCTTATTAGCAAAATTCGTGCCGCTGCAAACTCTTCCCCTGAAGATCTACAACAATTACTTCAAGAAATTCGCAATTCTCCAACTAATTCAGAACATTCTCCCACATCTGTCAAAAATAATTTTCAAGATGCTCAAGATCCTTTTGATGATCCATTTGCAGATTAATTAAGTTTTTAATTTTGGTGTTATACCTTCAATGTAAGGTATTCTTTTATATGTGTTTGTTATTCAAAGGGGGGTAGTACGTGTGTTATCAAATTATTCAACTATTATCAATTATACACTGTGTGTGTTCAACTATTATCAATTATACACTGTGTGAGTACATCAATTATCAAAAATATTATCATGTCTTCTGCAGTGAGATGATGCTAAATTATTGCATGAAAACAAACAACTTTTATAAAGATGAAAGAAGATGCTCCATTATCGCCAAAGAAGATTTCCATTATCAAAAAATGACAAAATATGATGCCAATTTGTCAAAAGCTTTAAAGTTTTGTCTGCCACATCTACACTCTGACAAATGCAAGTTGATTCAATAATTCTCAAGATGATCCGGTAATCCTTCGGTTTCCCGTCTCAAGATGTTTCAAGACTCCAAGACTCCTATATATTGAAGGGACATGTTTTAATGAAGACCATCTCAAAGTTCTCTAAAAATCTCTCTTATAAAACTTCTGTCAAATGTTTAGTTCATGTCTAAGAAAAGAGTTCTCCTATCTACTTCTAGATGTTCAAAATCTTTAGATTTTCAAATCATACTTGCTCCAGACGGATGCTCTGATTGTAATTTAAAAGAAGGTAATATATAAAGAATTTTATTCAATTATTGTCTTAACTCTGTTATCGCTATGACAGTCTCTTTTCGAGTTATTCTAACTATTAATTCTACAAGATTTGAAATTTTTGTTAAAATAATACTTGCATTTAATAATAATCAAATTCATGCTTGAAATATTATGTCTGATTCAAAGATACAAGCTAATCGTCATTATTATTGTAATCAATTAAAAGCTTTACAAGTTCTAATCCATAATCATGAGTTTAGAAGCAAAGATAGAAAACAGTTTTATAAAATAATGTATGATTTTTATCATCAAAAAATATCTGAAACTACTAGTATATATATATATATATATATATATATATATATATATATATATATATATATATATATATATATATATATATAGCAATTATGAATGTAATTTGTTAAGTATAATTAAAAAAAACAATGGATATAGTTACTTATAGCCATTTAGAAAAATCCAAATAACAAAATAAAGGCTGAATATTTTTACGAATGATAATAAACTTACCGGCCCAATAGTGACCTACGTAATACCCGGATATAGCCCAGCAAAAGGCCAGATATTTTATATTCAGAATTGGCCCACAAAGGACCAAAAGCAGAGCCTATTTTTCTTGTTTACTATAAAAATCTTGTAAACCTTAGCCCATGGGCCTAATTGAAACCCATGAAACACTCGTAAGAGAAACGAATAGGTTTTTACTAGTCTGGCGCATGTATAAGCCCAAACTACTACAAAATCGTCACATTAGTCAAACCGTCAGATCTAAGTTGATCTACGGTCATAATGATGATCCGCATGCTTTCATCTTATTGGCCAATATCACAATATATAAACGGAAAGGAGACCATTTCCTCTCACATCAAAAACAGCTTCTTCATCGCTCTTTCTGAATCACCGCCAAACAAACAGCGATTTTCCGACGAAAAATATCGGTGAACGATGGCCGGAAGAGGGAAAACAATAGGATCTGCAGCCGCGAAGAAAGCTACATCAAGAAGCAGCAAAGCCGGCCTTCAATTTCCCGTTGGTCGTATCGCTCGTTTCCTCAAAGCCGGAAAGTACGCCGAGCGTGTCGGTGCCGGAGCTCCTGTGTATCTCGCTGCCGTTCTTGAGTACCTAGCGGCTGAGGTGATGTCCTTGATCCGTTTTTTCTAATTTAATCGTATTATAATTTTTAGGGTTTTTCAGATTTCCGTCGTTCAAATCGTGAAATTGATTGATTACAGGTTCTTGAGTTAGCTGGAAATGCAGCAAGGGACAACAAGAAAACTAGAATCGTCCCAAGGCACATCCAATTAGCTGTTAGGAACGACGAAGAATTGAGCAAGCTTCTCGGTGACGTCACCATTGCTAATGGCGGTGTCATGCCTAACATCCACAACCTTTTGCTACCTAAGAAGGTTGGTGGTTCCAAGCCATCTGCCGACGATGAGTAAGGAAAGTCCAGTCCAACGAATCATCGAACGTATGTTTTGTGCTGGTTAGGGTTCGAATCGTCTCTTTTTTGTTCTAAATTTGTGTTTTTAGGGTTTCTTACGTTAGGGACATGCTTTTATTTAACTAGTGTGTATATCTGTTGAATTTAGTATGGATACCTTAAACTTCTTGTTAATCAATATTGGTTCTATTACTTACATATGTTGTGCTAAAAGATTGACATAATTGATATTTCTGTGTCTGAGATTGGGTATATTGAATTAATGTTAAAGATTTGCTATTAATCGATTGATTTTCAATCTTTTAGCTTTTTCATGGTTTGGTAACTGATGTTGTGTTTGTATTTAATTTGGGTGCTCATTTGTTGTTGTGAATACTAGCTTTGTAAATGGTCATTTGCAAGGTTAAGAAGTTATGAATGGAATTGAGTTCGTAGTTAAAGTTTATATTATTATCTATCATTGTTTTGTTAATCATACAATCGCAAAAACATGATCATTGTATGGACAAAACAACCATAATGCTATGCAGGCTATAGTACAACTCATGGTTAAATCTTCAAATTCATTGAGATGCTCGAGTGGTTGCCAGCCAAGACATACCCATGACTACTGTTTGCTGGTCTTCAGTTTCTAATAATTACAATTTATTTTTTTAATACAATTTACTATTAAATCTAATTGGGATTTTTCTAACATAGGAACACATAAAAACTATTAATTATGGGAAATATTACCATAATTAAATGTCAAATGCATTAATTATAGAAAGAGAAATTAAATATCCTCCTACGTATTATTCCTATTTATTCTCCTATCATATCAAATGGTGACAAGTGGATAAAATGATTATTAATTTCATTAATTGTGTGATTAAATGTGATACATGTCAACATTTAATATGGTAGGATGATAAGTAGGAATATTCTTCATATTTAATGCATTTGACATTTAATTATGGTAGTATTTCCCATAATTAATAGTTCTTATGTGTGTCCTTATTATGTGTGCCATTAGGGCACATATTAGAAAATCGCAATCTAATTTACTTTATAAATAAGGATATTTACAAAAGGTAATATACGTTTACCTCTTGAAGATCCCATCTAATAATTCCTCTATCCCAGTCTCGCCACAAAGTAGCAATCCAAATAACCAATCAAGTCTTAAACCTAAGCGGAAAGTAGCAATCCAAATAAGCAATCAAGTCTTAAACCTAACCGGTTTATAGTCGAGAAGAAGAAAAGATAGGAAGAGGTAGGATTTGATATTAAAGATTGAATGTCTTAAGACTTGTCTCAAGAGTTCCCACGCTTTATATAGTGCACAAATTGTATAAATTATATTCCTCTCCAAGTTTGCTTATTTATGGTACTAATACCATAATTCAAACTATGAACTTTATTGAAAAAAATGGATACCCTCCTTTAGTTTATAGTTAACTCGTTATTTACTAATGAATAACAAATGCCCTTATTATTTATTCTTGTTTTCGGATTGAGTTATATGTATAACATGATATGGATTTGTATTTGTTTATTATGTAACTAACTTATGTCTTAATATGTCTTGTTGTGTCAATAAATATATCTTCCACATATATTTATTTACTTTTGAATCAAATCCAAATAAAACAAATACCCACATGTACCCAAATTACTGTTTACTCATGATTTCTATTTAATACCTAAGAGTATGGATGAACGTTTGGACCAGGGAACCGGAACCGGATAGAACCGATCGGACCGGGACGATATTCTTGTGGATTTTTGGAACCGGGAACCAGTAGCAATGTAACGCCCCGATTCTCAGGTATTGTTTAAATAAGAATTTAATTGGTTTCAAGGCCTACTCGACGAGTTGGTTGCCCTACTCGTCGAGTAGCAACGGGTTTGGTACGCGTGTTTAGTGACCTACTCGCCGAGTCTATGAAGGGACTCGACGAGTAGGAGCTGGCAGAGGAAACCCTAAATCCCGGGGTTTTGCACCCTATTTAAGGAAGCATAAGCCTCCTTTGGCCTCTTTGCAGTTCTAGAGAGCTCTTAAGAAACCCTAATTCGTGTGGTGCTCTATTGTGTGTGTATTAAGCTTGGGAGGAAGATCTTTGGAGAAAAGGAACATGGAAGGCAAGGGAATTGGAGCAAGGAAAGTGTGGGAATCAGAATCTACCTCACTTAGCATCTTCCAGAGGTATCAAGTCGCCACCTTTACTTCTTTTCCCTTCTAGATCTCTTTTTGGTAGAGTTTGGGGCTTTTATGGATCTTTGAGTTGATAAGGTGGACTATGGGCTAGATCTGAAGTTGTAACTTCAGATCTGGACCCTTCTTAAGTCCTAGAGTCATAAAGTTTCTGGTTTGGGCGTGATTGAAACCTCTTTGAGTATGAAACCCCCATTGTAAGCTTGGATTTGACATTAAGAGCCTTTGTAGCTATGCATGCACGTAAAGTTTGCAACTTTACGTGAAAAGCATGCCTTAGAAGCTTGGATCTGTAGTTTGGAGCCGTTGCATGGCTCAAGTGAGTCTGTATGGCAAAAAGGACTGAAGGGACTCGGCGAGTCGCATGGTCGACTCGGCGAGTCATATGAAGATAGGCATGAACTCGGCGAGTTGGAAGAACAACTCGGCGAGTCCAATGAAGATTTCCGTAGACTCAACTAGTGGATGAACAACTCGGCAAGTCGGATGAGGTTGCCCCAACTTATGTATGCGCGGGTAACCGTCGAGTTGCAAGAAGGAAGCTCGACGAGTGGCCTTAGGGTCTCGATCGTAAACCAAAGGAACTCGACGAGTCACTCAGGTGACTCGACGAGTGGGTTAGTACTTCAAGGAACTCGGTGAGTAGCCGGGGGTACTCGGCGAGTCGAGGTCAACATGGACTGTTGACCTTGACTGATGACTTTGACTTTGACCAGGATTGATTAGTTGGCTTATGGGTATGATTATACTATGGTTATAGGTGGTGGAGTTTGTGGCAGTGATCCGAGGGTTGAAGTTTATCTACCGAGTCGACATCTGCAAGGTGAGTTATCCTCACTATATCGATAGGGTCTAAGGCACCAAGGCCGGCCCTTTTAGTTGTTATCGTTATGGTATGCTACATGTGGATATGATCTATTAGATCAGAATCAGGATAGACAGTATGTTATGCTCTTATGATCCGTAGGGATTGATATGTTAATGACCTGCTAGGTCAGTGCTCTAGTTATGAGAGATTGTTATGTTTGGTGCTCAGTGAGATAGATACGTTTGATGTTTGTATATGCCAGTATATGTTAGTTATGCGCACATGATTATTTGCTTGTTGCTTGGGTTGAGGCGGTCCTGCTTTGTGCTGAAGGCCAACACACCCTATGAGCGGTCCGGGAAGACTGTAGGCCCACATAGCGGTCCAGTCATGCCGAAGGCTCGGTATAGATTTAGTTGGACTGTAGGCCCTGTAGGGCGGTCCAGTCAGGCCGATGGCCCAGTATGCATGTTGATTGATTGATTATTACGGATATGGTATTATTAGTGTGGTATTGGTGTTTTGGGGGTAGCTCACTAAGCCCTCGGGCTTACAGTTTTCAATTTATTGTTTCAGGTGCTTCAGGAGTTCATGGCAAGGCGAAGGCGTGACCGTACCGCTCCTCATCCTTACGATCTGGCTTTTGGGACACTTTGATTGAATAATGAATTGAAAACACTTTTGTAAACAATTACTATTTGGTTTTATTTATGCTTGAAAAAGTTTAAATTTGGCGTAAAATTTTGGATGTTACAAGTTGGTATCAGAGCCTTGGTTTGAGTGAATTGGGGGAAACATACGTGTGAACCCAGTCTCAAATCAAGGAAATTTTCGAAATAAATTCTAAAATGGTTTTCAAAATAAAGGATGGAGGATGCAGAGGGTACGATCAGCCGAAGCCTGTAAGTAAACCCCAAAATACCATACAGTTATTATGATATGTTAGAACAGCATGCTAGTGCTAGGCTAGGGATCTTCAGGAATCGCATGATAGACTTGCCTGATTATATGATGCCTATTAGCCTAGGGTTTCTTGTATATGGAATTGACATCATTACTGTAGTCGTTAGTGTAGGCGTCACGGCCGTGCGTAATCAAGATCTTATAGCCTGAGGATGTTTGATCTAGTCTACGGATAGGATTGGATATTCGAAAGTCTATTGGGTCCAGTGTTATGTGCGACTAGCCTGCACTAGCACTGCAGGGGTTGATGGAAGTTTCATGGATGTGTGGGTTGTGAGGAGCTGTGAGATCAGTTGTGGGATAGGCGATGTTTCCCTAGGAGTAAGGGTTGAGCGCATAGTATGTTGATGATAGTGTTAGGGTGTTGTGGTGATACTTGAGACAAATATGGGTATGTGTGGAAGGTAGTATGGGCCCGTACTACTGAAAGCACAGGACCCATACGCGTAGCAAGGAAGTCACAACCCCTAGGGTTTGTGGGTATTGGCCTCCCGATATTATGTTATTTATCTGATGACTTGAATATATATTTCAGCATGGTGGTGACGAGACGTGTTGCTACTGGATCCGGATCAGGATCAGGATCAGGATCAGGATCGGGAGACAGAGGGTCAGAGGCGCCGATATGTGACAACCCGAAATTTTCATTTGTATAATCTCTACAGTAAACACTTCATATAATATTCAAAAACATTTCAGTACATTTTTGGTCGGATTTAAGTCCGTTTGGGTGTTTTATTTTATTTTTCGTCAAACGATTAAATAAAAGGAAGTGTCGTTATTAGTGATGTGTAGCAAACAAAACAATCAACACCTTAGTTAGGTGTTTACGGCCAAACAAGAGGTGTTTGGGCCGTAAACACCATTTTCCCAAGAACTCATGCATATATACACACACCTTTTCCTCATTTTCCACTTCCCACCTCAAGAACACCAAGCTTTTTCTCTCAAGTATCATAAGTTCATTTCTTCAAATCCGCCAAAATGTAAGTGTTTCCTTCCTAGATTCGTTCATACAACACTTAATCTAGTGTTTATACATCATTTCATCCATGGATTCTTGGTTTTTACTTAGATCTTCAAGTGTTCTTCAAAACACCAAGAACACACACTAGTGTTTTTGGGCTCTAATCACTCTTATAAGCTTCATATAAGTAAGTGTACCCTTCCTATCTAGTTACTTACTTAGTATACTTGTTAATCCTTTGGAAAATCATCAAAATCCCCAAGAACATATGTGTTTACGGTTTGGGGATCTCCCAAAACCGTAAACACCCCCAAATGGTGTTTTGATGCCCCTAACACCTTCAAATGCTTGGATAAAGGGCTAGAAACTTGCATGCATGAGCTAGAAACACCAAAACACGAAAAGGTTGAGGCATACATGAGTTTACGGCCGTAAACTCATGGGCTTACGACCGTAAACCCAAGTGTTTACGACCGTAAACTCTCAAGGATGGTCCAAGGACCGTAAACTCCAATGAGGGGTCCTTTTGTGCCCTAACCACTTCCTAAGCCTTTGATTCGAACTTAGAACCCTTCCTTGTGAGATATAGGACCTTGAAACACACAAATGCACCATTACCATGAGTTTACGGCCGTAAACTCATGGGGGAAATGGTCCAACAACCGTAAACACATATAGGGTTCCCATTTGAGGAGTAAACTACAAGGTGAGGCCATACTCTCCTTAGATGCAACCCTTAGCACTCCTAGCACTTGAAACAAAGTGTTTTCATTGATTTAGTGTGTCTTTACTTACTTAATTAGTGATTAAATAACTAATTAGATACATTTATGTATCACTACATGTTACATAGGATCTGTGTGTGTGTTCAAGTCCTCACTTGACACCTAGCATCCTACCCGGCACTTCCATCCACTCCACTCACTACAGGTGAGTTCATACCCCTGAATCAACCTTTTAAATGATTTTAAATGCTTTTATGGGGGGGGGGGTGGAATACAAGTTGAACTGTTATAGTTATTATATCAATCACATGTGATTAATAGCTAGAACAGACTACAAGATTTGCTACTACTTTCAGTTTTCCATCAAACTTTGGATTTTCAAGTGTTTCAAACCTTTTATCAAACTCTTTAAATGTCAAAACTGTTTTCAAACTCTTTTAAACTTGCTTATTTTCAAACCCATATCTATATTAATATATTTATATAAGTAAGACTTGAAGGACTTAGGACTGATAACTCACCTTATTTCCTGTTCCTTGTTTGGTTGTGGACTTAGGGTACTCTGTTATTTGTCCGACTGTCGTTGAATTCTTAGTTATATATATCACATGTATTTGTGTTAGATATAAAAGTCTTCACTCCAGTTCAATACCTTTGTGTAACAAAGGCATGCAACCAACATTGCTATTTAACTATAATAGGTATAGTTAAGGATTACTACTCATTACTACTATTACAATGACACTTACTAGAGTCAGTACAGTCATGAGTCAATACATGCTAAATACTATACGAAGAGAATACTATATACTATACAAGAGAACACTCTATACATTATACCAGAAAATACATTATACAATATACAAGAGAATATACTATAATTAGAATGTGACATACTACTTCTCGATACGACACTTCACAGTGGTATCACCGTGTAACCAGAGTCTCCTGGAGGGAGAGCGGGCATTGTGTGTATAGATCTATACGGGACAGACACTCCCACATCCCGACTGCTAGCTACAGTCCCAGCCGAAAGGCCAAGGGGTGACAAAATGTCACATTTCTACATATGACTCGGAGGGTCATCGGTTATTCAATCGTCAATCAGCATGGTTACATACGAGTTCACATTCACACCTTTAATTAACACATTTAGAATTAGAGGCAAAACAGACTCCCCGAGGTGTATTGTACATTTAATACTACCTGGAGCCTGCATTTTCATGACATTTAGCCGGCAGTGGCACTGCTGGGGTAAAACACTATTTTTCCCAATTACTTTACATAAATGAAGTTTAAAACTATATTTTCATACTGATAGTTTCATTGGGAAAACTTTTACATTTTCAAAGGATCAAACATGCAAACAACCGGGTCTTGGTAGAAGACTACTTTTATTGGAAAACATAGGGTTTTCTAGGGAGTATACTACTTTCAAACATTGAAGTCAGTTATTATACTACATTGTTGTAAACATTTTTATACAAGCAATGACACTAAATACTTATGAACTCACCAGCTTTATGCTGATAAACTCTTTCAAAATAACTTGTATTCTTAGGTCATCAGTAGACAGGTACAGATGCAGCTTTTGAGAAGATGGAGCACATACAAGACCCATCTTTTATTTTGATTATACTTTTGGTGTCTTAAAACTGTACATGACACGCTTGTATTACAATTATTATATTAATGCAATGGATGCTGTTGCTTGTCTTTACTATTATGCATTGTTATGATACTGTACATGACGTCCTCCACCCCAAAACGTATTCCGCCGTTCTCGGTTTTGGGGTGTGACAGATTGGTATCAGAGCTTTGTTTATAGTGAATCAAGTATATCAACCCATAAAAGATATACGAACTATAAACACATCGGGATTAAAACACTCTGACCAAGAAAATATACTTTTAAATAATAAAATATTTAACTAAGTATATATACATTTACCCATACCAGTGTCAGTATCATACTAGAACAGAACAAAAGTATTACGATTGTTGAACAGCACAATTAGGCTTAGAGACATATGGTCAAACCTAAGGGGATATAGCCTAATCAACTATATTTTCTGAGGAGTGACTAGCATGTGCCTAAGAATGATTGTGGTATTACAACAAGTCTAAAAACTTACCCACACTACTACAAGAGCATTAGAACAAGAATACTATAGGAGTATTCTGCATTACTATGAATTACATATGTGAGAACTAAAAAGGTCGTTACTAGTAGGACAATAGTTGCTAAGTGGGTACACCAAGGTTACATGTGACTAAGGCGCTATAGACTTAGAATCTGTGATCTTTGCTTTACTTCTTGTTCCTTGTTTGGTTGTGGATTTAGAGTTAGGGTCACTTATTCGAAGGTCTATCCTATTTCGGTTGCATGTAATTGGTATGCACTATGCAAGTATTGAATCAACTAATAACGATCATCTTATAAGTATCTTAGATTAGTACGTCTGTTAACTATTCTTTCCCCATTCTCGCGTAGATAGCATGGCTGGCTTTCATCTCCCTGGCGATCCGTACTATCCAAACCAAGGCATTGGAGGATGGCTTGATGATGAGCCGGAAGATGATCACCCAATCCCTTTGGATGATCACCTCGCAGAAGGCTTTTCAGATGGCTCCGACTCCGAACCAGAAGTCAACAACCTACCCCCAGTAGCTCCAAACCCCAACCCCCGTCCGGCATTTCAAGGACCCACTCCCATGTGGGCAACAACCTTGAACCAATGGAGTGATGAGCAGGATCAGCCCTTACCCTTCAACGGAGACCGAAGCTTTTATAATGTAAGCGAGGGAGGATCAGCTGACCGAGTCCTGCCCATCATGGTCTGAAGGATTGCTAGGAACGTCGAGCAAGGTCATGCGGCCATCGAGCGAGTAGTAGAAATTGATGCCAACTCTAGCCTTAACACAGTCCGTCTTCGTCAACTCGAAGAGACGGTGGATAGGACTAGGAGGACTAATGAGACTCTGCAGCAGCAACTAGCTGCATCCCGAGCCGAAGTCATGGAACTCCGAGTGCGTCAGAGAGCGCATGAGCGACATCTTCAGGAAGTTGTACGTCAACTGGCAGACCTAAGGGTTCGTCCGAGAGACACCCGTCGCCGGTAGAAGATGTCAACTCGTCTTTACTTTTGAATTAAGGGATAGCCTTTCTTTCCTATGCTCTAGAGAGCACTTGTCTGTAAAATATTCCTAACTTTTAAAAGTACTCTGGCTAGACTTGTAAACTGCCAACATGTTCCCCTGATGGTTTGATGCCAGACCTACTGTTAGGTCAACTTTCCTGAACTCATTTTACATCAGTAATACCAGTAATATTGGCAGATATCTAATCTATTGGAAAGTTCTTACTCTTGTGTTTCCCTACTATATTGTTATGTCACTACCTAACAGTTGGACTTTGGCGATTTAGTCCATGAAGCACTCTCATTGTACTTACAATTGATTCTTACGGTTATCATCGTTTCTATAAACTTTCAGTAAAAGATGTCGCCTCGCAAGCGTACGACCAGAAGCACGCCTGCAAGTCAAACTCCACCACCACCACCCCCTCCGCAGTTCGATGCGGTGATGTTTCAAGCAGCTGTGACCGCAGCTATGGCCCAAATAAATTTTGGTGACGCAAGTGGAGCTGGAACGGGCACCAACTCTAGACATGGTGAAATCCACCCACGTACACAGGGGTGTACCTATAAGGATTTCATGAACTGCAAACCAACATTCTTCAATGGGACCGGAGGGATCATTGCACTGTCCCAATGGATCGAAAGAACTGAAGCCATCTTCGAGATGTGCTCGTGCCCCAAAGAAAGCAAGATAAAGTTCGCTGCTTGCACCTTCACTGAAAGGGCCCTGACATGGTGGAATGGCCATGTCAAATCACTCTCTTTGGTAACAGCCAACGCCATGGGCTGGGACACACTGAAAGACATTCTGACAAGGGAGTACTGCCCTAGGGGCGAAATCCAGAAACTCGAGGAGGAACTCTGGAACCTCAAGATGAAGGGGACCGACATAGTGGCGTATACAGCCAGGTTCTACGACCTAGTGACTCTGTGTCCTAACATGGTCCCCACCGAAGGCAAGAAAATTGAAAGATACATCTGGGGTTTAGTGCCCCCGTATCGAGGGAACGTTCTAGCATCACACCCTACGACCTTTGACAGTGCCAAGGAATTGGCCCAAAGGTTGATTGCTCATGAAGTTCCTTACACTCCATCAGCAACCACAACGGTTGCCACTGCACCGACCAAGACATCCGACAACAAAAGGAAGCGGTGGGACCGAAAGAAGGGTAAACCAGCCCAATCCTCTTCAAAGAACCAACAAACGATGGTTGTCCATGCTGCCACTACTCCTGCTGCCCTTGTACCCGCCAAAACATATGCAGGGAGCCTACCCAAGTGCACCAAGTGCTCTTTCCATCACAACGGCCCCTGCCGGGAAATGCACTGCACTAACTGTGACCGGAAGGGCCATACCGCCCAGTTTTGCCGAACACCACCCAAACCCATTTCCCAGGTCCCCAGTTTGGGAGTAAGCCAGGCCCGCTACGCCTGTGGCGCGGTAGGACATTTCAAAAGACTGTCCAAAGGCTGGGAATGCGGGAGGAGCAGGCAGACTACTCGCTATTGGCCACAATGAAGCAGTAGCAGACCCCACAGTAGTCACGGGTACGTTCCTTCTTGATAACTCTTATGCTTGTATCCTATTTGATAGTGGGGCAGAGAGGAGCTTTGTAAACCAAAACTTTAAACACTTACTTAAACAATCACCGAAACCACTAAAAGAAACCTTTGTCGTAGAAATGGCTAACGGAAAGACAGAGAGTTCTAACGAGATCTACATAGATTGTACCCTCACGCTAGATAACCATTCGTTTCCAATCGACCTCATACCAGTAGCAATCAAGAGCTTCGATGTCATTGTGGGTATGGACTGGTTGAGTCTCCATCGTACCGATATCCTGTGTTTCGACAAAGCAATCCGTCTAAACCTACCAAATAACGAAACCTTGTTGATCTACGGAGACAAACCCAGTACGAGCCTCCGTATCATCTCAAGTATTCAAGCCCAAAAGTACTTGCGTAAGGAATATCGCGCGTTCCTTGCACACGTCGTCGACACGAACCAGAAAACGAAAGACCTAAAAGACTTCCCCGTAGTACGCGATTTCCCTGACGTCTTTCCAGAAGAGCTACCAGGTTTACCTCCGCAACGACAAGTCGAGTTCCGAATCGACTTAATCCCAGGAGCTACCCCCGTAGCCAAATCGCCCTATCGTCTAGCGCCTGCTGAGATGCAAGAACTGTCCGATCAACTTAACGAACTGCTCAGCAAGGGCTTCATAAGACCAAGCTTCTCACCCTGGGGAGCATCGGTCTTGTTCGTGAAGAAGAAAGACGGATCGTTCCGTATGTGCATCGATTACAGAGAACTCAACAAACTGACAGTCAAAAATCGTTACCCTCTTCCTCGTATAGACGATTTATTCGACCAACTGCAAGGGGCTAGTTACTTCTCCAAGATCGATCTAAGATCCGAGTATCACCAGTTACGAGTGCTTGAGGAGGATGTCCCGAAGACAGCTTTCCGAACTCGTTACGGACACTACGAGTTTTTGGTGATGCCATTCGGACTGACCAATGCGCCCGCAGTATTCATGGACTTAATGAATAGAGTATACCGTCCTTACTTGGATCAGTTTGTCATCGTCTTCATTGACGACATACTTATCTACTCTCGAAGTAAGGAGGAGCATAGCAATCATCTACGACAAGTCCTAGAAACCTTGCGATCAGAGAAGCTATACGCAAAGTTCTCTAAGTGCGAATTTTGGATCCGAAGAGTCGAATTCTTAGGACACGTGGTTAGCGAAGAAGGAATCCACGTGGACCCATCCAAGATTAAAGCTATTGAGAACTGGTCAGCACCGAAGACACCTACGGAAATCCGCCAATTTCTAGGCCTCGCTGGCTACTACCGCAGGTTCATACAAAATTTCTCTCGAATCGCGAAACCCCTTACGACATTGACCCAGAAAGGCGTGGCCTTTGACTGGGAAGAGAAACAAGAGAAGGCATTCCAAACCCTGAAAAGAGCCTTATGCACCGCACCGATACTATCCCTCCCCGAAGGGATAGACGACTTCGTGGTATACTGCGATGCATCCAATCAGGGGCTCGGTTGTGTTCTGATCCAACGAGGTAAGGTCATCGCCTACGCCTCAAGACAGCTAAAGACACACGAGGTTAACTACACCATACACGATCTCGAATTAGGAGCAGTTGTGTTTGCCCTAAAGATCTGGAGACACTACCTGTATGGTACGAAGAGCACTATCTTTACAGACCACAAAAGCCTCCAACACATATTCAATCAGAAAGAGCTCAACATGAGCCAACGACGGTGGGTCGAGCTACTCAATGACTACGAATGCGAAATTCGTTATCATCCGGGTAAAGCCAACGTGGTAGCAGACGCCCTAAGTCGGAAAGAATATTCTGGTCGAAGAGTCAAGTCATTAACTATGACTATCCATTCGCATCTACCCGCACAGATAAAGGAGGCTCAGCTCGAAGCTTTGAAACCTGAAAATGTAGCGGGAGAATCCCTGCGAGGAATGGATAAGAACTTAGAAGTCAAGGGTGACGGAGCCTTATATCTCATGGACCGGATCTGGACACCGAAACACGGTGGCTTCAGAGACTTGGTCATGAAGGAAGCGCACAACACTCGATATTCCGTCCACCCAGGTTCAGATAAGATGTATCTGGATCTCAAGAAATCATACTGGTGGCCTAACATGAAGGCAGAGATTGCTACCTTCGTGAGTAAATGCCTTACTTGCGCCAAGGTCAAGGTCGAATACCAGAAACCATCAGGTCTACTCCACCAACCGGAGATACCTGAATGGAAGTGGGAGCGGATCACTATGGACTTCATAACCAAGCTACCCAAGACAACGGGTGGACTTGATACCATATGGGTCATCGTCGACAGATTGACCAAGTCCGCACACTTCCTACCCATCAAAGAAACCGACAAGATGGAGAAGCTCACAAGAACATACATTAGGGAGATCGTACGACTGCATGGTGTTCCTATATCTATTATCTCCGATAGAGATAGTAGATTCACTTCGAGGTTCTGGCAGTCACTACAAAACTCCTTAGGAACGAGGCTGGACATGAGTACAGCCTACCATCCACAGACCGACAGACAGAGTGAGAGAACTATCCAAACCTTGGAAGATATGCTACGAGCATGTGTGATCGACTTCGGGAAGGCGTGGGATACCCACTTACCTCTCGTCGAATTCTCTTACAACAACAGTTATCACACGAGCATGTTTGATCTAGCCTGAGGATGTTTGATCTAGTCTACGGATAGGATTGGATATTGTAACATCCCAAAATACGAGCCAAAAAATTTCATTTTTGAAACATATACTTAGCAAACATTAGAAATAAAACATTCACTGATCATATCATTTCATAAAAATGTCGCGTGTCCGGAAACCATTTTATAAAAACATAATAATGTTAGAGTACAAATCCCAGAATAACTCATGATGCGGAAATCAATGTGTGTGTATGATGTGCCGCTACCGCGCCAGCTCTTTCCCCTTCGACGAAGAGGTACCTGAAAACAAAACTATAAACTGTAAGCACAAAGCTTAGTGAGTTCCCCCATCATACCACCTACCATACAGTTACATAACATACATATATTGTCCGGCATATCTGGGTGCCCGACCTACCCCTTCGGTTCTCCCGACCGGATACTGTCTAGCATATCTGGGAGCTGGCCCCCCCTTCGGTCCTCTCGACCGGGTTCTGACTAGCATATCTGGGTGCTGGTCTCCCCTTCGGTCCTCTCGACCAGGTACTGTCTAACATATCTGGGAGCTGGCCTCCCCTTCGGTCCTCTCGACCGGGTACTGACTAGCATATATGGGTGCTGGTCTCCCCTTCGGTCCTCTCGACCGGGTACTGGGGACTATTTCACCCCCTTACTACTACCACATAACACATTTATCACTTAATCTATCTAGCATGGCTGGGCACGACCGCCCCTTCGACCCTATTGGCCGGTAATCTGGGGACTATCTCCCCCTACAGTCACTAGTACATAGCATCATGTCATTTTAGCACATAAACATATCACAGGTAGTAACAACCCTAGATGAATATCACAGAGACAATCATCTATCATGCAACTCCTACTGGTGGGCCGGCATTGTGGCCGTAGACCCACCGCTACTGGAAGGTAACTCACCTCAAAGTGGCTGCTAATCTGTGTGGGAACTGACTGACTTCTGCTGCTGCTGCTCCGGAAATCCTCCAGCTATAATTCCCACAAAAACACTCAGTCAAATACTGCTAACCGCCCTCAGGGTAAAATGACCATTTACCCCTAACTAAACCAAGAGTCAAAATCAAAGTCAACTTCCAGTTGACCCGACTCGCCGAGTTGGCTTGCCAACTCGCCGAGTCCCTATCCACTCGATTAACCATAATCTCGTCTCTACTCGTCGAGTTAGGCATTGACTCGACGAGTTCCCTTCTAAACCGATGACCACTAGTCCTTCATCCTACTCGCCGAGTTGTATGAACAACTTGCCGAGTCTGTTCTTGAGGCTCGCCGAGTCAGGGCATTGACTTGCCGAGTTCCTCCATGAGTGAGTCTGGCTTCCGACTCACTGAGTCACCCCCCCCCCATGACTCACGACTCCACTCAGCAACACGAAAAGGGGAAAACTCGAGGACTCGCGACTCGACTCGCCGAGTCCGATGAACGACTCGCCGAGTCGGCCACATGCCACTAATATATACTCGATCTTGCTTGGATCCAGCTCATTCCATACGTAGATCTAGGTTCCTAGGGCTTGATTAACACGTAAAGTTTCCAACTTTACGTGTAAATAAACACCAATGAAGGTTTTAGGGCTCAAAATGCACTAAAAGAGTAAATCTAGGGCTTTCATGCAATATGGCTTCATAAAGGCAGTGGATCCGAGCTCCTAGAGCTTAATCATGCCTAGATCTAAAGGTTGACCGGCTTATCACAGACCCTAGTTCATACCCAAGCTTGGAAATGGCTCAAGAAGGACTTTAATGGAGCTCTAAGGGACTATAAGCATGAGAACAGAGGGAAACTGAGTTATACCTCAAGGAAATCTCTGAAATAACACCAAGATGCCTGGCCTCCTTCCTCTCCTCTTGATCTACTCTCCTTTCTCTCTCAAAGTCTTCAAGAAATCACACCAAGCACTTCAATTTCACAAGGAACGATGTTAGAACGATATAGGGGGCTCTGAGGGTGAATGAGGGCGAGCTTGGGGCGCATAAGGTTGGTTTAAATAGGGTGCAAACCCTTGGAATTAGGGTTTCACCAGACAGCGGGGACTCGCCGAGTCCAGAATATGGACTCGCCGAGTCGCCAACTTAAACGTGTTCCATGTCCCGGCTCTACTCGGCGACTCGGGCCTACAACTCGCCAAGTCCAAGGCTAAAAATGCAAAATACTTAGATAAATTTACATACCAGGAACCAGGTGCTACAAATCTCCCCCACTTATTTTAGACTTTGTCCTCGAAGTCTGTTGCTCGGTCCTGAAACAGCTCGGGGTAATGCTCCATCATTTCTTCCACCGGCTCCCAAGTCCACTCTGAACCCTTTCGGTGCTGCCATTGCACCTTCACTAATTCCACCCTCTTGTTCCTCAGATCCTTCGACTTCCGGTCGAGGATTGCGACTGGGCGCTCAATGTAATTCAGGCTGTCGTCAACCTGGATATCCTCTAACGGCACCACCGCTGAATCATCCACTAGGCACTTCCGCAGCTGGGAGACATGGAAGGTGTTGTGGATCTGACTGAGCTCGGCTGGCAGATCCAGCCTATATGCCACCTTGCCCACCCGGGCCAGAACCCTGAAGGGTCCAATGTACCTGGGGCCCAATTTGCCCCGTTTCCTGAATCGGATGACACCCTTCCATGGTGACACCTTAAGGAGGACCATATCCCCGACCTGGAACTCCAGGTCTGATCGGCGCTTGTCAGCATAACTTTTCTGCCGACTCTGTGCAGTCTGAAGCCTGCTCCGAACCTGCTGGATCCTCTCGGTCGTCTTGAGCACCACTTCGGTGCTCCCCATGACCCTCTGGCCTACCTCACCCCAGCATATCGGGGTCCTGCACCTCCTCCCGTACAACATCTCGAAGGGAGGTCGGTCGATACTCGCGTGGTAGCTGTTGTTGTACGAAAACTCAGCTAGAGGAAGATAGGTATCCCAGCTACCACCGAAGTCTAGTACGCACGCCCGCAACATATCCTCCAGAGTCTGGATGGTCCGCTCACTCTGACCATCGGTCTGCGGGTGAAAAGCGGTGCTAAAATGTAGACGAGTACCCAGCTCGTCATGGAACTTCTTCCAAAACCTGGAAGTAAACCGTACATCTCTGTCTGAAATCACGGAGACTGGCACTCCGTGCCGCGCCACCACCTCTCGGATGTAGATTTTGGCCAACTTCTCTGCCGAGATACTCTCCTGGATCGGTATGAAGTGAGCGTTCTTGGTCAACCGATCCACGATGACCCATATAGAATCCACTCCCCGTGCGGTCCTGGGAAGCTTGGTGATAAAATCCATCGTGATGTCTTCCCATTTCCACAGCGGGATATCCAACGGCTGCATCTTGCCGTGTGGCCTCTGGTGCTCGGCCTTGACCTTCCTGCAGGTCAAGCACCGCTCAACATACCATGCTACATCCCGCTTCATGCAGGGCCACCAATAGTCTAGACGAAGTTCTCTATACATCTTCGTTGCCCCGGGATGAATGGAGAATCGGGATTTGTGCGCCTCCTCCATCAGAACCTGACGCACACCCCCGTGATACGGTACCCACACCCTACGGTGTAGTGTCAATAACCCTCGACTATCATAGTCGAAGGAGGAAACCTGTCCCACAATCCGCTCGCTCTTCCGATGTTCCTCCTTCATAGCCTCCTGCTGAGTCTCCCGGATCCGCTCCAAAAGCGGAGTCACCACTGTCATCCTCAGACAGATATCCCTGATCGGTGCCGCCTTGCGGCTAAGCGCATCGGCCACCACGTTGGCCTTTCCCGGATGGTAAAGGATCTCGCAGTCGTAATCCTTTACCACGTCCAACCACCGACGCTGCCTCATGTTCAGATTCGGCTGATCCATGAGGTACCTCAAGCTCTTGTGGTCCGTGTAAATCGTACATCGAACCCCATAGAGGTAATGTCGCCATATCTTGAGGGCGAACACAACAGCCCCCAACTCCAAATCATGCGTCGGGTAGTTCGCCTCGTGAGGCTTCAGCTGCCTCGACGCGTAGGCGATGACGTGCCCTCTCTGCATCAATACTGCGCCCAAACCTGAGATGGACGCATCGCAGTACACAACAAAATCCTCCATGCCCTCTGGCAGGGCTAAGATTGGCGCCTCGCACAATCTCTGCCTCAGTGTCTCGAACGCTGCCTGCTGCTCAGGCCCCCAACGAAAGACCACAGCCTTCCTCGTTAGCCTGGTCAGGGGTAATGCTATCTTGGAGAAATCCTGGATGAATCTCCGATAGTAGCCAGCTAATCCCAGGAAACTCCGAATCTCAGATGGAGACTTCGGAACCTCCCATCTCATCACGGCCTCTACCTTGGCCGGATCTACCGAAATCCCGTTCTGGTTGACAAGGTGCCCAAAAAACTGCACCTCGCGCAACCAGAAATCACACTTGGAGAACTTGGCGTACAAGTTCTCCCTCCTCAAGGTCTCTAGAACCTCTCGCAGATGCTCCTCATGCTCCTCCTGCGTCTTGGAGTAAACCAAGATATCATCAATAAACACTATCACAGACCGGTCTAACATCGATCTGCACACGCGGTTCATGAGGTCCATGAACGCGGCAGGAGCATTGGTGAGCCCGAAAGGCATCACCACAAACTCATAGTGGCCATAACGCGTCCGAAACGCCGTCTTCTGCACATCCTCCTCCCTAACCCTCATCTGATGATACCCTGAACGCAAATCTACCTTGGAGAACCAAGATGCTCCCTGAAGCTGGTCAAAGAGGTCGTCAATCCTCGGGAGTGGGTAACGGTTCTTCACCGTTACCTTGTTCAGCTCCCTATAGTCTATACACATACGATGCGACCCATCCTTCTTCTTCACAAACAAAATCGGGGCTCCCCAGGGTGAACTGCTCGGTCGAATGAAACCCTTGTCTAACAACTCCTGAAGCTGTGTAGACAACTCCTGCATCTCAGGAGGAGCCAACCGATACGGTGCCTTGGCTATCGGAGCCGCACCAGGGACTAGGTCGATCCTGAACTCCACCTGTCGCTCCGGAGGTATCCCTGGCAACTCCTCGGGGAATACATCCGCGAATTCTCGTACTACGGGCACCTCGCCCACCGTCGCCCTACCCGTCTCCCGGGTATCCATAACATACGCGACATAACCTGCGTAACCCTGCTGAAGGTAACGCCTAGCTCTCGCTGCTGAACATAAGGCCGGTCCTTGCTGTGGCCTCTCGCCCTGAATCACCAGCTCTCCCCCACTTGGGGTCCTGATCCGCACCAACTGCTGCGCGCAGTCGATCACTGCCCCATTAGGGCTGAGCCAATCCATGCCTATAATCACCTTGTTCCCACGCAATGGAATGGGAACCAAGTCTACCAAGTAGCGCTCCTCAAATAACCTCAGCACACAATCTCGGAAGACCTCAGATGCTCGCACTGATCGGTCGTCCGCAATCTCGACCTCTAGAGGGCAATCCAACATACCCGAAGACTCAGAAAAACTTCTTGCTAAGCGCAAGAGAAACGAATGATCGGGTAGCGCCCGAATCAAACAGTACCTGTACTGGGATACCGTTCACATGGAACGATCCTAAACAGAGCACATATCAATAACATAAACGTCATAAAAATAAACCAGAGGGAAAGAATCATACCTGTCACTACATCGGGTGCAACGCGTGCCTCCTCGGTAGTCAGCTGAAATGCCCGACTCCTCACCACTGGAGCCTCTGCCTTGCCCTGCCGGCCATCGGTAATCCGCAGGGTCGCTGGAGCTGGCGCCTTTACTGGCGCTGCTGCTGTCAACTGGGGGCAATTGGCCTTCTTGTGGCCCCTCTGGTTGCAGTGGAAACACAGCAACTCTGACGTCTGTAACACAGGTGCAGGGGCGGTACAATCCCTGCTGAAGTGCCCTAACTTGCCGCACTTGTAGCAGCCTGACGATCCCAACTTGCACGCTCCCTCGTGCGTCTTGCCGCATTTCCTGCAACGGCCCCGTCCCTGTTGGCCTTTCGGCCCCGCATCTGGTCCCTTGGGCTTCTTCCCCGAAGCCCCCATAACATGCCCCTCTTCCGCCTTTCTCTTCCGAATGTGCTCCAGGTCTATCTCCCTCTCCCTTGCCCTAGCAACCATAGAGTCCAGGGTAGGGCAAGCTGAAAAACTGACATGCTCCCGAATGTCAGCTCGTAGCATGTCATGATAGCGGGTCCTCCTCATATCCTCATCACCCGCGTACTGGGGCACCAGTAACGCTCTCTCCCGAAACTTGGCGGTGATCTCCGCCACAGTCTCCGTCGTCTGTCTCATATCTAGGAACTCCCTGGCCAGCTGCTGAAGCTCGACAGCCGGCGCTAACTCTGCCCTGAACCTGGTCATGAAGTCCGACCAGGTCATAGCCTCGACAGCCGAGGCTCCCAACGAGTCACCAACGGATTCCCACCAATCCCTAGCTCGATCTCTCAAACACCCTGCTGCAAATCTCACCTTCGACCCCTCGGGGCAGAAGCTAGTCAACTGTGCAGACTCAATGTCTGCAATCCATCGCCTGGCAGCTATGGGGTCCTTCGCCCCGTGAAAATCCGGTGCACCACTGCCCCGGAAGTCCTTGAAGGACAGTGTGCGAGATCCTGACTGGCCAGATGCCATGTCGCTCCTGAATGCCCTGAGGCGATCCTCCATCAACTCCACTATCCCTTCCTTGATCGACCCGAAGATAATGGGAGTCGAATCAAGGATGCCTCTGGTGATCTCTGACGCGATGAACTCGCGTAGCCTCTCGTCTATTGGCTCGGAACCTGATCCCGAACCCAACTGCTGGCCTCGAGCGTAGTACCACCATTCTGCAATACATAACGACAACTGTCAGTGGTACTGATACATCTAAAGGGATCACGTCTACTGCAAGGTTCCTGGTCTCGCCTCAGCCTCCCTTAATTCAAGTACGGATCCTCTGCTTTCAGTAGTACGGGCCCATACTACCTTCCACATCTATCCGTACTTTCCTCAAGAACTGCCTCGACTCCACCAAGTCCCTACTACTACTGTTGATCTCATGCTAATCTCATCCTAGGCTCGCCCTAGGAAGTCGCCAACCCACTCTCCGCCCTCAGCTGCATAAGAAGTCCCTGCTTTCTTCCCTTAACTAGCTTGCGAATACTATTACATATTACTCAGACTAGATAATTCTTCGAATGAGGGATCCTACCCTACAACGGTTGGACTCAAACAAGAGCTGCGAAATAGGGCTAGACCCAACCCTCTGAAATTATTTAGTCCTTGCAATATGTATATTAACATATTCGTTTACTAGTTAGTGAAAGACAACTAGAACTCCTAAAAGCACATAGCAAGCAACATTCGGACATTGAGTACACATAATCAAGTATGTACTACTCTGGCTATCATATCGACTGATCTGTACTAGCATACACTGCTAAGCTCATACTATCAGGCATAACCTAAACAGGCTATCCTACTACTGTCTACTCGGTACTAGCATGCAATTCTCATAAAGCTGGAACACATAAAGCAGGCACATAAGGCATCATTCCTATATCCTTAGTCCTATTCTAGCATGCTGTTCTACTGAAACTGAAACTGATAATCATAACATAAACTTGTATGGGTACTTTGGGGAAAACTTACTTGAGCTCGGCCGGTCGCGCACATCACACACCTCGTTCTTTCTCGAAACTCTTTTACCCAGTCTTTAGAAAATCGTTTCTTTATAAAAATCTTTTAATCCCTCGATTTGAGTCCAGACATCCCCCGAAGGTGTGTCCGAATCCCTCAAACCAGGGCTCTGATACCAACTTGTAACATCCCAAAATACGAGCCAAAAAATTTCATTTTTGAAACATATACTTAGCAAACATTAGAAATAAAACATTCACTGATCATATCATTTCATAAAAATGTTGCGTGTCCGGAAACCATTTTATAAAAACATAATAATGTCAGAGTACAAATCCCAGAATAACTCATGATGCGGAAATCAATGTGTGTGTATGATGTGCCGCTACCGCGCCAGCTCTTTCCCCTTCGACGAAGAGGTACCTGAAAACAAAACTATAAACTGTAATCACAAAGCTTAGTGAGTTCCCCCATCATACCACCTACCATACAGTTACATAACATACATATATTGTCCAGCATATCTGGGTGCCCGACCTACCCCTTCGGTCCTCCCGACCGGATACTGTCTAGCATATCTGGGAGCTGGCCCCCCCTTCGGTCCTCTCGACCGGGTTCTGACTAGCATATCTAGGTGCTGGTCTCCCCTTCGGTCCTCTCGACCGGGTACTGTCTAATATATCTGGGAGCTGGCCTCCCCTTTGGTCCTCTCGACCGGGTACTGACTAGCATATCTGGGTGCTGGTCTCCCCTTCGGTCCTCTCGACCGGGTACTGGGGACTATTTCACCCCCTTACTACTACCACATAACACATTTATCACTTAATCTATCTAGCATGGCTGGGCACGACCGCCCCTTCGACCCTATTGGCCGGTAATCTGGGGACTATCTCCCCCTACAGTCACTAGTACATAGCATCATGTCATTTTAGCACATAAACATATCACAGGTAGTAACAACCCTAGATGAATATCACAGAGACAATCATCTATCATGCAACTCCTACTGGTGGGCCGGCATTGTGGCCGTAGACCCACCACTACTGGAAGGTAACTCACCTCAAAGTGGCTGCTAATCTGCGTGGGAACTGACTGACTTCTGCTGCTGCTGCTCCGGAAATCCTCCGGCTATAATTCCCACAAAAACACTCAGTCAAATACTGCTAACCGCCCTCAGGGTAAAATGACCATTTACCCCTAACTAAACCAAGAGTCAAAATCAAAGTCAACTTCCAGTTGACCCGACTCGCCGAGTTGGCTTGCCAACTCGCCGAGTCCCTATCCACTCGATTGACCATAATCTCGTCTCTACTCGTCGAGTTAGGCATTGACTCGACGAGTTCCCTTCTAAACCGATGACCACTAGTCCTTCATCCTACTCGCCGAGTTGTATGAACAACTCGCCGAGTCTGTTCTTGAGGCTCGCCGAGTCAGGGCATTGACTCGCCGAGTTCCTCCATGAGTGAGTCTGGCTTCCGACTCACTGAGTCACCCCCCCCCCATGACTCACGACTCCACTCAGCAACACGAAAAGGGGAAAACTCGAGGACTCGCGACTCGACTCGCCGAGTCCGATGAACGACTCGCCGAGTCGGCCACATGCCACTAATATATACTCGATCTTGCTTGGATCCAGCTCATTCCATACGTAGATCTAGGTTCCTAGGGCTTGATTAACACGTAAAGTTTCCAACTTTACGTGTAAATAAACACCAATGAAGGTTTTAGGGCTCAAAATGCACTAAAAGAGTAGATCTAGGGCTTTCATGCAATATGGCTTCATAAAGGCAGTGGATCCGAGCTCCTAGAGCTCAATCATGCCTAGATCTAAAGGTTGACCGGCTTATCACAGACCCTAGTTCATACCCAAGCTTGGAAATGGCTCAAGAAGGACTTTAATGGAGCTCTAAGGGACTATAAGCATGAGAACAGAGGGAAACTGAGTTATACCTCAAGGAAATCTCTGAAATAACACCAAGATGCCTGGCCTCCTTCCTCTCCTCTTGATCTACTCTCCTTTCTCTCTCAAAGTCTTCAAGAAATCACACCAAGCACTTCAATTTCACAAGGAACGATGTTAGAACGATATAGGGGGCTCTGAGGGTGAATGGGGGCGAGCTTGGGGCACATAAGGTTGGTTTAAATAGGGTGCAAACCCTTGGAATTAGGGTTTCACCAGACAGCGGGGACTCGCCGAGTTCAGAATATGGACTCGCCGAGTCGCCAACTTAAACGTGTTCCATGTCCCGGCTCTACTCGGCGAGTCGGGCCTACAACTCGCCGAGTCCAAGGCTAAAAATGCAAAATACTTAGATAAATTTACATACCAGGAACCAGATGCTACAGATATTCGATAGTCTATTGGGTCCAGTGTTATGTGCGACTAGCCTGCACTAGCACTGCAGGGGTTGATGGAAGTTTCATGGATGTGTGGGTTGTGAGGAGCTGTGAGATCAGTTGTGGGATAGGCGATGTTTCCCTAGGAGTAAGGGTTGAGCGCATAGTATGTTGATAATAGTGTTAGGGTGTTGTGGTGATACTTGAGACAAATATGGGTAGGTGTGGAAGGTAGTATGGGCCCGTACTACTGAAAACACAGGACCCATACGCGTAGCAAGGAAGTCAAAACCCCTAGGGTTTGTGGGTTTTGGCCTCCCGATATTATGTTATTTATCTGATGACTTGAATATATATTTCAGCATGGTGGTGACGAGACGTGTTGCTACTGGATCCGGATCAGGATCAGGATCAGGATCGGGATCGGGAGACGGAGGGTCAGAGGTGCCGATATGTGACAACCCGAAATTTTCATTTGTATAATCTCTACAGTTAAACACTTCATATAATATTCAAAAACATTTCAGTACATTTTTGGCCGGATTTAAGTCCGTTTGGGTGTTTTATTTTATTTTTCGTCAAACGATTAAATAAAAGGAAGTGTCGTTATTAGTGATGTGTAGCAAACAAAACAATCAACACCTTAGCTAGGTGTTTACGGCCAAACAAGAGGTGTTTGGGCCATAAATACCATTTTCCCAAGAACTCATGCATATATACACACCTTTTCCTCATTTTCCACTTCCCACCTCAAGAACACCAAGCTTTTTCTCTCAAGTATCATAAGTTCATTTCGTCAAATTCGCCAAAATGTAAGTGTTTCCTTCCTAGATTCGTTCATACAACACTTAATCTAGTGTTTATACATCATTTCATCCATGGATTCTTGGTTTTTACTTAGATCTTCAAGTGTTCTTCAAAACACCAAGAACACACACTAGTGTTTTTGGGCTCTAATCACTCTTACAAGCTTCATATAAGTGTACCCTTCCTATCTAGTTACTTACTTAGTATACTTGTTAATCCTTTGGAAAATCATCAAAATCCCCAAGAACATATGTGTTTACGGTTTGGGGATCTCCCAAAACCGTAAACACCCCCAAATGGTGTTTTGATGCCCCTAACACCTTCAAATGCTTGGATAAAGGGCTAGAAACTTGCATGCATGAGGTAGAAACACCAAAACACAAAAAGGTTGAGGCATACATGAGTTTACGGCCGTAAACTCATGGGCTTACGACCGTAAACCCAAGTGTTTACGACCGTAAACTCTCAAGGATGGTCCAAGGACCGTAAACTCCAATGAGGGGTCCTTTTGTGCCCTAACCACTTCCTAAGCCTTTGATTCAAACTTAGAACCCTTCCTTGTGAGATATAGGACCTTGAAACACACAAATGCACCATTACCATGAGTTTACGGCCGTAAACTCATGGGGGAAATGGTCCAACAACCGTAAACACATATAGGGTTCCCATTTGAGGAGTAAACTACAAGGTGAGGCCATACTCTCCTTAGATGCAACCCTTAGCACTCCTAGCACTTGAAACAAAGTGTTTTCATTGATTTAGTGTGTCTTTACTTACTTAATTAGTGATTAAATAACTAATTAGATACATTTATGTATCACTACATGTTATATAGGATCTGTGTGTGTGTTCAAGTCCTCACTTGACACCTAGCATCCTACCCGGCACTTCCATCCACTCCACTCACTACAGGTGAGTTCATACCCCTGAATCAACCTTTTAAATGATTTTAAATGCTTTTATGGGGGGGGGGGTGGAATACAAGTTGAACTGTTATAGTTATTATATCAATCACATGTGATTAATAGCTAGAACAGACTACAAGATTTGCTACTACTTTCAGTTTTCCATCAAACTTTGGATTTTCAAGTGTTTCAAACCTTTTATCAAACTCTTTAAATGTCAAAACTGTTTTCAAACTCTTTTAAACTTGCTTATTTTCAAACCCATATCTATATTAATATATTTATATAAGTAAGACTTGAAGGACTTAGGACTGATAACTCACCTTATTTCCTGTTCCTTGTTTGGTTGTGGACTTAGGGTACTCTGTTATTTGTCCGACTGTCGTTGAATTCTTAGTTATATATATCACATGTATTTGTGTTAGATATAAAAGTCTTCACTCCAGTTCAATACCTTTGTGTAACAAAGGCATGCAACCAACATTGCTATTTAACTATAATAGGTATAGTTAAGGATTACTACTCATTACTACTATTACAATGACACTTACTAGAGTCAGTACAGTCATGAGTCAATACATGCTAAATACTATACGAAGAGAATACTATATACTATACAAGAGAACACTCTATACATTATACCAGAAAATACATTATACAATATACAAGAGAATATACTATAATTAGAATGTGACATACTACTTCTCGATACGACACTTCACAGTGGTATCACCGTGTAACCAGAGTCTCCTGGAGGGAGAGCGGGCATTGTGTGTATAGATCTATACGGGACAGACACTCCCACATCCCGACTGCTAGCTACAGTCCCAGCCGAAAGGCCAAGGGGTGACAAAATGTCACATTTCTACATATGACTCGGAGGGTCATCGGTTATTCAATCGTCAATCAGCATGGTTACATACGAGTTCACATTCACACCTTTAATTAACACATTTAGAATTAGAGGCAAAACAGACTCCCCGAGGTGTATTGTACATTTAATACTACCTGGAGCCTGCATTTTCATGACATTTAGCCGGCAGTGGCACTGCTGGGGTAAAACACTATTTTTCCCAATTACTTTACATAAATGAAGTTTAAAACTATATTTTCATACTGATAGTTTCATGGGGAGTCAGTGATGGAGATCACTCGTATGTTCACGGAGAGGGCTATGTTCTGCCCGGAGTTTGCTTCAGAGCAGTCTCAGATGACTCGTTATCTGAGTATGCTCAAGACTGATATTCGACAGTTTGTTGCTACGCAACGTTGTGAGACTCTTTTGGATCTTCAGGAAGCCACGAGGCGGCGCGAGTTGGAGATAGAGCTGCAGTTGAAGGAGCAGCGTCAGGTTCCGGCACAGTCTCAGCCGGCACCTAAGCGGTCCAAGACCGCTGATACTCGGACCGGGGGTCAGAAGAGTCACACTTGTGGAAAGTGTGGCAAGGGTCATTTAGGGATTTGGCGAGAAGGAGGTGGTTGCCACAAATATGGCAAGGAGGGGCGCTATGCCAGGGACTGTCGCCAGTCCGCCCCTCCAGCAGATATGAGGATTTGTTATCATTATCATCAGGTTGGTCACGTGAAGACCAACTGGCCGCAACTCGCCGCCAAGCCGGAGCAGGGATCCGCACCGACTACTTTGAGGATTGGGGATGGGAGGCCAATCAAGGCGGAGCCTCTGAAGGCTCAGGGGCATGCCTTCCAGCTCACGGCCGAGGAGGCCAAGGCAGCACCGGATGTGGTTGTTGGTATGTTTCTATTTTCTGTTTCAGTCATTTTATCTATGTTGTGCTTATTGTTGGTGCCTGTGTTTAGGTACGTTTTTAGTAAACTCTTTGCCTGCATTGGTTTTATTTGACTCGGGGGCGAGTCGGTCGTTTGTATCTCAGACTTTCAGTAGAGAGTTCAGTGTGTCGGTAGATGAGCTTGAGCGTCCGTTGCGAGTTTCGATCGCCAACGAGCACGGAATTTCTGCTTCTTCAGTTTACCTGGGATGCGAGCTGGAGATTTTCGGGGTATCATTCCCGATAGATTTGATTCCTATTCCCATGGGGGAAGTATGTGTGATCGTAGGGATGGATTGGCTCAGCCGGTTTGGCGCCATAATCGACTGTGAGGGACAGCGAGTAGTAGTTCGAACCCCAAGTGGGGGAGAACTGGTGGTATATGGTGAGGGCACCAGAGTAGGATCAGGGTTTTGTTCGGCCGCCAGGGCTCGGCAGTATATTCAGCACGAATGTGCAGGTTATTTAGCGTGTGTGGTGGATACACGGGTCAGGGATCAGACTTCAGTTTCAGAGGTCCCGGTGGTTAGAGAGTTTGCTGACGTGTTTCCAGAGGAGTTACCTGGAGTGCCTCCAGAGAGGCAGGTGGAGTTCAGGATTGATCTGGTGCCGGGGGCGGCCCCTATTGCTAAGGCGCCGTACCGACTGGCACCTCCAGAGATGCAGGAGTTGTCATCTCAGTTGCAGGAGCTGCTGGGTAAGCAGTTTATTCGTCCGAGTAGTTCCCCATGGGGAGCACCGATCCTCTTCGTCAGGAAGAAGGACGGTTCGCACAGGATGTGCATCGACTACAGGGAGTTGAACAAGCTAACGGTGAAGAACCGTTATCCACTCCCAAGGATAGATGATCTTTTTGATCAGCTGCAGGGTGCATCTTGGTTTTCCAAGATCGACTTGAGATCCGGGTATCACCAGGACAGGGTGAGGGAGGAAGACGTGGAGAAGACCGCGTTTCGGACTCGTTATGGTCATTACGAGTTCGTGGTGATGCCGTTTGGGCTCACCAACGCACCGGCAGCATTCATAGATTTGATGAATCGGGTCTGCAGACCGATGCTCGATCGCTCGGTCATTGTGTTCATAGATGATATCTTGGTGTATTCCAAGACCCGAGAGCAGCACGAAGAGCGCCTCAGGGAGCTGCTGGAGGTTCTGCGACGAGAACGGTTGTATGCCAAGTTCTCGAAGTGTGAGTTTTGGTTACGAGAGGTCCAGTTCCTCGGACATCTCGTTAACCAGGAGGGGATTTTGGTCGACCCGGCCAAAGTCGAGGCGGTTATGCAGTGGGAGATTCCGAAATCTCCCTCCGACATCAGGAGTTTCTTGTGATTAGCAGGGTACTACCGGAGATTTATTCGAGATTTTTCCAAGGTTGCAGTACCCCTCACTCGTCTAACGAGGAAGGGGGTGGATTTCCGGTGGGGCCCTGAGTAGCAGAGGGCGTTTGAGACCCTCCGGCGATGTTTGTGTGAGGCGCCAGTGTTGACGCTCCCCGAGGGAGTCGAGGATTTCGTAGTATTTTGTGATGCGTCCATCACAGGTCCGGGGGCGGTCCTCATGCAGAGGGGACGAGTAATAGCCTATGCATCGCGGTAGCTGAAGCCGCATGAGACGAGATACCCTACGCACGATCTTGAGTTGGGAGCGGTGGTCTTCACTCTCAAGATTTGGAGGCATTATCTGTACGGGGTCCAATGTACTATATACACGGATCACAAGAGCTTGAGGCACATCATGGATCAGACGAGCCTGAATATGAGGCGGCGCAGGTGGCTGGATGTAGTCAAGGACTATGATTGTGAGATCCTTTACCATCCTGGTAAAGCGAATGTGGTTGCGGACGCTTTGAGCCGCAAGTCAGCTGGGTCTTCTACCCCGGCAAGGTGTATGAGGATAGCGGTGGATTCCCCGCTTGTGAGCTTGATTAGGGATGCTCAGGTCGAGGGCATGAGACCAGAGAACTGGAAGATGGAGCGGATCAAGGGCGAGAACGCCCGGTTTGTTCAGGATAGCCGCAGACTATTGACCCGACACGGTTGGGTTTGGGTTCCGATGTCCGGAGGGGTCCGGTAGACAGTGATCGAGGAGGCTCATAAGTCTCACTTTTTGATACACTCGGGGCCCACCAAGATGTACCGGGATTTGAGTTTGAGCTACTGGTAGCCGTGCATGAATCGAGAAATCGCTTGGTACGTCGAGAGGTGCTTGACTTGTAGGATGGTCAAGGCCGAGCATCAGAGGCCGCATGGTAAACTGCAGCCCCTGGAGATTCCCATGTGGAAATGGGAACAGATCACGATGGACTTTATTACCAAGTTGCCGAGAACGGCGAAGGGGCTTGATGCTATATGGGTCATCGTGGATCGATTGACCAAGAGTGCCCATTTCTTGGCCATACGAGAGAGTTCGTCGGCCGAGAGATTGGCCAATATGTACGTCAGCGAGGTTGTCTCTCGCCATGGGGTTCCAGTCTCCATTGTCTCCGATCGGGATGTCAGGTTTACTTCCCGTTTTTGGCAGAAGTTCCACGAGGAACTGGGTACGCGGCTGCACTTTAGTACAACATTCCATCCGCAGACCGAAGGTCAGAGCGAGCAGACCATTCAGACCCTCGAGGATATGTTGAGAGCGTGTGTTATTGATTTCGGTGGGAGCTGGGATTCTCACCTACCGCTGGCAGAGTTCGCCTACAACAACAACTATCATTCCAGTATTGGCGTCGCGCCTTTTGAGCTGTTGTATGGTCGGAGATGTAGAACCCCGGTCTGTTGGGGTGAAGTTGGACACAGAGTGATAGGACGGACGGAGGTAGTCTTGCAGACTACCGAAAACATCCAGCAGATCAGACAGCGGCTGCAGACCGCTCAGAGTCGGCAAAAGAGTTATGCTGATAGACGCCGATCGGATTTAGAGTTTCAGGTTGGTGACATGGTACTTCTGAAGGTCTCGCCCTGGAAGGGTGTGATCCGCTTCAGGAAGAGGGGAAAATTGGGTCCCCGTTGTATTGGGCCGTTCAGGATCATTGCCAGGGTTGGCAGAGTGGCTTATAGGCTAGAGCTACCTGAGGAGCTCAGCCGAACTCATAGCACGTTCCATGTTTCGTAGTTGCGAAAGTGTATTACAGATCAGGAGGCAGTAGTATCCCTGGATGATATACAGGTCGATGAGCGCCTGAATTACGTGGAGAGGCCTGTAGCCATCTTGGAAAGGAAGAAGAAGATTTTGCGGAACAAAGAAATACCTTTGGTAAAAGTGCAGTGGGAGCATCGGAGAGGATCCGAGTGGACGTGGGAGCCGGAGGCGGAAATGCGAGAGCATTACCCGACGTTGTTTATTCCAGCAGACTTCGAGGGCGAAGTCTAGTTCAAGTGGGGGAGAATTGTAACGCCCCGATTCTCAGGTATTGTTTAAATAAGAATTTAATTGGTTTCAAGGCCTACTCGACGAGTTGGTTGCCCTACTCGTCGAGTAGCAACGGGCTTGGTACGCGTGTTTAGTGACCTACTCGCCGAGTCCATGAAGGGACTCGACGAGTAGGAGCTGGCAGAGGAAACCCTAAATCCCGGGGTTTTGCACCCTATTTCAGGAAGCATAAGCCTCATTTGGCCTCTTTGCAGTTCTAGAGAGCTCTTAAGAAACCCTAATTCGTGTGGTGCTCTATTGTGTGTGTATTAAGCTTGGGAGGAAGATCTTTGGAAAAAAGGAACTTGGAGGGCAAGGGAATTGGAGCAAGGAAAGTGTGGGAATCAGAATCTACCTCAATTAGCATCTTCCAGAGGTATCAAGTCGCCATCTTTACTTCTTTTCCCTTCTAGATCTCTTTTTGGTAGAGTTTGGGGCTTTTATGGATCTTTGAGTTGATAAGGTGGACTATGGGCTAGATCTGAAGTTGTAACTTCAGATCTGGACCCTTCTTAAGTCCTAGAGTCATAAAGTTTATGGTTTGGGCGTGATTGAAACCTCTTTGAGTATGAAACCCCCATTGTAAGCTTGGATTTGACATTAAGAGCCTTTGTAGCTATGCATGCACGTAAAGTTTGCAACTTTACGTGAAAAGCATGCCTTAGAAGCTTGGATCTATAGTTTGGAGCCGCTGCATGGCTCAAATGAGTCTGTATGGCAAAAAGGACTGAAGGGACTCGGCGAGTCGCATGGTCGACTCGGCGAGTCATATGAAGATAGGCATGAACTCTGCAAGTCCAATGAAGATTTCCGTAGACTCGACGAGTGGATGAACAACTCGGCAAGTCGGATGAGGTTGCCCCAACTTATGTATGCGCGGGTAACCGTCGAGTTGCAAGAATGAAGCTCGACGAGTGGCCTTAGGGTCTCGATCGTAAACCAAAGGAACTCGACGAGTCACTCAGGTGACTCGACGAGTGGGTTAGTACTTCAAGGAACTCGGCGAGTCGAGGTCAACATGGACTGTTGACCTTGACTGATGACTTTGACGTTGACCAGGATTGATTAGTTGGCTTATGGGTATGATTATACTATGGTTATAAGTGGTGGAGTTTGTGGCAGTGATCCGAGGGTTGAAGTTTATCTACCGAGTCGACATCTGCAAGGTGAGTTATCCTCACTATATCGATAGGGTCTAAGGCACCAAGGCCGGCCCTTTTAGTTGTTATCGTTATGGTATGCTACATGTGGATATGATCTGTTAGATCAGAATCAGGATAGACAGTATGTTATGCTCTTATGATCCGTAGGGATTGATATGTTAGTGACCTGCTAGGTCAGTGCTCTAGTTATGAGAGATTGCTATGTTTGGTGCTCAGTGAGATAAATACGTTTGATGTTTGTATATGCTAGTATATGTTAGTTATGCGCACATGGTTATTTGCTTGTTGCTTGGGTTGAGGCGGTCCTGCTTTGTGCTGAAGGCCAACACACCCTATGAGCGGTCCGGGAAGACTGTAGGCCCACGTGGCGGTCCAGTCATGCCGAAGGCTCGGTATAGATTTAGTTGGACTGTAGGCCCTGTAGGGCGGTCCAGTCAGGCCGATAGTCCAGTATGCATGTTGATTGATTGATTATTACGGATATGGTATTATTAGTGTGGTATTGGTGTTTTGGGGGTAGCTCACTAAGCCCTCGGGCTTACAGTTTTCAGTTTATTGTGTCAGGTGCTTCAGAGTTCATGGCAAGGCGAAGGCGTGGCTGTACCGCTCCTCATCCTTACGATCTGGCTTTTGGGACACTCTAATTGAATAATGAATTGAAAACACTTTTGTAAACAATTACTATTTGGTTTTATTTATGCTTGAAAAAATTTAAATTTGGCGTAAAATTTTGGATGTTACAAGGAACCAGAACCGGCAAAAACCGGAACGGGCAGAACCGGCAAAAACCGGAACCGTATGTTGCTATTTTTCGAGGACCGATTTCAACATTGAAGACACGGTAAGAACTGGAACTGGTAGAACCGGTGATCCGGTTCGGTTCCTATTTTCCACCAAGTTCGGTTCCTGGGCCGGTTTTAATGCTCATCCCTAACTCATAAAATCCACAATAGGAACAATGAAGATCTAGGCAGTGGCGATGATTTTGAATGCATGCGACAATGAAATTTTTGGTGCATGCAGTAGCAGAGATCGACGCCGACTATAATGGTGGAGTTGTTACCCACTTGGTAGATGTGAAAACCTTTTAGACAAGAGGTCTTAGGTTGAAACCCGAACATATACAAATTGACTAATTTGATGAATTTAATCTAAACAGTAACTGACCGTTAAAAAAAAACTAATAAGTTTGTCAGCAGTTTCAAATTTTAGAAAATGGATAATGACTTCAAAGGTAAGCGACTATACATTTTATACATATTTAGTCACTTGACTCTTTTTTTTAGCACCGTCAACCCTTAAAGTTATACTTTTGTTTAAATCATACAATCATTACCTGCAATAGCAGGTAAAACCTGTTTTGAGGGATTTGAGTTCCACCTCCGACGACATTTTCGACATTCCTTACCTCCGACGACATCTCTGGTCATCTTCTCCAGCCACATTAGATTTGAAATCACGTTTTTTTAGTTATTGGGTTTCTAAAATGGAATTGTTTTAGCATCTTCTTAGGAAATCTGATTTTAGCACCATAAAATCGAAAAAAGAAATGAGTTATTGAGTTTATGTAACCAAGCACTCTAGATCTGCCAAATGTTTACCATATAGCTGAAGAACCATTGAAGCCATGAATTTCTAAGAAACCTGAAAAACCTCAAACATCTTCTATCAATGGTGGGCATTACATCGGAGCTATAAAGTATGGATCAAGCATGGAAGCTGGTTTAAGAAACTTTATCCTAAAAAAAAGAACAAACCCTTCAAGATTTTTGAGGTTGAATATGACAAACGATTCCATAAAGAATACAAACGCAAGAAAAAGATAACCCTTTTGCCATACACAACTTGGGTACTAAACGAGACATTGTTCTTTGAGATCAGACGCGAACCAAACACCAAAAACGAAGATAAAGGAAGAGGGACTCGTCGGCTCAATTCGCACAAACTCAACCAATTTGTTATGGGATTTGAATATGATTCAAGGGTTTAATTTCGTGAATTGGGTGAAGAACAGTTTTACAGAGAAAGATTTTATGGCGGTGAAGATGGATATCGAAGGAACAAAGTTTGACAACGCTTCACAAACCCTAACTCGAATATGGAAAATCATTTCGCAAACCCTAACTCGAACATCAATAAAACCTAAACGATTTCAAAACCCATTCTGAACTCGAAGTCTGGAGGAAATCGAACTCAAATAACCCTAGGGTTTTCGTGTGTTCATCTTCATCTTCACCAGATTTGATTTCAGGAACAAAACTGCAAATGATTTTATCTTCCTCTCCAAAGATTCAAATATTCACACATAAACACCAAGAGCACATAGTTAGGTATGTTTTATGAGTTCATTTTCTGATTTTTATGTCTGATTCCTTCAGTAAAACCCAAACTAAAAGTGTGCTGAAGGTAAGGAACGTTAGAAATGTCGCCGTTGAAGATGACCGAAAAATCATACTTGGACGGAATACTTATGTTTGGCCGGAAACCATGCCGGAAATCGGGAAAACCGACTATTACCAGTGGTATAATGTATACATTTCAATAAGTTCAAGGTTAAATAAAACACGAAAAATAATTCAGTAACCAAATATGAACATTTGCTTAAGCACGTTACCTTTTCAAGTCATTATCCCTTTGGAAAACTAAAACAAAATTTATAGAAAAGTTTATATCACAAGGACCAAAAATGTAAGTTTACTTTTTTATTACTATTTATTATGCAAAATGAATATAACGCAAATCTACACGTGAGTAATCCGGAATGTAATGATCCGCAATATCTGCCGTTCATTCTAAAACGTGCATAAATCAACGACCGATGTCATCGATCCGCGTCATACATTCTTATTGGCTACTTTCACAACAACACAACTCTACAAAACCACTGAAACACGGCGAAAATATCAAAAATTAAACAGTTGATCCGATTTCATTTTTCTGTAGTAACAATGGCCGGAAGAGGAAAGTCAATTAAGTCCGCCGCCGTAGCCAAGAAGTCGACATCTCGTAGCAGCAAGGCTGGACTCCAGTTTCCGGTTGGTCGTATCGCTCGTTTCCTCAAAACAGGAAAGTACGCTGACCGGATCGGTGGCGGTGCTCCCGTGTATCTCGCCGCCGTCATGGAGTACCTTGCGGCTGAGGTACTGGAATTGGCCGGAAATGCTGCCAGAGACAACAAGAAGACTCGAGTTGTGCCACGTCACATACAGTTAGCGGTGCGAAACGATGAAGAATTGAGTAGATTGCTTGGAGCTGTTACGATTGCAAATGGCGGAGTGATGCCCAACATTCACGCTCATTTGCTTCCTAAGAAGACTTCTGTTACATCTTCTAAAGGTGATGAATAGGTTTATGTATCTTGTAGAATTGAAGCTCTGATTACCGTATTGTATTTTTTTAAACTGATTTCTCAGTTATAGTAGTTATCGGTTGTGAATGAATGATTGATTTGTGAAATATAATTTGATTTATGCAGTTTTAATTCCAATTTATAAGTGATATTGTATCTAACATCGGTAGCTGGTAATTTTTTCTTGATTTACAAACTATTCTTTGATCAGCAAATTGTTCTTCGAGCGTAACTGTTTATAACTTGATCGATTCTCTGAAGTAGTTTGATTGTGATTACTTGTGATTTGGCGGAAGGTGACATAAAAAGAAATGTAAACGAATAATACAATATTATTTAAAAGAACTCAGAAGAGGGTCTGCCTACTTTTGATGGACAATTTTTTTTATTACTGTTAACAGGTTGTGACTAAAATACCCCTATATATAGTTTATTTTGTTCATATTTCAATTTTCCTAAAAGACCAATATACCCCTGCACGTAAATATGCCACAGTGCAGTAAAATGGGACAGTAGGTAATTTGTGACAAAACTGCCCTTGTGTTGGGTTGACATAAGTTGTTCTTTTTAATTTAGAAAACATGTATGGTGTGAGAAAAGTGGTTGCATGTTATAAATTCATCATTTTTTGTTTTAATGTAGCTTGATCTTTAGATTCTATCACTATTGCCACCTGGAATTCAAATTCATCACCCCAAATTCGAATTCACAAAAAACCAATCAGAAAATTTCAAAATGATTTGCTAAACGAAAAAAACATGATTAAGTAATACTAAAAGTGCATTGCTATAAGTAAAGATTTATCACATTTACATCCCTTTATACCATTAAACCCTTTAAGGCTATGTACTTTACAGTTATGTATTGTTTTTCCCATTAACCATTTTGCCCTGATGTTGTTGATTATTAATAAGAAATATAAAATTTTGATGCTTATGGACCATTTTGCCCCTGTATTATTACTCAATGAAGCTGCCTTGAATATGTATAATCATTTCAGATAAAACTTGCCCAAATCAAAATAATTGTATCTTTATTCTATCTTATAAGCAGGGAATCGATCTACTGGCAGGAGTGGAAGCCATTATAAGCCATTTAGTGGTGAAGAATTTCAAGATCCCTTGTGTACATGCTCCTGCCTGCCCTATTACCTTCTTCACTCACCAAGTCTATATGTCCAAAATATGTTGCTGAAGAATTGAGTTGATATGCACATATACACATTCATATAATCATACATATAATAATTGGGTTTTGGTATGATTTTTGAAACAGTTGGGATATATGTTCTCGCCATGTGTTGAACGATTTTGGAATTTTTTGAGCTTGAGTTGGAGTTGAACGGTTTACAGGGACAAGCCATGAAAGTTGAAGAAGGCGACCAATCTAGAGAGCATAATGCATTTGTGCCCTAAATCGTTTTATTAGGGTGGACTATTTCTTATTTATTGTTGACTAGATATACCAGCTCATCAGTTAAATATGCCAACTTAACTCAAATATGCCAACTCATCCGTTCACATGAATCATCCGGTTACCACAAGGTGAGATTTGAACAAAATGTATAATTCGTTGGTGTTTTTTGTACAAAACCCTCAATTGGATGGTGTTTTTTAAACAGACAAAACTTCGATGATGTTTTTTGAATGTTTTTGAAACATTCTTACCATTATTAGTCATTTTCCCTTAAAACAAATATTAAGTAATATTTTGACTAAACTGAAAAATTGGTCCTTATAATTTTCAAAAAATTGTTGATAGGGTCCAAAAAATTTCCATTTTGTATGGAAGGTTCAAAATCAGAAAACTCCTGTTATTTTGGTCTTAAAAAGCTAAAAAAATTGTTATGCTGTTATAATTTCCATTTTATATTTTCTATATTTAGTTTTGAAACGTCCCAAGAATCAGACTATAAAATTTTCATTTTTAGATTAATAAAACCACAATCCATATCGTTTACGTAAAACCCAAGTTATCAAAATGTATCGATACATCATCAATATCAGAGTAAATAAAAAAAGGCAGAATCGAGTGGTGTGTGTGTCCTGCAATCATCTCGAACTCTTCCATTTGAAAACGGAAGTACCTCAAACATAAACTGAAAACCGTAAACATAAAGCCTAGTGAGTTCCCAAGATACCAGATACCACACACACATACACACACACACACACACACACACACACACATATATATATATATATATATATATATATATATATATATATATATATATATATATATATATATATATATATAACACATAACGAGCCCCGCCCAATGAGTAAAACGGGCCCCGGCCAATAAGTATAACGAGCCCCGCCCAAACTCGCATAACGCATGCAAATCATATACACATACCATGATAATCATATAACATACAAACACATGCGAAAATCACAAAGATAATAGCATACCGTACAATCATCGGGCCCCGCCCACTGAGTATAACGGGCCTCACCCAAACTTACATAACGGGCCCCGCCCACATACAAATCATATACACATAACCAGATACTAGCGTACAAAATAACCATCGTGCCCCGTCCAGTAAGCATACAAGCATATACACATGCAAGAGTCACACAGACATCTAACATCCTACATAACAAACCATGAGCCGACATTGGTGCCTTCAACCCGCTAAACGTAGTGAGGAAACTCACCTCGCACTGTCGAATCTCACAGAAAGAATCTCTAGCTGCTGGCCCGCAAGAATCCCCGCGCTATCAATCACAAGTTAATCATCCATCAATAATCGGATCCGACCCACACTAAGTGTCCAAACTAGGGTAAAAGACCTTTTTACCCTCTTCAAAACTTGGCTCAAAGCCAAGGCCAAATTCAATAATCCAAAGGCCCAAATTCCAATTAAACACCCAAGGCCCAAATATGGTCCAAAATATCCCATGGTCAACCTTGGTCAAACTTCTGGTCAATGTCAAAGTAAACAATCAATGTTGACCAAACACACCGTGTTTCCCCTTGGCCACGCCGTGTTCCGCCAGCATCTAATCAATCGGGAAAATTCCCGGCCACACGCCGTGTTGGCTTGCCACCACGCCGTGTTTGCGCGAGTTCCAACAGCTTAATACATTAAGTTGTTTTCTTAGATTCCAAGAGCTCCAAAGCTTAGATCTAGTCCATAATGTGGTCCAGAAGGACAAAGTTTCCAACTTTATCCATTGGGACTACCCAAAAAGGTTCAAAACTCAATCCATAAAGCTTAATAATACAAGAGCTTAACCAACAAACACTTAATCCTTAAAGTTCAAAGTCCATCCTTTCCAGAAGTGATTCAAACACTAAAACCATCCCAAAAGTTGTTGCTTTATAGACATACATGTCCAATGCATGTATTAGGTCAAAATGGGGATTTATGACCTAATCTCTATGCATGACATCAAAACTTGATTATAATCCAGATCCAAAACACTACTAACTCCTCTTGACCAGGAGATTCATAAAGTTGCAAACTTTATGAGGTCTAACCATTCCATCATTCAAGAATAAGAAGCTAAAGGAACAAAACTCAAGATATAACAACTTGGAATGATAAAAGTCGAGTCTTGGACACTTACAAAGGTCCAGAAGAATGCCAAGGTGGAGAATGGGGACTTGCTTGCTTGATATTTCCTTCCTTCCTCCTCCTTCTTCATTCTTAGCTTCAAAAAGCACCAACTAGCTCTAAAAATGGAGGAAGATGATTAGGGTTTCTTTCAGGGCTTGAGGGGATGAGGATGGACAAACCCTAGCATCCTTATTCCTTTAAATAGAGAGCAAAACCCGAAAGATTAGGATTTTCATTCCAGTTGTCAACACGCCGTGTTGACCTTAACGAAGCCGCACTTCTTCTTATCTATACACGCCGTGTTGAATCCTCCAACACGCTGTGTACAATACTCAAAATGGGATTTATTCCCAACAATTGTTCCTCAAGATTCCGGGTGTTACAAGTCTCCCTCACTTAAATTAGATTTCATCCTCGAAATCATTCCTTACCATCCCATGCACGCCAGATAACCTGAAGAACGCAACCACAACCCCCAAGCATATAACGGCCTTCCCAAGGCTATCGAACCCAATCTTAGCAGAACTCTCCAAACCCGATAATGAACGAATCCTTAATCCCTTGCAGAAAACCACTTCTACCTTACCTGAAACCTGAAATATGAAGTCTCAAATTGGTCTGACTCCCTGAGAGACTGCCCATACTTAACCATTGCTAATTCCATTTCACTTATCCCCCAAACTGACTACTCAACTTCTGATAACCTGAGGTTCCCACTAGAAAACAGAATCACAGACCATACGCTGCTGCCGACAACCTTTCACTTGACTAAAGGGACATATATTCCTTCGAGGGAAGGCTCATCCTAATGATAACAATTCCATGAATATAATGAACAACGTGGGACAAACTGGGAGATAAACATTCTAGTGCTGAAGAAGACACTGCTTCCTTTAATTGCCGGACCAACATACCACTGCTGAAATTTTGAAATCCCATACTCGCATGACCCCCACATAGATAGAACCAATCCAAAACACAATCACAAGAGCCTGATCTGCAAACAAAATTGAAACCATCCCTTAACCCTGAACCCTTCAGCTGATACCCTTGACATTCATATTCCTTAATTCATATCCTATTGAAGAGAAGGCCTTGCACATAAACAGCCACGATTCCCAACGCGAGTTCCCACCAAGAACCATCTCGGTACCCAACTTATAACCCGAGATACAAGGATTTACATTTGCATTTCATCAGAAACTTTCTGATTCACAACAACCCCTCACTAATCCAGAGTATAGAGATTCTCAAACCATCTCTGAGACTACCAGTCTCGTACATGGTCCAGCCACCAGGTTCCCAAGAGTCCAAATGATAATGCTACCCAACCCAAACATCCCTCTGCACCACTTACTGACCATACAATCAATCCTGGAACCCAAGATCCAATACCTCGACCCAACGGTCTCTACCAGATCCCACCTGCATTGCCATAAACACATGGGCCTCGCCCACGGGTCCCACCCAAACTATTCCACGGAGCGGCCTCGCCCACAGGTCCCACCCGCTTAGAGATGCACAGGCTGGACTTCGTCCCGGACCCCAACAGTCCTCAACCTAAAACATAGACATGCTCATCGACAATCCTGCCCGTCGTTACCCAAAGCACGAACTGCTCCCCCCTTTACACTCATAACTACTTCAGATGATCTTCTACCTTAACTGGTGAATGCCACGATCCCATCGCAGTCTTACAACACTTCTACCCAACCATGGTTATCACCCATGGTCTTACCATACCCAAACCATCTCAACCCCAATTATCCTGAAATCGAATTTGCAACCGGCTGTACTCCAATCAGGTGTTCGGTTCATGTTTCGAATCTTAAAGCCTTTATCAAACAAGAACAGGCAGCGAAACTCTAACACAACCCTCAACCTGGATTCATCCACAAGCCTGCTAAAAAAAGAAGATGCCGACCAGCTGTTGGAAGTTTCCTGAACTCCCACTCACACAACCTCAATCCAAACAGCCACTTGGGTCGTCTCTCCTCCTGACCAGGATATGAAACTTGCCCTAGTTCCACACCCAATCCAACTCCCGAAATTCTGATCGATTCTACCCTACTTGGATTCGTCGAAGCTCTCCTATCCCATAAAACTTGATGGATTCCCAACCCATCTTATCTTCCTATGCGTGAACTGTCTATGATATACGCTTACTAATACTGGCGTTCCATTACTAGCCAATCTCAATGATCACCCAACTCCTGAAATCTAGAAGAATATTCGCTGAAATCTTAGCAAGTCCGATAGCTCCAATCACCTCCCATGATACAACGCCAAACCCTAAAGTCCTTTAACCGACGACTAAAGACCATACTCTTGCTCGAAACTGGTGAATCTTCACCCCAGTTCACTATCCACAAAGAATTACTGAATCCTAACCATCTACAATCCTTGTGATAGGAAAATACCCTGGAACTTCCAATGACCAAACAACTCAGGCGACTTTCACCACCATCTTCTTGCTATCGCTTCTTCCCTAGGAACGTTAGTGATTGAACCCAAAGATTCCTCCATGGAAAACTGCCGATCATACCATAAAAAATGTTAACATGACTGAACTCTGGCTTCATTGGAGAACCAACCAACTAATCTGGCCATAAACCTTCCAAATGATACCCCTGAATTGACACCATCAATGAATCGGAACAACAACCGAACAAACTGAAACCCGCTCAACAAGATACGAATCACTAATGACTCTTGGCATGCAAGAATAACATACAACAATTCGTAATGATATAATCCCAAACAATAGCAGAGAACCAAGCCAAAGATAATGGTTACCCATACCAATACAACATTCCATAGCAATATAAATTCTGATAATAATCAAGAGGAAGACAAAAGATAATATACCTGTAATAGCATCTGACGAAATCCTGACCTCCCCTTCCTGCTGAGGCACCTGCGATGGAACCTGAGCTGCCCCAACCACCAAGTGTGGGCAGTTTGCTCTGATATGGCCATGCTGATGACAACGATGACACAATTATACCTCCAGGGTGCATTCTCGGCGTAGGTGACCCTTCCATGCGCGCCTGCCACATTTAGACTTGTCGCGCACATGATCATGTGCTCCTTCATCCTTTGTGCAAACATCGTGACCCCTGGGGTCTCTAACACTACCCATCTCAACATCCAACTGATTAGGTAGCCGAGTCGGACCATGAGTCCGCTTCCTCTTCCCTAGTCGTCTCTCTGAACCAATCTCCTGCTCCCTAGCCACCTCAACCATCTCATCGAATGCCGGAACAAAAAATGTATGATCCTCGAACCTGGCGACCAATCTATCTGCGACACGACTAATCATGACTGGTAACTCCTCACGTATAGCACACGAAACCTCCGTGACAATCCAATCATGGAATCAATCCCCAAGAATGGATGATGCATCAACTACCTTTGATCCCCCATGACAAGGGCTAGCAATAAGATTCTCATCCCTGAAAGATTCTAGGGCTCCACAATCCTCGAGCTCCCGACGAGTCCCCAACTGTCCTACTGCAATCTTGGACCTAAAGGCCCCGAGACGATCTACCAATAACTCCATAATCCCCTCCTTAACTGAACCGAATATCACATGAGTCCATTCCAAAATACCGTGGGTAATCTCTGATGAGATGAACACCCGCATGCGCTCATCGATCGGCTCAGCACCTGCACCTGAGCCTGAATCTGAACCCGAACCTCCTTCTCGAGTGCTCATGACCATACTAAAAAACAACATGCAAATGGTCAGATCATACCCAAGAATCCTCATCCCACAGGATTCCTAGATTCTCCGCAACTTTCCTCGACTCGAGTATGGATCCAGTGCTTTCAGTAGTACGAGCCCAATACTACATTCCATACCTATCCATGCTTTCCTCAAGAGTCATCCCAAATCCTCTAAGTCACCTTCTCAAACAGATACTCCAAATAACTGCTAAACAACACAACTAAACCACCGAAGCACTTCCTAGGCTTTCCTAGGTTTCTGACCTCAACCTGCCATCATCCGCTGAAGAACTCCCCGTAATGTCAGTTGCCTACTACATGAATACCATCACATGCAACAAAGCTCAGATAATCCTTCGAGTAAAAGACTCGTCCCTACAACGGTTAGACTCAAATGAGAGCTGCGTGTGACATCCCCAATTTCACGGCCAAAAAAGACCGAATTGTTTATGCTTATTTAAAAATCAGAGTATCCTTTTGAAGAATAATGTTGCGGAATTTGTTCCCAAAATATGATAAAAGTATTATCAAAGCATTTCCGAAGAAATGTGTTTTAGTTATAGTAAAAATGTTGGGATGTCATTGTCAATACAGTACATAAGCAAAAACAGAAATACTACAGGCCTTACAAACATCTATTATTCTAATGGCCTATAATCCATAGATCTCTCATCGGATCATCACTCTTGTGCTCTTTTGCCACTAGCTGTAATACAAGAAAATGGGTGGATCAGGCTTGGGAGCCTAGTGATCACATAGGGTTTTCAACCCACAATAATTAAGTTCATTAATTTCATCAAATCATTCAACCCGATTGCCCATTCCCGTTATCCTCACTTTCTGTCCCTAAAGCATCTAATTTAAGGGACCCAGCCTAAGGATTTTCATCGGGATTGACAATACTGCTCAGGGGATGCCTCAACAATATATGCCAGTAGTGCAACCATGAGGGGGATGGAGTACACCTGGTGAACACATCGTTCACAAACACCTACAGGTTGCGAGCCTACTAGCGTTCCACTAGACTGTCTAGAATAGTCCGTGGTCGTCATCTATACTCCGCTAGATGACTGGGTCAGCTTTCAACATCGAGGCCTCTCATCATTTTATTTCATCTTTCATCATCTATTTAATCTACCCATCTTTTCGCAACATATTGACGGTATAAAATACATATATAGTTTAAATCAAGTGAAACATGTATACATCGTTCATCTAGCATAGATATCAAGAACACATATAATATGTACGTATAGCACATAATTTATATTAAATACTTCATATCTATGTGTAAGATGAAAGTAACTATGCACTCACTTGTTAAAGTGATGACTCGAAATTCGGGAAGCGCTTCGCTTGTAACAATTTTTTTTTCCTTTGATGAAACCTAGTATCATTATTACTAGATTTTAGTCTAATATTTATTGCAACTAATTATTAGTCTAGATTCATAATTAACTCAAAGTCTACTTTCATGATCTATCAAGTAAGGAACAACCAGGTAGGATCATATCGGAGGTAGGGTCCGTTTGGTATACGAAGTATACTGTTTGGAAAGCCCACTTTAAACACCTCACTAAATCACTACTTAGACATCATCCCCGTAAGTAGATCAATCAGTATAATGACTTTGAATCACTAATAAATCTTTTTTACAGGTTCATAATAACGATAAGGAACTTAAACATAACTTATACTTAAAGTAGGGTAATCATAACTCACTTACAAGGGGGTTTAGCGAGGAACCGAGCTCTGCACGGGAAGAACTTTTGAGCTGAAAGCTCTTCTTCTCGGGGCCTTTTGGTGGTCCCCAACTCACTCCTAGCACCTAGGAGGTGCTAGGGATGAACTTAGAAGGTTTGGTGTGTTTGGGAGAGAAGGGTTGAGAAAGGTGTGAGAAAAATGAGTGATTTGCGCCTCTATTTATAGGCGCGAAGTTCGAGTTACGCGGGGCGTACTGTAGTATGCTGGGCATACTCCGTGCTATGTGGGGTGTACCAGCGCCACGTGTCGAGATCGCATTCTGTAATGCCCGCATATTCGGGCTAGTCAATTAAAATATAATAAGCGTTAAAATGATTTTTTTTATATAGAAGATTATCTAGGATAAATAATCTTAACAAAAGTAATAGTTAGGGTTAACAATTGTAACATATTCGACGTAATAAAGAATAATTATTTGAATATTATATGTTTCATGATTATTATGATATAATAAAATAGGAAAAATCAGTCGAATCGTCCGTAAATCGTAAACATAAGTGCGCTAAAACATATATATATATATATATATATATATATATATATATATATATATGGATTGGACATAGTCAAATGTCATTAATCCGGCAGTATGGATTAATACATAGTCAGTTGTCCTTAGTCCGAGAGTATGGACAGGACATAGTTATCCGTCATTAATCCGGGAGTATGGATTTAGACGTAGACACTTGTCCCTAATCCGAGAGTATGGAATGGACACATTTATTGATCCGAGAACATGGATTAGATCTGGGAGTAAGAGTAAAATTTAAGGTCCGAGAGTTATGGATAGTCTCGTTGTGAGGATTGACGGGGTGGGGTAAGAGTTGATTATAAATATGGGGAAATTGTATATTTTGTGAGTTTTAAATTATATATATGATATAACATTGTGGGATTGAAACCCCTATGTACTCACCAGGTTTCCCAACCTGACCAACTCAAGCTTATTTGTATCGCAGGTGTCGATATGAAGTTACATTACACTGAGAGATTAAAGAGATGTAGATCACTAGTGAAAATAAATGTAAGTTCTGTTTATGCTTATGTTTATGTATTGAAGATGATATCCCAAATGTTTTAAAATGAATAAAATACATTTCTTCGGAAATGATTTGATAACGTATTTATCATGTTTTTCTGGGAACAAATTCCGCAACACTTTTATTAAAAGAGGTACTCTGATTTTTATAAAGCATAAACAAAATCAGTCTTTTCAAGGCCGTGAAAATAGGGATGTCACAGTTGGTATCAGAGCATTAGTTTAAACGAACTAGGAGTAAGGATTTATTTCTAGACTTAAACTTAGAATGCTAAGCAATGATCGTGAGGAGTGTGTCTAATAAATTTAGGTAATACACCTGAATAGACACAAGCCCTAGCTTATTTAGGGAAAATGCCTAACATGCTTTTATGTGCTAAATGATTTATGATATGCATTATATGATCGAATCTATGGTCTGTTGCCGACCGGATCTGGAAAATTTATGTGTTCAGATTTCTAAACGTTTAATTACAGTATTAGAACTGGCATGTAACTTTTCGGAGGGATAGGGAGATTTACACGTCGATCGTAAATGAAATCTTTCCTATCTTAATTCTCATCATTACACACCGAACGTCTGAATTGGTGTATAGATCAAAATGGCAAGAACCCGAAGTGGAGTCAGGAACGCAAATGGAAACATGAATCAACCACCAGTGATTGAGCAAATACCTGTTGTAGTAGCCGCTCTTGAGCCAATCACGGTGGCCGGAGTGCAAGCGTTGATCCAGATGATGCTGGATCGTCAAATGGAGGAAACAAGGCGTTTACTTCAAAAAAATTGAGAGGAACTTACGGTGCCTAATGAACAACCCGAGCTGAATAACGAGCAGTCTGAGGAAGGGAACAACAGCAAGACCATTGGTCAAGCTAATCCACCGGTGATTATGTCACAACTAGGAATTCTAATGCTTTGTAAACATTTAACAAGGATAACATTGTAACTAAAACTTGAAAGCATGTATGATGCTTATTCAATGACAACAAAATTCCATCAAACACCCTATACAAACACTCAAATAGTTAACAAAAGGTTGGAAACCCTAAAAATCCCGGTTTAAGTCCAATATGGACTAGGATTTCCTTATTGGGCCTAATGGGCCAATAAACTTCCAATTTGACTATTTTGGGCTTAGAACTCTTAAATGGGCTCTCATTGGACCAAATCTCATGAGACTTAACCTTTTTGGGCCTTATAAGTCTAAAATGGACTAGTTTACCTTTAATGGGCCTTATTGAGCCATAACAAATCCAATTAGCCTTAATGGACTCAAATCCATTCTTTTATGCAAGATTTGGGCCGTGAACTACTCTAAAGGCCCAATGGGCCGAAAACCATCAAATTGGGCCTCATATTATGGACGCAAGCACAAAAGACCCAAACCATTCTTTTCCTTTACCCCCTCTCGGCACAAGTAGAAAAAAAAAGGAAACGAAATGAATAAATGGCCATGACACCTCATTGTTGTTTAGGGGTTAATTATGGGATTATCCAACAAACAACTAGACAAATCTCATGTTTCCATGCACTCATCTCTCTCTTCTCCTTCTTCTTATTACTCACGGCCGAAGATCACAACACACACACACACATACATTTCATCAACTTCTTTCAAACACAATCTCTCTAGAAAAGCTTCTTCTTCTCCATTCAAATTTTCGAGATCTTGGAACATTTCAAGAAGGTTCTTCCACAAGAATCATCATCCTAGGTAAGTTGATGCTTGGATCCATAATCTAGTCTCTTTATTTCATCAAGAATCTCTTCTAAACTCACACAAACTCATGATCATCATCCTAGAAAACTCTAAGTTCGAGATCCACCCAAGAAGGCTTACTAGGATCAAACTCCTCCATTTCTTTCTTCAAAACCGACAACAACAAGCAAAGGTGAGTTTATACCCCCTTGTTTTCGGTTTTTACTTGTTTTTGGGGGGAGAATACAAGTATTATGTAATGATCTATGTGTGTTTGCATGCTACATGTGATTTCTTTAGTTTTTGGTTGTGATAATATGTAATATTTGTTATATTTCGAGATCTATAGCAAAAAGGGTGAAAGAATCATAAACAAAAACATAATAAACAACATACATCATGGATCTAAGGGTCTTTAAGTTTAAAAAGTGAAAAACAAAACCAAAAGAACCTTACAAGTGTCATTTTTGCAAAAATAACAAAGATTGGGTATAAATTGTAATTTGTCGGTTTTATGAGGTGTTATAAGTTGTTTATTTGTTTAAAAGCTGATTTTTATGAAAATAACACTTTTCAAAGGGTCAAAAACATAAATTTTAGCTTAATGGGCTTAAAAGTGGGCCTACTGGGTTTTGGGCCCAAAGTTGCGAAAAAATGAGATTTAGAGGGGCTGAATTGGAAAACTTAACAAACTATGGGTCTAAAATGTAAATAAACTTTTTCAGGGGTTAAAAATGAGTTTATTACCAAATTTGGACTAAAAATGCAAAGTTTTTGATTTTGGGGTCAAAATTGTAAAACTTACGGAATTTGGGCCAAAAATGTAAAATTTTTACAAATAAAGGCTGGAAATGACAAATGCAATAGTTTTGGGCAAAAATTTCTATTCAAATAAAGTTTGGGTGGAAAATGTCAATAAAAATGGTTTAAGGATCAAAAATGTTAATTTTCATAAAAAGGGACTAAAACTGTCATTTTATAGAAAAAAGTGTCACAATGGTTAATCTAAATGTTTTTGGGAGAAATTAAAACGACCATAACTTTTGGGGTTAAAAATAGCAAGTTTATAACGCATAGTTTTTAAAATATATATATATATATATATATATATATATAATAAAAACTTCGTTATAAATTAAACGTTAAATATTTCGTTATTGCGAATAAACATTTAACATACCACGAATACCAACAATACAAACTCAAACTCGATAAAACATACGCGATTCAAAAGTTGGGCTCAAATACCTTCTTTACGTGCTATTGGGCATTTGTGGCCCAATATCATGTTTATTGGGCCCGATATAATCACACATGTTTATTGGGCATCCTGTGACCCAATTACATGCCTAAGGGACCCTCAATGGCTTTTACATGTTATTGGGCCTCAGTGGCCCATTAGCATTGCTAGTAAGGTCCAAATAAATCATATGCGAAATGGGCTAACGCGTCCTTCGTATACTCGACAGTCTTAAATAACATACGTGATTAGTAGGGCCTCGTAGTCCTCTTCTCTTCGTCTGTTAGGCTTACCTTCTATTCAAGTAAACAAAAATCAGGTAGTTAATCAAGGTTATTCGAATTCATTTGGATTAAGTGAGTAATAACAGGCGACACCAATAAGTGTCGGTCGTAGTCTGTAGTTATAATCAAAGTCTCCTGGAGGGAGAGCGAGAGTTTGTGTATAGATCTATACGGGGGTGACTCCCCCACACCTAAGCTGTTCGCTACAGTTAGACTCGGCCAGTCTAGGGTGACAAAATCTTAAAATCAATTCCGGCGTTCGCTAGAATGCCAAGACAGACGAACTAGTCATTATTATGCATGGTTATAACGACTCACATAGAGATCCAATACCATCTAAGTAATCATGGGAAATCATATTCATTCGTTGTGACGATACAATAATACAAAACGATCATACTATTTTATCGGAAAACATCGGGTTTTCCGGGGAAACAACATTATTCACTTGTACTTTCAATAACTATAATGCAAGAATTTATCATGAGAAACATATAATTTTTACACGTTTTGAAATCATTCACGCATATACTTATGGATCATCACACCTATTGTATAAGCAATTGCCGTTTCAGAAAATATCGAATTTTCTGGGTTTTACAAACTATACAAAATATTTTCATATCAAACCTGCTTATGAACTCACCAACATTATATATGTTGACGTTTTCAAAATAACTTGTATTCTCAGGTAACAGATAAGCTGAAGAACAATACCAAGTGTGTTAGGATGTTATGTTTTGAAAACTCTCAAACAATTTATACTATGGATATGTAATATTTAGACAATGTAATTGATGTGAACAAGGTCAGTTGTAATGTATTAATGCATGGTGATGTTTATGTTATGTTTCATGTATATTCATTGTGATGATATTTCAATTTAAGTCACGCGAGCCCTCAGACGTTTCCGCCGTCTGGTTCGGGGGTGTGACAGATTAGGAGGAACAATCAAGATGACGGAGTCGAGAGGAATGGATGCAAGTACAAAGATTTTCTAACTTGCAAGCCATCGACTTTCACTGGGAAGGAAGATCCGATCGGAGTCATGGATTGGATCTCGGAGATGGAATTAGCCTTCATGACATGTGGTTGCAAAGGCAAGCTACAAACCACGTTTGCAGTACGTCAGTTCAGAGGAGGCGTTGTTCGCTGGTGGAACACCCTGGGGAAGATTCTAAGCCCCAATGAACCCCTGCAACTGACTTGGGCAGAGTTTTTGGTGCAATTCAAGCGCAAGTACTGCTCAGCCCAAAACCTGCTCGAGCTAGAGAACCAATTCCTAACTTTGAAGAAAGGAAGCATGTCCATCGATGAATACACCAAAAACTTCACGGACAAAATGGAGTTTGCTTTGCGCCTTGTCCCAGACGAGCCGACAAAAGTCGACAAGTACGCAAAGGGACTTCCCTGGGAGTATGCGGTGCCGGTACGTCAGGCACCTACTCTAGAGGCAACTATCTGGGCTGCCAAGTCTGTTGAAGATATGATCAAGGGAAGAGACGCCATCAAGGTTGAAGTTGGCGATAAGAGAAAGTTTGAAGGATCCACAAGGTCCGACAAGAAGAGAAAATTCTCTAAGTCTGGGGAAGGAGCACAATGGTGTGACAAGTGCAGAAGGAAGCACATTGGGAGATGATCTAAAGAAATGACCTGCTTCAAATGCGGGAAGACTGGTCATTATGCCAACGAATGCACCACCAAGAGAGAAGTCTGCTTTAAGTGTGGTGAGGAAGGACACTTTAAGCAAGACTGCCCAAGAAAAGAAGAAGCCGCAAAGCTAAATGCACCACCAAAACCGAAGGCAAAAGCATTCCATATGATCCTTGACGAAGCAGTTGACAATGCAAGGAATCAGGAATGAGGGTTGATACCCGAAAATCAAGTTGTGAAGTAGCCATGCAGATAGTATCAGGAGGCGTAGCCTATTAGAGGCATAGTATAGGTTGAACTTGAAAATCTGTGTAATCGTTTCAAGAAGTAATATAAACCTTGGTTTTGTTATCTGGTGTGTTATGTGATTTTCTTGTATGGTGAATTGGAAAACTGTGAGACAATACTTGGGACGAGTATGAGTAGGTGTGAATGGTAGTAGAGGCCTATACTACCGGAAGCACATGAATCACACTTGGATCAGGGAAAGTCACAAGGTTACCAAGAAACTAGTAATTGATTCCGTTTTGTTCATGTATGTCATTACCATTGTTTCGGTAATGATTAAGAAAATGATTGTCATTTCGACCCTGGTGGTCATATCAAATCGAGTCCGACTAAGATGAGTATGTTACATGGTTCAGAGAACCAAGATCGATGTAGCATCTGACTTAAGCCACACAATTGAAGTAAAATCAAAGCGATCAATAGAAGTATCACGATCATTGTAAGAGCTTGTAGCTAGAAGTGCTACATGTTAGAATGTGATTATATCACATTAGAGCATGAAGGAAGTTGTCTTCAAGTCTGGAATTTGACTCTAAAAGACCTGAGTCTAAGCGTCGCATCATACAATGAGAGGTCATTAGAACATGACCCATTGGTCCATGGTGGTAATCAAAGAACTTATCTTAAGTTTTTTAAGAAGAAGGAGTTTCCAATAAAGAATCGAGATTGTGACTCAAAGGTCATCATTAGAAGACTAACGTGAGATAGAGAGTGGGTGCACGATTGAGTACTACTTGCAGCCAATAAGTCTAAGAGATAGATACTGATTCGAAGGAATATAGAAGTTACGATTATTACCTAGGATGAAGAGATAGAGTATGGAGTCATTATACAAGCCCTGTTTTGTTGATGATTCCGGGACGTAATCATCCTAAGGGGGAGATAATTGTAACGCCCGCATATTCGGGCTAGTCAATCAAAATATAATAAGCGTTAAAAATGGTTTTTTTATATAGAAGATTATGTAGGATAAATAATCTTAACCAAAGTAATAGTTAGGGTTAACAATTGTAACCTATTCGATGTAATAAAGAATAATTATTTGAATATTATATGCTTCATGATTATTATAATATAATAAAATAGGAAAAATCAGTCGAATCGTCCGTAAATCGTAAAAATAAGTGCGCCAACACACACACACACACACACACACACACACACATATATATATATATATATATATATATATATATATATATATATATATATATATATATATATATATATATATATATTATATTTAGGAAGTATACATCGTCCCGATCCCGAAAATATAAATATCGTCGAAATCCGAATCTGTATGAATTAGATATGATTTTTATATGATATAAAAGTCAGCCGCGCACAACGAATGTATGACGTAAAAATCTACGAAGAGAATGATTGACTTTTAGCTAATGCGACCAAAATGAAAATCGTAGTACTCCTTAAAATAGGAATTTTGAGAAAACGAATGCCAAAAACGGAGTCCGTACGAGAGAGTTATGATTTTAGCAAAATCATTTAATTTTATAAAAAAATGGACAAAAATATATATTCAAAATTAGCCGACGGAGTCTAAACGAAAGTTGTAGATATCGTCAATAGCTACGCGTGGATATAATGAACGTCAAAAACGGAGTTCGTATGAACGAGTTATAATTTTTAATAGCACATTTACGTATTAAAATAAAGTGTAAATCATATATACGTATACATATATATACATATGTATATATCGTTAGAAAGGTATTGACGATACGGTCGTTATAAGACTAGTGTTGAGTACTTTCGACATTAGTTTAGTACAAATATCATTAAATCTATTTAAAATAGTATTATAAAGGGGTGTTTAGTCATTTATATAACTATAAGGCCATTAAGTAACTATGGAGGGTAGTTTTTGAAAATTAAATCACTATAAATAAGAGCCTCTAGCTCTCATATTTCTTGCACAATTTTCTTGATTCAAGAGTATTTCTCTTCTTATCCCCCGATCATTTCGGTCCCTCGTGATTCGACTTCTCTTTCTGTAGTTTATAGTATAGTAAGGTGAGCGCTGAAACGCTGCAAGAATCTTTCTTAGAAAGATTCAGCGACGAAGTTCTGTCCCTGCAGAGCCCGACTCCTAGCTAAGTAAGTTATGATACCTTACTTTAAATATAACTTATAATATCGTTATTATAAACCTATAAATAAGGTTTATCAGTGATTCAAAGTCGTTATATTGATTGATCTACTTACGGGAGAGGTGTCTAGAATGGTCACATTGGGTTTGGTTGTTGGATTTCAGAAAAGCTATATGCCGAAATGGTCCTGCCTGCCAACTGTCCTGCCCGGCTGATCCTTACTTGATAGATCATGAAGTAGGCTCTGAGTTAATGATGAATCTAGACTAATAATTAGTCGCAATAAAGATTAGACTAAAAGTTAGCAATAATAATGCTAGGTTTCGTCGAAGGAAAATAGAATCGTGAGAAGCGAAGCGCTGCCCGAGTTTGGAATCATCACTTTAACAAGTGAGTGCATAGTCCCTTTCCTGAACATGATTTTAATACAAGTATTGATTGAAGTATTAAATATATGTTTTTGTGCGAGTTATTTGATGTTGCCTGAAATACGTGTTAAAGAACATACCTGATTATATATGATGATTTAGGATAAAGAGTAAACCTAAATTAATTATGAGGAAGATTGGGCAGTATCTTCTTACGAGTATGAGTGAGTTATACTCAGAGAATAGAACTTTAATATATGTCATTGATCCGGGAGAATGGATTAAACATGGTCATTGTCCCTAGTCCGAGAGTATGGATTGGACATAGTCAAATGTCATTAATCCGGGAGTATGGATTAAGACATAGTCAGTTGTCCTTAGTCCGGGAGTATGGACAGGACATAGTTATCCGTCATTAATCCGGGAGTATAGATTTAGATGTAGACATATGTCCCTAATCCGAGAGTATGGAATGGACACAATTATTGATCCGAGAACATGGATTAGATCTGGGAGTAAGAGGTAAAATTTAAGGTCCGAGAGTTATGGATAGTCTCGTTGTGAGGATTGACGGGGTGGGGTAAGAGTTGATTATAAATATGGGGAAATTGTATATTTTGTGAGTTCTAAATTATATATATGATATAACATTGTGGGATTGAAACCCCTATGTACTCACCAGGTTTCCCAACCTGGCCCACTCAAGCTTATTTGTATCGCAGGTGTCGATATGAAGTTACATTACACTGAGAGATTAAAGAGATGTAGATCACTAGTGAAAATAAATGTAAGTTCTGTTTATGCTTATGTTTATGTATTGACGATGACATCCCAAATGTTTTAAAATGAATAAAATACATTTCTTCGGAAATGATTTGATAACGTATTTATCATGTTTTTCTGGGAACAAATTCCGCAACACTTTTTTTAAAAGAGGTACTCTGAAGTCAGATTTCAGCGTTCTTTATATCTCCGGAATCCTTGTTACGACTACTTCAACTTTATTCATAGATATCGGGTCTATCTATTATTTTATTTTTGACGCATATTTTTATTATTATTTTATGATATCGTTATAAGCACATATGTTGCACATAAATCACATAAATCACATAATACTCAAATAATTCTTCTTTATTACTTCAAAATAGGTTAAAATTGTTGACCCTAACTATTACATCATCATAATAATGCTTATCCAGAAACGCGGACGTTACAATTCTCTCCTCCTTAGGATGATTCCGTCCCGGAATCATGCATCAACAAACATATGTGGATAGCGACTCATCATGTCACTTTCTGTTTCCCAGGTGAGGTTCGGCCCATTTGTATGTTTCCATCGCACAAGAACTAGTTCAACCATATTGCATCGCAACTTCTTTGTCTTACGGTCATCAATTGCTTCAGGCTCTTTGATTAACCTCTTATATTCATCAATCCTTAACTCCGAAAGTGGAATTATATCGGGAAGTTCTCCCGTGAACTTCCTCAAATAACATACATGGAAAGTGTTATGAATACCATGTAGTTCTTCTATAAATTCCAGCTTGTAAGCTTGGTTCCCAATCCTCTGAAGAAATTTGAATGGTCTAATAAATCTTGGACTCAACTTTCCTCTCTTTCTAAATCTTATAAGTCCCTTCCATGGTGAGACTTTGAGCAACACCGAATCTCCAACTTCGAATATCATTGGTCTTTGCTTCTTGTCAGCATAGCTCTTTTGGTAATCCTGAGTTGCTAACATCTTTTCTCTAATCACTTTTAGCTTTTCAGCAGTGTGACAAACTATTTCGGGGCCCATAAACTGCTTCTCTCCAGCCTCAAGCCAACAAGACAGCGTACGACACTTTTGTCCATACAAGGCTTGATAAGGTGCCATCTTAATGATCGAGTGGTAACTATTGTTGTGGGAAAACTCTACCAGGGGTAAATGCTTATCCCAGTTACCTTGAAATTCTAAGGTACATGCTCTTAACATATCTTCCAGTGTTTGAATCTTCCTTTCGCTCTAATCATCAGTCTGCGGAGTACTTAAACACAACTTCGTACCCATTTCCTCTTGTAGACTTTTCCAAAATCTTGATGTGAAGCGACTGTCACGATCCGATACAATCGTTAAGGGAACACCGTGAAGTCTTACTATCTCCTTCACGTAAGCATTTGCAAGCTTATCCATAGACCATCTCTCATTGGCTGCTATGAAGTGTGCACTCTTTGTGAACCGATCCACGACTATCCAAATCATGTTATGACTGTTCTTCGTCCTGGGTAGTTTAGTCACAAAATCTATGGTGACGTCTTCCAATTTACCCATGGGTACATGTAAAGGTTCTAAACTCCCATACACTTTTTGATGTTGTGCTTTAACTCTCGCTCATGTTACACACTCTGCCACATACTTTGCAACATCGAGCTTTATCGTCGGCCACCAGTAGTAAGGTTTCAGATCCCTATACATCTTAGTGCTGCCGGGATGAATTGAGTACATGGTCTTGTGAGTTTCTTTCATCATAAGATCTCTTATTACTCCCATCTTAGGTACCCAAATCCTATCTTGGAATACCTTTTATCCTTGACTATTTGTACCAAATACCAACGTTTTGCCTAACCGTTCTTCCTTTCAGTCATTTTTCTCCAAAGCTTTTTCCTGAGCTTTCTTGATGCTTTCCATAATAGTTGAGACAACTTCTATTCTTAATGCTCTTGGCCTCCTTCTTTCCAGGTTTAGTTTTCGACTTAGAGCATTATCTACGACATTTTCTTTACCAGGGTGGTAAAGTATCTCAGTTGTAATCTTTGAGCAACTCTATCTAACGTCGTTGTCTCATTTTCAATTCCTTTTGATCAAAGAGATACTGGAGACTTTTATGATCGTTAAAGAGTTTGCACTTTGTGCCATAAAGATAATGCCTCCATATCTTTAATGCGAATATTACTCAGGGGCGGACCTAGGGGTGGTCCACGGTTGCACCGACAACCTCTAACTTTTCCGGCCGCAGTGGAAAATTTTTCGAAAACTTTCGAAAATTTTATTTTTTCTACTACCGTGCAACCCCTAACTCTCCCGTGCAACCCCTACTGTAAAATCTTGCGTCCGCCCCTGATACTACTGCTACCAACTCCAGATCATGAGTGGGGTAGTTCTTCTCGATAAATCATCGGTAATATCCAGCTAATCCCAGAAAACTATGAATTTCAGTGAGACTTTTTGGTCGTTCCCATTTCATCGGTGCTTCGATCTTTGCTGGATCAACCATTATCCCTTTCTGGTTAACCACATGACCCCAAAATTGGACTTATCGAATCCAAAAATCACATTTGGATAACTTTGCATACAACTTCTCCTTCTTCAAAACTTCTAATACTTCTCGCAGGTGCTTGCCATGCTCCTGCTGGATCTTTGAGTAATTCAGAATGTCATCTATGAACACTATTATGGATTTATCGAGGAATGGTTTACAAACCCTATTCATCAAATCCATAAATGCTGCTGGAGCATTGGTTAGTCTAAATGACATAAACAAGAACTCATAGTGTCCGTATCTCGTTCTGAAGGCGGTCTTCTTAATATCTTGCTCTCTCACCTTCTACTGATGATATCCTGACCTAAGATCGATCTTTGAGAAATAGCTCGAACCTTGCAGTTGATCGAACATGTCATCAATCCTTGGCAATGGATACTTGTTTTTCATCGTTGCCTTGTTCACCTCTCTATAGTCTATGCACATCCTCATGCTCTCATTCTTCTTCTTTACAAATAACACCGAGCTCCCCAAGGTGATGAAACTAGGTCTAATGAAACCTTTGTTCAAAAAATCCTAAAGTTGCATCATAAGCTCCTTCATCTCTGTTGGTGCTAATCGGTATGGTGCTTTCGCTATTGGCATCGATCCTGGCAACAAGTCTATTCGAAACTATACTTGTTTATCAGGGGGCAATCCAGGAAGATCTTCAGGAATGACTTCCGGATAGTTACACACCACTGGTATTCTTTGTATCTATTTCTTCTCCCTCTTTGCATCGATCAAAAATGCCAAGTATGATGTGCATCCTTTGGACAAACATTTTCTGGCTTTCATCAGGGAAATGATCTCAGGACCGTTTGCACTAAGCCAATCCATTCCTAGTACAATGTCGAAACCGTTTAACTCAATGGGCAACAACTCCTCGTGGAATTTATTCCCGTTCAAATCGATGACTTTGTTTTTAATGCAATCGCTAACAAGTATGAATTTGCCACGACAACTTCTACAACTAGAGCATTATCAAGTTTATCTGCAAGCAATGCTAGTCTTCCACCAAATTTATGCGATATAAAGAAGTAATTTGCTCAAGAATCAAATAATATATTGGCAGGAAATCCATTTACAAGAAAGGTACCCGAAGCGACATCTTTTTTCATCCCTTGCTGCTTCCAGGGTCATCAGGAATGCTCTTGCCTTTGGTCTCGGCGGAACATTAGGCCTTGCTGCCTCTTTCTTCTTCAGGCAGTCCCTAGAAATATGCCCTTCTTCATTACACCCGTAACACACCTTCTTGTTGAATGTGCATTTATTAGCGTAATGGCCAGTCTTTCCACACTTGAAACAAGTCACCTCCTCGCCATATTTTCCAAAGTGTTTCTTTTTACATTTATCACACCATCTTGCTTCACCTCCTCATCCTACAAACTTTTTAGAGCCGGACTTTGAGAATTTACTTTTCTTGTTAGACCTTGAAGGTCCATCAAACTTCAGTTTTTCTCCTACCTCAGCTCTCTCCAGACCCTTCTCCATTATATGGGTCTCAACATTCTTAGCTGCCCAGATGGCGACTTTCAAGGACTATTGGACCAAAGTCTGCTGGTAATCCATTGGCAAACTTATTGACCTTGGAGAGTTTAGTTGGAACTAAATAAGGAACAAGCTTCACTTTCTCCGTAAAACTTGCAGCATACTCGGTGACGCTCATTCTTCCCTTTATAGGTTCTGAAACTCGTTGTTGATCTCCAGTAGATCCTGCTCAGAGCAGTACTGCATTTTTAGTTGCACCAAATAGTCTTCCCAAGACATCTTGCTAGCTTCTCCTTTGGTAATGGTATCAACTAGTAGCTTCCACCAGATTAATACCCCAGTCTTTAACAGTGTAACCGCGAGAGCGGTCTTCTGTTTGTTGTTGCAGTCACAACTTTCAAACATCTCCATCTCGGAGATCCAATCCACGACTTCCACTGGTGTTGGGCTTCCAGAAAGACTCGGTGGCTTGGATGCCATGAAATCCTTGTACTTACATCCAAGCCCATCATTCCCTCCATTGTGCTGGTTTCTTCCAACCATACGTGGCTCAGCTTGACTGACAGTCTGACTAAAGTTTCCTTCCTTTGACTATTCAATGTTCAGTTTAGGTTGTACGATGGGTACAGTAGGTTCATCCTTATTTTGTTGAAGTAGATTCCTTGTCTCTTCCATCTGATGATCCAAAATCATTTTTACCATCGCTTGTACTCCTGCCAATGTGATTGGCTCGGGTACAACTGCTACCTCTGGTGCACGCTCAATCACAGGTTGCTGATTACCATAGGGTTTCCATTAGCGTTTCCGAATCCTCTTTGGGTTCTCTCTATGTCGATCTATACACCAAAGCAGGCGAATTTAGATCTTTATTTATGATAGACGTTTAAATACTCCTTGTCTCTCCGAAAAGTTACATGCCAGTTCTAATACCGAAAGCGAACGCTTAGAAATCTGAACACATAAAGTTTCCAGATCCGGTTGGCAATAGACCATAGATCCGATCAAATAATAACATATAAAGTATCATAAACCATTTAGCACATAAAATCAATTTAGGCATCTTTCCTAAAATAAGCTAGTGCTCCTGTCTATTTAGGCATATTTCCTAAATATAACAGACACTCATCTCACAATCATCGCTTAGCATTCTAAGTTTAAGTCTAAAAATCCAAAAAATTCCTAGTTTGCTTAAACTAATGCTTTGATACCAACTCTGACATCCCCAATTTCACAACCATAAAAGACCGATTTGTTTATGCTTATTTAAAAATCAGAGTATCCTTTTAAAGTATAATGTTGTGAAATTTGTTCCAGAAATATGATAAACGTATTATCAAAGCATTTCCGAAGAAATGTGTTTTAATTATATTAAAAATGTTGGGATGTCATTGTTAATACAGTACATAAGCATAAACAGAAATAATACAGGCCTTACAAACATCTATTATTCTAATGGCCTATAATCCCTAGATCTCTCATCAAATCATCACTCCTGTGCTCTTTTGCCACTAGCTGTAATACAGGAAACTGGGTGGGTCAGGCTTGAGAGCCAAGTGAGCACAGAGGGTTTTCAACCCACAATAATTAAGTTCATCAATTTCATCAAATCATTCAACCCGATTACCCATTCCCGTTTCCTCACTTTCTGTCCCTAAAGCATCTAATTTAAGGGACCCAGCCTAAGGATTTTCATTGGGATTGACAATACTGCTCAGGGGATGCCTCAACAATATATGCCAGTAATGTAACCATGAGGGGGATGGAGTACACCTGGTGAACACATCGTTCACAAACACCTACAGGTTGTGAGCCTGCTAGCGTTCCACTAGACTGTCTAGAATAGTCCGTGGTCGTCATCTATACTCCGCTAGATGACTGGGTCAGCTTTCAACATCGAGGCCTCTCATCATTTTATTTCATCTTTCATCATCTATTTAATCTACCCATCTTTTCGCAACATATTGACGGTATAAAATACATATATAGTTTAAATCAAGTAAAACATGTATACATCGTTCGTCTAGCATAGATATCAAGAACACAGATAATATGTACGTATAGCACATAATTTATATTAAATACTTCATATCTATGTGTAAGGTGAAAGTAACTATGCACTCACTTGTTAAAGTGATGACTCGAAATTCGGGAAGCGCTTCGCTTGTAACAATTTTCTTTTCCTTTGATGAAACCTAGTATCATTATTACTAGATTTTAGTCTAATATTTATTGCAACTAATTATTAGTCTAGATTCATAATTAACTCAAAGTCTACTTTCATGATCTATCAATTAAGGAACAACCAGGTAGGATCATATCGGAGGTAGGGTCCGTTTGGTATACGAAGTATACTGTTCGGAAAGCCCACTATAAACACCTCAGTAAATCACAGCCTAGACATCATCCCCGTAAGTAGTTCAATTAGTATAATGACTTTGAATCAAAGACAGATCTTGTTTATAGGTTCATAATAACGATAATGAACTTAAACATAAGTTATACTTAAAGTAGGGTAAGCATAACTCACTTACAAGGGGTTTAGAGAGGAGCCGGGCTCTACGTGGGCAGAACTTCTGAGCTGAAAGCTCTTCTTATCGGGGCCTTCTGGTGCTCTGGGACTCGTTTCTAGCACCTAAGAGGTTCTAGGAAAAAACTTATAAGGTTTGGGGTGTTTGGGAGAGAAGGGTTGAGAAAGGTGTGAGAAAAATGAGTGATTTGCGCCTCTATTTATAGGCTGGAAGTTTGAGTTGGGCGTAACTTTGATGTACGTGGGGCGTACTGCAATACACTGGGCATACTCCACGGTACGCGGGGCGTACCGGCGCCACGTGTTGAGATCGCATGTGAAGCCGTGGGGAAGAAGGTGGGGCTGAGATTGTGCCATGTGTCACTTCGAGGTTTAATAAGAAAAGTAATTATCTTCTAAAATATGTAATTTTCGCATACGAGCTCCATTTTTGACGTTCTTCATATCCACCCGTAGGTAGCGACCTGATCTACAACTTTCGTTTAGACTCCTTTGGCTAATTTTGACTTTATTTTTAAAGTTATATTTTAACAAGCTTAGACAGTTAAAGTCCGTTAAAAATTCATAAATTTGTCATCCGACGTCCGTTTTCGACTGTCTTTATATCGTCGAGCTCCTATTAATGAGATATTTAATTCTCATTTAGGTTGTGTCGGCTAAAAATCGATCGATCTAGAATTCGATATTGGGCTGTATACTGCTATGCAAAATATTAAAAAATCATAACTTCCTCAAACGAAGTCAGATTCGGACGTTCTCTATATGCACGCTCTCGGTTTAACATATACTACGACTTTCGTTTAGACCACTAAGGCTAAAAAGTAGCTTATAAAAAATTCACTTTTTACGATTCACAGGGCCGTCTCGGTTTAGTCACAAAATTTCGACGTGTTATAACTTCTTCGTTATAAGTCGGATTTCAGCGTTCTTTATATCTCCGGACTCCTTGTTACGACTACTTCAACTTTCTTCATAGATATTGTTTCTATCTATTATTTTATTTTTGATGCATATTTTTATTATTATTTTAGTATATCGTTATAAGCACCTATGTCGCACATAAATCACATAATACTCAAATAATTCCTCTTCATTACTTCAAGATATGTTACAATTGTTGACCTTAACTATTACGTCATCATAATAATGTTTAGCCAGAAACGCGAGCATTACACTGCACAATAGGGTCAAATCCATTACTATGAGATTATCCAACCTTTGTCACATGTGACTTAACATGTGCACTTAGTAGCTAACTCACATCACTTAACAGTTCCACAAAACACAAAGCAACCAACATTCGTGCAGTAGTACTCCAATCCATAGTATAACCAAAGAATATTCAACCTCATCTACTACAACTCATGCTAGGAGCTACCACTCCCTCACTGCCGACTGCCTTATACATACAATTCTACCAAATCTAGCATCCCATGCTCCCTAAGCTACAAGACATCACATATCAGGCCAATCTATCACTGGCTAATCAGAACTAGCATGCAAGTCTACGAGCTCATTCCATAGGCATACAAAGCATCTTTCCTAGCATTCTATCATGCAAAAACCGAGCAGATCCTTAGCCCTAACTAGCATGCAATTCACAGATTCATAAATCAAATCATATCAGATAACATCTATGGGTATTTTGGGAGAAAATTACTTGAGTTTGGTTGATTGCATGCACCACACCCTTTCTTGTATTAGAAAACTTGTTTTCCATTTTAAATCATTTTTCTTTCATTTTTGAAAATACTTTACTAAATGCTCAGTTTGAGTTCTGACACACCCGAGAGTGTGTCCGAATCCATCAAACCAAGGCTCTGATACCAACTTGAAACGTCCCAAAAACCAGACTATAAAAATTTTCATTTTTAGAATAATAAAACCACAATCCATATCGTTTACATAAAACCCAAGTTATCAAAATGTATCGATTCATCATCAATATCAGAGTAAATCACAAAATGCACAATCAAGTGGTATGTGTGTCATGCTATCATCCTAAACTCTTCCATTTGAAAACCGAAGTACCTGAAACATAAACTGAAAACTGTAACCACAAAGTTTCGTGAGTTCCCCAAGATACCACATACCATACATATATATATATATATATATATATATATATATATATATATATATATATATATATATAAATATAAATATATATATATATATATATATATATATATATATATATACCACAAAGTTTCGTGAGTTCCCCAAGATACCACATACCATACATATATATATATATATATATATATATATATATATATATATATATAAATATAAATATATATATATATATATATATATATATATATATATATATATATATATATATATATATATATAACACATAACGGGCCCCGCCCATTGAGTAAAACAGGCCCCACCCTAACTCACATAACAAGTCCAACCCAATGAGCATAACGGGCCCCACCCAATGAGTATAACGGGCTCCGCCCTAACTCGCATAACGCATGCAAATCATATATACACATAACAGGATAATTATATAACATACAAACACATGTGAAAATCACAAAGATAATAGCATACCGCACAATCATTGAGCCCCACCCACTGAGTATAACCGGCCCCGCCCAAACTCGCATAACGCCTCCCCACCACATATAATTCATATACACATAACCAGATACCAGCATACAAAATAACCATCGGGCCCCGCCCAGTAAGCATACAAGCATATACACATGCAAGAGTCATGTTGACATCTAGCATCCTACATAACAAACCATAGGCCGACATTGGTGCCTTCGACCCGCTAAACGTAGTGAGGAAACTCATCTCGCACTGCCGAATCTCACAGAAAGAATCTCTGGCTGCTGGCCCGTAAGAATCCCCGTACTATCAATCACAAGTTAATCATCCATCAATAATCGGATCTGACCTACACTAAGTGTCCAAAATAGGGTAAAAGACCTTTTTACCCTCTTCACAAATTGGCCCAAAGCCAAGGCCCAATTCAACAATCCAAAGGCCCAAATTCCAAGTAAACACCCAAGGCCCAAATATGACCCAAAATATCTCATGGCCAACCCTGGTCAAACTTCTGGTCAAAGTCAAAGTCAAAGTCAATAGTCCATGTTGACTAAACACACTGTGTTGCCCCTTGGCCATCCCATGTTCCACCAACATCTAATCAGTTGGGAAAAATCCCGGCCACACGTTGTGTTGGCTTGCCATCACGCCTTGTTTGCCCGAGTTCCAACAGGTTAATACATTAAGTTGTTTTCTCCGATTCCAAGAGCTCTAAAGCTCAGATCTAGTGCATAATGTGGTCTAGAAGGATAATGTTTCCAACTTTATCCATTAGGACTACCCAAAAAGGTTCAAAACTCAATCCATAAAGCTTAATAATACAAGAGCTTAACCAACAAGCACTTAATCCTTAAAGTCCGAAGTCCATCCTTTCTAGAAGTGATTTAAACACCAAAACCATCCCAAAACTTGGTGCTTTATAGACATACATGTCCAATGCATGTCTTGAACCCGTATTAGGTCAAAATGGGGATTTATGACCTAATCTCTATGCATGACATCAAAACTTGATTCTAATCCAGATCCAAAACACTATTAACTCCTCTTGACCAGGAGATTCATAAAGTTGCAAACTTTATGAGGTCTAACCATTCCATCATTCAAGAAAAAGAAGCTAAAGGAACAAAACTCAAGATATAACAAGTTGTAATGATAAAAATCGAGTCTTGGACACTTACAAAGGTCCAGAAGAGTGCCAAGATGGAGAATGGGGACTTGCTCATTAGATCTTTACTTCCTTCCTCCTCCTTCTTCCTTCTTAGCTTCAAAAAGCACCAAAATAGCTCTAAAAATGGAGGAAGATGATTAGGGTTTCTTTCAGGGCTTGAGGGGATGAGGATGGACAAACCCTATCCTCCTTATTCCTTTAAATAGGGAGCAAAACCCGGAAGATTAGGGTTTTCATTCCAGCCGTCAACACGACGTGTTCCAAGAGGAAACACGCCGTGTTGACCTTAACGAAAGCCGCGTTTCTTATTATCTAGACACGCCGTGTTGGATCCTCCAACACGCCGTGTCCAATCCTCAAAAGGGGAATTATTCCCAACAATTGTTCGTCAAGATTTCGGGTGTTACAATTTTAACACTATTTGTGTGTCAGTGTCTCCTCAACTAGAAAGAGGAAGACGATGATATAAAGAGTAAATTACACGAATCGTCTCTCGTACAAGTTCTAAAAGGCATGTTTAGTCCTTATTTTCAAAAATTAACTTGAACCGTGCCTCGTTTGGTTAAAAGTTGCACATGTTATCCCTCGTTTGTTTAAATTTGCACATTTTATCCTTTGCGAGACATAAAATGACTATTCTACCATTTTTATTCTCTTTTTTTGATTTATTGAAAAATACTCTAATATTATTTATAATTATAAAAAAGGAAACAGGCCCACTAAAATACCCATCCCACCCAAAGTACCCAACTCCTTTGAACTTCCGGGTATTAACTATACCTACATACAATCTCCGACCACCATTTCCAACCACCTAACACCGCCTCTAAAAACTACCTCAACTGATACCCATACTCTCAGCCTACCCACCAGAGATCTTTAAATCCATAAAAATCCATCAGTCCCAAGCTCCTGAACATTGTGCATCTTCATGATTAGAGACATATGAAGCTTCTATTTGGAACCTAGGTAAATGGAGAAGGAAGGGGATGGTTACCAATCATCTATGTATGACTTCCATTTCATCAGTTCATGATTCATATCCTCTTACCTCATTATCTGCTCCTTCGTTGTTTGTGTGACTCCGTTCTGGATTTGTTATCGACGACCTGTACGAGGAAGACGAACTCAGTATAATATTGAGATCTGTAATCGATGACCTTCAAATGGATGACCTGAAACAGGATCTCTAATGCACAAGGCATGATGTTCAACTCCCTTCTCCGCTATTTTTAACCGTTGATTGCGACCTAATTGTTATTAGGTTCTCTCGCCGGAATCCAATTACCAATCGAGAGATGGGAGTGACAATGGAGTTATTTTCTACCAAGTGGTCGATGAATCGAGGGTTTTAGGCTTTTTAGAGTGTTTTCTCGTCGAAGAAGTAGTGAGAGACGGAAGAGATGATTTTTGTTAGAGCAGTGAGAGGATCGAGAGTTTCAGGATGCATCATTTTTGTTTCAAGAGAAATGAGGGATGAAAGGAAACACAGGAAACATAAAAGGGGAGGGAGAGGGTGGGTTGGTGGAGAGAGTTCTTTTTTTTTAATTTAAAAATGATTAATTAATAAAATAAAATTAAAAAACAAATTAGTAAGGGTAAAAGAGTCTTTTTACGCCTGAAGGGATGATGTGTGTAAATTTTAAACAAATGAGGGATGGTCCGAGTTAATTTTTAAAAATAGAGACTAAACATGTCTTTTGGCACCTGCACGAGGGATGATTCGTGTAATTTACCCAAGATAAAAAGAGGGCTTAGGGATTGATTTTGAATTTTAATGATCTATCAAAACCACTTGTGTCTCAGTGTCTCTTCATCCTTGCATGTCTTGAATCCAACTTCCTAAAATTGATATTTGTTTGGATTGATTTCCTAAATGTATTGTTCTGACTTCTATCGTCAGTTAAGGCAACGAACAAGAATCTGAAACGTAAACTCAAAACCATTTCTCTTTAATCTGGTCTACACAAGTTAGTGGAATTAGGAACTCATGAATGAAGCATGAATGTGAAGGTGATAAGTAAGGAAAATGAAAATGAATTAGCTCTTGATATATGAGCACTTGGGTGTTTAGTAAGGAAACTGATCATCGGAAACCAGTATGGAGTTGCTCCGAAATAGGAACTATTTTGATGAAAATTGGACTGGAAATGATGATCAAAATAGAGGTTAAATGGTGAATTTATGGTGGTGTTTTCTTGTGACTAGAATGTTGATGATGGGATAATCGATGGTGATGTAGGGTTCTGACAACCATATGATTTAGAATGGATTTTGAGTTGATTCCGATTGGCCCTCCTCTATTTTCCATTATTCTTTCTAGGTTAATTTTATTTTTCAAGCTTTCATCTTGGTTAAAAAAAAACAAATGCATTTATGATGACGAGCATCAAGAAATGAAACGATTCTGAATGGAATTTGAGTTGATTCCTTTTGGGTCTCTAGAATTCCGATGGTATCAAATAATAATCGTTCAATGTTATTGATAGCTTGAACCCAAAGCAATAGGACAAGAGTTTAAATAAGGAATCCAGCTAAACAAACAACCTAAACAATAGGAAAATATATTAACCCTCAAGATGGAGCATGTAGATTAATAATGCCCATCTTGCCAAGCAGAAGTTGAAGTTGGTTGGCACTAAGAGATTTGGTAAATAAATCAGCCACTTGCATGTTTCTATATATATCTTCATCAACGTGACTTCTCGAGAAGCAACTTGTTCTCGAACAAAAAAAATCCATTTCTACGTGATTTGTCCTTTCGTGGAAAACGGGATTGTTTGTAATCTGAGGGGCCGCTTGGCTGTCACAAAACAATCTGGTTGGTGTGTTTATGAAAACTTGTAAATCTTTAAGGAGCCATCAAACCCATAAAACTTCACCAATTGTCGAGGCCATAACACGATACTCAGCTTCAGAGGAAGATCAAGAGACCGCAAATTACTTTTCAGTTTTCCAAGAAATGGGAGCACCTCCAAGTAAGAGCAAGTAGTCTGTCCGTGAACGTCTCGTGTATGGGCATCCAAGGCAATCGTAGTTACAGAAAGTAGTTAAGATAGGTTCTCTAGTTTGTGGTAAAAGAATTCCTTGACCTATGGTTCCCTTTAAGTATCTGAGAACTCGAGTTACCCCTTACATATGACTTTGGTGAGGATCAGAGACAAACTAACTGATGGGACTTATGCAAAAAATAATAATCCTATGTGTGCATGAAACCCTAATAATTGATCTATGTTTTCTCTAATTAAACATACAACTTGAACAACAAAATAAAAAACCCTAACACACTATCATATTTTCGAAATTCACAATTAGGGTTATAAGAATCATACCTTGATTGTTATATAGTAATAACAATGCAAATCCTTGTGTTGTTGAAGCCTTGAGAGCAGGCGTCACAAATGTCACGCCTCTAGTGGTTCACACCCAACACTAGCAATGAAAGATGATTGAGAAGGAGGATAGAGGCTCAAATTTTCGGATAGCTCTTCAAAGGAATGAGTGGCCGAAATTTTTAGGGTTTAGGCTATTTATATAGTGCAGTCAGGAAACCCTAGATAAGCCCTAATCCAAGATTATCTTAAACCGGGTAATTATCCACTTTCCTGTTTATCCACCAAAGACTATTCTAGAAACCCTAAGGCCTTAAGAAAACCGTCCAAGCCTTCATGGAGGGTTCTAGATTGCCTCTTGCTCAACTATTGAACAATTGCACTTCAGTCCCTACACTTTTAATTAATTCCTTTAATCCTAAAATTAATTCCAATTAATTTCTTATTAAATATTAATTAAATATTACTATTTCTAATTAATATATTTTTCTCATAATATATTAACAAATCATTTATTTCAATTTATTAATCAAATAATAAATCAACCTCTTTCTCTAAAATCATCCTGACTAGTTGCTAGTCTTGAGGGCAACCCAAAAGGACTATGCTACTATCAATTCAAGTATATACCAATTATAGTTATGGGCTTAGACATCTAATCCAACAGTCTCCCACTTGGATAAGAGTAATAACTATAATTGCCAGTCTATTCTTCTAAACTGATCAACAAATTGTAGCTCTCAAAGCTGCTGATGATCTCTGACCCAGTCAGATACGAGTCCTAAGATAAGCGATCAAATAATCCTCCATTCTACAATATATCTTGCAGACATGAGACATGGAACATAATCAATCTCATGTCCAATACTTTTTTTCCCGATTTCTGATTTTTAATGACAAAGAACTACTAATCGAACACATCAATTTAGTCCTGGATGGGACCGACACTATAAGTCAACACCAAATCACCGAGGGTCCCAAATATATCGCTTTTTCCCCCTAAGGATAAAAAAGGAACAAATAAACTTTGAGTTATATGCTTGTACTATTTACCCATCAAATCATGCACAACAATACATTTTATAAAATCAAGTTACTGATACGTTTAAGTATCATCAATGCACAACCAACTTGTAAACAACAACTCATATATCCCCGATTAAAGATTATCAGATATTATCATCTCCGAATTACTCGTGATAAATTCCATGAAGTAATTCTCTGAGCGTGGATTAATCCAATACTTAAAATCCCTATTTCAAAGTACTCATGAGTATTGCAGCAATACCATTGCTATGTTTAAAACCATTTAGACAATCTACAATTCAATTCATGACAATATTGATTCACTACTTACTTCCAGAAGTATGATCGACTATGGATGTATGAATAATCCAATTATTCTGGAAGTAAAACATGCAAAATGAAATACAAAATAAACAATAGACGGAAGGTAGTAATCCAACTCATAAATAAATTTCCATTACTTAATCACCAAAAGTCAATTACATTTATTTCGTTACAAGTTTCGAAACTAACTATCTAACTACCGAAACTAACGTCATCCTTCAGAACAATGCTTCTAGCATGCTGAACGTGCTTGACCCTACTCAGACCCTTTGTGAGGGGATCTACATGATTCTCTTCTGACGATACCCTCTTCACGATGAGGTGACGTTCTTCTACTTTGTGTCTAATGAAATGGTATTTTGTGTCGATAGGCCTTGATCTGCCATGATGTCTTGGTTCCTTTGTTAAGGAAAACGCCCCTTCATTATCACATAAAATCTGCATTGGCTTCTTGATGGCTGGAACAACTCCAAGGTCTTCGATGAAGTTCTTCAACCAAATAGCCTACTTTGATTCTCCGCTTGCCGCTATGTACTCTGATTCACAAGTATAATCAACCACCGTCTCCTGTTTGAAACTTTTCCAGGTTACTGCTCCTCCATTAAGGGTAAACACCCAGCCAGCTTGAGAATGAAAGTTGTCTCTGTCTGTTTGAAAGCTAGCGTCACTATACCCAATTACTCTTAGGTTATCACTGCCACCAAGAACAAGGACCCAATCCTTAGTTCTTCACAAATACTTAAGCATATTCTTAACTATTATCCAGTGAGCTCTACCTGGATTTCCATGATAAAGACTGACCATGCTCAAAGCAAAATACACATCAGGGAAAGTACTTGTAATAGCATACATGATAGATCCAACGACAGAAGCATATGGAACTCTACTCATTTTTTCTATCTTTGCATCAGTACTCAAGCTCTGAGTCTTACTCAGTTTGGTATTGCTCTGTATAGGAAGTTCTCCTTTCTTGGAATTCTCTATACTAAAACCCTTTAGTACCTTTTCCAAGTATGTACTTTGACTAAGTCTAATTAGCCTTTTACTCATGTATCTCATAATCCTTACCCATAGAATATAAGCAGCCTCTCTCAGATCCTTCATAGTGAAGCACTTTCCAACCTAAAACTTAACCTCGTGCAAAGTTGAAATGCCATTTCCTATAAGAAGTATGTCATCAACATACAAAACTAGGAAGGTCACTATACTCCCACTAGCTTTGACATATACACAAGATTCATCTTCATGTCTAGAGAAACAAAATTCTTTGACTTTCTCGTCAAAACAAAGATTCCATTTGCGAGAGGCTTGTTTTAATCCATAGATTGATTTCTCAAGCTTACACACTCTATTTGGGTACTTAGAATCTACAAAACCTTCTGGCTGACTCATGTAAGCATCTTCAGCTACTTTCCCATTAAGGAAAGCGGTCCTACCATGCATATGCCAAATTTCATAGTCATGAAACGCAGCTATGGCTAGCATTACCCTAATAGATTTTATCTTAGCTACTGGTGAGAAGGTCTCATCATAGTCAACCCTGGGGTTTGAGTAAAGCCATTCGCAACCAGTTGAGCGTTGAAAGTGTGTACCTTTCCATCCATGTCAGTCTTCTTCTTGAAGATCCATTTGCACCCAACTGTCTTGCGACCTGGTACATTATCAACCAAATTCCAAACTTGGTTGTCATACATGGACTTGATCTCACTATCCATTATGTTTTTCTATTTGGATGACTCTGGGCCTGCCATGGCTTCATTGTAGTTAGCTGGTTCATCCAAATTTACCAGTGTACTATCATTGATAAACGTATCACCATATGAAGTAATATGGAAACCATAAAACTCAGGTGACATTCTATCTCTACTGGAACATATAAGAGGTATTGATTTTTCAATTGGTTCATCTGTCCTCTTTGCATGTGAGCTCTCTTTCTTGAAAGACTCCCCTTCGTGCTACGAAGACCACGTTCTTGATGAAGTGTGGAATCAAGTATGAAGCAAATCAGAGTTAAACAAATGGAGGTTGAACACACGATGTAAATATGATCTGGTTTAAGCTCTATTATGCTTTCAACTGTTACAGAGAGAAAATAGACAAGTTGTACAAAGACTCTTATCTAACTCTAAGTAATGTCCCTATTTATAGGAAACGAGAAAGCACACAAAAAATTACAAGGACTAAACAGTACGCTTCGTTACATAAAAATGCCTTGTAAAATAAACTTAGGTCTTCAACATATTACAACTGTTCTTCGACCCTTACATTCCCCCCTTTGTAATAATGTCGACCATCTTCAGTTCAAAAGAATCTGTATAGCATACAGCATCACCCTTCGGATTTCAGAGTACCAAGAAATAATTTTCTTCAACTCTTTCTTGTCCCCTTCGTTATTCTTCTTGCAGCTATTCATACGAACAATGAAGTTCGTATACTGGGACGTTGTGTATCTTTCCACTTCGCAAGATTGGAATAAGAATCTCTTGGCTTTTCCATTTTTGTCTTTTCCTGCGAAGACCATGCCAAAAGGCTTCAAGCATATTTCCCCATCAACATACTTCTTCAACTCAGGTTGAGTCTTCATTGGTTCCATGGGTACTTTCACTTCTAACCCCTTCGCAGTAGCTAACTCCACATCCATGAGGGCCAAACACTCATAATAGTTATCAATGAATATTTTGATGTGAGCAAGACCAAGACGAAAAACATCTGGATCTGTCTCTCGAAGATACGAAACATCTTTGTCTTTCAAGAGTAATGCAACTTGTATAAGATCATACAAGTTCATTAGTGGAAAATCAGCTATCGAGAAATTACATTCCTGACCATTCGCCCTTGCAACGTAAAAACGAAGGTTCTGCATCATGTTTTCGAAAAGAACATCCTTCTTAATACTGATCACCTTCTTTATCTTCACGAGTGACCAAATTTCCTCTGGACGTTTCCCTAACACAGCATGAAACCTGAGCTTCATGTATGTATAATCATCATCATTTTCAAACTTCTCAGCAATTTTGTACTGAGCCATAATAAAAATCATTTCATTGATTGGGAAATCCAGTTGTCTCATATCCATATTAGCAACTACATAGCTTTGCTTCGGCTTCTTCTCAAAAGCATACATATGATTATATGAAACTCTTGCTTCAATTGTTTCGTAGTTGTAATGCTTTGCAGGATCACCCTTGTTCATTCCAGGTGGGTCACTTGCACGAAGACTTAAAATGCTTTGAACAACTCTCAATTTCTTAACCTCAGCTTCAGCTTCAGCTTTCTTCTCTTCTTTCGACTTTTCGACCAAAATTGTTTTCCCTTTGTCTTTGATCGAAGAACTATCACCAACTTCCTTGGGCTTCGAACTACTACCACCTTCCCCAATCACAACTCCTTTAGAAATTGGTCTTGAAATTGGCTTTGTAGAAATTGGCATTGTTGTCACAACTGTCGAAGTAACAGGCCCAACAGTTGAAATAATTGGCTTTGATACTGGAATTGTTGTTTGAAAAATCTTCCCAACAGTTTTCATAGCTTCATGCAAAACTTCACCAACTTTCGCATTTCCAACCTTCTTTTCTCCCCCTTGCACCCCTGTGACCACAGGTGGGGCATCCGTTGGATAATGGAGCCAATTGTTTGTGCAACACAGCCTCGAACTGAGAAAACTTTTGAGACAAGAATTCTGGAGTTATGATCGAAGAGGCAACAGGTGTGGTAGACAAATCTTTCAACTCCTTCAACAAAGAGGTAAGATCCATAAAGCTTCGACTGTTATCTGTATAAAGTTGAGTTACTTGAGGACTCAAGCTTTCATACAGCTTGACATATTTCATGACAGCATCACAAATAACATCCACTTTTTGATTGAGAGATGCATAGTCTTGCTGAGCACTAGCAATCTATTTGATCATGTCTTCACGAAGTTCTTGAAGCTTGAGATTGACATCTTCGCGTACTTGCTTTACATCTTTAACAAACAATACATGTCTTTCTTTTGCCACCCTTCGTAAATCTTGAACTTCACTCACAAAGTTCGAAGATTGAGACTTCACCCGTAATTCGTTACACTTATCATTTTGATCCACCTTCTCCAAGATTTTAGATTCAAAATCTTGAAGCATGCCAGACACTTTACTAACCATCCTGGCTTCGAATGCTTTGAGCATAACGTCAAGTTCCAAACTTGAAAGAGATTGACTTCCCCCCATTTCAGCTTGAGACTGAATAATGGAATTCATCTTCTTATTCAAAATCTTAAACTGCTTCATCGTCATTAATATGTTGTCAGGGACAGTTTCTTCTTCTTCATCAAATTCTATCTCTTCAAATGTTCCCCCATAAACCCTTCGTCAACATCGGTATCTTCAGTAGTTTGAAGTGGATCAGTGGTTTGCGATGAGAACAAAGTAGTGATGGGTTGGGTAAGAATGGTTTCAAAAGTGGGTGAATTGGTGGTGTTCGAAATAGGAATAATGAACAGAGGTAAAGAAACACAAGTATCAGAAGGTGCAGGAATACCTTGAGTAGAAACAACAATTTCTTTATTCGAATTTCCTTAACCCATATTGACATTTACATCCGTATCAGATACATGTGTATTGATGTCTGAAGTTCGAACCTCCTCAATAATTGACTCGGTTAACGAAACTTCGGGTGGTGTGACCTTAGTCTGCTCAGGAATAGATGTTGATTGGAGAATTGTAGCTTCAGGAGTTTCAGGAACTTTCTCCCCTTCGGATGATTCTGCTTGAAGAACCATCTTTCTTTTCTTTAGCTTCTTCTTTGAAAGATGTGTAGCAACATCTTCAGCTCTTCGTTTCTTGGAAGAAGGAGAAACAGGAGCTGGAACCTCACGAATGAGAATGCCTTGGTGATTCAGATATGGTTTTCGAACCATAGAAGAAGACTTAAATGAACCATCAGAAAGCTTTCGTGATCTACAAGACTTTTTCTTAACCCTTCGAAAAATACCTGATTTTGATGGAAGTGTTTCCTTTTCTTGAGTATCATCAACAGGCTCAACCGGGTCAACCACAACAGTCGAAACTTGTGCATCTGGCTTCGTCTGTTTCGGTGGTGATTTGTTTTTCTTTGGCTCCTGTACAAGTTTCTCAGGAGTAATTGTTACATCCTTCTTTGACTTGCGAGACTTCTTCAAAGGACCAACTGTTTCTTTTGGTAACAACTTCCCAGAGCCATCATCCAGATTGATTGTTTCTAAGTACTCCATAAGAACCAAATTCGTTGGATCAACACGTTGTAACATTTTTTCTGGAATTCTTGCAATGTGTGTAAAGATTTCAGCATCATCCGTAACCTCCTTCGGAAATTGATACTTGATGAATTCAGCAGTCTCCTCATCAGTAGGCACCGCAATTCCCTCTTTGGCATAGAAATATCGAAGGATTAAACTCCAATACCTAGCACACGAAATTCCTTGAACAACATTCGTGTTTTCTACACTTTTTTGAAATTCCTTCCATAGTTGTGTAGAATAATCCACATTGATGTCATAATACAACCCAGCTACCATTGCATACACCTCCATTCGACATTTGTCTAAACCAACACTACGACCAGTCAAGCAGCGTAGAAAGATTCTGAAGAGAAAATTCCAAACAGTTGGAAGTCTTGACTTCTTGAAATCACTGATCTTGGTGAGTGGGGGTTGATAACCCATCTCATTAAACATATGGATGATTTGTGCAGAAGAGAGATCATTATATATTGGAGAATTAGGGATATCAAGAATCTGACAAAAAATCTTCTTGGATAATCAGATCTTGTTGTCATTCACCAGTTGAAAAGTGATGATATCCATTTCTTTGCTGTACGTAGCAGTGGATCATGCTTGAGAAAGCCATGAAAGTGGCATTGCAAACGAATTGAACATGGCAGTGGAAAGAACATAACTCTTCAATGCAACTACCAACATCTTCAATTTGTCTTGATAAAGAGATACATCATCTTCAACTTGATAGTTTGTGCCTTGAATCTTCATGATCGGTTGAGAAGTAACATCTTCAGTGTTTTGGGATTGAACAATGACATTAGCAGAATTGGCCATGATTAGGGTTTGTTGAAGCTTTGAAGAACAATCGGAAATTTTCAGAGAAAAGTTGGGAATTTTTCGTTTGGAAGCGTAAACTGAGAACACGCGTTGATTCCCCTTTTTATATGTAACCCTAGTGTTTGAATTTGAAGCGGGATTGATATTAAATGAGATCCGACGTGGCACCTTGAATCTCGCACCATACTACCGATAAAGTAGCCATGCGTCAAAAAGTAGCTGTCACATCACCTAGAAACCCAGACTGAATACAAAACGTCTTTTCAAACAGTCTGATCGTATATCCCAATTGAATTGTAACCGTCACCAGTCCTTGAATGGAGGTAAGGCTCTTTCACTTTTGGGATAAAAAGCGAAGTCATGTGCCAGATGTTTGAAATCATCAGCCTGAGTTGGTGTTACCCAGAACCTCAAGGATTTCGTGAGTGCAGTGTGCCAAAGAAAAGATAAGAAGCAAACTAACAAAAATTTGGATCTGTGATGTCAAAAAAAAATTTCGACACAAAAGCAGATAAACCCTACGCAAAGGTTGTTTCGTTAATTATCAAGAGATATAATCAACTGCTTGTGTATGTTCCCGTGAATTTCAATCGAATACTTATAGAGAAGTATCGAAGGGCTTCTTTTATAAGGCTTCGTGGGTGGTTTACAATTTCGTTACATATCAACCTAAACATAAGGTGAGTAATTGTAACCGAAATTACCTGTTTGACCAGTGTAGTCAGTGACAAGTATGCTTTGAATTATTTTGAAAGTAACTTCGAAAGCAAATGAAACTCACACGGAAATCATATTCATGAAAGAATTGATACTGAATCCTGTTAGGTAACAAACATCGTGGGCTTCGATAGTTTGATCAAGATTACTCATAAGAAATGAATATGATTTGGAGTTTCGAAAAGTGGTACTGAAACAAATGTTTCGTCAAAACTGGAACAAAGTTCCTCGTCAATTCCTTACGAAGATAGAATGTTGGGTTTCACTTTCATCACGGTCTCACGATGTCAGATCATTAACACATAAGTTTGATATGCCTAAGTCATGATTGGTTTGATCGATGACCTCTCGGACATATGTCATTGTGTGTGAAATGTGTTAGAACTTTGTGATGAAAAAGATTGGTTCACGAAAATACTTGTACCTCTGTTATGATTGGACCAAACAGACAACTCTTAACTCATTTGAGAAGAGTAAGGTAGCTCATTCGACTAATGTGAATATAAGCCTGACTTGGGAAGAAATTTTCGTAATAAAAATTTCATTAAGGCTTTCGTAAACACACATTGATTCTTTGGAGGCTTGGGTCGACATGCTGCAGCATGCTTCTAGGGACAATCTAACTAGTACAAATTTTTCGAAATTGTACCTTCCCTGAGAAACATAAGCATGACCCTTGTATAGCCTTCGTGAAATCTGTACACACAAAAGATAAAGAAAAAAATAACAAAAATCTTTTTTGATGTTTTTGATTTTTCTTAAAAGAAACAATTAACAAAAAAAAGAAAATCTTTTTGAATTTTGTGATTTTTCGAAAATAAAATGACAAAACAGAAATAAAATCTTTTTGTAGTTTTTGAGTTTTCGAAAATAAAATGACAAAACAGAGATAAAATCTTTTTGTTATTTTTGGTTTTTCGAAAATAAAACTAAGATACAATTTTTTTTTGGAAATCTCACGAAAAGAGTTACTCCAAACCAAAATGCTCAATGTAACGAAGTCGAAGCATGTCGAAGCGTTGACTATGAACAGTAACCTCTGAATGGTTAAGACTATCAGCCTCTAAATGAGTCACGATGACCTATGAATCGACATATTTATATAACACTTCGTTGTTATATATTTGAAATCATTCCTGGAACTGAACTTGCTTCGATCATTCCCAATCCTGTCAAAATTCGAACAAATGATTTTTCATCCAAAGCTTTTGTAAAAATATTAGCAAGCTGATCAGTTGTTTTTACAAAATGAACTTCAATGTTGCCATCTTCCACATGATCTTTGATAAAATGATAACGAAGAGCTATATGTTTTGTTTTCGAATGTTGTACTGGATTATGACAAATGCGTATAGCACTTTGTGAATCACAATACAATGGAATCTTTTTAATATTAATGGCATAATCTCGCAATTGACTCTGGATCCAAATAATTTGTGAAGTACAAGGAGCAGCTGCAACATATTCAACTTCAGCAGTAGAAATCGAAACACACGTCTGCTTCTTTGACTGCCAACTAACCAACTTTCCATCCAAAAATTGACAACCACCACTTGTGCTTTTTCGATCCAAAGTACACCCTCCAAGATCTGCATCTGAAAATGCCTGAATGAAAAACCCTGTTTTTGAAGGATACCACAATCCTAACGAAATTGTTCCCTTGAGATAACGAAAGATATTCTTGTTGGGTTTTGAGCATTCTAACACTCCTATGGTGTACATGCAACCCTAAATATCTTGGATCTATGTTTTCTCTATTATACATGCAAATATCAATTTTCCAAGGTATTGTTCTAACTAGCATAATATAAAGTACACATAATATAAATTCTAGTAGAATTACATACCTCTTGTTTGGTGCTTGATTCCATGGAGCTCAAGAGCCTAGTGCCCCAAGTGTGACACCTCAAATGGTTCACACAACATCATATGCACTTGGAATAACTTAGAGAGAAATCATCACTTCATCAAATCGGCTTGCTCTCACTTGTTTCTCTAGTGGCTGATTTTGCACATAATAAGATGCTTATATAGTTGTTACAATTAGGGTAAACCCTAATTGTCATGGTTTTCCATTTCCTTGGATCCATGGGTTCAAATACACCATGGAGCATCCTAATGAGTTTTAGCCCAACTTGATAATCCATGGAGCATTAGCCCACTATATAAGTATGGATGATTTACACAATCAACCCATATATTTAATTAGTCTTCTTTTGATCACTTAATTAATTCTAGATTAATTCTTGATCAATACTAATTAAATAATCTTATTAATATATTAGAACTTATAATATAATAATAAACCTTAAGTGTTATTTCTCTCATTTTAGTCTATCCAAATGCACGATGCCATGCAACCCAAATGGACCATGCCGGGTCGGGTCAAGTATATACCAATTATAGTTATGGACTTAGACACTAATCCAACAGTCTCCCACTTGGATAAGTCTAATAACTATTATTGCAAGTATGCCTTCACAACCCGACCAGCAATCGTAGCTCTTAAAAGCTGCTGCCGAACTCTGAACAAATCAATGACGCGTCCATTAGATAAGTGATCATATATTCCTCCATTCTAGATATCATATGGACTGAGACATGGATTATAATCATTCTCTCTGTCCATCTGTTGTTTCCCGATTTCCGATTTATGACGACTGATTAATTGAACAAATCAAATCAGTCTAGGCCCGGCCGAGCACTTACATTTTGTCATCACTAAATCATCGAGGGGCCCACAGATATCGCTTTTATCCCGAAGGTAAAGGAATGGATAAACCTCGACTCATATGCTTGTACTGACTACTTGTTGAATCATACACAAAGGCACGTTTTATAACATCGAGTTACCAATGCGTTTACGTGTAATCAATGTATAACCAACTCATAGTCAACAACTCATATCTCTAGGTTTGAAGAATATAAGATATTATCGTCTCATGATTCACTCGTGATAAAATCCATGAAGTGATTCAAATGAGCGTGGGTTGAATCCAATACTCAGAACTTATGAGCACTCATGAATGTTGTAGCAACCACTGCTATGTCTAATGCACATTAGACAAATCATACAAGCCAAATTCATGATAGTCTTGATTCATATCTACTTCCAAAATATGACCGACTGTGGATGGTTTAAATAACTTAGTCATTCGGGAAGAATGACCTAGTTATTCTGGAAGTCAAAACATGCAAAGTGAAACACAAGAATAATACTAATCCTATATGGCCCCAACACTTTGAGTGTAAATAAAAAACATCTTTTATCTAAGCACCATATTGATTACTCATTATTCATGTTTCGATTAATCAACTTAATACTTGAATTGAAACAATAGTCATGCCATGCTCCAAGCATGCACACTATGTTCGTCCAAACAATAGCTATGCCATACTCCAAGTATTCATACTATGTTTACATGTGGTCCTCTCTTTGTGAAACAGATCGATTGACAATATTTCAATGATGCTCATTTCACAATCCCAATCCTCTTGTCATTTACTGTAATATGTTAGATTCTAAACTTATATGCAATGACCCTCTTGTAATGAATATGCACACAAGTCACAAAGACTTGGCAACAAACATTACAAAGAATTCCAATGGAGATCAATTCCATGGAAACGAAGTCTCAAATTCAAAGTGCATTCCTTTAAACATCCTTCTTGCATTAAGTTCTCTAATCTTACACAGATTCAAAGAATAACTTCCACCTATGGAAACAATTCCACATTCCCATTTCGACCATCACTTTTGAACAAGAGTTGCCTCTTTTCAAAATATGTCAATATGGTCCTTAATCTATACTTCCAATTGTCCATGAGCAACCAACCTTTGGAAAACCTCAAATTGCTCTCGACAATTGCTTAATCATTTTAGCCATATCCAGTTCTAATCCCTTTTCCCTTCTTAATGCCCTAAGCATTAGGAAAATTTAGAAAGGATAACTATTATAGCTCATGAAATCGATCCTATACCCGAAGCATATGAGACATGATTCATGCTATAATTTTTTTTATTTGCCATGTTCTCACAATTCGAACTATGAAGAGGGATGCCGTAATCATAAACGAATTTTGAGAACGCAACATATATAGAATTTCCTTATGTTGAACCATTCCAACATAACATTCATATATATTCTTGACTAAAGTAGATTAAAATCTCAATCTAAGCTTGTAGAATTGGAATGAAGTATAAAAATCCGCTCCCTTAATTATAGCAAAACAACTTTTTCAAGGCGAATTGAAACTTTTTGTTTTCTATAATTAATATTGCTGACTTGCAACACTTAACACAATAATCATGCTCCCACTAGCATAATGATTATTATCTTACTAGCATAACACTTATGCTCCCACTAGCTTTGACATGTATCCAGAGATCAGCTGGACTTTTAGAAATCAATACTTTATTGACTTTCTTACCAAAGTTCAGATTTCTGATACACAATTGCTTTGATAAGACTTTATCAAAATCATACACCTTTCCTTAGATAGCTCACTTGTGTGTCTAAACAATTATGAAGAGGGATGCCGTAATCATAATGTTTAGACCTTTTGTCATTCTCACAATTGCTATCTACTTAAAATCTACTTAGTGAAAGAGTTTCCCCACCATCATTTTTCATGATCGAAGAGAAACCTTATGACACTTAGATTTTTTTATGGTGTAAGTGTTCCTATCCATGTGGATTTGTCATAACCATAATCACAAGACAAGGTTAGTGGCAAATCCAAACACATATGGACTGAACTTGTTCAATCTTAATTTCTTGCCACCCGGCAACACAAGGGCCTACCATTGCTTCCAGGTTTTATGCAACCATTTGAGAACTCTCAGAACTCATATGCAAAGCCAACTTTAACTGGAATGGGCACAGAAATATGATATGTCAACACGATAGGTTACAAACCTCAAGTCGTGGGCTAGTGATTAACAAATATCTTGATTAGTTCTTGAACCTATCTTAAGATCTTTTAGACTCCCACTGTCCTCTTGACATATAAGTCTCTCTTGCCAAATATTCAAGAGATAGTGCGGCTTCTTTTACAAACACTTCACACAATTGGCCTTAGTTGGTCTTTGTTTTATCCAAAACATCACAACTTACCAATTTCAAATGCACAAAGAGTAAGAAAACATTTTACTCTACATTTGACAAGTGTTTTAAACCTTTCTTAATATTATGTCACTCAAGGCTCAATCTTGGAGTATAACTCTAAGATTTTATTTTGGAACGAAGTATGATTTATCCTTTGATTTAACCATTTCCACAATTCACGATTCCTCTCCTTAGGCACCAAATGCACTAAGGTGTCCTTAGAGGATCAATTGTGATATGGTTCCATAATCACTAAGATAATCATAAAACAAGATACACAAGTACTCTCCCATCTCTTCAGATTGGAGAAAATTTTATCTTTCTGCCTTATTTGATTCTTCTTATTCAACCTTTATGGTGGACCTAACTAGAGCACAACCTAATGTACCCGATCCTTTAGTCCTTCGCTTGACTCACATGCGAATGTGAACAAGGAATTAGTCTTAATTTACCAAAGATGAAAAATCTCATTCATCACACAATACAACTTGCATGATTCCAAGTTTCTATCCAACTGAAACTTGGGTGATGAGAATCTTTCCTTATTGGATAAATTATGACACTACCACAAACAAAAGAATCAAATTCATTTTCCAATATTGCTTATCAATGGAAACATATAAACAACAATTTTTCACAAATGCCTTTGTAAGGATACTTAAAATAAATAAAATCAAAAATTTCCTTTTATTTTAAAAACTTGCGGAAAAACTTATCCTTACAATGCAAATTCATATGAAAACTTTGTTGTTATCTATTCCTAAGCAATATCTCATAACTCTTATGCAATGGCTCAAAATTCTGGTCATCGAACCATGCGATCAGAATCAGCACACCTTTTCTTTAAGCTTCCTTTGATTCTTCAAAACATCAAAATGTAATTACATTACATCATGTATTAAGAATCTCCAAAAGAGACTTAATAGAGTTAGATAACGGACTTTACCTGAAGTAGAGTCAAACTTTTAACTTTACCATCCTTATGAGGTTTCAGGTAAATTCGGCAGCTTCGCAACCAATGCCCCTTTCCTTTGGCAATGGGCACATATGGACTCTTTGGGAATGGTACATGGGACTATCTTAGACTTAGCCTTTCTCTTTACCATTTGGTCAACCGAGTTGACTATGGCCGATCCCTTTCCATTGGGAAGAGAAAGTTTTTCTGGATTTCCAGTGTCACCATTGTCAATGTCCATGAACTTTTGGGAAGTCGATCTTCTAATCAAATTTGCTTTACCAGTGTTCCAAATCATTGCTGATTCAACATCACCAAGCAAATAGATAAGATCATTAAAGGGTCATGTCATGATCTGTCATCAGGGAGTGACTAAAGAACCAAGTCAACAGCCAGCTACCTCGAGACTTCGACACCCGACTCTCCCGGCTTGTCAATATGTGACTTAGTCTCCAAGACCTAAGCACATATAGACTTTGTTTGCCAATAGGGATTGAGTGACTTAGAACTTATCAAGTCTTGAAACTTGTGGGATAGGGAGATTTATTGGAGGAGGTGGAGGAAGTGAAGTATGATTTCCAGTCCCACTAGTGCTCAATAAAGGGATTAGTCTTTCACCATGATTGCCTTTTGGGATATCATCTTCATTAGGAAGCTGGTTCCTAAAGATATGGGAAGACCATAGTTGTCTGAACTAGAAGTCTATAAGGGAGAAATTCAAGTTAGTTGATTTAAAGTCCTTAATATAACACCCAATATGAAATATTAAGGCTAGGATCCAACAACCTATTTATAATTGGAAGAGGGATGCCGTAATCCAAATTATAAAATAGTTGAAGGTAGGTAAATGACGATTTACCAATTTCCACCATGAAAAACGAAATATAATTAAGTTTTAATTGAATTTGAAACTCCTAGATCTTTTGAGATACATTGAACTTTCAATGGCATGTTTGAATCTCGAGTGTGCCCTCTCAAGTTTGTGACTGGGATGCCGAGGATCACAAACAAGGTGTGAATAACCATGCAAATTGACTTGGTACCCTTAACTTTATCACCTAATCGATGTGCCGGTTAACCACACACGCTCCAACGATCTATAATAAAGTCAAGTTACCCTTTGCCACTCTTACTAGTCCTTATTAGTGTGCCGGTTAACCACACACGCTCCACTAACGACTTGGTAAGGTACAAAATGTAATTTCATGGGTTAGCACCTTTTCACATTTTCCTAAGTAACTAAGATTGGGAATTTATAAGTGTTTAGTTACTTAGTATTTATCATTATACTTTTAATGAAGGGAGAATTATAGTCCTTTCCTACCCGTTCGGCTAACGACCCTCCACCAGTCAAGGAAGCGATGGGTGAGAGTGGACACCCATTAAACTGCCATTTTATAGGCAGTAACCTTATATCCCCCTTATAGACCGGCTTCGTGAATGAGGCCTACTAATGGTAAGATTGACTTTATCTTATACATATCTATATAATTAAAATTATAATAATAGTATAAGGGTGTATTTTAAACATTTAAAATACTTGGTGGTTTAATCTATTAATTAAACTATACTCTTAATTTAATTAAACTTAAACCATGTCTTTATGGAATTATTAACTCTTTTAATTAAACACTTTAATTAATTTAATGAAGTCCATAAAGTTTGAATTTTAGCTTTTAAAATTCTAAGGGTTCAATTTGGAATTAAAGTATACATGAAGAGTAACTTTACAAATTCCAAAACTTGAGGGCAAGTTTTGAAACTATTCAAGACTTTTCATTTCATAACTTATGAGTTTAATGTACATTAAAATGAAGACTCTTCATTTTTATGTAACTCCTTATCTTTTAATGACATCTTTTAAAGAAGTGACTCTTTAACATCCATAACTTGAGGACAAGTTATGGAGTCATAATACTATTTAATGAAAAAGACTCTTCACTTTAATGTAACCTATGACACTTTTATGAGTTTTAAGATTCATAAATATGACTTTTCATATAACTTGAAGACAAGTTACAAAAACATATTTTATGAACTAACTCTAGATTAATTTGGATTAAAAACAACTAAAACACAATTTTTTTCATTAATCTAAACTAACTCATAAATCAAGGAAACATAAAAAACTTTTGGTAATCCATAACTTGAGGACAAGTTATGGAGTCCATACAATTTCATTGAGATCAAGAATTATACTAACAAACAATTTGCACATAATTCCTATGATCTAACAAAACTCATAAGCATGAACATTCATAATCAACAAATTTTCAAGAATCACATAAACATATATAAAACTTGAAACTTTGATTATAGCATTGAAATTGGTTTAACATAATCATTACCACATTAAAAACAGGTTTTATAAGACCAAAACAATCAAAGGTAATGATTCTAGACCAATTCCAGCACCAAAACTCGAAGATATGCTGTTGGATGCATTTTGTCTTGGACTCGTCGAGTCCCCTGTTCAGATAGCACAAAACTTCGATTTTTAAGCAGTTTGCATCAAGTATAAGTGAAAACAAGCCTAGTCTCTAATACCACTGTTGGGTTTTGAGCATTCTAACACTGCTATGGTGTACATGCAACCCTAAATATCTTGGATCTATGTTTTCTCTATTATACATGCAAATATCAATTTTCCAAGGTATTGTTCTAACTAACATAATATAAAGTACACATAATATAAATTCTAGTAGAATTACATACCTCTTGTTTGGTGTTTGATTCCATGGAGCTCAAGAGCCTAGTGCCCCAAGTGTGACACCTCAAATGGTTCACACAACATCATATGCACTTGGAATAACTTAGAGAGAAATCATCACTTCATCAAATCGGCTTGCCCTCACTTGTTTCTCTAGTGGCCGATTTTGCACATAATAAGATGCTTATATAGTTGTTACAATTAGGGTAAACCCTAATTGTCATGGCTTTCCATTTCCTTGGATCCATGGGTTCAAATACACCATGGAGCATCCTAATGGGTTTTAGCCCAACTTGATAATCCATGGAGCATTAGCCCACTATATAAGTATGGATGATTTACACAATCAACCCTTATATTTAATTAGTCTTCTTTTGATCACTTAATTAATTCTAGATTAATTCTTGATCAATACTAATTAAATAATCTTATTAATATATTAGAACTTATAATATATTAATAAACCTTAAGTGTTATTTCTCTCATTTTAGTCTATCCAAATGCACGATGCCATGCAACCCAAATGGACCATGCCGGGTCGGGTCAAGTATATACCAATTATAGTTATGGACTTAGGCACTAATCCAACAATTCTTCACAGCAGTTAAATGTGGTTCTCGTGGATTTGCTTGATACCTAGCACAATTACATACAGAAAACATGATATCAGGTCTACTTGCAGTAAGATAAAGCAATGAACCTATCATGCTCCTGTAGAAGGTAAGATCAACCGCAGGCATTTCTAACGAAGGTGATAGCCTTGTGCCAACTGCCATTGGAACTCTTAGCTTCGTGCTATTTGTCATTCCAAATTTTTCGAGCAAATTCCTGGTATACTTTTCCTGATTGATGAAAATGCCTTCTCTGCTTTGATGAATGTTTAAACCAAGAAAATTATTGATTTTACCCATCATGCTCATTTCAAATTGGCTTTTCATCAAATTCTCAAATTCACTAGACAAAGCAGGGTCAGTAGAGCCAAAAATAATATCGTCGACATAAATTTAAACAAGCATTAGATGATTCCCAACTTTCTTTCAAAATAATGTGGGGTCAACTGATCCTTGTTTAAATTTTGACTGTTTTAAGAAACTGGTAAGAGTTGCATACCATGCTCTTGGTGCTTGTTTTAACCCATAAACTGGTTTATCTAAAATGTACACGTGATCAAGATGCATTTCATTTATGAAACCTGGAGGTTGTTCAACGTAAACAGTTTCTTCAAGTTCACCATTGAGAAAAGCACATTTCACATGCATTTGATAGACATCGAAATCCTTATGAGCTACATAAGCTAGAAATATTCGAACAGCCTCGAGTCTTGCAACAGGGGCAAAAGTTTCTTCATAATCAATCCCTTCTTGTTGCGAATATCCTTTTACAACTAGTCGTGCTTTATTTAGTACAATATTTCCATCTTTGTCGGTTTTGTTTTTGAAAATCCGTTTTAACCCGACAATCAAAACATTTTCAGGTTTTGGAATTAATCTCCATACCTTGTTTCTATCGAATTCAGCCAGTTTAGATTGCATTGCAACAACCCAATCAGAGTGTTCCATTGCAACCTTAACTGTTTTTGGTTCAATTTTCGAGATAAAAACATTAAACATGCAAAATTCTTGATGAGTGTTTAATACCTCATTCTTCACACGAATTTGAGCTCTTGTTAATACTCCATCTTGAGGATTCCCACTGACTTGATCTTTCGGATGAGTCCTTGTCCATTTCTCTAATGGTGGATATGCCGGATCAAATTCCAAAGTTGCATCTTCGTACATCTCTTCATTTTCAGATCCTGCAACAGAAAGATTATCATTTAGATCATGAAAATCATCATTTTGATTAAAATTTATTGTATCATTTTCCTCATTTTCCTCCTCAACACGATTATCATTTAGATGCTCCCCCTCAATAACTTCATCCATTCTCCCATTCTCCCCCTCGAAAGAATGCTCCCCCTTAACTAGATGCTCCCCCTCAAAGATCCAAGTGCTCTCCCTCCACTGGATTATTATGCATACTTTTGTCAACTCCGGGAGAATTCGTTGTTGAATTATCATCTACATTATTTTGTTGGATTTCCAAGTCATCATTATGCTTCGAAGATTCAGAGTGATGATTATCATTCGCATGAACTTCAACATCCAAAGCCCTGTAAGGAATACCAAAAATTAAATCATAATCAAAGTCAGATGAATTGAATTCTTCTGTTTCATCAGATGATTCATTAATAATTGGTTTTTGTTCAAATTGCTTTTCAACTTGTTTGACATAAAAATCATCAAAAGTAAGATTGAATGTCTCTTCGACTTTTCGTGTATGCTTATTTAACACTCTGTATGCAACCGAATTGTATGAGATCCCAAAAATATGCCTTCGTCAGCCTTAGCTTGAAATTTTGAAAGGTTATCTTTAAGATTCATTATAAAGCACCTGCAACCAAAAACATGAAAGAGTTTGACATTAGGTTTTCGGTTATTTAGGATTTCATACGAAGTGATATTAAATCGACGATGAATGAAAGATCGATTTTGAGTGAAACATGCTGTCGAAACTGCTTCAGCCCATAGATACTGAGGAAGATTCGCATATGTCAACATAGTTCTCGCTGCTTCACAAAGTGACCTATTTCTTCTTTCAACCACACCATTTTGCTGAGGTGTATAGGGCGAAGAGAAGTTATGCGAAATTCCTTTTTCTGTTAAGTACGAATCCAACACTTTCTTCTTAAACTCAGATCCATTATCACTTTTGATCTTTCGAACATTTTTCTTCAGACTCATCTTAATTTTCTTGATAAAATCAATCATTGTTTGAGCGACTTCAGATTTTAACCTGAGAAAATACACCCAAGTGAATCGTGAAAAATCATCAACAATAACCAAAATGTACCATTTCTTGTTAAGAGTTTCAACAGTTGATGGTCCACAAAGGTCAATGTGAAGAAGTTCCAACGGTTCTACAATTTTCGAATCTATCACAATTGGATGTCCTTTATTGTGCTGTTTCCCTTGTTCACAAGCTGCACACAAGGTATCATTGTCAAACTTTAGTACAGGTAAACCTCGAACAAGATCATCAACAACCAATTTATTCAAATTTCGAAAGTTTAAATGTGATAAACGTCGATGCCATAGCCAGCTGATGTCAGAGGAAACTTTCGAAAGTAAGCACACTGAGGGTTTGCCGATGATTGGTTTGATATCAAGAGTAAACATGTCACCATGTCGTTTGGATTTGAGCAAAATTTCGTTAGTTTCCACATTCGAAATGATGCTGCCTTCTTCGTTAAACACCACTACATTGCCAGTACCCACAACAAGTTGTGAAACACTTATCAAGTTATGTTGAAGACCTTCGACATAGGCTACGCGATTAACAATAAACTTTCCATTCGTGACTTTGCCATAACCTTTCACCTGGCACTTGTGATTATTACCAAACTTCACAACTCCTGCATTTTCTAAGCTTTGAAAATCTCCCAGATTTTCCTTTCGTCCTGTCATGTGACGTAAGCAACCACTATCGATATACAATTTCTCATCATATTGCTTGTCACATAGTACATGCGATCAATGAAAGAATTTAGGTACCCAAGGCTGTTTGGGTCCTTGGAAATTAGTTTTGAAAACAGAATGAAATGCAAAACTTTTAACCCAATCACAAACTTTAGTTTTGAGACTATCAATTAAGTCCACATCACTAGGTAAAGGAACATAAACATAAGTTTTTGTTAGTTTAGGATTGTCACTGACACAAGCCTTCGTCTTTTTAGTTTGTGTTGGTACATGCTTTTCTTTCGAAACCGGTTGCCAAGTTTTCACTGAAACATTTGAGTCTTTTGAAGATGAGCTTTCAGTTGACGAAGTATTCACATATTTCTCATAGGCTTCGTGAATTTGTTGTTGAGAATATTTCCTTGATTGATACATTCGTCATTTTCCTTCAAGCCAATGATCGATGTTTTTGTCACAAGACAACCCTTATGTATATGAAACTTTTAAGGTTTGTTTTCCTGTATGATTTGGAAAATTAGGTTTTTGTGGGACGAAATCAACATTTGATTTAGGTCGAAATGCCATAGCGTATCGACTTCCATCATTGTTTCCAACACTTATATTTTGAGAAAACCAATTTTGAGATTTTTGTTTTTGAGAAAACCTTGTTTGGTGATTAGAAGAAAATCGTTGTGGTGATGGTTGATTTTGAACACTTTTTGAGGTATTTTTGTTATCTTTAGAAAATGATGAGTTTGAACCTTTCGAGGAATTTGTTTTTGGATGAAATTCAGATTTAGTTTTATTTGTTTGAGCGGGATTTTTATTTTGATCTGAATGAATTGCTGAATGTGAAGACTTGTTCTCAACAGATTTAGTCTTTGTGTTTTCAGTTGTTTTTAATGTCAAACCATTTTGTTGCTTTCGTAACTCTACGGTTTGCCAAAAAATCTTCTTTCAAGCTTGTCTTTTTGAAATTGAATTTTATTTTGAAAACTTGTCAATTTGTTCTTTAAATTCTTTGGAATTTAATTTGACAACAATTTCATTTTCCACAATAACCTCTTTTATAACTTCTTTCACAATTTTCGATTTTTCAATCCATTTGCGTTGTGGTTTTTGTCTTTGAAAAACATACGAATTCTGTGTTAGATTATTTTCGACAGTGCTTTGATTTGAAAAGAATCCTTCGTCTGTTGTTTTCTTGTTGTCATCTTCGACCATTTTGTTAAATTCTGGTTTAATGTTCTCAACATTTCCAATAGTAACAAACACTTGATTTGGGAAAACAACATCATCAGTACACTTGAAATTCGGATACACCACTTGATTTGTTTCCAAATAGTGGGCTCCTTTTTCTGGAACAACACTTTGTCGAAATTTTCAGTGTCCCCAAACACTTGATCAACAACCACACGTGGAATTTCACTGTCTTTCGAATCTTTGTTTGATGAGACCTTTTTATGCGAATCATCTTCATCATTTTCATCATCACTACTATCCGTTTGACTATCTCGGATATCCACAAAGTCGGGATTACAAACTTTCGAAGTTGAAGGTTTGTCAGTGTCAATCTTAACCATCAAATCCTTAAGTTTTTCTTTTCCTTTAGATTTTGATGCAACATTAATGATAGAAAACTGAGAACAATCAACATCCTCAATATCACTAATTTCGCTAATATTGTCAGAGTTATCTTCAATATCGGCAAAATTAGATTGAGAATCAGATGTTGAATTCTCAGTCTTTTTCGAAATTTTGATTTGTTCTGATTTTATCAAAGTATCATTCACAATGTTAACTAATTCATTTGAATCAAGACATTCATCAATTTTGACAATTCCATAAGTATATCTATCATCAGGAATTTTGTCAAACTCAGCAATATTTTTCTCACAATCATACACAATATTATCAACCTTCGCTCTCTCATACGCTAGAAAAGGTAATAATTTCCTATGTTGTTCCTTGCTAATTTCACACGAATGATGCAATGCAGTTAACTTGCCATATAAACGTTTAGCAGAATTGCAGTAGATATTTCATTGAGCTAATAAGAGTTTTACTTCACTAGACAACGAATCTCGATCACACATAATGTTTGTTATTTGCAATTCTAAACGTTCTATCTTGATAACTTTCGAATCTAACTTCTTCTGAGTCTCTAACAACTGATTGCTTAATTTCTTAGCTTCATTGCTAGCAGAAAAAACCAAATTATCAAAATAAGCAACAGTATCATCAAAAGCAACAATTTCAGAATCATATGCACTCAAAGGAATATTGAAAGATTGAAGAATATTACGTACCTTTGTTGTCATTGGAGACTTATCAGCAAAATTCGACCCAAAGCATCGGTCCTTGACCTCTTTGTCTGAACCTTCCTCCAGCTTCGCATACATGGCCCCATGCGTAGGATTACGCATTTCCTCAGCATCGGAGCCTGAAGACCAAATTTGATATGTGCCATCATTCTCCTGTTCACCTTGAGCCACCAAAGACAAATTTTTCGCCTTCATACGCACCTCTTCCAACCTCTCCACATAATATGACTCATCCTTCACTCTATTCTTTTTCTCATCCTTCTTTCGAAGCATGCAATCATTTGCTAGATGATTGGCTCCATTGCAATAATGACAATCCATACCAGAATCTCCTTTCAGTTTCTTCTCCTTCTTCTCCTCAGCAACCTTTCCATCATTCTTCTCATACTTCTTCTTCTCCTCTCCAGCAGCTTTATTCACGAAAATACCTTTTCCATCATTCTTCGTCTTCGAAACAAACGGTTTCTTAAAAAACTTTTTGACTCTATTGTTTGAATAAAAAGCTACTGCCTCATCATCCGAATTCATGATAAACCCCTCTTCGTCATCAGAATCACCTTTTTCCACTGCTTCCTTTTCAGTTACTTTAGAGACAAGTGCTAATGGACCTCCAAGACTAAGCTTCGACTCTTCAGCAATTTCATTTACTTCACTTTCGTGAGTTTTCAATTGATTGTACAAATCATTTATAGAAGAAGTATCGAAACTTTGCTGATTTTTCACCATCATACTAGCATTCCTCCATTCTTTACGAAGTCCCATAACAAAGATGAGATTGAATTCCATAGCAGTTCTCGTGATTCCATAATGATTGCATTTGTAGATCAACTCATTCAGCCTATCATAATAACATTCAATCGTTTCACCATCTTTTTGCTTGAACTCCTTCAATTCAATCAAACATTGCTTAACTGAATTTATTTTTGTCTTTTCACTTCCCCGAAACTTGTCTTTGAGATTATTCCAGATATCTTTTGCAGTTGTACAACTCCTGACATAGTTATAGACAACTGGAGGCAATGCACCGCGTAACTCTCTTATGCATCTTTTCTCAAGTTTCTTCAATCGATCAGTTTGATTATCAACACTTGAAGTTCCAAACGATGATCCAATTGGTTGCACAATTGTCGGAGGATTAATATTCCCAGAGATACATGACCAAAGCTCTTCATCGATTCCATTCAAGTAATCTTGCATCCGATCCGCCCATTGATCATAGTATTCAGGAATAAGCATAGGAATCTTAGTCGAAGATCCTAGAAAATGAGAGAATGAAGTCATTGAGTTGAGATTGAAGTTCGCCATTGATGTACGGAAGAAGATTTTTGAGAATTTTTGAGAAATCAAAGAGAATTTGAAAGCAAATTGTTGAATTGAATAGAAATATCAAGTAGAATACTCTATTCAACAAATCAGTTGCAGAATCGAATCACAACTGAAGATCTAGAACGCTTTTCACGTCAAAAGATGCGGAACTTTTTGAACAAGAAATTTGATTCAAAAACCTTTTGAATCAGAGTGAAAATCAGATCGTAGATGATGATTCCTGCTCTGATACCAATTGATGAAATGTGGAATCAAGTATGAATCAAATCAGAGTTAAACAAATGGAGATTGAACACACGATGTAAATATGATCTGGTTTCAGCTCTATTATGCTTTCAACTGTTACAGAGAGAAAATAGACAAGTTGTACAAAGACTCTTATCTAACTCTAAGTAATGTCCCTATTTATAGGAAACGAGAAAGCACACAAAAAATTACAAGGACTAAACAGTACACTTCGTTACATAAAAATGCCTTGTAAAATAAACTTAGGTCTTCGACATATTACAACTGGTCTTCGACCCTTACAGTTCTCATTAGGTATGTAGAACAAATATCCGAAGGACTTCTGTGGGTAGCCAATGAAAATACACCTCTCACTTCGAGGTTCAAGCTTGTCGTGAGTCTCTTATCTAACGCAAGCTTCACAACCCCAAACCTTGATATGTGCTAATGAGGGAACCTTCCCTGTCCACATTTCGTGAGGTGTTTTGGCAACTTTCTTTGTTTGGATAATATTAAGAATGTGGGAGAAAGTCTCTAAGGCATACCCCCAGAATGAGATTGGAAGTGAAGCTCGACTAATCATGGAACAAACCATGTCCATCAAGGTCCGATTACGCCTCGCAGCCACACCATCAAGCTGTGGTGACCTAGGAGTAGTCAATTGTGAAACTATTCCACATTCTTTGAGGTAGTCGTGGACATTAATATTTAGATACTCATCGCCTCTATCGGATCTAAGCATCTTTATCTTCCTGCCCAATTGATTCTCGACTTCTTGCTTAAACTATTTGAACTTTTCAAAGGTTTCTGACTTATGCTTGAGTAAGTAGATATAGCCATACTTGCTATAATCATCAGTAATAGTCACATAGAATCTATTTGCATCCCTTGTGGTGGATCTAAAGGGCCCACATACATCTATGTGTATGAGATCCAACAATCCTTCACCTCTTTCACAAGAACTAGTTACATGTGATTTTGGCATCTTTCCCAATAAACAAGACGTGCATGTGTCATCCGACCTTAAGTCAAATGATTCCAACACTCCTTCCTTTTGGAGTTGGGCCATGCATTTATTGTTAACATGTCCAAGATGACAATGCCACAAGCACGCTTTGTCGATACCATTAGACGAATCAATATGAAAACACTATTTCCTAAATTATCTACAATCATCATAGTTTCATACACACCATCACAAGGTAAAGCTTCAAAATAAAACACACCATTTTTATAAGCAGAAATAGAACCATTCTTATCATTAAAAGAATATCTAAAACCTTGTGTAAATAAAGCATGAAATGAAATGATGTTTTGTGTCATCTCTGACGAGTAGTAACAATTTATTAAATGTAACCCTAACCCACTACTAAGCACTAAGCTATAAAATCCAATCTTGGTAACAGGTGAAGATAACCTATTGTCCATGATCAAGTTCATCCTTCCATGCTCCACATCCTCACTTCTTCTTTGCCCCTGCAAATCAGAACAAATGTGTAAGTCATATCCGATATCAAGGACCCAAGAATGAGAATATGATGAGTTATTAGATAAGATAGTGTAAATACCTGTCGACGTTGGCTTCACCTTACCATCCTTGATATCCTGCAAGTATTTCAGGAAGCTTCGTTTCCAATGCCCATTGTGATTGCAATAGAAGCAAGTGACATCTTTGGGGTCAGAGACAGGGGGAGAATCAGAACTGGATTTTCCTTTGGGTGCTGTACTTGACAACCCAACTTAGGACTTTCCCTTCCAGTTATTTTTGGGAGGACCTTTCCTCTTCTTCCCTTTCCCTTTCCCTATGGCCAGAACAGGTGCACTTGGAGGAGATGAGGCAATACTGTTTCCCTTCATTCCTGCTTCAGCTGTTCGAAGGAGGTTGTGCAATTGTTAAAAATTAGTTTCATTGTTGTTATTCAAATGATAGGTCAATATGAACTTATCATAATAACTTGGTAGAGATTTCAACACTATGTCGATTGCCAGCTCTTCGTCAAAATTCACATTGAGCTTGATTAGCCTATCCATGTATCGTTGCATTCTCAAAACATGGTTGCTCACCGACTCTCCATCCTTCATCTTGCTAGCAATGAGGGACTTTACCACCTCGTACTTTTCTTGACAAGCTCGCTTATGGTATTTCTCCATAAGGTCCTTGTTCATCTCGTACGACCAGTAATCCTCATAGTGCCTTTGCAATTCTAGAGTCATTCTCGCCACCATGATGCATGCAACTTTTGTGGCATCATTATAGTTTTTTCTGTAGGCGACCATTTCTTCAGGAGTGGCCTTCGTTTCTTCGATCTCATCCAAAGGGTTTTCAAGGACGTATTCCTTGTCTACGAAGCGAAGATCTGTTTTGATGTTGTGCATCCAATCGTTGTAGTTGGTGCCATCTAATTGCACCTTCGAGCAAATGTTCAATAGAGAGAAGTTTTTGCGGTTGTTGTTGGAGGAGGAACAAGAAGCATTAGTTGGATTAGACATCTGAAAGAGTAGAAAGGATAAATTTAGTTAGATAAGAATAGAATAATCCTCAATATAACATCCAAAATGAAATATCAAGGCTAGGATCCAACTAAATAATTTACAACTTAGAAAATGGATGCCGTAATCTAATTGTAAATTACATAAAGGTAGGTAAATGACGATTTACCAATTTCACCATCGAAAAATGAAATTTTAATGAATTTGGTTTTTAAATGAAATTCCTAGATCTTTTTGAGAATCATTGAACATTTCAATGGCATGTTTAATCTCGATTATGCTCTTCCATTTGTGATTGGGATACCGAGGATCACAAACAAGATGTGAATAACCATGCAAATTAACTTGGTACTCTCAATTGTCATTTGTCATCTCATTTCATTGTGACAGTTAGCCACATGCGCTCCATTAATCAATGATATTTTTGAGACACCTATTTCCACTCTTTATTTGTTGCTATTAGTGTGCCGGTTAACCACACGCGCTCCATTAACGACTCATAAAGTGCAATGTGTAATTTCATGGGTTAGCATACAAGTTCATATTTTTCCTAAAGTAACTAAGATTGGGAATTTGATAAAAATATGTTTAGTTACTTTATTATTCATTATACTTATTATTGAGGATTAGGTTGTCCTATTAAACCCGTTCGGATAACGACCCTCCACCAATCAAGGGAGCGGTGGGTAAGAGTGGATACCCAATGGTGGTTATTTTATAGGCCGCTTCCTTAAACTTCCCTTATAGATTGACTTCATGAATGAGGCGTACTAGCGGTTCGACTGACTTGTCTTATATATATATATATATATATATATATATATATATATATATATATATATATATATATATATATATATAGAGAGAGAGAGAGAGAGAGAGAGAGAGTAATATTTGACTTTTAATGTTACATATAATATAAATGTATATTTTTTAAACTTTTTGAAAAATACTAAGGTTATATTTTAAAATTTCAAAATTAATATCCAATTAATTAAATTAAAAAATAAACCAATCATGAATTCAAGATAAGGATATCAAACTACTTTAAAAAATATTCAGTTTTATACAATTAAAACATTATTAAAGGTAATTATCCTAATCAATTCATGAGATATCTTTAAAACCAAATTTTATGGATTTGACTGTCCAACACGTCGTGGTAAACAATCACCACGCTGTGTTTGGATGATTTCACAGACCAACACGCTGTGTTAGAAGAACACCACGCCGTGTTTCCGGAACATAATGACGATTCTGTTTGCTTCTTCTTGTTCAAGTTCAACCATTATATCAATTCAATAGAAAACTAAACCTACGCTCTGATACCACTGATAGGAATTATGCAAAACATAATAATCCTATATGTGCATGCAACCCTAATAATTGATCTATGTTTTCTCTAATTGAACATACTGTTGGATTAGTCTCTAAGCCCGTAACTATATTTGGTATGTGCTTGATCCGGTTGTGCATGGTCCTTTTGGGTTGCCTTCACCAAAGCAACTTGACATGATGATTTGTTAAGAAAGAGGATAATATGGTTTATTAATATATTATAAGAATAATATATTAAAAGAGAAATCATATAAGTTTAATTAATATTAGTCAAGAATTAATTAAGAATTAATTTTGTGGCTAAAAGAGATTAATTAAATAAAGGGGACTGGAACTGTCAATTGTGTGATAGTTGAATTTAGACTGTGAAACCCTAAGGAATAAGGGGGGACGAAAATTAGGAGGCCTGGGCCATCTTATTTTTGTCCAATGAGCCTTATTCTGGAAGGTTCTGTGGACTGTTTAAGGTCTAAGCTATCCATTAGGGTTTTGACTGAAACCTTAGAAGCTCAAGTATATAAGCACCCCTAGGGCTAGCAAAATCGGCCACTTGATCCCTTGCAAGCTTGGAGCTGATTTTTGCATCTCATCCTCTCTCCTATACATCATTCTCTTGCTTGTGGTGTTTGTGAGCCATTAGAGGTGTTACACTTGTGACACTAAGCTTCTCGAAGATCAAAGGATTCTTGCAACTATTGAAAGGTATCATCTAAACCTGTTTTTGTTATAGATTTCGATTTCAATGTATGCTAGATTAGGGTTTCAAGTCTTGGATGAATTGCATGTACAATAGAGAAGCCTAGATCCAAACTTTAGGGTTTTGTATGAGCACATAGGATTGTTCTTTTGTCTAAAACCCATCAGTGGTATTAGAGCCTTGATTGGCTTCTATTGTATTTGATGCTTTGTGTTTTCATTCTTGCTTGAAAATCAAATTTTGGCCCCCCTGACTGATAGACTCGGCGAGTCCCAAAGTGGGCTCGACGATTAGGATGAACTCGACGAGTCCATAAGGGGACTCGACGAGTCGGGCTATCAGACAGAGGGATTTTCGGGATTTTATGCCTATTTTGCTGTGGGATAATTACCAAATCGTTTATAACTGATAAAATATGAATTTTATTAATATTGAATGATTATCCTTGCCAAAGTAAAAGATATTTTCAAATTAATTGAATAATTATTTCCTTATATGATAAATGTTAATTATTTGAATTATTTGATCATTATCTTGCATAAAATTGGATTAGGTCAAAATTAGATAATCACCATAATTAATTGTTTAATTATTTATTTGAATTTTGATCTAGTTAGCTTTCAAATGTTTCAAAACTTGCCCTCAAGTTTTGGATTTTATGTTTTGAATTAAAAGTTTAATTTTGAAATTATTAAATTCCAAACCCTAGAATTTTACAAGTTTAAAATTCACCCTATACTATTATAATATTATAAGAATAATTATTATATATGTATAACCTAAATGCTAGTCTTACCGTTAGTAGGCCTCATTCACGAAGCCGATCTATAAGGGGGGTATAAGGTTATGGCCTATAAAATGGCCGTTTAATGGGTGTCCACTCTCACCACCGCTTCCTTGATTGGTGGAGGGTCGTTAGCCGAACGGGTCGGATAGGGCAAACCTTTCCTCATTAAAAGTATAATGAATTTACAAAGTAACTAAATGTTTTTACAAAATTCCCAATCTTAGTTACTTCAGGCAAAAGTGAATTTGATGCAATTCCATGAAATTACACTTTGTACCCTTGCTAAGACGTTAGTGGAGCGTGTGTGGTTAACCGGCACACTAATTGGCTCTAAGCAAAGGTGGCAAAGGGTGACTCGTTGTTTTTCATAGATCGATGGAGCGTGTGTGGCTAACCGGCACATCGATTAGGTGACTGTAACATTGGAGGAACCATGTACATTTGCATGGTTTTTCACACCCGGTTTGTGATCATCGGCATCACAGTCACAAAATTGTGGGGCATATCGAGATTTAAACATGCCATTGAAAAGTTCAATGAATCTCAAAAGATCTAGGAGTTTTCAATACATTTAAAACTTAATTCTCTTTTGTTTTTTCATGGTGGAAATTAGTGAATCGTCATTCACTTACCTTCAAATTATTTGCAATTTAAATTACGACATCCCTCTTTTAAGTTGTAAATAATGTTGTTGGATCCTAGCCTCATTTGGGTGTTTAATTGGGGATTCTTATCTAATCAAACTTTGTCTCTTTTACTTTTCAGATGTCGAACTTGAACAACAACGCTTCCGGATCCAACGCCTCAGGCTCATTCTCACTCATGAATTTGTGTGGGAGGGTGATCTTTGACGGAAACAATTTAAACGATTGGATCCGTAAGATAAGGATGGTCACCCATAAAGAGGACAAGGAATATGTCATCGACAAGGAGCTGAAAGAGGTGGATATGAATACTGCTACTCCCGAGGAGATCACTGCCTTCGAGGCCCATGAGCGTGATGCCACGAAAGTCCATTGCATCATGCTGGCGACCATGACTGCTGAACTCCAAAAGTCCTACGAGGACTTCTATCCCTACGAAATGCATCAGGACTTGGTTGAAAGGTATCACCAAAGTGCGAGGCAGGAGAGGTATGAGATCATCACTTCGATGATCACGACCAAGATGAGAGACGGAGAGTCTGTCACTGCTCATCTGCAGAAGATGCAAAGGTATGTTGACCTCCTGCTGAAGTTAAATGTTAACTTCGATGAAGAGCTGGCGATTGACATCATCCTTCATTCACTGCCACCTTGCTTCAACCAGTTTCGCATGACCTACCACATGAACAAAGAGGAGGTCACGTTGAGCAAGCTGCAAGGTCTATTGAGGATTGCCGAGAGTAACCTCAAGGATAAGTCCGTTGCACAAACTCCTACTCCTACTACTGCCCTTGTTTTGTCTATTGGGCAAGGAAAGGGTAAGAAGAGGAAGGCTCCCTCAAAGAGCCACCATAAGGGAAAGTCCCATGATGGCACCTCTTCTAGTGGAACCAAGGGTGGTTCTGCTAAACCTAACTCCAAACCCAAGGATGCAGAATGTCATCACTGCCACGAAATAGGGCATTGGAAACGAAGTTGCCCGAAATATCTGCAAGACATTAAGGATGAGAAGATCAAGCCATCCTACGCAGGTATTTACACTATTCAATCTAATGATTCATCACATGCTATTTCTTAGGTACTTGATACAGGATGTGGTTTTCACATTTGTTCTGATTTGCAGGCCTTAAGAAGAAGTATGAATGTGGAGCATGGGAAGATAAACTTGATCATGGGGAACAAAAGATTGTCGCCTGTCACCAAGATTTGACTCTTTAGTGCTTAGTAATGGATTAGGACAAGATTTGAATAATTGTTGCTATTCGCCAGATATGGCAAGAAACATCATTTCTTTTCATGGTTTGTATAGACAAGGATTTAGATATTCATTTGATAATGAAAAAGGTTCTATTAATGCTTATCTTAATGGTGTTTTCTATTTTGAAGCATTGCCTTGTAATGGAATATATGAATCTGTGATGGTTGTAGATAATTTAGGAAATGATGTGTTGTGTATTGATTCTTCCAATAGTTTGGATAAAGCATGCTTGTGGCATTGTCGTCTTGGACATGTCAACAAGAAGCACATAGCCCAACTCCAAAAGGATGGAGTATTGGAGTCATTCGACCTTAGGGACGATGACGTGTGCGAGTCTTGTTTACTTGGAAAGATGACCAAGTCACCCTTCACTGGTTCTTGTGAAAGGGGTGAGGGTTTATTGGATCTCATACATATGGATGTATGTGGACCCTTTAGATCCACCACAAGGGATGCAAGCCGCTTGTACGTGACTTTTACCGATGATTATAGCAGATATGGCTATATGTACTTAATCAGGCATAAGTCAGAAACCTTTGAAATGTTCAAAGAATTCAAACAAGAAGTGGAGAATCAGTTGGGCAGGAAAATCAAGATGCTTCGATCCGATCGAGGAGGAGAGTACCTAAGTCTTGAATTCCACGACTACCTCAAGGAATGCGGAATCGTTTCGCAATTGACACCTCACAGGACACCGCAGTTGAATGGTGTGGCTGAGAGGCGTAATCGAACCTTGCTAGAGATGGTTCGTTCCATGATGAGTCGTGCTTCGCTACCTATCTCATTCTGGGGGTATGCCTTAGAGATTGCCGCCCATATCTTTAACATAGTCCCTACGAAGAAGGTTGCCACAACACCTCACGAGATGTGGACATGGAAAGCTCCCTTGTTGGCACACATCAAGGTTTGGGGTTGCGAGGCTTTTGTAAGACGAGAGACTCACGACAAGCTCGAACCTCGTAGTGAGCGATGTATTTTTATCGACTACCCGCAAAAGTCCTTTGGATATCTCTTCTACAGACCGAGTGACAATGTTGTCTTCGTTGCGAGGAGAGGGGTTTTCCAAGAGCGAGAACTTATAATCCAAGGAGACAGTGGGAGGCAAATAGATCTTGAAGAGCTTTAAGAATCGAACGATGAAGGAACCTCTAACACCGGCGCTCAACCCGAGGAGGAAACTCCGGTTGAACCAATTGACGAGTCCTTACCTCTCAGATGTTCCAGTAGAGTTAGTGTTTCGCCTGTGTTGTATGGTTTTCATATAACAAGTGAGGGTGATATGTTTATTAGTGATAGTGCACTAATAAATTTGGACGAACCTAACAGCTACAAGGAAGCCATGGCAGGCCCGGAGTCTTCGAAATGGAAAGAGGCTATGGATAGCGAGATTCAGTCCATGTATGACAACCAAGTTTGGAATTTGGTTCACAATGTACCAGGTCGTAAGACGGTCGGGTGCAAGTGGATCTTCAAGAAGAAGACCGACATGGATGGGAAGGTACACACTTATAAAGTGCGATTGATTGCGAAGGGCTTTACTCAAATTCCAGGAGTTGACTATGATGAGACCTTCTCACCAGTTGCGAAGATAAAGTCTATTGGGGTGATGCTAGCCATTGTTGCATTTCATGACTATGAAATATGGCAGATGGACGTCAAAATCGCTTTCCTTAATGGGAAGTTGGCTGAGGATGTTTACATGAGTCAGCCAGAGGGTTTTGTCGATGTAAAGCACCCCAATAGAGTGTGTAAGCTTGAGAAGTCCATTTATGGATTAAAACAAGCATCTCGCCGATGTAATCTTTGTTTCGATGAGAAAGTCAAAGAGTTTGGTTTTATGCGAAGCGAGGATGAATCATGTGTATATGTCAAAGCCAGTGGGAGTATAGTTAGCTTCCTCGTATTGTATGTCGATGACATACTACTCATAGGAAACGACATCCCGACGCTGCAGGAAGTCAAGTCCTGGCTTGGGAAGTGCTTTGCTATGAAGGACCTCAGAGAAGCTGCCTATATTTTGGGAATAAGGATAGTGAGAAACAGAAGTAAAAGACTAATAGGACTTAGTCAGAATACTTACTTGGATAAAGTACTAAAACGTTTTAGTATGGATAATTCTAAGAAAGGGGAGTTACCAATCCAAAGTAATGCCAAGTTGAGTAAGACTCAAAGTCCGAGTACCGAAGTCGAGATAGCAGAGATGAGCCGAGTACCTTACGCTTCCGCAGTTGGCTCGATCATGTTTGCTATGACTTGTACTCGCCCTGATGTGGCCTTCACTTTGAGCATGGTCAGCAGATATCAAGGGAATCCTGGCAAAGCACATTGGACCGCAGTCAAGAATATTCTTAAGTACCTTCGGAGGACCAAGGAATGGTTTCTAGTCCTCGGTGGGAGTGATGACTTAAGGGTGCGAGGGTATAATGACGCCAGTTGTCAAACCGACCGAGACAACTACCGTTCGCAGTCGGGCTGGGTCTTTACCCTGAATGGAGGAGCAGTGACTTGGAAAGTTCCAAGCAGGAGACCGTAGCTGATTCAACGTGCGAATCAGAGTACATAGCGGCGAGCGAAGCGTCAAACGTGAATGGTTGAAGAACTTCATTGGAGACCTTGGAGTTGTGCCAGTCATAAAGGAGCCTATGGAGATATTCTGCGATAATGAAGGAGAGGTTGCCTTGACCAAGGAACCGAGGGATCATGGGAAATCTCGACATATCGATAGGAAATATCATTTTATTCGACATCGGGTGGAAGAGGGACTCCTCGTAGTGAAGAGGGTATCGTCAGAGGATAACCCAGCAGATCCCCTTATGAAGGGACTGAGTAGGGCTAAGCACCTGCAGCCAGTGTTGTAAAAATCCCGATTAGGTCCCGATTAATCTCCGATTAATCCCTAGGCGCTACTCGACCGATTAGAGAGAGCCTAGCGATTAATCCAAGCATACATAATGACTGAAACAGTATAACACGATGAAATTTTAACACTTTGAAGAATTTATATCTCAATAAAAACTATTTGAGGTGTGATTAGTGTTGTATTTATCATATTAACCTATTTTGTTATGATATTAGTGGCATTTACGAACTTTTATATGATATTAGTCATATTTAATTTTTTAAAATCTAACAAATTAGCAATTAATGGTCCCCGATTTATCCCCCGATTAATCTCCGCCTAGCCGATTAATCCCTTAACCCCAGTCCACCGACTAGCTAACGTCGAGCGATTTTTACAACCTTGCCTGCAGCACACTAGGAGCATTGGGCTGAAGGACGATATTAGTTTAGATTAGATAGTTTCGAAACGTGTAATAGATAAATGTAATTGACATTTGATGATTAAATAAAGGAGTATTATTTATAAGTAAAGTTACTGTCTTATGTTGATTGTTTACCTATTGTTTCACTTTGCATGTTTTGACTTCCTGAATAATAAGATTATTCGAAAGTTCCACATTCGCTCATACTTTGGGAGTAGGTATGAAAGAAGATTGTCATGAATTGGTTTGTAGATTGTCTAAAGTGTACTAGACATAGCAAAAGTTTGCTGCAACGTTCATGAGTGCTTATGAATAAGATTTGAGCATTGGGTTAGACCCGCGCTTGCTGGCATCACTTCATGGAATTTATCTCGAGTGATCGCAAGACGATAATATCATATGGTATTAAAACCTAGATATATGGTTTATTATTTACAAGTTGGTTGTGCATTGATAATGCGTAAACGCATCAGTAACTTGATGTTATAAAACGCATTGTTGTGCATGATTTGATGAGTGAATGGTAAATGCATATAAGTCGAAGTTTATCTGTTCCTTTTATCCTAAGAGGGTAAAAACGATATCAGGGCCCCTCGATGATTTGGTTTGACTTATGTGCCAGGCCCGGTCAGGACTGAATTGATGTGTTCAATTAAGTTCTATGTCAGACGAATCATAGATCGAGAAACAAACTGCTGGACAATAAGTACGACTATGTTCCATGTGATTGTCCGCATGATATCTAGAATGGAGGACTATACGATCCCTTATCTAAAGGACAAGTTACTGATAAGATTAGAGTTCGACAGCGTCTTTGAGAGCTACGATTGCTAATCGGATTATACTTGCACTATAGTTACTAGACTTATCCAAGTGGGAGACTGTTGGATTAGTGTCTAAGCCCGTAACTATATTTGGTATGTACTTGATCCGGTTGTGCATGGTCCTTTTGGGTTGCCTTCACCAAAGCAACTTGACAGGATGATTTGTTAAGAAATAGGATAATATGGTTTATTAATATATTATAAGAATAATATATTACAAGAGAAATCATATTAGTTTAATTAATATTAGTCAAGAATTAATTAAGAATTAATTTTGTGGCTAAAAGAGATTAATTAAATAAAGGGGACTGGAACTGTCAATTGTGTGATAGTTGAATTTGGGCTGTGAAACCCTAAGGAATAAGGGGGGACGAAAATTAGGAGGCCTGGGCCATCTTATTTTCGTCCAAGGAGCCTTATTCTGGAAGGTTCTGTGGACTGCTTAAGGTCTAAGCTATCTATTAGGGTTTTGGCTGAAACCCTAGAAGCTCAAGTATATAAGGACCCCTAGGGCTAGCAAAATCGGCCACTTGATCCCTTGGAAGCTTGGAGCCAATTTTTGCATCTCATCCTCTCTCCTATACATCATTCTCTTGCTTGTGGTGTTTGTGAGCCATTAGAGGTGTTACACTTGTGACACTAAGCTTCTTGAAGATCAAATGATTCTTGCAACTATTGAAAGGTATCATCTAAACCTGTTTTTGTTATAGATTTCGATTTCAATGTATGCTAGATTAGGGTTTCAAGTCATGGATGAATTGCATGTACAATAGAGAAGCCTAGATCCAAGCTTTAGGGTTTTATATGAGCACATAGGATTGTTCTTTTGTCTATAACCCATCACATACAACTTGAACAACACAATAGAAAACCCTAGCACACTAGCATATTTTCAAAATTCACAATTAGGGTTATAAGAATCATACCTTGATTATTATGTAGTAATAACAATGCAAATCTTTGTATTGTTGAAGCCTTGAGAGCAAGCGTCACAAATATCACTCCTCTAGTGGCTCACACACAACACTAGCAATAGAAGATGATCGAGAAGGATGAGAGAGGCTCAAATTTTTGGCTAGCTCTTCAAAGGAATGAGTGACCGAAAATTGTGGGGTTTAGTTTGTTTATTAAACGATTGCACTTTAGTCCCTGCACTTTTTATTAATTCCATTAATCCCAAAATTAATTCCAATTAATTTTTGATTAAATATTAATTAAATATTACTATTTCTAATTAATATATTATTCTCATAATATATTAACAAATCATTTATTTCAATTTATTAATCAAATAATAAATCAACCTCTTTCTCCAGAATCATCCTGTCTAGTTGTTAGTCTTGAGGGCAAACCAAAAGGACTGTGCTACTATCAATTCAAGTATATACCAATTATAGTTATGGGCTTAGACACCTCATATAACACTAACTCAACAAGTTAACAACATAATTAACATCAGGACAGGTATCTTGAAGATAAAGGAGCCGACCAATGAGTCTTCGATATTGACTATCATCAATTGGGCTTCGTCTTCTCGCCGATCTAGCTTTAAGTTTTGTTCAATAGGAAATGAACTTGGCTTGCAACCCAACATTCCACTATCTTCAAGAATGTCTAAGATGTACTTCCACTGACTCAGAACTAAGCCACACGAAGTTTTTGCAACTTCCATGCCATGGAAATATTTCAATTGCCCAAGATCTTTAATACTAAAAGCCAGCGTTCTAAAAGGCGTGCCATGGCACATGCCATGGCGTGAGGCATGGCTTTGCCGTTACGAAAAGCCTCATAACATTGCTGTTAGGCGTAACGCATGACAAGGAGTGATATGGTGAGCCATGACGCGTTATGGCGTGTTATGGCGCATGTTTTTTTCATTTGAGACGCCTTTTTTTGATATTTTTTATGTCTTCTCTAATTGAGAATACAAGTATTGTGTTTTTTGTTTACTTTTTGTTATTAGTTATTGATATAACACTTCTAAAAAGTAGTTATATTTAATATAAATTTATATTTATGTGGTAATATAATTATAAATTAATACAAAATCGCCGCCTTACATCACGCCTTGAAAAACGCTATGGATAGCCATGACTCATTAAGCTTGAGGCTTAGCCTTGCCGCCACGCCACGCCTCACCCCATTTAGAACCTTGCTAAAAGCTTTGTCGAGTTAACATTTTATTTTTTGACTCCGGTCAAGATTGTCACCAACTATAATGACATCGTCAAAATAAATCAAGATAGCAGTATAAATAGCATCCTGGTTTTGCAAAAACAATGAATGATCGACCTTCTACTGACAAAAGTTAATGCGCAAAAGAAATTTTGTCAGCTTGTGGTACAAGTTCTGAGAATCTTTATTTAGACCATAAAGAGACTTTCGTTAACGACAAACGTGAGTATCATTCTCCTTGGAAAAACCTTTGGGGAGCTTCATATACACTTCTTTATCTAGGTCTCCATGCAAGAAGGCATTATTGACATCAAGTTGTTGTATGAAACAATTTTTCTTGGAAACAACAACAAACAGAGTACACATGGTGACTAAGTTTTCAACCGGAACAAAAATGTCTTGATAATCAATGCTTTCCCTTTGAGTGAACCCCTTCGAAATTAGCCAAGATTTGAATTGTTCCACATTACTAGTTGGTTTATATTTGATCTTATAAACCTATTTTGAGTCAATAGCCCATTTTCCCTTTGGAAGATCAGTAAGAGTCCATGTTCTATTTCTCTCAAAAGCACGAATTTCTTGTTGCTTGGCTTGCCTCCAACGTTCATCCTGAGAAGCTTGCTTAAAATTTTTTGGCTCATTATTTGGGGTAATGGCTGTTAGGTAAGCTTTATGACTTTTTGAAAAAGTTTTATAAGAGACAAAGTTAGAAATAGGGTGTATCGTAGAGGCTGCATGACTGGTGTTCCTTGAAGCTTACCTAACAACCATTACGTTAAACAATGAGCCAAGTGCTCATATATCAGGATCTAAGTTAGAAATAGGGTGTTCCTTGAATCTTACCCTGCATAACACAAAAATCAGGAAAAAATGTTACTGCATGTTGGAGATGTTTACTTATGCGACTGATAGAAAGTCGACTGCATTTGAAATTAGGGACACATAAAACACCGTTCACTTTTACTCCCCCTGCGAGAGTACAATCTCCTTTACCTTCAACAAGAATGGAATCTACATTGGGTATAACAACTGGGGACTCAAAAAAGGTTCTTTTCTTGTTCTCCAGTAGGTCAGGTCAATAAGTTATGTGTTCGGTACAACCTCTTTCAATAATCTAATCACCTTTATTTCTTTGTTTACCTGCCATGTTAGCAACACGTCCTGTTACCTCGTCACTATTTGTGCTAGAAAAGTGTATCATAAATAGTTGGTATTGTTTGTTGGTTAGTTCTGGTATGTGACTAGAACTAGGTGCAGTGTAGGTAGCCGTCTTCGGTTTCCATTTTTCTTTCTTCCCTCGCCACCATTATGGGTATCCTACTATCTTGAAGCATCCCTCCTTATTATAACCATTCTTCCTACAAAAAGTGCAAATCTCGTTTTCTTTTGTTTCTTTGTTATCTTTAACATTATTTTGAAAGTTTATTTCTTTATGGACATTGTGATTTCCATCTCTTCTTTGGAACCCAAATTGGGAGTAGGTTTTCTTGCTAACATATGGGTTTTGATAACACTGAAGTCAGAGTATAAATACACGAGGAACTGATATAGTTGTGCCTTTTCTTGAAATCCGTCCAGTCTTTTTCCAATGTCACAGGAACAATTTTCGCATGAACATTGAAGGAAGGGATGAACAGACAAGATTTTATCCCATAAAGATCTGAGGTTTGTGAACTATGTTGATACAAAGTCTCCTTCTTATCTAATGGTTGTAATTTTTTGTTTTAGTTCATACGCTCTAGGCGAGCTTTCCTTTCCAAATCTATCGAGTAGATCTGACCATATCTGAGATGCGATGCTTGTGTATCTTACACTGCTACAAAATTTCTTCTCTATGGTTGTGGTGATGCATCCTTTTAGCATTGTGTCGCAATGTATACATGAAATGTAGTTCGAAGATCCTTTCTCAGGTTTCTTGATGGTACCATTGATAAACTCCAACTTGTTCCTGGCAAAGAGAAAGTTTTCCATCTCTTGTGACCAATCAACATAATTGAGCACTTTGTTCACGTGGAGCTATTTGGGGAAATCAGATGGATAGAGATAGTAAGGAGAACTATGATCGATTGATACACCTGAAATCTCCCCTGTACTGCCTTGTCTTTTGGTTCACCACTTCCTGTCATTCTTCAAGATCAACGAAGGGATATTTAAATCAGAGATCTGAAACCAGCTCTAATACCATCTAGAGTTCTGATATCAAAGAAAAATAGTTCAATTTTATTGATTGTAACACCCGATCCTTGCAGGAAAATTCCTACCCTTTATTATTAAGTTTTTATGTTAGGTGTGTATTTAAGCATGGCGTAGATAGCCTTCTACGCGTTGCGTAGATGGGTATATTAGAGACAAGGTTTTAATGATCTACATAGAGCATGGATCTGGGTATGCAACACGTACCTTCCTAGAGCTCAAACCTTAATCTTGGGGTTTTGAGCCCCATTTAAGGGCTCTAACTCTCTTGAGGCCCTTCCATTCTCAACCCTGTATTCCCCTAAATGTTCCCTTTGAAATCCTAGTTCCCTTTTGGTGTATTTTTGAGCGTAAGAGTGTGTTTTTGTGATTTTAAAGAAAGAAGAAGGTTGTGGAGTTTGTTAGAAACTTGAATCAACTTTGGATCCAGAAGTTCCTCCCCCTCATCCATCTCCAGGAGGTATAATCTCTCCCCTTGATGAGTTTTTATGATATAACTAGTTTATGCTTAAGAATTTCCATGTTTTGTTCCCATAACTTTGGTTCTTATGAGTATGAGCTACTGTTGGCCAATAGGGTATCATTTCCAGTAGATTTTGGAGTTGTTAAGTCGTAAAATGAGAGCTTGGTCACTCTCATCCATCCATGCATGATGTTTGGACGTTTGAGTGACTTATTGGACTTAGGTTATGAGTTTGTACCCTTGGTATGCATGAAAATGGATAAAGTCAGAGAGTTTATCCATTGAGATGTCCATCTTGTTTATATCTTGAAGTTTGGTGGTTTAACTTCTTATATTAAGAGCTTAATGATTAAGTTAAGGATTATGGGAGTACGCATGGCATAATTCTTGATATGCAACACATATCCTTATTTTCCCCCATTTTTGACACCTTAGGCTCTACACAGGGTGTGGAGCTGTTATGCATGATGTAATTTAGTTGAATGTTTACTTTTGACTTTTTGACCTTTGAATGTTGATCGTTGACTTTGACCAAGTTTGACTTTAAGTCATTTGGGGTATTTTGAGTAGTGGACTGAGACTTGGTCCCTGTTTGTTGTATATGTGACTTGTAGAGTCGGTGTTTGGAGCAGTGATCAGTTCAGTCATCTTTTGAGCCTTAAGGTGAGTTTTCTTCACTGTACTTACGGGTTGAAGACACTAATGCCGACCCACTAGGTTGTGTTATGTATCCTGAAATATGGAATGTTGAAATACTGTAGTGACCTGTTGGATTGGTAGATATGTATAATTTTCTGTACTTGTTGATTATTTTTTATCTGTTGCATATGTTGACATATTGGTGGCTGGGTTGAGGTGGGAGGCCAACAAACCTTGGATGGTTGGGTTGAGGTGGCACTGCTTCGTGCGGTAGACTAACAAACCCGAGATGATTGGGTTGAGGCAATATGTCAAGAAACCCTGGATGGTTGGGTTGAAGTAATATGCCAACAAACCATGGATGGTTGGGTTGATACAATGGGCCAACAACCCCTATATTCATGTATTATAATTGTTATTGTATTATTGTGTGGAGTATTTTGGGGAACTCACTAAGCTTTAGCTTATAGTTGTGGAATTCAATGTTTGAGGTACTTCATATGACCGGGGAAATGCGAAGGCATGATTGTGCACATCATCCTTGGATATTTTGTTGATAGATGATTTTGGGATACTCTGATTTATGATTAAGGCTTTTTGGAAACAATGTTTTGTATGATTTATGGATTAATAAATAGTTTTGAAAATGAAATTTTTTGATTTTTGGAATGTTACAAGTTGATATCAGTGCCCTGGTTTAAGAGAATTAGATGAACACTTGTGGGATTCCAGACTCAAATTAAGGATTTGCAAAATATTTTTCAAAACTAAACTTAAAAGACCAACAGAAAGGATGTGATGTGTACAATCAGCCGGGGCCAAGGAAACTGTTCCCAAAGATACCCCCATTTGTTATGTGAATTGATGATATGATATAATTTCCTGATTTATGATGTCTAATAGCCTAGGATAATTTCTTGATATGCTATATGGAACTGACATTATTACTGTGGATGCTTAGTGTATGCATCATAGTTGTATATAACTAACATTTTATAGCATGAGAATGTTTGATTTAGCCTTATTTCCTATTCCTTGTCTAGTTTTGGGCTTAGGGTGGAATCAAGTATTTGACTGTCCATCGAATCCAGTGTTATATATGATTAGCATATATGAGAGGCTACAAGGTTAGTGGAAATTTCATGATTGAACATGGTTCGTAGTAGGCCAGCTTGAGGAATGATTAGCCACTCTCGAGAGAGTGAGTATATGGTATATTTGTACCCTAGTAGTTTGGGCTTAGTGGCCTGGTGGTTCGTGACGATCATTTGAGACAAATATGGGTAGGTATGGAAGGTAGTTTTTCTTCAGTATGTCGATCACTAGAGGTTCTAGATTAGGAGCCGGTGGCCCGGAGAGGCTAGGATTGACTGACAATGAGATTCGTGAGATGATCACCAGCCATGTGACCATGGCTATTAAGGAGGCGATCCCGAAGATGTTTGGGTCTTTCAAGACCTCGATGATTGATATTTTTTATGAGAGATATGTTTCCGTCATGGAGGCTGCTACTACCACATCCACTGCAGCTGTTGTTGCTACAAGACTCTAGGGGAAATGGATGGTTCGGTGAAAGATCTAGTATGCCCAATAGTCATTATAGAATGATACTGCTAATAATATATGATCCTATATGGTCACACCATATAGCAAGTTACCATCAATTGATTATTTATAAGTATAATTTGATTATTAATAAATATATCAACACTTGTAGTTAAATTGGAAAATTATTATTTCATGGAAATAATATTTTACTAATTGGGAATTTATTATTTGTGGAAATAATATTTATTGGAGAAATAACAACTTATGAAATATATCATAAAGTATGATTATTTATAAATTATATTTATATATCTTAATAAGCTAGTTACAATTTATATGAAAGATAGTTTTATATAAATTAAGATATTTATATATGACTAGTTATATAAATATATATATGTTGGGAATTCTTTATAAAAATGATTGATTTTTATAAAAGTAACATGTATGTGTATAAAAACTAGCCATGAGACAACCTTTGTCTTCTTTTGGACATGTCTTTTTTAAAAAATGGGAGGAGACAAGGCATGCATGCCTTGTCTATTCTTTTGCCATGCTTGGGACAAAGTTGTCTTTCCATTTGCTTTATGGTTTCCCTTTGCTTTTTGGGCATTATATAAGGGAGGGCATGGAAGGGTTTTGGACACACTTCTTGCAAGTCTTCTTCCTCTTCTTAGAGCCAAATCCGAGAGCTCCATGCTCTCTAGAGGATTGCCAAATTTCAGAATTTGAAGGCTATTCTTCTTCTCCATTCTCTTGGATTTTGATGCTAGACAAATCCCCTTTGTTGCTTCAACTTTGAACATATATTTGATATATATTTCAAAGGCTTATGAACAACAAATTACAAGTGAATACTAGCATGTTTTGATGGTTCTACTCTTGCTTGGTGGATACTTGTAGAGAACTCTTGCTTTAGAATTTCATGCCATACTTCATCAACTTCCAACCTCCCATGAGGATCAAAGTCTTCAAAGGTTGTTATGCTTTCCCTTCTATGATTGTTTTAATCTTTCTAACTCTTGCAAAATGATCCTTGGTGGGTAAAATAGTTTTAGTTTTATTCAACAATTTTAAAGCTTCCGTTGTCAATTTTACCGGTTGTGAAACCGGATTTTTGAATAAAAACCCAACAATTGGTATAAGAGCCATTTTTGCAAGATTAGTTAGATTATTTGTTTAGTTGATGAAATCTCTGTTTTTGGAAAACATGGATGGTTTTCTCTTTTCAAGAAAAATCCATACATATTTTCTATGACAACTTTAAAATGTTTATAATTGTTATTTTTTGACCAAAAGTTAAATGGATCTTTTTGGTCATAAAAATTGTCTTAGAAAAACAAAGAGTTGTTTTATATATTTTTGAGTGTGTGTGTATATATATATATATATATATATATATATATATATATATATATATATATATATATATATATATATATATATATATATATATATGATGTGCATAAATAGCCATGGACCTTTGTGTTGTTGAATGTGTTGATTTATTTAAAATGACTGTAATTAATTATTTATTCATATGGTATGTAATAATTAAATAGATAGTTTTCTTTTGTTAATTTTTATAAGTAATAGATTAGTTTTAGAAATAATTTATTTTTATAACAATTAACAAGAATGAAGATGATGACCATTTTGAAGATCAAAAAGTTTATAAAGTTGATTTTATTAAAGTTTCTCAAACTTTATAAAATTATTTTTATAAAATTGCATCAAAGGTGTTGAAGAAAGTGGGAGAAGATGAAGACTTTACAAGATAAAGGTCCCTTATGTCCCTTTAGGAATGGACTTGATAATTTTGTGATGAATCACAAAATTATTACTAGTTAATGGCTTGGTTTATGCACATACGTTATAATTGTTATGCATGCTTGTGTTGTTTTATGTTTATGTTATTATTATTATGTTATTGTTGATAAATTAGTTTTTCAAATGCAAAATAATATTTGAACATAAATAAACATCACAAGGAGTTTGGTTTTAATGAAATTTACCTTTTAACATAAGATGCTAAAAATAGTTTTAAAATAAAACAAGCTTTATCGTTAAAACTAGTAACCGGTAAAACTTCTGGATTAAAATTGTATATGTTTAAAATAGAGATTTGTAAACTTATCAAACTCCAAACCTTATTTTATAAAAGGAAGTTTTATTAAAAGATTTCCAAATGTTATGAAGCGATCAAACGATATAACTTAATACTAGTTGTTAATTTAAAACTTTGATCGCATCAATTATGTAAAACCGGGTTTTATATATAGAACATTGTTAAAAATGTGATTTTACATGAAATAAGATTTTTAAAGTATACCATGGTTTATTGTATGCATGCAATAACCATGATATAACATGTTTTTAAACTAGAATTATAAAAACATCAAAGACCCCTTACAAACTTCAAATTTATGCAATCATTTTTAAAGAACACTCACACGTCACTTGTATGCACTAGTGGGATAAAGGATACCTAACCTCTTAGTGTTACCTTTTGATGGCCGAGGTGTTTTCACGATTTCTATAACCAAGTTATAGGCCGATTACACCAGTTTTCAAATTGGATGATTTGATCGGAAATCTCTTGTGATAAAGGATACCAAAGCAAGAGAGTTCCGAGGCATAGATGAGATCAAACATGTCTAATTAAATTTATTATTAGAGATCCCATAAATGTAGGAATTATATGGTAAGATATAATTGATAATCGATATCTACCGAGTTGAATTCGGATAAATGGGATAAAGGATACCTAACCATTTATTTGTTTTGCAACTTGGATCCTAGACTTTGATAATTAATCTTTTTAGAAAGTAAAAGGGTATTAATTATTAAAGATTAAATATTGAAAATACTAAATGAATTTTGTTAAAATTTCGTAGATGTATAATCCACTCTCATAGCCATGAATTGTCATTTCTCTTTAAATGACTTAATGAAACAATAACATTCAATAGATACAACTTCAATGAATGAGTTCATGTCTTAAGAGACAATCTCATGAGAGATGTGAAATTGTATAAACTTAAAGGATTTATTCCTTAACAAAGTGCTTTGAGCAATAAACCTGAATATGATACATAGTAAATGCATCACAGTGATGCTCAAGATGCTTCTAACATCATACTAGGAACAATTATTCATGACTTCCAGGAAGTTTTTGATAATTTAGATATATATATATATATATATATATATATATATATATATATATATATATATATATATATATATATATATATATATATATATAACAGGTTAAGCAATATTCCCATAAATATAGTGATATTTTGTTGGAATAGTGCCAGACTAAAAGAGTCACCTTGTGTGATCTAAAAGGCCAATGTTTTATGGAATAAAAACCTTTAAGCCCAAGAAATCCAATAAGGCCCACGTAGATGGATCTTGTTTCTTTTGTGAAGAAACTAGTCACTGGTAGAGGAAATTCTCCTCTTATCTAGAAAGAAAGTCTGAAAGAGACTAGTACTTCAGGTATCTACTGGATAGAACTCATACTTTTCGTGTAACACTCAAGTACTTGGTACTTAAATGTTAATCTAATATTTGTAACTTGATTGCAAATATTTACAGAAGAGTAACTAGCTAAACACAAGCAAGTTGGAACTACACTCTCGAAGTTTAGTTTATTATTTATGCTTAGAACATAAATTGCTTGTAATATAAAACAATGTTTGTTTTGGAACAATGTATTTTATAAATTTAGCATGTCTAAATATTTATATCTCAGTTATTTGTTTAAATGTTTGATTATTTACTAGATCGTTTTCATAACGATAATACTAATATTCTGAAATGGTTGACTTCTATTTCTGAGACTAGATCTCTTAATAGAATTACAAGGTAAACATCAACATTCTATAAATAAAATTAAGTTCTATATGCAAGAACTTTTGACTTAAACTTGTTTTAAATCAAACTTATCCATGACATTTTATCTTTATTGTATAAATGAAATCCACATATTCCAACTTCAAGAAAGGGATTTTTTGAAGTCAAATAATGTAGTTTATTTGACATATGTGAATCTTATTTATATATAAAAGATTCCTAATAATATTTTCACTAAAGTGTAGAGAAAATAATTATTAAGGAACTATACAGTTTGGTGTATGACTTCTTTTCTAATGAATGTCTATGATTAAGCATAAGATACAACCTAGTAGTACCATCTAAAGCCTTCGTGATGATAAAGGGTGAATTAAACTTTACTTGATATAGTTTACTTTCTAATCGGTAGAAATGTCCTCCTTTTAACATTTTTGGGATTATACTTCAATCACTATTAATTGTATCTAGAATACAAACACCAACAAATTACATAATTGTAGAATATTCTAAAAGGGCATTTAGATTATTATATACAAACCCACCAATAATAAGTTCATTTATTCCTTTGAAAGTTGAGTTAGCAGAAAGCAAGCTTCTAATGACAAAGCAAGTGGAAGGCACATGGAAGTTGAAGTAGTTCAAGAGCCATAGACTGATGTAACAATTGTTGGCACTAGTTTCAACAAGGAATTGTTGAACATGAATAATAACTATTCATAAACACAAATTGTTCACAATAATGGTAGAAATCATCTATGACTTGAGAAATGTGGAATCTCTCATTGATGAGTTCTTGATGGTTTCTAGTTAAACCATCAACTACCAAAATGTTATATCAGATCTTGAATTTGACAAATGACTTAGATTCATGAACATTGAGATGTAATCCATGTTTAATAATCAAGTATGGGCTTGATTAATCTTCCTCTCTATAGCAAGGCTAGAAGGAGTAAAAGATTATTCTAGAAAGAATATATACATGGATATATATATATATATATATATATATATATATATATATATATATATATATATATATAGACACACACACACATTTAGTAATACTTTTTATATAAGGATTTTCTCATACTCATGTCATTGACTATGATCCTTATCATACTCATGACAATGACTATGATCAAACCTTTTCACAAGTAGCTATGATTAGATCAACAAGGATATTATTTACTATAACTTCATATTCTTAATATGAGATATAGCAAATAGATTTCAAGAAAGACCAATTTTCTTAATTGACATCTACTAGAAGATATCTATATAGCTTAGCCTGGAGGTTTTCTTAATCCATGTTATCATAACCAAATGTGTAAGGCTTAAGATCCACTTGTGGATATAAAGCAAACATCTCAAGGTTGGAATAGTCATTTTAATATAAAGATACAAGGTATGCTTTTATATCAAAATGAAAAGAATGTGTGTGTGTTTACTAAGAACTAGTGGGAGGATAGTGATATTCCTAATCTTGTATGAAAGAGACATACTTAATCATTTGAAATGACATTCCGACTATGCAAGGTGGTTTTCACCTTGACTCGGAAAGTATTTCTAAAATGAAAGACTTAGGAATGACAAGATACATTCTTGGAATGTAAAATCTATAAGAGATAGATAAAGATGAATGTTAGAGGTTTTAAAATTCTTTTTGCATGAAATGACAATATCTTGAAAGAGGTCAAGATACAAGATTCCTTTGGAATATTCTTGACATTGTCACATGACGCCATTTTTGAGTTTGTCTCAAATGGATCTAGCTCATAGGTTGAGCCAAATGAAATGATATATATTCTATTTGCTTGGCAAATGAATCCATCATTCATGTCATATCATGAGATACAAAATTGAATACATGGTTATGTCACTAGATGACTGTGAGAACATTCTAAGAGTACTTAAGAAGAGCTAAGAGAATGTATATGAGATAATTAGTTTAGAATAGAATCTTAATGTAAAGAGCTACATAGGATTTTGACTTCTAAATAAATATAGATAATTATGAATTATAATTGGATTATGACTTCATTATGGAATGAAGAGTAAGTTTAGTTGGAATGAGATCCAAGCAAAAAAAAATAGCACAATCTACTAAATAAGAATACACTACTTTTCAGAAGTTGAAATCAAATATAACTGGATGAACTAGATCAATAACTAGGTTGAATCCTTCAATTCAGGGATAACCTAGAAATCTTTTGTGAGTAATAGAGTGTACTTAATAAAGCTAAGAAACTCTATGTCACATAAGAGCACCAATTATATTCTCCAAAATATTTAACTCTACTCAGAGTAATGTCAAATATGGAGATAATTGTATTCGCAGAATTCACACAAATTAAATTTAGTCGAACCCATTAATAAAGTCTTTACTTTTAAGCTATGTATGATTTGTCACACTTAAGCCATAAGACTTTTATTATTCTAGTAATAGGATTTTGATTTGAATTTAGTATTTGGATATTGAAACATTGTAACAACAGCTATTAAATAATGTTTTGATATACTGGGATATGATCATTACATTGATACTTGTTGTGTTCTATATTAACATGTTTAATCCATGAATAATCTTATTATTCTAAAGGTTCTTAGTCAGTCATGATTGTGGGAACAATTATGAAGCAAGACTAATATGAATAGGATTGGTTGACTCTCACTAGATGAAAGTAGGCAAGTGGTTGTGACCAAGTTTCATAGGTACTTGTCAGACAACTAGTACTGAACGGACCCACATCAAGATCAATTCATAGATCGCAGTCGTGAGTGACACTTTATTAAAAGGTACTATATTTGTATCATTAACACCTAAGATACATAGTGGGACTTAAGTGTAGGGAGTGTTGTGCTTTGATATGACCAAATGCTGTTCCTTGACCGGGCAGTTATAAAAGTCATATTTGGGTATGGTGCGAACTATGCAAGAGGCTTATGTAGTCAAGATGGGATTTGCTCCTCTTATGTCTTGAGAGATATACATCTAACGCGCGTTACCCAAAGTTGAATTACAAATGAGATTGATTGCGATCCAAGGCTCATGTTCAACAGGATGTCTGTAACAAAGGGATAATTTATAAACTTACCTTAATACATCAATTGAAGCTTAGAGATTTTGGGAATTGGATGTTGATGAATGGCATTCTTCATCATATGTTATTGGGGGCAGTGAAATATTGCTAGACGTTCACCACTGTCTATTTCAATCTATGATGAGTCTTGTGCAAGTGTGAGATTGAAAGATCTAGTATACCCAAGAGTCATTATAGAATGATATTGCTAATAATATATGATCCTATAGGGTCACACCATATAGAAAGTTACCATCAATTGATTGTTTATTAGTATAATTTGATTATTAATAAATATATCAACACTTGTATTTAAATTGGAAAATTATTATTTCATGGAAATAATATTTTACTAATTGGGAATTTATTATTTGTGGAAATAATATTTATTGGAGAAATAACAACTTATGACATATATCATAAAGTATGATTATTTATAATTTATATTTATATCTTAATAAACTAGTTCAATTTATATAAAAGGTAGTTTTATATAAAATAAGATATTTATATATTGATATTTATATCTTAATAAGCTAGTTACAATTTATATAAAAGATAGTTTTATATAAAATAAGATATTTATATATGACTAGTTATATAAATATATATATTTTGGGAATTTTTTATAAAAATGATTGATTTTTATAAAGATAACATGTATGTGTATAAAAACTAGCCATGAGACAACTTTTTTCTTCTTTTGGACATGTCTTTTTTGAAAAATGGGAGGAGACAAGGCATGCATGCCTTGTCTATTCTTTTGCCATGCTTGGGGCAAAGTTGTCTTTCCTTTTGCTTTATGGTCTCCCTTTTCTTTTTGGGCATTATATAATGGAGGGCATGGAAGGGTTTTGGACACACTTCTTGCAAGTCTTCTTCTTCCTCTTCTTAGAGCCAAATTCGAGAGCTCCATGCTCTCTAGAGGATTGCCAAATTTTGGAATTTGAAGGCTCTTCTTCTTCTCCATTCTCTTGCATTTTGATGCTAGACAAAGCCCCATTGTTGCTTCACCTTTGAACATATATTTGATATATATTTCAAAGGCTTATGAACAACAAATTACAAGTGAATACTATCATGTTTTGATGGTTCTACTCTTGCTTGGTGGATACTTGTAGAGAACTCTTGCTTTAGAGTTTCATGCCACACTTCATCAACTTCCAAACTCCCATGTGGATCAAAGTCTTCAAAGGTTGTTATGCTTTCCCTTCTATGGTTGTTTTAATCTTTCTAACTCTTGCAAAATGATCCTTGGTGGGTAAAATAGTTTAGTTTTATTCAACAATTTTAAAGCTTCCGTTGTCAATTTTACCGGTTGTGAAACCGGATTTTTGAATAAAAACCCAACATTCGGTACCGAGACTTCAGCAACACGAAGCCCCCAAAGTTTTACGGGGCCAAGGACCTGATTGTTTCTATGAGGTGGCTATCTGATGTGGAGGGTTGTTTCTTCACTTACTCGTACCCAGAGGACCAGAAGGTCAAGTTCACCTTGAACCTTCTTTGTTTTGGGGTGAAGGACTGGTGGAAGCTGGTGACTAGTGCTTATTCTCATGCGGAGAAGACCGCAATGACATGGGAGAAGTTCACGGAGATGTTCCGTACTGATTACGTTCCATTGGTTGAGAGGGAGAGGTTAGCTCAGGAGTATCTGTCGCTGAAGCAGATGACAGAGTTGGTAACAGAGATCACCAAGATTTTTACTGAGAGAGCCCTTTTCTGCCCCGAGTATGCTGCTACAGAGCAGGTTTAGATGTCCCGTTACTTGAGCATGCTTAAGATGGAGATCCACGATTTTGTATCGACACAAAGGTATAGGTCTCTCTCCGAGATGCAATCTTTCACTCGAAGGAGAGAGATTGAGATTAAGACCCATACCAGAGAGAAGTGGTAGACCCCGGTTCAGACACAGCCAACAACGAAGTGGTTCAAACCCGATGATTCATGATTCGGAGGGTAGAGGGGGCCACACTTGTGGCAAGTATGGGAAGGTACATGTGGGTGTATGTCGATCAACGATTGGGTGCCATAATTATGGCAGACAGGGCTATTTTGTGAGGGAGTGTTGTAAGTCACAACAGCATGCCCCATCGTCAGACGCTCATATTTGTTATCAATATGATCAGGTGGGTCATGTAAAGGCCCAATGTCCTTTACTTGTTGCTAGTGATTATTTTTCTGCTAGGTACCTTCTTAGTGAATTCCTTTCCTACTCTTGTGCTTTTTGACTGTGGTGAGAGTTGGTCCTTTATGTATCGGTCCTTTAGTAGGGGTTTCGATATGACTCTTTGGGAGTTGGAGTGTCCATTGCGAGTTTCCATCACCAACGAACATATGGTTTCTGCTTCGAGTGTTTTTCGGTATTGTACTTTAGAGATATTCGGGGTGTCTTATCCGATTGACTTGATTCCCATCCCTATGGGGGATCTGTGCGTGATTGTAGGGATTGAATGGTTAACTAGATTTGGATTCATGATCGACTGTGAGAGACAACTGGTGATAGTTCAAACCCCAAGTGCGGGAGAACTGACTATTTATGGCCAGGGTAATAGGGTTGGTTCGACCTTTTGTTCAACTTCCAGGGCTCGCCAGTATCTTTAGCATGGATGTGTGGGTTATCTCACATATGTGGTAGATACTCGGGATGAGGGGAGAGCTTCGGTTTCAGATGTTCCAGTGGTTAGAGAGTTTCCAGATGTATTTCTGAAGGATTTACCTGGTATGCCTCCCGTAAGGCAGGTGGAGTTTACGATCGATCCGATCCTTGGTGCGGCCCCGATTACTAAGGTGTCGTAACGCCTCACATCATTAGATATGCAGGAGTTATCCTCTCAGCTTCATGAGCTGTTGGGTAAGAAATTTATGAGACTGAGCAGTTTACCCTGGGGAGCACCAATTCTCTTTATGAAGAAGAAGGAAGGGTCTCATCGTATGTGCATTACCTACCAGGAGTTGAACATGTTGACAGTGAAGAATCTTTACCCACTCCCTAGGATTAATGACCTCTTTAATTAGTTGTAGGGTGCATCTTGGTTCTCCAAGATTGATCTGAGGTCGGGCTACCACCAGATGAGAGTCAGTGAGGATGACATGGAGAAGACAACGTTCTGAACTTGTTATGATCATTACAAGTTTGTGGTGATACCATTTGGGCTCACCAATGTACCTGCATCTTTCGTGGATTTGATGAACTGGGTATACAGGCCGATACTCGACCAATTAGTTAGTTTTTCATTGTTGATATCTTGGTCTATTCCAAGAACAGGGTGCAACATGAGGATCATCTTAGAGAGCTACTTGGAGTGTTGAGATGTGATATGATTTATGCCAACTTCTCCAAGTGTGAGATCTGGTTAGGATAGGTCCAGTTCCTAGGATACCTCATCAATTGGAACATGATTTTGGTCGATCCTGCCAAGATTGAGGCAATGATTCAGTGGGAGGTTCCGAAGTCCCCATCTGCGATTCAGAGTTTTCTGGGTTGGATGGTTACTACAGGAGATTTATTCAGGATTTATCCAAGATTGTTATTCCTCTGACCCGCCCGATGAAGAAGAGTGTGGATTTCCATTAGGGACCTGAGCAACAGGCTGCATTTGAGACTATAAGGAGGAAGTTATGTGAGGCCCTAATATTGACCCTTCCTGAGGGTGTTGAGGACTTTGTAGTATTTTGTGATGCATCAATCACGGGTTTAGGGGTAGTACTCATGTAGCGGGGTAGAGTTGTAGCCTATGCATCCAGGCAGTTGAAGCCTCATGAGGCTAGGTATCCAACACATGATTTGGAGGTAGGGGCTGTGGTTTTCGCCCTCAAGATTTGGCAACATTATCTCTATAGGGTCCGATATACCATATACACAGATCAAAAGAGTTTGAGATATCTTATGGATCCACCAAATTTGAAATGAGGCAACATAGATGGCTTGACGCAGTCAAGGATTATGATTGTGATATTCTCTATCATCCGAGGAAGGCCAATATGGTCACCGATGCTTTGATCCGCAAGGTGTCTAGTACTCCTATCCAATAGCATTGTTTGAGGATGTCCATTGACTCCCCACTACTGGATTTGATTAGGGAGGATCATGCCGAGGGAGTTAAGAGGGAAAATTGGAAGAAGGAGAGAATCAGAGTTCAGATTGACAAGTTTTCTACTGATAGTCACCGACTTTTGACCCAGTGGGGTCGGGTTTGGGTTCCATTTTCTGTCAGGGTCTGACAAATAGTATTGGAGGAGGTACATAAGTCAAGGTTCTCGATTCACCTTGGACCCACAAAGATGTGTTGAGACTTAAGACTTAGTTATTAGTGGCCATGCATGAAGCGGGAGATAACATGGTATGTGGAGAGATGCTTGACCTGTCAGATAGTCAAGGTTGAGCATCAAAGGCCGAATGGAAAGTTGCAGCCCTTAGAGGTTCCGATATGGAAATAGGAACAAACCACCATGGATTTTATTACCAAGTTGCCAAGGACGACTAAGGGATTTGATGCTATTTGGGTCATTGTCGATCGTTTGACTAAGAGTGATCATTTTTTTGCTACCAGAGAGAGTTTTTCGGCCATGAAATTGGATGATGTGTATGTGCACGAGATCATTGCTCGCCAAGGTGTGCAGGTTTCTATTGTCTCCGATCTTGATGTACAGTTTACTTCTCGGTTTTAGCAGAAGTTTCATGAGGAGTTGGGTACAAGACTGCATTTCAGCATTGCTTATGACCCTCAGACTAATGTTTAGAATGAGCAGACCATTCAGACGCTTGAGGATACACTAAGAGCTTGTGTCATCTATTTTGGTGGGAGTTGGGACTCCTACCTTTCCTTCCTTACAACAACAACTATCATTCTAGTATTGGTGCACCGCCTTTCGAGTTTCTCTATGGAAGGAAGTATTGTACACCAGTTGTTGAGGAGATGTTGGCCAGGGTCCTAGGAAGGACCAAGGTGGTCCTTCAGACGACGAAACTAATACAATAGATTAGACAGAGGTTACAGACAACTCAGAGCCGACAGAAGAGTTATGCCGATAGAGGGCGATCCGAGTTAGAGTTCCAGGTCGGGGATATGGTTTTGCTGAAGGTGTCACCATGGAATGGTGCTATACCCTTTAGGAAGAGGGGCAAGTTGGGTCCTCGATTTATTGGACCATTTCGAGTAGTGGCCAAGGTAGGAAAGGTGGCCTACCAATTGGATCTGCTTGAGGAGCATAGTTAGATTCTCAATACCTTCCATGTTTCCCAGCTTCAAAAGCGTGTGGTTGACGATTCAGTGGTAGTTCCTTTGGATGACATTCAGGTGATAAGCGTATTAATTATATGGAGAGACCGGTGGCTATTCTGGATTGGAAAACGAAGACCTTGCGCAATAAGGTGGTACCTTTGGTCAAGGTCCGGTGGCAACATAGGAAGGGTTCCGAGTGGACCTGGGAGCCCGAGTCAAAGATGTGTGAGCATTATCTGGATCAACCGAGGATTTTGAGGATGAAATCTAGTTCATGTAGGGGAGAATTGTAACACTCAATCCTTGCAAGTAAATTCCTTCCCTTTACTTTTAAGTTTTGGTGTTGGGTGTGTATCTACGTAGGGCGTAGATGGCCTTCTACATGCTCCTTAAATGGGTATCTTGGAGACGGGGTTTTAATGATCTATGCAGGGCGTATATATGGGTACACAGTGTGTACCTACCCAGAGAGCAGACCCTAATCTTGGGGTTTTGAGCCCTATTTAAGGGCTCTAACTCTCTTAAGGCCCTTCCATTCTCAGCATACATTCCCCCAAACGTTCCCTTTGGAACCCTAGTTCCATTTTGGTGTATTTGTGAGCTTAAGAGTGTGTTTGTGTGCTTTTGAAGAAAGAAGAAGGTAGTGGAGTTACTTAGAAGCTTGAATTGGCTTTGGATCCATAAGTTCGTTCCCCTCATCCATCTCCAGAAGGTATAAAGTCTCCACCTTGATGTGTTTTTATGATAGATCTAGTTTATGCTTAAGAATTTCCATGTTTTATCCTAATAACCTTGGTTCTTATGAGTATGAGCTACTCTTGGCCATTAGGTTATCATTTCCAATAGATTTTGGAGTTGTTAAGTCATAAACTGAGAGCTTGGTCACTCTCATCCATCAATGCATGAGTTTCGGAGCTTTGAGTGACTTATTGGACTTAGGTTATGAGTTTGTGCCCTTGGTATGCATCCAAATGGACAAAGTATGAGACTTTATCCATTAAGACATCCATCTAGTTTAGAGCTAGAAGTTTGGTGGTTTAACTTCTTGTATTAAGAGATTAATGATCAAGTTAATGATTCTCTGAGTATGCGGGGCGTAATTCTTGCTACGCAGTGAATAGCCTTATTTTTCCTCATTTTGCCACCTTTGGCTCTACGTAGGGCGTAGAGCTATTACGCATGATGTAATTTAGCTGAATGTTGTCTTTTGACTTTTTGACCGGGAAGGTTGGCTTGATACAATATGACAACAAACCCTGGATGGTTGGGTTGAGGACACAGGCCAATAGAACCTATATGCATGGATTGTAATTGTTATTGTATTATTGTGTTGAGTATTTTTGGGAACTCACTACGCTTTGGCTTACAGTTGTGGATTTGAATGTTTCAGGTAGTTCAGATGATCGGAGAAAGACAAAGGCGTGACTGTGCACATCATTCTTGGATATTTTATTGATAGATAATTTTAGGATACTCTGATTTATGATTAAGGCTTTTTGGAAAGAATGCTTTTTATGATTTATGGTTTATTAAATGATTTTGAAAATGAAAATTTTCCTATGATTCTGGAATGTTACAAAATGCTTAAGGAGATACAAATTTACATAATGGATATGTTTACTCAGATGAATGACAAATATAAAAAATGGAAGTCCTATGTGTGCCTAAATATGTTGAAAAAATAAATCTATATGGGAAGTACATGAGGTATGTATTATTGAGCCAACTATAGTTGTATTTTATAAATCAATTCTCTTATGTTAATTTTATTTTTAAAATTTATGTGCCACTTTCAGGTTTTTGGATGATTATTCATAGCCAAGGTTTGGTGTTTGATGATAGATTCAATTATGAAAGTTTCAAGGTGGACTTGGAGGCTAGGACTTGTACATGCAGGATATGGGATCTTTCTAGGATCCCTTGTCTTCATGCAAATGCTGCCATTAACTATATCCATAAGACACCTGATGGATGTGTTATTGAGTGCTTCTTAAAAGACTATTTTATTGAATGCTACCAAACTAACATAATGTCTATCAATGGGAGAAATTTGTGGGAACAAACTCCATTCTAAAAACCATTGTTACCAAAAGCTAGGAGAATGCCAGGAAGACCTGCCACCAAAAGGAGAAGGCGTTCAAGTGAAAAAGAGACCAAGTTTTCTACTGCAAGAGTTCATTTATTCAAAACTGTGATGTGTGTTAATTTCTTTGAATTTGGACATAACAAATAAAGTTGTACAAATGAAACAAGGCCAAGAATAGCACATGTACCAAAAAATTGGTAGGTCAAGAAAAAGTCAAGGGGTACATGAAAGTGCCACAACTGAATCAAGTTCAATGATTCAAAATGTGGATCCTAATCAGGCATCTAGTTCTAGGAGGTAGACTAGGAGAAGGAGTACAAAAACTGGTAATGATCCAAATCAGCCTTCTGGTAAAAGGAGAAAAATAAATGTTAGAAGGGATGGAGGTAGAGCTGGAGGTGGTGAGGGAAAAAAGCTATTGACGAAGGACAAAAGCTACTGATTAGGGACAAGTTGTGAATAAGGAACAAGAAGTTGAGAATGAAGGACAAAAAGTTGTTGATGAGGGACAAGATGTTGAGAATGAAAGACAAAAAGATATTGATGAGGGATAAGATGTTGAGAATGTGGTTGAAATTAAACAACCTATGGATAAGGTTCAAAGCCATGAAATTGGATAAAAGGTTGATGAGGATATGGTCAGTCAAGTTATAGATGAAGTTGTTGAGGGACAATCTAAGTCAATGAAGTTGAGTGAAATTATTGATGATGTTGAGGCTGGTATAAATGAAATTCTTAAAGACATTTAGGATGCGGAACCTGAGTTTCTTGAAGGTAATGCAAATGATGTTATACTTGAGAAAATCCAACTCAATGAAAAAGATATATCCATGATACTAGAGGCAGGATACAACATTGGTGAAATTAAATGTAGTAAAGGGATAGCAATGCCATTAGATGACATGGAACCTATTGAACTGGTAATTAATGTGCCATTTATTCTATTGAAATGAAATTTTATTTTATTTGTCCCATATTGTAACTGAATGTCATATATATTGGCTGAATAGGAATTACAAGATGAAGAAGGGCATCCAGATGATGTTGAGGTTTTTGGTAATGATGAAGTTAATGATGGAGGAGTTGATGCAGGGGAATAAGCATAGAATGAAGGTGATGATGAATGAGTATTTGTAGGAGATGAAGCAGCTAATGATGTAGGAAATAAACCAACTAATGATGTAGAAGCGGAAGCAGGGAATGAAGCAGCTGCTGAAGGAGTGGATGAAGGACAAGAGGAAACTAATGAAGGAGTCAATAACTTACCTGTGTATAGGAAAAGGATACCTTATGAGAGGGTATTGAAGATTAAGTTGAAGAACCCTGTGTATGACAAAGATGGTAGTGGTTCAAGTGCTACCAAGCCTGTCAGTTTGGAGTAGTTGGGTAGGGATTAGGAAAAGGGTTGAAGTGGGATGTTAATCACTGACATATGTTGCCTTCTTTTGCTAATATCTTTTCTTATTCCCACTGTTGCAGCAAACATCTAATTGTCATATATGTTGTGTTGATAGGCTTGTTTGATAGGATTTTTTGGCATAATTAGATGATCGATACATGTAACATTATGTGAAACATTATGTAATGCACACCCATATTCTATGAAATATGGTTTATGCTAATATTATTTGATTATAACATCTTACAATGGGTTTGGTTTATAGCATCATACTTTGTTTTTTTTTGGATTATATCATCTTACAATTGGATGACATTTGGCTTTTAATGCTTTAAAGCATCATACTTTGGTATGGATTAAAACATTTATAACATCGTACTTTGGTTTTAATGGATTATAGCATCTTACAATTAGATGACATTTGCTTTTTTTATGGTTTATAGAATCATACTTTAGTATGTATTAAAACATTTATAGCATCGTAATTTGGTTTTTTATGGGTTATAACATCTTAAAATTGGATGGAATTTGGTTTTTTATGCTTTATAGCATCATACTTTGGTATGGATTAAAACATTTATAGAATCATAATTTGATTTTTTATGGATTATAGCATCTTACAATTGGATGACATTTGGTTTTTTATGCTTTATAGCATCATGGATTATAGCATCTGAATTTCCCTCTATCATGACATTATTCAATGCCTAAACCGCCATCTGTTGATATTATTTAATGCCTAAATTGGATTAGCATTTACAACTTTGCACATAAAAAATTACAAAGACCACAAAAAGGATTACCATTAGATTATCATTTTGCACCTTGCAAATTACAACATAAATACTTTCAAAACATGGATTCCAATTCAAAACACTTGTGCATTACATTTCAAAAGTATACTGCCTAAATTACATTTTCACGACAACAATTACAACCATCATTGAAATAAACATTAACAACCCTACAAAAATCTTCAACACTCCAATCAATTTATCTTCTTGCTCGATTGATTTTTTTCCCACATTCATCCACCCACTTGAAAAAATGGCAACTTGAAGAGTCCTACAAATTAAAAGGGAGAAAAATGTGTAATCACAACCCTAAAACCATGGTAACAATAATCATTTCAATTTAAGACAAAAATTACAAACTACCATGAAATTAGGGCATACCCAAAATCTTCTACCAGGGTTATATGGTGTTCTTGACACTGCTATGGAGCAGACATCACCACAATAACATTTAACAAGTTTCATTCTACGTGAAGTTGTTGAGTTTGAAGATGAAGCAACCATTGTTGCGTGAAGTTGCTTTGATTCGGGCTACATAAATGAGGGAGGAGGGAGGAATGACGTTGGGAGTCCCTTTTTTTATAAGAGTATTTGTGTAACGGGTGAGTTGTCACCAGATGACCGGCTCCAAACCTGCTATATGACGTTTGTGACAAAAAGAGCCCAAATGTTAGGCATTAACACACTAAAATTCGTTGCAGGGACTTAACCAAACAAAATTTGTAAACTTATGAACTTTTATTCGATGCCTAAATTGGATTATGATATAAGTCGATGTAGAGTAAGTTAAACAACTTGTAAACCGCACAAACCGCCCACACCAAACCGCACCGCGTAACACGGTATATCATATTCACGGTGCGGTTTATGGTTTCCAAAAATCTCAAACCGCATATGCGATGCAGTTTGTGATTTAGACTCTAAACCGCACCAAACCATACCGCAAACACCCTGGAAGAATGTCCCTACGGTTAGAATCACCTTATTATTATTATTATTATTATTATTATTATTATTATTATTTTTAACAGCCATATGATCTTTCATTCTTTTATTTAATTTTGTATCATCATTGTTTTCTTAAAAGTTTAATGTATTTTCATTAATATTTCCATTCTAATTAGCATTCATACATATAAAACGACCTATTAAATTATTTACAATCAAATTATTATCTCATTATGATTAATGATTCTTCAAAACAACAAATATTCTAGATACGCATATATTTAAACATGCTATCACACAATATTAAAATTACTAAGGAACAAATAAATTTAAAAAGACAAACGATGAAATTTTTCTATAGAATATGAATGCACAATTTTTGGATAGAAGTTATAATATATATCTTTGCAATATATACTATTTCGTTTTATATAATACTATGCGCGTGATCGGCACAGAGCGTTTGAGAGCGTCTAGCTTCTAGCGTTTGACAAAACGCTCCGTTTTGAACAAAAAAACCTTGTTTGGCACTACAAGCTTGTAGCGTTTTGTTTAAACAAAACGCTCCAAATCCAAATGCTACTTCATGTAGCGTTTAACAAAACGCTACAAGCTACCCGCTAACAGCTAATTTTACCGAACACGCCCTATACATTTTTATCGAGCTTTATTCATTTTTGGGAGTCAAAGTATAAAATATAAATAAATAATTAAATACCAACAAATACTACATGACTCCATCCATCGCAACAACTTCTATTCTTTCTCATGGCGGTAGCTGACCGGAAACGTCCCCATGATGACGGCGATGATCACCCAACAAGAGAAACAAACCCACCTTCGCGACCACCACTGGTGGTTCTGTGGCAATGGAAAGATTTTGCTAAAAAACCTCAGCTTCTAACACTATCGAAACTGAAGACATTGCAAGCAACAAAACCAAGGAAGAAGAAATCGAAGAGAATGAATTGGGAAACATTGAAATACTGCAGGAGATTCTCTCTTACAGAAATCGAAAAGGAGTGTGGCCATGTGAAAGCCCATATGATATGCAAAGATTCTGTTTTCCTTATGTTCATATGGGCGTTGGGAATGAAGAGTTGTGGGTTAAGAAAATGAAAGAGATGAAGAACAAATTCAATAATGAGAATTCTCCAATGGAGGATGTTGATAAGAAGGAATTCATATTATGGAAGAAGATTTGGGGAAACGAACCAAATGGTGATATTGATGATGATTCGAATTTGGGTTCATGTAAAGTAGTTTTCTAATCTTTTTTGCAGGATTTAATTTTATATGTAGATGATGATTTCTTATCTCAAGAAACTCAATAGTGGATCAAGAAAGTGCATGGTAAATAAAGCTTTGTAATTGAAATCCAAATAATAATGAAGTGATTTAATATATATTTGGTAAAATTGAAAGGAATTATTATTTGGTTGGTTAGAATTATATTTTAATTTAACAAATAGGCATATAATACAAGCAAACATCAATCATACAGCTCACTACTTCCTACTAGTCCTCTCACAACATACAGTCCTACTACCAACTAACCTTCATAGAATGTGTAACCATAAGTAACCAGATGTGAGATAGCCACTCGAACAAATGATCCTATTCTAGAGCCACAACCAAACAAGGAACAAGCAAGAAAGACTAGATCAAGAGTTCTTAGGCTATCCTACATGACCACAGACAGTCCCTAGGGCACTCTACCAGATGATAAACAGCAAGAACATATAACATACAATTCTACAGATCACTACAGCAACGTAACATACTTGATACCCAGATACAAATCTAACAGATCACTACAACATAACAACATACTTGATACCAGGATACATATCTAACAAATCACTATAGCATAGAAGCATACGGAATATCAACAATCCAAGGAATGCATGACCGTATATAATCAGAGGTGAGATAGACACCTGGACAGGTGATCCTACTCTAGAACCACAACCAAACAAGGAACAGGTAAAAGAGCCTAGATCAAGAGTCCTCAGTCTATCCTACATGACTATATACAATCCCTAAGGTATCCCTCTAATAACAAATAAACAAAACTAGTGGGCCGACATTGGTGCCTTCAACCCACGGGTACAGTAAGGCGAAACTCACCTGAAATGAAGAAACCCGAGAACACTATGATACGCTCCCTACTACATTGCTTGCTCCCACGGATCTACTAACATCAGAACCATATAAAATCTTAATCACCAATCAAAACCCTCAAGTTTGACCTAAAGTGAAACTTGGTCAAAAAGTTCAACGGTCAACGGATTCAACAAAAGTCAAAGTCCAAGAATGGTTGAGTACTCCCTGCGTACTCAACTTACACCGCATGTGCATGGGATGGCTTAGTACGCCCAACGTACTCGAGCTGGTTCCATCCTTTCCATTAAGCACTTAATCCCTTAAGGACTTTTCACCCAAACTTAGATCTAGCCTCAAAACATTGTCTTAAGTCATAATGTTTACACCTTTATGACTTTCCATGGCTAGGGAAGGTCCAAATGCTAAACCCCTAACTTATTAATCCATTAAGACATTACAACTCTTGCATGTAAGGGATAGAAGGACCAAGATCACATTTTTATGGTTCTTAATAGCTCCATAATAGGTAAAGTTTCCAAATTTATCCATTAGAATGACCCAACAAACAAGATATAGTCTTTAAGTCGTAAAGGGACCAAAAGTGCATCTTTTTCAACTTAATCCATTACGTCCAAGTCTCCAACCTTTAGATCTGAATCAATATGATGTTTAGATGGATAAAGTTTCCAAATTTATCCATAACAAGGTCAACACTTTCAAGATCTAAACTTTATGCACTTAAAGTGACCAAAAGCACATAACACCCAAAACTAGCTAAATCTAATGATTTCATCATCAAGATTCAAACTTTATACCTCTATAAGAAAGATCAGGGTGAACAAGGTCTAGATCTACAAGCTCCAATGCAACTAATGCTTCTTTAATGAGTTCCTTCTTCTCCAAGGTGCACCAAGAACACTCCAAAGCACTCAAAAAAACATTCTTTTGTCTCACAAGGCTCAAACTAGGGTTAGGGTTTCAAGAGAGGGTGTTGGAGAGGTGGAGGCTGAGAATGGAGTGGGTTTAGGGAAGTTAAGGAGCTTAAATAGGGCTTAAACCACGAAAATAGGGTTTGGGCACTGATCGTGTGTGCCTAGCGTACTCTTGGTACACCCAACGTACTAGGGATGCCCCAATACGCCCAACGTACTCCCCGTACGCCCAACGTACGCGACTCGCCTAAAAATCGCTATAACTTCAAACGATCGTAACTTCTTCGTTCCATCTCCGTTTTCAACGTTCTTTATATCCACAGAAAGGTGTTGAAGAGCTCTACAATATTATCTAGATATCTTGGGCTAAAAACTTCTCGTACAAAAATCCATATTTAATGTAAGAACCTGACCTATGACTTTTCCCTTTTTACCCTTCGACCCAAAACACAATTTCAAGGGTTAGATCTCTCAACCATCATTACATCCTTCCACAAGGTCTAATATTTACCTCCTTAAGGCCCAAAGCTTTTACACAATTGACTTCCGGCCGATGGCACTGAAATAAAAAATGAAAGGAAACAGGATGTTACAAAGCCGATCTCTCAGTATTCATACTTAAGGACCCATGACTATAACCACCCCCTAGAAATTCCATTCAGTAAGAGATCAGCCTCACCGCCATTATCACCGAAATCATCAAATAAGCCTTACCCCACCTACAAATAGACTCCACATGTGGACGAGTGGATCAGGGAGGAGAGTATTGGGTTTTATGAGGTCTGAGAGTCCTCCCAGGCACCTAGGAGCAATCCCATTCCAGAGTATCCCATAGATAGATAGATCTTAGTGTTAGTCTCGCGAGTAGCGCAACACAGAGATTGTATATATATCAGGTGGAGGAGGATCGTGATTCGCTGAGGAGGGAGATCAGATTACTGGCTGGTAAAGTTTGAGGTTTGGAGCAGGGGAGGGATATATACGAGATGAGGATCCTTTACGCATACGATCATCTAGAGCAGACCTATTCTCTAGTGTTGTATCAACAAATTGTGATCGAGGGTTTAGAGAAACATGTGGGGGAGTCAGAGTTGAGATTGATGGTGTCAGAGATAGTTGCAACCAATATGGAGATTATGATCAGTTTCCTGCAACACCAACACAGATAGTGGCATGGATGGTGGTTTGTTTTGGATTATGGCAGATAGTTCTAGCCAAGGAAAGCTAGGAACTATATTTTTTGGGTTTGAGGGATGGAAATGTAGTGTAGCAGATAATAGGATACTGCTATGTATTTTTTCTTGTAAAAATGATGCTTTTCTTGTTCAAACCACATCATTGTATACTTTTTGGGAAATCTGATGTAAAAATTTATGGATGTTAATGAAAAATATGTGATCATATTGTATATTGTGTTACTTGTTTGATTTGTTTTCTTGATATAGTTAACTCTATTTGCTAAATTATCAAATTAAAACTTATCATAACAAATAACATATTCCATAAATTTATAATCATGCCTCGCACCAGGAGAAACCCAAGATAACCTGAAGCCAATCCCGAACCTATGAACTCATCCACGATTGAGGCATTAGTAGCCCAACGCGTCGCTAATGCAATAACATACCTAGAAACCTATAGGAACGTTGGTTCAGGAGGAAATGGAGGTGATAGTCCGCAAGGAGATAACTGAGGTCTAACTAGGGTCTATTCATAAAAAGACTTTATGAACTGTAAACCAAAACTCTTCTATGGAAACGAGGGTGTAGTTGGTTTGACTAGGTGGATAGAAAAGATGGAGTCTGTTTTTGAGTTAAGCTTTTGTTCGGAGGACTAAAAGGTTAAGTTCATCGCGTGCACTCTAGCAGATGCAAACCCAAGCTGGTGGACCGTTTATACAAAGATCATGGGTATTAATGTAGCAAATTCTATGGCTTGGATCATGCCAAAGCAGCTCATAATTGAGTAGTACTGCCCACGCGAGGAGATGCAAAAGCTGGAGCAGGAGCTGCAGAATCTAACGATAAAGAAAGCCGACATTGCCGCTTATACAAACCGTTTCAATGACACTGCCACCTTATGATCCGAGATGGTAACCCCTGAATATAAGAAGATAGAGAGGTATATTTGGGGTTTGCTTCAACCTATCCAAGGTTTAGTCACTACCTCAAAGCCAACCACCTTTGACAGCTTCAAGAGACTAGCCTCTAGTCTAACAAATCAAGAGATTCATCGTGGTACGATGGTCAAGAAGGATGACCTTCCGAAGGTGGAGAGTAGAAAGTGGAAGTTTGGAAAAGAGTCTAAAGGGAAGGCTAGGTAACCAATAGAACAGAAGCGGGAAGTGATACAAGCATTTGCAGTTACGACAACCTCGACAGGGACTACCACTGGAAGTGGTCTAAGATACAATGAGTGTGGGTATCGTCACAATGGATCATGTTGGATTTACACTAACTATGGCAAGAGAGGTCATCTTGCCAACATATGCAAAACCCCACCCAATCGAGGAACCGCAACAACAGAAGGTCGAACATGCTATGAATGTAAGGAAGTTGGACACATCAGGAAGGATTCTCCAAAGTTTGAGGAACAAGGAGGTAATTCTAGGAGTAGAGCATTTGTGATAGGAGCCAGAGAAGCCGTCCAAGATCCGACGATAGTTATAGGTACGTTCCTAATCAATGATTTGTATGCAAATATACTTTTTGATACCGGAGCCGATAGAAGCTATATTACTCCCATGTTTAGGAAATTATTAAACCACCCATCTAGTAAACTTAGGGAAGCCTATAGAGTAGAAATGGATAACGACGAAGTTGGTAGTACCCAAGAAATACTTAGGAACTGTACCTTGATGTTAGATAATCCTGCTTTTCTCGTCGACCTCATGCCTACGGTCATTGGAAGTTTTGACGTCATCGTCATGTTGAAGTCTTATGCTTTGAGAAAGCATTACGTCTACCCCTACCAAACGGAGAACCCTTAATCGTTTACGGTGATAAACCCGACATAAATCTTAGGATCATTTCTTGCATGAAGGCCAGGAAATACTTGCAAAAACAATATTATGCCTTCTTAGATCGTATTGTCGATAGGAAAGACAATAAGAAGAAAAAGATAAAGGGAGTAACTCAGGTGTGTGATTACCCTGATGCATTCCCTGAAGAATTAACAGGTTTGCTGCGAGCTTGACAAGTAGAGTTTCAGATCGATCTAATTCCAAGAGTTGTCCCAATAGAAAAGTCTCCTTATAGATTAGCACCATTGGATATGCAAGAATTCTCCAGCCAACTACAAGAACTTCTTGACAAGGGTTTTATTATACCAAGCTTCTCGCCTTGGGGAGCACCCGTTCTATTTGTCAAGAAGAATGACGAATCTTTCCGAATGTGCATCGACTATCCACTTCCCCTAATAGACGATCTATTCGATCAACTACAAGGGTCTAATTATTTCTCTAAGGTCGACCTAAAATATGGATATCATCAACTTCGAGTCATGGAAGAGGATATTCCAAAGATTGCTTTCAGAACACGACACGACCATTATGCGTTTTGGTCATGCCCTTCGGATTGACCAATGCCCTAACTATTTTTATGGATCTTATGAATCAAGTGTGCAAGCCCTACTTAGATAAATTCGTGATTGTATTTATCGATGATATTCTATTATACTCACGAACCAAGGAAGAGCATAAGAAACATTTCCGAGTGATCGTAGAGCTTTTAAGGAAAGAAAAATTGTATGCTAAATTCTCTAAGTGCAAATTTTGGATAAGAGAAGTACATTTTCTCGGGCATGTGGTAAGCAACAAATGTATTCATGTCGACCGTTACAAGATTGAAGCTGTGAAGATTTGGGAGGCACCCAAGACTCCAAATGAGGTTCCTCAATTTTTGGAACTGGCTGGCTATTTCCCGATATTTATAGAAAATTTCTCTCGTATAGCCAAACCGCTCAAAACATTAACTTAAAAGGAAATAAAATTCATTTGGGGAGACCAAAAGTAAATAACTTTCCAAAAATTGAAGGAAATGTAGTATATTGCGATGCTTCACATCAGGGGTTGGGATGTGTATTAATGCAAAGGGAATTCCTTTTTCTAATGAGAATTCAATACCTTTCTAATGAGATGTGATCTGTCTAGGGCTAGCTGAACTAAGCCTCATCTGAGGAGGAAAGTTTGCAGCTTGATTCCTTCTTATTTTTGGGATATGATTCTTCTCATCTCAAAACAAAAGAGGTTTTGCTCAAAGGCTGACATAGAATAGTTTCGATATTCAAATGATCTCTTCCTATTCCATGAGATAGCAGTGGTTACGAATTCAATTTTGAAATAACAGGGAGTTTTTCAACTATACGAAAGTGATGTTCCTTGCGAGAGGTAAGTTCTTAGGAATCGATTGAATCACAGGAAAGATCAGGAATAGCCCTTTAGGTTGCAACTCCTTCTAAGACTACTAGTATTGGAAAGAGGGATGAACCTGATTGACCTATTATTTCCCCCGGGGCGGATGGGATTGATTCTAAACCCGCTTCGACGTCTTCCCACAGATCTGCCTTATCGAGCCGGTGCCATTCAGGCAATGAAATAGGTTTTTTGTACGAGGAATAAGAGGCATATGCAAGAGCAGGTTGCACGAAAGGAACTGACATCTCATCAGAATAGGAGGCGAATCCGCTCTTCTATGTGCTAGATGTCGGCATTTCCCCTCTTAGCATACAACATTCACTTCACTGACGCCTACTGACCGGATCGGGCACGAAGGAGGAAGGAACAATGGAAGAGAGGCGAAGCATTTGAAATGAGTTCATTCTCATATAGCAGGAAAGTCTTACCATTTCGAAAAGAGCTCAGTAAATGGTCGAGCTAGCTCCTTCTGCATGGCCTAAAAGCTAATAAAGTGAAAGGGTCGTGAAGCAGCTTACTTTCCTTTCATTCCAATATGGCATACTACTGAATCAGAATAAGGATCTTCCACGGATTGGCCACTCATCTGGAGTATGTCAGCATGTTAGGCCTAGCTGATGAAAGATCTCGTTTTATGACCATATTTCTTAAGCAAAAAGAGTAGCTTAGCTCTCATAGTAATTAATAGCTCGAGGCTTTATTTCTTCTATTATAGAATAGAAATCTATAAATGGAGGAGTAGGCTGACAAGCGGTCCTATTTCAGCAGCTTTTCTCAATGCATTATCCAGATCTTGAATCATTGGAATTAGGTTGCTCTCCCTTCTATTATATAAGAAGTCTTCCCCGGTCGGGAATCAATCATACTACGATCGTCAAATCCTACGCTGTCAATAGAACTGTCGGCATATAACCTAGAATCAATAGGAGCTAATAAGATCTTCCCCAGGGTAATTTCACTAAGACTGCCCTATTCCCTTGACTAATATGGTTTAGGTGGAATAGTCGGAGATAGAATACAGGGAATGCGCATACAGTGAATAAGACCCCTCCTTTAAGTAGGAATTAGACCAAGGCTAGATTGGATGCTGCTACTACATGTACAGCAGCTAAGATTGATTCTCTTACCTGCATCCTTACACCTAGAAAGGTACTTTGTTACTAGCCTGAAAGTCTCAACATCTCCCTAAAAAGGATTAATAAGGAATGCTAAAAAGAAAGAATCTAAGGCTGAAACTGAAACAACACTATAGCTCCTTAGATTTTGCTCGTTACGCTCCTTAGTAAGTGAATTGGTAGAACTTCAATACACTTGACCTTACTGGCTTTCCTAGTCTGACATCGACTACATCGAAATAGATAGAAGACTTAGCCAATTAGACCAGATAGAGAATAGGACTTGACAGAAGATAGACACAGGCTATAGAGAAGGAATGCTAAAAAGAGAGATAGGAAAAGCTATGTGTACCAAACAGGGAAATCTATACGGTGATACCTCAAGCCCATGATATAACATTTTCTTGTATGAAAGCCGTTGATAACAAATTGGTAACCCCTGTTCGGAGCGGGTAGGAGCCGAGAGGATATTCCAAAGACTGCTTTCAGAACACGACACAACCATTATGCGTTTTGGTCATGCCCTTCGGATTGACCAATGCCCTAGCTATTTTTATGGATCTCATGAATCAAGTGTGCAAGCCCTACTTGGATAAATTCATGATTGTATTTATCGATGATATTCTATTATACTCACGAACCAAGGAAGAGCATGAGAAACATCTCCGAGTGATCGTAGAGCTTTTAAGGAAAGAAAAATTGTATGCAAAATTCTCTAAGTGAAAATTTTGGATAAGAGAAGTACATTTTCTCGGGCATGTGGTAAGCAACAAATGTATTCATGTCGACCATTACAAGATTGAAGCTGTGAAGATTTGGGAGGCACCCAAGACTCCAAATGAGGTTCCTCAATTTTTGGAACTGGCTGGCTATTTCCTGATATTTATAGAAAATTTCTCTCGTATATCCAAACCGCTCAAAACATTAACTTAAAAGTAAATAAAATTAATTTGGGGAGACCAAAAGTAAATAACTTTCCAAAAACTGAAGGAAATGTAGTATATTGCGATGCTTCACATCAGGGGTTGGGATGTGTATTAATGCAAAGGGAGAATGTCATAACCTACACCTCATGACAATTTAAAGTGCATGAAAGCAACTACACCACTCACGACTTAGATTTGGGAGCGATAGTTTTTGCCCTGAAGATTTGGTGTCATTACCTTTATGGAACAAAGTGTATTGTCTACACAGACCGAAAGAATCAGCAACACATCTTCGATCAGAAAGAGCTCAACATAAGATAAAGGAGATGGTTAGAGTTGATAAACCACTATGATTGTGAGATTCGTTATCATCCAAGCAAGGCTAACGGCATAGCTTACGCCTTGAGCCATAAAGAGTGATTTAAACCTCGTAGATTCAAAGCACTTACGATGACTATTCAGCCTAACCTAATCTTGCAGATTAGAAGTGCTCAACTTGAGGATTTAACGGAAGAAAAAGTTAAAGAAGAAGGCCTCATAGGAATGGAAAGACAACTAGAGATTAAGGATTATGGAACGAGATATTTCATGAACTGAATATGAGTTCCAAAATTTGGATATGTCAAAGAACTATTTTTAAATGAGGACCATAGGACTAGCTATTCCATCCATCCTGGAGCATATAAGATGTGTCTGGATCTAAAATCTCTTTATTGGTGGCCAAACATGAAGGATGAAATAGCAACATACGTAGGTAAATGCCTAACATGTTCCAAGGTCAAGGGAAAACATCAATGACCCTCAGGATTGTTGCAACAACCAGAGATTCCCGAGTGGAAGTAGAAGTAGATTGCAATGGACTTTGTTACCAAATTACCAAAGACTACTGCTGGTTACGATACTATTTGGGTAGTTATCGTTAGATTAACCAAGTCTGTTCACTTCATACCAATAAAAAAGACGGATAAGGTGGAGAAACTGAACATGAAGTACCTTAGAGAGATCTTTAGATTGCATGGGGTACCCTCATCTATTATCTCTAATAGATATTTCGGATTTACCTCCTGCTTCATGCACAATTTGCAAAAATCCCTTGGTAATCGCCTGGATATGAGTACAACCTACCATCCTCACACTGCTGGTCAAAGTGAAAGGACCATCCAAGTGCTGTAAGACACACTCAAGGCATGTGTGATAGATTTTGGAAGTACATGGGATAATCACCTTTTTCTAGTTGAGTTCTCATACAATAACAACTATCACACGAGTATTAAAGCAACACTATTCGAGGCTCTATACTGCTGAAAATTTTGATCTCCTACTTGTTGGACAGAAGTTGGTGATACCTAACTGGACAAGAAATTTGAAAAGGATACCCTGCGAACAGGCCCAAAGATTATCCACAAGACGACTGAAAAGATAGTGTAGATATGAGAGCGCATGAAGGTAGCACGTGACCGTTAGAAGAGCTACGATGATGTAAGGCGCAAACCCCTAGACTTCAAAGTCAGAGATAGGGTGATGCTCAAAGTATCTCCTTGGAAAGGAGTTATAATATTTGGAAAGTGGGTTAAACTGAATCCGAGGTTCATAGGATCATTCAAAATCCTTGATAGGATAGGTCCAATTGCCTATTGACTTAAGTTACCCCAAGATCTTAATAATGTGCATGATGGCTTCCATGTGTCTAATCTTAAAAAGTGACTTTTCGATGATACGCTTGTCATTCTGCTTGATGAAGTTCAGATTAACCCTGAACTAAACTTCATCGAAGAGCCAGTCGAAATCATGGACATAGAGGTCAAACGACTCAAGCATAGTCGGATTCCCAGTTTTAAGGTACAATGGAACTACAAGCGAGGACCATAGTACACATGGGAATGAGAGGACCAACTGAAGGACAAGTACCCTCACTTGTTCGAAGGAATCCCGACGATAGATAAAATTTCGGGACAAAATTTCCTAAACAGGGGGAGAATGTGACAATCGAGAGGAATTCGTCACTAACCACTATCATGAGAGAGTAGGAAAATAAATGTAATAACTTAATATTGTAATCTTTGATTTATGAGATAATAAGAATCAAATGCGCCATTGCATTTATTGTTAAAACAACTGTTAGGCTAAAAAATAAGCGTCCAAAAAGTTGTATCATCTTCTAAGCTGGTTAACATATTTGGAAAGCACTCGTTAACGCAATCCCAATGATATAAGATTCTTAAAAGTCTGAATCCAAACGGAAGAGTTATGGATTTTATAAAAATAAAAATCAACCGCATAATTAAAGTTAATTACGTCGAAACGGTACTTAGAGATTGGTTGAGTTTTCACTAAAAGTGCAAAGAAGAGATTCGTAGTATTCCTTAATATAAAAACTTTAGGACAAAGAATGCCGAAAAAGAGATCCATACTAGAGAGATATGATTTTTTTAAAATCATTTATTTTTACCCCTGTTAGACACAAAAAAGTCAAAACTAGCTAAAACAACCTAAAGGAGAGTTTTAGTACTCCTTGAGATCATTACATAGTGTTGATACAAGAACGTAACCCTCAACAGCTAAGAAAGGACCCGAAGACCAAAAGCTTTTGTGAACCGGAAAGGAGAATGTCGAAGACTGTTAACCATTAGTGGAACCCGAAGACAAAATGAAAAGACCCGAAGATATCTTTTTGAACATAAAGACTGAAAAAGAAACAAGTTACTTTAACTAACTATGCGTGTAAACCTTGTATTATCCGATGTATCTTTCAGAGTCACCTAAGTCAATGGATTTGTAATACATTATTATTTATTTGTAGCTTTTGGACCTCTATAAATAGAGTGTCGCTCTTCATGTTTATGTACCAATTCTAGATCTTATCAATACAATATATTTTCATCTCAATACTATCTAAGTTATCTGATTGATACTTTATCCGAGTCCCTTTTCACTTAAGCCATCCATCATTTACTAACTTCTGCTTCAGTGCAAACCATGTTACGATTCAACTAAGTGTCTACTTGTTTATGCTTATTGATATAACTTGTTTCTATTTACATTCCTTACTTTTCCGCAATCTAACTTTTATTGTTGAACTAACAAAAGATCCATTGAGATTAACTTACATTTCTGCAATATATTACCTTGTTCTTAAGTTCTTCTCTCAACAATTGGTATCAGAGCTAGAGTGGTTCCCTTTTAACTCCTTCCAGAAAATTGAAGTTTTTTCTTAAAAAGATCTGATTTAAAAGGCCTTGTATACCACTAAAGCTCATTAAAACAAGGAAAAATGGCACAAGATTATTCTTTAAAAATTTCAAACAGTGTTGGAGGTTCTAATAGAGCTCCAATACTCTTTGCAAGTGAATATCATCATTGGTTCCAAAGAATGGAAATATTTTTAAAGAGACTAGGAAGAGATGTTTGGAGATCTGGAGAGGAAGGACCTCATGTCCCTATTCTCACTCCCATTGCTGCTGATGGTGCTCAGGCAAGACTCGGAGGAGGTCCGACAGCCATGAACAGACCCACCAACAATGATCTCGATAAGATGGAGAAAGATGCAATTGACTTCTCTGAAATTTCATGTGGCATTCCTCCAGACAACTTTGATATCGTCATCAATTGTACATCTGCCAAAGAAATTTAGGAGGTACTCAAAAATATCTACCAAGGTTTCGACCAAGCACAAGAAAAGAATCTGACCACTTCTCTCAACGAGTTCACCAACTTCAAAGCACTATCAGGTGAAAGTCTTGATGAATCCTTTAAGAGATTTAACATCATAATCATTAAAATTTCAAATGCTGGTACCGTCATAAGCAACCATGAAACCAATCTGCAGTTTCTAAATGGGTTAGGAAGACATTAGACGACTGCAAAAATAATAGTTCAAGGAGATAGGAAGATCCAGATTCTTTCTCTATTCAAACTCTATGGTGAACATCAGGCTCAAGAATCCATAGTCTTGAAAGAATGTGCAGGTATGGGTGGATCACTTGCTCTAATGGCTCAAGCTCCTCAGTATGCCATACAGTAACCGTAGTATCCCTATCCTGAAGAGTCATCATATCAACATCCATATGACAATTCACTACAGTCATATGAGGCAAATATAGAACTAGATGATGAAGAAGATTTCCAAAATGCCCTAGCCCTCGTCAGTCAACAGTTCAATCGAGTCCCACCACCCACCTTTCGTAAGAATCAATAGTTCACTAGACTACCTTTCAACATAAATTACAACCCGCAGAATAATCATCAACGATACCCCAAAAATCCTTATCACCAACCTCAGCTTCAGAACACTCCTCAAATGATTTCCAATCACAAAGAAATTCCACAGACAAACAGAACACAAGACTCCGTTACTACTACTGAAGACAACAAAGATGGAGTTCTTGTCTGCCATAAATTTTAGAAGGAAAATTATTTTGCAAGAGATTTCAAAGAAAATATGGTGAAAGACAAAACATTCTATCTTAAAATGGCTAAGGAAATGGAAGATAAGGAGAAGGAAAAAAGCGAAAGCATGTGTAGCTCAATTTCGTAGGGATCATCAGGTTTGGTCTTCGGGTGATGAAGATGAGGACCCGGACAAAAAAGAAAGAGATGAAAGATATGCATGGTTGCAGCAAGTGAATAAGATGGCTCAAACAACCTGAAGAAAAACTACTGCTACATGGAAATGGAAGGAACCTTCAACATCGTTGAACAGGTAAAACTTATGATTCGGTCTAATAACTATAGCATGAATGATTTTGAATCTCACCTAGAAAGACTTAACGAAACTTGTGCTGCTATCCTTACAGACTACAATAAAGCCTTAGATGAAAAGAACATAGTGACCCAAGAGCTGTATCACTTAAGAGGAAGACTAGAAGACAAGAAGCTTAAGGTCACAATGTTAGAAGGAGACTTATTCTTACAAAAGGATGCTAGGTTACTTAGTGAGACTCAGTTAGAAATTTCTTTCAATCAACGGGATTTAGCCCGCAAGGAAATTGTACGTCTAAATCAATTAATTGAAAAGTTGTTTAATGAAAGTGAGGCCATTGAAAATTTTATTAATAATGGGACTGTTGATAACACATATAATTGGGGATGGTCAAATGGCTTCTCTCCCGAAGATAAATCTCCTCCTCGGTTTGATGCCGAACATCCATACGTCTCACCAGACCGAACCTTTAATTACCTAATTAATGACAAGAACTTTCTCGAAGACATTTGATGTCACTCGATAGACTCCATGAACTCAATAACAACTGTGTAATCGAGGAGATATATCCAGAATCCTCGGGAAACTCATAAAGTTTTTTTCCTATCATTGGTTCGATTATTCCTGATTCCCAATCCAGTTCCGAAGTGGACGAGGAAAATGTTGTGGAAAGATCTGAATCTTTCTCAACCACTGTTGTTGATGAAGAAATAATTTTAAAAGGACCATCTCAGCCCTCTAAGACAAGTCACAACAAAGACTTACCTTTGACATACTCTACGGTACATTAATCCTCATTTCCAATAAATGTCATCCCATAGACCCCAATCAAGTCACATTGACCTCCCACATAAACTTGACATTAACAACTATGAGTTTGGAAAGTGCTCCCGAAATCATGAACTCTATAGTTCCGATGATTCAACACCTAGGTCACTGTCTAGATGAAAGAACCTGAAAAGGCCTCAAGTAAACGCTTCCGACATTGTCACACCAAAACTTGAGGCAAAATTGGCTGTGAAAAATGAAGTCAGATCCCGACTTGAAAGGCGGGAAGCTGAGTCAAAAATTAAATCTTTCAAAACTCAGGCCAAATTTTCAAATAAAAGGAATTTGGACAAATCCACCACTGCAAAATCTTTTCAAAATAACACTACAGTCGATGTATCTTGTCAAAAAGCATGTACAGTTTCTAAATCCTTCAAAACCAATAACACTGTACCCACCCAAAACAAGGCCAAGTCTTTGTTACAAACTTCCTTAAAAGAATAAAAAATGATGGGTATTTTGCACACTCCACAATTTTCAAAATCCCATCAACCCATCAGGAAGTTGTCACAACTAGCCTTTTTGGCTAGGAAATTTCATCCTCAAGTAAGCAAGGATTATTGTGAGACTTGTGCTAACACACCTAAGTGTTTAATATGAGTTTCTGAGGAGCGATAAAGTGTTAGTATGTGAAATCTCTCCAAGTATAGTGAATCTCTCCCAAATCTCTCCAAGTATAATGAATCTCTCCCAAATCTCTCCAAGTATAATGAATCTCTCCAAGTAGGTGAAACCTCTCCCAAATCTCTCTAAGTATGCGAAATCTCTCCAAGTATAGTGAATCTCTCCCAAATCTCTCCAAGTAGGTGAAATCTCTCCCAAATCTCTCTAAGTATGCGAAATCTCTCCAAGTATATCGAATCTCTCCAAAATCTCTCCAAGAATGTGAAATCTCTCCTAAATCTCTCCAAGTATGTGAAATTTTTCCCAAATCTCTCCAAGTATGTGAAATCTCTTTCAAATCTCTCCAAGAATGTGAAATCTCTCTCAAATCTCTCCACGTATCTCAAATCTCTCTCAAATCTCTCTAAGCACCTTCCTTAGTCGAAAACAACTCAAAACCGGAAGAGGAAACTCAAAAGGACCCTCTTGGTCCGGGACCTCTTGGTACCTCTTAGTCCGGATACCTTCTAAGAAACCAAGAAGGTTCTCACCTTCGGGACACCCCTGCTTCAGACCTCCTTATTACTCCAGAAGGTTTGACTCCGGAAGGAGTAAGCTCCGGAAGGACTTCGCTTGCAGCTCCTGACCTCGCGCCTGACTCCGGATCCGAGAAGAGCACTCCGGAACCTCCTTGCCAACCACTTCGGAACCTCGCAGGATTAACCCTCCCCTCCGGAACTTGATCTAAAGCTTCAGAATTCACCATAGAGCTCCAGATTTCACCTTTTAGCTCCGGATTTTGGTCATTTTCGGACTTTTTCACCATTTTAAGGTATTTTGAGGTCGGGAATCATACCAAACTCGTGTTTTTCTTAACTAAGACCCCTAAAACCCCTATTTTATGCTAAAATTAATTATTTTAAGCATATTTTTCATAAAAATAAATGTTTAGGATTTAGGAAAACCTTATCCTAAATCAAGAAAAGGACAAAGGGATTGACTTTGTGATTTGATGAAATTCCTCATTTCCCATACAAATCTCAGTTAAACACAAAATATCCATGGATAACCAAGCATTGTACATCGGTCCTCCATGCAAGTGTCATATCACTCTTATCCCTCCACTTAGAATACGTGAATTCCTCTTCTTCCTTTTCCCGAGTTCTCATTTTTCACCTCCAGCAAACTTCTAAGAGTGCTCTCAGCTCCTTCAAGCTTCAAGTTCACCTCTTCAAAGGAAATTCCCAGATTTTATTTGGTGAGTATTTTTATCCTCTTTGAACAATAATTCTTCACATTATTCTAAGATTTCATTACATTTACACAAAAATTATTCTTAGGATACTTTTAAGTTCAAAGAAACTCTCAAGTGTTGGAACTTGGAAACTCCTCCTCAGCTCTTCAAATCACCCAGCAAATCAACTAAGGTGAGCTTCATACCCCACCTTTTTCAATGTTTTAATGTTTTTGGGGGAAAGTACAAGTCAAATCTTGCCTAGATTATGAAATCATTGCATATATACGTATGTTTGTATGTGTGTGTGAAATATTATTAAATTATTATTTAGTAATATACTCATGAACCGAGGATTTCTAAATTTCACAAGGAACAGATGATACTTTGTGTACAAAAGAGCCTCCCAACTATTGGATGTGTCCAACTTAAGCCCTCTATCTATGCTTTCATGCCTAGAAATAAAACTTATAAAAAGGAACCTTGATAAGTTGACACTTATTCTAGTGATTTTCGAAAGTGAGAACTTTGTGACTATTTTGCAAACTGTCAGGGGGTATTTTATAAATATTCAATATAAAAGTTTGCGTCAAAAAAATACACAAATAGAGCCTTTATGACAGAAATATTTACATGTCATAAACTGCTGTCGTGAAATCTCCAACAACATAAGTAATGTTCTATATGTCATAAAACAGAAAATGTGTGTCATAACCGGTAGTTATAAATTTATACAAATTATAACTTGACACTTTTTCTCTTGACTAAAATGACTTATTTTTCGATAAACGAAAACACGAGCACCTAGTTAACGAGCACAATCAACGATATGGAACGAGAACGATATTTTTATTCAACAAGTACGAATTTCATTATTTATCTAACAAATAATGGATCTCTAACGATTGCTCAAAAGGTTGTTAATATTCTAGTCAGACAAATCTCAAAAGTACCTAAATATAAAAATATTAGTGTACGTCTAAGTCCTGTAAGGAGTTATAGCCAGAGTCTCCTGGAGGTAGAGCGGGAATTTGTGTATAGATCTATACGGGGTTGACACCCCGCACCTTCGCTGTTCGCTACAGCTAGACAGGCCAGTCTAGGGTGACATATGTCTTTTCCAAACCGAGGGCGCCTGAGAAATGCCAAAACAGGCACTTCGTCATATTAGTATGGTTATAACGACTCACTAGAATATTTTATGTCATCTAGAAATTTATGTAAGGAAAAACCTCATAAATAAATTTTTGGCACGTTGTGTTGACCGTCCTATACATGATAAGTGATGGTCCGCATTTGTTGTGTTGACTGTCCTTCTTCATCGCGTAGAATGTCCACAATAACCATGTTGATTCTTTCTCCTAACAAGTATAGAGTCGTACTACTGCTATTTTTACAAATTAAAAAGCATAGGACTCTATGGAAAACGTTTGTAAACGGTTTTGATAACGATAAACTAGCCCACACATATACATAGTTGGAAACTAGAACTTACGATTATTTTATAACAGAAAATATAGGATTTTCTGGGGAAAACGATTTTCTACGATTTCGATAACGATAAACTAGAACTTACGAATATTTTATAACAGAAAATATAGGATTTTCTGGAGAGAACAATTTTTCTACGATTTCGATAACGATAAACTAGAACGCACATTCAATTTTACTCGATAAGAGGAACAAGATTTTCAACCATATTTCCTTTTTGAAAATAAGGGATTTTTCTGGAAACGGTGGATTTTTACTATTCAAAAGAGCTATTCTCGGACACAACTCGCTTTCACAAATTACAATACTTTTCAAAGATCACTCCTTATAAGGATGAACAAAAGTAATGACATGCACACATATATCCATGATTTTCAAGGCAAGACTTCAAACGATTTCATAGAAATAATCGGATTTTCTAAAAGTACAATACGAACGACTCTAAACAAGTGTAAACGATTTTATACAAAAATGCTTATGAACTCACAAACTTTTTAGTTGACGCTTTTCAAAACGACTTGTATTCTCAGGGATCTAGTAAGCAGGTAACAAGGGACACAGATGCAAGACTTTTAGCTGTAGCTTGGATTTTTCTGCTTATGTCTCTTTTGTGTAATTCGAAGAACAAATACAATATGTAAACAATGTAAGTTTGTTATCTCAATGTATGATGTTTGGATTGCTCTGTTTCATTTATATTCAATTGTTATGATACTGCATAATGAAGTCACCCGCCTCCGGACGTTTCCGCCGTCTGGTCCGGGGGTGTGACAGAAGTCAACACCTACATTCAGGTCCTTTAGCAATCCTTCTTCAAATATAAATGACTCTTCAGTAACGCATAGGCTAAGGACTAGGCAAAAGGACCAAAAACCACAGACAAAGACATCACCCTCCAGACCTTTGACCAAGTCCATTATGTGGGTCAATGAAAAGAAACTCACTTTATGCTTCTACCCACCGAAAAAAAGGACACGTCAAATCCCAACTCAAAATGTCCAAAAGAACGTGAAACATCATGGACACAAACAAATATGGAGAGAAAAATCTCTTCATCACTCCCACAATAAAGCATCTCAAGACACCATCAGTATGCATACACTTGATAAGAATGTTTCCTATGTTACTACGACCCCCAAAATAGTTTGGGTGCCCAAATTAATCAACTGATTATGCAGGCTATGTGCGCGGAGGACCATGAAGAAGAATGGTTGATTGATAGTGCCTGCTCCTTGCACATGACGGGAAGGTTAGACTACCTTCGTGACTTCAGGCTAGTCATTGGTGGCGGACACATCATTTTCAGGAATAATGCAAATGGGAGAATAAGGAATAAGGTGTATTAACTACGGGAATCTTCTCCATTCAATGAGTAGCTTACATAGAGGGTTTAAAACACAATTTGGTCAGTGTTGGTCAATTGTGTAAAGTAGGTCACCGGGTAGAATTTGACAACATGTACTGTTACATCATGACACATGATAGAGAGAAGTGTTTGATCCAGTCCAAAGCCGAAGGAACAATATACCCACTAGACTTTCCTCTAACCATCGAAAAACCACAACTGTACTTCTTGTCAAAGGCAATTTCCAAGGTCAGTTGCTTGTGGCATCAAAAGCTTGCATATCTCAACTTCAGATACATTAACAATTTCGTGAATGGAGAGCTGGTCAGAGGACTGCCAATTCTGAAATTCAATAATGATACTCTGTGTCTAGCCTGTGAGTGTGGTAAACAAACCAAAGGAAGTCATCCTCTAATAATTGACTCATCAATTGTTGAACCCCTGGAGCTCCTTCACATAGACCTCTGCGGTCCTTCAACTGTATCCAATCTTCATCATAAGCAATAAATTCTGGTTATAGTTGATGATTGCACTCATTTTACTTGGGTCTTCTTTCTAAGATTGAATTCAGACACACCACAGATTGTATTCAATTTCCTCAAAGAGATAAAGCTACAGATCAAGCTTCCAGTAAGAAGAATAAGAAGTGATAATGACACTGAGTTCACTAATCAGCTTCTGAATAACTTTTTAGTATCCAAAGGAATCAGCCACAACTTATCAGCACCATACACACCACAATAGAATGGAGTAGCGGAGAGGAGGAATCGAACGTTGGTTGAAGCTGCTAGATCAATGCTCAACTTCGCTAACTTACCTCTCTACTTTTGGGCCGAAGCAGTGGCAACAACATGCTTTGTTCAAGTATCAGAGTATCATTTGCAAACGTCCCAACAAAACACTATATGATGGTCTGAACAAAAATAAAACCCAAGGTATGTTTCTTTCATATTTTTGGTTGCAGGTGTTTCGTGGTCAATAACAAGGATCATCTCAACAAATTTGCACCAAAATCAGATGAAGGCATCTTTTTGGGTTATTCAACAAACAAGGTTGCATGCGTGTTCTTATCAGGAGAACAAGACTAATAGTTGTAAGCTTCGATGTCAAATTCGATGAATATTATGTTCGCAACACTGCTCCCATTAATGAAACAAAGTTCATCCTGGAGAATGACATTCCAACTTCGTCATGACCCTTAAACATAGTTGAGGTTAACTATGACGATCTCTTTGATCTCCCAGAAACTGCACATCTTTATGAGATACTAGTGTCTCCCGTAACAAAACAATAACAGTCAGAGGTATCTGGACCTACCATTTTTGAAGGAACTTCATTCAATACTTCTACATTTTCGGTTGAGGGGGAAAGCTCAAATCCTCTGGAAATCGCAACCATCGAGGTTCTAGTACTTGAAGATGCTGCTTTGGTACCCGTCTACCAAGTGTCCAATCAATCAACTGTCTCTGAAGATCCCGAGGACGAATAAGTGGAAAACATTGATACCGAATGGGATCCAAGAATAGTAAGTCACTCATCGGTTCAGGGGGAACCATCATCAGTTTAGGGGGAACCATCATTAGTCTAAGGGGAACCTTCATCTTCAGCTGCTGAACTAATCCCAACAGTTCAAGACTCATCTGCGCGATGTTCAGAAACCGAGGGGGAACAACCTTCAACGAATAGACTCGAAGCCTCCTTTGAAATAAAGGACATTCCCTCTAATGCATCTGCTGAATATAACCAATATCACCTACACGTCTAGACAAAAGATCACCCACCTGGATAAATCATTGGAAATCCATTTGTAGGTATACAAACTCGTTCTTCTTTAGATTTAACTAATCATTGTCACTATGCAACTTTTATGTCATCAACCAAGCCCAGAACCATGAAAGAGGCACTTCTAGAGTATGATTGGATTGTTTCAATGCAAGAGGAAGTGGCAGAGTTTGAAAGAAATAAGGTTTGAAAACTTGTATCGAAGCCTAAAAGACATATTGTACTTGGAACCCGATGGGTCTACAAGAACAAACTGGATGAATCGGGTGCTGTGATTCACAACAAAGCCCGATTGGTGGCCAAAGGGTATAGTCAACTAGAAGGAGTTGACTATGATGAAACCTATGCTCCGATAGAAAGGATGGAAGACAAACATATATTTCTCGCGTATGCGACACATAAAAACGTCAAAGTTCATCAAATAGACATAAAAAGTGCTTTCCTAAATGGTGAATTGAAAGAAGAGGTGTATTTACAACAACTTCCAGGCTTCGAAAATTTAGATTTTCCCAATCTTTGCTATAAGCTGGAGAAAGCTATCTACTGTTTAAAACAGGGACCAAGAGCTTGGTATGAAACTCTTTCAGAGTTTCTTGTCAACTCTGGGTACAAACGAAGTGTAATATTGTTGGATTAGGTGTCTAAGCCCATAACTATAATTGGTATATACTTGAGTTGATAGTAGCACAATCCTTTTGGGTTGCCCTCAAACCTAGAAATTGAATATGATAGCTTTTAGAGAGAGATAAAATGATTTATTAATTTATTATATGATTAATAAATTTATTAGAAATCATAACAAATGATTTAATAATATATTGTGAGAATAATATACTAATTGGAAATCATATTATTTAATTAATAAATAATCAGAAATTAATTGGATTAATTAAAAGTGCAAGGTCTGTTTGGTTATTTATTGAAAGTTGAGAAATGGAGTGCATGGGCAGGTGGCGAAAATCACTTGGGCAAGCCCAAGGAATTTCGTCCAAGCCCTTGCATAAGGAAGGGAATGGGCTGCTTGGTCACCAAGCAAGGGGATTAAGGTTTCCTCCTTAAACCCTAGCTTTGGCACCAAGCTACCTCAGTTATATAAAGGCCTCCCTAGCACATAATTTCGTCCATGCATTCCCTCTAAAAGCCTTGGACGAAATCTTGGCCCCCTCTCTATCTCTATAGTTTTCCTTTTGCTAGCTTAGGTGTGAACCATCAGAGGCACGGCATTTGTGGTGCTTGCTTCCAAGAGATCTTCAAAGGAGAATTTTAGTTGTTTACTATAACAACTAAAAGGTATGTAACACTAAAACTTTTCTTTAGTATTTTTTGAAAATACCTAGGTATCCCTAGGGTTCTTATTTGATGCTCAAAGTTGTATGTTCAACTAGAGAAAACATAGATTGGGAGAATTAGGGTTGCATGCACACATAGGTTTTTGTTTGTTATACTCAAAACCCATCAAATAGACCCTACCCTTTTCAGACGAGCAAATAACAAGCACTTAATGCTTGTGCAAATCTACGTGGATGATATTATCTTTGGGTCAACAGATCAAGGGATGGTAGATGACATTACTAAGCTCATGACAACCAAATTCCAAATGAGCATGAATAGAGAGATTAATTTTTTTATAGGTATTCAAGTCAAGCAGGCCCCTCAAGGAATTTTCATCCGTCAAGAAACTAAAGAAATTCTCAACGGACAACTTCTCCTCAGCAAAGGTCCCCGTGGCCTTCGGTTACAAGATCTCAGCTGACCCTACCGGAGAGTCAGTTGATCAAAAGATATACCGAGGAATGATTGGTTCCTTGATGTATTTCACTGCAAGTAGACTAGATATAGTCTTCGCCATAGGTTTGTGTGCTAGATACCACACTGATCCCAAAGTATCACACCTGACTACAGTCAAGCAGAAATTCAGATATCTTAAAGGGATTAAGGCCTTAGGTCTCTGGTATCCAGCTGGAAATGACTTCAGTCTGCAAGCTTTCACTAATGCAGGCCATGCAGGGTGCAAACTCGATAGAAAAAGCACCTTGGGAGGATGTCAATTTCTAGGTGGAATATTAGTGAGTTGGTCCTCAAGGAAACAACATTGTATCTCACTTTCCACCGCAGAGGCTGAATATGTTGTCGCAGCCAGCTGCTGCTCTCAGGTCCTCTGGATGAAAACACAACACATGGATTACATGTATAAGATGCTACATGTACCCATCTAGTATGGTTTTGAGAGTGCAATAGCCATTTCACACAATCCTATTCATCACTCAAAGATGAAACACATCGAACTGCGGTATCACTTCATCAAGGATCATATCCTCAAAGGTGATATTGAACTAATCTTTGTTCCATCTCGCGAGGAAATAGCTGATGTCTTCACAAAAGCACTTGACTCCACAAAACTTAATAGCTTTTTAGAAATGTTAGGAATGATGAATCCAGACCCTCAGTTCTTCTTGAAAGGATAAAAACCGAAGATCTCATAATCTTTGGGTGTAATTAAATCTGCTCCCTTTCATTTAAATTTAAATTCTCAAAAAAAAAACTCTTGAAGCATTTTTATTTACTTTAATTTCTAGAATAACTAATGTAGTACAAATTTCATAAGTTGCTCCTCAGTATGCTCTATATACCAAAGATTATTTATGATCTATGTACTCCACGGGTCTCCTTATTATTTGTATTTCTAACCTTGTGATCAAGTTTCTCTTCAGTATCCTCTTCCTGCAGACTCATACAAAAACCCGAAGTCATCTTTCATCAGACCTATCAAAGTTCCTTGTGTGCTATTTAATGAATCTAAAGCATTAAATCTTTCAAAACAAAATGTTTTTATTCTTCTTCATTAAATTTGTCGTACATGTAAATCGGGTGTTCTTCAAAAGGCTTTTCTTAACCAGGTCTATTTTTGGCTAAAAGATAAAAACTTTGATTTTCCTTAAAAGAAATGTTTTCCGAAACCTTTTTACTCAACCAATCCCATCAAGCAACCGTTGGGGTTACATCCATTCCACTCCCCCATTTTATTCAACAGATGAAACAATTTTCACCCCACGATGGTCCGGCGCATCATCACGCACCTGCAACTGCATTAAATGCTCTCTTTTTCCGGAAACACTTTTGATTTAAATTAAATTGAAAAATGTTAAAAACCCAAAAAAAAAATTTACCAACTGTCATTAAATTGATGTTAATCCGTTTTGGAGTCCGATCGTATTAAAACCCCTTTCTCTTCCCCAAGAAAGCTTACACTTTCTGAACTCTCAAGACGATCTTCATTCTATTCATCTTCTTGCAAAAACTATGTCCAACAAGTTCTCCAAATCATTTTCAGTTAACCATGGTGAAATCAAGTGCTTTTAAAAAATAATCCAAGCCTTCCGGCTCTGTGAAACCAACTGGTTCAAGTTCAAGCATCAAGAATATCAGTCCTTCCATTGCTACAAGCAATTAGAGGGGAATCTTCGATGATCATGACAACTAAAATGACTCCATCAAGCTCATGATCAGATACCTTCCAACTCATCCACTGTTCGGTGCTTTCGACTCATTTAGGGAAGCATTACCCCAGGTGATTCTGTTTGAAATGTCTCTTTTCTACATTTAGACCTTTAGACAAATTGCATGAAGTTCATCTCAGACAAATCAATGATTCTTTGGTATTTCTAACCAAAGAGAAGTTCTTGGAAGCCATTAATCTTCGAATTCCTCCATCCAAAAAATTCTATACACCTAGAAACACTGACATTTTTGCTGCTCTGTACCAAATGGGGTACCAATCCAAGCTGAAGGGGATTGCTGAATTCAAAAGGGGGAAGTTACCAGCTGTTTGGAAATATGTTTGCCATTATGTTATCCGGTGTTTGTCTGGAAAAACCGGTGGGATGAATAACATGGGTAAGCCACTCTTGGACATTGTGTGGAGCATTTTCACAGGAAATGTGGTGAACTACGGAAACATCCATTGGAATGATTTCCTTCAGTATGTCAGCAAGGGGACCCCAAAAAAAGGAGTGATGGAGCTCACCTTGGCAAGATACTGGTCCTGTGCCTGATTGATTTACACAAGGATGCACAGCTCATCCTCGGCAACGACACAATATTTTCTCCTGTTGAGATCAAAAAAGGTACACTCCTTCTAAATATCAATCACTCTTCAGTCAAATTAGATGCCTTCCAATGAAGATACTAGAGTATATTGCACTTAGTAACCTTCAAGTAGCTGATCATATCGAGGCTACGAGCGATATTGCCCCATACTTCTCTAGCCCGCCTAGCCCCCATAACTAACTGAGGTCCAAGCCCCGCAGCCCAATCCAAAAGGGTCAAATCCTTGGCTATCAAGAAAACACCTTAAAATGTAGTAACAAAGGGTGCGAATGCTTCCAAGAAAAGGAAGGCATCTACTGCAGAGTCGATTCCCCACGTACAACCATCTCCTACCAAGGCACTTGATCAACCTGTAAATGCGGTTGATGATAGATTGATTGAGACCTCGAAATCAGGAGATGTTTTCAGGAGAAAGAAGCTGAAATTCACCCCTACCCACGGCCAAAAGTGTCACAAGGCAAATATTGGAGTCTCTCCAAAGACTACGATAGTCGTTGGAGTCCACGCCGACGCACCCGCAGCAACCCCATCTGTCCACTCTGGTACAGTAAGTGTATCAGTTTCATCTGAACATGGAGACATAACCCAATCTTGATTCCAAGAGAATTCGGATCTCGTTAATCGCCCTAAGGTCTTCAGGTCCTCGCATCTGCACTTTGTAACCCCCGAGGAGCTTAACACCATTTTATTGAGTGTCACACATACACTGCAAACACATGTCGCACAACAGGGTCCTTTTTCAGAGACGCTTTCCAGAACAGGGCCGAGGCTATACTTGGTTTCAGAACAAGGAGACCGAGGAAGCCCTGAAAATCCTTTGCTGTTGACATACGACCAAGCGACATAGGCATGGGGTGCACCATCGTACCAAGATCCATGGACCCGAGGGACACCTCGGTGCGAAAAGGAATTAACGATTATGCTTCAGATGATAGCTTTTCTCGTACCGACCAACCACAAATTCGGGGATGTGGAAATTTGAAGCTCTTAAAAGGGAAATCCAGACCCGCAAAGCAAGGCAAGTTCAACAACAACAGCAAAAGGAGGATTATCTTCTCTATGTTGCCAAATATTGGGCCACAACAATCAACAACGCAAAGACTGTGCACGACATCCTGAAAGCTCATGAATGGATGTCCACTATGGAACAAACAGTTCATCAGCTTCAGGCCATGGAAGCCAATGCAGGTGGATCAAAGCCTCTTCTCACCGGCACTTAAGTGCATGATTCAAATGATGAAGGAACGGAGATTGAGATAACTTCAACACCAATTTTTGGGTGGGATGACGACAACCATGATGAAGTCCAACAACCTCGTCACTCCGAGGACTTCATAATGGTTCTTGATGATGAGTAATCAAGCGGGTCACACCATTCCACCTCCAAGCCAAAGCAGTAGAAGAAGAATAAGATGGTAGTATCAAGGAAAGAATTCCATGATCTACAATCCAAAGTTGATCAAATCCTAGCTGCAATCACATCAGCAACTCCGCAGACAACCAGAGACTCATCTTAGCAGACACTAGCTGATAGAATGCTCTAACGTTTGGAAATGGGAATTCGTCAGCTGGACAAACAAAGAACACCTGATCATCGGGAGTTCATCTCAAAAGCCGAAGCTCTTATCAACAAGGTGAAGGATCTCAAGAATGAACTTCATAAAACTCTGCTCGATCAAGAAAACAAGTCTCAGTAGTTCATCAATGAGACTCATACTGCATATGAAACGGGCTATTCGGTTCTACATGACACCATCAAAGGATTGCGGCGATCTCTCACAGCCAAGGAAAGTGTTGATAAATCCTTCTACTTACCAAAGGTATTTATCAAACTCTCTTCAATCCTGACATGCCAACCAAAAAGAATTAAGTGCTCAGATGGCGACTAAATTCAATGCCAGCTTCAAGAAGCTTGATGATTTAAAAGAATGGTTTTAGGAGCAGATGGAGCCTGCTTCCTAAAAAAAGGGAAGTGATCCCAATCAGGGGATATAGATTGAAATTATTTCATCCTCTGAATCATTAAAGTCAAAATCTCCCTCTGTAAACCATACCAAAACTCCTCCTCGACATCAATCTCCATCAGTACATATCAAAGAACCAACTCCTCTCTATTGACTCTCCAGCCATAGTTCAAAGAAAGCAAGACTGGAGAGCTGCAAAATTTGTAGATGAGATATGTAGAGCCCAAGGTTTCGATAATCCCTTTGATGAAACCCTGATAAACTCTTATGTGAATCCTACCCGCAGACTTTTGGATTCAGACTATGTTTCGTGCCTCACTTATGTAGAACCTCCTCATGATGGGTACTGGGACATTCTTATCTCACCCAACCCCAAGTACTTCCCGATCTTCAAATCTTTTGAGCTTACCATCCCTAATGACGGAGACTACCCATGGAATTCGAAAGGCTGAATCTGTTTCATGCCAGACATGGTGACAAATTTGAAAACATTTGGTCGAATGACAAACCGGAGGCAGTGAAGACCTACAAAGCTAGGAAGTTTTTGAGGAGTGAATTCTTCCAATACAGCCTATCTCGTAAAGGGTGTGGCTACATAAGAATACAGGAAGATTTTGTGTTCATGAATCCGGAAGAAATCTTTTTAATTGCCTGTGTATTCCAATTAAAGTCCGAGAAGTACCCGAAGATGAAGATTGAATACAAAAGAGCATGTGAGTTTCTAAAAGCCTTAGTATGCGACTTTAGGAAAAAAGATGTTGAAATCCATCCAGTACTTGCTCAGAAATTTGACTTACCTCCATTCGAACATGTTCCATCAATCACTGAGGGATTTCAAGAAATGAACCTCGGGGCAACAGATTTTCTGAAGCTTGGGATTGTTTACAAGAAGTCCCAATCAAGTCCGAAGTTCTTCATCCCAGTCACTGCCATTCATCGTCTAACTCAGAAACAACTGGAAATCACCATGACTGCGGTTCAGAGATCCAAATACACCACTGATGAGGTGGAATTTGAAATAAATAGAAGTATCAAATAGCTCTCTGAAGTTAGGAAATTTTGGTGGATCCTCATCAAATTTATCAAACTTAACCAATGAAGAATTTAGCTGTGAGGTCACTTTGGGGGAAATGGTTGATACAATAAAGTGACCCTCGGTAGCTAAGAAAGGACCCAAAGACCAAAAGCTTTTATAAATCAGATAGGAGAATGTCGAAGACTGTTAACCATCAGTGGAACCCGAAGCCAAGAAAAAAAGACCCAAAGATATCTTTTTGAACATGAAGACTATGAAAGAACCAAGTTACTTTAACTGACTATGCGTGTACACCTTGTATTATCCTGTGTACCTCTTAGAGTCCCCGAAGTCAATAGATTTGTAATAGATTATTATTTCTTTGTAACTTTTGGACCTCTATAAATATAGTGTCCCGCTTCATGGTTATGTACCAATTCCAGATCTTATCAATACAAGATATCTTCATCTTAATACTATCTAAGTTATCTTATTGATAATTTATCCGAGTCCCTTTTCACTTAAGTTGTTCATCATTTACTAACTTGTGTTTGAGTGCAAACCACGATTCAACTAAGTGTCTACTTGTTTATGCTTATTGATATAACCTGTTGCTATTTATATTCCTTACTTTTCCACAATCTAACTTTTATTGTTGAGCTAATAAAAGATCTATTAAGATTAACTTAAATTTCTGCAATATATTATCTTGTTATTAAGTTCTTCTTTTCAACACATAGATATAAATATGGCTTAGATCGGAGCTCACACGAAAGAGTTATGATTTTTACAAAATCATTTCGTGCGTGCAAGGTGTGCGCCTCTTTCGGTCGCTCACCTGACACCAGATTCGACTAGATTACACGTGACATTGTCAATTGGGGGAAGTGACATGTGGCCTTCTCTAGATGGAGCCACGATAATCACACGCAAGATCCTTGTACCGCGCGCACCAAAATTTTGTGCCTATAAATAGAAAGCAGTGTAGAACCTATTCTACACACTTTCTAAACATCTCTCTCTCTCTCTCTCTCTCTCTCTCTCAACTCTCGAAGTTGCTGCCCTTGGAGCGGTCCCTAGAGTCCCGAGCCCGATGTAACCCTACACCAACGATCTCACGCGACAAGGGTGAGTTCACGACCCCATTTTACTATTTTAAAGGTTTTACACTGGGGGGGGGTACATACTTATCAAACTGTTTTACCTATAAATAGAAAGCAGTGTAGAACCTATTCTACACACTTTCTAAACATCTCTCTCTCTCTCTCAACTCTCGAAGTTGCTGCCCTTGGAGCGGTCCCCAGAGTCCCGAGCCCGATGTAACCCTACACCAACGATCTCACGCGACAAGGGTGAGTTCACGACCCCATTTTACTATTTTAAAGGTTTTACACTGGGGGGGGGGGGGGTACATACTTATCAAACTGTTTTATCCAAATATATTTATATCTATAAATATCAATAGTTATACAAAGCATGAAACCTTAGGATAATGTAGCAATAGATACTATACCTAGTTGTAAACTATGATATTATGCCTAAGAGTTATGATGTCTGATAGTCTAGGAAGATATATAACCTAGATGTTATAATGACTAATTTCCTAGCATAACATAGTATCTAGAAGTAATGCTGGTCAAACATAGGGATATGCACTGCACCTTATTGTTACTCTGCCCAAATATCCGGTTTTTCAAGTTAACCGTAATTAGGGTATATATGTATGGTAACATTATATATATATATATATATATATATATATATATATATATATATATATATATATATATATATATATATATATATATGTGTGTGTGTGTGTGTGTGTGTATACACGCACACATACACACACACACTACATAATTATGAGATCTAAAAGGGTATAATTATCAAATATAAAAGTAAAAAATTTATATTGTGATAGTTATAGGTAATCACTAAGTAAGAAAGATAAAAGATAAAATACCTAAGGTTAATGAATTAGTTAGCTATTGTTATTCATCCTTAGCCTGATTAAATTCGGCTACCTCGAACCTGTAATCGTTAATCTTGCGAGAGCCAGAAAGATATGTATAGATTTATACGGGGTTTGACACCCCCACCTGTGATTGCTAGCTACAATCCTGTTTGGATAAAATTTTTATTACTCACTATTCGACGTCCGATGATGCATTATACAAGGAAATTACTAGTCAAACAGCGATGATTATGGGGGGTCATGGTAATACATTACAACCACTTTAGAGATCCGACTACCAAGAGAGACGCCTTAGAGTGGTAGATAAAATACGTTAGGATTAGTAAATTATCATAAAGGATAGTAAGATAGGATTGATAAAAAATCCTAAAAGATAACAAAATAGGATTGGTAAAATATCCTATAAAGATAGTAAGCCAGGGTTGATACAATATCTTAAGAAAAGTTTTTCTAAAAGAAAAAGGATTCTTGATTTAATACAACCAAATAAAACATATAACTATAAAAACCTATGAACTCACTAACATTATGTTGACGTTTTCAAAATACATGTATTCTTAAGGAGACGAGTGTGGAGGATAGTCGTGCTATGGAGGATATCTTCAAGGAAGCTTGCTAGAGTTTATTTCTGTCTGTTATTTCTAGTTATGTTTAGGATGTGTGCTTGATCTATTAAACAATGTAATCCCAAATAAATTATAATAAATAAAAGTATCGCTTGTGTTATACTATTGTGTAATGTTATATATATTTGTGTGCCTCAATCCAATATCCATACGCCGCACAGCCAAATGTTTCCGCTACCGGCCGAGGGTGTGACACCTCATTACACCATATGTAGTGATTGAGTCTGCAGAGCATACTCAGCTGATGTTGACAATTTGAATTTATGACTTTGTCGTTTGACTAGGGATTTGACCAAGTTTGACTTAGGGGCATTTTAGGTTATTTGATTAGAAGTTTGAGATTAGGTCTCTGTTTATTGTATAGGTGACCGGTAGATACAACATTTGGTGTAATGATCTGTTCAACTATCTTTCAGTTTGTGAGGTGAGTTGTCCTCACTATACTTACGGGTCGAAGACACCAATGCTGGCCCGCTGGATTATGTATACTGGTATATTGGATGATGTTATGCTGGTTATATGATAGTCTGGTAGATCTGTATGATTACCTTTATGCACTAGTTATGTGTTAGACTGGTAGATCTGTATGATTACCTGTACATGCTGGTTATTGATTGTTATTGTATATGTCAACATGTTATGGTTTGTTGGGTTGAGGCAGTCCAACTTTGTACTGAAGGCCAAGATACCCGGAGTGGTTTGGATAGAATGTAGGCCCTACGAGGCGGTTCATTCACGCTGAAGACCCAAAGAGCAGTCCCGATAGGCTGCAAGCCTGCAAGGCGGTCCAGTCAGGCTGAAGGCTCATATATATATGCTGTTATCTATTTGGTTGTGTGTGCTACTTTGGGGGAACTCGCTAAGCTTTGTCTTACAGTTTGAATTTATGGTTTCAGGTACTTCTGAGGATAGGGGTAAGGCAAAGGCTTGATCGTGCACATAATCCTGGATTTTTATGAGATTATGATTTTGGGATACCCTGATTCATGTCTATGACTTTTGGAAACTATGTTTTGTAAAAACTTAAGTTTTGTATTGGTTTCAAAAATGAAAAAATTACCTTATTTTTGGTATGTTACAAATAAACACAATTTGATTGTGTATTTTGATTTATAAATCGGTTAATTAAATTAAAAAGTCCTTAAGTTTGATGTGTAGATCATATTAGAAATGGAGTCACTTAGGGTGCATTTGGTTGTGGATAACTGTTTTCAATTTTCAATAAAATGTTTTCAGAAAATAGAGTTGAATTTTATTTTCAGTTTTCAATATAAATTTTAAAAATCGCGTTTGGTTTTCAATTGTGTATTCATTTTCCATCTTAGAAATTTACAAAACTTTAGAAAACTTTAAAATTCACTTTTCTAATTTACATACAGTTTGGAAAACAAAAAAATTTCATTTTATTGAAATTTTTTTGAAAGTTGAATCAACTAAACGCGTTTTCAAAATTTTCATTTTTTGATTTGTTTTTTTGGAAAACTAGAGAATTTTCTGCAACCAAACGCACTCTTAATGTAATAACAGAGATACCGTTGTGAAACAAACTTCGACTTTATCGAAAACACTACCAATAGAGACGACTGAAAATATTTTTTGGTGGAAACTTTAAAACAAAATTTGAGTTTACAGATAAAGATCGACAAAGCTATGAACGAATTCAGGTTCTAAATACTCATAGTACGAAAGAAAACAAATGGTTTATGTGAATGTGTGAGATGTTCCAAATTACTCGATGAGATACTTATGGCTTATATACTAATAAGCTGTTTGATAATCTTATTGCTTGATAATCTCTAAATAATTTAGTGATGAATGAGTTAGATACTATTTTAGAATTTGACTTTGAATGTAAATATATTGTTTAGTAATGTTGGATGATTGAGAAAAAAAGTTACAATTTTAATATTCTTTTTACTATAACACTTAAGATTCAATATTTCTTTCTAATGCACAATTACATTACAGATAAAATTCCATAGTTCCCAATGCCATTTTTTCAAATTAAATTGTCCTAACTATCCCTCAAAATTACATCCTAACAACACTAGAATCTTGAAAATTAATTAAAATAATGAAATATTCTAAAAAGAGGTGTTATGGAGCATTGTTGAATTCAAACCCTAGTATTTGTATTCTTACCAACTCGTTGTAATTACGGACAACCAACATATTTTGATTAGACATGCATGCTACATACAAAGGAGGAATTGAATAACATGTATAGTAAAGTCTGTATAATACCTTAACCCTTATTGGAACTATCACAAATCACCAAACAGAACCCCCACTAAAACAACAAAGCAAACCACCGGCAAAAGGACCAATAAAACACTAAAACAAAAAATGTACTCTCTCTTTTTTGGTTGAAATACATTTAATGTAGTAACCTAAACCCATAAAATCACTTTTTGCACAAAAAACCCACTAAAAAGATGATGAAGAAGATGATGTAGAACTAGAAAGTAGAAACACCAGTCGTATATTAAAACAAATTAACCTTGGATTCGTTCTTGTCCATACATTAATTTTGATTTTAACAAGAAAATCAAAATTTCTCAATTTTAGAAAAAAATATGGAACTCATATCAAGTTTAAAAAATCCATAACAATAATGAACACTATATCTAGAGCAATATATAGAGTAATAAACAAGAATTCGAGCTATATCCTTGCAATACAAATAATCAAAGAAAAGAAATTGCCTTTAACAACGGATGAAGTAGTGTGTTCGAGATCAAGTAATTCGATAATAAAAAATTCCTATAAGGAAATTGAGCCATAGGTTTCCAAACCAAATCAATAAATACCTCGATTAATTGTGAAGTGCTTGATGTCTGTTAACCCTTCACTGCATCTTGATGGGATGTCAAGCACCAAACAAATTACACCATTTTGTTTGCAAGTAAAACGTAATATAATGGTAAACAGGGGAATGGTCCATGTGGAAATGGTTGTATTCAATTACCAATGCAATCTAATTCAACAAGTGAAATAAAACTAACCAACTAAAATAAAAATAAAAAGGGGGGTTTTGTGATTTGTTTGAAAACTAAAAGACTTGAAGAATTAAAATGCTTGCAATTAAGCAAGATGGTGAAATGCTCACATACTAGAGAAAATTGGTCAACTAAGGTAATTCAACACAATGAGTACTTGTTTGTCTATCATTAGGATTCAATATGTAAGCTTATCATTCAACCCAAATTGGTTATAGCAATCATGAAGCACGATATGCCAAAATTACTCAAAGGTAGTATAGAGGTGGGGAAGCCCACAACTGAAACGTCCCTAATATCTCAAAAACGAAAACCATGTGGTGTGTGCGATGCAGTCATCCCGAGCTCTTCCCCTTGGAACATGAAGTACCTGAAACATAAAATGAAAACCGTAAGCATAAAGCTTAGTGAGATTCCCAAGATACCACATACCAAACATAAAACATATATCGAGCCCCACCCAAAGATATAACGGGCCCTTCCCTAACTCGCATAACGGGCCCCGCCCAATAAGTATAACGGGTCCTACCCTATCTTGCATAACATGACCCTCCCAATAAGTATAACGGGCCCCGCCCTAACTCGCATAACCGGCCCTGCCCACATATAATTCATACTACATAATAAGTAATAGCATACATGATAATCATCGGGCTCCGCTCAGTAAGAATACAATCACATACACATATTAGTGTCACACAGATAATGAATATTCTAACATATCAGATCATGGGTCCGAATTGGTGCCTTCCATCCGCTATACATGGTTAGGAAACTAACCTCGACTGCTGAATCTCACTGAAAAATCCATGGCTCCTAGTCCAACAAATCTCCGACTAATCAATACCAAAACAACACCCAATTAACACTTGGGTTCCAAACCATAACAATAAGTTCAACAGTCCATACTTGGGGTAAAAAATACCATTTTACCCCTCACCTAGTTTGGCCCAAGACTAAGGTCCAAACTCAAAATCTAAAAGGCCCAAAACCAAGTAATCATTCAAAGCCCACTTATGGCCCAATTTTCCAAATTAGGCCCAAATCCTCTCATGGGCCTTACCCTAAAGCCCAATAACTTTTCCTAGTCCAGAACTCTTGTTCTCAGATGGCCCAAAAAGAACCCAAGCATGCAATCCTAATAAAATGGTCCAAACTTGAAGCCCAAAATTCCAAGCCCAACAGACCGGGTACGTAGGGGGTACTTAGATGTACGCTAAGCGTACTAGCTAAATGGCTTGTACGCCGTCCGTACAGACTTGTATGGCCAACGTACTCTCCCAATAAGCCCACTTCCACGTTAAGCACTTAATGTTTAAGACTAGAAGTCCAAACCATAGATCCAGGTCCTAATAAACACCTATAACCATAAAGTCACTGACTTGGTGACTTTGCATGTCCCATAAATACCCAACTTCAAAATATAACACCCTACTTTCAACAAATGGACAAAAACTCTTGCACGGATGAATCTAAACCCTAAAGGTGACAACTTTATGCATCTCGAACCTCAGAAACACCAAGAGTGGCAACTCATAGCTCCTGGAGTGGCATCAAACCTCTAGATCACATCGTTGGGGCCAAAAGATGACCAAAACTCATAAATGATAGATCTAAGACACTAATGAGCAAGTTCATATCTTTTTACCTTAAACAAGTTGGAAATAAAGCAAATAAACGAGATCCACAATCTCTTTCTTGATCTACCACCTTGCACAAAGCTTCTACTTCTTTAATATGAACCAAAACACACCAAAATGAACACAATGAGCTCAAAACACAAATACGAGGCTTAGGGTTTCGTGCTTAAGGCTATAGGGACAAAGGAGGCTGAGAAATGAGGGTTTCATGGTCCATAATGATGCTTATATAGTGCCCAACCCCGAAAATTATGGTTTCTAAATGACCTACGTACTCCCCACGTACATACACGTATGCCTAACGTATGTGTCCGAAGTCCCGATCCCGCCTCGGATGAGTACGCTAAGCGTACCATGTAGTATGCCCTGTATACTCGCTTTCCAGCTTGTACGCTAAGCATACCATGTGGTACGCCCCACGTACAGCTCAAGGACCAAAAATGCAACATTAATAACAATAGGGGCAGTAAAGAAACTTACCAGGATTCAAGCGTTACAATTATCCCCCACTTGAATTAGACTTCGTCCGTGAAGTCCGCTGCCCCGAACAATTCCGGATAGTGCTCTCTCATCTCATCCTCAGGTTCCCAAGTCCACTTCGATCCCTTGCGGTGCTGCCCCCGCACCTTCACTAGCTCGACAACCTTGTTCCTCAAGGTTTTCATCTTTCAATCCAGAATCGCCACCGGCCTCTCAATATAATTCAGGCGGTCATCCACCTGAATATCCTCCAATGGTACCTCTGCGGAATTGTCCACTAAAAACTTTCGCAACTGAGAGACGTGAAATGTGCTATGAATCTGACTGAGCTTATCTGGAAGATCCAAGCAATAAGTAACCCGGCCCACCTGAGCCAAAACCCTAAACGGGCCAATATACCTGGGGCCCAGCTTACCCCACTTCGTAAATCAGATGACACCTTTCCAAGGTGACACCTTCTGGAGAACCATATCTCCGACCTGGAACTCTAAGTCTGACCTGTGCCTGTCGGCATAACTCTTCTGCTGACTTTGAGCTGTCTGGATCCTACTCGAAACCTGCTGAATCAGCTCAGTGGTCTTGAGCACCACCCCGGTACTCCCCCTAACCCGTTGACCGACCTCGCTCCAACAAATTGGGGTCATGCATTTTCTCCTATAGAGCATCTCAAAAGGAGGTTGATTAATTCTAGCGTGATAACTATTGTTATACGAAAATTTCGCTAACGGAAGATACGTATCCTAACTCCCACCAAAATCCAACACGCACGCACGCAACATATCCTCAAGAGTCTGGATAGTCCGCTCACTCTGACCATCGGTCTGCGGATGAAAATTTGTACTGAAATGAAGACGAGTGCCCAAATCTTCATGAAACCTCTTCCAAAATCTAGAAGTAAAATGAACATCCCTGTCAGAAACCACTGATACCGGCACCCCATGACGTGCCACCACCTCCCTGATATAAACCTCGACCAACTTCTCTGCAGAAATACTCTCCTGAACTGGAATGAACTTTGCGCTCTTGGTCAAATGATCCACGATGACCCAAATCGAATCCACTCTGCGCGTAGTCCTGGGAAGCTTCGTGATAAAATCCATGTGATGTCCTCCCAATTCCTTACAAGAATCTCCAACGGCTGCATTTTGCCATGAGGTCGCTGATGCTCGACCTTGACTTTCCTACAAGTTAAGCACCGCTCCATTAACCAAGCCACATCCCGCTTCATGCAGGGCCACCAATAATCAGGACGAAGATCCCTATACATCTTCGTCGCCCCGGGATGAATGGAGAACCTCGACTTGTGAGCCTCCTCCATCAGAATCTGTTGCACACCTCCCCAATAAGGAACCCAAACTCGTCGATGCAAAGTCAACAATCCACGTCTATCAAAATCGTAGAAAGCCACCTGACCCACAATATGCTCGCTCTTCCGGTGCTCTTCCTTCATAGCCTCGACCTGAGTCTCCCGAATCCACTCCAACAATGGAGTAATCATGGTCATCCTCAAACATATGTCTTTCATCGGAGCCATGACCGCCTTATGGCTGAGAGCATCTACCACCACATTGGCCTTCCCTGGGTGATAAATGACTTGACAATCATAATCCTTCATCACATCCAACCAACGACGCTGACTCATATTCAGATTCAGCTGATCTATCAAATACCTCAAGCTCTTGTGATCAAGGTAAATAGTACAGTAGACCACATATAGGTAATGCTACCAAATCTTGAGGGAGAAAACCATGACCCCCAACTCCAAATCATGCGTTAGATAATTCGTCTCATGAAGCTTCAACTGCCTCGAAGCGTAAGCGATCACGCAACCCCTCTGCATCAGCACTGCCCCCAAACATGTGATTGAAGCATCACAATAAACCACAAAATCATCAACTCCCTCTGGTAGGGTCAGAAGTGGCACCTCACACAACCGCTGTCTCAGAGTATCGAAAGCTGCCTGCTGCTCAGACCCCCAACGAAATGTAACCGTCTTCTTGGTCAGTCGGGTCAAAGGAACAGCCATCTAGGAGAAATTCTAGATGAATCTCCGATAATAACCAGCCAAACTGAGAAAACTCTGAATCTCAGATGGAGACCTCGGAACCTCCCACTACATCATGGCGACGACCTTGGCTGGATTAACCAAAATACCCTTCTAGTTGACAAAGTACCCCAGAAACTGCACCTCGCACAACCAGAACTCACACTTGGAGAACTTTTCAAAAAGTCTCTCCCACCTCAATGTCTCTAGCACTTTCCTCAAGTGCTCCTCATGCTGCTCCTGAGTCTTGGAATAAACCAAGATATCTTCAATGAATACAATCACAGACTGATCTAATATCGGTCTACACACGCAGTTCATGAGATCCATGAACGCGGTTGGAGCATTGGTGAGTCCGAAAGGCATCACCATGAACTCGTAATGACCATAATGAGTCCGGAAAGCGGTCTTCTGCATATCCTCATCCCTGGCCCGTATCTGTTGATAACCCGATCGCAATTCAATCTTGGAGAACCAAGATGCACTCTAAAGCTAGTCGAAAAAATCATCAATCCTCGGGATTGGATAATGGTTCTTCACTTTTACCTTATTCAACTCCCAGTAGTTGATACACATGCGATGAGACCCATCCTTCTTCTTCACAAAAAGAATCGATGCTCCCCAAGGCGAACTGCTCGGTCGAATAAATCCCTTCTCTAACAGCTCCTGTAGATGTGTAGATAACTCCTACATCTCGGGAGGAGCCAACCGATACGATACTTTGGCTATCGGAGCCGCACCTGGAACCAGATCAATTCTGAACTCAACCTGCCTCTCCGGAGGCACCCCAGGCAAATCCTCTGGGTAATCCCGCACAATCAGCACATCATCCAAGGTCGCCTTTGTTGGATAAGGTGTCTAAGTCCGTAACTATATTTGGTATAACTTGACCCCACCCGACATGGTCCATTTGGGTTGCACTTCACCTAACAATTTGTATGGATATATTTTGAGAATAAGATGTTTATGATCCATTAATATATTATTTGTTATAATATATTAATATTATTTAATTAGTGTTGATCAAGAATTGATTTTTGGAATTAATTTAATGATCAAATGGAACTAATTAAATATGGACTCTTGCATATGTATGGAATGGGCTAAGATTTATTTAGGATGGGCTAAGAGTATATGGAAGTCCATGGATAATCCATGGAGCTTTTAACCCATGGATCCTAGGTAAATGAAGAGTCATAGGTATTAGGGTGTGACCCTAATCCTCCATAGTATATAAAAAGGTCCTTGGTTCTAGAATTGGCACTAGTGTGTGAGAAACAAGGGTGGGCCGATTCTAGCAAGCATTAGATTCTCTCAAGTATTTCCAAGTTGTTTTGGGTGATTTGTGACACCACTTGATGCATCCACACTATTGGTGCTAGGCTCTAACACTCCAAGCATTCAACCACAAGAGAAAGGTATGTTATTCTACTTAAACTCTTGTATTACAAGTACCCCATAACATGCTAGTTAGGTTGTAAACCTTGGAAATCAAATTTGCATGTATTTTAGAGAAAACATAGATCCAAGGTTTCTAGGGTTGCATGTACACCATAGGAGTGTTAGAGTTCTCAAAACCCAACAGTGGTATTAGAGCCTAGGCTTGTTTTCTTGATACTTGATGCAAACTTGTTGAAAAAGCTTAAAAAACTGCTATCTGCTGCATGAACTCACCGAGTCCATGGGGGGACTCGACGAGTCCATGTGAAAATTCATCCTACTCGTCGAGTAGGTTCTTGCACTCGACGAGTAGGAGCCCCTGAATGCAGTTTTTCGAGTTTTGCTGCTGGAAATGGACTAGAAACATTACCCTAAACTGCTTTTGTGTTTTAAAACTTGTTTGAGATGGTGTAATGCTTATGCTAATCCATTTACAATGGCTAATAACGAAATTCCATGTTTTATATGTGTTAATATGATTCTTGAAATTTTGATATGAATGTTCATGTTCTTATGAGTTATGGTTAGATCATAGGAATTATTTGCTGAATTGTTTGATAATTGATTCTTGATCTTAATGCCTAATGATGGAGTCCATAACTTGTCCTCAAGTTATGGATAACCAAAAGTCACTTCTTTAAAAGTGTCATTAAAGAATAAGAGGTTACATAAAGTGAAGAGTCTTCTCTTTAATGGACCATTAAACTCATAAGTTATGAAATGAAAAGTCTTGAATAGTTTCAATACTTGCCCTCAAGTTTGGAATTTTTAAAGTCTCACACATTAATACTTTAAATTCCAAATTGAACTTTAGAATTTTCAAAGTTTAAAATTCAACCCTTATACTTCTATAATATTAAAAGTTTAATTATTATATATATGTATAAGAATAAGTCAGTCTTACCGTTAGTAGGCCTCATTCACGAAGCCGGTCTATAAGGGGGGTATAAGGTTGTTTCCTATAAAATGGCAGCTTAATGGGTGTCCACTCTCACCCACCGCTTCCTTGACTGGTGGAGGGTCGTTAGCCAAACGGGTAGGATAGGACCTTAAAACTCATTAAAAGTATAATGAAATTATAAAGTAACTAAACCTTTATTAATTCCCAATCTTAGTTACTTTAGGAAAAATGTGAAATAGGTACTAACCCATGAAATTACACTTTGTATCTTACCAAGTCGTTGGTGGAGCGTGTGTGGTTAACCGGCACACTAACAAGGACTAGTAAGAGTGGCAAAGGGTGACTTAAGTTTTATCATAGATCGGTGGAGCGCGTGTAGTTAACCGGCACATCGATTAGGTGATAAAATTAAGGGTACCAAGTAAATTTGCATGGTTATTCACACCTTGTTTGTGATCCTCGGCATCCCAGTCACAAACTTGAGAGGGCACAATCGAGATTTAAACATGCCATTGAAAGTTCAATGTATCTCAAAAGATCTAGGAGTTTCAAATCCAATTAAAACTTAATAATTTATTTCGTTTATAATGGTGGAAATTGGTAAATCGTCATTTACCTACCTTCAAATATTTTATAGCTTGGATTACGGCATCCCTCTTCCAAGTTATGAAATAGTTTGTAGGATCCTAGCCTTAATATTTCATTTGGGTGACTTATTAAGGACTCTTTATCTAATAAAACTTGTCTTTTTTTCTTTTCAGATGTCTTCCAACACTGCTACTGGCTCAAACCCTACAGACTCCTTTTCCCTAATGAATTTGTGTGGGAAAGTCACTTTTGATGGTTCCAATTTCAATGAATGGATTAGGAACATCATAATGATTACTCGCTATGAGGGCAAAGAGTATGTCCTCGATAAGGAGCTGAAGGTTATCGATGAGTCGACTGCTACTCCTGAGGAGATTGCTGAGTACACTACCCATGAGAAAGATGCCACTAAGGTGTCTTGCATCATGCTGGCCACAATGACAGCGGAACTCCAGAAATCCTTTGAAGATTTCTACCCTTTTGAGATGCACCGGGATATGATGGATAGGTACCATCAGAGTGCTCGTCAGGAGAGGTATGAAATCATTTCCTCCAAGATAACAGCTAGGATGAAATAGGGAGAACCCCTCACCGGTCACTTGCAGAAAATGCAAAGGTTCGTGGACCGATTATTGAAGCTTAATGTGGACTTTCCTGAGGACATGGCGATTGACATCATTCTCCATTCCTTACCTCCAAGTTATGATCAGTTTCGTATGACTTATCATATGAACAAGGAGGAAGTCACACTAAGTAAGCTTCAAGGACTTTTAAGGACCACTGAAAGTGGTCTTAAAAGTAAATCAGCTGTTACTCCTACTCCTACTACAACCCCTGTTCTGGCAATTGGGCAGGGAAAGGGGAAGAAGAGGAAGACCCCTTCGAAGGGTACCAAGGGAAAGTCTCTTGATGGCTCCTCTTCAAGTGGAACCAAGAAAGGTTCCATTCCTCCTTCTTCAAACCCAAAGGAAGCACAGTGCTTCTATTGCCATGAAAAGGGGCACTGGAAGCGTAGCTGCCCTAAGTACTTGCAGGATGTAAAGGATGGGAAAGTTAAACCCACCCATGCAGGTATGTATACCATATTGTCTAATAACTCATTACATACTATCTCTTGGGTGCTTGATACAGGTTGTGGTATTCACATTTGTACTGATTTGCAGGGCCTAAGAAGTAGTGAAGAAGTGGACCACGGGAAGATAAACTTAATCATGGGCAATAGGAGAGCATCACCTGTGACCAAGATTGGAGTTTATTCTTTATTTCTTAATAATGGGTTAACTTTAGATTTGAATAATTGTTGTTACTCGTCAGAAATGGCGATAAATATTATTTCCTTTCATAGTTTGTACAAGCAAGGACTCAGCTTTTCATTTGATAATAAAATTGGTGCTATTGATGCTTTTTATAATGATGTGTTTTATTTTAAAGCGTTACCTTGTGATGGTGTATATGAAACTGTGTCGATTGTAGACAACTTAGGAAATAATGTATTTCATATTGATTCTTCTATTACTTTGGATAAAGCATCCTTGTGGCATTGTCGTCTTGGACATGTCAACAAGAAGCGCATAGGCCAACTCCAAAAGGCTGGAGTTTTGGAATCATTTGACCTAAAATCAGATGATAGTTGCGAGTCTGGTTTACTTGGAAAAATGACAAAGTCACCCTTCACTGGTTCTTGTGAGAGGGGTGAAGGTTTGTTGGATCTCATGCACACAGATGTGTGTGGACCCTTCAAAACTGCCACAAGGGATGCTAATCGGTATTATGTGACTTTTACTGATGATTATAGTAGATATGGATATATCTATTTAATCAAGCATAAGTCAGAAACCTTTGAGAAATTCAAAGAGTTTAAGTAGGAAGTGGAGAATCAACTGGGCAGGAACATCAAGATGCTCCGATCTGATCGGGGAGGAGAGTATCTTAGTATTGAGTTCCTTGACTATCTTAAGGAATGTGGGATTGTCTCACAATTGACACCTCCTAGGACACCACAGTTGAATGGTGTGGCTGAGAGGCGCAATCGAACCTTGCTGGACATGGTTCGTTCCATGATGAGTCAAGCTTCATTACCAATCTCATTCTGGGGGTATGCCTTAGAGACTGTCGCCCATATCCTTAATCTAGTCCCTACAAAGAAGGTTCGCAAAACACCTCATGAGATGTGGCCAGAAACGTTCCCAATCTGGACCACATCAAGATTTGGGGTTGCGAGGCTTTCGTGAGGCGCGAGTCTCACGACAAGCTCGAACCTCGAAGCGAGAGGTGTATTTTCATCGGCTACCCACAAAAACCTTTTGGTTACCTCTTCTACAGACCTAGTGATAATATGGTCTTTGTAGCAAGGAGATGAGTCTTTCGTGAGAGAGAATTTATAAGCCAAGGAGACAGTGGGAGGAAAATTGACCTTGAAGAGCTTCAAGAGTCAGGCAGTGAAGGAACCTCAAACACTAGCGACCAACCTGAGGAGGAAACTCCTGTTGAGCCGATAGATGAGTCCGTACCTCCGAGGCGTTCCACTAGAGTTAGGAACACGCCTAGTTTTTATTATGGTTATCACATCACTACTGAAGGTGACACATTTATCAATGATAGTACACTGATAGATATGGATGAACTTAATAATTACAAGGAAGCCATGGCATGCCCCGAGTATGCTAAATGGAAGGAGGCTATGGACAGCGAGATTCAATCCATTTCTGACAATCAAGTTTGGAACTTGGTTGACAATGTACCAGGTCGTAAGACAGTTTGGTGCAAATGGATCTTCAAGAAGAAGACTGGCATGGATGGGAAGGTGCACACTTACAAAGCGCGACTAGTGGCGAAGGGCTTTACTCAAACTCCGGGAGTTGACTATGATGAGACCTTCTTACCAGTAGCGAAGATTAAGTCTATTAGGGTTCTACTAGCCATAGTTGCATTTCATGATTATGAAATATGACAAATGGATGTCAAAACTGCTTTCCTTAATGGAAAGTTGGCTGAGGATGTTTGCATGGCTCAGCCAGAGGGTTTTGTCGATACAAAGTACCCTAATAGAGTATGTAAGCTTGAGAAATCCATTTATGGATTGAAACAAGCATCTCGCAGATGGAATCTTTGCTTCGATGAGAAAGTCAAGGAGATTGGTTTTTCAAGGAGCGAGGATGAGTCCTATGTATATGTTAGGGCTAGTGGGAGTATAGTTAGATTTTTGGTACTGTATGTGGATGACATACTACTCATAGGAAATGACATCCCAACTTTGCAGGAGGTTAAGTCCTGGCTTGGGAAGTGCTTCGCTATGAAGGACCTTGGAGAAGCTACCTATATCCTAGGGATAAGGATACTGAGATACTGGAGTAAAAGACTAATTGGACTTAGTCAGAGTACCTACTTGGATAAAGTGTTGAAGAGGTTCAACATGGAGAATTCCAAGAAAGGAGAGTTACCGATCCAGCACAATGCCAGACTGAGTAAAACTCAGAGTTCGAGTACAGAAGCTGAGATAGCTGAGATGAGTCGATTACCATATGCTTCCGCTGTTGGCTCGATCATGTATGCTATGACTTGTACTCGTCTTGATGTGGCCTTTGCTTTGAGCATGGTCAGCAGATATCAGGGAAACCCTGGCAAGGCTCACTAGACTGCGGTAAAGAACATTCTCAAGTACCTACGAAGGAATAAGGATTGGGTTCTTACCCTCGGTGGGAGTGATGACTTGAGAGTAGCAGAGTATAGTGATGCTAGCTTTCAGACTGATAGGGATAATTTCCGATCTCAGTTAGGCTAGGTCTTTACCCTAAATGGAGGAGCAATTACTTGGAAAGGTTCCAAGCAGTAGACAGTAGTTGATTCTACTTGTGAATCAGAGTACATAGCAGCAAGTGAAGCAGCAAAGGAGGCGATATTGCTGAAGAACTTCATTGGAGACCTTGGAGTTGTACCAGCTATACAGGAGCCTATGGAGATTTTCTGTGACAGCGATAGTGCGGTTGCCTTAGCCAAGGAACCAAGAGATCATGGTAGATCCAAACACATTGACAGAAAATATCACTTCATAAGACACAAAATAGAAGAAGGACTCCTCGTGGAAAAGAGGGTATCGTCGGAAGAGAATCCTGCAGATCCCCTCACGAAGGGACTGACTAGGGTTAGGCATTTGCAGCATGCGAGAAGCATCGGGCTGAGAGACGATATTAGTTTTAATAATTAGATACTTTTCTGAAAATTGTAAAATGTAATTAACATTTGATGATTAAATAAAAGTTGTTATTTATTTATGAGTAAAGTGTTACTATCCTATGTTGATCGTTTACTATTGTTTCAATTTTGCATGTTTTGACTTCCAGAATAATTATTTTATTCAAACTCTCCACGGTCGGTCATACGTTGGAAGTAGGTATTCAATTAAGACTGTCATGAATCTGGCTTGTAAGATTTGTCTAAGGTGCATTAGACATAGCAATGGTTGCTACAACATTCATGAGTGCTCATAAGTTCTGAGTATTGGATTAAACCCACGCTCATTTGTATCACTTCATGGAATTTATCTCGAGTGATCGTGAGACGGTAATATCATATATATCTTCAAACCTAGAGATATGAGTCGTTGACTATGAGTTGGTTATCCATTGATTGTACGAAAACGCATCGGTAACTTAATGTCATAAAACGTGCTTTTGTGCATAATTCAACTGGTAGTTAGTACAAGCATATGAGTCGAAGTTTATCTGTTCCTTCTAGCAATAGAAGCGATATCTGGGCCCCTCGATGATTTGGTTTTGACTTATGTGCCGGGCCCGGTCAGAACCTAATTGATGTGTTCAATTTAGTTCTATGTCAAACAAATCAGAGATCGAGAAACAACTGCTGGACAATAAGTACGACATTGTTCCATGTATTTGTCCGGCTGATATCTTGAGAACAGAGGATTATATGATCACTTATCTAAAATGGCGCTTCATAGTTCAACAGAGTTTTAAAAGAGCTACGATTGCTGGTTGGTTCCTGAAGTTAGACTTGCAGCTATAGTTATCATACTTATCCAAGTGGGAGACTGTTGGATAAGGTGTCTAAGTCCGTAACTATATTTGGTATAACTTGACCCGACCCGGCATGGTCCATTTGGGTTGCACTTCACCTAACAATTTGTATGGATATATTTTGAGAATAAGATGTTTATGATCCATTAATATATTATTTATTATAATATATTAATATTATTTAATTAGTGTTGATCAAGAATTGATTTTTGGAATTAATTTAATGATCAAATGGAACTAATTAAATATGGACTCTTGCATATGTATGGAATGGGCTAAGATTTATTTAGGATGGGCTAAGAGTATATGGAAGTCCATGGATAGTCCATGGAGCTTTTAACCCATGGATCCTAGGTAAATTAAGAGTCATGGGTATTAGGGTATGACCCTAATCCTCCATAGTATATAAAGAGGTCCTTGCTTCTAGAATTGCCACTAGTGTGTGTGAGAAACAAGGGTGGGCCGATTCTAGAAAGCATTAGATTCTCTCAAGTATTTCCAAGTTGTTTTGGGTGATTTGTGACACCACTTGAGGCATCCACACTATTGGTGCTAGGCTCTAAAACTCCAAGCATTCAACAACAAGAGAAAGGTATGTTATTCTACTTAAAGTTTTGTATTACAAGTACCCCATAACATGCTAGTTAGGTTGTAAACCTTGGAAATCAAATTTGCATGTATTTTAGAGAAAACATAGATCCAAGGTTTCTAGGGTTGCATGTACACCATAGGAGTGTTAGAGTGCTCAAAACCCAACAGCCTTACCCTTCTCCCGGGTATCCAAGACATAGGCGACAATACTCGAGCAACCCTGCTGAAGAAAGCGTCTGGCCCTCGCCACAGAACACAAAATCGGCCCACACTGCGTTCTATCCCCATGAATCACCAACTCTCCCCCACTTGGGGTTAAAACCCAAACCAACTACTGCTCACAGTCGATCACTGCCCCATTAGGGCTCAACCAATCCATTCCCACGATAACATTGTTCCCACGCAGAGGAATGGGAACCAAATCAACCGGATACTGCTCCCTAAATAACTAGAGAGTACAACCTCAATGGACCCTCGCAACCCGAACAGACCTATCATCAACAATCTCGACATCTAGAGGACAATCCACCTCCCCCAGAGCTCCAACAAAGCAGATATACCATTCACAAGGGACGACCCTAAAATAAAACATATAAACATATGCAATTATCTCAATATAAATAAAGAGATAAGGAGAAGATACATACCTGTCACTACATCGGGAGCTGCACGCACCTCCTCGGCTATCAACTGGAAAGCCCCGCTCTTCGCCACAGGTGAGTCTGCCCAGCGCTGGCGGCCGTCAGTAATCCGAAGAGTCGCAGGAGCAGGTGCTGACACCGGTCCTGTTGTAACCAAACTCGGATAATGGGCCTTCTTGTGGCCACTCTGATTGCACTGAAAGCAAATCAGATGAGATAATGGGGTGATGGTGGTGGTAGTAGTACAATCCCTACTGATATGATCAGTCCGACCGCACTTGAAGCAACCACAACCACCCACCCTGCATGTCCCCTCGTGCGATGTGCCACACTTTCCACAGTGGCCTCGACCCTTCTGGCCCTTCCCTCTCGAATCAACAACCTTGGTCCTCTTTCCTGGACCCCCCCACCACTCGACACAAAATTTGGCTTCCTCTTCTTTTCCATCTCCAGATCAATATCCCTCTCCCTAGCTTGTGCTATCATATCCTACAGCATCTTGCAGCTTGATCGGATCACAAACTACTGAATTTCACTCCTCAACATTTCATGATACCGGGCCTTCTTCATCTCCTCGTCCGCCACATACGGTGAAACCAGAAGTGCCCTCTCCCGAAACATAGTGGTGATCTCAGCCGCCGTCTCCGTAGTTTGGAGAAGATCCTGAAACTCTCCCGCTAACTATTGCACCTCAATCACTGGTGCAAACTTAGCTCGGAATCTGTTCGAGAAATCATCGCACGTCATCACATCAACAACATCATCAGCCACCACACAACCTATCTCCTCCCACCAATCCCGTGCCCTCGTCCTTCAGAAGTTAGGAAGCTAGTCTGACCTTGTCCCCCTTGGGACAATGGCTGGTATGGAAGGCACTAGCAACATCTGCTAACCATCTGTTACTCGCAATCGAGTCCCTCTCCCCATGATAATACGGAGCTCCACATGCATGGAACTCCCTGAAGGTCAAAGAACGCGTCCCAACCAAAGCCACAACCGCTGTGCGAAAGGCGCTCAAGCGCTCATCTAGAAGCTCCATAATACCCTACTTGACCGAGCTAAAGATCACAGGAGTGTGATCAAGGATACTGCATGCAATCTTAGACAAGATGAACTCCCTCGTTTGGTCATTTAGCTGCCCAGCTCCAGATCCTGAGCCCGAGCCCTCCCCAGCACCAGAACTGCCAACAGGTCTGCCTCGCAATGTCACCATATTGAAAATAGACCAGACAAACCATCAGAATGCACGTTATATATATATATATATATATATATATATATATATATATATATATATATATATACACACACACACATCGGGGAATCATACTCCACAAGCTCCCTAGCTTCATTGCAGCCCTCCTTGAATCGAGTACGGATCCTCTGCTTCCAGTAGTACGGGCCCATACTACCTTCCGCATCTATCCATACTTTCCTCAAGGATTACCTTGACAATAGCAAGTCACATTAGATCCATACAATTTCCCCTCACAGATAAGGCTCCCAGAAATAGATCTCATCCTAGGTTTTCCTAGGGAAAATCCACACCATTCTCCGCCATCAGCTGCAGTAGGAACTCCCGCTAACTCCCTTTAACTAGCTCACGAATATAATTATATATTACTAAAACTAGATAATTCTTCGAATGAAAGGTCTCACACTACAACGGTTGGACTCAGACAAGAGTTGCGCAATAGAGTTAAAACCTAACCTTCTAAAATTATTTTGTTCCCGTAATATGTAACCTAACGTATTCGCTTACTAGTTAGCTGAAGCTAGTTAGAACTCCTAAAAGCACAAAGCAAGCAACATTCGGGCATCAAGTAATCAGAACCAAGCATATCCTAACCAGGCCCTCCGATCACTGACTGATTAGTACTAGCATACAAGTCTACAGGCTCATGCAACAAGCATACGAAGGCATATCTCCTAGCATTCTATTATGCAAAAACTGAGCAAACCCTTAGCCCTAACTAACATGCGATTCATAGATTCACATAATGAAGCATATCAGATAACATGTACAGGTATTTTGGGAAAACTTACTTGAGCTCGGGTGATTGCATGCACCACACCCTAGCTTATTTTAGATAAACCTTTTTCTTAAAATATATTTCTTTTTGAAAAACTTTACCAAATCCTCAGTTTGAGTTCAGACACACCCGAGAGTGTGCCCAAATTCCTCAAACCAAGGCTCTGATACCAACTTGAAATGTCCCAAAAATACGATCCAAAAATTTCATTTTTAATTTAATAAAACAGTATTCCAAAACATTATCCATACAACCCAAATGAAAATAAGTGTATCAAACATCATATCAATCAGAGTAATATCTCAAAAGCGGAAACCATGTGGTGTGTGCTATGTAGTCATCCTGAGCTCTTCCCCTTGGAACCGGAAGTACCTGAAACATAAACTAAAAACCGTAAGTACAAAGCTTAGTAAGTTCCCCTAGATTCAAGTTATGTGTAGTTGAATGACCATTTTAATTGCATAAACTTGTTTACCTAGTTGTTTATGATCATTAAATTGCTAGAGCTAGTGATTGACCAAATCCTAGAATACGCAATAAAGATTGTAAATTTAACTGTGTTAGAGAACATAATTAGATCATAGTTGTGTTTGGTTATTTGTCTTGATCACAGATAATTAATCTTATATATATCTTACATAACCCATTAATCTTAAAGAATAAATTCTATGTCCACTTGTGTATGATCATTGCATAGTAGTTCATGAATTAGTGAAAACATTAGGAAACCGGATCAAGATTTTAATAATATTTATATTGGTAACCAACTGAATTAATCCATATATTGAAACTAACCATAGGAAAAATGGGTATTCAAAGCTAAACGAAAGTGTTTTCATTCTCTTGATGACAATAATCTTTAGTGAGTTGTTTGCTTAGTTTTGAGTTAATTAAGTAGTTAAGTTAATATGAACTAGGAAAATCAGATAAAACCCCTACTTTAGTTATTGTTTTAGACTAATATATAATACTTATTTTATTAGCTAAATACCATTCCCTGAGTTCGATACCCGACTTACTTTTCTATATTATAAACTGACTAGATACACTGCCTATAAGTGCATTAGTTGATAAGTTTAGTTAGGTTTATAAATTTAAAACTGGTAGGTAATTCTGTGTACATAATGTTTTTGGCGCCGTTGCCGGGGAATGACTTATTTTAGTTTTTAATTTAATTGATTTAGGTTAATCGATCATTTTTGTCAGGGTAAAAACTGCAAAAAGTTAATTTTTTGCATTAAAATAGTTTTTCTGTTTTTACAGTGTTCACATCACGACCCGTCACTCTCACGACGTGAGAACAAACGTTTTTCATTTTTTTGTTTATTTACTTTTTAAGTTCGTTTTTATAGTTTTTGTTTTGTTTTGTTTCAGTAATTTATGACCAGGGGATCACAGCTTCCTATCATACCACCACTCGAAGATCTAGAGTCCTCATTCCATGAGAAGAAAGATAAAAAGGTTGACGACTCAAGTAGCAGTTTTCACGTGGACAAGTTCAAAAGCTTTAAGAAGATTCCAAGCAAGAAAGGAAAAAGATACGGGCCAGGAACAGAGATCGAACTAGAAGACGAAGTCAAAAGCAAGGTAGAAGTAATGGTGGACATAACAACGATGACGATGGAGGAGTATAAAAGGCGGATGCGTAGCGACAACGGTCCCAATCTTGTTCCACCAGAAATTCCCGCTGCAGCGAATTTTGAACTCAAAGGACATATCCTTTCGATGCTCAAGATATTCCATTTTTTGGGAATGCCTATGAAGATTCCTTTTAACACATTGACAGAGTATTGGACATTACAAATTACTTCAATGTTCCAAATGTTTCAAGAGACACACTGCTACTAAGGATGCTTCCAGTGATATTTATTGGAGATGCCAAAATTTGATTGAAGTCACTTACACCAGGAACTATTAGAACTTGGACCAATGTTGATGAAGCATTTATATAACATTTCAACCCCACTCTCCTTGAAAGATAGCCAAACTCAAGAAGAAGATAGCGAACTTACAAAAATGATAATGAATCCTTGTATGAAGCTTGGGAGACATACAAGGGATTGTTAAGGAATTTCCCTCAACACGGTCTTAATGTGCAACAAGAAGTATCTATATTTTATGATGGGGTAAATGTGACCACAAGGAAACTCCTTGATTCTAAAGGACCAATGAAGAAGAAAAATCTCTCTAGAATCAAGGAATTAATACAAGAATTTGTGAAGCACTCTAGAGAATACCACAACCCTCGTGAAGACATTACAAGAGGTAAACGAAGTGGAGATGGAGGAAGCTATAATTTGGTATTTGTGATGGCGAAGCTCGAGAATATGGACTGGAGGATGAAAAAAATGGGTCAATCTATACATGCCATACAAGTGGGTTGTGATAATTGCAATGGACCACACTTAACAAAAGATTAAGATTTAGATGAGAATGGGAACCGAAAAGCGTAAGTTTGCTACTCGAGTGGTGACCGGTTTGATGAAGATTGGAGGAAGACAGAGAGGGAATGGTTACCTTATGAAGAATACAAGAAGGATAAAGAAGAAAAGTATTGACAAGTCGGACGAGGCTTCTACCAAAAAGAACAACCACCACCCGAGAAGAAACCCGATTTCGAGTCAATGCTCAATATATTCATGGAAGCTAGTGAAAAGAGGCATGATGTTACAGATGCTACAATTAGAAACCAACAAGCTTCCATTACAAACATCGAGACTCAACTCGATCAATTGACTAAACTCGTGAACGAATGGTTACCATTTAAAAATCCCGATCCAAAACCACAACCTCACGTCATGAAAATATCCACTGATGAAGACACCATCTCCGAGCTTCTAGTGATCTTAAATGAAGCCACGAAGCAGCCTGATCTACAACCAAAAAAAGAAAAGATCAAAGAAGGAAAAAAAGTTGGCACCCAGTTTTCACGAGGCGACGAGCTCTCTGTCACGTCGTGGCCCGAGCAGAAACCCACATGTAGTTCTTTTGTTAAACCTTACCAACTGCCCTTACCTTATCCTTCTCGAGCAAGGGCACATCCACTAGAAGAAGAGCATAAGACATTCATCAAACAAGTGAAGGGAATTCCAATTAATATCCCGTTCATTGAAGAAATAGCTAAAATGCTTGAGTACGCAAGATTCCTTCAAGACCTTCTCGACACTCATCAATAACTAAAAAAGATGTCTAAGGTTGTTCTTAATGAAAAATGTTTAGTGGATATAATGGAATGAATACCAACAAAGATGGGAGATTCAGGACGTATAACGTCGCCATGTGAGTGTGGAAATGCCATGAAGACATTTGCTTTATCCGATTCTGGAGCTAGCATACATTTGATGCCTTATTCTTTTTATCAAAAGCTTGACCTTCCAGAATTGAAGACCACAAGAATGGCAATCCATATGGGAAATCTTTCAGTCACTTATCCTCAAGGCATAGTTAAAGACTTATTGGTTAAAATTGGAAAATTCGTTTTCCAGTTGATTTTATGGTCATAAATATGAAAGAGGATGAATATGTAGCAATTATTCTTGGATGCCCACTACTAAACACCGCAAGAGCCTTGGTAGACATTCAAGAGTCAAAGCTTACATTACGAGTGGGGAAGGAGGAGATCACGTTCGAAGTTGATGAAAGATTCAAGAACTCGAAAGCACACGATGAAGTATTCCTATGGATGTGGTAAATAAAGACAATGAGCTTGAAGAATAGGAAAAATTAATGGAAGAAGAAGTACAAATAAGGGAAAAGCCAAAACCAAAGGAAGAAGTCATGCTTACCAAGCCAAGGGCATCCACTCAAATGGTTTTTGAAGTCTTTGCCTTTACCACACCCAAAGCTCAAGTTGAGGAGGAACATAAAGATGAAGAGCTTAGTCCAAGTGATGAAGAAGAGGATCAAGATAGAAAGGAGACCAGTCTTGAAAAAATGGAATTGTGCAAGAAGGAACCCGCTGGAGATAAAGAGAAGAACATGAATGCTGAAAAATCTCAAGGAGTCAAGAGAAAACACGATGCATGCGACAACTCAAGGAAGAAAGAGAATTCAAAGAAAGCTTATAGAAGACGGGTTGCGGCTTAGAAAAAGAAATGCCTTGAGATGAAGGAGAATAGTATGATTCCACTCCCAACTGGTACAACACAAAGTGCGAAGTAGTCCGGCTCATGACTCCATCAAAAGAAGCGCTTCTCAGGAGGCAACCCGAGTTCGGTTTGTATTTTTCTTTCGCTTTTCTTTTTAATTTTATTATTTTTCTTTCATTGTTATTTCTTAGGATTAGTCATTATTTTATCTTCTGCTAAAATCAAGTGTAGGATCTAATTTGTAAGTGGTAAATTTTTTTACAATGTTAAAGAAAATAAGTTTGGAATTTTAGCAGTATTTAGTACCTATGACGTGGCCATTTATTGCCATGACGTGGGGAGCAAGGGAAATCCTGATGTCAGTTTCAACCCTTGTGACATAAGCCTTATACAGTCACGACATGAGAAAAAGTGGGGACCGGTACCTTTTCTTCTCTAAACATAAACCATTTCACCCTCATTTTTTACTTTACCACTCACGACGTAAGCTCTGACTTTGGTCCTTCACTGAGAATTTTTTGACTGCAGCTGTTTAATCCTTCCACTTTCGTGTTCTTTTCCTGCAATAAGTACAATTTTTATGCTCTAAATCCTTTAATTTTTCTGAGTTTATGCCTCTTACAACCTACGGTTCGGTTTTAGGGTTCTTAGTGTCAAATTCATGGGTTCTTTAGAAATTAGTGTTGAATGTGCGATTATTAGCCTTAGATTGACTGTTAGACAAAATCCTATGGAAGTATTTCGTTTGATTTTGCTAAAGCAAGAACCGATTTCAATTTTGATGTTGAACTGAACTCACGACGTGAGAACTGGAACCACATAATTTCTTTAGTTTTCTGTTTACTTAATTGTTGGATTTTGCTTGGGTTTTGTTTGTTCATTGTTTTGCAGAATTCATGGGCCGAAGGAAGGCTACTCAACAGACCCGAGGAGACTTATCCAACCTTCACCCATTTACGAATTTCCAAACAACCTTTCTCTTGATATTTTGAACAACTACACTAACAAATTGGGGTGGTTACACAACATAGAATTTGCTGGTTCACCAACAATCGATTCTGCTAGGTTGAATGAAATTGGCATTTTGGAACGACTCAACCCATTCCTTACAAATACATATATGGGGAATGGAATTTCATTTGTTTGTAATGGTTGGAAGAACCTTTTCTCCATCAAGGAGCCTGTCTAAAAGGAACTTTGTGTCGAATTTTTTGCGATCGCGTCTTTTGAAGGAAATAAAGTGGATCATCAATACGAAAGAGAAATTGTGTTTAGACTTGGAGGACAACACTAGAATGCTACTTAGTTGATTTGGCATGGATAATGGGTATTTATGAGAAACATGAGGCATTGTCACCTCAATTTGACATCTTTTTACGAGCCACTACACGAGACTATTCCAAGGGGGTCAATAGTTATGGGTTTTGGACTACAATTGCAAATGGTACATTCAATTCGGGTATATCTCAAGTGAGTTACATCCGGTCTCCCATTCGTCGTCTTATCCACCGCCTTGTTACATTTTCGATAAATCAAAAGAAACATGACAATAAGTCACCAACCTCAATTTATTCTTTCTTTGGAGTATATTGACACCCCGAGTTTTCTGCAACATCCCTTATTTTCTTGCTCAATATTTTTTTTTGGGGGTGGGGGGGAAGCAGGTAGTTCAAGGGCAGGAAGCCCAATCGCAGGTGGGAATTTTGTAACCTGCTTGGCGAAATATTATGGTGTATATATCTCGGGGTTGGTTCATACATTGGCATGTATTGAGGGAGGTGATCTTTCCATGAACTATCTAGAGCCTATGCACGTGGTGGTGAACATGGGAGGATTTTGTGGTATACCGACGAATGATAAGGTGAGACTAATTAAAGGAATGGAGGTGAAATCGAGGCCAACGAGAAGAATAGACGTGAGAGCAAGGGGTGAAAGAGGAAAACCACAACAACAAGATGTGCCGATAGGAGGAGTTCCAACCGACCCATCTCAAAGTCGGGTTGGTTTTTATTTGGATAATATTCGAGTAGGTGTACACTATCAAAATCAAGCTTTGGATAGGATTTATTCACACTTTCACATTGAACGCCTGCCACTTATGTCACCACAAGCACCTTATATACCGACATGGGAAGAAATATGGGATTTATTCACACTTTCACGTATGCCACCACAAGAACCGGGGAGGTTTAGGGTATTCCTCGGAATCGCTCTAACATTTCTTTTTTGTTTCTATAGCTCTAACATTTCTTTTTGTGACTATATCCGAAGGCATTCATCATATGAAAAATTCCCAGAATATCACAAAGAGTTCGTATCCTGGAATTTTAGATCACCATTCATAGAAGAAATAAACCAGACTCATGACCCAAGAAAGCTAAAAAGGTCGGTCGTCGGCAGATACGACGGCACGACAGACTCCGATGATCATGTGTCCAAATTCACGTGGGCAATACAGACCATACCAATGAACCAAAATCTATGTTGTATATTCTTCGCAAGAACACTCGACGGGTCGGTGAGGTACTGGTTGGAAAGCTTTCCACCTAAAAGCATAGAGAGTTACGAAGATCTATGCAATAAATTTATAACAAGCTTCATACAAAAAAATCATTTCCAACAAGAAGCACAATGCATATTTGCATGTCGGTAACGAGAAGGTAAATCCAATGCAACATACATAGAAAGATTTATGGAAGCATGCATGCGTGTCCCTACCAGAGACGACCCAATGATCAATGTGAATTTTACGTATGAACTGAGAAACGAACCCCTCGTTAGAAAGCCCCAGGGAAGAGAATTCAAGAGTACAGAAGAACTACTAGAAAAAGGCCAATCGGTTTATCCGACTGGAAAGCATCGTCATTGAAAAAAATCTTTTGGATACGCGAAGGCGCAGTCCCCGACAGATCAACCAAGACAGGTCGACCAGTCGCACGCCCTCAACACAATCTCGACCTTGGCTGACTAGAAGACACTCCAAGGGCATGAACTCAGAAGCCTATGCGGCGAACGAAAGAAAAGTAGGACTGAACTCGAAAGGATGGGTAAAGAAAAGGTATCTTATAAATCCAAACCAATATTGTGAATTTTACAAATGCCAGGGACATTCCACTGCAATTGTGAAGGACTGAAGAGGTAAAGAGAAAGGAATAACATGACATCTTAAAAACTAAAAAAAGCCAAAAAAAATAAGGACCAAAAATCCTCATGATAAGAAGTCGGGCCAATAAAAAAATCCAGGGTGCCTGGTCCCAAGACAGGAAGAAATATCGAGTTCAGATGAAACGAACTTGTGAATGATTCATACAGGGGAGACGAAACTCTAATAATCTCAGGTCGGATAGGGAAAACCCTCATTCATCGGTTCTTCGTAGATACTGGGAGCTCATCTAACATAATGTATGAAGGATGCTACTTAAAGTTACCGGAGAAGTTAAAAAGGGAATTAAAACTCCCTCAGTTGACCAGATCGGGGTTTACTGGGCAAGCCATGTGGCCAAAAGGAATACTCACATTGCCGATGTCATTTGAATATACATTTAGCCCATTAAAGAAGGATATTTTAGCTGACTTCCTAGTGATTAGTTATGATTCACCCTACAACATAATATTAAGGCGAATAGGAATATGGCAACTACACGCAATACCTTCAACAATACATGGGGCACCCAAAATCCCATATGAGGGACATACATTGAACCTGCTTAAGCAGCCGCCAAGGGTGGTGCGATGTTGCATTGCAGAAAAACCTGAAGAAGTTGAAGAAAGCGGAAAAAGCTACATAGAAGTGGAGATACATGAAAGATATTCTGAAAAACCAGTCAAAATAGGGAAACTCCTTCCTTCTGCTCTCAAAAAAGAATTAATAAGACTTTTAAGTTAGGAGAAAGATGTATTTTCATGGAAGCCCGTCGATATGATAGGAAACCCAAGGGAATTAGCAGAGCATCGAGTTCCAGACAATGAGACACCAGTCGTCTAGAAGAAGCGACTCATGGCACCGGAAAGCAACGTCATAGTCAATAAGGAGGTGGGTGAACTAGTAGAAGCAGGAGTATTAACAGAAACAACTTTTCTAACATGGATATTAAATCCGGTAATGGTGTAACGTCCATAAAAATCATGCCAAATTTAAACTTTTTAAAACATTTCAAAACCAATAATTATTACAAACTTGTTTTCAAAATCGTTTAGTGTCAGAGTATCCCAGAATCAAATCATGAAACATAAGGAGGTGTACGATCACGCCTTCACCTTCCCACGACCATCAGAAGTACCTGAAACAATAATCGATAAATGTAAGCTCGAAGTCTTAGTGAGTTACCCCCAAAATACCAACGCCATACATATATAACCATATCATATAAATAATAGCATGAATAATGAGCCTTTAGCTTGACTGGATCGCCTTTCAGGCCTTCAGCCTATCTCGACCGCTCTCCGAGCCTTCGACATGTCTGGACCGCCTCACAGGGCCTACAGCCTATCCGGACCACTCGTCGGGCCTTCGGCCTGAGTAGTATACCCTAACCGGGTCTGCAGTCTATCCGGTCCGCCCTGGGTATCTTGGCCGACAGCACAAAGCAGGACCTGCCTCAACCCAATCCTCCAAACCAACAAACATGTGCATATAAATATCATACGCTAGCATATATAACAGTCAAACTGATCTAACAGATCACTAATCATACCAACATCCTATAACCGGGATACATACCTAACCGGTCACTAACATAGCATCATCCTATATACCAGGATACCGACCTAACCAGGTCACTAACCATATCACCATCCTAACTACCAGGATGTAAATCAATAAGCATATCGTGATATAACCCGGATACAAATCCGAAAAGGGTCGGCATTGGTTCCTTAGACCCTGTTGATATAGTGAGGAGAACTCACCTCACAAGTAGTGCAGAACTGGACTGAAAGTCTTCGACCACTGTCTCACCGAAAATCCCTAACTATCCAAAATAACGAATACCAAGTCAATAATTGGGATCTCAATATTACCCAAGGGTCACGCATAGAGTAATTGTCCACTATTGCCTTTTCTCTAATTTGGGCCAAGGCCCAATGCCAAATCTATGATCTTAAAAGTCAATATATCCAAAGCCCATTAATGGCCCAATTTTCCCAATTGGGCCCAACTCCCTAATTGGGCCTTATTCTAGGATCCATTATCAAAACTGGCCCAAAACCCAATTATTTAGAACGTCCTGCAAGGCCCAAGTCCAACTAGTCCAAAGGCGGCCCAATCCCGAAGCCCACTTCATCAAAAGCCCAACAGAGGGCATACGTGGGGCGTACTCCTCGGGTACGCTGGGCGTACTTCCGTTTTGCGTTGACCACCATCGAGGTGGTTGACTCAGTACGCTGGGCGTACATAAATTATGCGGGGCGTACGAAAGTTTTGCCAAAACTCTAATATGTGCTTAATGGCTTAAGCACTTTAGCCCAAATTCCAGATCCATCGACCAAATGTGTCTTTGAAACATAAAGTCTCGAAGTTTAAGACTTTCGACGTCCAGAAAGTTCTTAATGCATGGTCTTAACCCATTAAGACCTTCATACTATATGTGTGGGACATTTTAAGCCATTGGGACATCAGTTTTTTTATCACTTAGGACCATTTCTAGGGTTTGAAAGGACAGCTTATTACGTTCAAACCAAAACATGCACCAACTTGGGACTTTTGGGACAAGAAATGGTTTCATAAAGCTACTAAGGCTAGATATACATCATACACACATAAAGGTTGGAGATTTTTACCTTCTGGAGCTTCTAGAGCACAAAGAAACTTCAGATCTACGAGCTTGTCCTCCTTCTCCAACTTCTTGATGCAACACCTTCTTCTCCAACTACTCAAAGCACACTCTTTTCGCTCACACACTCAAGAAAGAGGTTAGGGTTTGGGGAAAACGGCTTCTATGGAGGCTGAGGTGATTGAGGATTTTGGGCTCATAAGGACGTTTATATAGCACTCAAACCCTAAATATTAGGGTTTCCACCTGATGTGAGTACGCTCAGCGTACACAAGTGTACGCCCAACGTACTAGGGCGTGCCTAGTACGCTATCCGTACCTTATGTATGCTAAGCGTACCTTATGTACGCTAAGCGTACTCTCTTGATCCCAAAGTTGCAACATTAGCCCTCAGTCTTCTAATGGCTTCACTCTTCCAACCCCAGGGACTATAAAGGACAAAATATTCAGAGAGGATTCGGAAATATCGACAAAATATCAGGAAGTTACAAATCTCCCCCACTTGACCTAGACTTCGTCCTCGAAGTCTGCTATAGCAAACAGATCCGGATAATGCTCCCGCATGGCGGACTCTGGCTCCCAAATCCACTTGGATCCTTTTCGATGCCGCCACTGCACCCTTACCAGTGGTATGTCCTTGTTGTGCAAAACCTTACCAGTGGTATGTCCTCTCCAATACAGCCACCGGCTTCTCGACGTAGTTCAGGCGTTCATCGTCCTAAAGACCACCCAATGATGCCACGGCGTCCTCGCTCGACAGTCGCCTTCGCAACTGCTAGATATAGGAAGTGCTATGAATCTGACTGAGCTCCTTTGGGAGACCCAGTCGATACGTTGCCTTGCCAACCTTGGCAAAACCGAAATGGCCCGATATATCGAAAACCTAATTTCCATTCTTCCTGAAGCAGATGACACCCTAAAAACCTGGAGTCCTTCTCAGGATACAATCATGGATCATACGCGGTTGCCGATAATTTTCTCTGCTGGATAAGAAATTACATATTCTTTCACGGGAACGCATTCGATAACCGAATTTTTCAGAGATAACACGAACTACGGAAGGCAACTAGGAGATGACCCCTTATTGTGATGACAGGAAAATGCTTCCTTCAGCTCCCGAATCTACATATAGTAACAGTCAACTGCTAATCGCATAACCACAACACCTGTGACTGGCCCGATCAGCCTCGGGCTGGAATATCAATATGTCGAGTCCGATCAACCACCAGATTGAAATCCTCAAGATTTTTCGGCCTACCGCCTCAACCCTACCGCTCCTCCTGACTTTCGTGCCTACGACTTACAGTCAACTCGCACCGGGTATCTTGGCCTACTGCATCGAGCAGGACCGCCTCAACCCTCCCAACACAATGTGTTGTCATAGATAATTAGTAGCAAGATCTAACCCGGTTCTCAGAACCTGACAAACAGGGATGCTCTAACCCATCAACCCTTGACTTCCCGTTAACGACGTTATACCTTTCTCCTGTAACTCGTGATTCACCCCACGAACCAAAAGTTTCCCCCCATTTACCTTACTGACCTCCAGAGTGCATGCCTCACACAGATACACTTATGATCTCCAACGCAAATCTCCAGTATAAGCTATCCCGAGATGGCCGTCCATGAGTCCACCCCAAGTCTCTGACTGAAACTACCACAATCATGCAGAGAAGACCCTCAAACAGGTCAATAGTGAACCCTTCACAATCCGAATCCATATGATACCCAAAACCTTAGTATAACCCTTGACTCTTTACCATGCCATTGCCACTCTCCGGAGCGATGAAAGAAGATTATCAACCAAGAACTTCCACAAGCAGAAGGAATGGACCTTCACGCTCATTAGGCCCACAACCTATGACTGGAACGCTTCCGATAACCTATCGACGCTGTCGTCTTCTCGTTAGTGGCCCATTCCTTCAGGCCTGAAGGTATCCACCTTCCCCCGCTGCCCAAAAGGCCTAATCAACGTTCCTCACATCATCAAACAAGCATCGCAATATTGAAACTCTACCACGCATGATTTCCCTTTTGGTGACAGGTTGCTACTCATGAGTTTCTAGGCTATCTTACTTTACCACCGGCAATCCCTACGGGCACTCGATAAGTGATAACCAGCAAGCGAAAATAACATACAGTTTCACATGTTATAATCACAAAGAAGCATGCTCAATACCAAGAGACAAACCTACGGATTGCTACAACATAGCAGCACACTCAATTCCTGAATGTATTTCTAACAGATCACATACAGAGTCTTCAGCATGACTGGACCACCTCGCCAGGCTTTCAGCCTATCTGGACCACTCTCAGAACCTTCAACATGTCTGGACCGCCTATCCGGGCCTTCAGCCTGTCTGGACTGTTCTCCAGGCCTTCGGCCTGGCTGGTACGCCCCGTTGACCTTCAGTCCATCCGGGCCACCCTAGGTCTGTTGATCAAAACCCTGAACCCATCCTGGTTCCCTTTCCATAAATAGCCAGTGCTCCCCCACATGGGGTTCGAACTCCTGATCCAATTTGCAGATTATAATTCCGACCTAACCCTACACGTAAGTCGTACCAAGCCCCAACGCTACCTTGAATACCCACATCTACACACGAGGGATCACCCCCATCAATTTTAGAAGACATCCACATCACCGGTTGAAACAAGATCCCATACTTGATCGAGACTGCACGGATCCTAACCACCCAAACTAGCCCGAGAAGACTTCTAAGGCGATCTCAACGGTTTCCAAATCCGAGTCTGCTAAACCAATATAATAGTCCATGGAGTTTTAACCCATGGAGCCTAAGAAATATGAAGGGTCATGGTGCATTAGGGTTTGCATGGATGAAACCCTAGCCTTTGTAACACTATAAAAGCAACCCCCTATCCCTAAAATCAGTTGCCTTATCATTATAAGAGAGTGATAACCGATTTTGAGCTAACTAGCCTCTTCTCTCAAGTCTCCTCTTGCATTTGGTGTTTGTGACACATTAGAGGCATCACACTTGAGGTGCTAAAGCTTTCTAAGGCCAAGAACTACAAACTACATCAAGAGGTATTCATCTAACTTGGTTTTATGTTGTATATCCTCTATTGTATGCTAGTTAGGGTGTATGCTTTGGAAAATTGAAATTGCATGTATAATTAGACAAAACATAGATCCAAAGCATCTAGGATTGCATGTGCACCGTAGGAGTGTTATAGTGCTTAAAACCCAATAATGGTATCAGAGCCTAGGATTGTTTTCTATTATATTTGATGCTTGGTTATTTTTCAAATCTGAAAAAATCGATTTTCTGGCCTCTGACTGATGAACTCGCCGAGTCCAATGTTCTGACTCGACGAGTTCACTCACTAAAAGGGAAACTCGACGTGTCCAGTTCATGTACTCGTCGAGTAGAGGCTTCTGTTTGCAGAATTTCGAGTTTTTGGCCAGAATTGGATTAGGATCATTACCACAAACTGTTTTGTATCATAAAAATCGTATTTTCTGATTTGATAATGATGATCATCATCCAGTTAAAAGATAATTGTCAAAGTTTTAAGATAATTGTTGGTTATATGATAAACAAAGTTACTTGTAAGTTGTTGATTTGATATTATCTTTCTTTATGAGTTTAGTTAGATCAATCATGAATTATATGATAATTTTATTTGTTGGAATTGATCTAAATGTTTTAATGAGTTCCATAACTTGTCCCCAAGTCATGGAACATGAAAAGTCTCATCCATTAAAATAACATTAAACTCATAAGTTATGGAAATGAAGAGTTTTGAAGAGTTTCAAAACTTTCCCTCAAGTTTTGGAATTTGTAAAGTCTCACTAATGAAACACTTAATTCCAAACCCTAGAGTTTTAAAAGTTAAAATTCAACCCTTATACTATTATAATATGAAAAGTTAATACTTATATATATATATATATATATATATATATATATATATATATATATATGTGTGTGTGTGTGTATATATATATATATATATATATATATATATATATATATATATATATATATATATATATATGTATAAGACAAGTCAGTCTTACCGTTAGTAGGCCTCATTCACGAAGCTGATCTATAAGAGGGGTATAAGGTTACTGCCTATAAAATGGTGGTTTAATGGGTGTCCACTCTCACCCACCGCTTCCTTAACTGGTGGAGGGTCGTTAGCCGAACGGGTAGGATAGGACATTAATCTTCATTAATAAGTATAATGAAATTATAAAGTAACTAAACCTTATTAAATTCCCAATCTTAGTTACTTTAGGAAAAATATAAAAATGGTGCTATTCCATCAAATTGCACTTTGCACCTTGCTAAGTCGTTAGTGGAGAGTGTGTGGTTAACCGACACACTAATTTGGGACTAGCAAGGGTGGAAAAGGGTAGCTTGATGTTAATCATAGATCAACGGAGCATGTGTGGTTAACTAGCACATTGATTAGGTGATTTGTAACATTAAGAGTACCAAGCACATTTGCATGGTTATTCACACCTTGTTTGTGACCCTCGGCATCCCAGTCACAAACTTGAAGGGCACAATCCAGATTTAAACATGTCATTGAAAAGTTCAATGAATCTCAAAAGAATCTAGGAATTTCAATCCAATCTAAAACTTAATAATCAATTTCTTTTTTCATGGTGGAAATTGGTAAATCGTCATTTACCTACCTTCAAATATTTTGCAAATTGATTACGGCATCCCTCTTCTGAATTGTAAAATATTGTGTTGGGTCCTACTCTTAATATTTAATTTGGGTGTTATATTAAGGATTCTCATCTAATCTAAACTTTGTTCTTCTTCTTTTTCAGATGTCTATCCGAAACAATGCTTCAGGCTCCAACCCTTCTTGCTCATTCTCCCTCGTGAACTTGGTTAGGAGAACTATCTTCGATGGGTCAAACTTTAACGATTGGATTAGAAACATTCGTATGGCCCTTCGCTACGAGGACAAAGAATATGTTCTCGATAAAGAGCTGAAGGAGATTGATGAACAAACTACTACTCCCAAACAAATCGAAGAATACAATGTTCATGAGAGGGACGCGGTAAAGGTTTCGTGTATTATGATTGCTACCATGACTGCTGAGCTTCAAAAGTCCTATGAGGACTTCTGGCCCTTCGAAATGCACCAAGATTTGATGGAAAGGTACCATCAAAGTGCTCGGCAGGAGAGGTATTTGATCATTGCCTCCTTGATCACAACCAAAATGAAGGATGGAGAGTCCATCACGACTCAATTGCAAAAGATGCAGAGATATGTGGACCGCTTGCTGAAGTTGAATGTGAACTTCGATGAAGAGTTGGCTATTGACATCATCCTACATTCTTTACCTTCATGTTATGATCAGTTCAGAATGACCTATCATATGAACAAGGAGGAGGTCACTCTTAACAAGCTTCAAGGCCTTCTAAGAACTGCAGAAAGCAACTTGAAAGGCAAGTCAGTTGTACCTACTCCTACTGCTGCTGCCCCTGTTCTGGAAATTGGACATGGGAAAGGGAAGAAGAGGAAGGCTCCTTCTAAGAGCCGCAAGGGAAAGTCTCTTGATGGATCCTCTTCCAGTGGGAGCAAAGCTGGTCCTTCTAGTCCCTCTACCAATCCAAAGGAAGCAGAATGCTTCCATTGTCATGAAAAAGGTCACCGGAAACAAAGCTGCCCCAAATACTTGCAGGACATTAAGGATGGGAAGATAAAGCCCACCTTTGCAGGAATTTACACTATTCTTTGTAATAACTCATCACATGCTAATTCTTGGGTCCTTGATACAGGTTGTGGATTTCACATTTTTTCTTATTTGTAGCGACTAAAAAGAAGCAGAGATGTGGAGCATGGGAAGATAAACTTAATCATGGGAAATAGGAAAATGTCGTCTGTCACCAAGATTGGAGTTTATTCTTTATTGCTTAGTAGTGGGTTAAATTTAGAATTGAATAATTGTTGTTACTCGTCGGATATGGCGAGAAATATTATTTCCTTTCATAGTTTGTATAAACAAGGTTTTACCTTTTCTTTTAATAATGAAATTGGTAGTATTAATGCTTATTATAATGGTACATTTTATTTTGAAGCATTACCTTGTAATGGTATATATGAAACTGTGATGGTTGTAGATAACCTAGGAAATAATGTGTTGAATATTGATTCGTCCAATGTTTTGGACAAGGCATGCTTGTGGCATTGTCGTCTTGGACATGTCAATAAGAAGCGCATAGCCCAACTCCAAAAGGATGGAGTTTTGGAGTCATTCGACTTGAAATCGGATGACACTTGTGAATCTTGTTTGCTTGGAAAGATGACCAAGTCACCCTTCACTGGTACTTGTGAAGGGGGTGAAGGTCTATTGGATCTCATACACACTGATGTGTGTGGACCCTTCATAACCGCACAAGGGATGCTAACCGCTTCTATGTGACTTTTACTGATGATTACAACAGATATGGCTATATCTACTTAACCAAGCATAAGTCAGAAACCTTTGAAAAGTTCAAAGAGTTTAAGCAAGAAATGGAGAATCAATTGGGCAGGAAGACAAAGATGCTCTGATCCGATCGAGGTGGTGATTATCTTAGTATCGAGTTCCTAGACTATCTTAAGGAATGTGGAATTGTTTCACAGTTGACGCCACCTAGGACACCACAACTTAATGGTGTGGCTGAGATGCACAATCGAACCTTGTTGGACATGGTTCATTCCATGATGAGTCGAGGTTCGTTACATATTTCATTATGGGGGTATGCCTTAGAGACTGCCGCCCATATCCTTAATCTAGTCCCTACTAAGAAGGTTGCCAAAACACCTTACGAGATGTGGAAATGGAAGGTTCCCTCATTGGATCACATCAAAGTTTGGGGTTGCGAGGCTTTCGTAAGACGAGAGACTCACGAAAAGCTTGAACCTCGTAGTGAGCAATGTATTTTCATCGGCTACCCACAGAAATCCTTTGGATATCTCTTCTATAGACCGAGTGACAATGTTGTCTTCGTTGCGAGGAGATGAGTCTTTCGTGAGAAAGAACTCGTATGCCAGGAGGACAGTGGGAGGCAAATTGACCTTGAAGAGCTTCAAGAGTTAAGTGATGAAGGAACCTCAAACATTAGTGCTCAACCCGAGGAGGAAACTCCTATTGAACCGATTGACGGGTCCGTACCTCTGAGACGTTCCAGTAGAGTTAGTGTTCCACCTGTGTTATATGATTTTCATATAACAGTTGAAGGTGATACATTTATCAGTGATAGTACATTGATAAATCTAGATGAACCTAATAACTACAAGGAAGCCATGGAAGGCCCCGAGTCTGCTAAATGGAAAGAGGCTATGGACAGCGAGATTCAGTCCATGTATGACAATCATGTTTGGAACTTGGTTGACAATGTACCGGGTCGTAAGACAGTCGGGTGCAAATGGATCTTCAAGAAGAAGACCGACATGGATGGGAAGGCATACCCTTATAAGGCGCGACTGGTTGCGAAGGGCTTTAATCAAACTCAAGGAGTTGACTATGATGAGACCTTCTCACCAGTAGCGAAGATTAAATATATAAGGGTTATGTTAGCCACAGTTGCATTTCATGACTATGAAATATGGCAAATGGATGTCAAAACTGATTTCCTTAACGGAAAGTTGGTTGAAGATGTTTACATGAGTCAGTTAGAGGGTTTTGTCAATGCAAAGTACCTTAATAGAGTGTGTAACCTTGAGAAATCCATCTATGCATCGAAACAAGCATCTCGCAGATGGAATCTTTGTTTTGATGAGAATGTCAAAGAGTTTGGATTTTCGAGAAGCGAGGATGAGTCCTGTGTATATGTCAAAGCTAGTGGGAGTATAGTTAGCTTTCCGGTATTGTATGTAGATGACATACTTCTCATAGGAAACGACATTCCAACCTTGCAGGAAATTAAGTCCTGGCTTGGGAAGTGTTTCGCTATGAAGGACCTTGGAGAAGCTGCCTATATCCTAGGGATAAGGATATTGAGAAATAGGAGTAAAAGACTAATATGACTTAGTCAAAGTACCTACTTGGACAAGGTGTTGAAGCGTTTCAGCATGGAGAACTCCAAGAAAGGTGACTTACCTATCCAAAGCAATACCAAAGTGAGTAAGACTCAGAGTCCGAGTACAGAGGCCGAGATAGCATAGATGAGTCGAGTACCATATGCTTCCTCAGTTGGCTCGATCATGTATGTTATGACTTGTACTCACCCTGATGTGGCCTTTACTTTGAGCATGGTCAACAAATATCAAGGGAATCCTGGTAAAGCTCACAGGACTGCAGTAAAGAACATTCTTAAGTACCTACGGAGGACTAAGGACTGGGTTCTTACCCTCGGTGGGAGTGATAACTTGAGAGTGACAGGGTTTTGTGACGCCGGTTTTCAGACCGACAGAGATAATTTGCGCTCTCAGTCGGGGCTGGGTGTTTACCCTAAATGGAGGAGCAGTAACATGGAAGACTTCGAAGCAAGAGACTGTAGCTGATTCGACGTGTGAATCATACTACATAGCAGCGAGCGAAGCATCGAAAGAGGCGATATGGTTGAAAAACTTCATCCGAGACCTTGGAGTTGTACCATCCATAAAGGAGCCTATGGAGATTTTCTGCGATAATGAAGGGCGGTTGCCTTAACCAAGGAACCGAGAGATAATGGTAGATCCAGGCATATCGACAGAAAGTACCACTTCATAAGACATCAAGTAGAAGAAGGACACCTCGTTGTGAAGAGGATATCGTCAGAGGACAACCCAGCAGATCCCCTCACGAAGGGACTGAGTAGGGTTAGGCACTTGCAGCATGCAAGGGGCATTGGGCTAACGGACGATATTAGTTTTAGTGATTAGATAAATATTTAGAAACTTGTAATAGCTAAACTGTAATTGACATTTGATGATTGAATAAAAGGAGTTTTATTTATAAGTAAAGTTACTATCTTGTGTCAATTATTTACTATTGTTTCACTTTTGCATGTTTTGACTTCCAGAATAATAAGATTATTCAAACTATCCACATTCGATCATACTTTGGAAGTAGGTTATGAGGTTAGACTGTCATGAATTGGCTTGTAGATTGTCTAACGTGTTAGACATAGCAAAAGTATGCTACAACGTTCATGAGTGCTCTTGAAATAAGATTTGAGTATTGGATTAAACCCACGCTCACCTGAATCACTTCATGGAATTTATCACGAGTGATTGTGAGACGATAATATCATATAGTCTTCAAACCAAGATATATGAGTTGTTGACTATGAGTTGGTTGTGCATTGATGATATGAAAACACATTAGTAACTTGATGTTATAAAACGTATTGGTGTGCATGATTTAATGAGTAGTTAGTATAATCATATAAGTCGAAGTTTATCTATTCCTTTTATCCCAAGAGGATTAAAAGCAATATCTTGGGCCCCTCGATGATTATTTTTTGACTTATGTGTAGGGCCCGGTCAGGACTAAATTGATGTGTTCAATTATGTTCTATGTCAGACAAATCGGAAATCGGGAAACAAACTGTAGGATAATAAGTATGACTATGTTCCATGTATTTGTATGCATGATATCTTAAAGAACAGAGGAATATATGATCCCTTATCAAAAGGACGTGTTACTGACTAGATCAGAGTTCGACAACGGCTTTTGAGAGCTACGATTGCTAATCGGATTTTGAAGTTACATTGGCAGTTATAGTTATTAGACGTATCCAAGTGGGAGACTGTTGGATTAGGTGTCTAAGCCCATAACTATAACTGGTATGTACTTGACCGGATAGTAGCATGGTCATTTTGGGTTGCCTTCACCAGAGCAATTTGATAGGATGGACTTTTGAGAGAAAGGTTATTTGTGATTTATTAATATATTATAAGTATAATATATTAATTGAGAAATCATATTATTTAATTAGTGTTGATCAAGAATTAATTTGGAATTAATTTAGTGGCTTATTAATATACGGGGACTGATTAAGTAAATCAATGATTCTTATAGTGTGGGCCAATGATCCATGGTTGATTAGGATGGGCTAAACCAATATGATAGTCCATGGAGGTTTAACCCATGGAGCCTAAGAAATATGAAGGGTCATGGTGCATTAGGGTTTGCATGGATGAAACCTTAGCCTTTGTAACACTATAAAAGCAACCCCTAGTCTTAAAATCGGTTGCCCGTTCATTTTAAGAGAGTGATAACCGATTTTGAGCTAACTAGCTTATTCTCTCAAGCCTCCTCTTGCATTTGGTGTTTGTGACACATTAGAGGCATCACACTTGAGGTGCTAAAGCTTTCTAAGGCCAAGAACTACAAACTACATCAAGAGGTATTCATCTAACTTGGTTTTATGTTGTATATCCTCTATTGTATGCTAGTTAGGGTGTATGTTATGGAAAATTGAAATTGCATGTATAATTAGAGAAAACATAGATCCAAAGAATCTAGGGTTGTATGTGCACTATAGGAATGTTATAGTGCTTAAAACCCAACAGATATAACTTACCCAATACAGCAACATTCCAACACGGTACAATTTCCTGATTTTACCCCGAATAATACATGAGATGTCACACTCTCAAGATCATTTGAAGAAATCCTGACTTCTTCCTCCTGGGTTACCCTGACCATCCTGAGGGTATGCAAGAAAACTCCCCCCTTCAATCCCAGGTGACATGAACTGATTCCTTTTTGCAATCCAACTGATCGTCCGGCACCCGGCCTACCTGAGAATATGGAACCTACTTGCCTCGCAAGATGCTCACACCACATCAACTCACCTGCGCTTACCACCGTTGAAATACTGCTGCCAACCCTTGCGACCAACGGACCTGAGCTGGATATATAACCTGACCCTGGGGTCACAAGCCTGTTCACTCCTGTGATCTCAAAAAAAAACTGAAAAGTTACAACCCTTGCCATAGATGATGAAATTCTAATCAACCATTCTACTTCCCATCCTCTAATGAATCCCTGAACTCTAACTACCTACAATCCTTTGAAAATAAAATTCTCCTGACACCTCTAATGACTTAACGACTCATGAAGCTCTGCAACACATAGATCAGACAAAATATGCAACTAACCCGAAATTACTGCTTATCCACACTCAACAATATTCCAAGATAAAATAAATACCGATCAAAGACGATTTGACAATAATATTATTACAGAATGGGGGTTTCCAATTACATACCAGAGACTTCTTGCGGCTCGATTTTGACCTCCTGAGGAACAATTACCGCTGGAATCTGAATTCCTTCCGCCCTCAACATAGGACAACTGGACCTGAAATGACCTAGCTGGTGACAGTGAAAGCATATTTGATCCTTCTTGCAATCCCGTTGCACATTCCCTCTCTCCCCGCACTTGTAGCACCTTAATTTGTGACAAGCAAATTCGTGGGTCCCACCACACTTGCCACACACCTCCTGACCCTCCTGACTTCCCGTACCCAGGTCAGCAGCCTCCAACTCTTTGTCCTCTGCTGAAAAGTCCCTCCTCCTCTTTCCTAGTTGTGACCCCACCATCGGCACTCCCCCAGTAGTCATCCCGGTAACAACATCTCTCACAGATTGCAAGGCTACAACTTCCTCCTAGAACTTGGCGATCACCCTGGTGGTGACCCGGTCCACGACACCGAACAATTCTTCTCGCAAAATCTGAGAAACCTCCACGGAAATAATCTCCTGTATCTGATCAACGGACAATACCGGCCTATCCTGGCCACTCGCTCCCGATCCTGAACCGGATCCCGCCTCAAATCGTTTCGCCATCACCATACTGAACATATACTAGGAAGATATCATAAATTCCGCATAAACGACGGGGATAGTAGCATGGTCATTTTGGGTTGCCTTCACCAGAGCAATTTGATAGGATGGACTTTTGAGAGAAAGGTTATTTGTGATTTATTAATATATTATAAGTATAATATATTAATTGAGAAATCATATTATTTAATTAGTGTTGATCAAGAATTAATTTGGAATTAATTTAGTGGCTTATTAATATACGGGGACTGATTAAGTAAATCAATGATTCTTATAGTGTGGGCCAATGATCCATGGTTGATTAGGATGGGCTAAACCAATATGATAGTCCATGGAGGTTTAACCCATGGAGCTTAAGAAATATGAAGGGTCATGGTGCATTAGGGTTTGCATGGATGAAACCTTAGCCTTTGTAACACTATAAAAGCAACCCCTAGTCTTAAAATCGGTTGCCCGTTCATTTTAAGAGAGTGATAACCGATTTTGAGCTAACTAGCCTATTCTCTCAAGCCTCCTCTTGCATTTGGTGTTTGTGACACATTAGAGGCATCACACTTGAGGTGCTAAAGCTTTCTAAGGCCAAGAACTACAAACTACATCAAGAGGTATTCATCTAACTTGGTTTTATGTTGTATATCCTCTATTGTATGCTAGTTAGGGTGTATGTTATGGAAAATTGAAATTGCATGTATAATTAGAGAAAACATAGATCCAAAGAATCTAGGGTTGTATGTGCACTATAGGAATGTTATAGTGCTTAAAACCCAACAGATATAACTTACCCAATACAGCAACATTCCAACACGGTACAATTTCCTGATTTTACCCCGAATAATACATGAGATGTCACACTCTCAAGATCATTTGAAGAAATCCTGACTTCTTCCTCCTGGGTTACCCTGACCATCCTGAGGGTATGCAAGAAAACTCCCCCCTTCAATCCCATGTGACATGAACTGATTCCTTTTTGCAATCCAACTGATCGTCCGGCACCCGGCCTACCTGAGAATATGGAACCTACTTGCCTCGCAAGATGCTCACACCACATCAACTCACCTGCGCTTACCACCGTTGAAATACTGCTGCCAACCCTTGCGACCAACGGACCTGAGCTGGATATATAACCTGACCCTGGGGTCACAAGCCTATTCACTCCTGTGATCTCAAAAAAAAACTGAAAAGTTACAACCCTTGCCATAGATGATGAAATTCTAATCAACCATTCTACTTCCCATCCTCTAATGAATCCCTGAACTCTAACTACCTACAATCCTTTGAAAATAAAATTCTCCTGACACCTCTAATGACTTAACGACTCATGAAGTTCTGCAACACATAGATCAGACAAAATATGCAACTAACCCGAAATTACTGCTTATCCACACTCAACAATATTCCAAGATAAAATAAATACCGATCAAAGACGATTTGACAATAATATTATTACAGAATGGGGGTTTCCAATTACATACCAGAGACTTCTTGCGGCTCGATTTTGACCTCCTGAGGAACAATTACCGCTGGAATCTGAATTCCTTCCGCCCTCAACATAGGACAACTGGACCTGAAATGACCTAGCTGGTGACAGTGAAAGCATATTTGATCCTTCTTGCAATCCCGTTGCACATTCCCTCTCTCCCCGCACTTGTAGCACCTTAATTTGTGACAAGCAAATTCGTGGGTCCCACCACACTTGCCACACACCTCCTGACCCTCCTGACTTCCCGTACCCAGGTCAGCAGCCTCCAACTCTTTGTCCTCTGCTGAAAAGTCCCTCCTCCTCTTTCCTAGTTGTGACCCCACCATCGGCACTCCCCCAGTAGTCACCCCGGTAACAACATCTCTCACAAATTGCAAGGCTGCAACTTCCTCCTAGAACTTGGAGATCACCCTGGTGGTGACCCGGTCCACGACACCGAACAATTCTTCTCGCAAAATCTGAGAAACCTCCACGGAAATAATCTCCTGTATCTGATCAACGGACAATACCGGCCTATCCTGGCCACTCGCTCCCGATCCTGAACCGGATCCCGCCTCAAATCGTTTCGCCATCACCATACTGAACATATACTAGGAAGATATCATAAATTCCGCATAAACGACGGGGAACCTACTCCCAACCAAACCCTAGGGGTTGTGACTTCCTTATGGATACTGTGCTTTCAGTAGTACGGGCCATACTACCTTCCACACCTACCCATATTTGTCTCAAGTATCATCACAACGCCCTAACAATATATATAAAAACATAACGAGCACTCAATCCTCACTCCTAAAGGAATGATAAATATCTCATACTGGCCTACTGACCTCGCACAACCCACCCATCCACCAACTGCCACACGACCCTCCATTGGTGCCAGTTAACTATTGCATGAATACAATCACATACCGCACGACTTAAACAATCTTAGACTAACAGATTTAATCCCACAACGGTTGGACTCGGACAAGAGTTGCGCAACAGGACCAAATCCCTTACCCTAAGACCATTTAACCCATGTAGCATGTGACGAGGAGTATTCACCCAATAGTTAACTCACACACGAAAGAGTCATACAACAATCAATGAGGTACTCTACATAAGATAAGGCATCAAATATCAGGAAATTCTATTATACGATTCCTGAGGACCCCTATCTTATCACTAGCATGTTGTTCTAACATATCACAAGATCAAATAATTTGTAAGGTATTTTGGGGTCTATTCGCGAGCTCCAGATGACCGTACACTTGCATCCTCCTTTAGTATTTTGAAAACCATTTGAAAATCATTTTTAAAATCTCGTCCTTAGTTTGAGACTGGAGACACACGAGTGTTTCCTCCAGTTCACTCAAACCAAGGCTCTGATACCAACTTGTAACGTCCATAAAAATCATGAAAAATTTAAACTTTTTAAAACATTTCAAAACAATTAATTATTACAAACTTGTTTTCAAAATAGTTTATTGTCAGAGTATCCCAGAATCAAATCATGAAACATAAGGAGGTGTACGATCATGCCTTCGCCTTCCCGTGACCATCAGAAGTACCTAAAACAATAATCGATAAATGTACGCTTGAAGGCTTAGTGAGTTACCCCCAAAATATCAATGCCATACAAATATAACCATATCATATAAACAATATCATGCATAATGAGCCTTTAGCCTGACTGGACCGCCTCGCAGGCCTTCAACCTATCTATACCGCTCTCCGAGCCTTCGGCACGTCTGGACCGCCTCGCAGTTCCTGCAGCCTATCGTGACCAGTCGTGGGGCCTTCGGCTTGACTAGTATACCCTAACCGGGTCTACAGTCTATCCGGTCCGCCCTGGGTATCTTGACCTACAGCACAAAGCAAGACCTGCCTCAACCCAATCCTCCAAACCAACAAACATTTGCACATAAATATCATACGCTAGCATATATAACAGTCAAACCGATCTAACAGATCACTAATCATAGCAACATCCTATAACCAGGATACAGACCTAACCGGTCACTAACATAACATCATCATATATACTAGCATACCGAACTAACCAGGTCACTAAGCATATCATCATCCTAACTACCAGGATGTAAATCAATAAGCATATCATGCAATAACCCAGATACAAATCCAAAAAGGGTCGACATTGGTGCCTTAGACATTGTTGATATAGTGAGGAGAACTCACCTCACAAGTAGTGCAGAACTGGACTGAAAGTCTCTGACCGCTATCTCACCGAAAATCCCAAACTATCCAAAATAACGAATACTAAGTCAATAATAGGGATCTCAATATTACCCAAGGGTCCTGCATAGATTAATTGTCCACTGTTGCTTTTTATCTAATTTGGGCCAAGGCCCAATGCCAAATCCATGATCTTAAAAGTCCATATATCCAAAGCCCATTAATGGCCCAATTTTCCTAATTAGGCCCAACTCCCTATTTGGGCCTTATTCTAGGATCCATTATCAAAACTGGCCCAAAACCCAATTGATCAGAACGTCCAGCAAGGCCCAAGTCCAACTAGTCCAAAGGCGGCCCAATCCTGAAGCCCAATTCGTCAAAAGCCCAACAGAGGGCGTACGGGGGGCGTACTCCTCTGGTACGTTGGGCGTACTTCCGTTTTGCGTTGACCACCATCGGGGTGGTTGACTCAGTATGCTGGGCGTACAGAAATTACGTAGGGCGTACGCGAGTTTTACCAAAACTCTACTAAGTGCTTAATGGCTTAAGCACTTAAGCCCAAATTCCAGATCCATCGACCAAATGTGTGTTTGAACCATAAAGTCTCGAACTTTAAGACTTTGGACGTCCAGAAAGTTATTGATACATGGTCTTAACCCATTAAGACTTTCCTACTATATGCATGGGACATTTTAAGCCATTGGGACATCATTTTTATCACTTAGGACCCTTTCTAGGGTCTGAAAGGACAACTTATTACGTTCAAACCATAACATGCACCAACTTGGGACTTTTGAGACAAGAAATGGTTTCATAAAGCTACTAAGGCTAGATCTACATCATACACACATAAAGGTTGGAGCTTTTTACCTTCTGGAGCTTCTAGAGCACAAAGAAACTTCAGATCTACAAGCTTGTCCTCTTTCTCCAACTTCTTGACGCAACACCTTCTTCTCCAACTACTCAAAGCACACTCTTTTAACTCACACACTCAAGAAAGAGGTTAGGGTTTGGGAAAAACGGCTCAAATCTATGGAGGCTGATGGGATGGAGGGTTTTGAGCTCATAAGGATGTTTATATAGCACTCAAACCCTAAATATTAGGGTTTCCACTTGACGTGAATATGCTCAGCGTACACAAGTGTACGCCTAACGTACTAGGGCGTGCCTAGTACGCCCAGCGTACCTTATGTACGCTTAGCGTAGTCTCTTGATCCCAAAGTTGCAACTTTAGCCCTCACTCATCTAATGGCTTCACTCTTCCAACCCCAAGGACTATAAATGACAAAATAAACAGAGATGATTCGAAAATATCTGCAAAATCTCGGGATGTTACAAATGGTGAAAATGGTGGACGGGTCACTTCGCATGTGTGTAGACTTCACAAACATATACAAGGCTTGCCCTAAAGAATGCTACCCCCATACCAGATATCGAGCAGAAGGTTGAGTCCTTAGAAGGGTTTTGTTGGAAATCATTCTTGGACGCGTATGAAGAAAAGATGACCTTCCACATGGAAAAAGGGAATTATTGTTATAATAAAATTCCTTTCGGCTTGCATAACGCCAGAGCCACGTATCAAATGCTAATCGATAAGGTCTTCAAAAAAATTTGGAAGAAGCGTGGAAGTGTACGTAGACGATTTAGTCATCAAAATAAAGGCCGAGGAAGGCAAGTTCTTAGGGTATATCGTAAACCGACTGGGATTAGGGTAAACTCGGAAACAGTTGAGGCCATATTGAAGACCACAACGCCTAAAACAGTAAAAGAAATTGAAAGCCTAACCAGAAAGATGGCATTATTAGGTAGATTCCTAGCAAAAAGTGCCGAAAAAATTGATCCTCTTTGAAGTGCTAAAGAAACAGTTGAGCTAAAAGGAAGTAGAATGGACACCTGCAGTCGATAAAGCCCCCAGGGAACTCAAAGAAAGCCTGATGCACCTGTCAGGGTCAACTAGTCCCTGCCAAGGTAAACTCATAACCATCTACTTGGCTGCAGACGAGCGGGCCTTAAGCGTTGTTTTGATGGTCGACAGAGATGGATTTTGTAGAGTCGAATTTAGTTGTAATATGTCGAAATCTGTGTAATAGTCTTTTTCGTATGTCCGTTATGTATTTACTAAAGCATCTGTTTTTACGAAGCGTTAATGTTAGCCTTAGTATTTTTTTTGTATTTTCAGCCTCCTATAAATAGGAGCTGAACATAGAGTAGATGATAGAGTTTTTCCCAGTTTCTATTATCATTTTGTACTCGTGTTCAATGGAAGTAATGAGAGCTTAAACCAGAACTTATTTACTTCTCGTGTTCATCTTTACTCTGATTTCTATTCTAATACTCGATAAATCGATTCTACAATTGGTATCTGTGACAACCGTCAAATTTCGGTCAAGTCAAAGTCAAACAAAGTCAACAAGTCAAACCGGTCAACTCCAATAACCCTTGTACAATCATCGGGATTGTGTAGGACAACGAACCAAAGCGATAAAACACTATTGCACAATCATCGGGATTGTGTAGGACACTAAATCATGGCTTAACGGGGTTTACGGACCTTGCGTTTCAAAGCCAAACACTCAAAAAGGTCTCAAAAGAACCCTCTCTCAATCTCTTTCACTCAATCTCTCTCTATTAGAAATCTCTCCCAAATCTCTCTCAAAAGTTCCTTTAACTTTTTGTAATCATTCGGGTCATCACGACCCTTAACCGGGTCAAAAACCACTTCAAACGGGGTAAAAACGGGTAAAATAGCCTTAAGGACCCAAAACCGAAGCTTCAGGACCGAAGCCTCGCATCCGAAGTGCTCAGGACCGAAGCCTCGCACCGAAGCCTCAGGACCGAAGCCTCGCACCGAAGCCTCAGGACCGAAGCCTCAGGTCCGAAGCCTCAGGTCCGAACCTCGGCCCAGGACCGAGCAACTTCGCAGATTCAGCTTTTTCTCCCGGTTTTCGACTACGACTTCGTTTTAACTCCGTTTTTCATTATTTTAACGTGGGATTTTCACCCAAAACTTTATTTTATAAACTAAGGCCCCAAAATATATAAATCTCCAGGGTTTTTATAAAATATATTAAAATAATTAGTGGTTGAACTAATTATTGAGGGAATATTTGCTTTTCCTTAATTTATGGCAAAAGCAAACCACCACCACCTCACTCTATGATTAGCCACTCTTTCCCACTACCCCTTGTCTCCTTAGTGGACCTTTACACCCAATTTCCAGCTCTTCCCACGTTCTAAGAGCTGGAGGATTGATCCTCTCTCCTCATTCTCCATAAAATTCTTTCATTCTACACTTAGCAACCAAGAACACTCTCCAAAATTCTCTCATCTTTTCTCTCAACTTCAAGAACTTCAAGGCTTTCTCCAGGGATTTCTTTCTTCAATTAGTAAGTATCTTCATCATTCACATAATTATTAAACTCCATTCTACTCAAAACATTGATATCTTACACAAGTTTCATCTTATTCGGTGTTAGATTCTCGAATCATCAAGACATCTTCTTAGTGTTCTTGGGTTGAACACTTCCTCTCTCTCACTTTCATCTACTGAAACCACATAAGGTGAGTTCATACCCCTACATTTACATGTTTTCTTAAGTTTTTAAGGGGGGAATACAAGCAAAATCATCAAGAACACAATTAAACTTTTTCTAACAGATTACATCAGAAAAGATAGACTTCAATCACGGACTGTTTTGGTCAACTTAAATAATTTAGTTTTCAAAACTGTTCCAGGTGCAAGTAGTTCAAACTCTTAGCTTTAAAATGGCTACTTGAACATCCCCATATGATGTTTCTACAATTTATGGTGATTTTTACAAAACTGCCTACCATTTCAGAGGCAAACCCGGACCAGTCTGTGATTATGGACATTTTCACCTCTGTTAGAGATCACTAAAAATCTTGATAAAATTTACAAACAAACTAGACTCATATTCCAAACTCTCAAAATTTGCGGATTTGGATTTGGAGCTTTGATGATTTTTCTATAAATTTTCTAAAAACAGTAACAGAAACTGTTTTCAACAAAAAGTTGCTGTCAATTTCATTTCACCTTGTAACATGTTGAGCAAGGTATATATCTTTATATGATTATATGTTATTGCAATATATGTCATTTTATATTAATATATGGACACACATCAGTTTACAAATGGATTTGGACATATTGAATATAAAGAATAACAAGTGATTATAATCAAAATACAACCGATATATTCAAACATTTAATAAACTATTTTAAATATAGTTTGCATACATTACTACGTACTACCCTTGGTTGATAAACTATAATAGGTATAGTTTATGATACATTACATAACACATACATTTAAAAATGGTACATTTATACAAAGGATATTTTCATTAAGCAAGGTACGGCCATACGGTACCAAGTTTTCATAACACGTATTTCCGTTAACGATACATTCAAACATTTAATAAACTATTTTAAATATAGTTTGCATACATTTCTACGTACTACCATTGGTTGATAAACTATAATAGGTATAGTTTATGATACATTACATAACACATACATTTAAAAATGGTACATTTATACAAAGGATATTTTTATTAAGCAAGGTACGGCCATACGGTACCAAGTTTTAATAACACGTATTTCCGTTAACGATACATTCAAACATTTAATAAACTATTTTAAATATAGTTTGCATACATTACTACGTACTACCCTTGGTTGATAAACTATAATAGGTATAGTTTATGATACATTACATAGCACATACATTGAAAAAGGGTACATTTATACAAAGGATATTTTCATTAAGCAAGGTACGGCCATACGGTACCAAGTTTTCATAACACGTAATTCCGTTAATTACTTTGTGAGACATTTACTTCAAATTACCATTAAGTCATGTATTGTAACCAGAGTCTCCTTGAGGGAGAGCGTGATACTTGTGTATAGATCTATATTGGGTTTGACAAACCCACACCTAAGCTGCATGCAACAGCTAGACCGGCAGGTCTGGGGTGACAAATGTCATAACATTTCCGACGCCTGAAGAACGTCGTTTCAGGCCAACTAGGTCATAGCATGGTTATAATAACTCACATAAAGTATTAATAAACATTGGAATTTACGGGAACTTCATTAAAATTTAACGAGTTTATGTCGATTTAAACTTGCATTGTTTTACTATAAATATGACAAATTACTTGTACATTTCGGTCTTTGGGTTTTAAGACTACATTTACACATTAAGGAAAATATTGGATTTTCTAACACAAATACTACTTTCACAAACGAAAGGCTTTTAATAATACCAAACAAAAGCTTATGAACTCACCAACCTTTGTGTTGACACTTTTTCAAACAACTTGTATTCTCAGGAAATCATCAAACAGGTAATCAAATGCTTTTGAGGATGGGACGCTAAGGCGTCTACTATTTCATATTTTGTCAATATATTGTAATTGATTCGTAAACATGTAATTCATACAATGATGTAACTTTTTTCAATTATATATATGTTGGTTGTGTTTGCTTGAATTACTATTACAATTGTTGTTATGATACTATACATGAAGTCCTCCACCCCCGGACGTTTCCGCCATCCTTGGTTTGGGGGTGTGACAGATTGGTATCAGAGCACAGTTTATAGTGAATTAAGTATATCACACCACATAAGATATACAAACTATAAACACAATTGGGACTAATAGTCTCTGATTTGTGCATTTTTCAAATAAATATACTTTTAGAAAATAAATGATTTTTTATTAAAAGTATAAATACATGCATACATGCTCATATAGTGTCATAACTAGAAGAATATAAAATAAAAGAAGAAGAGTTGTACATTATGGGTATGCCTTGGTATATGTAAATCAAGTCTGGGAAGGATATAGCCTGATCAACTATATCTGTCCGAGGAGTGACTTGCATATACTGGGGGATAGTCATAATGGGCAACAAATCTATCAACCTAACTACACCCTACAGAGAATACTTTAAGAATCGAATCTAAACAGCTAAAAATACTATAGGAGTATTTGGTGATACTATAACCAACTTATGTGAAAACTAAAGACCTCTATTAGTAGGCCTATGATAACTGAGTGCATACGCCAAGGTTATACATAATTAAAGATATTATAGACTCAGAATCTATGACTATTGCTCTACTTCCTGTTCCTTGTTTGGTTGTGGACTTAGAGTAGAGTCATTTATTCGAAAGTCTATTCTATCTCAAATTATGTATAACTGATATGCACTACGTGATTATAGACGTAACTAATAAGGATCACCCCTATAAGTAATTATAGGATTAGGCGTCTATTAATTATCTCTTCTACCCCTATTCTTGCAGGAGCAACATGATGTGTAAATTTTAACGCCCGTACAAAACCTACTTCTACCCACTACCATAACTCCATCTCCAAGACGTTAACAGAAACACCAAGAATAGTTCACTAAAGTGCGAAAATATACATGTGTATATAAATGGTAAGGATATTTACTAAAAGGTTTATCAATGAAATAGGCATGCATTTTATTTCATTGAATCTCACTACTTGGTATTACAAACAATTTACAACTGGTAACTCTAAGATTCTTTAGGTGTACCTCGAAGTTATGTGTAATTAAGGAATGATTGACCTAGAAATGGTGAGTCCGCCTTAGGACCTGTTCCTTGTTTGGTTGTGGACTTAGGGTAGACTCATTAGGATCAACAGTCTAATAAAATTTTAATTACACATAACTGGGGGCATGTCAAGAGAATCTTAGGAGTGGATCAGACATGGAACAAATCACAAGATTATAATCAAGTTATTCCTACTAAATTCATAAGTCTATTTATATAGACCTCTGGTATAGAGTCGTCGGCGTAGTCGTGTCGGCAATCTAAAATATGGCTAAATACATAATACAAACTATAATACCCAAATTATACAAAATTTTCTGCATTAAAAATCAATAGACAAATACATAAAATGAAACTAAAAAAAAAAAGAGTATCAAACTATCAAGAGAAAAACACATACAATGTAGATTAAAATCCACTAATGATAACAAAATGGCTAAGGATTGTTAAGTCCTCTCTTCTTATAAATAGCTTTGAAGCAAGCTTGCCTAAGCTTCTTTGTTCTTTCTGTCAATTCCATACCTGGCAATTTCTCCATCATCTTCTTGTGCCCTTCTAACGTCTCTATCTCCTCGTTTAATCCCAACTCCTAATTTTTTTAAAGGTAGATACAATATATTTTTCATGTGAGTTCACAAAATTTACAATGAGTTAAGTTTATATAAATATAAATCAGGAGATCGTAGTAAATTAATTGATTTGATGTGGCATATGCCTAGAACCTATGTTTAGTTATAAAGAAGCTAACGATTAAAATTTTAGAAAATACCAAAACTACTTTGGTTACCAAGTGCATGAGTAATGTATAGAAGGTTATTATCATAATTTACCTTGGCATTTTCAATGAGGGATTGAAGGCTCTTAAGTTTTCTATGAGGCCATCTGTTTATGTTTAACTCTCTGCATCTTTTCTTCAACACTGTTAAACTTATCCCTAGTTCCTTTGCTGCCATGATTATCGGCATCTCAAAGTACTTCTCTATCTCTTCAAACTCCAATGGTCTCAATCTCTTTGTTACCTTCCGGCCACCGTGATCAGTGGTGACAGCACTAGCACTACATGTAGCCTCACCACCGGATTTATAGTCTTCACTGAAACTAACCAATGGTAAATTACCATCCTCCCAACAATCCCATAAGCTTATATCTTCAAGGGGATCAAGATCGTGAAACTCATTTCTAGAAATGATGTTTTGATCCTTGTTAAGTACTGTGGAAACGTTCTGATCGAGCCCTTCATGCAATTTTTCCGACAACTCGTAATCATGATGGTTGAGCATGTCACCACTGCAAAAATCCAAAAAAAAAAAAAAAAAAACTCAAGATAATCAAATCCAACACGATGAAATACTCTTTTTGATCACTACAAATCTAAACCATGTTTTGATCAATGTCGACAAAATCACTTTTATGTGCGTAAGATGGTGTAATGAGTGACGTTTATATATACCTGAAAAGATCTTGATGATCAAAGTACTGAAACCAATCGAGGTCATCTATGGGGTTTTGATGATCTGCAGGTGGATCCATTTGTGAGGGAGAAGTTAAAAGTCGCGGTAAGAATGTGATGATTTATATAAGTAAAGTGGGAGAAGTAATTAATAAGCAAATTGTTGGGAATGCAACAAAACAAGTTAAGCACTTCTGAAAAATTGATAAATGATTTCGGTAACACTCGCAGAATATAAACTAGTGAAAATTACAAATGAAATGGAATATATATAGTCTATGATGTTATGGTTATTGTGTATCTAACAAATGAAGAGAAAATGAATATATATATATATATTCTTTGAGCCGTAACCTTCTTCTTCAATTCACACACATATACGGATATGTTGCTGCAAATTATGACTTGTGTGCCTCATGCATTTAATGCATCACATGCCTACTGCATATTCTTGACTTTGAAGCTACGTTCCAGTTTCCAATTTCCCCAGTAGCACAGTTTTCATTAGAAAGTACTCCAAGTCTTCACACATGAACCAGTTAGAAAGTACTCCAAGTCTTCACACATGAACCAGTTAGAAAGTACTCCAAGTCTTCACACATGCAAATTATGACTTGTGTGTCGCTATAGGTATGTCGTTGGCTATTGTTAAAAACCTATAGCGACAACAAGTCATCGTAATAGATTAAACCTGTGGTGACGACAAGTCGTCGCTATAGGTAACTAATAAAACTTTATTTTTTTTATTTTTTTTTACCCAAAAAAATATGATTGACAAAATCTATCCGACGAGACCCTCGTAATACCACTCGACGAAATCAAAGTTAACAAAAATCTCCACTTCGTGGAGGAACCAATCAAAATCATGGATCGGGAAATCAAACGAACGAAACAAAGTCGTATTCCCATCGTGAAGGTCCGTTGGAACGCTAAACGAGGGCCTGAGTTCACCTGGGAACGCGAAGATCAAATGAAACAAAAATACCCACATCTTTTCCCAAACTCTTGATGTCCCAGTCAAATGCAAATTTCGGGACGAAATTCCTTCTAACGGGGGGATGATGTGACAACCGTTAAATTTCGGTCAAGTCAAAGTCAAACAAAGTCAACAAGTCAAACCGGTCAACTCCAATAACCCTTGTATGTTAGGGTTTACGTTATGTAATCACTGTACAATTCGCTATTTTAATGAGAAAACATCATTTCGAAAATTCATGTGTTTGATTTTCCTTAGCCTTAACAGTGCTAAACAACGAACCAAAGCAATAAAACACTATTGCACAATCATCGGGATTGTGTAGGACACTAAATCATGGCTTAACGGGGTTTACGGACCTTGCGTTTCAAAGCCAAACACTCAAAAAGGTCTCAAAAGAACTCTCTCTCAATCTCTTTCACTCAATCTCTCTCTATTAGAAATCTCTCCCAAATCTCTCTCAAAAGTTCCTTTAACTTTTTGTAATCATTCGGGTCATCACGACCCTTAACCGGGTCAAAAACCACTTCAAACGGGGTAAAAACGGGTAAAATAGCCTTAAGGACCCAAAACCGAAGCTTCAGGACCGAAGCCTCGCATCCGAAGTACTCAGGACCGAAGCCTCGGACCGAAGCCTCAGGACCGAAGCCTCGCACCGAAGCCTCAGGACCGAAGCCTCAGGTCCGAACCTCGGCCCAGGACCGAGCAACTTCGCAGATTCAGCTTTTTCTCCCGGTTTTCGACTACGACTTCGTTTTAACTCCGTTTTTCATTATTTTAACGTGGGATTTTCACCCAAAACTTTATTTTATAAACTAAGGCCCCAAAATATATAAATCTCCAGGGTTTTTATAAAATATATTAAAATAATTAGTGGTTGAACAAATTATTGAGGGAATATTTGCTTTTCCTTAATTTATGGCAAAAGCAAACCACCACCACCTCACTCTATGATTAGCCACTCTTTCCCACTACCCCTTGTCTCCTTAGTGGACCTTTACACCCAATTTCCAGCTCTTCCCACGTTCTAAGAGCTGGAGGATTGATCCTCTCTCCTCATTCTCCATAAAATTCTTTCATTCTACACTTAGCAACCAAGAACACTCTCCAAAATTCTCTCATCTTTTCTCTCAACTTCAAGAACTTCAAGGCTTTCTCCAGGGATTTCTTTCTTCAATTAGTAAGTATCTTCATCATTCACATAATTATTAAACTCCATTCTACTCAAAACATTGATATCTTACACAAGTTCCATCTTATTCGGTGTTAGATTCTCGAATCATCAAGACATCTTCTTAGTGTTCTTGGGTTGAACACTTCCTCTCTCTCACTTTCATCTACTGAAACCACATAAGGTGAGTTCATACCCCTACATTTACATGTTTTCTTAAGTTTTTAATGGGGGAATACAAGCAAAATCATCAAGAACACAATTAAACTTTTTCTAACAGATTACATCAGAAAAGATAGACTTCAATCACGGAATGTTTTGGTCAACTTAAATAATTTAGTTTTCAAAACTGTTCCAGGTGCAAGTAGTTCAAACTCTTAGCTTTAAAATGGCTACTTGAACATCCCCATATGATGTTTCTACAATTTATGGTGATTTTTACAAAACTGACTACCATTTCAGAGGCAAACCCGGACCAGTCTGTGATTATGGACATTTTCACCTCTGTTAGAGATCACTAAAAATCTTGATAAAATTTACAAACAAACTAGACTCATATTCCAAACTCTCAAAATTTGCGGATTTGGATTTGGAGCTTTGATGATTTTTCTATAAATTTTCTAAAAACAGTAACAGAAACTGTTTTCAACAAAAAGTTGCTGTCAATTTCATTTCACCTTGTAACATGTTGAGCAAGGTATATATCTTTATATGATTATATGTTATTGCAATATATGTCATTTTATCTTAATATATGGACACACATCAGTTTACAAATGGATTTGGACATATTGAATATAAAGAATAACAAGTGATTATAATCAAAGTACAACCGATATATGCAAACATTTAATAAACTATTTTAAATATAGTTTGCATACATTACTACGTACTACCCTTGGTTGATAAACTATAATAGGTATAGTTTATGATACATTACATAACACATACATTTAAAAATGGTACATTTATACAAAGGATATTTTCATTAAGCAAGGTACGGCCATACGGTACCAAGTTTTCATCACACGTATTTCCGTTAACGATACATTCAAACATTTAATAAACTATTTTAAATATAGTTTGCATACATTACTACGTACTACCCTTGGTTGATAAACTATAATAGGTATAGTTTATGATACATTACATAACACATACATTTAAAAATGGTACATTTATACAAAGGATATTTTCATTAAGCAAGGTACGGCCATACGGTACCAAGTTTTAATAACACGTATTTCCGTTAACGATACATTCAAACATTTAATAAACTATTTTAAATATAGTTTGCATACATTACTACGTACTACCCTTGGTTGATAAACTATAATAGGTATAGTTTATGATACATTACATAGCACATACATTGAAAAAGGGTACATTTATACAAAGGATATTTTCATTAAGCAAGGTACGGCCATACGGTACCAAGTTTTCATAACACGTAATTCCGTTAATTACTTTGTGAGACATTTACTTCAAATTACCATTAAGTCCTGTATTGTAACCAGAGTCTCCTTGAGGGAGAGCGTGATACTTGTGTATAGATCTATATTGGGTTTGACAAACCCACACCTAAGCTGCATGCAACAGCTAGACCGGCAGGTCTGGGGTGACAAATGTCATAACATTTCCGACGCCTGAAGAACGTCGTTTCAGGCCAACTAGGTCATAGCATGGTTATAATAACTCAAATAAAGTATTAATAAACATTGGAATTTACGGGAACTTCATTAAAATTTAACGAGTTTATGTCGATTTAAACTTGCATTGTTTTACTATAAATATGACAAATTACTTGTACATTTCGGTCTTTGGGTTTTAAGACTACATTTACACATTAAGGAAAATATTGGATTTTCTAACACAAATACTACTTTCACAAACGAAAGGCTTTTAATAATACCAAACAAAAGCTTATGAACTCACCAACCTTTGTGTTGACACTTTTTCAAACAACTTGTATTCTCAGGAAATCATCAAACAGGTAATCAAGTGCTTTTGAGGATGGGACGCTAAGGCGTCTACTATTTCATATTTTGTCAATATATTGTAATTGATTCGTAAACATGTAATTCATACAATGATGTAACTTTTTTCAATTATATATATGTTGGTTGTGTTTGCTTGAATTACTATTACAATTGTTGTTATGATACTATACATGAAGTCCTCCACCCCCGGACGTTTCCGCCATCCTTGGTTTGGGGGTGTGACAGTATCAGAGCAGGAATCAATACTGCTAAGATCTGATTTTCAATTGAATCTCTAGTTTTTGAGTCACGAGTTTGTCTCAAAAGTTTCCGCACTGTTTGATTCTGAAAATCATCACTGATCTACAGTTTTGATTCGATTCTGCGTTTGAATTGTGAAATCGAGTAATCGGTTTTGAGTTTCTGATCGATTCAGTCATTCAATTTCAAGTTTCTTCAAGTTTTTCTGAAAAATCTCATCCGTACGTTAATGGCGAATTTCAACATGAACACGATGACTTCATTTTCTCATCTGTTAGGATCTTCTACGAAGATTCCTATGTTGATTCCATAGTACTATGATCAGTGGGCTGATCGAATGGAGGATTACTTGAACGGCTTGGACGAGGAACTCTGGAGCTGCATTACAGGAATCGCTCAACCTCCACCAAATGTTCAACAAATTGGATCATTTGGATCAGCACGTGCAGTTTCTGATCAATCCACCAGGCTGAAAAACAACGAAAAGCGTTGTTTGAGAGAGTTGTGAGGTGCCTTGCCACCTGTTGTTTACAATTACATCCGTGAAACAGTGTCTTGTGGAGCTGAAAGAGTTCAGACAAAAGGAGAGTGAAACGATTGAAGTTTACTATGATCGTCTTAATGAACTGATCTATAAATGCAATCGTTATAGAATCATAAGATCATCAATGGATTTCAATCTCACTTTTGTGATGGGACTTTGTAAGGAGTGGAGAAGTGTTAGCATGATGGTGAAGAATCAACAAAGCTTCGATACTTCATCTCTGAATGATGTGTATAATCAGCTGAAAACTCATGAAAGTGAATTGAATGAGATGGCTGAAGAGTCGAAACTGAGTTTGGGAGGTCCTTTAGCTCTTGTTTCGAAAGTGTCTGAGAAAGAAGCTGTGGAAAAAGATGATTCTGATGAAGAAGGTTTTCTAATGAATTCTGATGATGAAGCGATTGCTTTTTACTAGAATAACCGAGTTAAAAAGTTTTTCAAGAAACCTTTCAATCCCAAGATGAAACAGAGTGACGTGAAAGGAAGTTTCGTGAACAAATCTAGGGGTGAGGAGAAGAAGAAATTTGAGAAGAATGATGTGAAGGCAACTAAAGTCAAAAGCGAGAAGAAATTGAAGGGAGATTCGGGCATTGATTGTCATTACTGTAACGGAGCAAATCACTTAGCAAATGATTGCATGCTTCGTAAGAAAGAGGACAAAAAGAATAGGGTCAAGGACGAAGCCTATTACGTGGAACGATTGGAAAAAGTACGTGCAAAGACGAAGGGGATATCTTTGGTTGCACAAGGTGAAGGACAGGATGATGGCACTTATCAGATCTGGTCTTCAGGGTCTGATGATGAAGAGCTGCGTAATCTGATGCATGGTGCCATGTTCGCAAAGTTTGAAGATGATGAGGACAAATTGGTGACTGGTCGATGTTTCATGACCAAATCAGGAGAAAATCACCAATGTCAACCAAGGTATGTGCTATTCTTGAATCTTTTAACATTCCTTTACAAGATTATGATTCTAAAATAATTGCATTTGATGATATCGTTGCTTACTTTGATACAATTGTGGTGTCTGCTAGTAATGAAGCTAAGAAACTAAACATCCAATTGCAAGAGACCCAAAAGTTGTTAGACTCGAAAAGAAGCAAAGTAGAGTATCTGGAATTACAAATTACTAATATCATGTGCGATAGGGATTCGTTAATTAGTGATGTTAAAATGTTGTTAGCCCAAAGAAATATTTACTGTAATTCTGCAAAGAGATTATATGCTAAATTGACTGTTTTGCATCATTCGTCTGACATTAGCAAAGAACAACATAAGAAGTTATTACCTTTTCTAGCTTTTGAAAGAGAGAAAATTGATATCTTGTCTTATGATTGTGAGAAAACCATAGCAGAATTCGATAAAGTGCCTGATAATCGATTTGCTTATGGTATTGTTAAGATAGATGAATATTTGAATGTTGGTGAACTTGTTGAGATTGTGAATGATACCTTAACCAAAAATGAACAAATCAAAATTTTGAAAAGAACTGAGAATTCGAAACTTGACTCCCAATCTAATTTTGCTGATATCGATGATAATTCTGATACTTTTAGCGAAATCAGTGAAATTGAGGAAGAGGAAAGTGTCGATTGTTCACAGTTGTCTGTCATTAATGTCACATCTAATTCTAAAGGAAAAGAAAAATGTAATGATTCATTGGTTAAGATTGACACTGACAAACCCTCAACTTCGAAAGTTTTTGATTTCGAAAATGTGAGTGTCAGAGATAGTCAAACAGATAGTAGTGATGATGAGGATGAAGAACAAGTTTTGAACAAATCAAAGCCTGAAAAGCCTGTTTCAAATGAAACAACCATTCCAAGAGTTGTTGTTGATCAAGTGTTAGGAGACACTGAAAATTTCGACAAAGTGTTATCTGAAAAAGGAGCTCATTATGTGGAAACAAATCAAGTGGTGTATCCAAATTTTAAGTGCACAGATGATGTTGTATTTCCAAATCAAGTGTTTGTCACTACTGGAAATGTTGAAAACATCAAGCCGGAGTTCAACAAAATGGTCGAAGATGACAACAAGAAAACATCAGACGAAGGATTCTTTTCAAATCAAAGCACTGTATAAAACAATCTAACAAAGAATTCGTATGTTTTTCAACATCAAAAACCAAAACGAAAATAGACTGAAAAAGAAGCAAATACAAAAGAAAGTTTGAAACAAGAATCTAAAGAAACAAATGAGAATGTGAAACTTAATTCAAACAAATTCAAGGATCTAGCTGAAAAATTTTCGAAAGAAAAAGGAATTTCGAAAAGACAGGCAAGAAAGAAATTTTTTTGGCAAGTTGTGTCAAATGAAAAGGAATCAAAAATACCAAACAAGAAAGTGTTTGAAAATGAGTTGTCAAAACCTGTATAAACAAGGCTTTCAAAACATTCAGATAAAAAGGAAAATCCCGCTCAACCAATTTCGTCTGATTCCCAAAATAATTCCGTGAAGTTTTCAAATTCAACACCTTCGAAAACTTTTTCACCAAATGATCTCCAAAAAAAATTTCATTCAACAAATCAACAAAAGTTTTCAACTTCAAATTCATCTTTTCAAAAATCAACAAACAATCAAAACAGATTTTCTTCAAATAGAACAAGTCAAATTTTCGATAATCCTCGTCGATTTGAAAATGTTCGAAAATTTGAAAATTTTCGAAAATTTGAGAACATTAGAAAATTTGAGAATGTTAGAAAATTTGAAAATGTTCGAAAATTTGAGGATGATCGAAAAATCGAAAATGTTCGGAAGTTTGCAGACAATCAAACAGTTGTGAATGATAAATCCAAAACATCTGCAAAGTTTAATCCTCAAAAACCAAATTTTCCAAATCCTTCTGGAAAGCAGAATTCGAAAATGTCATACACAAAGGGTTCGTCAAATGTGAATAATATTAATCATTGGCTTGAAGGACAAGGAAAGATGCTTCAATCTCGTAAGTATTCTCAACAGCAAATTCGCGAAGCATATGAGAAATATTTGAATGATTCTTCAAACGGAAGTTCCTCTTCCAAAGAATCGAATACTTCTGTGAAAACATGGAAACCAGTTTCGAAAGATAAACCTGTGGCAAAACAAACTGAGAACGAAAAGGCGAATGTCAGTGACAAATCTAAACCTTCGAAAACTTATATTTCTGCTCCTTTACCTAATGATGTTGACTTAATTGATACTTTCAAATCAAAAGTTTGTAATTGGGTTTTAGGGTCTTCATTTCATTCGGTTTTCAAAGCTAATAACCAAGGACCCAAACAACCTTGGGTACCTAAATTCTTTCATTAATTGCAGGTTCTATGTGATGAGCAATATGATGATAAATGGTACATTGATAGTGGTTGCTCTCATCACATGACTGGCAAGAAGGAGAATTTACGTGATTATCGAAGTTTGGAGAATGCTGGAGTAGTTAAATTTGGAAACAATCACAAGTGTCAGGTGAAAGGATATGGCAAAGTCACAAATGGAAAGTTTACTGTTAAGAGAGTTGCATATGTCGAAGGTCTTCAACATAATTAGATAAGTGTTTCACAACTTGTTGTGGGCACTGGCAATCAAGTGGTGTTTAACGAAGCAGACAGCATTATTTCGAATGTTGAAACTAACGAAGTTTTGCTCAAATCTAAACGACATGGTGACATGTTTACTCTTGATATCAAACCCATCATCGGCAAACCCTCAGTGTGTTTACTTTCGAAAGCTACATCAGATGTTAGCTGGTTGTGGCATCGACATTTATCACATTTAAACTTTCGAAATCTGAATAAATTGGTGGTAGAGGATCTTGTTCGAGGTTTACATGTTCTAAAGTTTGACAATGATACTTTATGTGCAGCTTGCGAACAAGGGAAACAGCATCGTCAAGGACATCCAATTGTCATAGATTCAAAAATTGTTGAACCGCTGGAACTTCTTCATATTGACCTTTGTGGACCATCAACTGTTGAAACTCTCAACAAGAAACGGTACATTTTGGTTATTATTGATGATTTTTCACGATTTACTTGGGTGTATTTTCTCAGGTTAAAATCTGAAGTCGCTCAAACAGTGATCGAATTTATCAAGAAAATTGAGATGAGTCTCAAAAAGAAAGTTCGAAAAATCAAAAGTGATAATGGTTCCGAGTTTAAAAACAATGTGCTTGATTCGTTCTTAACTGAGAAAGGAATTTCGCATAATTTCTCATCACCGTATACACCACAACAAAACGGTGTGGTTGAAAGGAGGAATCGGTCACTTTGCGAAGCAGCAAGAACTATGTTGACATATGCGAATCTACCTCAATATCTATGGGCAGAAGCAGTTTCGACAGCATGTTTCACTCAGAATCGATCGTTCATTCATCGTCGTTTTAATATCACTCCGTATGAAATCATAAATAACCGAAAACCTAATGTCAAATTATTTCATGTTTTTGGTTGCAGGTGTTTTATCATGAATCTCAAAGATAATCTTTCGAAATTTCAAGCTAAGGCTGATGAAGGAATATTTTTGGGATATTCAAATAATTCGGTTGCATACAGAGTGTTGAATAAACGAACTCGAAAAGTTGAAGAGACATTTAACCTCACTTTTGATGATTACTATGTGAAACAAGTTGAAAAATGTTTCGAACAAAAACTAATTCTTAATGAATCAAATGAAGAATCTGAAAGTTATAATTCATCTGATTTTGATTATGATTTAATTTTTGGTGTTCCAGATAGAGCTGTTGATGCTGAAGTCCATGTTGCTGATAATCAAACTCCTGAATCTTCGAAACATACTGATGATTCGACAATCACGTCAGATACTACTGCTAATAGCAAAAGTATGCTAGATGCTCAAGTGGAGGGGGAGCACTTGAATATACCTTCAACTGTTGAGGGGGAGCATCCTTTCGAGGGGGAGAAGAGTAGTAATGATGTTTTCGAGGGGGAGCATCAAAATGATAATTATGTTCAGGAGGAGCATGATGAAACTGAAACCATAAATCTTGATCAAAATGATGAATTTCATGATCTAAATGATAATATTTCTGTTGTAGGATACGAAAATGAAGAGATGTACGAAGATGCACGTTTGGACTTTGATCCAGCATATCCACCATTGGAGAAATGGACAAGAGATCATCCGAAAGAACAAGTCATTGGGAATCCACAAGATGGAGTTTTGACTAGAGCTCAAATTCGTGCAAAGAATGAGGTATTTAATACTCATCAAGAATTATGCATGTTTAATGTTTTCATTTCGAAAATAGAACCAAAGTCAGTTAAGGTTGCAATGGACTCAGATTGGGTTGTTGCAATGCAATCTGAATTGGCTGAATTCGAAAGAAACAAGGTTTGGAGGTTAATTCCTAAACCTGAAAATGTTTCGATTGTCGGATTAAAATGGATTTTCAAAACCAAAACCGACAAGGATGGAAAGATTATTTGAAATAAAGCATGATTGGTAGTTAAAGGATATTCGCCACAAGAAGGTATCGATTATGAAGAAACCTTTGCCCCTGTCGCAACACTCGAGGCTGTTCGAATATTTTTGGCTTATGCAGCTCACAAGGATTTTGATGTTTATCAAATGGATGTGAAATGTGCTTTTCTCAATGGTGAACTCGAAGAAACAGTGTATGTTGAACAACCTCCAGGTTTCGTGAAAGAAGAATATTCTAATCATGTTTATATTTTAGATAAAGCATTATATGGGTTAAAACAAGCACCAAGAGCATGGTATGCAACTCTTACCAGTTTCTTAAAATAATCGAAAATTAAACAAGGATGAGTTGACCCCACATTATTTCGAAAGAAAGTTGGGAATCATCTAATGCTTGTTCAAATTTATGTCGATGATATTGTTTTTGGCTCTACTGACCCTGATTTATCTAGTGAATTCGAAAGTTTGATGAAAAGCCAGTTTGAAATGAGCATGATGGGTAAAATCAATAATTTTCTTGGTTTAAACATTCATCAAAGCAGAGAAGGAATTTTCATCAATCAAGAAAAATATACAAGGAATTTGCTCGAAAAATTTGGAATGACAAATAGCACGAAGTTAAGTACCAATGGCGGTTGGAACAAGGCTAACACCTTCGTTAGATACATCTGCTGTTGATCTTACTTTATACAGGAGTATGATAGGTTCATTGCTTTATCTTACTGCAAGTAGACCTGATATCATGTTTTCTGTATGTAATTGTGCTAGGTATCAAGCAAATCCAAGAGAACCACACTTGACTGCAGTGAAAAACATATTTCGTTATCTCAAGGGAACAATTTCGTTAGGATTGTGGTATCCTTCGAAATCAGGATTTTTCATTAAAGAATTTTCAGATTCGGATCTTGGAGGATGTACTCTTGATAGAAAAAGTACAAGTGGAGGATGCCAGATGTTAGATGGAAAGCTTGTAAGTTGGCAATCGAAAAAGCAAACATGTGTTGCTATTTCAACTGCTGAAGCTGAGTATGTTGCAGCTGCCGCTTGCACTTCGCAAATCATTTGGATCCAAAGTCAATTGTGTGATTATGCAATTAATATGAAGAAGATTCCATTGTATTGCGATTCACAAAGTGCTATACGCATTTCTCATAATCCAGTACAACATTCGAAAACCAAACATATTGCACTTCGTTATCACTTTATTAAAGATCATGTGGAAGATGGCAATATCGAAATTCATTTTGTAAAAACAACTGATCAGCTTGCTGATATTTTTACAAAAGCTTTGGACGAAAAATCATTTGTTCGAATTTTGACAGGATTGGGGATGATCGATGCAAGTTCTGTTCCAGGACTGAATTCGAAAGAATGACAAAGAAGAGTTATGTAAATGTGTCGATTCAGAGGCAATAATGACTCATTCAGAGGCTGACCGTTTTAACCATTCAGAGGTTACTGTTCACGTTCAGCGCTTCGACACGCTTCGTTTTCGACATCCGGGAAAGATAAGTTTCGTTAGTTTGATAATGTTTTCAATTTTCGTTAATTTTGAAAGTTTCGTTAGTTTGGTTATTTTTCTTAAATTTTCGTTAATTTGTCTTATTTTCGAAAAATCAAAAATACCAAAAATATTTTCGTTAATTTGTCCTATTTTCGAAAAATCAAAAATACCAAAAATATTTTCGTTAATTTGTCCTATTTTCGAAAAATCAAAAATACCAAAAAGATTTTCTTTTGTTATTTGTTTTAATTTTCGAAAAACTTAAAAATACAAAAATATTTTCTTTCTTTTCAAAAACACAAAAGCACAAAAAGATTTTTGTTATTTTGTATTTTGTATTTTGTATCTTCTTTCTTAGTGCAGAATTCACGAAAGTTTTACAAGGGTCATGCTTGCATTTCTAGGGGAAGGTAAAATTTCGACAATTTTGTACTAGTTAGAATGTCCCTAGAAGCATGCAGCAACATGTCGACCCAATCCTCCATTGACTTAATGTGTGTTTTCGAAAGCCTTAATGAAAATTTTCATTATGAAAATTTCTTCCCAATCAGGCTTGCATTCACATTAGTCTCCTGAGCTACCTAACTCTTCTCAAAGGAGTTAAGAGTTTTCTGTTTCGTCCAATCATAACAGAGGTACACTTGATTTCGTAAAACAACCTTTTTCATCACAAAACTTCTAACACATTTCACACACAATGACGTACGTCCAAGAGGTCATTGATCAAACCAATCATGACTTAGACATATCAAACTTTTGTGTTAATGATCTAACATCATGAGACCGTGATGAAAGTGAAACCCACATTGTCGAACTCATTTAAGGAATTGACGGGGAACTATGTTCCAGATTTTCACGAAACATTTGTTTCAGTACCAAATTTCGAAACTCCAAATCATATTCAAATCTTTTGAGTGATCTTGATCAAATAGTCGAAACCCACAATATTTGTTACCCAACAGGATCCAAGCAACAATTTTTTTTCTTGAATATGATTTCCGGGTGAGTTTCATGAGAATTCTGTGTCACTTCAAATAATTTTCCGAAGCATACTTGTCCCTGACTACACTGGTCAAACAGGTAAATCTCTGTTACAATTACTCACCTTATGTATAGGTTGATATGTAACGAAATTTTTACGCCACCCACGAAGCCTTGAAAAAGAAGCCCTTCGATACTTCTCTACAAGTATTCGATTGAAATTCACGGAAACATACACAAGCAGTTGATTATCTCTCTTGATAATTAACGAAGCAACCTTTGACCGGGGTTTAACGGCATTTGTGTCGAAATTTTATTTTTCGACATCACAGATCCTAAATTTTCGTTAGTTTGCTTCTTATCTTATTTTCTTGGCACACTGCACTCACGAAATCCTTGAGGTTCTGAGTATTACCAACTCAGGCTGACGATTTCGAAAAATCTGGCAAATGACTTCGTCTACAATCCCAAAGATGAAAGAGCCTAACCTCCATGCCAAAGGTTTTTTGATCTTATCCACTTGGTACTCACGAACAGTTTGATGTGACGGTTTGGCAACGTGGCCCGACTTTCAAGGAACTTTATCTGACATGGCGTGTCTAACGGCTAGTGGTGCGACTTTCAAGGACAGACGTGGCTTTTTCTTTCTAGAAAACGTTTGGAATTCAATAGGGGTTATATATAAAAGGAAATTCCACTCTCCTTTTATCATTACGCGATCAAACTCTCAGACGATTAAACGCCCTAAAATTCTCTGTTCATCAAGAAGTTCTTAAAAACCCTAATCCATGGCGGCTGATCCAACATCCACTACTGAAGAAGTTGCATCCCAACCACTGATGAAGATTCAAAGCACCAATTATCAGGTTGAAGGAGATGTGTCACAATATCCAGAAGAACTCAAGATGTTGATTGTTGCTCTTAAACATTCTGGTCTTGCAACTGCAATGTTCAATGCTTTTGAAGTTCCGATGTCCTGGTTGTCAATGGCTGGTTCTACTGCGTCTTACAGGAATGCCATTAATCTTATCACATTCAATCTGGTGAATGAGAAGCGCATTTGTCTCGCGAATAAGTTGTTTATTCAAGTCTTGGTAATTCCAAATTCCCCTCCATTCTTAAAACCTAATGCTGATCAAGTCATGTTCATGTTTAACGAGATGGGTCATCAGCCACCACTCGTTAAGATCAGTGATTTCAAGAAATCTGGTCTTCCTTGCATATGGAATTTTCTGTTTCGCATATATCTTCGTTGCTTAACTGGACAAAGTGTAGGGCTTGATAAGGGGAGAATGGAAGTTTATGCAATGGTAGCAGGGATATACTATGATCTCAATGTTGATTATGCAACTCATATTTGGAAATAGTTTATCAAGAGCCTGGAGAACACGAATGTGGTCAAAGGAATTTCGTGTGCACGTTACTGGAGTCTGATTCTTCAGTATGTATATGAGAAGGAAGGTATTCCAGTTCCTGCCGATGAGGCTAAGGTAGAATTCGCAAAGTATCATTTTCCAAAGACTGTTGTAGATGATTCAGAAGAATTCCCAAATGTTGCTAGAATTCCTGATGGGATGTTGAAGAAAGTTGATCCAGCAAATTCTGTATTAGTGGCATACTTATAGAATGTTAATCCTTCAATTAAAACTGGAGTTTTGCTGAAAACCAGTGATGAGGGTTCATCTAAAAAGTCGAAGAAGTCAAAGAAGGTTTCTGAAGAAATTGTTGTTCAAGAAAGTCCCAAGAAATCATCTAAGACCAAGTCTCCGAAGAAGATTGTTACTGAGAAGCCTAAGGAGAAAGTTGTTTCTGAATCTTCGAAGGAATACATCCCTTCGAAATCAGGAGTGTTCAAAAGACTAAGGAATTACACTTATCAGAAACGAACTTCGTTAAAAGATCAATCTCCAATTATTCGCAAACCGCAGCTTAATAGCCAAAGAGTTATAGTTCGTGAAATGCCTGCACCTGTTTCTCCATCCTCCAAGAAGCGAAGAGCTGAGGATGTGGCGAAACATATCAACAAGAAGAGGAAGAAGCGAAAGTTGGTAGTTCGTGATGAGTCCTCAGAAGAAGAGATTGTTCCAGAATCTCCTTTGGGTTCGAATTCCCCAAAAGTCTCACAACCACTCATCATCGACATTGTTTCATTGCCAATTAACACAGTTCCACTTGAAGTTGTTATTACCAAATCAATTCCTGAGGAGGTTCCGATTACTCCCATTGTTGCAAACGTATCTGATACGGGTGCACATGTTGTGGTGAGTGTTAATCCTTCCACTCAAGGTATTCCTGAACCCGTTTCCAGTACCTTTGTTTCACTTCCACCATTCATTACTCATGTTTCCACTACCAATCCTTCACCAACTTTCAATCAAGTATTACAACAACCCTTCACTACACTCTTTCCATCACAATCAACCGATCCACCAAAACCAACTTCCGATGATGAAACAGATGGAGGAGGTTTCGGAGGAACATTTGAAGATTTGGCATTTGATTCTGAAGAGGAGAACATATCGGATCATATGCTTATGTCGGGGAAGCAATTTAAGATTCTCAATCACAAACTCAATTATATTTTACAGTCACAAGCTGATTCTGGTGCAAAGAATTCAGTTTCGGGAATAGAAGTTGATGTCATGTTAAAAGCTATGGAGCTTCGTATGAAGAAGCAATTGGATTATATGGATAAAAATAATGACTTGAGGGTAAAAGCTCAGGCGGATTCGTTTAATTCTGCTCTCAAGGATCTTCTTTTGACAACAAAAGAACGACATGTTCTTTTCGTGAAAGATGTCAAGACAGTTCGGGAGGATGTGAATCGAAAATTGGAGGAACTGAAGGTTGAAGTTTCCAAGGAACTGAATGCACTAAATTCCAATTATTTGACACTCCAGATGAATGTTGACACTATTGCAGCTGTTGTCCGAACATTTGTTGAATGGTATCAATCTTTGACTCCAAAGTTTGATGAAAAGGATAAAGCTGATGCTCAGCATTTCGAGAAGATGGGTGTTCTGCTTGGGGAAATAAAAGAGTTAGTGTCAAAGCCACCTCCTACTTCATTCTTAACTCCTGAGTTTTTAACTCAAAAGTTACATTCTTTGGATCAAGCCATTCAGAAGGTTGTGGCTCCTATTTCGAAGTTTGCTCATATGTTACCAACTGGTGCCCCACTTGTTGTCACAGGGGTGCAAGGGAGAGAAAAGAAAAATCAAGAAAGCAAACTTTCGAAAGTTATAAAAGTGGTGGAAAAGCCGAAAAAGATTGAGAAGATTGTTACTACTACTGGTGAAGTAACGAAAGCTATATCTACTCAAGTCACAGTTCCTATTATTCCAAAGACAAATACAACGGAAGCAATCAAGACAACAACAAGACCCATTCTGAAGGGAATTGTTATTGGTCCAACTACTGGAGGAGGAAGTTCAAGTTCTTCTAAACCAAAACCTTCTGAAGGTGATGGAAAAGGAAAGGGGATTGTGATTGAAAAATCGAAAGAAGAGAAGAAGGCTGAGATAGAAGCTGAAATGGAGAAACAAAGACATATTCAAAGCATCTTGAGGCTTCGTGAAAATGATCCACCTGGTATGGATAAGGGAGATCCAAAGAAGTTACATAGTTACGAAAACATTGAAGCGAGAGTATCATACAACCAAATGTATGCATTCGAGAAGAAACCACGAAGGAGTTATTCTATCAAAAATTCGGATATGAATCAACTCGACTTTTCTATTAACGAAATGATGTTCAGACTGCTCAGTATAAGGTGATTGAAAAGTTTAATAATGAAGATGACTTTCTTCATATGAAACTTAGGTTTCATGCTGTTTTGGGAAAGGATCAAGATGAAGTGTGGTCTCATGTCAAGATAAAAAGGGTGTTGAGTATTACGAAATATGTAATGTTTGAGAACATGATACAGAACTTTCGATATCATGTTGTTAGAGCAAACAATATCTCATGTGAGTTCACGATAGCAGACTTCCCACTCATGAACTTGAATGATCTTATTCAAGTTGCCTTGATTCTAAAAGACATGAATGCTTCTCAACTTCAAGGAACTGATAAGGAAATTTTGAGACTCAGTCTTGGTCATATCAAAATTTTCATAGACAATTATTATGATTGTTTAGCATTGACAGATGTTGAATTGTCAACTGCTCTTGGGAAGGAAGTAAAAGTTGCTATGGAATTGTCGAAGACACAAGCAGAGTTGAAGAAGTATGCAGATGGGGAGATTTGTTTGAAGCCCTTTGGTTTAGTCTTTGCCGGGAAGGACAAGAATGGCAAAGCTAAGAGGTTTTTGTTCCAGACATCAGAGATTGAAAGATATACCACTTCACAATATACGAACTTTATTGTTCGTATGAATAGCTACAAGAAGAACAACGATGGTGATAAGGTGGAATTGAGGATGATTATGACTTGGTATTATGAGATACGAAAGATGATGCATTTTGCTGCACAGATTCTCACGAATTGAGAATTTCGACATTATTACAAAGGGGGAGATTGTAGAGTCGAATTTAGTTGTAATATGTTGAAATCTGTGTAATAGTCTTTTTCGTATGTTCGTTATGTATTTACTAAGGCATATGTTTTTACGAAGCGTTAATGTTAGCCTTAGTATTTTTTTGTACTTTCAGCCTCCTATAAATAGGAGCTGAACATAGAGTAGATGATAGAGTTTTTCCCAGTTTCTATTATCATTTTGTACTCGTGTTCATTGGAAGTAATGAGAGCTTAAACCAGAACTTATTTACTTCTCGTGTTCATTTTTACTCTGATTTCTATTCTAATACTCGATAAATCGATTCTACAGATTTCAGGCATCAGTTTACTATGTAAGCAAAATGATGCAGGGACCAAAGAATAACTACCCGAAGATGGAGAAGTTGGTCCTAACTCTGGTACACACATTAAAGGGGGTTCAAAGGTATTTTGAAACCCGTCTTATCTGTGTACTAACAATTCAACCAATCAGAGAAGTACTACTCCAACCGGAGAGATCGGGTCAGTTAGCCAAACGGGCCATCGAGCTAGGAGAATATGGCATTCAATATAGACCCAAAATTGGAATCAAAGGACAAGTCTTAGTAGACTTCCTATTAGAAATTCCTGGAGAAAAAGATACCCCGACAACACTGAATAGAAAAAAAGATATATTGGCCAAAGAGCGATGATGAATGTTCTATACAGACGGAGTGTCCAGCTCAGATGGATCTAGGGTGGGGATATTACTGACTAATCCCGAAGATTAGACATTCACTTACGCATTATGCTTCGACTTCTTATGTTTAAACAATAAGGCTAAGTATGAAGCTCTGTTGGGCGGGTTAAAGATCTCTAAAGAAATGGGGGTAAAGAACCTAAACGTGTATGGCAACTCGATGATAGTGGTAAACCAGGTGAATGGAACATACGAAGCAAGAGAAGTGTCGATGCAATAATACCTTAAGTTGATCAAAAGTTTGTTTCTGGGTTCGAGACGTTCATCATAACTCAGGTGCCAAGGTCAAAGAGCAAGCAGGCGGACACCTTGAGTAAAATGGCCTCAGTCGCGGTCGGTCATCTCACAAAAGAGGTGCCCATCGAAATATTAAACGGTAAAAGCATTAAAGAAAAATAAATATTCAGAATTGAAGGAGAACATGAGATGTGGATGAACCTAATTATTCGCTATTTTTCCAATGGAATAGAGCTGAAAGACCATTTACAGGCAACGAAAATAAGAGCAAAAGCACTAAATTATGTGTTGAAGCAAGAAACCCTATATAGGTGGGTAGCGAGTTTGTCGTGGTTGAGATGTGTAACATCGAACGAAGGAGAAAGAATAATCGAGGGGTTACATGCCGATTTGTGTGGAGAACATGAAGGGGAAAGAGCCCTAACCCTCAAAATCATACAGACAAGTTATTTCTGGTCGACCTTGTCTATGGATGTAAAAAATGGGTAAACAAATGTGAGTCCTGCCAGCGACATTCAAACATCTTGTATGTCCCACAGACCGCAATGACGGGAATCAAAAGCCCTTGGTCGTTCAATCATTCGGAATACACATAGTAGGAACCCTTCCTGAAGCACCATGTAAGGTAAAATTCCTGGTGGTCGTTGTTGATTACTTCTCGAAATGGGTGAAAGCAGAGCCCCTTACTCATATCATTGAAAAACATATGGCAAAGTTCGTGTGGAGAGAAATAATATGCAGGTTTGGGGTTTCACACACCCTGATTAGCGACAATAGGACCTAGTTTGCAAACGATCCCTTCAAAGGATGGTGCATGCAATTAAAGTTAAGACAACAATTCACCTCAGTGGCTCATTCTTAGGAAAACGGGCACACTGAGGTAAACAATTGAACTATAATCAAGGGGCTCAAAACACGGTTATCCCAGACCAAAGACTTATGGATGGAAGAGATCCATAATGTTCTGTGGGCCTACAGAAAAGTGAAAAGAGGGCGACAAAGGATACTCCTTTCTCCTTGGTATATGGGGTCGATGCCGTCATACCGCCATAATTAGATATAATCATAAGTCAAGTAGCAGGTTTCAACCTAAAGAAAAGTGATTAGAGTCTAAGGATAGCGTTGGATCTGGCTGAAGAAAAAAGGGAAGAGGCGGCAATCAAGAAGGCTCATTACAAGGTGGTGGTAGGAGCATTCTACAACAAGAGGGTTAGGGAAACAATGTGAAAAGTAAGGTAACTCGTCGTACGCAAGAACGAATTCAGTAGGGTCGAAAGAGGAGGAAAACTGAGCACCAATTAGGAAGGCCCGTATCGAATCAAAGAGGCACGAAGGAATGGATCCTACGTTCTGGAAACACTCCAAGGAAGCAGGGTCCCAAGAACTTGGAATATGTCGAACCTAAAACAGTTCCATTTCTAAGCTATGTAGGAAAAGAATAAGGAAACGTTTGACCATATTAAGGCCACATTTTGAACGAATTGTAAGCCCCCATCAAACAGGCTAATTTTTTTATCTCAACGAGCTCATTATATAGTATGAACTTTTCCCTATTTATTTTCGATCAATTTGCAAAATAAATATTTTGTATCTAACAACGCAATACGTCTAAATCGTGGGAGGAAAATAAGAATTACTTGCTCAAAAACTGGATGATTTATAAAGAAATAGACATACAGAAAAAATTGTTGTCTAATTCAAAGTGAGTCACATGTGCTTATTACTGGTTCAGGTCAGCATCGGACTAGGCTTAAAACACAGACAACATATGGTAAGTAACGAGCATAATACGTTGGCCAAGTGTCGATATATGTTTCCTATTTTATTTAATACTCGACTAAAACACTCAAACGGGGGCGAGGATAGTACTGACTAACCCCGGTGATCAGACGTTCACTTACACGTTATGCTTCGACTTCTTATGTTTGAATAATGAAGCTGAGTATGAAGCTCTGTTGGGCGGGTTGAAGATCTCTGAAGAAATGAGGGTAAAGCACCTAAGGGCGTATGACGACTCGATGATAGTGGTAAACCAGGTGAATGGAACATACGAAGCAAGAGAAGTGTCGATGCAACAATACCTTAAGTTGATCAAAAGTTTGTTGCCCAGGTTCGAGACGTTCATCATAACTCAGGTGCCAAGGTCAAAGAATAAGAAGGTGTACACCTTGAGTAAAATGTCCTCGGTCATGTTCGGTCATCTCACAAAAGAGGTACTCATCGAAATATTAAAGGGTAAAAACGTTGAAGAAAAGAGGGAGAAGAGGAGACGTGGATGAGCCCGATTATTCGCTATTTGTCTGATGGAATTGAGCCTAAAGACCATTTACAGGAAAGAAAAATAAAAGTAAAAGCATCAAATTATGTGTTGAAGCAAGAAACCCTATATAGGCAGGGAACGAGTTTGTCGTAGTTGAGATGTGCAACATAGAACAAAGGAGAAAGAATAATCAGGGATTGCATGTCGGTTTGTGTGGAGCACATGAAGGGAAAAGAGCCCTAACCCACAAAATCATACAGACAAGTTATTTCTTGCCAACCTTGTCTGTCGATGTAAAAAATGGGTAAACAAATGCAAGTCCTGCCAACGACATTCAGACATCTCGCATGTCCCACAGACTACAATGATGGGAATCAAAATCCCTTAGCCGTTCAATCAGTGGGGAATAGACGTAGTAGGACCCTTTCCCGAAGCACCATGTAAGGTAAAATTCCAAGTAGTTGCTGTTGATTACTTCTCAAAATGGGTGGAAACAGAGCCCCTTGCTCATATCACTGGAAAACATGTGGCAAAGTTTATGTGGAGACAAATAATATGTAGGTTTAGGTTTCCACACACCCTGATTAGCGACAATGGGACTCAGTTTGCAAACGATCCCTTCAAAGGATGGTGCATGCAATTAAAGATAAGACCACAATTCACTTCAGTGGCTCATTCTTAGGAAAACGGGCAAACCTAGGTAACCAATTGAGCTATAATCAAGGAGCTCAAAACATGGTTATCCCGGGGCCAAAGGCTTCTGGACGGAAGAGCTCCATCACATCCAGTGGGCCTATAGAAAAAGTGAAAGGAGGGCGACAAAGGAGACTCCTTTCTCCTTGGTATACGGTGCCGATGCCATCATACCGCCATAATTAGACATAATCACAAGTCGAGTAGCAGGTTTCAACCTAAATAAAAACGATCATAGTCTAAGGATAGCGCTAGATCTGGCTGATATAAAAAGGGAAGAGGCGGCAATCAAGCAGGCTCAATACAAGTCAGTGGTAGAAGCATTCTACAATAAGAGGGTTAAGGAAACAGCGTGCAAAGTAAGGGAACTCGTCCTACGCAAGAACGATGTCAGTAGGGTCGAAAGAGGAGGAAAATTGATCGCCAATTAGGAAGGCCTGTATCAAATCAAAGAGGCACGAAGGAACGGACCCTACATGATAGAGACACTCCAGGGAATTCGGGTCCCAAGAACTTGGAATATGTCAAACCTAAAAAATTTCCATTTCTAAGCTATGTAGGAAAAGAATAGGGAAAACTTCGACCATATTAAGTCCATATTTTGAACGAATTGTAAGCCCCCCATCAAACGGGATAACTTTGTTATCTCAACGTACTCATAACATAATATGAAGTTTTCCAGAGTTATTTATGATCAATTTGCAAATACATACTTTGTATCTAACGACGTGATACGTCTAAATCATGGGAGGCAAATAAGCATTATTTGCTCAAAACTGGATCCAAAACATAGAACACACCTAAGGCCTCTAAGTCCAAATAATACAAGTATATGTCAAAAATTGACTCCCAAAACAGGGCTATAATATTACCTACTTCCAATTTCTTTCAAACATTTACAACCGGCCCAAAAAATGGGCTAATGCCACGTTTTGAACGAATTGTAAGCCTCCATAAAATGGGCTAAGTTTGTTATCTCAACATAATCATAATATAGTATGAACTTCTCCCGAGTTATTTACGATCAATTTTCAAAATAAATACTTTGTATCTAACAACGTAATACATCTAAATCGTGGGAGGCAAATAAGCATTATTTGCTCAAAACCGGACGATGTATATAGAAATAGACATACATAAAAACTGTTGTCTAAATCAAAGCGAGTCACATGTGCTTATTACCGGTTCAAGTCAGGATCGCACAAGGCTTAAAACCCGGACAACATACGGTAAGGAATGAGCACAATAATTGGCCCAGTGCTGATGTACGCTTCCTGTTTTAATTAATACTCGATTAAAACACACAAACATGAGCGGGGATAGTACTGACTAACCCCGCAGATCAAACATTCACTTATGCGTTACCCTTCGAATTATTATGTTCGAATTATGAGTCTGAGAAGAAGTGGCCTGGGACAAATAACGACTCTTCATTTCAAAATAACCCTTACGAAGTCTGTATCAAATACAAGCAGTCTGGACCCTTACATTGGCTTGAACATACTCAGGGAACCGCAATAAGTGAACCAATGCGCACAGAATCCCTTCTTTTATCAACCAAAACACATTGGATTAGCTCTTCTCCAACAACAGAAGAAATGGGCTCATTTCATCAGACATCACCATCTTATCACTCTCGAGACTAACCATTCGATGATCGAAGTCAAGGCCTGTAGCTGTAAATGTTCTACCTTACCCAATAGCTCACCCACCTTCACCTTATTAGCTGACAAATCTTCTCGGATACACAAGATTTTAGACTCCAACGAGCTCACAACTTTGTCCTTTTCACACACCAACAATTGCAGATCCCCTTCCAGCCTACTCATCTCCTCGCGTTTCTCAGCCTCTAACAAACGAACATCATTCGGCAAAGACTTTACCTATTCCCGGTCAGACGACAAAGACAACATCTCTTGTTCCAAAGAAAGCTTACCAGCCATAGCTTCTTGAGCCTCAACCTTAACCTCTGCAACTTTGCGACGAAGATCAGAATTCTCCGACTCCAAAAACTGGATGTGCAGCTGAGACTTCTTCAACTGTTTAGAAAGAGAAATTACTTCTTTTTCATCCAAGGACTTCTGTTCCAGACAAAACAAAACTTCATCAATCGAGGCCTTACTTCAAGAAAGGTGATCATTTAATCGTTTCCTCAAGTCCAACATAGACATGTCTCTCAGATCCCCCGTTGAAAGTGGCATGGAATGAAGAGAAAGGGAAGTAGCGGCTAAATTTGTGGAAGGAGAGTGAGGTAGCCCCTATTTTATAGGAAAGATTTTAGGAGGAGAGCACAAGTCAATCATGACCAAAGTTTTACTTCCCACATTCCTAGTAACAGGAGTTACTTTCTCAACCAAGTTCCCAAACGCTTTACAAAACAACAATACCGGAATTAGGCAAAACATCCTGGTGAATGCCAGGAATATAATTTGACAAGATAAGGTCATCCTTTTTCGCATAGGAACCAGATACAACCGAGTCAAACCCAACATTAGAAAGATGAAAATCACCTACGGGGACGTCAAACTGATCAGACAGACTAAAATTAAATTCGTCAATAGCATTAACCGAGTGCGGTGGAAACACAAGGGAGTTTCTAACCTTAAAGGTTACCAAAGAAGAGTCACCAAGCCTAGAGAGAGGAACATCGACCGTTATGTGAGTAACCGAAGTAAGAGGGGGAACATGGATCTCGATTCGTTCGTTAGAGTCACCTGTGCAAGCAGTAGGATCAATGCGAGAATTTTGATTTGGAAGAACAGACACAGATCCTTTAACCAACACGCTCCTTCTCTTTTCTATACCTGATGGGTCAGAGGAGGTACGTTTATGGGAACGGAAAGGCTTGGGCGCGACTTGACTCAACATAGATGGTTCATTTGGAGAAGGGATCGGGTTAGGCAGAACGACCTCACGATGAGAACCCCCTTCATCCCCTGAATGACCATCCACAACTAGATTCGGCTCCACTAACAACTATGATTGAACTTTACTTGCTTCAGAATCATGTGATTATGATCCAAGAGGAATTTTCCTAAGTTTGAGTTCTGATTCCAAAACCTCACCTCTTAGAATAGAAATCAAAGGGATTTCCCGCCCCTTCGGGGTCAGGGCATGCCTCTTGCCTCTTGTCTCCCGGTACGGGCTTAACCCAACAATCCCCAAAATAACCTCCTTGGGATCCTACCACCTGATGACATGAGAAGATAACACATGACTGATATATTCCTTGTCTGGAGGAAGATATGGTTTCAGATCAGTAGGATGCCTTGAAGTCTTCTTCAAGTGCATGGGAAACGGAAATGAAGAAGAGTCTAAGAAAACTAATTCCTCTTTCCATAGCTTGATAGAATATGAGAGTCCCATATAGATATCAACTACCCCTTGTTTGCTATAAAAAGTAACCTAATCTCCAATCAAGGTCATAAAGTAGAAGTAGAGAAAGATATCTACATCCATAGCAATATCCAAGGCCTTACAAAGCATTAAGAAGCACATGATCTTAAGAAAACTGTTTGGACTCACCTGAGTAAGATAAATCTTATAAAATCGACATACGTCGCCAATTAAAGATAGAGCCGGAAACATTAAGCTATTAAGGAGACACTAAAGATAAACTCTCACTTGACGATCCCCGATGTCACAGATGGAGGATTCCAGAGGATCCACTAAGGGAAGAAATTCGTCCGAAATCATATACGACTTTTATGATCTGTTCTAAGAAATCCGGACTCATAGATGATGGGATATACTCAATGTTGGTTTTCCCCCATCGAAACCCTAACTATTTTTGCTGAAGAAAAGATAACAGAAGAGGGAATGAAGGAAGAACCACAGAAGATGTTTAATTGTCTCCCTTTTAAAGGGGTCAAAGGAAAATCAAGGGGTGTCCTAGGGAAACACCCCATTGCATTTTCCTAAGGGGTGTCCTAAGGAATTTTACTAAGGTTTATCACCTACATCGCATAGACAGTACTGTTTTGGGGATTACTCCCGCAATACGTGTCCAGTAAGGGTTAAAGTATCATCGCATGAATACGTAGATACTAGATCGCCTAAACTCATAATTCATCACCTACAGGTTATGAGTCTTCCAGTGTTTCCACATGACTTGCTTAGATTAGTCAGTGGTCGTCATCTATACTCCGGTAGATGACTACATCGCAACATCATAAGTCAAGGTCAAGGAATCTCCTAGTCATCTCCTATTTATCATCTCCTTTCTATCGTTTCCTATCTACCATCACCTATTACTACCCAATGCATATTTATAAGTGTATAATACTTATAGGATTAAACCAGTTAATATCATTACATAATATCATATTTAACACATAATATTCTTAACACAGATAATAAGCACATAAGCATGTATTTATCTAGATACTTCATATCTATGTGTGGGATGAAAGTAACTATGCACTCACTTGATGAAAATGGGTGACTGACGATTTTGGCAGTGCTTCGCTTCGTACTTTGAAAAGACCTAGACGCATAGAGTATTAAGCCTTAGTCTAGATTCGTAATCCTAGCGACTATAATAATTATATTCTAGATTCCTCACTAATTCCAATGTCTACATCAAGATCTATCAAGTAAGGATCAACCAGGCAAGACAGTTGGGAGGCAGGACCATTTCCACATATAGCCTTTCTGAAATCCAACAACCAAGCCAACGTGACCATTCTAGACACCTCTCTTGTAAGTAGATCAATCAGTATTATGACTTGGAATCACTGATAAATCTTATTTATAGGTTCATAATAAAGACTTATGACTATAAATATAAGTTACACTGAAAAGACTAAAGTGTAGCTTAACTTACATAGGTTCTTCCTGACAAAAGTTAGGAAATTGCATTGACAGAGCTTCTACCCGCTAGCTACTACTACTTCAGGGATCACAGGACTTCGCCGAAGGCTAAAACTAAGAGAAAATGGGCTAGAACCGAAGGAAATCGAGAGAGAATGATAGAAGGGGTGTGGAGGAATGAATGAACATAATGCGGCTATTTATAGGCATTTTTGGAGTGCACGACGTGCAAAAGGGGGGTGGGTGCACATCGCACATTTTAAAGGCTACGTCTCCCCAGCCACTTTGTGTCACGTGTCGGCCTCTCCGTGGTCCGCGTTTTCACCTTCTGGAAGCGCGCACCGTGCACCGCGCGCGGCTCAAAATGTAGATTTTGTAAATTCCATATATTCTTAATACAAACTCCGTTTTTGACGTTCTTTTTTTTCCACACGTAGCTCTCAATGACTACTATAACTCTCCTTTAGGATCCATCGGCTAACTCTAACTTTATTTTTAAGCCTTTTTTTTAAATAATTTAATGATTTTGAAGAAATCATAACTCTTTCGTACGGACTCCGATTTTGGTATTCCTTTTAGCAAAATTCTTATCTTTAAGAGTACTACGATTTTCATTTTGGTGACTTTACCCAAAAGTCAACCATTCTCTCCGTACCTTTTGACGTTAATAATTTTTAATTATGCGATTGATTTTTATATCTTATATAATTTATATCTCCTTCATATGAACTAGGATTTCTACGAAATTTATATTTTCGGTATCACGTCAACGTATACTTTCAATATATATATATATATATATATATATATATATATATATATATATATATATATATATATATATATATATATATATATATATATATATATATATATATATATAGGGAAAAGTTCAATAGAGAACCATAACTATTGGTTCTTCAAGGAACCAAATCTTTTTTTCAATTTCTAGAGCTTATTCTTTATCGAAAAAAAAAATCTAAAAATATCAAAATTCATATATTAACATTGTGAATGTGAAAAAAAAAATTCGGATTCACCGTGTGAATCCGGATTCACGTTGTGAATTTTCAAAGATTCACATTGTGAATTTGACGTAAAAAAAAATCGAATTTGATATCATTGGAAAGAGGATAAAAAGTTATGAATTTCTGTATTTTTAGTTTTTTTTTATAAAAAATAAGTTGAAAAAGTTGAAAAAAAGATTGGTTCCTTGGTTAATTATGGTTCTCTGTTGAAACTCACCCTATATATATATATATATATATATATATATATATATATATATATGTGTGTGTGTGTGTGTGTGTGTGTGTGTGTGTGTGTGTGTGTGTGTGTGTTTTGGCGCACTTATTTTTACGATTTACGGACGATTCGGTTGATTTTTTTCCCTATTTTTCTTAATACGAAACTTATATTATATCTTAAATGCCTAGCCCGATTTTGGGGGCATTACATACGAAATACTCACTCTTGCACCGGAGAGGTTTTGGGGATTCCCCAGAATCACTCTAACATTTCTTTTGTTGCTATAGCTTGCGGAAGTCAGTCTAACTTCCTCTCGAACTCCTCAAAATGAGTGATGGGAGCAACACACACCATTATGAAGGTTCCGCAGTGATCACCTGGAGCCACGATCGTGGTCTCATGTAGTATATACAATGAGACCACATACAATGATTTTTCTTCTTCTTCTTCGTTCCTTTACCTTCCTCTTTCTTCTATGTTAATCTTTTTTCATTGCAGGTACTTCAAGCTCCGATGTGGAAGGAGATCTTTATGAGAAGAAATGAGATGATGACGAGGTGGAGCTGCTTGGCAAGTCCCTCTCCCCTCCCCCCCCCCCCCCCCCCCAAATATATATATATATATATATATATATATATATATATATATATATATATATATATATATATATATATATATATATATATATATATATATTGGTTTTAGAATATATTACGATCGATGAAATTACTTTTAAAACATTAAAATGCAAGAGCACTTCTAATGATTAATTTATATTATGACTTTTAATTATTGTTAACTCATCATTCTATTATCTTTAACCTCTAATTAAATTACTTCTCTAATTGTTAATTTTTTTCAATAATTTTATTTTTTATTTTTTTAAGTAATCTATCCCTATCACTTTAAAACGTTCTATACAACCCTCTTATTTAATTAGTAATTTCTTTTAACACGCTTCATATTTTTATAAATATTATTATTAGACATAAATATTTAAATAATTAAAAATATCACAATGCATTGTCTCAAAAAGAAATATATTTTAATACATCGTTGGAAATGAATATTTTAAAATACACTATTTGGAAATGAGTATGTTTAGAAAACATTTTTGAAATTATTTTATGTTACCTATTAAAACTAAAAAACAAAAATAAAAATCATTTGAAACAAAATTCTAATTTAAGGTAAATTAAAATCTAATTAAAGGATAAGAATTAAATTATACAAACCATAAATATATTGATCATTTCGTATAATAAAATGTTCCAATAAAAAAATGATATGAACAAATGAACAAACTTTTTAAAAAAAATCCGTATCGAAAATGTTGTAACTATTACAACTTGTTTATATAATTCTTTTGATGTTTACACTAAAAAAAATTACTCAAATTCAATTTTCGTTCAAAGTAATTATTGTGTTATAATATGCATAAATGTGGGCCAATCAAATTTACTTATTTTAAGAAAGTGATTAATATATATTATTGAATTAAATATAATTGAAAAATATCATCTTAATTAATTACAAGGGTAATTTAGTCAATTAATATAGATTTAATAAAGGAAAATTGCATTCTTTAAGGGATCATAGATTCTATTAATTTTAAAAATCCGATTTTACGAATTATAATTCTTTTAATTCGGACATTCTGACAGAATATGTTTATGAGTATATTCAAAAATAAAAATATTCTTGAACCTATTTCTTGATCATGACTTTAAAAACTTCTTGTAGAATAACAAATTCTTGAACAATCAATTGAAGAATAAAAACAAAAAATACATTATTTCTTATAGAATACGAGTAACAATTGTTAAGAATTACATTTATTGTTATAGAATAAAACTAAAAAAACTTTCAAAACGGGAAAGAAAACATCAAAATCTAACAACGACACTAATACATTCTAAAAGAATAATACTGCTTAGAATCACTTTCAATTTTATGGTCCGTTCTTCAAGCATCAACTTCTGTGATTCCAACAGAATTGGAATTCGTGATTCCATTCCAACAGAATTGGAATTCGTTATTCCATTCCAATAGAATTGGAATCTCACCAATATCATCCATTGAATCATCTACATAAACAAATTGATTTTTATCATATAAGAAGAAGTAAAATTGATATGAAAATATTGACAAACTACCTTCACTTTCAACATCACTATCCACCTTAGTCCCTTCCTGTGTCGATGACCAAGCCCCAATCCAAACACCCAATTGATATCAATCAAAACAAAGAGGAGAATAAGAACTTGTGTTGTTCTTATCCTTCAATTTCCGTTAAAAATCAAACAAAAGATAGAGAAACCTTTACCTGTTACTTCCCGTTCATTTTTCTATTGAAGAAGAACCAGCCAAACACCCCTTTAATTCGTCATTGTTGTTGCTAGCATCTCCCTTCCCTCTTTGCGTTTGGCTGCCGGACAGAAGAGGGGAAAGCCAAGAACCGATCGGAGCAGATTCCCCCATCTGTTACCTGCAATCGTCGGAGGGCCGAAATCCTTTTCCCTTTTCTCGTATGTTACTGACTTCGATCAAACACCACAGAACAAATCTCTTACCGTCTTCTGTCGATCGATTCTTCTCCCCCTTGATTCGTGATCACTGGTGACGAAGCAGATGGACCAAGGAGGAGTCCTCCGGAGATCGATTGCCCATCCCTCTCTACTTGCGATTTCTTAGCTAAGACCGATGCTTCTCCCCCCACTCCTTGCGACAGATCGACAAATGGACCAAAAGAAATCCCTGCCTTCATGCCTCCTTCTTGTCTGTCGACCTCCACTGCAGCTGTTGATTTTGGGGCTGCCGACGACGGGAGAAGGATCACAAAGAGTCACCGAGCCAAACACCCCTTTAATTCGTCATTGTGGTTTTAAAAAGCAGACGATTGATCGAGAAAACCTAGGTAGCTGAAGTCAATGGTTACCATAATTATAGGATATTATTTGTGAAAACTAATTATCAAATTACCTATTTACCCTTATTTATTTATTTATTTAATTATTTTTATTTTAAATTTTGATTGGCCCCACATTTATGCATACAATAAAACAATAATTACTTTAAACACCTGAACCTAGCTCTCTCTCTCTCTCTCTCTATATATATATATATATATATATATATATATATATATATATATATATATATATATATATATATAGGTTCTATGGAAAACAAAAAACCTTAAAGAAAACCCTAAAAATCAAAACAATGCATAAAAAATACTTAGAGATCACAAAACTTTTTTTTGAATTTTTTTTATAAAAAATCGCAGCTTTTTCTTAAAATTCGCTGAAAAAATTAATAAAAAATCAATTTTTTTTCAAAATGTTTTTCTGCAATTTTGTATAGAAAGCTGTGATTTTTTATAAAAAAAATTCAAAAAAAAGTTTTGTGATTTCTAAGTATTTTATTTATGCATTTTTATGATTTTTAGGGTTTTTTGTTTTCCAAATATATATATATATATATATATATATATATATATATATATATATATATATATATATATATATATATATATATATATATATATATATATATATAAAGAGAGAGAGAGAGAGAGCTATGTTCAAATGAGAACATTTATGGGTTTAAGAACATTTGAGAACAAAATTCAGCAATAGGACAACAAACGCGTTACTTTTAATGAAGCAAGGGTGTATATGTAATTTTCTTAAAGTTATTATATTCTCGTAACAAGCCACACAGAGGAGATAAGAATATAACACACTAAAGCAACTATGCATCAACTTGAAGATGTCGCTCTTCACCACTTCTCCGATCGCCGACCTCTCTACGATTTCCGATGCTACTTGGATTTCACAAAACTCTGATACATATATTCATCCGCTACCATTCAAGTCTCCGATTTTGCGAACATACTGCCCAAAATCTCTTCGTATCGAGCTTGTTGGAGATGGAGTCGGAGTCGTTGCTTCGTTTTTTGGTTCACCTGGAGAACGTTGATGAAAGGAGCCAATAGAGGAATTTTGCGCTGATTGATTGGTATGCTTCCTTATCCTTATCCTATGTAATTCCATTTACAATTTTTTATATTTGCTATCAGATTAATGGTTTTGAAACACAATTTTATACTAAATTCGTTAAGAAACATTTCATTTTATAATTTAGTTTGACCAATTTGGTACATCTATTTGAATTTGTATTTGTAGAGAGGAATTTGCTGGAGGCCAATAACCAATTTTGTTGCCCTTTCCATCTGCCATGGTAACTTAGTTGTTTTCTATAGCTATGTAAGTTCATATTTTGGAAACTATTATCTTCTTTTTGTTCATGTTGGTGGAATCTCTTAGGTTGCTTCTTGATTAATTTGTTTCTTATGATAAATGAAAATAGTAAGTTCTAGTGGTTGGATTGGAGTCTATTAGAGAGTTGATGATCACTGTAGGATTTCATGCACACAAGGTGTTTGTCATATTGCCTGAAAGAACCTAAAAGTGTAAAAGTGGCATTTTATGTGAAAATCCTTAACTTTAAACCCTCATTAAGCCAAGCATTAAGGCCCTTAGGTTAAGTTGAATTTCACATCTCAATAGCCTAATAGTTAACCAACAATCATATAAAAAGTGATAAACTTAAGGCTTAACCATTAAGTCCTTAATAGAACACCAAAAGTGATTTAAAAGCTATTATGATTAATTTTCCCAAATCTATCCTCCAACTTCTAAAATTTGTGCAAGTCAATAAGAACACCTACAAATCATGAGACTTAGTTTTCTGGAAATCTTAGTGTATCTAGTTTCTTCAAACTTTGAATCACATTTCGAAATTCCAACTCCTTGAGGGGTAAAATTAGCAATCTTCTCAGGCCGGTCCATGCTGTCACAAATTTCATGCATTGTCTTCAAAAAATCATAATAAATTCATTAGAACTCCAAATGCTAAAATTACAAATCCTATAGTTATATATGGATGTATAGTTTTCGACATATAAAGGGACTGATGTAATTCTTAGTATATTGGTATAGTTTATTCCAAGAGTGTTGAGTGGTCCATAAAGTGACAGCTTAAAGTTACTAACTTGTAAATTTAATATAAAATCAACCAAAAATCATTAGAACAAGATCTTTATATTTTTGAAAAGATAAAAGGGGGAACTTTACCAATATTATTTTATTAGAATTTAAGAATAGGTTGAAAGGTAAGAAAACAGATTCCAAAAAGAGCACTACAATCAAAGAGAAACTAAGAAAATATATACATAAGTATTATAAGAGTAATACAACAAAGAATAAGCTAAATAATGTTATAAATTTGTGTGTAGGTTTTCGGAAAGGAAAGGATCCATGTTGCTCATTCTAGCTAATTTTCAAGTTCAAGGAGGTGAGTTACACTAACTCTCCTATTATGTAGGCATTACTTGTTTTAAGAATATTGTCCACATAAATCATATGTGATTAGATACATATAATGACATGTGATTATCTGTATCTAATCACATATGATTTGTGTGGCTAAGATACATTTTCGCGTTCTCAATTCAATAATTATTTTTTTCCACTTTAATCATATGTGATTAAATACATTTAATCAGATGTGATTATATGTTTCTAATCACATATGATTTTATTTGGAAAAAACAAATATTGTCTATATAAATCATATGTGATTAAATACACAAAAGCAATTATTCAATTGAAACCGCAAAAATAAATATTGTCTACATAAATCATATATGATTATATATATATAATCACATGTGATTATATGTATCCAATCATATATGATTTATGTGAATAAGATTCATTGTCACATTCTCGATTCAGTAATTGTTCTTTGTCAACTGTAATCATATATGATTAAATACATATAATCACATATGACTATATGTATCTAATCACATATGATTTATATGGACAAAAAATAATGATGTCTATATAAATCATGTGTGATTAGATTTATATAATCGCATATGATTATATACTCGAGAACAACTATTGAATCGAGAACACAAAGATAAATATTGTCCACATATATCATATGTGATTAAATTCATATAATCACATGTGATTATATATATCTAATCATATACAATTTATGTGGAAAATATTCATTTTCGCGTTCTCGATTCAGTTGTTGTTCTTGTGTATTTAACTACATGAGATTATATGTATCTAATCAGATATGATTTATATGGACAATATTTGTTTTCACATTCTTGTTCAATAGTTTTTCTTGTACATTTAGTCACATATGATTTTTGTACATAAGATTCATTTTCTCATTTTCAATTCAGTAGTTTTTCTTTTTCCACATTAACTATATGTGATTAAAATACATACAATCACATATGATTAAATACATAAGAAAAAATATTGAATCAAAAATGAGAAAACGAATATTATCAATATAAATCATATGTGCTTTGATACACATAATCACATGTGATTAAGTACATGAGTATAACTATTGAATTGAGAAAGAAATAATGAATCTTATCCACATAAAGCATATGTGATTAGGTACATATAATCACATATGATTATATGTATTTAATCACATATGATTTATCTAGACATTATTCATTTTTGCGGTTTTAATTCAATAGTTGGTCTCGTGTATTTAATCACATACGATTTATGTGAAAAATAATTGTTTTCATGTGCTTGATTCAATAAATCATATGTGATGAAATATATATAATCACATGTAATTATATAAACGAGAACAACTATTGAATCAAGAACATTAAAAAAAATTATGTCCACATTATTCATATGTGATTAAATAATCACATGTGATTAAATATATGAGAAAAATTATTGAAACGAAAACTCAAAAAATGAATATTGTTTATATAAATCATATGTGATTGGATACATATGATTATATGTATAATCGTGGACAATAGTTGTTCTCATGTATTTTATCACATGTGATTATATGTATAATCATATGTGATTAAGTACATGAGCACAACTATTGAATCGAGAAGGAAAAAATGAATCTTGTCCACCTCAAATCATATGTGATTATATATATATATATATATATATATATATATATATATATATATATATATATAATCACATGTGATTAATTACACAAAAGCAATTATTCAGTCGAAATCGCAAAAATAAATATTGTCTACATAAATCATATCTGATTAAATACATATAATCACATGTGATTATATGTCTCCAGTCATGTATGATTTATGTGGATGAGATTCATTGTCACATTCTCGATTCAATAATTGTTCTTTGTCCACTGTAATCATATGTGATTAAATACATATAATCATATGTGATTATATGTATCTAATCACATATGATTTATACGGACAAAAAATAATGATGTCTATATGAATCATATGTGATTAGATACATATAATCACATATGATTATATACACAAGAACAACTATTGAATCGAGAACACAAAGATAAATATTGTCCATATATATCATATGTGATTAAATGCATATAATCACATGTGATTATATGTATCTAATCACATAGAATTTATGTGGAAAATATTTATTTTAGCGTTCTCGATTCAGTTGTCGTTCTTGTGTGCTTAATTACATGAGATTATATGTATCTAATTAGATATGATTTATATGGAAAATATTCATTTTCACATTCTTGTTCAATAGTTGTTCTTGTACATTTAGTCACATATGATTTCTATACACAAGATTCATTTTCGTGTTTTTGATTAAATAGTTTTTCTTTTTCCACATTAATCATATGTGATTAATACATACAATCATATATGATTAAATACATAATAAAAAATATTGAATCATGAATATTATCAATATAAATCATATGCGATTCGATAGATATAATCACATGTGATTAAGTACATGAGTACGATTATTGAATTGAGAAAGAAATAATGAATCTTTTCCACATAAATCATATGTGATTAAATACATATAATCACATGTGATTAAATATATTAGAACAATTATTGAATCAACGCAAGAATAAATATTTTCCATACGAATCATATGTGATTAAATAAATATAATCACATGTGATTAAATACACAAGAACAACTATTGAATCAATACGTGAAAACAAATATTATCCATGTAAATCATATGTGATTAAATACATATAATCACATGTGATTTAATACACGATGCCAATTGTTAAATTGAAAATACGAAAATAAATATTGCCCACGTAAATAATATTTTATTAAATACATATAATCACGTGTAATTATATGTATCTAATCACATATGATTTACGTGGACAATATTCTATTTTGCATTCTCGATTCACTAGTTTTTCACGTGTATTTAATCACATGTGATTATATATATTTAATAACATATAAATAATATATGATTTGATACATATAATCACATGTGACTCGATACATATAATCATATGTGATTATATACACGAGAAAAACTAATGAATCAAAAACACAATAACAAATCTTTGTAGGTGAGGGTGGGGATGGTGGCGGCGGGTGGTGGAGGCGGGGTGGTGGTGGTGTGTGGTGATGGGTGGTGGTGGGTGAGTGGGTGGTTGCAAGTGGTGGTGATATTGATGGGTAGTGGGTGGTGGTGGTGTGTGGTGCTGGTTGGGTGGTGATGATGGTAGGTGGTGATGGTTGGTGGTGGTGGTGGTTGTGGTGGGCGGGTGGTGGTGGCGGGTGGTGGTGGGTGGTGGGTAGCGGTGAGTGGTAGTGGTGGCGGGTGGTGGGTAGTGATGGGTGACGGGTGGTGGTTGGTGGTGTTGGGTGGTGGTGGCGGGGTGGTCGTTGGTGGTGGTGGGTGGTGGTTGTTGTAGCTGGGTGGTGGGTGGTGGCGGTGGTGGTGGGTGGTGGGTAGTGATGGGTGGTAGGTAGTGGTTGGTGAAGGTGGGTAGTGATGGGTGGTGGTGGTGGGTGGTGGTGGCGGGTGGTGGTGATGGGTGATAGGTAGTGGTTGTTGGTAGTGGTGGCGGGCGGTGGTTATGGGTGGTAGAGGTGGGTGGTGATGGCGGATGGTGGTGGTTGGGTGGTGATGGTGGTGGGTGGTGATTGTAGTGGCGGGTGGTGGTGGTGGTGGGTAGTGATAGGGGGTGGGTGATGGGTGGTGGTTTATGGTGGTGGTTAGTGATGGGTGGTGGTGGCGGGTTGTGGTGGTGGGTGGTGGTTGGTGGTGGTGGGTAGTGATGGGTGGTGGTCATGGGTGGTGGTGGTGATGGGTAGTAGTGGTGGGTGGTAGGTAGTGGTTGTGGTTGTGGGTGGTGGTGGCAGGCGGTGGTGATGGGTGGTGGAGGTGGGTGGTGGTGGCAGGTGGTGTGGTTGAGTGGTGATGGTGATGGGTGGTGATGGTGGTGACGGGTGGTGGTTGGTGGTGGGTGGTGGTGGTGGTGGGTAGTGATGGGTGGTGTTGGTTGGGTGGTGAGTGGTGTTAGTTAGTGAGTTTTTTAAATGTTTGTAACTATTTTTGATTTATATGAATATTTTTTTCTAATTTTAATTAAAAAATTGTGTGGTCCAAATTTGTTCTCAAATGTTCTCGCGATAAAAAATGTTCTCGATTGAATGTTCTCATATATATATATATATATATATATATATATATATATATATATATATATATATATATATATATATATATATATATAAACAATTAAAATAGAAATCATTTTTATCGAATTTTATTCATTCTTGGGAGTCAAAGTAGAGTCCCTCATTGATTCGTTTCCAACTGCCGACTTTTATAACTAAATCCTCACAATCCTCCATAATTCCATCTCAACAACATTCAGAAACACTGATTTGACCTCCCATGGCGGATGCTAACCCAAAACCTCTCCCTCTTGACGGAGGCGATCCACCCAACGAGAGTAACAAGACCGTCTCCGACTCCGCATCCGCCATTGCCGCCGGTGGTTCTCCTCCAAGCAAACACCCAAACGAAAGTTCAGATTCTAACGAAAACGAAATTGAAGACACTGCTACAAGCAAACCGAAGAACGAAGAAATCAAAGAGGTTGAAATCGACAACATTGACATAATGAATGAGATTCTTGAGTATCGAAATCGGAAAGGAGGGTGTCCGGGTAATAACCCCGACGATTTCCGAAGATTCTGCTATCCTTACATTTTTCTGGGCATTGGGAACGCAAGAGGATGGATCAAGAAAATGAAAGAGATTAAGAACAAATTCAACAGAGAGAGTGCTCCAACGGAGGAAGTTGATAAGAATGAATTCGATTTGTGGAAAAAGATTTGGGGGAATGAATGAAAAGGGGCGATGATGATCCGAAATTAGGTTCATGTAAATGGGTTTTCTAGAATTTGTGTAAAATGATGATTTCTTACCTCAAGAAATTTTGAACTGAATTTGTAGAGCATACTCAGATGTATTGAAATTAAAATGATGATTGGAATATTTGATTTTGGTATCAACATATTTTCTTGGATGGAAAAATTGCATTTTGGTATCAACATATTTCGTTTGTAATGTAAAATTAACATGATTCTTTAATTTAAGGGTTGTTTGGTAACACGTCTAAACTATTATCTTCTAAAGAGTATAAATGTTAAACTTTCTCATGGATTTCTTTAATGAATCAAAAAGTTCACATGACTTGATATTTGTCCAAAGTGGCTAAAAGGGTGTTGGAATATTTGGAATCTTTCTAAATTGTTTTAGTAAAAAATTATATTATTTTGTATATATGAAATGAAACAAAAACAAAAAAGAAAATGTTTGTATATAGATTTGACCTGACTTTAAATCGATCTTTTATCAAAATAAAATAAGGAAAATGCTATACGTACCATCCCAATTGTTTTGTGTACCTCTAATGTGAGTGCAATAGTGTTTGTGTATCCCATGACGATTTATGTGAGTGAGAAATATACATATAATAATATCCATAAAATAAATAAATGACTCCTCTACCTACATCACCAAACAACATCAAACTTTTCCTACTTTATTACTTTATTAGTTTATTTTTTTTATTAAAAATAAAATATAATTGTTTACAAAATCAATTTTGTCAAATAAATTAGTTTTACTACTACACAAATATACAAGATCGATATGTGGACTATAGGATGGGAGCAATTTCAACATGTTTTGTGGTTACATCTCGAGCAAATTGGGTCTTTTTTATTTTGTTCTTTTCAAATTAATTTTTGTTTTTAGTGGAAAAAGATCATTGGAGAGAGAATGAGTGAGTGTTGTCAATTTAGATTGTTTTAACAAAATAAATAAGTAGCGACCAAAACCACAAAAACGCATTGCCAAAATGACTATTTTGATAGTTAGAAATGTTTTTGGACTTTAGCCAAATTGCAAACCACAATGAGCATTTTTTTCTCAGTTATCTCTAATCAGAACATATATTATTACTCTAACTAGAACGTATATTAGTACCGGTCATATCAAATCACCAGCAAATATTATGTATGAGACCCATACATTACATGAGTTATTTAAAAGATAAATTAAATATGAAATTCTAATCATGTAAAAAGTTTGAATTTATAAGAAAAATATTGAAATGTTTTTTTCAATATGAGACCCATACATTTAAAATGTTTTTTCTCTTTTAAATTTAAATAAATAATTTAGATAAATAAACAAATGAAACTAAGAAGGCTTTAATTTAGTAATTTTGAAATTAAAAGGAAAATCCATTAATGAAATTGATATGCATTTATTATCATTACATTTAAATATTATATGGAATTTAATAAAATGAAAACAAAATCATAAAATGACATATGAAATAAAAATAAATTTAAAATAACCACAAAATGATATGTGGCAAAATAAATAAGAATATGACATGTGACAAAAAAATTATTTATTAGAGTAGAGATTAAACGTCAAAATATCATATTTATCAAGTCTAAAATCTAAATATTATATTTATCCTTCTTAATTCTTTAAAATATCAAATTTTTCCAAAATCTATTTTTTAATATATTTTAATATTGTACAATCATTTTTATAATATAAAATCATTAAAATTGGAAAAAGAAAACTAAATGGACTATATTGCTCTTGTCTTTTAAATCACATGAACTTTTGAATCTATATATGAACACGATGCATTCGAGACCTATGCAATTATGGTGTTAACCTCTCGCCATCTTCCTTTTTAGTTTTACGTTCTCACCGTAATGTTAATTTTTGTTGCAGGTCACGTCTGACTTCTCTATTAATACTTGATTTGCTGGCTGATCAAAAGGGACGAAAATGGTTGAAGAACGTTCATGTAATCAATGTACAAACCATAGTGTTTTAAGATATTTTTTATGTGATATTGCCAAGCTTGGGTCTTGATGTTCTTGGTAGATATCTCTTGTAATCTATAGACCAGTAGTGCAACAAATTAATGATTACTATCCATTTTTCTTGTATTTTCGAGGTTTTTTCCTCTTTGTATAATTGCATAAGTTTATTATCTATCTCATCACCTACTACAACACTTTTAAGATGCATACAAAAGGGTGTAATTAAATTATAACATCATTGAAAAAAATAAAAAAATATAAAGTATGAAAAAGTATATGTTTGATGATTTTGTAAATAAATATATTTTGTTATAAGATCATCTACATCAATACCATGTTATTGTTCTTTTAATTGTGTCATGTCAGATTTGTAATTAATCTTTATATTAGTGCAATACCCTCGTATTTTCAAAAATGGTCCTCATCGCCACCTCATTTATCACTTTATAAATATTTAATCATTTAAAAATTTAGAAATTTAAAATATTCATTTAATCATTAATATTAATTTATTAAATTCTTAATTAGTTAATAAAAAGTTACACATAGCTAGTTAATTATCTTTAGGTTTTAACAATATGACTATAATTACGTACCAATAACTTATATGCTACATTTTAATAATATAATTATAATTACATATATAACAATTACTCCTTTATCAAATAGAGGAAATGATATTACAAGGGAAAATGGAGTTAGTGGCGCAACCCACATTCTCATTTGCAAGGCTTTCATAAGTCGAAAGATCTAAGTACACGTGGCAATTGAAATTCATTTGCAAGACTATTGCAAGATGCAATGTGTTGCTCTGACTCATTTATGTTGGTAGTGATTGCTCATATTTATGTAGTTCATAAGTAGCAGTTATGTACTTAGAGGTTACAACTTTTTGTTCAACCATTCATTGCCCTATATAAAGGGTTATCATGTATTCTTGTATCACACATTCACATTGTTTAATGAGAATCATTGCATGATCATTAAGCTAAGTTAATTTGCCTTACAACATGTTATCAACACGTTGCTCGAAGATGGAAGCATCATAATCCACGTTTGTCACTCGACGAGTAACAAAAACGAAAACTTTCAGGGTCGTTATTCTCTCTAATTGTGAAGTAAGTCTTTCTTGATACTCCTTAACTCCGTCTAATTTTTTTCCATTTGATATTATTATGGGAAAAATGGAAATTTTTGGTACGATCAAAAGTGAGATAAAAGAATTTGTTAGATATTGTTTATTTTGATCTACTCGAGTTTGGACATTAGACGTGTTTTTTTAAATGTTTTCAATGTCACATAATCAGAATAAGAGACCCCTAGTGATTTACTTCCTAAACCTGCAGTTTTTTTTTATCATTTTTTTTCATGATGGACACATAAATTTACAGTAACGGTCCTTGTAGTCTTGATAACTTATCATTTCTTTTGTCAAAAGACCATAAGTCACAAATATCCTCTATAGTTCATGTCCATCATATGTTACTATGATTATTACCAATGTTAGTATTCATGTCATTATATAAAATTATTGGTTGGAAAAACGTAACTTTTGTATAGTCATATATATATATATATATATATATATATATATATATATATATATATATATATATATATATATACAAACACGTGCGTTTTTATGAGCCTATAGTTACTTATTTATGAAGCATAAATGGTTTTTTTGACCATTAAAATTCATAAAAGTTGTTTTATAACTCTTAATATTAGTAGAATTTCAATGGTTTATTTACTTCTCAAACATGAGCTTTTGTAAGGGTCGAAATGCTTTGTGAGGTGTCGAAGTCCTTTTTGGTTTGTGTAGTGTCGAAGTCTTGCACTTCGCTATGTATGTATTTTGTAAGGCACTGTTAGATATTGAAGCGTAATGTCTAGTCCTTAAATATTTTTGTATGCGTCTGTATCACCCTATAAATAGGGTTAGTATAGAAGTAGAGAGTAGCTGTAACATCCCAAATTTCGAGCCCAGAATTTTGTTTGTAATTAAGTAATTTATAAAATTGTTTACTGAAAACATTGTCAATATCATATCAATCCATAAACCATCATTAACATGTCTCCAAAATTAAAACATCGAACAGTAATATAAATCAGAGTACAATCCCAAAAAACTCATTGCGGAAACCATGTGTGTGTGTGTGATGCACTGCTACGCCGCCGGCTCCTTCCCCTTGGATGAAGAGGTACCTGAAAACAAAACTGAAACTATAAGCACAACGCTTAGTAAGTTCCCCTATCAAACCACATACTATACAATCATACAAATTGTCGGGCAATTCTGGGGTGCCCGACCTACCCATGTCAAGCCATTCTGGGGTGCTGACTACCCGTGTCGAGCCATTATGGGGTGCTGACTACCCGTGTGAGGCCATTATGGGGTGCCTGCCTACCCTCCAGTCTATCTCACCCGGCAACGGGGACTATTTCACCCCCTACTACTATCAAATCATAATCATACTATCATAATCATGCTGTCATAATCATACTGTCGGAATCATACTATCAAGCATTCCTGGGGTACTGGCCTACCCTCCGGTCCTAACGACCGAGGCGAGGGACTATCCCCTCCTACTACCGCTATCATATACAACATATCATACTGGCACATAAAGCGCATCTAGTAATAGCAACCTAGATAATTATCACACAGACAATCATCTAAAGACAATCCCTGCTGGTGGGCCGACATTGTGGTCGTAGACCCACCTCTACTGGAAGGTAACTCACCTCAATGTCGCGTAGTGTCTGAACTGTCCCTGGCGTGAAAATCGACTTTCCTCGACTCCTCAATCCCTACACGACAACTCTACTAAGTTATCAATTCGTACTCACAACCCCCATAAGGGTCAACCCAAATCCTGATCGAAGTCAACTTTGGTCAAAGTCAACCTCCAGTTGACTTGACTCGTCGAGTTGGTCTACCAACTCGTCGAGTCCCTATTCCTCCAAAATGATCCAACTCTCGACCCTACTCGTCGAGTCTAGTAACAACTCGACGGGTCCTTCTTCAACCATAATATCGGGACCATCCTCAACCGACTCGCCGAGTTCTCCTTGAACTTGTCGAGTTCATCTCCCTCATAAGAATGTGTTCAGTCTATGACTCGCCGAGTTGTATGAACAACTCGTCGAGTTCATCTTCATAGGTTGGGAGATTGCCTTGGACTCGCCGAGTTTGTTCTTACACTCGTCGAGTCCCATGATTTCCAGGTCCTATAATCGCGTCCATCTTTGTTGAGTCCTCTTCTAGACTCAACCAGACTCCTCAAAACATAAAAGGTCGGGGAACCATTTCCCGATTCGCCGAGTCCCAAAGAACAACTCGCCGAGTCCACTAAGTCCATTGTCCATAAACTCGATTTATGTTGAGCCCATCCCATCCAAAGGGTAGCTCTGACCTCTTAGGGTCGATATAACACGTAAAGTTATGAACTTTACATCCATGCATGTGTCTTTAAGCTCAAAAGGACCAAAAATGAGACTTACAAGATGCATGGGCTCTCATGGCCATAGAGTTGGCACCTTTATGCCATGAGACCCTTCCAAAGTCCAAGATCTAAAGCCATAACTTCACATTACACCCCACACCTGAAAATGGTTTAGAAATGCCCTAAAGATACCAAAACTCAAGCCCTAAAGATGATTAAACACATGGAAAGTCAAGATTGAAGCTTTTTACCTTAAATGAGCTGGAGATGAAACACAATCTCTAGATCTTCTAGCTTCAACTGGAACTCCCAAGCTCCTTTCTTCTTCTCAAGCTTCACAATCACCAAAGAATGCACAAAAAATGGCTTAAGAGCACTCAAACAAGGCTAGGGTTTCAGTTTAAGATCTTTTGGAAGAGTGAGGGACGATGGAGGCTGGTATGGGAGGAGATAATTTGTTTAAATAGGGTGCAAACCCTTAAATTTAGGGTTTCAATCGAACAACTCCTACTCGCCGAGTCGGTCTCCCTACTCGTCGAGTAGGTCACTTAAAAACCGCGCGCAAAGCCGAGTCTACTCGACGAGTTAGGCCGTCAACTCGCCGAGTCCCAGGGTAAAATACAATAATACTTGGAATTAAATACGTACCAGGAACCGGTGTTACAAATCTACCGCACTTATTCTAGACTTCGTCCTCGAAGTCTGCTGCTGAATCCTAAAACAGCTCGGGGTAGTGCTCCCTCATCTCGTCCTCCGGCTCTCAGGTCCATTCCGAGCCCTTGCGTTGCTGCCACTGCACGTTTACCAGCTCCACCCTCTTGTTCCTCAGATCCTTCGACTTCCTGTCGAGGATCGCCACTGGCCGCTCGATGTAATTCAGGCTGTCATCCACCTGAATATCCTCCAAAGGAACTACTGCCGAATCGTCCACCAGACACTTCCGTAACTGGGAGACATGAAAGGTGCTATGAATCTGACTGAGTTCGGCTGGCAGGTCCAGCCTATACGCCACCTTGCCCACCCGGGCGACAACCCTGAAAGGTCCAATATACATGGGGCCCAGCTTGCCCCGCTTCCTGAATCGAATGACGCCCTTCCAAGGCAACACTTTCAGGAGTACCATATCCCCGACCTGGAACTCCAGGTCCGATCGACGCTTGTCGGCATAACTTTTCTGCCGACTCTGAGTAGTCTGAAGCCTGCTCCAAACCTGCTGGATCCTCTCTGTAGTCTTGAGTACCATTTCGGTACTCCCCATGACCCTCTGACCAACCTCACCCCAGCATATCGGGGTCCTGCACTTCCTCCCATACAACATCTCGAAAGGAGGACAGTCAATACTCGCATGATAGTTGTTATTATAGGAGAACTCAGCCAAAGGAAGGTAAGTATCCCAACTACCTTCGAAGTCTAAAACACATGCCCGTAGCATGTCCTCCAGAGTCTGGATGGTCCGCTCACTCTGACCATCCGTCTGCGGGTGAAAAGCAGTGCTGAAGTGCAGACGAGTACCTAACTCGTCGTGAAACTTCTTCCAGAATCTGGAAGTAAACCGCACGTCTCGATCCGAAATCACTGAGACTGGCACTCCGTGCCGAGCTATTACCTCTCGAATGTAGATATCGGCCAACTTCTCGGCCGAGATGCTCTCCTGGATCGGTATGAAATGGGCACTCTTGGTCAACCGATCCACGATGACCCAAATCGAATCCACTCCCCATGCAGTCCTGGGAAGCTTTGTGATGAAATCCATAGTAATATCTTCTCATTTCCACATGGGAATGTCCAACGGCTGCGTCTTGCCGTGCGGCCTCTGGTGCTCAACCTTGACCTTCCTGCAGGTTAGGCATCTCTCAACAAACCAAGCTACGTCCCTCTTCATGCAGGGCCACCAATAATCAGGACGAAGATCCCTGTACATCTTGGTCGCCCCGGGATGAATAGAAAACCTGGATTTGTGCCCCTCCTCCATCAATACCTGGCGCACACCCCCATAATATGGGACCCACACTCTACGGTGTAGCGTCAACAGTCCACGGCTGTCATAATCAAAGGAGGAAACCTGACCCACAATACGCTCACTCTTACGATGTTCCTCCTTCATGGCCTCCTGCTGGGCCTCCCGAATCCGCTCTAACAGCGGAGTCACAACCGTCATCCTCATACAAATATCCCTGATCGGCGCTGACTTGCGGCTAAGCGCGTCGGCCATGACATTGGCCTTCCCCGGGTGGTACAGGATCTCACAATCATAATCCTTTACCACATCAAGCCACCGACGCTGTCTCATATTCAGATTTGGCTGATCTATGAGATACCTCAGGCTCTTGTGGTCCGTGTAAATGGTACAACGAACCCCATAGAGGTAATGACGCCAAATCTTGAGGGCGAAAACAACAGCCCCCAGCTCCAAATCATGTGTCGAGTAGTTCGCCTCGTGAGGCTTCAACTGCCTCGAAGCGTAAGCGATAACATGCCATCTATGCATCAATACCGTGCCCAAACCCGAGATGGACGCATCGCAATACACAACAAAATCATCCATGCCCTCTGGCAGGGCTAATATTGGCGCCTCGCAGAATCTCTGTCTCAACGTCACAAATGTGGCCTGCTACTCAGGCCCCCAGCGAAAGACCACGGCTTTCCTCGTCAGCCGGGTTAGGGGCACGACTATCTTGGAGAAGTCCTGAATGAATCTCCGATAATTGCCTGCCAGTCCCAGAAAGCTCCGAATCTCAGATGGAGACCTCGGAACCTCCCACCTCATCACGGCCTCTACCTTGGCCGGGTCAACCGAAATCCCGTTCTGGTTGACAAGGTGCCCAAGAAACTGCACCTCGCGCAACCAGAACTCACACTTAGAGAACTTAGCATACAAGCTCTCCCTCCTCAAAGTATCCAAAACCTCCCGCAAGTGCTCCTCATGCTGCTCCTGCGTCTTGGAATAAACGAAGATGTCGTCAATGAAAACGATCACAGACCTATCCAACATCGGCCTACACACGCGGTTCATGAGATCCATGAACGCGGCAGGAGCATTGTTGAGCCCAAAAGGCATCACCACGAACTCATAGTGACCATATCGCGTCCGAAAGGCAGTCTTCTGCACATCCTACTCTCTGACTCTCATATGGTGATAGCCCGAACGCAAATCAATCTTGGAGAACCAAGATGCTCCCTGAAGATGGTCAAAGAGATCATCAATCCTCGGGAGTGGGTAACGGTTCTTTACCGTTACCTTATTCAGCTCCCAATAATCTAAACACATCCGATGCGACCCGTCCTTCTTTTTCACAAATAAAATCGGGGCTCCCCAGGGTGAACTGCTCAGTCTAATGAATCCCTTGTCTAACAGCTCCTGCAGCTGTGTAGACAACTCCTGCATCTCAGGAGGAGCCAGCCGATACGGTGCCTTGGCTATCGGAGCCGCACCAGGGACTAGGTCGATCCTGAACTCTACCTGCCTCTCCGGATGTATTCCAGGCAACTCCTCTAGAAATACATCTGCGAAATCTCGTACCACTAGCACATCACTCACCGTCCCCTTACCCGCCTCCCGGGTATCCAAGACATAGGCGACATACCATGCGCACCCCTGCTGGAGATAGCGCCTAGCTCTCGCTGCTGAACATAAAGCTGGTCCCTGATGTGGCCCCTCTCCCTTAATTACCAGCTCTCCCCCACTTGGGGTCCTGATCCGCACCAACTGCTGCGCGCAGTCGATCACCGCCCCATTAGGGCTCAACCAATCCATCCCTATGATAACCTTGTTCCCCTGCAATGGTATGGGAACCAAATCTACCAAGTAGCGCTCTTCGTACAACCTTAGAACGCAATCTCTGAAAACCTCTTACACCCGCACTGATCGGTCGCCCGCAATCTCAACCTCTAGGGGGCACTCTAACATGCCCGAAGACTCAGGAAACCACTTGCTAAGTGCAAGAGACACAAATGATCGGGTAGCACCCGAATCAATCAACACCTGAACTGGAATACCGTTCACATGGAACGATCCTAAACAGAGCACATAACATAACATATCAAAATCACAACGACATAATATAAAAGTTTAGAGAGAAGAAATCATACCCGTCACCACATCGGGTGCGGCGCGTGCCTCCTCGGCTGTCAACTGAAATGCTCGGCTCCGCACCACCGGAGCCTTGTCTTGACCTTCCGGCCATCCGTAACTCGTGCAGTCGCTGGAGTCGGCGCCACCACCGGCGCTGCTGCTGATGCTGCTGACAACCTAGGACAGTTGGCCTTTTTATGGCCCTTCTGATTGCATTGGAAGCAAACCAGGTCTGATGTCTGAACTGTGGGGGCGGGGGCAGTACAATCCCTTCCAAATTACCCCGTCTTGCCGCACTTGTAGCAGCCTGACGATCCTACTCTACAAGCTCCCTCATGCGGCCTGCCGCATTTCCTGCAGCGGCTCTGGCCCGGCTGGCCCTTTGACCTAATGTCGGATCCCTTGGGTTTCTTCCCCGAAACCCCCGTAACCTGCTCAGTCTCTTCCTTCCTCTTCTTGAGGTGCTCCAAATCAATCTCCCTCTCCCGCGCCCTGACAATCATGGACTCCAGGGTCGGGCAAGCTAAATAGCTGACATGCTCCCGAATATCAGCCCTCAACATATCATGGTAGCGGGTCTTCCGCATCTCCTCATCCCCCGTATACTGAGGTACCAACAATGCCCTCTCCTTGAACTTGGCAGTGATCTCTGCCACTGTATCAGTCGTCTGTCTCATGTCAAGAAACTCCCTGGCCAGCTGGTGAAGCTCCACAGCTGGCGCAAACTCAGCCCTGAACCTGGTCACGAAATATGACCAAGTCATAGCCTCGATGGCTGGGGCTCCCAGTGAGTCACTGACTGACTCCCACCAATCCCTAGCTCTGTCCCTCAAACACCCTGCCGCAAAGCGGACCTTCGACCCCTCCGGGCAGAAGCTTGTCAACTGTGCAGACTCAATGTCTGCGATCCATCTCCTAGCAGCAATGGGGTCCTTCACCCCGTAAAAGTCTGGCGCACCACTCCCCCTGAAGTCCTTGAAGGACAGTGTGCGCATACCCGACTGGCTAGACGCCGAGTCCCTCCTGAATGTCTGGAGGCGATCCTCCATCAACTTGATAATCCCCTCCTTGATCGACCCGAAAATGATAAGAGTCGACTCAAGGATACCTCTAGTGATCTCAGACGCGATGAACTCTCGTAAACTGTCATCAACCTGCTCGGATCCCGCACCCGAGCCTGATCCAGAACTGGATCCATACCCCGAACCTCCCGCTCCATGACGCGTAACCACCATTCTGAAATAAAACATGTAAACGTCAGGGTCATACATACTCTCGAGAGGTTTCGCACGCTCTCTAGGTCCTTGGTTCCATCTCAGCCTCCCATGACTCGAGTACGGATCCTCTGCTTCCAGTAGTACGGGCCCATACTACCTTCCACATCTATCCGTACTTTCCTTAAGGACTTCTTTGACTTCACCAAATTCCTTCTACCAAATATGCTATCCAAGTTAATCTCATCCTAGGCTTGACCTAGGGCCTTCTCCGACCTACTCTCCGCCATCAGCTGCTCAAGGAGTCCCTACCATCCTTCCCTAACTAGTTTGCGAATAATATTACATATCCACTTACTAGTTAGTTAAGGCTAGCTAGAACCCCTACAAGCACAAAGCAAGCAGCATTCGTGCATTGAGTAACCAAATCAAACATAACCCACTCAGGCTATCCTACTGCTGACTAGACAGCCCTATCATACAACTCAATAAGCTCATACAACAGGTATATAAGGCATCCTTCCTAGATCCTTAGTTCTATTCTAGCATGCAGTTCTCAGAATCATATAACAGGCATACAAGGCATCCTCATAGATCCTTAGCCCTAGTCTAGCATGCAGTTTCCATAATCATATCATATAGCATAATATAACAAGTATGGGTATCCTGGGGAAAACTTACTGGAGCTCGACCGGTCGCACGCATCACACACCTTGTTCTTTCTCAAAATTCATTAACTTAGATTTTAGAAAACTATTTTCTTGTGAAAATTTTTCAAGCCCTCGATTTGAGTCTAGACACTCCCGAGGGTGTGTCCGAATCCCTCAAGCCAAGGCTCTAATACCAACTTGTAACATCCCAAATTTCGAGTCCAAAAATTTCGTTTGTAATTAAGTAATTTATAAAATTGTTTACTGAAAACATTTTCAATATCATATCAATCCATAAACCATCATAAACATGTCTCCAAAATTAAAACATCGAACAGTAATATAAATCAGAGTACAATCCCAGAAAACTCATTGCAGAAACCATGTGTGTATGTGATGCGCTGCTATGCTGCCGGCTCCTTCCCTTTGGATGAAGAGGTACCTGAAAACAAAACTAAAACTGTAAGCACAAAGATTAGTGAGTTCCCCCATCAAACCACATATTATACAATCATACAAGTTGTCGGGCAATTCTGGGGTGCCCGACCTACCCATGTCAAGCCATTCTGGGGTGCTGACTACCCGTGTCGAGCCATTATGGGGTGCTGACTACCCGTGTCTGGCCATTCTGGGGTGTCTGCCTACCCTCCGGTCCATCTCACCTGGCAAGGGGACTATTTCACCCCATACTACTATCAAATCATAATCATACTATCATAATCATGCTGTCATAATCATACTGTCGGAATCATACTATCAAGCATTCCTGGGGTACTAGCCTACCCTTCGGTCCTAACGACCGAGGCGAGGGACTATCCCCTCCTACTACCGCTATCATATACAACATATCATACTGGCACATAAAGCACATCTAGTAATAACAACCTAGATAATTATCACACAAACAATCATCTAAAGACAATCCCTGCTGGTGGGCCGACATTGTGGCCGTAGACCCACCTCTACTGGAAGGTAACTTACCTCAATGTCGCGTAGTGTCTGAACTGTCATCAGCATGAAAATCGACTTACCTCGATTCCTTAATCCCTACACGACAACTCTACTAAGTTATCAATTCGTACTCACAACCCCCATAAGGGTCAACCCAAATCCTGATTGAAGTCAACTTTGGTCAAAATCAACCTCCAGTTGACTTGACTCGCCGAGTTGGTCTACCAACTCGTCGAGTCCCTATTCCTCCAAAACGATCCAACTCCCGAATCTACTCGTCGAGTCTAGCAACAACTCGATGGGTCCTTCTTCAACCATAATATCGGGACCATCCTCAACTAACTCGCCGAGTTCCCCTTGAACTCGTCGAGTTCATCTCCCTCATAAGAATGTGTTCAGCCTATGACTCGCCGAGTTGTATGAACAACTCGTCGAGTTCATCTTCATAGGTTGGGAGATTGCCTTGGACTCGCCGAGTTTGTTCATACACTCGTCGAGTCCCATCATTTCCAGGTCTTATAATCGCGTCCATCTTTGTTGAGTCCTCTTCTAGACTCAACCAGACTCCTCAAAACAGCAAAGGTCGGGGAACCATTTCCCGACTCGCCGAGTCCACTAAGTCCATTGTCCATAAAATCGATTTCTATTGAGCCCATCCCATCCAAAGGGTAGATCTGTCCTCTCAGGGTCGATATTACACGTAAAGTCACGAACTTTACGTCCATGCAAGGGTCTTTAAGCTCAAAAGGACAGAAAATGAGACCTACAAGATGCATGGGGCTCTCATGGCCATAGAGTTGGCACCTTTATGCCATGAGACCCTTCCAAAGTCCAAGATCTGAAGTCATAACTTCACATTACACCCCACAACCCGAAAATGGCCTAGAAATGCCCTAAAGATACCAAAACTCAAGCCCTAAAGATGATTAAACACATGGAAAGTCAAGATTGAAGTTTTTTTTACCTTAAATGAGCTGGAGATGAAACACAATCTCTGGATCTTCTATCTTCAACTGGAACTCCCAAGCTCCTTTCTTCTTCTCAAGCTTCACAATCACCAAATAATGCACAAAAATGGCTTAAGAGCATTTAAACAAGGCTAGGGTTTCAGTTTAAGGTCTTCTGGAAGTGTGAGGGACAATGGAGGCTGATATGGGAGGAGATAAGTTGTTTAAATAGGGTGCAAACCCTCAAATTTAGGGTTTCACTCGAACATCTCCTACTCGCCGAGTCGGTCTCCCGACTCATCGAGTCGGTCTCCCGACTCGTCGAGCCGGTCTCCCGACTCGTCGAGTAGGTCACTTAAAAACCGCGCGCAAAGCCGAGTCTACTCGATAAGTTAGGCCTTCAACTCGCCGAGTCCCAGGGTAAAATACAATAATACTTGGAATTAAATACGTACCAGGAACCGGGTGTTACAGTAGCTCTTGAGCACTTCGTTTACTTTTTCTCTCTTGTAATTGTATACTCTATCAGACGAATCAACGGGCCGAACAGAGCTTATTTACGATTGTGTTCTTAACGATTTATGTTCTCGAGTTTGTTCTTTATACTCGATTCAAACACACTACATTTGGTATCAGAGCAGGATACATCCAGTCATTACTGGTTTTCTCGTCTTTTTCAAAAGTTTTTGAATCGCTTTTTCCGATTCAAATGATTTCCACACTTTTGATTAAGAAAACTAGTTCTAATTGATTGATTTGATTTGATTCTGCAATCAGTTTGATAGATCGAGTGTTTTCTGATCATTTTCTGATAAATGCATCCGTTAGATCTCTTTTTCTAAATCTCATCGTCATTGTTGTTCGTACGAAAATGGAAATTTCAACATGAACACTTCGTCTAGCTTTTCTCATCTGCCTGGATCTTCCACTAAGATTCCAATGCTTATTCCGGAGTATATTCCGAAGTATTATGAGTAGTGGGTGGATCGCATGGAAGACTATCTCAACAAGATCTACGTAGATCTATGGCGTTGTGTTACTAGTGGAAATTACCGTCTAGGAAGGCTAGAATAAGTAGGAACAGTTGGTTCTTCTGCCGATGTTGCCTTGCAAGCTGAAAAACAAAAAGCTAATGATAAAAAGTGTCTTCGTGGACTTCGTGGTTCTCTTCCACCGGTTGTTTACAACTTTGTTCGAGGATGCAAGACTGTAAAAGAGATTTGGGATACTTTGAAAGAAAAGTATCAGGGAAGTGAGAAGACGAGGGAGACTTCTGTGAAGCAATGTTTACTTGAACTAGGCGAATTCAAGAAGAAGGAAAGTGAAACCATCGAACTCTACTATGATCGCTTAAATGAGTTGATATTAAATTGCAATCGCTATGGTGTTACACACTCAACCCTTGAATACAAGCTTACATTTTTGATGGGATTGCGTAAGGAGTGGAGGAACATCATCCTAATGATAAAAACTCAGCAAAGTTTCGACGGCTATTCTTTAGGACATTTGTAAAATATCCTCAAGGATCATGAGAGAAAAATCAATGAAATAGATGCAGAAGGAAAGATGAGTCTAGGAGGTTCTTTTGGCCTTAATGTCGAAAGTGTCAGCAAAGGACTATGAGATCGAAACTACTGAACAAGATGGTTCTGAAGACGAAGGATTTTTGGTGAATTCATAGGACGAGGCAGTGACATATTATTCAAACAATAAAGTGAATAAGTTCTTCAAGAAGCCTTTTAATCCAAAATACAAAAGCATCAATGACATCAAGGGTAATACTTCATCTGGAAAAGGAACAAGAGTGGAGTCGAAGGAAGAGAAGAAAGAAAGTAAGAGTGTTGTTGAGAAGAGTGAGAAAAAGTTGAAGGGGGATTCAGGATTGGATTGCAACTACTATAATGGTGCAAATCATCTTGCAAAAGACTGTTTGCTGAGAAAGAAAGAGGAAAAGAAGGTGAGAGTAAAAGACAAGGCTTACTATGTCGAAAGGCTGGAAGAGGTGAGAGCAAAGACCAAAGGTTTGTCGTTGGTCATGAAGAGTGGAAATGAAGAGGATGGCACTTACCAGATATGGTCATCTGGTTCAGATGATGAAGAAATGAGAAACCCCACTCATGGTGTGATGTTTGCACAATTTGAAGAAGACGGATCGAAAGAGGAGGAAAAAGTAACTGGGAGGTATTTCGTGTCAACAGGAGCTGATAAGTCCCATATGACATCGAATGTATGTTCTCTTCTTGAATCGTTTGATATTCCTTCAAGTTCTTATCTTTCAGTTTTATCTGATTTTGATGATTCTCTCTCATATGTTAATGATATGCTAATTTCTGTTAGTAGCGAAGCTGAGCGTTCGAAAACACTGTTGTTAGATACTCAAAATCGTTTGGAGTCTAAGAAGTGTAGAATTGATAGTCTAGAGCTGCAATTGTGAAATATCACTCTAGATAGGGATTTAGTTGGAGTTGACAATATTCTGTTAATGAAACAATGAAACATTTACTGTAATAGTGCTAAGAGATTGTATGCCAAATTAACTTAACTTCATCACTCTTCAGACATTTGAAAAGAGCAACATATGAAGTTATTCTTAGAATACAAAAGAGGGAAAATTAATACAACTTCCAATGACTGCGAAAAGAAGATATTTGAATTTGACAAAGTGCCTAATGATTCATATGCTTATAGAATTGTTAAAATTGATGAATGCTTGAATGTTGATGATTTAGTGCATATTGTTAATGAAACTCTCTCTAAAACAGAACAAATAAAAAATTTGAACATGACTGAGACTTCGACATTAAATTCTCAACAAAATTTTGCTGATATCGAAGATGATTCTAACAATATCAGTGAAATTGAGGAAGAGGAAACTGTTGACTGTTCTCAATTATCTATCATTATTGTCAGTTTGATGGCTAAGGGCAAAGAAATTTATCATGATTCAATGGCGAAGGTTAACAGTGACCAACCCTCAACATCGAAAGTTTATGATCATGACAAAGTTGTTGTAGAAGACTGTGATACTGATAGTGATGAGGATGACAATTCGATTGAAACAACTATTCCCAGGGTTGTTATCGAACATGTGTATGAAGAAATAGAACAGTTTGAAAATGTGAAGAAAGAAAAAGGTCCTTATTATCTTGAATCAAATTCAGTCGTCTATCCGTCTTTCAAATGCACAGATGCAGTTGTGTTCCTAAATCAAGTGTTTGTCACTACTAGAAATGGTGGCAAGGTGAAACCTGAAATCAACAAAATTGTTGAAGAAGACAAAAAAAATGTGACAAAAGAAGGTTTCTTCTCGAGCCAAATCACGGTTGAAAATAGTCTAAACAAGAAAACAACAACTTTTCAAAGGCAAAAACCGAAACGTGTTTGGGAAGTAAAATCTAAAAAATCAAAAGTTGATAATCAAACAAAAGAAACTGTTTTGAAAGATCAAAAGACAAAGTCACAGATTTTCATTGAAAGTGTTCAAAATGTTGTAAAAGAAGAAGGAGTTTCGATGTCAAAAAGCTCGAATCAAAGTCTATTGGAAAAATGTCAAGACTTTTCAAAAACAAAAAGTTTTTAAGCAAAAATCAACTGAACAAGTTAATACCTTTTCTCAAAATAAGACATCTGTTCAAAACAAGCTAACTCAAAAGCAAAAGGATTTTTCAAAAGGTCAATCTAATGTTCAAAAACAAGTTCTAACTCCAATTTTTCAAAACCAAAGAAATGGAACTTTTGCTCAAAACCTACGTCCAAGGAGTTTTGGTCCTTTTTGTCAAAATGAAAGGTTTTCTCAAAACAAAATTCAAAGAAATGTTGTTCGAAGTGATGAACAAAGAAATTTCTATCAAACTTAAGGTCATAGAAGTTTTCAACAAGGACAAAAGGTTTTTAAACGAACTTCTGTTGGTTACAATAATCAATATCAAAATCGGTTTCAAAAATCTACAAAACCAACTTTTCCAAAACGAAATTTTGAAAATTTGGAAGTAAAAGGGAAGAAACATGAAACGTTTAAGCCTAAAAAACCTCAATTTCCAAATCCTGAGTCAAAGCAGAAAGTCAAAGCTTCGTTTGTGAAATGGAGAAATGAAGTGAAAAATATCAACCATTGGCCCAAAGGCAAAGGGAAGCAATACCAATCAGGAAAGTACTATAAAGAGGAAATTAATTATGCTTACGAAAGCTACTTAAACGATTCGCTAATTGGTAGTTCAGCATCACTGGAGTCGAATCCATCAGTAAAAAGGTGGAAAAAATTCCCAAGACAAAGGTTGAAGGACAACGAACTGTAGATGGAAAGGGAAAGTCAGTGTTGAACCTAAACCATTGAATGATTACATTTCGATGTCCAAAACTATCGAATTTGACTTAATTGATAGTTTAAAGTCAAAGGTTCGAAATTGGGTGCTAGGTTCTTCATTTCACAATGCATTTCAAACTAATATCCAAGGACCCAAAAAGCCTAGGGGACCAAAATTCTTTTGAATGATCGCAGGTACTGTGTGACGAGCAATACGATGAGCATTGGTATATCGATAGTGGTTACTCTCATCACATGACATGTCGAAAGGAGAATATGCGAGACTATCAAAGTATGGATAATGTTGGAGTAGTGAGGTTTGGAAACAGTCAAAAATGCAAAAATAAAGGTTATGGCATGGTAACGAAAGGGAATTTTACTGTGAACAAAGTGACATATGTCGATGGCTTAAAACAGAACCTGATAAGTGTTTCACAACTTGTTGTGGGAACTGACAATCAAGTGGTCTTCAATGAAGAAGGAAGTGTCATCTCTAACAAAGAAACGAACGGATTTTTGCTTAAGTCGAAAAGGAAATGTGACATGTTCACATTCGACATGAAGCCCATAGTTGGTGTTCCCTCTGTCTGCTTACTTTCGAAAGATTCATCAGATCTCAACTGGTTGTGGCATCGTCGACTCTCCCATCTGAATTTCAAGAATCTCAACAAGCTGGTTATACATGATCTTGTTTGTGGCTTACCTGTATTAAAATTTGATAATGATTCGTTATGTGCAGCCTGTGAACAAGGAAAGCAACATCGTCAAGTTTATCCCATTGTAATCGAATCAAAGATCATCGAACCTCTGGAACTTCTTCACATTGACTTTTGTGAACCTTCGACTGTTGAGACTCTCAATAAAAAGAAGTAGAGATTGGTCATTGTTGATGGCTTTTCAAAGTTTACTTGGGTTTTATTTCTTTGCCAGAAGTTTGAAACTGCTCAAGTGATGATAGATTTCATCAAGCACATCGAATTAAGTCCGAGGAAGAAAGTTAGAAGAATCAAAAGTGATAATGGTTCAGAATTCAAGAATCAAATTCTTGATACATTCTTGGATGGATTAGGGATTTCGCATAACTTGTCATCCCCTTAAACACCACAACAAAATGGTGTTGTCAAACGGAGGAATAAATCTCTATGTGAAGCCGCAAGAACAATGCTGACATATGTGAATATGCCTAAATATCTCTGGGCATAAGCATTTTCAACAGCGTGCTTCAGACAAAATCGTTCATTCATTCATCGTCGTTTTAACATCACCCTTTATGAAAACATCAACAATCGAAAGCCTAATGTTAAATTCTTTCATGTTTTTGGATGCAGGTGCTTTATCAGAAATCTCAAAGATAATATTTCTAAATTTTAGTCAAAAGCTGATGAAGGAATCTTCTTGGGATACTCGCACAACTCTGTTGCATATCGGGTGTTGAATAAGCGAACAAGAAAGATTAAGGAAACATTCAATCTTACTTTCGATGACTATCATGTTAAACGTGTCGAACAGACTTTCGCACAAAAGCTAATTCCTTCTGAAATGATTGATGAGTCATCAATAGTGAGTTCTTTTGATATTGACTACGATTTGATTTTTGGCATTACAGACAGAGTTATAGATGCTGAAGTTCATGTTGATGATAATCGCATTCCTGAAACATCGAAGCACTCTGATGATTCAACGGTTACTGGCGAAGACGATTATTCTCAATCTACCTCAACTTCACACGAGCGTGTCGAATGTTTACCTGTTTTGCAGGGTAATCAAGTGGAGGGGGGGGGGGCAATTGAGTTTGCAATCACATGATCATATTCATGATTCAACTGTTGAGGGGGAGCATGATTGATATGTGCATATTTAGTCATATAATTCATACATTATCTTAATACTTTTTACTGTTTTTGTCTCAATTTAATGAACAAAAGGTGATTAATTAGTTTAGAATTTCATTTTTAGCAACGATGACATGCTCGGATGGAAAAGGAAGTGGAATTGGCGATTGGAAGCTTGGATCTTGGATTTTGAAGAAAGAAGGATGTTGCTGGACAGCTTCACCCCTCGTCAGTGTTTTGGCCATATCTCATGACTCGTAACTTCGATTGATGAGATTCAAAATGTTCTGAAAATTAGACACAATTCCGGACGACTTTCGTGTTTTGATAAAATGTTGATTCCAAACGAAATCAAAGATTTGGGTCCAAAAACTCGACGAGTTAAGATGAAAATTCCCGATAAATTAGTGCCTTGCCGTACACGCGTTTTAAGTAAAAAACTCGACGAGTTTGTCCCTAAAATTCGACGAGCTGGAGCTGATTTTTGGAATCTATATATAGATCATTTATTCCCGAAACTCAAACTGATGTTGGAGGCTTTTGGTGACTTTTGGGGACCACAGAGATTACCAAGAGGCTTTGGGAATCAGAATTCAACTAGAAGGCAATTTTGAAGAGATCAGAGGCAGACAAACATTGATTTTCTCTTAATCTTTTGTGTGAATCATGTTTGAACCATTAGATTTTGATTTTAGTGGTTTATTTGATGTATTTATGAGCTAAAAACTCCATACTTCTGTTTAGACTAGATGATCTTATGAATATGGTTTGATTGAGTGGCTTGGATTATATAGATTTAGTTATTTATCTTGTTAAGCTTGTTAAAAGATCCTTGCATGTTAATGATAATTATTTTATGTTAATAACTAAGTAATTGAGTTGCATGAACATGTTCTTGATTGCTTGAATCTTATAGTTTTGTGAAAACAAGATTGTATGCCTAGTATTAGTGAAAATGAAACAAGGATTAACTAGAAAATAAGTAAGTTAATGTGTGAGCATATGTGATGACCAACCTCATATGAGTTAATTAAACCAACTAATTTGATTAACTAATGTTACAAGTCTTACTTGACTCGAACTGAACACTAGGAAACCTGATAGTTTAATCAACTGGCCATTGTTTGAATTAACTTGTTTGCCAAAAAATTAGTAATAGCGAACATGAACCTAATCACATTCGAAATCGGTAACCAATGACATATTAATCCACTACACTCGCCACAAAATCAACCATATAAATAAGCGAATCAAATCTAAATGGAAGTCTCTTTAATTTGATTGAATCTAGTTGTCTTTTGTTCCTCTTTTAGTTGTTAATTGCCTTTTTGCTAAAGTGTTTACGAAGTTACTTAAGTTTCTAGTCTTGTAAAACTAGAGAGAACCCCCATTTTAATTAATTGATTTATTTAGATAATATTAGTATTAATTTTAATTATTTACCGTTCCCTATGTTTGATACCTTACTTGCTTAAACTAAACTACTATCGATAGGTACACTGCCTATATGTGTTTGTTTTTATTTGAGTTTGTTAGGATTAAAACTGGTATACTTCACACACATCAAGTTTTTGGCGCCGTTGTCGGGGAACGATTCTAATAGTTAATTTTATTTGCTAGTATTATCGATCCTTTGTGTGAGATTTATCTCATATAAAGTTACGAGTTTTCTGTTTTAATATTTATTATTATGTATTTTTCAAATCTCGATGCTCTTGATGCTTTTGTTGAGGAAGTAGTACAGGAAATTGAGCAAGAAGATGAGGAGTATGACTCAGATGAAGATTTGATGAAATTGGGAAGATGGTTAGATAACATATTGCCCAACAAACAAGAACAATCTGAGTCACAAGAGCTAAAGCTACATGATGAATAATTTAATCCAGAAAGAGATTTGGAGGAGCTGGAAAGGTTGCTCGCAGAAGGGTCAGACGAAGAACAAGAACAAGTTAAGTTGCAGGAACCATGACATGGTTTGGCCGTTACCACGACGTGGCCCCCTGTATTTCTGGTTTGTGTTTCGAAGCATGCGGTGACGATTCTGACTTTGGAGAAAGTTCTGAAGCACGATCCATTTCTGATTAGTAGCCGACCGGTTCTACCCTTGTCAAGATTCTTGGGTTACATGAATTCAAACTCGTTTGGCCAATTTTTGAAGCAAAGAGCCAAATTTTACAAATTTGTCCAAAGAAAATATTCAATGCAACGGATGGATTGACATTGAGTTTACTGGAAGTTTATTAAGTTGGGAGTCCAACTCAAGACTCGCACAAAAAGAAGCACTTGTTGGAGGCAACCCGTCATTAGAGTTTGGTTTTCTTTTTTCTTTTTCTTTTTCTTTTTATTGTGTGTGTTTGGTTTGGTTTGTTTCTAAACTTCTAGTTTATTAGGGTAATGTAGGAATGCTAATTTGATGTTTGTTTTCCTTTTATTATGTAGTTTTTGTTTTTGATCTTGCAGAAGTTAGGGTGAGAGTAGATCGATTAGTTAAAGTGCGATGGAATTAAAGTGAGGGGTCGCATCGTTTACGAGAATAATTAAAGATTTGAGTGATACTTTAAGTCTGGTGTTTATAATGGTTAAAAAGGAGTTTCATCACTGAAGAGCATAAGGAGGTGTATTACCTTAATGCCCTCTTTGACCACAAAATCAGAACTGAAGCAGAAAGAAGAAAATTCACGTTCAGCACCTTAAACTCGTCGAGTGCACATCTGAACTCGATGAATCCCAGAGGAAATTCGCGTTTTCTGCTGAGTCACGAACCAACTCGGAGAGTCTTCACTTATAACTTGTCGAGTTGCTCAGTCTTTTATTTTCGAGTCTTCGATTTGATTCCATTCAAGGCGGGCATTCGATATATTTTTGAAGTCCATTTTTGAAGTTTCTCAAGAAGCTTTTTCCTGAATACTTAGAGCTGTCAACCACACGAGACGTTTGACACCCAAGGTGTGGATGAGTTGTTCCCATGCCAAAGTCAACTGAAGATGGAGCTTAAAATGAAGAAAATCAACCTCACAACTTCTATCCCAGGGGAGTTTGTTCCAATTCTCTCTTTACTTTTATGTTCTTTAATTTTTTTTAACATGCAATGGGGACATTGCATGAATTAAGTGTGGGCTAGGGGGTTGGTTACATTAGTGACATTAGAATCCTTGGTTTAATTTAAAAAAAAATTACATAAAAATTGCTAGGATTAATTCAGAAAATTATGGTAAAGAAATTAGGATTCCATGCTAGTATTGTGTTTGATGATTCTTTGAGGACCTAAATGTTTAGTTGAGCCAACATACGTTATAATGCATTTGTGGCCCCTTTTTTTCTAGTGATATAATGAACAAAAACACAACCTTTCTTAGTTTGAGGGACGTAACATGTTTAGCACCGTGTACTTGAAATGTATCCAGGAACGCTTAAGTAGTCATTGCACATAAGACTAATTCCATTAATCAATAAAGGATGAAGTTAAATCCCCTTGCGTAAGCATATGTTTTTCTAGGTTTTTAGTTTGAGTGAAAAAAGTGCGGTTGAAAAAAAAGAGTGTTGAAATGTTTGAAAGAATCTACAAAGCTATGAAGACAAAGAAGAAATACATTGAAGAAAAGCTGCAAATTATTGAAGATTCAAGCCAAAAAGTTATCAAGTTATCAAGATTTTTTTTATTGTAATTTTTCTTTTCTAGGTTATTTTACCATATGTATGCTTGGGGGTTTAACCAAATATTCCTTGAGGTTAAGAAAGTTTTCTGTGGATGGATTCGGAGGGATGCATAAAATGAGCGTTGTTCGGAAAAAGTTGGCGAGTGTTTATGAGGTTTGTTAGTATTTAGAATTAGGGGGGCCCTTAGGAAAAATTTTAGACACAAATGCATGTGTTGCGGTCTTGTAATAATGGTTGGGTTTGATTGGGATTGTCTTATGTGATATTAGTCTGCTAAAATTCAGTTTTGCTTGGGGGCAAGCAAAAGTCAAGTGTGGGGTATTTTGATATGTGCATATTTAGTCAAATAATTCATACAATATCATAATACTTTTTGCTATTTTTTTCTCACATTAATGAACAAAAGGTGATTAATTAGTTTAGAATTTCATTTTCAGCAACAATGACATGCTCGGATGGAAAAGGAAACGGAATTGGCGATTGGAAGCTTGGATCTTGGATTTTGAAGAAAGAATGATGTTGCTAGACAGCTTGACCCCTTGTCAGTGTTTTGGCCATATCTCATGACTCAGAACTCCGATTGACGAGATTCAAAATGTTCTGAAAACTAGACACAACTTCGGACAACTTTCGTGTTTCGAGAAAATGTTGATTCCAAAAGAACTCGACGAGTTAGGTCCAAAAACTCAACGAGTTGAGATGAAAATTCCCGATAAATTAGTGTCTTGTCGTACACGCGTTTTAAGTAATAAAACTCGACGAGTTTGTCCCTAAAATTCGACGAGCTGGAGTTGATTATTGGAATCTATATATAGATCGTTTATTCCCGAAACCCTAACTGATGCTGGAGGCTTTTGGTGACTTTTGGAGACCAGAGACATTACCAAGAGGCTTTGGGAATCAGAATTCAACTAGATGGCAATTTTGAAGAGATCAAAGGCAAACAAACATTACGTTTCTCTTAATCTTTTGTGTGAATCATGTTTGAACCATTAGATTTCGATTTTAGTGATTTATTTGCTGTAGTTATAAAAACTCCATACTTCTGTTTAGACTAGATGATCTTATGAATATGGTTTGATTGAGTGGCTTGGATTATATAGATTTGGTTATTTATCTTGTTAAGCTTGTTAAAAGATCCTTGAATGTTAATGATAATTATTTCTGTTAATAACTAAGTAATTGAGTTGCATGAACATCTTCTTGATTGCTTGAATCTTATAGTTTTGTGAAAACAAGATTGTATGCCTAGTATTAGTGAACATGAACCTAGGGTTAACTACAAAATAAGTAAGTTAATGTGTGAGCATATGTGATGACCAACCTCATATGAGTTAATTAAACCAACCAATTTGATTAACAAATGTTACAAGTCTTACTTGATTCGAACTGAACACTAGGAAACCTTTTAGTTTAATCAACTGACCATTGTTTGAATTAACTTGTTTGCTAAAAGGATTAGTAATAGTGAACATGAACCTAGTCACATTAGAAATCGGTAACCAATGACATATTAATCCATTGCACTCGCCACGAAATCAACCATAGGAATAAGTAACAGAATCTAAATAGAAGTCTCTTTAATTTGATTGAATCTAGTTGTCTTTTGTTCCTCTTTTAGTTGTTAATTGCCTTTTTGCTAAAGTGTTTAGGAAATTACTTAAGTTTCTAGTCTTGTAAAACTAGAGAAAACCCCCCATTTTAATTAATTGCTTTATTTAGATCATATTAGTATTAATTTTAATTGTTTATAGTTCCCTGTGTTCAATACCCTACTTGCTTAAACTAAACTGCTATCGATAGGTACATTGCCTACGTGTGTTTGTTTTTATTTGAGTTTGTCAGGATTAAAACTAGTATAATTCACACACATAAATGATCGAAATACACATCAATTTGAGCGGAAGCATGATCGAAATACACATCAGTTCGAGGGGGAGCATGGAGCAAACAATGAAGATGTCGAGGGGAATCATCTCAATTTAATTACATTAGTCGAGGGGGAGCTAAATGGATCAATACCTAATGTAAACACTAATCATACTGACAATTTTCTTGGTGTTTCTGATAATGTGTCGAGTGCAGGTGAAGGTTACGAAACGGATGAGATATTCGAAGATGTACCTTTGGATTTTGATCTTGCAGATCCACCGATGGATAAATGGACTCCAAGCCATCCAAATGAACATGTTCTTGGTGATCCTCATGCTGGAGTTATGACGCGTGCACAAATTCGAGCTAAGAACGAGATACTTAATGTTCACCAGGAATATTGTATGTTTAATGTCTTTATTTTGAAACTTGATCCCAAAACAGTAAAGGTTGCATTAGAACACTCAGACTGGGTTGTTGAAATGCAATCTGAACTGGAAGAATTTGAACGTAACAAAGTTTGGAGGATAATTCCTAAACTAGAAAATGTTTCGTTAATTGGGTTTAAATGGATCTTAAAAATAAGATTGATAAAGAAGGTAATGTGATTCGCAATAACGAAAGATTAGTTGTTAAAGGTTATTATCAACAAGAAGGAATAGATTATGAGGAAACATTTGCCCCTGTTGCAAGACTCGAGGATGTTCGCATCTTTCTTGCTTATGCAGCACATAAAGACTTTGACGTGTATCAAATGGACGTCAAATGTGCCTTCCTGAATGGTGAATTAGATTAAACGGTCTATGTCGAACAACCTCTAGGTTTCTTCAATGATAAGTATCCTGATTATTGTTATGTTCTCGATAAGGCAGTTTATGGGTTGAAACAAGCACCCCGTGCCTGGTATGCAACCTTAACCAATTTTTTGAAAGTTGCTAAATCTTAACAAGGATCAGTTGATCCCATATTATTTCGAAAGAAAGTTGGGAATCACCTGATTCTTGTTCAAATTTATGTCGATGATATAATTTTTGGTTCAACTGATGCGTTATTGCCGAAGGAATTTGAGAAGTTAATGAAAAGTAAGTTCGAAATGAGCATGATGGGTAAAACAAATAATTTTTTGGGTTTAAATATTCGCCAGAGAAGGGAAGGCGTTTTCATCCATCAAGAAAAATACACGCGCAACCTGCTAGAGAGATTTGGAATGACGAATAGCACAAAGTTGAAAGTACCAATGGTAGTGGGCACACGCTTGAATCCTTCATTGGACAAGCAAGCTGTGGAACTCACTATATATCACAACATGATAGGTTTGCTTTTATACTTAACTGCGAGTAGACCTGATATCATGTTTGTTGTATGTAATTGTGCCAGGTATCAATCAAACCCAAGAGAACCCCATCTTACTACTGTGAAGAATATCTTTCGATATCTTAAGGGAACAGTGTCATTGGGACTTTGGTATCCATCGCATACAGGATTCTTTGTTCAAGCCTTTTCACACGCAAACCTTGGTGGGTGTCAACTGGATCGCAAAAGCACAACTAGAGGATGCCAGTTACTGGATGAGAAGTTTGTAAGCTGGCAATCGAAGAAACAAACATGTGTTTCAATTTCCACAGTCGAAGCAGAGTACGTTGCTGCTGCAGCTTGCACTTCTCAAGTCACCTATATTCAAAGCCAACTTCGTGATTATGCAATCAATATGAAGAAGATCGCTTTATATTGTGACTCACAAAGTGCCATCCGCATCTACCATAATCAGGTCCAACATTCAAAGAAAAAACACATACCTCTTTGCTATCATTTTATCAAGGACCATGTCGAAGATGGTAATATAGAGGTTCATTTTGTCAAAACGACGGTTCAACTTGCAGACATATTCACAAAACCTTTAGATGAGAAATCATTTTTAAGGATTTTTTAATGGGTTAGGAATGATTGAAGCAAGCTCTATTCCTGGTTCTTTGCGAATAAACAGATGTGTAAGTACCGTTGAAGTGTTCATAAGTTACTGTTCACTATTCACATACCTTCGCTTTCGACATTCCTCTGAATGGTTCAGATCACACTTCGCTTTATGGGGAGAAATGTTGTTCGATGTACACTGTCTCTGGGAGTTGCTACTTCTTACATCGAAAGTCTCTGGTAACACTTTATTGCTTTGTTTTTTATTTTAGTATTACAAAACAAAAATTCCAAAAAGATTTTCTTATTTTTGTCTGCAATTTTCAAAAACAAAAATTCCAAAAAGATTTTCTTATTTTTGTCTTTAATTTCCAAAAACAAAATTCCAAAAAGATTTTCTGATTTTTGTCTTTATTTTTCAAAAACAAAAATCCAAAAATATTTTTTTTATTTTTATTATTTTTTTTTGTGTTTCATATTGTGTTTAACCTTGATATGACTCATTGTATCAACATACTATGATGGCGAATGCACAATCGATTACATTCAAAATAAGGACAAGTATGATTTCGAACTAATACACTAGTTAGGAGTCCCTAGAAGCATGTTGTTGTATGTTGACCATAAGCCTCAAAGACTTTATGTGTTTGAACCCTTAACGGATCTCTCACTACGAGTGTCCCTTCCCACTCAGGCTATATTCACATTAGTCGAAGCGCTACATTTCTCTTCTCATTTTGAGTAAATAGATTTATGATAAGTCCATATCTTTCGCAAAGGTACAATGAGTTTCCTTAAACAATATTTTTCACCAAATTTTTTCTTCACGATCACACATATCACTGCATATCCTCTACATCTCTGGTAGAAACCAACCAGAATGTAGATATTGTCAAGTCTATGTTTGTGATCCTGATTCATTTTTCTGTGATGATGATGAAACCCCCAACTTCTAAGGAATTGACGGTGAGCTTCTGTTGAAGAGTATAAGGAAACATTTTTTTCAGTACCACTTTTCGATATTCAAAATCATATTCCTTTCGTTGTGCGTGGTCTTGACAAAATGTTCTTTAACCAAGACATTTTTTTCCCAACAGGATCCGTATCAATTTTTTTTTTCTTATGGAATATTATTTCAGTCTCAATATGTTTTTGAATTCTAGTCACTTCGAAATATTATTCAACCTCACACTTGTTCTTAACTACACCGGTCATACAAGTAATTTTGTTCAATCAACTCACACTTATGTTAAGTTGTTGTATTGAACAAAGTTAAGCCTACGTTCGAAACTTTTGCAAAAAGATGCCCTTCGATACTCATTGAGGATTATTCGATTGTACTTCACGGGAAACCACACAAGTAGTTCGTCGTCTCTCTTGATGTCGCATGAAGAGATCTTTGCCCGGGATCTAACTGCTTTCGCGTCAAATGGTATTTGATGTCACTATCCACACATTTTTTTAATTTGATTCCCACTAATTCTTTATCACAAGTTTTCACTGGAATCCGTGAGGTTTTGGGTAACACCAATTCGAAACCTAGATTTCGCAAAGTCTGGCATATGATTTCGCTTTACAATCCCAAAAGCGAATGAGCCTAACCTCATAGCGAAGGCCTAGTGTTCTTTCGATGTCAAAACTTCTGGTGTAAATGTTCCACATTTCGAAACAAGTGATGGTTCTTATCCCACTGGCATCAACAAAACGATTGACGGATGTGATGGTTCAATATTTCACGGGTTTCTATGAAATTATGATGATCACTTTTTCTGATGTGGCAACTTTTAAGGAAACCGACCCCATAACCAAGGCTACACGTGGCAACATCTGATTGGGTAACATTTTAAGTTCAATTTACACGTCGACTATAAAAGGAATCTGATGGTGTAAATTGAAGACTTTATGCTCTCTGGTCAAATTTTCCCAAATATTCTTCAAAGATAATTGTCTTCACACAATTCTTCCAAACCCTTACCATGACGGCTCCAACTAACAATGTTGATCCTTCCAACATAACAAATGATGAGGAGACTTCCTAGCCACTGCTCAAGATTCAAAGTTCAAATCTTTGTTTACAGCCAAATGTCACTCAATATCCTAAATAGTTACAGATGTTGATTGAAGCCCTAAATCACTCTGTTCTTTCAACTGTCATGTCGTCTTCATTATCTGTTCCTATGACCTGGTTATCCCTTGCGGGATCAACGGCGGTGTTCAACAAAACAACGAAGGTGGTGAAATTCCAACTGACGAACAACAAACTGCAGAAGCTCACCAAGCGACAGTTCGCTCAAATCATGAAGCTTCTATACACAGGTCCATTTTATGAAGTAACGAATGAACAGGTTGTTTATATGTTTAATGAGATGGGTCATCAACCACCTCTCACTGGAATTAGTCAATTTCAAAATTCTGATTTTCCCGGTGTGTGGAATTTCCTTTTTGGTGTTTTTCTATGATTCTTGACTGGTTGTAGTTCAGGGCTTGATAAAGCGAAGTTGGAGGTGTATGCGATGATTGTAGGTCTTTACTATGATCTAAATTTCGATTATGTCACTTAGATATGGGCAGATTTTGGTACAGGAATCTCTCATACCAATGTCACGAATGGAGTCTCTTGTGCGAGATACTAGATCTTAATTCTGAGAGATGTGTACGAAAAAGAAGGGATTTTGCTTCCATCGAAAGAGCAAAATGCAGAATTTTCGTTGTTGCAGACTCCAAAACTGGTTACAAATGACCCAGTTCTTTTTCCGAGTGTGGCTTGCATTCCTGATGCCATGTTACGAAGAATTTATCCAACAAATCCGATTCTAGTTCAATATTTGACATATATTAACCCAAATGTTTCTGTTAGGGTTCTCTTTCTAAAGGGGGCTGAAGGTACATCGAAGGCTGCTAAAGCTTCTAAGAAATCATAGAAGACTGAACAACCAAAATCTATTATGGAGCATGTGGAGAAGGAGGTTACAAAGCCTATTGAAGAAACTATGGAGACAAAAATTCCTAAGGAGGTTGTTCCTCCGAAGTCAGGTATTCTCAAAAGAACAAAGAAGCCTGCTCATCGACCTCGTCATTCTCCTGAAAGGCCAATAGTTGAAGAAGTTTCTAAGCATGTGACTTCACCAAAGGGGATAAAGAAGATTCAAAAACCTTAACTTAACAGAAAAGGTGTGATCATTCGAGAAGTTCCTGCTCATATGTCTCCTGCTTCCAAGAAAAGACAAGCTCGTGAAATGGTTAAAAAGATCACGAAGAAGAAGAGACAAAATGTAGATCCACTTGATGAAGTTGTTGTTGAAACTGCTACTGATAGTGAAAGTGAAAGGTCAGACATTCGTTATGATGATACAATTTTTGGTTCACCTCAAAGGGATTCCCCAGTCAAATCGATTTTCGAGGAGACTGAAAATCCTGGTGGCAATGTGCACGTATCTAATACGGACACATCCACCAATTTGAGTGATCCTCTATTTGTTTCCATCCATGAGAAGGCAACTGTCATACCACTTGAAGTTTTGTTAACTGAGTCCATTACGGAAGAGGTTCGAACTTCAGGCATCCTTGTGAGCGTATCTGATACGAACACAAATGCCACTATGGGTGAAGGGATGATGAATATCGAAGCCCTTGGTACTTCTTTTCTTGAATCATCTACTGTTACTACCAAACTTATTCTCTCTTCTACCATCGAAACCACACCACTTGATACCTTAACTTCGTTACCACCCTTATCTTCTCCAATACCATCTTCACTTCTTGCTTCTACAATTTCACTAACATTCTCCACAATCATGCATGAACCAATCACAACCCTTTTATCTTCTCAATCCACAGAATGAGAAAGGATAGTTCACGAAGAAGAACCTGATAATGATGAAGTCATGGTTTCTTTTGCAGATTTATAGTTCGATCCTGAAGAAGACAATATTCCTGATAATATGCTTATGTCAGGAAAGCAGTTTAAGATTCTCAACAACAAGCTTAACTCTTTGTTACAAATTCAAGCTGATACAAGAGGAAGAAACTTTGTTTCTAGGGTTGAAGTGGATTTTATGCTCAAATCTCAGGAGAATCACCTTAATATTGCAATGGAGCAAATTGAGCAACAACATGTTGATCGATTAAAGTATCATGCTCGCAATTATGAATATGAGGTTACAAAACTTCGTGATGTTGCAAAAGAACGTCATGAAATTTTTGTTGAGCAGGTTAAGAAGTTGGAAGATTCTGTTAATCTTAAAGTGGCAGAGCTTAAGTCTGAAATGACGAAGGAGGTGGAGAAGATAGAGAAGAATTACTCCATTCTTCATGGCAAAGTTGATGTCATTGTTGATGCCATAATGAAGCTTGTGGAATATAACAACTTGTATTCAACCAAGCTTGATGCGAAAAAAGATTAGGACTAAAAAGTTTTTGAAAAGCTGGAGGAATTTTTGAACAGTCTAAAAGAATCTCTGTTGAAGGTTGATCTTTCCCAACAATCTTCTGTTTCTCAGGATTCTATTTTCAAGATGATCTCTTCTATCGAATCGAACATCAAGGCGGAGCTTGATCCCATCCTTACGTTGGCACTTCTATTACCAACTAATGCTCCACCTGCAAAGCATGTGGTGCAAGGGGGAGAAAAAGGATGCGGTGGTGTTGGCCCTTCGAAAGATACTGATAAGGGTACAGTTGTGGGGAAGGTGATATCGACTCCAATTTCGACATCACTTCCATTTTCTTTGACAAGCACTTCTACAACTACAACATCAAGACCGATAACGAAAGGAATTGTTATTGGAGAAAGTACTGGAGGATCAGGGTCAAGTTCGAAACCACCTTCTTCGAAAGAGGATAAAGGATATAAAGGGAAAGGCATTAAGATAAATCCTTCTGAAGAAGAGAAGAAGAAGAATTTGGAGTTGGAAATTGAAAGGCAGAGAAAAATAAATAGCATTTTGAGGCTGAGATAAAATGATCCACCAGGTGTAAACAAGGGTGATCCCAGCAAACATGGGTGCTATGAAACTATCGAACAAATTGTTTCTTTGGGGAAAATGCATGATTTCCAAAAAGCTCCAAAGAAGAGTTACGAGATTGAAAACTCCGACTTTAACTAGCTTGATTTTCCGATAAATCACATGATGTTTGTTTCTGCACAGTAGAAGTTGGTGGATTAGTTCGATGACAAAGATGATATAAGAGACTAAAAATGAGATTTCGTGCAGTCTTGGGTAAGAAAGAAGAGGAAGTATGGTCTTCAGTAAAGATTGTTAAAGTGATGAATATTTGAAGAGAAAATTTGTTCGAAGTTCTACTACAAAATTTTTGCTATTTTGTGGTCAGAGCGAATAATGTAGTATGTGACTTCTCAATTGTTGTCTTCCCTTTGATGAACTTGAATGATCTGATCAATGTGATGAAGATTCTAAGCACTATTGATGTTTCGAAACTTCAAGTAAACAATAAGGATGATTTCCTTATAGGGTTTGCTCATATCAAGGTATTCATAGATAGCTACTATGATTGCCTGGCAGTCACTGATATCGAGCTAGCTATGGCTGTTAATAGGATATCGAAGGTTCCTCAGTCGATGCTGAAAGGGATGATTGATCTCAAAGATTATGTTGATGGGGAGATTGTGTATAAACCTTTGAGAGTTGTTTTTCAAGAAAAAAGCAAGAATGGGAAGTTGACCAAGTTTTTGTTCCAAGTCTATGATGTAGAGAGGTACACGAACTCTCAATATACAAGCCTTTTAGTTCCTCTCAACAATTGCAAACAGAATAATGCAGTTGATAAGGCTGAAACTCGAAAGACACTTATTTGGCATATGGAGGTTCGAAGGATACTTCACCACACCATGAAGCTGATGTCGTGAGTTCGACACTTCTCACTAAGGGGGAGATTTTATGGGTCGCAATGTCTAGTGAGGTGTCGAAGTCCTTTTCGGTATGTGTAGTGTCGAAGTCTTGCACTTTGCTATGTATGTATTTTGTAAGGCATTGTTAGATGTCGAAGCGTAATGTCTAGTCCTTACATATTTTTTTGTGTGTTTCTATCACCCTATAAATAGGGGTAGTATAGAAGTAGAGATTAGCTCTTGAGCACTTCGTTCACTTTCTCTCTCTTGTACTTGTATACTCTATCAGACGAATCAACGAGCCAAACATAACTTATTTACGACTGTGTTCTTAACGATTTTTGTTCTCGATTTTTTTCTTTATACTCGATTCAGACACACTATAGTTTTTGCCATCTACCAAATACATATCACATTTATGTGGACAGATTATGGCTTATCTCTAAATACATCAACGACATTGATTACAAAGTTATATGATATGCTCGAATCAACCCATTGTTCGATCAATGAGAACTTTTTCACACTTGTGTTTCTTGAACCTGTAGTTTTGAAAAAACAAAGTTCAATATAGTAAATCTTGTGTTTCTCGAACCTGTCGTTTCGAAAACAATGTTTAGCAAATCATGTGTTTCTCGAGCGTGCCGTTTCAAAATACAATTTGTGATAATGTAAACCATAAACATATAAACCTGTTGTTTTGTATGATAACTAATCCGGTATTTTTCCTCCCGTTGTAGGAAAATGTCGATCAATATTGATTTCCCTATCTTGGACGCCGCCGGCAAGAACTATTTGTATTGGAATCAAGATATCCATAACCATCTAGATGCCCAAGGCTTGTTGGATGTCATTTATGACGAGGATGATCATGAGGTTGAATTTACCCGCGAAATGAATGCTAAAGTGATGATATTATTTCGCCATCATCTGTCAGACACAACGAAGCATGAATTCACTGCAATCACCTCACCCAAGACATTATAGGACTCTTTGAAAGAGCATTTCGACCATCAAAAGACCATATGGCTTCCTGAAGCCCGCCAAGATTAGCTCAATCTACGATTCCAATACATCCCTTCGGTTACTAAGTATAACGCCGAGGACTATAGAATTCGTTCACTTCTCCACTATTGTGGTTAACCATTAATTGATGTTGACTTATTGGAGAAGTCTTATACCACCTTTCCGAGTTTTGAAAATTTGCTTCAAAAGCAATACCGTTAGTCCAAGTTCACAATGTTCCCTGAGCTCATTACCCAATTACGATTGGATGAGAAAAATAGCATCGTTTTAATCAGAAATAACAATTCTCGTCCTGTTGGGACAAAGCCAATTCCAATGCCCGATACTAATAATGTTTGTGGGCCTCAACCACGAAACATGAGCCGAGATAAGGGACAGTCCTCCTAACAGAAAAGGAATCATGGTGAGCGTAAAGCTCACCAAGCTAAGCGAGGTTTGGAATCTAATCAGTACTAAAGACCTTCGGTTCCTACGCAATCTTGTAATAAGAACAATAACAAACATGCCACTCGTCCCAACATAAGAGATCATATTGATGAGCAAACTCTTTGTTACAAATGTAGTGGTTATGGTCATATGCAACGGACTTGTAAGGTTACTCCTGACAAAGTTCAAAAATATCATTCGGGGAGAAGAGCTGAAACACATATTATTGAAACGAACACCAATGATTTCTTTGAGACCCTTGATTTTATGGCTCAAATGGAAGAATAAAGCTATTGTTCAGCTCCTGGATTATGTTTTTTTTTCTTTTTTCACTTGGATTATGGTTTGTTTATCTCGAACATGTTTCTCGATATAATTTAAAGTTCTTTCCTTATGAAATTATTTTATACGTGTGACGGACTTTAAATTATTTTTACTTTTAGGCATGCATATTGGGTCGGTTGATTGTATGGTTGATAGTGGTACAACCCACACTATCCTAAAATACAAGGATTATTTTATCAACATTACGCCTAAAGTAACTTCATTGAAAACCCTTTTGGTCCTGTCGACCCTAGTTGCTGGCTTTGGTAAAGTCCAATTTATGCTGTCAAACGGTATTGTTTCAACCATAAATGAACCCTTGTATTGTCCAAGTTCCAGTCAAAACTTGTTGAGTTTTAAGGATATTCGATAAAATATGTTTTACCTTGAAACTGCTCGATAGAATGGTATTGAATAGCTTTACATTACCTCCACTCAATATGAGCAAAATCATATATCGGAGAAGTTGAGATGTTTGTCGAATGGTTTTTATCTTACCATGATCCAAAACATTGAAAGCAATCAGATCATTCGTCGAGCCACCGTTGATGATGGAACATATATGTTATGTCATGACCGTCTGAGACACCCAGGTCAAAATACGACGCTTCAAACAATGAATGCATCCCATGGGCATCCTCTCGGAGGAAAGAATTTCGTGATTAATCCGAAAATCCTATGCTAAGAATGCTCGATTGGAAAGTGTAACAACGTAAATTTCCAAACAATTTTTTTTTTCCATTTTTAACACAATTAAAAACTCATTTCAGGATTCACCAAATCCCATATGTCTCAAATGTCAACAAGTAAAACACAATCCCAGAATCATAAAAACAATCTCCCGCAAGTGTGTACAATCATGCCGGTGCCTTGCCGCGATCCTCGGAGCTACCTGAAACACATAACACTTAGCACGGTAAGCATAAAGCTTAGTGAGTTCCCCAAAATACCGCACACGTACAACAGCCACTCGAGGCTATGCTCATAAAGACCCTCTGGTCAATGTGTCTCAGTGGTACCCTCCGGCCCCACGACTCTGTTGGGCCCTCTGGTCCCTCAACTCAGCATCTCAATACAATACATAGTAATCATATCACAAAACAAATAGCATGAACTCTCAATACACAGCACATACACATAAGACCCACTGGTCGCACATAAGTTACCACTCAAGGTAGGTATAGTGAGAAGACTCACCTTGTAAGATAGCTAGTAAAAATCTGGTGCCGGAACTCCTCGATCTAGCCTCCGTCTATTACAAGGATAAAATTTCTAATTAAAACACTCCTTACATTCTCATTCCTAGAAATGGGTAGAAGACCATTCCACCCTTCCCTGACCTCTCTTAATCAGTTTGACCAAACCCTAAGGTCAACTGAAGTCAACTCCAGTCAACAGTCCAATATTGACCAGACTCGCCGAGTGCACTCGTGTGACTCGACGAGTTCATGCGTATCCTCTAAATCCCCCTAAGGCCTCACACGACTCGTCGAGTTAACCTCCAACTCGACGGGTTATCACTGGGTCATGAATCGCGGGACAAATCCGATCCGACTCGTCGAGTCCTCTCATAGACTCGGCGAGTCGTCTCCATTGCATCACTCATATGGCATTCTGAAGTCAGATCCGGAACTCTAACCCATAGATCTGACCTTCTAGCATCCAAAAGTCATGTAAAGGTCTGAACTTAGGGTTCATGCATGGTGTATATTGCTCTATATACCATTATAACTCCATTAAATCTTCATAGCTTCAAAGCTCCAAGGTTACTCACTCATGACTTCCTACGTTCTGGTTCTCTGGACCTCACAAGGTCCAGATCTAAAGAGTAACTCGAGAAAGGGTTTGGATGCACCCAAAACCCCATCAAAATAGTGATACAAGCCCTAACTTAACAACCAAAGGAGAAATCTAACCAAACACAAGGAGGGCAAAAGCTTATACCAGATCTGAAGCTTGAAATGAAGATGAAACTGATCACCCAACTCTCCTCTGAGATTCTTGCAACACCCTTGATCCTCTTCTCAAAGAAATGACATCAAATTAGCCTCTTTTCCTCTCTAGCTCACAAATGACTCTAGGGTTTCTCTCAAGGGACGAAGACACTGATGGGAAGGGGCCTAGGAGGCCATAAGTGCCTTTAAATAGGCCCAAGCCCGGGAAAATTAGGGTTTTTGCCTCCAGCGCTGACTCGTCGAGTCGGCTCTCCGACTCGTCGAGTCCATTCATTTTCCACGTCACCAAGTCGCGATCCTACTCGACGGGTTGAGGCGCCAAATTGTCGAGCCACTCCTCATAACTCAAAATAAATACCCAATTTATCATACCTGGAATTCCGAATGTTACAATTCTCCCCCACTAGGATTAGACTTCGCCCCCGAAGTCATGCTCCTCAAATAGCTCTGGATGCTGCTCTCGCATCTCGGACTCCGGCTCCCAAGTCATCTCGGACCCTTTCCGATGTTGCCACTGAACCTGAACCAGGGGCACTTCCTTATTTCTCAAAACCTTCACCTTTCGATCCATAATCGCGATTGGTCTCTCGATATAATTCAGGCTCGCATCCACCTGAATGTCCTCCAGTGGTACCACTGCCGTCTCATCGGCCACACACTTCCTCAGCTGAGATACATCGAAGGTGTTATGGATTTGACTCAGCTCCGCAGGTAGCTCAAAGCGGTATGCTACTTTACCCACTCTAGCGGTGACCCTGAAAGGACCGATGTATCAGGGCCCCAGCTTGCCCCTCTTCCTAAACCGTATTACCTCTTTCCACGGGGATACCTTTAGGAGAACGAGATCTCCAACCTGAAACTCAAGTTCGGATCGTCGCCTGTCCGCATAACTCTTCTGGCGACTCTGAGCCGTCAGTAATCTCTGTCTGACCTGCTGAATCTGCTCCGTCGTCTTAAGCACTATCTCAGTGCCACCCATCACTCGCTGTCCTACCTCTCCCCAACAGATGGGGGTCCGACACCTCCTCCCATAAAGAAGCTCTAACGGAGGCATGCCGATACTGGAATGGTGGCTGTTGTTGTAAGAAAACTCCACCAAGGGTAGGTATGTGTCCCAACTTCCACCGAAGTCCATAACACAGGCTCGAAGCATGTCCTTGAGCGTCTGAATCGTCCGCTTACTCTGTCCGTCTGTCTGGGGGTGGTAGGCTGTGCTGAAATGCAATCGTGTTCCCAATTCCTCATGAAACTTCTTCCAGAACCTGGAAGTAAAACGCACATCCCGATCGGACACTATAGATGTCGGCACCCCATGCCAGGCTACCACCTCTCTCACATATATATCTGCCAACCTCTCAGCAGAAGAGCTCTCACTGATAACAAGAAAGTGAGCGCTCTTCGTCAACCGGTCCACAATCACCCAAATCGCGTCGACACACTGCATGGTCCTCGGTAACTTGGTGATAAAATCCATAGAAATTTGTTCCCATTTCCACTAGGGAACCTCCAGTGGCTGTAACTTGCCATGAGGACGCTGGTGCTCCGCCTTAACCCGACGACAGGTCAAACACCTCTCAACTACCCACGCAACATCTCTCTTCATGCAGGGCCACCAATAATCCCTCTTCAGGTCCAAATACATCTTAGTGGCCCCGGGGTGGATAGAGAATCTCGATCTATACGCCTCCTCCATCAGTGTACGCCGCACACCGCCCGTATAGGGCACCCAAATCCTTCCTCGGAAGGTTAAAAGTCCTCTGCTGTCCGTCACAAACTCGGACACCTGCCCAATCACCCGCTCCCTCTTGTGGTTCTCTGGTCTCCCGGCCTCCACCTGGGCCTTTCGAATGATATCTAAGACTAGATTCATCACTGTCATCCGCATACACACGTCTCGAATCGGGGTACTATCTGCTCTACGGCTCAGGGCGTCGGCTACCACATTAGCCTTGCCTGGATGATACAGGATCTCGCAGTCGTAATCCTTTACCACATCCAACCATCTCCTCTGACGTATGTTAAGGTTGGGCTGATCCATCAGATACTTCAAACTCTTGTGGTCCGTGTATATGGTATACCGAACCCCGTACAGATAGTGACGCCAGATCTTGAGGGCAAACACCACTGCCCCTAGCTCCAAATCATGGGTGGGATATCTCGCCTCATGAGGCTTCAATTGCCTCGATGCGTATGCTATCACGTTCCCTCTCTGCATCAGTACTGCGCCCATGCCCGTAATAGATGCATCGAAATAAACCACAAAATCCTCCATTCCCTCCGGAAGGGCTAACACGGGAGCCTCGCACAATCTCTGGCGAAGGGTCTCAAATGAGGTCTGCTGCTCGGGACCCCAAGTAAACGAAACGCCCTTCCGGGTCAAACTGGTGAGAGGGACGGCAATCTTGGAGAAATCTCTGATAGTATCCGGCCAGCCCCAGAAAACTCCTGATCTCAGTGGGGGATCTCGGCACTTCCCATCTCATAACTTCCTCGATCTTGGCGGATCGACCAAAATACCATTCTGGTTAATGAGGTGTCCTAGGAACTGGACCTCTCGTAACCAGAATTCACACTTGGAGAATTTGGCATAAAGCCTTTCGATCTCAACACTCCAAGGACCTCTCTCAAATGCTCCTCATGCTGCTCTCTAGACCTCGAATACACCAAAATATCGTCGATGAACACAATCACCGAACGATTCAACATGGGTCTGCACACTCGGTTCATAAAGTCCATGAACGCCGCCGGTGCGTTGGTGAGCCCGAAAGGCATCACCACAAACTCATAGTGTCCATAACGTGTCCTGAAGGCCGTCTTCTGGACATCCTCCTCGTGGACTCTCATATGATGATACCCAGACCTCAGATCGATCTTGGAAAATCAAGACGCCCCCCTGCAACTGATCAAATGAGTCGTCGATCCTCGGAAGTGGGTAACGGTTCTTGACCGTCAACTTGTTCAACTCCCGGTAATCAATGCATATCCGGTGTGAACCATCCTTTTTCTTGACAAAAAAGGATCGGGGCTCCCCACGGTGAGCTACTCGGCCTGATAAACCCCTTCCCCAGCAGCTCCTGCAGCTGTGAGGATAACTCCTGCATCTCCGGAGGTGCAAGGCGATAAGGTGCCTTGGCAATAGGCGCCGCTCTTGGCACCAAATCGATCCGAAACTCTACCTGCCTCTCGGGAGGCACTCTCGGCAACTCCTCCGGAAAAACGTCTGGAAACTCGCACACTATCGGAACCTCGGAGATAGAACTCGATCTCTCTACAGTAGCCCGCGTGTGCATCACATACGCAAAAAATCCCATACATCCCTGCTGTAGACTCTGTCTCGCTTTGGCGGCCGAACAAAATGCCGACCCAGATCGGGTACCCTCGCCATATACTGTAAGCACTCCCCCACTAGGGTCTCGAATTGTCACCAACTGACGCTCACAGTCGATCATAGCTCCAAATTGACTCGACCAATCCATGCCCACGATGACACAGACATCCCTCATCACGATCGGTACCAGATCTATCGGGAAATCCACTCTGAATATCTCAAGCACACATCCACGAATCACCTCTGTCGCAAATACTGCATGCTCATTGGCTATGGAAACTCTCATGGGTCGACTCAACGCCTCTCGCTGGATGTTGATGTGATGACTAAATGCTAAAGATACAAAGGATCGACTCGCACCCGAGTCAAATAACACTAAGGCAGGCACAGAACTCACAAGAAAAGTACCTATACGCAATCACAATATAAGCAAAAGAAATATCTCAAATGGGGTATAATAAGAACATGTACCAGCCACAACATCAGGTGCTGCGCGGACCTCCTCCGCTGTCAGCTGAAAGGCTCTCCCACGAACCCTCGGTGTCTCGGCCTTCACTGGCCGGCTCTCAGTAGCACGCGTAGATGTAGGTGCAGATCCCTGGGCTGATCCCTGCATGAGCTGGGGGCACTCGGCCTTCCGGTGGCCGGTCTGGTTTCAATGGAAGCAAACCGAGAATCCCTTGGGGCAATCCTTCGCCATGTGCCCCTCCTTGCCACATTTGTAGCAAATCCCCAAACGGCAAGAACCCTCGTTACTCTTTCCGCACTTGCTACAAGTGCGGCCCTTCTGGCCCCCAACCCTGGTATCAGCGGGCTTGGCCCGCTTCATCACCGGCTGCGACTGCACTGGTCTCCGGTCCTTACCCCGGGACTCCTCCTCATCCTCCCTGGTCTGCAACTCAAGCTCAATCTCCCTCCTCCTGGCATTGGCCTGAAGCTCGGCCAATGTCTTATACGACGAGTTTGCCATGAACTCTCGTATATCCCTCCTCCGTATGCTCAGATATCGGCTCACACGTGCCTGCTCAGTGGACACGTGCTCAGGGAAAAACATCGCCCTCTCATGGAACATCCTCGAAATCTCGGTCACTGATTCTGTCTTCTACTTGAGAGACAGAAACTCCTGTGCCAAACGTTCCCTCTCCACCAGGGGAACATACTCGTCTCGGAACATCTGAACGAACCTCTCCCATGTCACTGCAGCATGATCTGCGGGGGTAAAACCAGCTGTCACAAACTTCCACCAGTCCTTCGCTCCCAAGAGAAGCTGGTTCAGAGCAAACCGAACTCTCAAGTGGCCGGGACATGAACACATGTAAAAAAACCCCTCAATATCAGAGATCCACCTCATCGCAGCAATCGGATCCTGCATCCCATCAAACTCTAGTGGCTTCGTGTTGCTGAACTCTTCGCGGCAGCAGCAGCCTCACTGATAGCAGCGTATCGCTCATCAAACGTCTGTATCAAGGTGGTCTTGATAGACCCAAACATCTCAGGAATCTCTGCTCGGATAGCTGCAGCCACCTCCTCGTGGATCATCCTCCGTATCTCCTCATCACTACTCCCACTGCTCCCGGGGTTGTGGCGTGTACCCACCATGATGTCTCTAAAATACAACACAAAAATCATCAGAGACTCGCTCGAGCATACTCACACTCGATCACCCGCCCCTACTTGTTCCTTGGCATCCTAAGGATTCTTACTTGGACCGTTCACTGAGCCGGTTCTTTCAGTAGTACGGGCCCAATACTACCTTCCACACCGCAACAGTGTTCACCCCAAGTCATCCTCCTCGGATCCCAATTACAAGTACTCTATGCCTCACAAGCTACTCCCACAGTAATCCTCTCATTGGCTCGCTCCTGCTAGGTACTCATACTCAAACGAAACACTAATAGCAGAAATCCCTATGCTAAGGCATCACAAATCAGGCCATTCTAGTCCTAATATATGAATCTCCTAGCCTATTCTTTAGCATGCATTACATTACATAAAATATCTTATAGCACAAATGAGGGTATTCTGGGAAATCACCGCTCGGGCTCTGGCTGATTGTACACACTGCTCCGGTTTGTCTTTTCTTGAACTCTTTCTCATTTTTAGAAACTTTTTATCTCCTTTGAAAATCTTTCTCAAGTCCTCACTTTGAGTCCAAACACACCCGAGGGTGCATCCGAATCCCTCAAACCAAGGCTTTGATACTAACTTGTAACAACGTAAATTTCCAAACAATTTTTTTTCTCCATTTTTAACATAATTAAAAACTCATTTCAGGATTCACCAAATCCCATATGTCTCAAATGTCAACAAGTAAAACACAATCCTAGAATCATAAAAACAATCTCCCTCCAGTGTGTACAATCATGCCGGTGCCTTGCCGCGATCCTCGGAGCTACCCGAAACACATAACACTTAGCACAGTAAGCATAAAGCTTAGTGAGTTCCCCAAAATACCGCACACGCACAACAGCCACTCGAGGCTATTCTCATAAAGACCCTCTGGTCAATGTGTCTCAGTGGGACCCTCCGGCCCCACGACTCTATTGGACCCTCTGGTCCCTCAACTCAGCATCTCAATACAATACATAGTAAGCATATCACAAAACAAATAGCAGGAACTCTCAATACACAGCACATACACATAAGACCCACTGGTCGCACATAAGTTACCACTCAAGGTAGGTATAGTGAGAAGACTCACTTTGTAAGATAGCTAGTAAAAATCTGGTGCCCGAACTCCTTGATCTAGCCTCCGTCTATTACATGGATAAAATTTCTAATTAAAACACTCCTTACATTCTCATTCCTAGAAATGGGTAGAAGACCATTCCACCCTTCCCTGACCTCTCTTAATCAGTTTGACCAAACCCTAAGGTCAACTGAAGTCAACTCCAGTCAACAGTCCATTATTGACCAGACTCGCCGAGTGCACTCGTGTGACTCGGCGAGTTCATGCGTATCCTCTAAATCCCCCTAAGGCCTCACACGACTCGTTGAGTTAACCTCCAACTTGACGGGTTATCACTGGGTCATGAATCGCGGGACAAATCCGATCCGACTCATCGAGTCCTCTCATAGACTCGGCGAGTCGTCTCCATTGCATCACTCATATGGCGTTCTGAAGTCAGATCCGGAACTCTAACCCATAGATCTGGCCTTCTAGCATCCAAAAGTCATGTAAAGGTCTGAACTTGGGGTTCATGCATGGTGTATATTGCTCTATATTCCATTATGACTCCATTAAAGCTTCATAGCTTCAAAGCTCCAAGGTTACTCACTCATGACTTCCTACTTTCTGGTTCTCTGGACCTCACAAGGTTCAGATCTAAAGAGTAACTCGAGAAAGGGTTTGGATGCACCCAAAACCCCATCAAAATGGTGATACAAGCCCTAATTTAACAACCAAAGGAGAAATCTAACCAAACACAAGGAGGGCAAAAGCTTATACCAGATCTGAAGCTTGAAATGAAGATGAAACTTATCCCCCAACTCTCCTCTGAGATTCTTGCAACACCGTTGATCCTCTTCTTAAAGAAATGACCTCAAATTAGCCTATTTTCCTCTCTAGCTCACAAATGACTCTAGGGTTTCTCTCAAGGGACGAAGACACTGATGGGAAGGGGCCTAGGAGGCCATAAGTGCCTTTAAATAGGTCCAAGCTCGGGAAAATTAGGGTTTCTGCCTCCAGCGCTGACTCGTCAAGTCCATTTATTTTCCACGTCACCAAGTCGCGATCCTACTCTACGAGTTGAGGCGCCAACTCGTCGAGCCACTCATCATAACTCAAAATAAATACCCAATTTATCATACCTGGAATTCCGGAGGTTACAGAAAGACGCATCTCAAACCACTGCACGTAAAACCTATAAAACTGGTTTCCCTTTTTCTTGAGAGATTTCAAGGGGATATTTGTGGACCTATTCAAGCAACATGCAGACCATTTAAATATTTCATGGTATTGGTTGATGCATACACAAGATGGTTACACGTCGCTTTGTTGTCCATAAGGAATGCATCATTATCTAAACTCCTAGCCCATATCATTAAATTGAGGGCCCATCATCGGATTATCCGATAAAGTCAGTTCAACTTGATAATGCAGCGGAGTTTATGTTGAAAACGTTCAATGACTATTTCATGACATTAGGCATTTATCTTGAAGACCCTGTTACGTATGTTCATTCCCAAAATGGTCTTGCAAAAGCATTTATTAAACAAATACAAATAATTGCAAGAACTTTGGTTATGCGTACCTAACTTCCCATTTCCGCATGAGGTTATGCAATATTGCACATGGCTGCATTGGTCTGTCTGAAGCCCATGGCCATCCAACCACTTTCTGCATACCAGCTGGTAACTGGATATGAGCCTGATGTCTCACATTTATGCGTATTTGGGTGTTTAGTCAATGTTCCAATTGAACCTCAAAAGCCTTCAAATTTTGGACCTCAGAAACGATGGGGGATATATGTTGGTTATGAATACCATTCCGTCATACGCTATTTAGAGCCCTTGATAGACGAACTCTTTAAAGCTAGACATGTGGATTGTGACTTTGATGACACAAGCTTCCCATCGTTAGGGGGGAATTTGCACGTTAACGTTGATAAGGAACGACGTGAAATAATGTGGCATGTACCCTACATGTCTCATATGGATCCCCCGACTACACATGGTGATAAGGAAGTGCAACAAATCCTAAGTCTACAAAATGTTGCTAATCATCTACCAGACACGTTTAATGACTTAGAAAATGTCACGAGATCACATATGCCTACAAGGATAGATGTCCTTGTGAGATGCCATGTTCCATTTGAACATGTTGCACCGGTCGTACCCACCGTGAAAAGGATGCTACCATCAGTTGTGCGGTCCATTGATCTTCCCAAGAAAAGAGGAATACCGGTCGGTTCTAAGGATGTCTTGCCTCGAAAAAGGAGAAATCTTGTTGCATCCGTTTTTCCACACGAGATCACTAAGGATCATGGGAGTGTAATAGAGGAGTGTGTTCCCAATGAAACACCAATTCCTCATCATCCCAATAATCTTGAAATATTTGCCAAGTATGCTAGCTTAGACGATATTTTGAAGCGAAATGAGACTGTCATCGATGATGTGTTCATATACGCAACAGCCACTGACATTATAAGGAATGATGACATGAAACCACGTACTATTCATGGGTGTCAACATAGAATGGACTAGCGTCAATGGAAACAAGCAATCACAGTAGAATTGGATTCCTTAGCGAAAAGAAGAGTGTTCGGACCCATTGCTCCAACACAACCTGATGTTAAACCAATTGGTTATAAATGGGTATCCGTAAGGAAGCATAATGAGAATAATGAGATTGTAAGATGCAAAGCTCACCTTGTGGCGCAAGGCTTCTCTCAACATGATGTAATTGATTACAAGGAGACATATTCTCCCATAATGGACATTATAATGTTTTGCTACTTCATCAATTTAGTAGTTTCCGAAAAACTGAATGTACAACTCATGGATGTGGTTACAACATATCTTTATGGGGATCTAGACACAAAGATATACATGAAAGTCCCTGATGGACTTAAGTTGCCTGAATCAAGTGGTTCAAGACCACGTAACATGTTCTCGATAAGACTAAGACGTTCACTTTATGGATTGAATTTATTTAGGCGGATGTGGTATAACCATCTAAGTGAGTACTTGATCAAGCTGGGATATTTGAATAAAGAGATATGCCCATGCGTTTTATTATGAAATCCATTTCAGGATATGCAATTGTTGTAGTCTATGTAGATGATATGAATCTCATAGAAACCTCAAAAGAGTTGTTTGAAACTGCTGAAATCCTGAAGAAGAAATTCAAGATGAAAGATCTTGGGAAGACATGGTATTGTCTTGGCCTGCAGATCGAGCACCGTAAAGATGGGATTTTCCTCCATTAAGAAAGCTACACCCAAAAGGTGTTGAGGCACTTTAGTCATCAAGATGTGAAGCCTTCATCTACTCCCATGTTCGTTCGTTTCTCTAGACATTAAAAAGGACCCATTTCGTCCAAAGGAGCACAATCAAGAGATATTGAGCCTCAAGTGTTAATCTCTAGGTGCAATAGGAGCATTATTGTACGTGGCCCAATCTACTAGACCAGACATCTCGTTTGTTGTGAATTGTCTTACTCGAAACAAAAATGTGCCAACACGCCGCGATTGGAATGGTATTAAATACATATTCTGTTATTTTAAAGGTACTACAAATATGTGTTTATTCTACCCCTACATGTCATCGAGTGGATCAAGTTCGAATGATGCTCGAGATAACATAACCCTTGTCGACTATGCCGATGCAGGTTACTTATCTGACCCGCATAAGGGATGCTCCCAATCTGGTTATGTCTTTGCCATCGGGAACACAACGATATCCTATAGGTCTTGTAAACAGAATCTAGTTGCTACTTCGACAAATCATTCTAAACTACTCGTGCTCTATGAGGCGTCTAGAGACTGTGTATAGCTTCGAGTTGTAATTGGCCGTATTCGAAGTACATGTGATTTGGACTATGATCCCAATGAACCAGTTTTCATATATAAAGATAACACTATTGTAATAGACCAAGCGAACATGGTTACATCAAAGGGGATAACACTAAACACATCTCACCAAAATTTTTCTTTAAATATGAACTGCATTTCAGAAGATTGAAGTGCAACATATTGGATCTGATAAGAATCATGCAAACTTGTTCACAAGTCACTGCCAAAGTATTCATTCTAAAAACATGTATCATTCACCCAGTTGTATGCAAAATAAAAATTGCATCCTGACGTATGCTTTGCACCCTGTTGAGTGCATGTGAGGGGGAGCATCCTGATGAATTCTTGTGTACTTTTTTCCTTTTGCTCAAGGGTTTTGTCCCATGGGGTTTACCTTGACAAAGTTTTTTTTTAATGAGACACTAACTGTATCCTATTCTCATGTATAATTTTTGAAGTCAAGGGGAGTATCCAGTTGAATACTTATTAACCATTATGCATTCTTTTGTCCTTCATTAGAGTTTTTGTTCCACTAGGTTTTCTCTAAACAAGGTTTTAATGAGGCGCACCATATATGGTTCCTTCCCTCGATTAAAACATCCAGATCGTACCCTTTTGTCCTTTAACCATATTTTTGTCCCAAAGGGTTTTCTCTGGCAAGTGTTTTAGTGAGGATAGCATTTGATGGATTGTTTAAAGATACAACATGAAGAAGTATATGAATATTCAACATAAATCTAGGCAACCAAGGTGGAGTGTTGTAACTCATTTATATTGGTAGTGATTGCTCATATTTATGTAGTTCATAAGTAACATTTATGCCTTTAGAGGTTACAACCTTTGGTTCACCCACTCATTGCCATATATAAAGGATTGCCATGTACTCTTGTATCACACATTCACATTGTCTAATGAGAGCCTTTGCATAATTTGCCTTACAACATATCCAATGTGAAAAAACATTCGAGAATTAGATCCAAAAATGACACAAAAATCGAATTCAAATTATTAATTATAATAAATGTTATCAACAAGTAATTTGTAAAGAGAGGTATTAATCATAAATATATTATAATGTCATCATGTTAGAGGGCATGATTTGATAAAATATTATAATGTTTTCATAAAGAAATAAAGATTTAAAAAGGAATTACATGTCGTAACGAACAGAAAAAAATAATATATCTACCCTAATAAATAAAGATATTTTTGCCACATGTCATATTTGTATTCATTTTGCCACATGTAATTTTATGGTTATTTTAAATTAATTTTTATTCCACATATCATTTTATGGTTTTTCTATTGTATTAAACTCCACATATTATTTAAATCTAGTAATAAATACATATCAAGTTCATTAATGGACTTTCCTTCTAATTTAAAAATTACTATATTAAAGTTTCATTAATTTCATTTATTTATTTATCTAAATTATTTGTTTAAATTGAAAAGAGAAAAAAACACTTTAATTTTTATAATTCAATATTTTTCTTACTTTTCTTATAAATTCAAACTTCTCAAATATTTTGAATTTTATATTTAATTTTTTTTAAATGAACCCATGTAATACATGAGTCTCACACCTAGTGTGTATATATATATATATATATATATATATATATATATATATATATATATATATATATATATATATATATATATATATATATGTTGTGACAGGTTCTTCAAAGAATTGGTCGTTTGTTGACAAGTTGGTCTTGGAGGTTTACCTGAGAACATAACACAGAAGAATCGTTAAAGGACAATCGGGGGTTCTCCCGGGACGTCACTCCGACGATCAAGTTAGCTTTCTTTTTGAGAGAGATTTAGGTAAAATTGTATAGGGAAGAAGATGATCCCCTTCCTTAGGCAGGAAGGGATCCTTTTATACCTATTGCTAATGGAATGGGGGTAACTCTCCCTATGTGGGAGTGAGACGTGGCACTTTCCTACTGGGAGAAGTACGCTCACGCCGTCTAACAGCTAGGTGAAGTTAGTTCTAGGCGCCATCAAGCTCTGTGTCATGACCAGATTGGTCATGAGAGAATGAGAGGATCATGAGGAATATTCTTCCTCATGGGGGGAAAGTGAGTTGTCATCCCGACGCTGGCCTGTCCTGGCTAAGACTGAGACCCGACCAAGGACATGGCGAGATAACATCCCGTCAGTGCTCACCGTCAGATTTAACGTGGTCACATACGATAACGTTAACAAGTTCCTTAGACCAGTAGGATTCTGCATTGGGACGTAGCATAGTCATTCTGGTCTAGTCATAGACACCTGGTGGACTGCTATTACTAGTCTGTGCGGTTGACAAGACGGAGATGCCGTTGTTCGGCGGTTTCATCGTGAGACGGTTCACTGCTCTTTTTGTAGAATTTAAACCCTTGTTTCTTCAGTCATTTCCTCCTCACTCTCTACCTTTCTCACTTTGCTTCTTTTCTCTAAAGAACCCTTTCGATCTTTCCTTGCATTCTTCCATGGTTGTCGCTCGTCCTTTAGGAAGGGAACTCACTGCTGAGGAATGGGAATCCTTCCAATTCCGGTTTGGGTTTTTCCCTGAACATGGGGTTAAAATTCCTCTCCCTAATGCATCACTCTATAGTCCCCCCTGAGGAAAGGTCGGCATTCCGATTGCTTTGTTCGAGGCAGGTCTATGCTTACCCACTACAGACTTTTTCAACCTGATCATTAACGAATACGGGTTTTCTGTGAGGGAACTGACCCCAATCACGATAAACAAGATTGTGGGCTTTGAGCTTCTCTACCGTGCCCTAGGATACCAACCGACTGTCCCGGCATTCAAGCACTTTTTCAATGCTTCCGCCCAGTCTGGGACTCGGACCCTTTCTCACCGACGAGGAGTCCCTACCCTCATCCATGATCGAAAATCCAAAAAGAATTCGTAGGAGAAGTTTTTGTGGGTGAACAGTGACCATGTGGTGCTTAGCTATCCTAAGACCAAGGCGTATGTAGACCGTGCTCCAATGCTCTTTGGTACTGACAAAGAGTTGGAAGATGCCCTAGATAAGGTTAGCATCTATGGTGAGGACTGGCTCGACTGCTTCTTGGCTGCTGGTGGGATGAGCACCGCTTGGAGGGCTCGTGGGAAAATGCCAGAGTTTTTCATCGAGAGAGAAGGTATGATGCTTCTTCTTCTGCTTTCCATTGCCCTCCCCCCTTTTTTTACTCGGTAAAGTACTTTGAAATCGGTAATTTTGTTAACCGTTGTTACCTTTGTTTTTTGTCAGGTGTGGAATAGATTATCTCCTTAGAGAGAGCTCTACAAGGTTTATTCGACAGTGATCTTGAGTGCCACGACATCGACCTTGTAGAGACTCTTCCGCCACCTGTTTCTGGCCGGGGTATCGAGGTTATATCTGAGTCTCCCGTCGGTTTAGAAGATGTTGTTGGCACTGGAGAGGAGCCGGATCTGGGGGACGTCGTTGTTACAGGTGCTTCTCAGAAGGATCTTGTCCCTTCCGGGTCCCCAAGGAGTCTTTGACGTGTCAAGAGGCGATTCGATTTGTTGGAAACCTCTTCTGGCGGTAGCGTTGAGACGGCTAGCACCGAGCCCCCGATTCGCAAGAAACGTAACTTGAGTTTCTTGTTAGGGGATTCCAAAGGTTCCACCAGTGTCCCCGATGAAAGTTCTTCGAAACTGCTAGAGAGGGCACACAATAGGGCGACTGAACTGCAAATAATAAAAAGAAGAAAACTACCAATGTGACTGACCCCGATCCTGCTGCTGAGAGAGACAAGGCGAAGGCTGGATTCGTGCCTTATCGTGGTCATGTGTTAACTTCTCCTGGTAAAACCGGAGTTGTCCCTCCTTCTTCAGGGTCTCACTCAGGCATCTATAGGCCCTCTTGGAACTTGACCCCTAAAGACCTTGTATTCGACCACGACACTGCTCGTGAGTGGTGTCGGCATGCTTTTCCGCCCGCTACAACTGAAGCTTTGACCGTTCTGGTGGATGAGCACATGGATAACGGTCTTCGTTATGCCGCCGCCCAAGTTTCATCTTACTTGGTATCGGCTGCCGGGCGCATTTTCGACATAGAGGTTATCCAGTCCTATTTGGACAAGATGAGCATTGAATATGCGGAGTTGAAGGCTCAGGTGACGAAGATGGAGGCTGATAAGCGCAAATGGGAGGCACAGTGAGAGCTTGTGTTTTGCGAGAAGGCGAGCCTGGAAGAACATTTGGCAAGGCTGGATGGGGAGGTGAAGCTCTTAACTGATCGTGTAGGGGCCCTGACCTTGGAGAACACTGGCATGAGCGAACGAACGACAGAGCTGTAGGCAGACCTGGTTGGAGAAAGAGGTGCGAAGGGGTGTATTGGAGAAGGATATTGTATGGATCCTTCGTGATGGGCTCTACCGGATTGTGGACAAGGTGATCGAAAGCCCTCACTTCCTCAAGGGCTTGGTGCACGTGCAGGCTGCTTGTGTGGAAGTGGGTATGGAGCAGAGGAAGGGAGCTTTGAGAGAACTGGTAGTTGCTGGGAAGTTCGACCCAGAAGTGGAGGTGGATGTGGCCACCAAGACTCGGGAGATGGAGGACGCCATTGCTACGTTCACGGAGACAGATTTTGTTGGCTATCTTCGTCTTGGCGACATAGATTTGGCTGGGTTTCGTGTTCTCTGCCAGGATGCTTAAAGTGATGAGTCGGTACTTGGCCCAAGTTCTCCACCTGGTGATGGTACTGCCCCTGCTCACGAGTAGTGTCATTTGCTTAATTTGGTTTATGCAGCTTTTGTGAACAATGTTTTTTTTTAATCTTTTTTGCCCTTCGTGGCAGTTTAAAAGTCCGGGAGTCCGGCAACTGACAATGTTTATTTTTATTTTATGAATATGAATATTTTCTGTTATCATATTTTTTTTATTGTTTCGTAAATGACTTATGTTGGCCTTCACGTAGTATTTGTGCAGGGCTTGCTTAAATATATGGTCTGAATCCTTTTACTTGTGAGCTCTTTGAGATTTGCTCATGCTTGTCTTTGAGAAATCTGTTCTAATTTCCTGCTTAAAGACCCTAGGTGTAGTCGAGATCATCATATTGAGGCTCATCTGGTTGTGGTTTTCTTATCAGTGGAAGGTTATGACTCTTCTACACTTATGTTACATGTTCTTTTTGTACATTTGTTTTTGGGAAAGTTTGCTATAATATGTGTGGTGAACATGTTTTGGGGGAAAGGTTATGAACCTTTTTAACCCCCTGGCTGCCTTCTTGTAACAATTTCGCTCATGTGACGTTGGATGATCAATCCTTGTTGCCACATGGTAAATGTACACAACCTCTTTATTTTATTTTCCAAGCTTGAAAATAAGGAGCATCTGAATTGCTCTTTCTCTTTTTTTTTCTTTCTAATTTATCTATTGTTAGAGTGTCACAAAACTGGAAATAGTAAACTAATTCTTACTGATTAATTTTACATTCCAAGATCAATAATCATTGCTTTTTCTAACCTTTAATTTATCTTTGACACTCGTTTAAGAGTAGAAATGGCGTATGCTCTGCGCATTCCAAGTTCTTGGTATTGTACGCCCGTCTTGGGCTTCTAGTACGTAAGCGCCATTCTTATAGGCTTCTGCAATTTTGTACGGTCCCTCCCAAGTGACACTGAGTTTTCCTAATGGTTTGGCGTGGCTGGAATCGTTTTTCCTTAACACCCATTCTCCAATTTTGAAGTTCTTGACACGGACTTGGCGGTTGTAATAGTTCTCGGTACGCGATTTGTACAATGCTTGGCGCATCTGTGCAGCCTCGCATTTTTCATGTAGCATGTCTAAGTCCTGGCGTCGCCCTGATTCATTGGCTGTTTCCTCGAAACTCTTTGTTCGCAATGAGCCAGCTACTATTTCCAATGGGAGGACTGCTTCCATCCCATAAGTAAGGCTGAATGGCGTTTCTCCCGTGCTCGACCTTGTAGTGGTGTGATATGACCACTACACTGTCGGTAGCTCGTCTACCTAGGCAAACTTTGATCTGAGTAACCTTTTATTTAAACCATTAACTATGGTTTTGTTTGATATATTGGTTTGTCCATTGGCCCGAGGGTGCGCCACGGACGTGAACCGACGAAGGATCTTCTTGTTTTCACACCACTCCTTGAAGGGGCTCCCTTCAAATTGTGTGTCATTGTCACTTATGAGAACTTTGGGTGTGCCAAAGCGAGCCAAGATATTTTTGGTCATGAACTTTATCATTTGCTTTCCCAATACGGTGGCCAGCGGTTCCGCCTCTATCCACTTTGTAAAATAATCCACAGCAACTACCAAGAATTTCACACCCCCTGGCGCTGGTGGGAATGGTCCCACTATGTCAATCCCCCATTGATGGAAGGGCCAGGGGCTGGTGATGCTGGTCAACGGCATAACCGGTTGATTCTGGAAAGGAGTGAATGCCCGACATTCTTTACATTTCTTGGTTAGGGCTGCTGCCTCGTTTTATATGTCTGGCCAATATACTCCTAGGCGGATTATTTTGCCGTATGTGCTCGAGCTCCTTCGTGCGCTGCCGTGTCTCCGGAATGACTTTCCTCCAGGAGCGTCTGTCCTTCTGTCTTAGAGATGCACTTTATCCATGGGCTTAAATACCCTCTTCGGTACAGTTGGTTGTCTCTAATTGCGAAATGTGATGCCCTGACCTTGACCTTTCTCGCTTCTGCCGAGTCGTCTGGGAGTACACCGTGGCGCAAGTAATCGACGTATGGTTTGGTCCATTCTGGGGTAGTCGAGACTATATTAACCTTTTGGTTATCAATGCTTCTCTCTGGGAGCACTTCGACTAACACTTTCTTTATTAGGTGATCAAAGGAAGTTGAGGCTAGCTTGCTGAGAGCGTCCGCCCTCGTATTTTTTCCACGAGATATTTGTTGTATTGAAAAGTTTTGAAACTTGCTTGTTAAGATGCAGACTGCATCTAGGTACTTCTGCATCCTTGGATCTTTGGCTTCATATGTTCCGTTTATTTTGTTCGTGATAAGTAACGAATCACTGAGAGCCACTAATCGCTTTGCACCAACCTCCCTTGCTAACCCCAGGCGTGCTAGGAGTGCCTCATATTCTGCTTCGTTGTTAGATACTTGGAAATCGAATCGTAGTGCGTAAGTGATTTCTTTGCCTTTGGGGCTTTGAAGGATCAGGCCTACGCCTGAGCCTTCCATACTTGCTGTGCCGTCGGTGTATAATTTCCAAAGCTCTCTGCTGGCTTCAGGCTCCAATGGTTCGACGAATATTGTCTTTGGTGTTCCCTTGATAGTATCTGGGATTTCGACTAGGAAATCTGTGAGAACCTGGGCGTCGATGCTAGTCAGGGGGTTGTAATTGATATCGTGTTCGCCTAATCTTATGGCCCACTTAGCCAGGCGTCTAGACTTTTCCAGCCTTAGCAGATGTTGCTTTATCGGGTAGTTGGTTAGGACATCCACCTTGTGAGCTTGGAAATACCGTCGTAGCCGCCTGGTAGCGTATACTAGGGCGAGGACCAGTTTCTTTAAGACTGGGTAATTAACCTCTGTCCCTTGCAAGGCCCTACTTACAAAGTGGATGGGGACCTGTTTGCCTTCCCTTTCTACCACCAACACGGAGGAGATAGCTTCTTCCGATGCTGCTAGGTACATTTGTATCGTTTCTCCTGGTAGCGGGCAAGCGAGGGTCGGTAGCTGGTGTAAGGCATCTTTCAGTTGTTGTAATGCTTCGTGTGCTCTTTCTATCCATTTGAATTGCTTTTTTATCTAAGCACCCTTTGAGGGTTTGGTACATGGGAAGCGCCTTTTCTGCTGTTTTGGCAATAAATCTTCCTAATGTTGTTAGCCGACCATTGATATCTTGTACACCTTTGAGGTTGTGGGGAGTTTTCGACTTGAGGAACTCTTGGACTTAGATGGGAGTGGGCAGAATTCCTTCATTGGATATCTGATACCCAACGACTTGAGGAACTTTTCTGCGCCCTGGTGTTTGTGGCAATAAGTGTTGCTGATCCCTGGCGTGTGCTAAATTTAACTATGCCATGTATCGTCGATGGCACGAGATGTAGTAAGGAGATTGCTGATCATCCGAGCAGAATATTGTGTTCAGCTGGAAACCGAATCATAGAAAATTTGATTGTTCTTGTGATTCTGTCCCTTTTGTCATGACTGACCAACGTGAAAGACAGCTGGATAGTGCCCAATGGCCACAAGCTGTGACTGGTGAACCCCACCAATGGTCCTTCAGTTGGGGGCCTTAGCCCCTCCTTCCATGCTTCCGGTAGTTGCCTGAAACAATGCTCGTAGAGTATGTCGGAGCTACTACCATTGTCGATGTATATCCGATGGATTTTCGTATGGCAAATGAATCCAGATATGAAGAGTGGATCTCGTGGATCCCAGTTTGACAGCCTGGGATCACTACTCGAAAAAGTGATATTGAGTAGATTTCTCGAGAGTACCTCTATCTCATCCTCCGTTTGGTGAGTTGCATTTCTCTTACTGGATTTAGAGATAGTGAGTACCTCGTTGCCATCATACGGTGGTTCCTGCAACAAATCGAGATTTATTATCGCCATTTGAGGCAGCGAACATATAGTTGCCGAAAACTGCTCTTGAGTATTGGCTCTGCTATTTTTGTCGTAATTGGAGGGACCCGCGCCATTAGAACCTGGATTGGGGCCTGTGTTCTACACTCGCGGTGATGTTCCTCGTTTACTATCACCGGTGTTCTGAACAGATCTTCTTTTACCGTCTCGGTTGCTGTTGAGTTTACATCCCCCTTTTGTAGAGAACCAACATCGTCTATTGGTTGTATCAATCTGAGGATACGTCCAGATGACGCCAAATGTTGTGACAGGTTCTTCAGGGAATTGGTCATTTGTTGACAAGTTGGTCTTGGAGGTTTACCTGAGAACACAACACAGAAGAATTGTTAAAGGACGATCGGGGGTTCTCCCAGGACGTCACTCTGACGATCAAGTTAACTTTCTTTCTGAGAAAGATTTAGGTAAAATTGTATAGGGAAGAAGATGGTCCCCTTCCGTGGGCAGGAAGGGATCCTTTTATACCTGTTGCTAACGGAATGGGGTAACTCTCCCTATGTGGGAGTGAGACGTGGCACTTTCCTACTAGGAGAAGTACGCTCACGCCGTCTAACAGCCAAGTGACGTCAATTCTAGGCGTCATCAGGCTCTTTGTCATGACCTTATCGGTCATGAGAGAATGAGAGGATCCGACCAAGGCCCTGACGCTGGCCTGTCCGGGATAAGACTGAGACCTGACCAAGGCCCTGGCGAGATAACGTCCCGTCAGTGCTTTCCGTCAGATTTAACGTGGTCGCATACGGTAACGTTAACAATATATATATATATATATATATATATATATATATATATATATATATATATATATATATATATATATATATATATAGGGTTAGGTTATTTTGTTTCTTACATTTATTGTGTGCTAGAATGCACCAATAGGAATTTAGTAAATTAAATAATTATTTAATTAAATAAATATAGATATTAAATTATTTCCATAATTATATGTATATTAAATGATATCCATAATTATAATTCTCTTTTTATGGAAATTAATTACATCCGCCATTATTGTCAGCAATAACATTCTTTCAGAATGAATTCGCATCTAGGTTTTTATATATGAGTTCGTATTTTTCTTTCAGGACCCACTCACTTAAAATACAATAAAGTTGCATGGAATATGAAGAACGAGAGTGTATTCTACTAGAATAAACTCTCATTCTGCTGGAATACACTCGCATTCTTCTAGATATGAATTCATTCTGAAAGAATATTATTCGTGACATTAATGACGAATTTAATTAGTTTCCATAAAAATGAGTTATAAGTACGGATAACATTTAATATACATATAATTAATACTAAATTCCTATTGGTGTATTGTAGCACACAATAGATGTGAGAAACATTTGAACCTACCTCTCTCTCTCTCTCTCTCTATATATATATATATATATATATATATATATATATATATATATATATATATATATATATATATATATATATATATATATATATATGGTCCGGTTAAGGTGAAGACTCAAAAAATGGTGAGGACTGCGACGACAATTCTCCACCTCCCATTTTGTCAAGGCACAAACGTCAAACTAAAATACTTGGCCGGTGCGTTCGCATGAGACGCACGTCCGTTGTAACTAATACGGTCTCAATGATTTAATCACGTACGACGAACGTCCATGGAACGTCATTTAAGTGAGTTTTATTAATTATTTTGGTTTATTTTGGTTTTTTATTTTTCTTTTTCGTTGAAAAAAATTCAAATAGATATATGCTCGGTTTTAACGTTTTTAATTTTTTTGTTTTTTTAAATTTTTTTTGTTTTTTTAATTTTTTTTGTTTTTTAATATATATATATATATATATATATATATATATATATATATATATATATATATATATATATATATATTGTTTTTTTGATATATTTACTACATACTTTAAGATACTAGTGTTTCTTTTTATTTTTGTTTTTTGTTTTTTTGTTTTTTCTTTTGATTTTTTGAACTAAATATCGGTTTCAGTTTTTAATGTTTAACAATTATAAAATTTTAAATAAGAAGAATATTAAGGATCATAATATTTTCCTTTCTTACCTTTTTTGAATTATATTATTTTTGGATCATAAAATTTTGGATCAAATTATTTTGAATCGTAATATTTTGAATCCATTCATTTTTTAATCATATGATTTTGGATCAATAATATATTTAATTAAATATAGTTTTTGTTCAAAAAAAACTTATAAATCATTCTATATTTTGAATCATAAAAGATATAATTAAGGATTATAAAATATTTGAGTCTAAATATTTTTAGATCATAACAAATTAAGAATCATAAACAAGTTGAATCAAAAGTTTTTTTTTTTGAATCATAAATATTTTGAATCATCACATTTTGGATCATATTATGTTCAATATTTTTTTAAAATTAATATTTCTTAAAATTAAAAATAAATACTTCAAAAACTTATTTTTGAAAAATTCTCTTTAGAAAGTCACTAGTATATTGAGTAGAAGTATCCTTTAAACTTTTACGATTTTTGGAGAATTTTTTTTCTGGGTTTTTTTATAAAAAGCAATTTTTTTTTAATTTTCATGATTGTGCTCATTTTGTAAATGATTAAATTTTAAGAGCTTTGGTTTTTTCAGATTTTTTTTTCAAATAAAAAATATTATGACCCAAAAAACGAAATTGGTGGAAAAAACGCCACCAAATGATGGCTTGATATTTGACAGAAAGAGAAAAGAGGGGAGGGGGATGCATGTTGGAGGGTTTTTTTTTATTATTTTTTGATAAAATAGCAAAAGTGGTCCTTGTGATTGTCAAAGTTATGTATTTTGGTCCAAAAATGTTTTATGGTTCAAAAGTGATCCAATTTTAAATACCTTGTGCATTTTTGGTACAAAAATGTTAACTTTAACAGTTTGACTATTAACTTTTTTAAATAATAATTTTACCCCTAGGGACCATTTCTGCAACCAAACTACAAGGACCATTTATGCATCTCTTCTTTTAAATTTTATTCAATTATTTATTTTTAATTTCTTTTTATTAGATTACTTTTTTATTATTTTATTATATATTAATAAATATTATTTTTAATATATAATATTTATATAATAAATATTATTTTATTGGATTATTAATTACATTTAGTTAATTTTTTTAATTTCTTTTATAATAGATTATTTCTTTTTATTGGATTGTTATATATTAATAAATATATTATATTTATATATTAAAAAATATTACTTGATTATTAATTTCTTTTATTTTTTTATTAGATTAGTTGTTTTTTATTGGATTATAATTTACTAACAACTATTATTTTTAATATATAATATTTATATATTAATAAATATTATTTTATTGTATTGCTATTTTAATTGTTTTTAATTTCTTTTAATTGTTTTATTTATTTTTATAAATCAAAAAACCCAAAAAAATCTCACACACCCCATGTCTCCTAATTTATTATAAATATTTGGAAGATAACATATTTTTTACAACATCACCATCATCACCTAGTCCGACAGTAGTGGGATGAGTGATATTTTTTTTTAAATATATTAGGATGGTGGTGGTGTTGTAAAAAAAAAAGAATTAATCCAAACAATATGGTGACGGTCGTGTGATGAATATCTTTGGAGTACGTGTGATGGGGGAGACATATAATGTTGAACATATTATAAGAGATCTTAGAGATTGGGTATTATGACAGCGGACTCTCGACTGTTGTATTGTTTAATTGTATTTTGTTTGATAATAAAGACGATGTAATAGTCAACAAAAACAAGTTGATTGATGTCAAACCCAACTCTCGACTTCAAACTGACGACCCTTTTTGCTTGGCATCACACGCGGAACAAGTGTTTATACATCGTACCCTTCAATGAAAAAATAAACGAAATATAAATGGACGGTTATCAAGACAAAACCAAGAGTGGTATTTGAAGTCACTGAAGCTGAAATGGAAACATATAAAATCTTTCAGGTTGAAGAGCGGTTTGAGTCACCCCTTACTGTAACTCGTACGGAACGATTGTGCCTAGCCTCAAGTATAAATACATATGACCAAATATATAATGATGGGAATGAGGGATATGGGGAGGAAGACAAAGAATAGGAAGATTTTAAAGATGGAGATGATGAAAATGAGTTGGTTTACCTAGACTATTAATTTCTTTTGGTTATTTTTTTGAATTTCACTTTTATTGGATTAATTCATTTTTTTATAACACCATTACCATTCTAATTTATTTAAAAACAATCTCACTCATCCCATCATTGCTAAACTGGGTGATGGTGCTGATGGTGTCCAAAATATAATATCTTCTAAATATTCAAACTAAATTAGGAGATGTGGGGTGGGGGGAATCTTTTTGGGTTTTTTTATTTAAAATAATAAAGAAAACAATTAAAAAAATTTAAAACAATTAAAAATAGTAATCCAAAAAATAATATTTATTAATATATAAATACTATATATTAAAAACGATAATTAGTAATAAATTATAATCCAATAAAAAACTTAATTTAATCAAAAAGAAATTAAAAGAGATTAATAATCCAATAAAGTAATATTATATATATATAAATATTATGTATTTATTAATATATAATAATCCAATAAAAAATAAATAATCAATTGAAAAAATAAATTAAAAAAATAAGGTAATTAATAATCTAATAAAGTAATATTTATTAATATATAAATATTATATATTAAAATAATATTTATTAATATATAATAAAACAATTAAAAAAGTGATATAATAAAAAGAAATTAAAAAAAATTAAAAGAATTAATGTATAATAATTGAATAAGATTTTGAAGAAGACATGCATAAATGGTCTTTGTAGTTTGGTTGCAGAAAAGGTTAAAATTGTGATTTTAAAAAAAAGTTAACAACAAACTGATAAGGTTGACATTTTTACACCAAAAATTTCAATTTAAAAAAATAAAAAAGATAACAAATATTCCGGTTTCTTTACGGTCACTTTGGAATTTCATCATGGGAATGTTTTATTGTTCGGAATTTTATCATGAAAATGTTTAATTGATTAGAGATAAAAATGTTTAGTGGCAACATTATAACTTCACTTTCCATAAAAACTTAATAGTACATGCTTTTGAAAAAAATATATTTTTAAGCATTTTATATTAAAAATGTTTTATTTTTTCTATTGCACAATTTAATTGTCGTTTGAACTATATACCCAACGTTATAATTGATTTTAATCCATTGGATTTCAATTAAATATTTCACCACATTTAATCATTATTTTAAATTAATATTTTAATCATTATTTTAAATTAATATTTGTAATGCTTTTACATTAGTAGATTGGAAAACAGATCTAAATTTTATAGTTAAGACGATTATTGGTTTAGACACACAACAAAACAACCTTAAAAATCTAAATCTAATACCAATTAAATTATTTTTGCCAACATAAATCTTTAGTTTCATACATCAATAAAGAACACAATTCTATTAGTTTGTCTATAAAATATCATGAATTCAAAATTAGATATTCCAACGACTTCATTATTATTTCATTTTCAAAGCAACTAACATCTAAATATACTATAGTTAAGTTTTATCCATTTATGAACGAATCATTGTATTTGACTATTTTCTTTATCCACCACTGAATTTCTTATAGTAAGAAATTATTATCTATATAAATAAAAATATGTAAAAGTAGATTAAAAAGTCATTTACTTGAACCCTCACCCGGATCATTGCCTTTTTGTTCATTCCCCCATATCTTCTTCCACAATTTGAATTCCTTCTTTTCAACATCCCCCTTTGGAGCACTCTTACTGTTGAATTTATTCTTAATCTCTTTAACTTTCTCAGTCCATCCTTTTGTATTCCCAAAGCCCATACGAACATAAGGATAGCAAAATCTTTCAAAATAAACAGGGCTATCAAACGGGAACACTCCTGCCCGTTCTTTATATGCAAGAATAATCTCCATTACGTTAATGTTGTCGAGCATAACAAATTTGATTGTTTCTTTGTTGGTGGCTGTGTCTTTAATTTCTACATCATTTGAAGCTGAACTTTCGTCAGAGTATTGTGGGTCAGCTTCGGTCATGGGAGATCAAATGGTTGTTTTAGAAAACAGTTGTTGAGATTGAGAACGAGTAAATTTTTTGATTGAAATTCATTTTTGGATTGTCTGTTTTTAAATTTAAAATATTTTAAGATTATGAAAATAGCATGAAAGATGTTATTAGGAATATTGACTATTGAAATTTATTTGGTATAGTTAATTAATGGAGCTTTTGAACGTGCACTTCCATTAATAAGTTGTGATATTTGGTTTTTAAAGTATGAACAAAGATTATTTATAGTTTTGATTATATATGTAATATGATTATATATGTAATAAGTAATTGGATTGAAATATCAATTTTGCATACTCTAAAGTCAGCAAAAGAAGTTGATTTTCTTTTTCTTTTTTTAATCTGGAACATCCCAAAATATGGTCCCAAAAATTTCATTTTTAAAATAGGTAAACTAGTATTTTCAAATATCAACCATACATCTCAAACAAAACCAACGTATCAAATGTCATAAAATCAGAGTAAAATATCATATGCGGAATCCCAATGGTGTGTGCGAAGCAGTCAACCCGAGTTCTTCTATTTGCAACCAGAAGTATCTGAAACATAAAATAAAAACCGTAAGCATAAAGCTTAATGAGTTCCCAAACTACCCCATACCATACATAATAAATCACATATTGGGCCCCCGCCAAACATCGGGCCTCGCCCAACATCAGGCACTGCCCGGCATCGAGCCTCGCTCGGTATACAAATCTGTTATTCTCAGGCCTCGCTTGTTACTGGGCCTCGCCCGCTATACACATACAATCAATATCACATAATCATGCTAACACATAAAGCGATCATAAACATTAGAATATGTTCCAGTCCTCAGCCCTCACCTGACATCGAGCCCGCCCACTATGTATAACAGCACATAATACATGCAAGAGTCATGTAGACTCGTAACATCCTAAAATAATCAATAAGGGCCGACATTGGTGCCTTAGACCCGCTAAACCCAGTGAGGAAACTCACCTCAAGTGCTGAATCTCACAGAAAGAAATCCCTAGCTATTGCCTTACCAACTCCCCCGAGCTATCAATATAAAAATAACACCCAATCAATACTTGGGTTCCAATCAAAATTTAATACTCCATACTTGGGGTAAAATGACCATTTTACCCTTGGCCTAATTTGATCCATGACTAAGGCCCAAATCCACAATATAAAAAGGCCCAACACTAACTAATCTTCCAAGGCCTACTTATGGCCCAATTTTTCAAATTGGGCCCAAACCCCTCCAATGGGCCTTACCCTAAAGCCCAATAATTTCCTTAGTCCAAAAGCCTGCTTTCAGATGGCCCATTAAGGCCCAAAGAAACTACGTCCATGAAATGGCCCAAGCTGAGGCCCAAAGATGCGAAGCCCATTCTAACTGAGTACGTGGGGGGTACCCAGTTGTACGTTGCGTGTACAAGCTTGATGGCTTGTACGCTGCGCGTACAGACTTGTACGCCCATCGTACTACTCTATTAAGCCAAATTTTGCCATTAAGCACTCAATGCTTAGCCCAAAGGTCCAAATCACAGATCTGAGTCCTAATCAATGTCTAGACCTATAAAGTCACCGACTTGGTGACTTTGCATGCCCAAAATAATTCCAAACTCAAAATATAACATTCTACTTTCATGTAAATGGCCCTAACTCATGCATGGATAGATCTAAGCCTCAAAAATGGCAAATTTATGACTCAAGGACCAAAATAACACCAAGAGTGGCAACTCTAAGATTCATAAATGATATGAACTCATAAGATCTCATTAATGGGGCCAAAAGGGTCCATAAACACAAACCAAAAGAGATCTAAGCTAATAAGCATCGACTTCAAGACTTTATACCTCAAATGAGTGCCAGATGAGGATGGGGTTCTGGATCTATAAACCTTCAATCCTCTAATGAAGCTTCAATGATGACCACCTTCCTTCAAAGCACCAAAATGCACCTCAAAATGGCCTTCTAAGCTCAAAAACACACAAGTATGGAATTAGGGTTCGAGTGTAGGGTAAGGAGGACAAGGAGGCTGATAAAATGAGGGTTTCAAGTCCATAAGGATGCTTAAATAGTGGCCAACCCCAAAAAATTAGGGTTTTCAAAGTCTTTACGTACGCCCCGTGTACGCTTCTGTATGCCCAATGTATGCCTCCGGATCCCCGATCAATACCCTCACATGAGTACGCTAAGCGTACCACTTGGTACATCCCACGTACTCGCTTCACTGCCTGTACGCTAAGCATACCTCGTTGTACGCCCTGCGGTGTTGCAAGGGAAAAAGAGAAACTCACCGAGATTCAAGTGTTACAATTCTCCCCCACTTGAATCAGACTTCGTCCTTGAAGTCCGTTGCCCCGAACAACTCTGGATAATGTGTCTCTTCTCCTCCTCGGGCTCCCAATTCCATTACGACCCCTTGTGGTGTTGCCACTGCACCTTCACTAGCTCTACAACCTTGTTCCTCAAGGTTTTCGTCTTGCGATCCAAAATCGTCACTGGTCTCTCAATATAATTCAGGTGGACATGCACCTGAATATCCTCCAATGGTACAACTGTAGAATCATCTACCAAACACTTCCGCTGCTGAGAGACATGAAACGTGCTATGAATCTGACTGAGCTCGGCTGGAAGATCAAGATGATACGCAACCCAGCCCACCCGAGCCAAAACCCTGAAGGGACCAATATACCTGGGAGCCAACTTGCCCTGCTTCGTGAACTAAATGACACCTTTCCAAGGTGATACCTTCAGGTGAACCATATCTCCTACCTGGAACTCCAAGTCTGACCAGCGCCTGTCGACATAGCTCTTCTGCCGACTCTGAGTTGTCTGGAGCCTGCTCCGAACCTACTGAATAAGCTCAGTGGTCTTGAGTACCACCTCAGTACTCCTCATAACTCGCTAACCTACCTCACCCCAACAAATTGGGGTCCTGCACTTCCTCCCATAGAGCATCTAAAAGGAGTTCGATAAATGATAACTGTTGTTATAAGAAAATTCCGCTAACGGAAGATACGTATCCCAACTCCCACCAAAATCCAACACACAAGCACACAACATATCCTCAAGAGTCTGAATATTCCGCTCACTCTGATCATCGATTTGCGGATGAAATGATGTAGTAAAAAGGAGACGAGTGCCCAACTTATCGTTAAACCGCTTCCAAAATCTGGAAGTAAAATGAACATCCATGTCTGGAACTACCGATACCAGCACCCCATGACGTGCCACTACCTCCCTGATAAAAATTTCGGCCAAACTTTCTGCGGAAATACTCTCCTGAATTGGAATGAAATGTGCGCTCTTGGTTAAACGATCCACAATGATCCATATCGAATCCACTCCGCGCTCAGTCCTGGGAAGCTTCGTGATAAAATCCATAGTGATGTCTTCCCATTTCCATACGGGAATCTACAACAGCTGCATCTTAATGTGAGGTCGCTGATGCTCGGCCTTGACCTTCCTGTAGGTCAAGCACCGCTCCACATACGATGCTACATCCCGCTTCATGCAGGGCCACCAATAATCAGGATGAAGATTGTGACAACCCGAACCTTTTTCCGTTTCCATTATCCTAATTCCGTTAATAAAATTTGATTATTTATTAAGTTTCCATTAAAACTTCATGGTTTAGGAAATCATCTAGTTTTATATAATTAAATCTATATAAGCGATTCGGAACCAAATCACGCGAAAACCCGAAGTCCTTGAAAAACAAAACAGTTTTTGGCCTAAGTGAGTGTATGGCCGCACACATGTGTACGGCCGCACACCCGTGTACGGCCGCACACCTGTTCACGGCTGGTGCCAGGTGGACCCCACCACCGACCATACCCCCAGCCTATAAATACAGGACCCCCACCCTCATTTGAACACTTTTGGCCGAAAACTCTCTCATTCTCTCTCTAGAACTTCTGACCGTACACTCTAAAGACACCTCTTTTCTTCCAAAAAACATCAAAAATCGTCATTTAAAATCGATTGGTAGCATCTGGAACACATTTTCTTCGCAATCAAACACCCTTGTTCTTGAGTGTACGGCCGTACACCCCTCAAAGAAGAGTTCACGGCCGTACACCCTGTTTACGGCCGTACACTGCCTGTCCGGCCGTACACCCCTGTTCACGGCCGTACACGCCTATTAAGCAGTGAAAAACTCGTTTTCTCGATTCAATCAAGTCCCGGTAACATTCGTTAACCGAAAATAAGTGTTTTTCTAACACTTAACCTAACGAAATCGCTAATTTAGATGCATATATGTATTTATTGATATTAGGATTCCGTTAAGTGCCACGTACAACAACCCGAGGATCTTCGTTTCCAGTCGACGTTTTCATACAACAACAGTGAGTTCATACCCCTATGCTTTTATGATTTTTAATGTTTTCAGGGGGGAATACAAGCCAAACGAAAATGATTTTTGTGGAACAAAACAAAGGATTTTAACAAACTTAAAACTTATGCAATTTATACAGTCAAACGATTTCAACGTTTTATAAAATATTTAGATATTTTATCCCTTTTGTATTATGTGGAGCATAAGGGACACTTTCCACTTAGAAAGATAACTGCATAGTTTTCGGAACATTATACATAACAAGGACATAACATTTCAAGTAAACTATAATAGGTATAGTTTGGGGTTTTCAATACACAGCTTTTACGAATTCAGAGTTATACACTGCTAAACATATAAACTATGACAGATTTAGTTTATGATATACATTATTACAAGAGTATAACAATTAATAATTATTTAAGTATAATTATTACCTTATACAGTATCCAAGGGATTCAAATACAAGAGAACAATACAGAATTACATGTAAACTAGATTATACAGAATTGTGAGGCTCTACTTCAAAACTGTACCCTTAGGTGTACTGAATTAAATCCTATTATAGTATAACCAGAGTCTCCTGGAGGGAGAGCGTGAGATTTGTGAATAGATCTATTCGGGATCGACAATCCCACACCTGAACTGCTAGCTACAGTTAGGCAGGCATGCCTGAGATAACAAATGTCATTTTACCGACACTTGAAGAACGTCGTAAAGGTCACTAGGTCATATCAAGCATGGTTATACGACTCACAATAAGTATAAACTAACCTTTGTTTATGAGAATTTATTCTTCATTAACTTTATTTTAATTAATAGAACTATTATACATTACATTTGGGGATTTTAGAAATACCATACACGGTTTTATTTAAATAATAAAACTACTATACATACTGGTGGTAGTCAGGGTTTTCAAACAGAACATTCCACACAGAGGTTTTCATACAGAATTCATCATACAATACATCTAGTAGTAACCAAGCATACAAACTAATATGTTTTATATACTACAACCGGATATAATAACAAACATTCATAGTTAGTTCTATAACTCTTTAGTTTATGCATCAGGGTTTCGTATGAAGAATACTCGATAGATTGTGGGATATGTGGTTTCCGCCTTATTTCATGTTCCTTGTTTGGTTGTGGGCTTAGGGCAGATCCATATAACCAACTGTCTGTTCGATATTGGTTTATACGTGACTAGCATGAACTAAGTGGTTATAGAAGGAACTGGTATTACCATACTTTTACTAAAGAAAATATTGGATTTTCTTGGAAAACATGTGAACATTTTTACAGAGTCATCAACACGTTTTCATTACAAAAACATCGCTTATGAACTCACCAGCTTTATGCTGATACTCTTTCAAAACTGCTTGTATTCTCAGGAAATCAGTAGATAGGTACCTTCTGGAGTTTTGGGAAGACGGAGCGTATATAGTCATGTCTTTTTCTTTTGATTATACTTTTGATGTATAAAAACAAGCATTAAACAGATGTAAACCTTTTTCATATATGTATTCAATGTAATGGTTGTGTTTACTATGATTGCTATGATACAATTGTTGTGATACTACGCATGACGTCATCCACCCCCGAACGTTTCTGTCGTTCCGGTTTGGGGGTGTGCCGCCCTTTCCTCGACAAGTTTGTAATCATGTTCATTGATGATATACCTGTCCACTCTCGGAGCGAGGAAGATCATAGACAGCACTTGAGACTAGTTTTAGAAACACTACGGGCGGAGAAACTCTATGCAAAGCTTTCAAAATGCAAATTATGGATCAGAAAAGTAACCTTCCTTGGTCACGTGGTTAGTGAGGAAGGCATACATGTGGACCCTTCGAAGATTACAGCGATTGAGAATTGGTCAGCACCAAAGACGCCCACAAAAGTCCGTCAATTCTTGGGTCTCGCTGGCTATTATCGCAGGTTTATCCAGAACTTCTCCAAAATCGCTAAGCCTTTAACCACCCTGACACAGAAAGGCGTAACTTTTAGTTGGGGAAAAAAGCAAGACATTGCGTTTCAAATATTGAAGCAGGCTCTATGCAGCACACCTATCTTGTCCCTGACCGAAAGAACGGAGGACTTCATTGTCTACTATAATGCATTCAATCAGGGCCTAGGCTGTGTGCTCATGCAGCAAGGAAAGGTTATTGCCTATGCCTCGAGACAGCTGAAAACACACGAAGTCAATTACACAACTCACGATCTAGAGTTGGGAGGAGTGGTCTTCGCGTTAAAGATCTGGAGACATTATCTCTACGGGACCAAGTGCACTGTCTTCACCGACCATAAGAGCCTACAACATATCTTTGACCAGAAAGAGTTGAACATGAGGCAGTGGCGATGGGTAGAGCTGCTCAGTGATTACGAGTGCGAAATACGTTACCATCCCGGCAAAGCCAATGTGGTAGCGGATGCCCTCAGCCGAAAGGAGTATTCAGGTCGTAGAGTGAAGGCACTAACCATGACCATCCATTTCCAATTATCCACACAAATCAGAGAGGCTCAGCTGGAAGCCTTAAAACCAGAAAACATGTCGGATGAAGCCCTAAGAGGAATGGAAAAGAACTTAGAGGTCAAGGGAGACGGAGTTTACTATTTCATGAACCAGATCTGGACCCCAAAGTACGGTGGTTACAGGAAGGTTGTCATGAATGAAGCTCACAAGACTAGATACTCCGTTCACCCAGGTTCAGATAAAATGTATCTGGATCTCAAACAACTCTATTGGTGGCCGAACATGAAAGCAGAAATCGCTACCTTCTTGGACAAGTGCCTAACTTGCGCCAAGGTGAAGGTAGAATATCAAAGGCCCTCAGGTTTACTTCAGCAGCTAGAGATACCTGAGTGGAAGTGGGAAAGGATTACAATGGATTTCATCACTAAGTTACCCAGATATCCGAGTGGGCACGACACCATCTGGGTAATTGTCGATCGTCTGACTAAATCCGCCCACTTCCTGCCAATCAAGGAAAACTTCAAAATGGAGAGACTCACACGAATCTACCTTCGAGAAATAGTTTGCCTTCATGGTGTGCCTGTGTCCATTATCTCCGACCAAGATAGCAGGTTTACCTCGAGATTTTGGCAGTCACTACAGAAGGCTCTTGGAACTAAGCTGGATATGAGCACAACTTACCATCCACAGACAGATGGGAAGAGTGAGAGAACCATTCAAACATTCGAAGATATGTTGAGAGCCTGCGTCATTGACTTCGGTATGTAATGGGACACTCATCTGCCCTTGGTCGAATTTTCCTACAACAACAGCTACCATACCAGCATCAAGGCTGCGTTGTTCGAAGCCCTCTATGGCCGTAAGTGCAGATCCCCTCTGTGTTGGGCTGAGGTGGGCGACACGCAGCTAGTCAAGGGTCAAGTCCCCGACAGCACTCTCACAAGCCCAAAAATCATCCGAGAGACTACCGAAAAGATCGTACAAATCCGGGAACGATTAAAACCTTCAAGAGATAGACAAAAGAGCTACGCCGATAAGAGACGAAAACCCTTGGAGTTCTAGGTGGGTGACCGTGTTCTTTTGAAGGTCTCACCCTGGAAAGGCATGATACGCTTCGGAAAGTGTGGAAAGCTGAATCCAAGATACATTGGACCATTCGAGATCCTCACTAGGATCGGTCCCGTAGCGTACAAACTTCGTTTACCCCGAGAACTTAGTAACATTCATCCTGTCTTTCACGTCTCGAACCTGAAGAAGTGTCTGTCCGATGAGACACTTGTGATTCCCCTCGATGAGATCGAACTAGACAAGAACTTACACTTCATAGAGGAACCCGTAGAAATCATGGATACGGAAATAAAGCGAACGAAACAAAGCCGTATCCCGATAGTGAAGGTTCGCTGGAATGCCGAACGAGGACCTGAATTCACTTGGGAGTGCGAGGATTCAATGAAATAGAAGTATACCCATCTCTTCCCGAGCCCATGATTTGTATTCTATGTTTGAATTTCGGGACGAAATTCCCACTGACGGGGGGATGATGTGACAACCCGAACCTTTTTCCGTTTCCGTTATCCTAATTCCGTTAATAAAATTTGATTATTATTAAGTTTTTGTCAAAACTTCATGGTTTAGGAAATCATCTAGTTTTATATAATTAAATTTATATAAGCGATTCGGAACCAAATCACGCGAAAACACGAAGTCCTTGAAAAACAAAACAGTTTTTGGCCTAAGTGAGTGTATGGCCGCACACATGTGTACGGCCGCACACCCGTGTACGGCCGCACACCTGTTCACGGCTGGTGCCAGGTGGACCCCACCACCGACCATACCCCCAGCCTATAAATACAGGACCCCCACCCTCATTTGAACACTTTTGGCCGAAAACTCTCTCATTCTCTCTCTAGAACTTCTGACCGTACACTCTAAAGACACCTCTTTTCTTCCAAAAAACATCAAAAATCGTCATTTAGAATCGATTGGTAGCATCTGGAACACATTTTCTTCGCAATCAAACACCCTTGTTCTTGAGTGTACGACCGTACACCCCTCAAAGAAGAGTTCACGGCCGTACACCCTGTTTACGGCCGTACACTGCCTGTCCGGCCGTACACCCCTGTTCACGGCCGTACACGCCTATTAAGCAGTGAAAAACTCGTTTTCTCGATTCAATCAAGTCCCGGTAACATTCGTTAACCGAAAATAAGTGTTTTTCTAACACTTAACCTAACGAAATCGCTAATTTAGATGCATATATGTATTTATTGATATTAGGATTCCGTTAAGTGCCACGTACAACAACCCGAGGATCTTCGTTTCCAGTCGACGTTTTCATACAACAACAGTGAGTTCATACCCCTATGCTTTTATGATTTTTAATGTTTTCAGGGGGGAATACAAGCCAAACGAAAATGATTTTTGTGGAACAAAACAAAGGATTTTAACAAACTTAAAACTTATGCAATTTATACAGTCAAACGATTTCAACGTTTTATAAAATATTTAGATATTTTATCCCTTTTGTATTATGTGGAGCATAAGGGACACTTTCCACTTAGAAAGATAACTGCATAGTTTTCAGAACATTATACATAACAAGGACATAACATTTCAAGTAAACTATAATAGGTATAGTTTGGGGTTTTCAATACACAGCTTTTACGAATTCAGAGTTATACACTGCTAAACATATAAACTATGACAGATTTAGTTTATGATATACATTATTACAAGAGTATAACAATTAATAATTATTTAAGTATAATTATTACCTTATACAGTATCCAAGGGATTCAAATACAAGAGAACAATACAGAATTACATGTAAACTAGATTATACAGAATTGTGAGGCTCTACTTCAAAACTGTACCCTTAGGTGTACTGAATTAAATCCTATTATAGTATAACCAGAGTCTCCTGGAGGGAGAGCGTGAGATTTGTGAATAGATCTATTCGGGATCGACAATCCCACACCTGAACTGCTAGCTACAGTTAGGCAGGCATGCCTGAGATAACAAATGTCATTTTACCGACACTTGAAGAACGTCGTAAAGGTCACTAGGTCATATCAAGCATGGTTATACGACTCACAATAAGTATAAACTAACCTTTGTTTATGAGAATTTATTCTTCATTAGCTTTATTTTAATTAATAGAACTATTATACATTACATTTGGGGATTTTAGAAATACCATACACGGTTTTATTTAAATAATAAAACTACTATACATACTGGTGGTAGTCAGGGTTTTCAAACAGAACATTCCACATAGAGGTTTTCATACAGAATTCATCATACAATACATCTAGTAGTAACCAAGCATACAAACTAATATGTTTTATATACTACAACCGGATATAATAACAAACATCATAGTTAGTTCTATAACTCTTTAGTTTATGCATTAGGGTTACCTATGAAGAATACTCGATAGATTGTGGGATATGTGGTTTCCGCCTTATTTCCTGTACCTTGTTTGGTTGTTGGCTTAGGGCAGATCCATATAACCAACTGTCTGTTCGATATTGGTTTATACGTGACTAGCATGAACTAAGTGGTTATAGAAGGAACTGGTATTACCATACTTTTACTAAAGAAAATATTGGATTTTCTTGGAAAACATGTGAACATTTTTACAGAGTCATCAACAGGTTTTCATTACAAAAACATCGCTTATGAACTCACCAGCTTTATGCTGATACTCTTTCAAAACTGATTGTATTCTCAGGAAATCAGTAGATAGGTACCTTTTGGAGTTTTGGGAAGACGGAGCGTATATAGTCATGTCTTTTTCTTTTGATTATACTTTTGATGTATAAAAACAAGCATTAAACAGATGTAAACCTTTTTCATATATGTATTCAATGTAATGGTTGTGTTTACTATGATTGATATGATATAATTGTTGTGATACTACGCATGACGTCATCCACCCCCGAACGTTTCTGTCGTTCCGGTTTGGGGGTGTGCCGCCCTTTCCTCGACAAGTTTGTAATCATGTTCATTGATGATATACCTGTCTACTCTCGGAGCGAGGAAGATCATAGACAACACTTGAGACTAGTTTTAGAAACACTACGGGCGGAGAAACTCTATGCAAAGCTTTCAAAATGCAAATTATGGATCGGAAAAGTAACATTCCTTGGTCACGTGGTTAGTGAGGAAGGCATACATGTGGACCCTTCGAAGATTACAGCGATTGAGAATTGGTCAGCACCAAAGACGCCCACAAAAGTCCGTCAATTCTTGGGTCTCGCTGGCTATTATCGCAGGTTTATCCAGAACTTCTCCAAAATCGCTAAGCCTTTAACCACCCTGACACAGAAAGGCGTAACTTTTAGTTGGGGAGAAAACAAGACATTGCGTTTCAAATATTGAAGCAGGCTCTATGCAGCGCACCTATCTTGTCCCTGACCGAAAGAACGGAGGACTTCATTGTCTACTATAATGCATCCAATCAGGGCCTAGGCTGTGTGCTCATGCAGCAAGGAAAGGTTATTGCCTATGCCTCGAGAGAGCTGAAAACACACGAAGTCAATTACACAACTCACGATCTAGAGTTGGGAGGAGTGGTCTTCGCGTTAAAGATCTGGAGACATTATCTCTACGGGACCAAGTGCACTGTCTTCACCGACCATAAGAGCCTACAACATATCTTTGACCAGAAAGAGTTGAACATGAGGCAGTGGCGATGGGTAGAGCTGCTCAGTGATTACGAGTGCGAAATACGTTACCATCCCGGCAAAGCCAATGTGGTAGCGGATGCCCTCAGCCGAAAGGAGTATTCAGGTCGTAGAGTGAAGGTACTAACCATGACCATCCATTTCCAATTATCCATACAAATCAGAGAGGCTCAGCTGGAAGCCTTAAAACCAGAAAACATGTCGGATGAAGCCCTGAGAGGAATGGAAAAGAACTTAGAGGTCAAGGGAGACGGAGTTTACTATTTCGTGAACCAGATCTGGACCCCAAAGTACGGTGGTTATAGGAAGGTTGTCATGAATGAAGCTCACAAGACTAGATACTCCGTTCACCCAGGTTCAGATAAAATGTATCTGGATCTCAAACAACTCTATTGGTGGCCGAACATGAAAGCAGAAATCGCTACCTTCTTGGGCAAATGCCTAACTTGCGCCAAGGTGAAGGTAGAATATCAAAGGCCCTCAGGTTTACTTCAGCAGCTAGAGATACCTGAGTGGAAGTGGGAAAGGATTACAATGGATTTCATCACTAAGTTACCCAGATATCCGAGTGGGCACGACACCATCTGGGTAATTGTCGATCGACTGACTAAATCCGCCCACTTCCTGCCAATCAAGGAAAACTTCAAAATGGAGAGACTCACACGAATCTACCTTCGAGAAATAGTTTGCCTTCATGGTGTGCCTGTGTCCATTATCTCCGACCAAGATAGCAGGTTTACCTCGAGATTTTGGCAGTCACTACAGAAGGCTCTTGGAACTAAGCTGGATATGAGCACAACTTACCATCCACAGACAGATGGGAAGAGTGAGAGAACCATTCAAACATTCGAAGATATGTTGAGAGCCTGTGTCATTGACTTCGGTATGTAATGGGACACTCATCTGCCCTTGGTCGAATTTTCCTACAACAACAGCTACCATACCAGCATCAAGGCTGCGTTGTTCGAAGCCCTCTATGGCCGTAAGTGCAGATCCCCTCTGTGTTGGGCTGAGGTGGGCGACACGCAGCTAGTCAAGGGTCAAGTCCCCGACAGCACTCTCACAAGCCCAAAAATCATCCGAGAGACTACCGAAAAGATCGTACAAATCCCGGAACGATTAAAACCTTCAAGAGATAGACAAAAGAGCTACGCCGATAAGAGACGAAAACCCTTGGAGTTCTAGGTGGGTGACCGTGTTCTTTTGAAAGTCTCACCCTGGAAAGGCATGATACGCTTCGGAAAGTGTGGAAAGCTGAATCCAAGATACATTGGACCATTCGAGATCCTCACTAGGATCGGTCCCGTAGCGTACAAACTTCGTTTACCCCGAGAACTTAGTAACATTCATCCTGTCTTTCACGTCTCGAACCTGAAGAAGTGTCTGTCCGATGAGACACTTGTGATTCCCCTCGATGAGATCGAACTAGACAAGAACTTACACTTCATAGAGGAACCCGTAGAAATCATGGATACGGAAATAAAGCGAACGAAACAAAGCCGTATCCCGATAGTGAAGGTTCGCTGGAATGCCGAACGAGGACCTGAATTCACTTGGGAGTGCGAGGATTCAATGAAATAGAAGTATACCCATCTCTTCCCGAGCCCATGATTTGTATTCTATGTTTGAATTTCGGGACGAAATTCCCACTAACGGGGGGATGATGTGACAACCCGAACCTTTTTTCGTTTCCGTTATCCTAATTTCGTTAATAAAATTTGATTATTATTAAGTTTTTGTCAAAACTTCATGGTTTAGGAAATCATCTAGTTTTATATAATTAAATTTATATAAGCGATTCGGAACCAAATCACGCGAAAACACGAAGTCCTTGAAAAACAAAACAGTTTTTGGCCTAAGTGAGTGTATGGCCGCACACATGTGTACGGCCGCACACCCGTGTACGGCCGCACACCTGTTCACGGCTGGTGCCAGGTGGACCCCACCACCGACCATACCCCCAGCTTATAAATACAGGACCCCCACCCTCATTTGAACACTTTTGGCCGAAAACTCTCTCATTCTCTCTCTAGAACTTCTGACCGTACACTCTAAAGACACCTCTTTTCTTCCAAAAAACATCAAAAATCGTCATTTAGAATCGATTGGGAGCATCTGGAACACATTTTCTTCGCAATCAAACACCCTTGTTCTTGAGTGTACGGCCGTACACCCCTCAAAGAAGAGTTCACGGCCGTACACCCTGTTTACGGCCGTACACTGCCTGTCCGGCCGTACACCCCTGTTCACGGCCGTACACGCCTATTAAGCAGTGAAAAACTCGTTTTCTCGATTCAATCAAGTCCCGGTAACATTCGTTAACCGAAAACAAGTGTTTTTCTAACACTTAACCTAACGAAATCGCTAATTTAGATGCATATATGTATTTATTGATATTAGGATTCCGTTAAGTGCCTCATACAACAACCCGAGGATCTTCGTTTCCAGTCGACGTTTTCATACAACAACAGTGAGTTCATACCCCTACGCTTTTATGATTTTTAATGTTTTCAGGGGGGAATACAAGCCAAACGAAAATGATTTTTGTGGAACAAAACAAAGGATTTTAACAAACTTAAAACTTATGCAATTTATACAGTCAAACGATTTCAACGTTTTATAAAATATTTAGATATTTTATCCCTTTTGTATTATGTGGAGCATAAGGGACACTTTCCACTTAGAAAGATAACTGCATAGTTTTCGGAACATTATACATAACAAGGACATAACATTTCAAGTAAACTATAATAGGTATAGTTTGGGGTTTTCAATACACAGTTTTTACGAATTCAGAGTTATACACTGCTAAACATATAAACTATGACAGATTTAGTTTATGATATACATTATTACAAGAGTATAACAATTAATAATTATTTAAGTATAATTATTACCTTATACAGTATCCAAGGGATTCAAATACAAGAGAACAATACAGAATTACATGTAAACTAGATTATACAGAATTGTGAGGCTCTACTTCAAAACTGTACCCTTAGGTGTACTGAATTAAATCCTATTATAGTATAACCAGAGTCTGCTGGAGGGAGAGCGTGAGATTTGTGAATAGATCTATTCGGGATCGACAATCCCACACCTGAACTGCTAGCTACAGTTAGGCAGGCATGCCTGAGATAACAAATGTCATTTTACCGACACTTGAAGAACGTCGTAAAGGTCACTAGGTCATATCAAGCATGGTTATACGACTCACAATAAGTATAAACTAACCTTTGTTTATGAGAATTTATTCTTCATTAACTTTATTTTAATTAATAGAACTATTATACATTACATTTGGGGATTTTAGAAATACCATACACGGTTTTATTTAAATAATAAAACTACTATACATACTGGTGGTAGTCAGGGTTTTCAAACAGAACATTCCACACAGAGGTTTTCATGCAGAATTCATCATACAATACATCTAGTAGTAACCAAGCATACAAACTAATATGTTTTATATACTACAACCGGATATAATAACAAACATTCATAGTTAGTTCTATAACTCTTTAGTTTATGCATCAGGGTTTCGTATGAAGAATACTCGATAGATTGTGGGATATGTGGTTTCCGCCTTATTTCATGTTCCTTGTTTGGTTGTGGGCTTAGGGCAGATCCATATAACCAACTGTCTGTTCGATATTGGTTTATACGTGACTAGCATGAACTAAGTGATTATAGAAGGAACTGGTATTACCATACTTTTACTAAAGAAAATATTGGATTTTCTTGGAAAACATGTGAACATTTTTACAGAGTCATCAACAGGTTTTCATTACAAAAACATTGCTTATGTACTCACCAGCTTTATGCTGATACTCTTTCAAAACTACTTGTATTCTCACGAAATCAGTAGACAAGTACCTTCTAGAGTTTTGGGAAGTCGGAGCATATAGAGTCACGTCTTTTTCTTTTGATTATACTTTTGATGTATAAAAACAAGCATTAAACCGATGTAAACCTTTTTCATATATGTATTCAATGTAATGGTTGTGTTTACTATGATTGCTATGATACAATTGTTGTGATACTACGCATGACGTCATCCATCCTCGAACGTTTCCCCCATTCCGGTTTGGGGGTCTGACAAAAGTTGCCTACTGCTTAGGCCCCCAACGAAATGTCACCGACTTCTTGCTCAGTCGGGTTAATGGAACAGCGATCTTGGAGAAATCCTGGATGAATCTCCGATAGTAACCAGCTAGACCAAGAAAACTCCGAATCTCAGATGGAGATCTCGGAACCTCCCACTGCATCACGACCTCGACTTTGGCCGGATCAACTAGAATACCCTTCTGGTTAACAAGGTGCCCCAGAAACTGCACCTCGTGCAACCAGAATTCGCACTTGGAAAACTTTGCAAAAAGTCTCTCCCTCCTCAATGTCTCAAGCACTTCCCTCAACTGATCCTCATGCTGCTCTAGAGTCTTGGAATAAACAAAGATATCATCGATAAATACTATCACAGACCAATTCAGCATCGGTCTGCACGCGCGGTTCATGAGATCCATGAATGCGGATGGAGCATTGGTGACCCCAAAAGCATCACCACGAACTCATAATGACCATAACAAGTCCCGGAAGCTGTCTTCTACACATCTTCATCCCTGACCCGCATCTGATGATAACCCAATCGCAAATCAATCTTGGAAAACCAAGATGCACCAAGAAGCTGGTCGAAAAGATCAATAATCCTCGGGAGTGGATAACGGTTCTTCACCGTTACCTTATTCAACTTCCGGTAGTCGATACATATGCGTGAGACCCATCCTTATTCTTCACAAAAAAATTGATGCTCCGCAAGGCGAACTGCTCGGCCTAATAAATCCTTTGTCTAACAGCTCCTGCAGCTATGCAGACAACTTCTACGTCTCGGGAGGAGCCAACCGATACGGTGCTTTGGCTCTAGGAGCCGCACCCGGAAACAGGTCAACCCTAAACTCCACCTCCCTCTCCGGCGGTACCCATGGCAAATCCTCAGGAAACACATAAGGATACTCCCGCAAAATCAACACATCATCCACCGACGCCTTACCCTTACCGTGGGTATCCATGATATAGGCGACAAAACCCGAGCAACCCTGAAGAAGAGAGTGTCTGGCCCTCACTGCAGAACACATAATCGGCCCACGTTGTGGTCTCTCACCCTGAATCACCAACTCTCCCCCACTTGGGGTCCGAACCCGAACTAACTGCTACTCGCAGTCGATCACCGCCCCATTAGGGCTCAACCAATCCATGCCCACAATGACCTTGTTCCCACGCAGAGGAATGAGAACCAGATCAACCGGATACCACTCACTGAATAGCTGAATAGTATAACCCCGATGAAACCTCGCAACCCGAACCGTCCTATCATCAACAATCTTAACATCAAGAGGACAATCGAGCTCCCCCGGAGCTCCAACAAATCTATTGTTAAGCGCAAGCCAAACAAAAAATCAGGTAACCCCCGAAACAAATAATACCAAAGCAGAGATACCGTTCACAAGGAACGATCCTAAAATAAAACACATAAACATAAGCAAGCAATTCAATAGAAATAAATAGATAATGATAAGATACATACCCGTCATGACATCGGGAGTTGCACACGCCTCCTTTGCTGTCAGCTGGAAAGCCCTGCTCTTTTCCGCAGGCGCATCTGCCCGACCCTAACGGCCGTCAGTGATTCGAACAGTTGCACGAGCGGGTGATGACACCAGTCCTGCTGTAGCCAAACTCGAACATTGGGCCTTCTTGTGGCCCCTCTGATTGCAATGAAAGCAAATCAGATCTGATCCTTAGGTGGTGGTAGCAGTACAATCCCTGCTATAATGACCAGTCCGACCGCACTTGAAGCAACTAGAACCACCACCATTACCACTCCTGCACGAACCCTCGTGTATCCTGCCGTACTTGCCACATCGTTTACGACCCTGATGGCCCCTCGATCTGCATTCTGATACCGTGGGCCTCTTGCCCGAACCCCCCGCTTACTGAACCTCATCTGGCTTCCTCTTCCACTCCATCACCAGGTCGATCTCCCTTTCCCTGGCTCGAGCTATCATATCCTCCACCGTCTTGCAGCTGGATCGGCACACAAACTGCCAAATGTTACTCCTCAGCATCTCATGATATCGAGCCTTCTTCATCTCCTCGTCCGCCACATACTGCAGAACTAGAAGCGCCCTCTCCATGAACATCATGCTGATCTCAGCCACCGTCTCAGTAGTCTGGCAGAGATCCTGGAACTCCCACACCAGCTGTTGCACCTCAATAACCGGTGCAAACTCAGCTCGAAATCTTGTCGAAATATCATCCCACACCAATAATCAGGATGAAGATCCCTGTACATCTTCGTCGCCCGGGATGGATGGAGAAGTTTGAATTGTGGGCCTCCTCCATCAGAACTTCGAGTACACTGCCCCAATAAGGAACCAAGACCCGCCGATGCAGGGTCAACAATCCACGACTATCATAATCGAAGGAAGCCACCTGAACCACAACGCGCTCACTCTTCCAGTGCTCTTCCTTCATAGCCTCGACCTGAGCCTCACGGATTCACTCCAATAATGGAGTAATCACGGTCATCCTCAAGCATATATCTCTGATCGGAGCCGCGACCACCTTGCGGCTGAGAGCATCGGCCACCACATTGTCCTTCCCTGGGTGATAAAGGATCTCGCAATCATAATCCTTCACCACATCCAACCAACTACGTTGCCTCAAATTCAGGTTCGGCTGATCCATCAAATACCTCAGGCTCTTCTGGTCTGTGTAAATAGTACAACAAACCCCATAGAGGTAATGCCGCCAAATCTTGAGGGCAAAAACAACGCCCCCCAACTCCAAATCGTACGTCAGATAGTTTGCCTCATGGGGCTTCGCGATCCCAATGCATCAACACTACCCCCAAACCCGAGATCGAGGCATTACAATAAACCATGAAATCATCAACACCCTCTGGCAGGGTCAAAATTGGCACCTCGCACAACCGATGTCTAAGAGTCTCAAAAGTTGCTTGTTGCTCAGCCCCCCAACAAAATGTCACCGACTTCTTGGTCATCCGGGTCAATGGAATAATGATCTTAGAGAAATCATGGATGAATCTCCGATAGTAACCAGACATACCAAGAAAACTATGAATCTCAGATGGAGATCTCGGAACCTCCCACTGCATCACGGCCTCGACTTTATCCGGATCGACTAGAATACCCTTTTGGTTGACAAGGTGCCCCAGAAACTGCACCTCTGGCAACCAGTACTAGCATAGGAAAACTTTGCAAAAAGTCTCTTCCTCCTCAATGTCTCAAGCACTTCCCTAAAGTGCTCCTCATGCTACTCCTGAGTCTTGGAATAAACCAAGATATCATCACTAAATACTATCACAGACCGATCCAGCATCGGTCAGCACACGCGGTTCATGAGATCTATGAACGCGGCTGGAGCATTGGTGAGCCCGAAAGGAATCACCACGAACTCATAATGACCATAACGAGTCCGAAAAGTTGTCTTCAACACATCCTCATCCCTGACCCGCATCTGATGATAACACGATCGCAAATCAATCTTGGAAAACCAAGATGCACCCTGAAGCTGGTCGAAAAGATTATCAATCTTGTGGAGTGGATGACGGTTCTTCACCGTTACCTTATTTAACTCCCGGTAGTCGATACACATGCAATGAGACCAATCCTTCTTCTTCACAAACAGAATCGGTGCTCCCAAAGGCGAACTGATCGGCCTACTAAATCCTTTGTCTTAGAGCTCCTGCAGCTGTGCAGACAATTCCTGCATCTCGGGAGGAGCCAACTGATACGGTGCTTTGGCTATCGGAGCCGTATCCGGAACCAGGTCAATCCTAAACTCCACCTGCCTCTCCGGAGGTACCCCTGGAATATCCTCCGGAAACACATCAGGATACTCCTGCACAATCGACACATCATCCATGGTCGCCTTACCTTACCCCGGGTATCCATGATATAGGCGAAAAAACCTGAGCAACCCTGAAGAAGATAGCGTCTGGCCCTCGCTGTAGAACAAATAACCGGCCCACGATGTGGTCTCTCACCCTGAATCACCAACTCTCCCCCACTTGGGGTCCGAACCTGAACTAATTGCTGCTCGCAGTCGATCACCTCGCCATTAGGGCTCAACCAATACATGCCCACAATGACCATGTTCCCATGCAGAGGAATGGGAACCAGATCAACCGGATACCGCTCGCTGAATAACTGAAGAGTATAACCCCGATGAACCATCGCAACCCGAACCGTCCTATCATCCGCAATCTCAACATCAAGAGGACAATCCAGCTCCCTCGGAGCTCCAGCTAATCTCTTGCTAAGTGCAAGCGATACATAAGATCGGGTATCCCCCGAATCAAATAATAGCAAAGAAGAGATAACATTCACAAGGAATGATCCTAAAATAAAACACATAAACATAAGCAAGCAATTCAATAGAAATAAAGAGATAAGGAGGAGATACATACCCGTCACAACATCGGGAGCTGCACGCGCCTCCTCTTTCGTCAGCTGGAAAGCCCTGCTCTTTGCCGCAGCCGCATTTGCCCGGCCCTGAGGGCCATCTATGATGCGAAGAGTTGCACAAGCGGGTGCTGACACTGGTCCTGCTGCAGCGAAACTCAAACATTGGGCCTTTTTGTGGCCCCTCTGATTGTAATGAAAGAAAATCAGATCTGATCCTTGGGTGGTGATAGTAGTACAATCCCTGCTATAATGACCAGTCCGGCCACACTTGAAGCAACCAGAACCACCACCACTACCACTCCTGCATGAACCCTTGTGCGTCCTGCCGCACTTGCCACATCGGCTACGACCCTGATGGCCCCTCGATCTGAAATCCGATACCTTGGGCCTCTTGCCCAAAGCCCCCGCTTACTGAACCTCATCTGGCTTCCTCTTCCTCTCCATCTCCAGGACGATCTCCCTCTCCCTGGCTCAAGCTATCATATCCTCCACCGTCTTGTAGCTGGATCGGCTCACAAACTGCCGAATGTCGCTCCTCAACATCTCATGATATCGGGCCTTCTTCATCTCCTCGTCCGCCACATACTGTAGAACCAGAAGCTCCCTCTCCCTGAACATTGTGGTGATCTCAGACACCGTCTCAGTAGTCTGGCAGAGATCCTGGAACTCCCGCGCCAGCTGATGCACCTCAATAACCGGCGCAAAGTTAGCTCAAATCATCCCAGGTCATCCCATCAACATCATCATCACACACAGCTAGACCAACCTTCTTCCACTAGTCCCGAGCCCTGTCCTTCAAAAGGCAGGACTCTAATCTGACCTTGTCCCCCTTGAGACACCGACTAGTGCGGAAAGCGTTAGCAACATCTGCTAACCAACGCCTACTCGCAATAGGGTCCTTCTCCCATGATAGTCTAGAGCTCCACAAGCCCGTAACTCCCTGGATGTCAAAGATCGAGCTCCTGCTATAGCCATCATCTCAGAACAATATGAGCTCAATCGCTCCTCCAAGACCTCCAAGATACCCTCCTTGACCGAGCCGAAGATCACGGGAGTCTGATCGAGAATGCAACGAGTAATCTCTGAAAAGAGAAACTCCCTCGTCTGCTCATCGAGCTGTCGTACTCCAGATCCTGAGCCTGAACCCTCCTCGGCACCTGAACTACCCATTCGTCTGCCTCGCAATTCCACCATACTGAAAATATACCATAAAACCAACAGAATATGCATCGAAATATACCGAGGAATCACAACCCTAAAAGATCCCTGATTTCATCGCAACTCTCCTTGAATCGAGTACGGATCCTCTGCTTCCAGTAGTACGGTCCCATACTACCTTCCACATCTATCCGTACTTTCCTCAAAAATTGCTTTGACTCAACCAAGTTAATCTAAATTCATATAATTTTCCCTCACAGATAAGGCTCCCAACACTAAATCTCATCCTAAGTTTTCCTACGGAAAACTCAATGCCACTCTCCGCCATCAGCTGCAGAAGGAACTCCTACTAACTTCCTCTAAATAGCTCGCGAATACCATTACATATCACTAAAACTAGATAATTCTTCGAATAAGAGGTCTCACGCTACAACGGTTAGACTCATACAAGAGCTGCACAATAGATTTAAAAGCTAACCTTCTACGGAAAACTCAATGCCACTCTCCGCCATCAGCTGCAGAAGGAACTCCTACTAACTTCCTCTAAATAGCTCGTGAATACCATTACATATCACTAAAACTAGATAATTCTTCGAATGAGAGGTCTCACACTACAACGGTTGGACTCAAACAAGAGCTGCGCAATAGAGTTAAAACCTAATTTTCTAAAATTATTTAGTTCCCATAATATGTAACTTAACATATTCGTTTACTATTTAGTTGAAGCTAGTTAGAACTCCTAAAATCACAAAGCAAGCAACATTCGAGCATCAAGTATCAGAACCAAGCATAACCTAATCAGGCCACCCTATCACTGACTGATCAGTACTAGCATGCAAGTCTACGAGCTCGTACAACAGGCATACAAAGGCATCTCTCCTAGCATTCTATCATGCAAAAACTGAGCATATCCTTAGCCCTAACTAGCATGCAGTTCACAGATTAACAGATCAAAGCATATCAACAACATGTATCAACAACACGTACAACAGGCATACAAAGACATCCTCATTTTCACGGCCAGAAAAGACCGATCTTGTTTATGCTTTATAAAAATCAGAGTACCTCTTTTAATAAAAATGTTGCGGAATTTGTTCCCAGAAAAACATGATAAATACGTTATCAAAGCATTTCCGAAGAAATGTATTTTTATCCATTTTAAAACATTTGGGATGTAATCGTCAATACAGAAACATAAGCATAAACAGAACTTACATTCATTTACACTAGTGATCTACATCTCTTTTAAATCCCTCAGTGTAAAGTAGCTTCATATCGACACCTGTGATACAAATAAACTGAGTGGGTCAGGTTGGGAAACCTGGTGAGTACATAGGGTTTTCAACCCACAATAATATAATTATTATGTTTAAACATCAAACAATCAACCCAATTACCCATCCCCATTATCTTCTTTACTCTTAAGGATCTACCCTAAGAATCAGCTATTCCTCGTTCATTTATTCCTAAGGATTATCCTAAGGAATCGGCACGAAATCCATCGTTGCCTGGGTTTTCTCAACGGGCACTAAATCCATAGTTACCAAGGTTTGTTCAACAGGCACTAACTCCATAGTCGTCGGGGTTTACTCAACAGGCGCTAACTCCATAGTCGCCGATGTTTATCTCATTTATTGACAGTATCGTTTTCGAGAGTCCACTCGCAATACATGTCAATGGGTTTTTAGAGTACAGCGGTGAACACATCGTTCACAACACCTACAGGTTGCGAGCCTGCTAGTGTTCCACTGGACTGTCTAGAATAGTCTGTGGTTGTCATCCATACTCTGCTAGATGACGGGGCCAACATTTGGGAACAAGGCTTCTTACATCGTCCACCTCTCACCCTTACCTCATGGTCTATATCACCTCTCAACTCATCATCCAACTCATATTTCATCTACCCATGTTTTACCCAACATATTATGTAGATATAAAATATATATATACAGTTTAAATCATTTAAAACATGTATAAAATTTTTCATCCAGCATAGATAACAAGTATACATATAATATTCACACATAGCACGTAATTTATATTAAATACTTCATATCTATGTGTAAGATGAAAGTAACTATGCACTCACTTGGTAAGGTCGTGACTCGGTACTCGGACAGCACTTCGTTATCTCAAAACAATTTTCCCTTGACAAAACCTAGTATCAATACCACTAGGGTTTAGTCTAACGTTAACCGCGACTAATTAATAGTCTAGCTATTATTACTATTATCTAAGCGTTAAGAAACACTCTTATATAACTCATAATAATAGCCCAAATAATTATTTTAAGGTCCTAATAATGTTACTATATTAAAACATAAGCTATACGAAAGATAGGGTAGGCATAGCTCACTTACAGCGGGTTTTCTCGAAAACTGGGCTTCGCTGGAGAAGCGTTCCCTAGCCGAAAGGCTCTTTTCTCAGGACTTCGGGAGCCTCGGGGCTTCCTTCGGGTGCTAGGGGGTTTACCTAGACTTTAGGGGGCTTAAGGGGGGCTAGACAGAAGTTCTAGAGAGAGAAGGAGAAGATGGGAAGGTCTGAAGAATGAGGGAACCCGACACCTCTATTTATAGAATGGAATCCTACTCTACTCATCGAGTAGGAGGTCCTACTATTCGAGTCCATGTCCAGGTGTCACCACCTGGTGGCTTGCCTTGGGGAGAAAGCCTTGGCCCACATTCAGCCACGTTACCCGATTTCGCACAACACCCTGCCGACTTCTAAACCCCGTAACTTTCGCATACGAGCTCCGTTTTCATCGTTATTTATATCCATGCATAGGTAAAAACAAGATCCACAACTTTCATTCAGACTCCGTTGGCTAATTCTCGACTGATCTTAAATTTAACAGTAAGAGGAGATTACATTGTTAAATGTCCGCGTAAAATTCATAACTTCTACATACGGACTCCGTTTTCGTCTGTCTTTTTACCGTTGAGTTCCTATTAATGAGATCTTCAATTCTCATTTAGGATGCGTAGGCCAAAAACCGCTCGAACTAAAATTCGAGTTTCGGGCCATGCGCTGCTATGTTAAATCTTAGAAAATTCATAACTTCCTCATACGAAGTCAGATTTGGGCGTTCTTTTTTTGTATGTTATCGGTTTAACGTATACTAAAACTTTTGTTTATATCACTAAGGCTAAAAAGTCCTCTATCGTAAATTCACTATTTACGTCTCCCGGTGCCGTGCCGGTTTTGCCGAAAAACTTCGATGGGCCATAACTTCTTCGTTATAACTCGGATTTCGGCGTTCTTTATATGTGCAGAACCCTTGAGACATATTCTACAACTCGGTTAAGAATATTTATTCTAAATAATCTTATGTCGATAAGTCGTTTTCGACCTCTATTATCTCTAAATTGACTAGCCCGGATCTACGGGCGTTACAATTATCTCCCCCTTAGGATGATTACGTCCCTGAATCATCAACGAAACAGGGCTCCCATGATGACTCCATTCGTTATCTCTTCATCCTAAGTAATAACCGTAATTTTGATGTTGCTTCAAACGAGTATCTAACTCTTGGAATCCACAACTGCAGGCGGTGCTCGATCTTGCACCTGCTCCCTATCTCACGTTGGACTCCAAATTACAACCTTTGAGTCACAATCTCGGTCCTTACTGGAGACTGCTTCCTCTTCTTAACAATCTTAAGATTACTACCATGGACCGATGTGTCATATTGTAATGACCTATCATCGTATGTTCAACGCTTAGACTCAGGTCTTTTATAGTCAAATTCTAGTCTTGAAGATAACTTCCTTCTTGTCCTAATGTGATATAATCACCTTTTAGTATGTAGCACTTCTAGCTACAAGTTTCTTACTTTAACAGTGATCGCGATACTCCTATTGATCGCTTCGTTTATTTTTCATTCCAATCTTCTGGCTTAAATCAAATGCTACATCGATCTTGGTTCTCTGAACCTTGTAACATACTCATCTTAGTCGGACTCGATTTGATATGACGACTAGGATCAGATTAACAATCATATTCTTAGTCGTTACCGAAACAATGGTAACAACATACTTGAATAAAATAGTATCAATTACTAGCTTCTTGGTAACCTTGTGACTTTCCCTGATCCAAGTGTGAGTCCTGTGCTTCCGATAGTATAGGCCTCTACTACCATTCACACCTACTTATACTCGTCCCAAGTATTTTCTCGCAGTTTTCCAAGTCACCATACAAGTAAATCACACAACAGCTTAACACATCAGATAGCAAAACAAAGGTTTTTATATTATTCCTTGAAACGATTACATATGCGTTCAAGTTCACCCTATATTATGCTTCTAATAGGCTACACGACATAGTACTATCTACATGACTACTTCGTGACTTGCTCCTCGGATATCTGTCCTCACTCCTGATTCCTTGTATTGTTAGATGCTTTGTTAAGGATGCTTCTTGGCTTCGGAGGTGCATCCGCTCTTGCTGCTTCATTTTTCTTCGGGCAGTCCCTAGATAAATGCCCTTCTTTGTTACATCCGTAGCACACCCTCTTTTTGGATGTGCACTTGCTGGCGTAATGCCCTTTCTTTCCACATTTGTAGGAAGTCACCTCCTCGTCGTATCTCTCATAGTGCTTCAGCGGTACATTTGGCGTCGTAGCTCTCATCGGGCAATCTTGCTTGAAGTGTCCCTCTCCACTACACTTAACGCAAACTCCCTCCTTGGTTGAGCATTTGTGGGCATAGTGACCAGTCTTCCCGCATTTGAAGCAGGTTACTTCCTTAGGGCATCTCCTGTTGTGTTTCCTTCCATGCTTGTTACACCATTTTGCTTCACCTCTTCCTCCTCCAGACTGTGAGAACATGTTGTTCCCGTTGGACCTTAAAGATCCCTCAAATTTCCTTTTCTTGATAATTCCAACCCAGATGGCTGCGTCAAGAGTGGGTGCCTGGCGTACTGGCACAGTAAGTTCGTCCTTATTTTGTTGAAGTAATCGTCTTGTCTCTTCCATCTGACGATCCAACATCATCTGCACCATTGCTTGTACTCCTGCCATCGTGATCGTCTCGGGTGCAGTTGCTACCTCTGGCACACGCTCAATCACTGGTGGCTCGGGATGTGGGTTAACGCTTCCAAATCCGCTTCTAGTGCTCACCATATTGATCTATGCACCAAATCAGACGTTCGGTGTGGAGTGATTAGAATTTAGATAGAAAAGAATTAATTTACGATTGACGTGTAATTCTCCCTATCACTCTGAAAAGTTACATGCCAGTTCTAATACCGTTATCAAACGTTTAGAAATCTGAACACATAAGGTTTCCAGATCCGTTCGGCAACAGACCATATATCCGATCATATAATGCCTATCATAAATCATTCAGCACATAAAAGCATGTTAGGAATTTTCCCTAATTAAGCTAGTGCTTGTGTCTATTCAGGTGTACTACCTAAAATATATTAGACAGTCTTCTCACGATCATCTCTTAGATTTCTAAGTTTAAGTCTAGTAATAAATCCATATTCCTAGTTCGATTAAACTAATGCTCTGATACCAACTGTGACATCCCCATTTTCACGGCCAGAAAAGACCGATTTTGTTTATGCTTTATAAAAATCAGAGTACCTCTTTTAATAAAAATGTTGCGGAATTTGTTCCCAGAAAAACATGATAAATACGTTATCAAAGAATTTCCGAAGAAATGTATTTTTATCCATTTTAAAAAATTTGGGATGGCATCGTCAATACAGAAACATAAGCATAAACATAACTTACATTCATTTACACTAGTGATCTATATCTCTTTTAAATCCCTCAGTGTAAAGTAGCTTCATATCGATACATATGATACAAATAAACTGAGTGGGTCAGGTTGGGAAACCTGGTGAGTACATAGGGTTTTCAACCCACAATAATATAATTATTATGTTTAAACATCAAACAATCAACCCAATTTCCCATCCCCATTATCTTCTTTACTCTTAAGGTTCTACCCTAAGAATCAGCTATTCCTCGTTCATTTATTCCTAAGGATTATCCTAAGGAATCGGCACGAAATCCATCGTTTCCCGGGTTTTCTCAACGGGCACTAAATCCATAGTTACCAAGGTTTGCTCAACAGGCGCTAACTCCATAGTCACCGAGTTTACTCATCAGGCGCTAAATCCATAGTCGTCGAGGTTTATCTCGTTTATTGACAGTATCATTTTCGAGAGTCCACTCGCAATACATGTCAATGGGTTTTAGAGTACAGCGGTGGACACATCGTTCACAACACCTACAGGTTGCGAGCCTGCTAGTGTTCCACTGGACTGTCTAGAATAGTCTGTGGTTGTCATCCATACTCTGCTAGATGACGGGGCCAGCATTTGGGAACAAGGCTTCTCACATCGTCCACCTCTCACCCTTACCTCATGGTCTATATCACCTCTCAACTCATCATCCAACTCATATTTCATCTACCCATGTTTTACTCAACATATTATGTAGATATAAAATATATATACAGTTTAAATCATTTAAAACATGTATAAAATTGTTCATCCAGCATAGATAACAAGTATACATATAATATTCACACATAGCACGTAATTTATATTAAATACTTCATATCTATGTGTAAGATGAAAGTAACTATGCACTCACTTGGTAAGGTGGTGACTCGGTACTCGGACAGCACTTCGTTATCACAAAACAATTTTCCCTTGACAAAACCAAGTATCAATACCACTAGGGTTTAGTCTAACGTTAACCGCGACTAATTAATAGTCTAGATATTATTACTATTACATAAGCGTTAAGAAACACTCTTATATAACTCATAATAATAGCCCAAATATTTATTTTAAGGTCCTAATAATGTTACTATATTAAAACATAAGCTATACTAAAGATAGGGTAGGCATAGCTCGCTTACAGCGGGTTTTCTCGAAAACCGGGCTTCGCTGGAGCAGCGTTCCCTAGCCAAAAGGCTCTTTTCTCGGGACTCCGGGAGCCTCGGGGCTTCCTTCGGGTGCTAGGGGGTTTACCTAGACTTTAGGAGGCTTAAGGGGGGCTAGAGAGAAGTTCTAGAGAGAGAAGGAGAAGATGGGAAGGTGTGTAGAATGAGGGAACCCGACACCTTTATTTATAGGCTGGAATCCTGCTCTACTCGTCGAGTAGAAGGTCCTACTCATCGAGTCCATGGCCAGGTCTCACCACCTAGTGGCTTGCCTTGGGGAGAAAGCCTTGGCCCACATTCAGCCACGTCACCTGATTTCGCACAGCACCCTGCCGACTTCTAAACCCCGTAACTTTCTCATACAAGCCCCGTTTTCGACGTTCTATATATACACACGTAGGTAAAACCAAGATCTATAACTTTCATTTAGACTCCGTCTGCTAATTCTCGACCGATCTTAATTTTAATAGTAAGAGGAGATTATACTATTAAATGTCCGCGTAAAATTCACAACTTCTACATACGGACTCCGTTTTCGTCTGTCTTTTTACCGTTGAGTTCTTATTAATGAGATCTTCAATTATCATTTAGGTTGCATAGGCCAAAAACTGCTCGAACTAAAAGTCGAGTTTCGGGTCGTGCACTGCTATGCCAAATCTTAGAAAATTCATAACTTCCTCATACAAAGTCAGATTTGGGCGTTCTTTTTTTTTGTATGTCCTCAGTTTAACGTATACTACAAATTTTGTTTAGATCACTAAGGCTAAAAAGTCCTCTATCGTAAATTCACTATTTACGTCTCCCGGTGCCGTGCCGGTTTTTCTAAAAAATTTCGACGGGCCATAAGTTCTTCGTTATAACTCGGATTTCGGCGTTCTTTATATGTACAGAACCCTTGAGACATATTCTAAATAATCTTTTGTCGAAAAGTCGTTTTCGACCCCTATTATCTCTAAATTGACTAGCCCGGATCTACGGGCTATCTCCCCCTTAGGATGATTACGTCCCGGAATCATCAACGACACAGGGCTCGCATGATGACTCCATACGTTATCTCTTCATCCTAAGTAATAACCGTAATTTTGATGTTGCTTCAAACGAGTATCTAACTCTTGGACTCCATAACTACAGGCGGTGCTCGATCTTGCTCTTGCTCCCTTTCTCACGTTGGACTCCAAATTACAACCTTCAAGTCACAATCTCGATCCTTACTAGAGACTGCTTCTTCTTCTTAACAATCTTAAGATTACTACCATGGACCGATGTGTCATATTGTAATGACCTATCATCGTATGTTGCAACGCTTAGACTCAGGTCTTTTAGAGTCAAATTCCAGTCTTGAAGATAACTTCCTTCTTGTCCTAATGTGATATAATCACCTTTTAGTATGTAGCACTTCTAGCTACAAGTTTCTTACTTTAACAGTGATCATGATACTTCTACTGATCGATTCGTTCATTTTTCATTCCAACCTTCTGGATTAAATCAAATGCTACATCGATCTTGGTTCTCTGAACCTTGTAACATACTCATCTTAGTCGGACTCGATTTGATATGACGACTAGGTTTAGATTAACAATCATATTTTAGTCATTACCGAAACAATGGTAACAACATACTTGAATAAAATGGTATCAATTACTAGCTTCTTAGTAACCTTGTGACTTTCCCTGATCCAAGTGTGAGTCATGTGCTTCCGGTAGTATAGGCCTCTACTACCATTCACACCTACTCATACTCGTCCGAAGTATTTTCTCGTAGTTTTCCAAGTCACCATACAAGTAAATCACACAACAACTTAACACATCAGATAGCAAAACGAAGGTTTTTATATTATTCCTTGAAACGATTACATAGGCGTTCAAGTTCACCCTATACTATGCTTCTAATAGGCTACACCACATAGTACTATCTACATGATTGCTTCGTGACTTGCTTCGCGGATATCTGTCCTCACTCCTGATTCCTTGTATTGTTAGATGCTTCGTTAAGGATGCTTCTTGGCTTCGGAGGTGCATCCGCTCTTGCTGCTTCATTTTTCTTCGGGCAGTCCCTAGATAAATGCCCTTCTTTGTTACATCCGTAGCACACCCTCTTTTTGGATGTGCACTTGCTAGCGTAATGCCCTTTCTTTCCACATTTGTAGCAAGTCACCTCCTCGTCGTATATCTTATAGTGCTTCAGCGGTACATTTGGCGTCGTAGCTCTCCTCGGGCAATCTTGCTTGCAGTGTCCCTCTCCACTACACTTTAGGCAAACTCCCTCCTTGGTTGAGCATTTTTGGGCATAGTGACCAGTCTTCTCATATTTGAAGCAGGTTACTTCCTTAGGGCATCTCCTGATGTGTTTCCTTCCATACTTATTACACCATTTTGCTTCACCTCTTCCTCCTCCAGACTGTGAGAACATGTTGTTCCCGTTGGACCTTAAAGATCCCTCAAATTTCCTCTTCTTGTCAATTCCAACCCAGATGGCTGCCTCAAGAGTGGGTGCCTGGCGTACTGGCACAATAAGTTCGTCCTTATTTTTTTGAAGTAATCGTCTTGTCTCTTCCATCTGACGATCCAACATCATCTGCACCATTGCTTGTACTCCTGCCATCGTGATCATCTCGGGTTCAGTTGCTATCTCTGGAACACACTCAATCACTGGTGGCTCGGGCTACGGGTTACCGCTTCCAAATCCGCTTCTAGTGCTCACCATATTGATCTATGCACCAAATCAGACGTTCGGTGTGGAGTGATTAGAATTTAGATAGAAAAGAATTAATTTACGATTGACGTGTAATTCTCCCTATCACTCTGAAAAGTTACATGCCAGTTCTAATACCGTTATCAAACGTTTAGAAATCTGAACACATAAGGTTTCCAGATCCGTTCGGCAACAGACCATATATCCGATCATATAATGCCTATCATAAATCATTCAGCACATAAAAGCATGTTAGGAATTTTCCCTAATTAAGCTAGTGCTTGTGTCTATTCAGGTGTACTACCTAAAATATATTAGACAGTCTTCTCACGATTATCTCTTAGATTTCTAAGTTTAAGTCTAGTAATAAATCCATATTCCTAGTTCGATTAAACTAATGCTCTGATACCAACTGTGACATCCCCATTTTCACGGCCAGAAAAGACCGATTTTGTTTATGCTTTATAAAAATCAGAGTACCTCTTTTAATAAAAATGTTGCGGAATTTGTTCCCAGAAAAACATGATAAATACGTTATCAAAGAATTTCCGAATAAATGTATTTTTATCCATTTTAAAAAATTTGGGATGACATCGTCAATACAGAAACATAAGCATAAACATAACTTACATTCATTTACACTAGTGATCTATATCTCTTTTAAATCCCTCAGTGTAAAGTAGCTTCATATCGATACATATGATACAAATAAACTGAGTGGGTCAGGTTGGGAAACCTGGTGAGTACATAGGGTTTTCAACCCACAATAATATAATTATTATGTTTAAACATCAAACAATCAACCCAATTTCCCATCCCCATTATCTTCTTTACTCTTAAGGTTCTACCCTAAGAATCAGCTATTCCTCGTTCATTTATTCCTAAGGATTATCCTAAGGAATCGGCACGAAATCCATCGTTGCCCGGGTTTTCTCAACGGGCACTAAATCCATAGTTACCAAGGTTTGCTCAACAGGCGCTAACTCCATAGTCACCGAGTTTACTCATCAGGCGCTAACTCCATAGTCGCCGAGGTTTATCTCGTTTATTGACAGTATCATTTTCGAGAGTCCACTCGCAATACATGTCAATGGGTTTTAGAGTACAGCGGTGGACACATCGTTCACAACACCTACAGGTTGCGAGCCTGCTAGTGTTCCACTGGACTGTCTAGAATAGTTTGTGGTTGTCATCCATACTCTGCTAGATGACGGGGCCAGCATTTGGGAACAAGGCTTCTCACATCGTCCACCTCTCACCCTTACCTCATGGTCTATATCACCTCTCAACTCATCATCCAACTCATATTTCATCTACCCATGTTTTACTCAACATATTATGTAGATATAAAATATATATACAGTTTAAATCATTTAAAACATGTATAAAATTGTTCATCCAGCATAGATAACAAGTATACATATAATATTCACACATAGCACGTAATTTATATTAAATACTTCATATCTATGTGTAAGATGAAAGTAACTATGCACTCATTTGGTAAGGTGGTGACTCGGTACTCGGACAGCACTTCGTTATCACAAAACAATTTTCCCTTGACAAAACCAAGTATCAATACCACTAGGGTTTAGTCTAACGTTAACCGCGACTAATTAATAGTCTAGATATTATTACTATTACATAAGCGTTAAGAAACACTCTTATATAACTCATAATAATAGCCCAAATATTTATTTTAAGGTCCTAATAATGTTACTATATTAAAACATAAGCTATACTAAAGATAGGGTAGGCATAGCTCGCTTATAGCGGGTTTTCTCGAAAACCGGGCTTCGCTGGAGCAGCGTTCCCTAGCCAAAAGGCTCTTTTCTCGGGACTCCGGGAGCCTCGGGGCTTCCTTCGGGTGCTAGGGGGTTTACCTAGACTTTAGGAGGCTTAAGGGGGGCTAGAGAGAAGTTCTAGAGAGAGAAGGAGAAGATGGGAAGGTGTGTAGAATGAGGGAACCCGACACCTCTATTTATAGGCTGGAATCCTGCTCTACTCGTCGAGTAGAAGGTCCTACTCATCGAGTCCATGGCCAGGTCTCACCACCTAGTGGCTTGCCTTGGGGAGAAAGCCTTGGCCCACATTCAGCCACGTCACCTGATTTCGCACAGCACCCTGCCGACTTCTAAACCCCGTAACTTTCTCATACAAGCCCCGTTTTCGACGTTCTATATATACACACGTAGGTAAAACCAAGATCTATAACTTTCATTTAGACTCCGTCTGCTAATTCTCGACCGATCTTAATTTTAATAGTAAGAGGAGATTATACTATTAAATGTCCGCGTAAAATTCACAACTTCTACATACGGACTCCGTTTTCGTCTGTCTTTTTACCGTTGAGTTCTTATTAATGAGATCTTCAATTATCATTTAGGTTGCATAGGCCAAAAACTGCTCGAACTAAAAGTCGAGTTTCGGGTCGTGCACTGCTATGCCAAATCTTAGAAAATTCATAACTTCCTCATACAAAGTCAGATTTGGGCGTTCTTTTTTTTTTTGTATGTCCTCAGTTTAACGTATACTACAAATTTTATTTAGATCACTAAGGCTAAAAAGTCCTCTATCGTAAATTCACTATTTACGTCTCCCGGTGCCGTGCCGGTTTTTCTAAAAAATTTCGACGGGCCATAAGTTCTTCGTTATAACTCGGATTTCGGCGTTCTTTATATGTACAGAATCCTTGAGACATATTCTAAATAATCTTTTGTCGAAAAGTCGTTTTCGACCCCTATTATCTCTAAATTGACTAGCCCGGATCTACGGGCTATCTCCCCCTTAGGATGATTACGTCCCGGAATCATCAACGACACAGGGCTCGCATGATGACTCCATACGTTATCTCTTCATCCTAAGTAATAACCGTAATTTTGATGTTGCTTCAAACGAGTATCTAACTCTTGGACTCCATAACTACAGGCGGTGCTCGATCTTGCTCTTGCTCCCTTTCTCACGTTGGACTCCAAATTACAACCTTCAAGTCACAATCTCGATCCTTACTAGAGACTGCTTCTTCTTCTTAACAATCTTAAGATTACTACCATGGACCGATGTGTCATATTGTAATGACCTATCATCGTATGTTGCAACGCTTAGACTCAGGTCTTTTAGAGTCAAATTCCAGTCTTGAAGATAACTTCCTTCTTGTCCTAATGTGATATAATCACCTTTTAGTATGTAGCACTTCTAGCTACAAGTTTCTTACTTTAACAGTGATCACGATACTTCTACTGATCGATTCGTTCATTTTTCATTCCAACCTTCTGGCTTAAATCAAATGCTACATCGATCTTGGTTCTCTGAACCTTGTAACATACTCATCTTAGTCGGACTCGATTTGATATGACGACTAGGTTTAGATTAACAATCATATTTTAGTCATTACCGAAACAATGGTAACAACATACTTGAATAAAATGGTATCAATTACTAGCTTCTTAGTAACCTTGTGACTTTCCCTGATCCAAGTGTGAGTCATGTGCTTCCGGTAGTATAGGCCTCTACTACCATTCACACCTACTCATACTCGTCCGAAGTATTTTCTCGTAGTTTTCCAAGTCACCATACAAGTAAATCACACAACAACTTAACACATCAGATAGCAAAACGAAGGTTTTTATATTATTCCTTGAAACGATTACATAGGCGTTCAAGTTCACCCTATACTATGCTTCTAATAGGCTACACCACATAGTACTATCTACATGATTGCTTCGTGACTTGCTCCGCGGATATCTGTCCTCACTCCTGATTCCTTGTATTGTTAGATGCTTCGTTAAGGATGCTTCTTGGCTTCGGAGGTGCATCCGCTCTTGCTGCTTCATTTTTCTTCGGGCAGTCCCTAGATAAATGCCCTTCTTTGTTACATCCGTAGCACACCCTCTTTTTGGATGTGCACTTGCTAGCGTAATGCCCTTTCTTTCCACATTTGTAGCAAGTCACCTCCTCGTCGTATCTCTCATAGTGCTTCAGCGGTACATTTGGCGTCGTAGCTCTCCTCGGGCAATCTTGCTTGCAGTGTCCCTCTCCACTACACTTTAGGCAAACTCCCTCCTTGGTTGAGCATTTTTGGGCATAGTGACCAGTCTTCTCATATTTGAAGCAGGTTACTTCCTTAGGGCATCTCCTGATGTGTTTCCTTCCATACTTATTACACCATTTTGCTTCACCTCTTCCTCCTCCAGACTGTGAGAACATGTTGTTCCCGTTGGACCTTAAAGATCCCTCAAATTTCCTCTTCTTGTCAATTCCAACCCAGATGGCTGCCTCAAGAGTGGGTGCCTGGCGTACTGGCACAATAAGTTCGTCCTTATTTTTTTGAAGTAATCGTCTTGTCTCTTCCATCTGACGATCCAACATCATCTGCACCATTGCTTGTACTCCTGCCATCGTGATCATCTCGGGTTCAGTTGCTATCTCTGGAACACACTCAATCACTGGTGGCTCGGGCTGCGGGTTACCGCTTCCAAATCCGCTTCTAGTGCTCACCATGTTGATCTATGCACCAAATCAGACGTTCGGTGTGGAGTGACGAGAATTTAGATAGATAAGACTTAATTTTCGATTTACGTGTAATTCTCCCTATCACTCCGAAAAGTTACATGCCAGTTCTAATTCCGTAATCAAACGTTTAGAAATCTGAACACATAAAGTTTACAGATCCGTTCGGCAACAGACCATAGATCCGATCATATAATGCATATAATAAATCATTTAGCACATAAAAGCATGTTAGGTATTTTCCCTAATTAAGCTAGTGTTTGTGTCTATTCAGGTGTACTACCTAAAATATATTAGACACTCTTCTCACGATCATCGCTTATATTTATAAGTTTAAGTCTAGTAATAAATCCACATTCCTAGTTCGCTTAAACTAATGCTCTGATACTAACTGTGACCTCCCTATTTTCACGGCCAGAAAAGACCGATTTTGTTTATCCTTTATAAAAATCAGAGTACCTCTTTTAATAAAAATGTTGCGGAATTTGTTCCCAGAAAAACATGATAAATACGTTATCAAAGTATTTCCGAAGAAATGTATTTTTATCTATTTTAAAACATTTGGGATGTCATCGTCAATACAGAAACATAAGCATAAACATAACTTACATTCATTTACACTAGTGATCTACATCTCTTTTAAATCCCTCAGTGTAAAGTAGCTTCATATCGACACCTGTGATACAAATAAAGTGAGTGGGTCAGGTTGGGAAACCTGGTGAGTACATAGGGTTTTCAACCCACAATAATATAATTATTATGTTTAAACATCAAACAATCAACCCAATTACTCATCCCCATTATCTTCTTTACTCTTAAGGATCTACCCTAAGAATCAACTATTCCTCGTTCATTTATTCCTAAGGATTATCCTAAGGAATCGGCACGAAATCCATCATTGCCCGGGTTTTCTCAACGGGCACTAAATCCATAGTTACCAAGGTTTGCTCACCAGGCGCTAACTCCATAGTCGCCGGGGTTTACTCAACAGGCGCTAACTCCATAGTCGCCGAGGTTTATCTCGTTTATTAACAGTATCGTTTTCGAGAGTCCACTCGCTATACATGTCAATGGGTTTTTAGAGTACAGCGGTGAACATATCGTTCACAACACCTATAGGTTGCGAGCCTGCTAGTGTTCCACTGGACTGTCTAGAATAGTCCGTGGTTGTCATCCATACTCTGCTAGATGATGGGGCCAACATTTGGGAACAAGGCTTCTCACATCGTCCACCTTTCACCGTTACCTCATGGTATATATCACCTCTCAACTCATCATCCAACTCATATTTCATCTACCCGTGTTTTACCCAACATATTATGTAGATATAAAATATATATACAGTTTAAATCATTTAAAACATGTATAAAATTGTTCATCCAGCATAGATAGCAAGTATACAGATAATATTCACACATAGCACGTAATTTATATTAAATACTTCATATCTATGTGTAAGATGAAAGTAACTATGCACTCACTTGGTAAGGTGGTGACTCGGTACTCGGACAACACTTCGTTATCTCAAAACAATTTTCCCTTGACAAAACCTAGTATCAATACCACTAGGGTTTAGTTTAACGTTAACTGCGACTAATTAATAGTCTAGCTATTATTCCTATTATATAAGCGTTAAGCAACACTCTTATATAACTAATAATAATAGCCCAAATAATTATTTTAAGGTCCTAATAATGTTACTATATTAAAACATAAGCTATACTAAAGATAGGGTAGGCATAGCTCACTTACAGCGGGTTTTCTCGAAAACCGGGCTTCGCTGGAGCAGCGTTCCCTAGCCGAAAGGCTCTTTTCTTGGGACTCCGGGAGCCTCGGGGATTCCTTCGGGTTCTAGGGGGTTTACCTAGACTTTAGGGGGCTTAAGGGGGGGCTAGAGAGAAGTTCCAGAGAGAGAAGGAGAAGATGGGAAGATGTGAAGAATGAGGGAACCCGACACCTCTATTTATAGGCTGGAATCATGCTCTACTCGTCGAGTAGGAGGTCCTACTCATCGAGTCCATGGCCAGGTGTCACCACCTGGTGGCTTGCCTTGGGGAAAAAGCCTTGGCCTATATTCAGCCACGTCACCCGATTTCGCACAGCACCCTGCCGACTTCTAAACCCCGTAACTTTCGCATACAAGCTCCGTTTTCGACGTTCTTTATATCCACGCGTAGGTAAAAACAGGATCTACAACTTTCATTTAGACTCTGTCGGCTAATTCTCGACCGATATTAAATTTAACAGTTGGAGGAATTATACTGTTAAATGTCCGCATAAAATTCACAACTTCTACATACGGACTCCATTTTCGTCTGTCTTTTTACCGTTGAGTTCCTATTAATGAGATATTCAATTCTCATTTAGGTTGCGTAGGCCAAAAACCGCTCGAACTAAAATTTAAGTTTCGGGCCGTGCACTGTTATGCCAAATCTTAGAAAATTCATAACTTCCTCATACGAAGTCAGATTTGAGCGTTCATTTTTTGTATGTTCTCGGTTTAACGTATACTAAAAATTTTGTTTAATTCACTAAGGCTAAAAAGTCCTCTATCGTAAATTCACTATTTACGTCTCCCGGTGCCGTGCCGGTTTTTCTGAAAAATTTCGACGGGCCATAAGTTCTTCGTTATAACTCGGATTTCGGCGTTCTTTATATGTACAGAACCCTTGAGACATATTCTACAACTCGGTTAAGATTATTTATTCTAAATAATCTTTTGTCAAAAAGTCGTTTTCGACCTCTATTATCTCTAAATTGACTAGCCCGGATCTACGGGCGTTACCTAATCTCACAGAAAGAAATCCCTAGCAGCTGCCCTGAAGACTCCCCGAGCTATCAGTACAAAAATAACACCCAATCAATACTTAGGTTCCAATCAAAATTCAATACTCCATACTTGGGGTAAAATGACCATTTTACCCCTGACCTAATTTGATCCATAACTAAGGCCCAAATCCACAATATAAAAAGGCCCAACACTAACTAATCTTCTAAGGCTCACTTGTGGCCCACTTATGGCCCAATTTTCCAAATTGGGCCCAAAAACGTCCAATGGGCCTTGCCCTAAAGCCTAATTATTTCCTTAGTCCAATAGCCTGCATTCAGATGGCCCATTAAGGCCCAAAGAAACTAGGTCCATGAAATGGCCCAAGCCGTGGGCCAAAGTTGGGAAACCCATTCTGATTGAGTACTCTGGGTGTACCCAACTGTACGCTGCGCGTACACGCTTGTTGGCTTGTATGCTGCGCGTACAGATTTGTACACCGAACTTTCTACTCTATTATGCCAACTTTTTCCATTAAGCACTTACTGTTAAGCCCAAAGGTCCAAATCACAGATCTGAGTCCTAATCAATTTCTAGACCTATAAATTCACTAACTTGGTGACTTTGCATGCCCCAAATAATTCCAAACTCAAAATATAACATTCTACTTTCGTGTAAATGGCCCTAACTCATGCATGGATGGATCTAAGCCTCAAAAATGGCAAATTTGTGACTCAAGGACCAAAATAACACCAAGAGTGGCAACTCTAAGCTTCATAAATTATATGAACTCATAAGATCTCATTAATGGGGCCAAAAGGGTCCATAAACCCAAACCAAAAGAGATATAAGCTAATAAGCATCGAGATCAAGACTTTATACCTCAAATGAGTGCCAAATGAGGGTGGGGATCTGGATCTATAAACCTTCACTCCTCTAATGAAGCTTCAATGATGACCACCTTCCTTCAAAGCACCAAAATGCACCTCAAAATGGCCTTCTAAGCTCAAAAACACACAAGTATGGAATTAGGGTTCGAGTATAGGGTAAGGAGGACAAGGAGGCTGATAAAATAAGGGTTTCAAGTCCATAGGGATGCTTAAGTAGTAGCCAACCCTGGAAATTAGGGTTTTCAAACTCTTTACGTACGCCCTGCGTACGCCTTCGGATCCACGATGAATACCCTCGCACGAGTACGCTAAGCGTACCACTTGGTATGCCCCGCGTACTCGCTTCACCGCTTATACGCTAAGCGTACCTCGTTGTACGGACCGCATACAACTCAAAGGTCAAAATGGTACAAATTAAATAATGCAAGGGCTAAAGAGAAACTTATTGAGATTCAAGTGTTACATAATCTGCTAAAATAGTGGGCCGAGGTGATGCGAATATGAATGTGTCTTGGTGCATTAATTGTTGTTCAAAATGCAGATCAACATTTAATTGATTAAGATATTTAAGCTACTGTTCAAAACCATTTTTTCCAAAATCGATTTTGGGAGTAAAATGTAAAAACTAGGCCTAATATGTTTCTTATGAATTTGATTTCAATTATCATTTTCTAATTTTGTTTCCAAAATCTAGCTAGTGATCTGATAAGATCAAACCGGTTTATTTCAAATCAGATCATCGGCTTCATTGTGTGTGTCTACCCCAATTTTGATTGAGGTTGTTTGCATCCTAATAATCATGTAAAAAATGCATGTTCAAATATCTATTGTTCCACAATATACGGTGATAGCGAGGGATGTAGCAATTTAGGTCCTATCATTTTTTATTTAATAAAACTTTAAAATAAAATGATTCTTCTCCAGAGTCTTCTTGGTCATCAATACGACATGTCCTTAATAGAACCAAACTTATTTTGTGAATTATCGGAAGCGAGGCATTCTTCACTTAGTAGACGTTCGCCAATCGACAACCCATTCTTATTCTCACCCAACCGTTCTTTTTTGAGAATCCTAGACTAAAGAAGAAATATAATATTAAAAAGATAACAAGTTAAGTTGTATTTCATGCATCACAGCTAGTTAATAAACTAGTTTATTTGTCGAGTTTTTTAAGTTGTCATGTTTGGCAGACGAAAAGGTAGCTTATAAGCTAGTTTTTTTTTCCAAATATAACTTTAATTATTTATATAAAACATATTCTTCTACATGCCACTTTATGTATTTCGGATAGCTTATTAACTAGTTAATACCAAAAATCATTTTTTTATCAGCTAGCCTATTAACTAACAACGACTGGAAATGAGGGTGCCCTCGATTGACATTTATCATCGAATAAGGAATCCTTCCATGAATGAGAAGGTTGAGTTACAGTACAGACTCTGTTGGCTTTCGCAAGGAAGCATCTCAAAAGTTCCGCAATCTATGGTTGATGCCTCACTCAAACTCTATCCCATACCCTATTTCAGTTAACAACCACCTTTTCAACTATCAATTAATTTTCCAGCTAGTGCGCCAAACATAACCTTAGTCATTTCGGTTTGAAAAAAAAAACAAAAACCACAATAAGACTTATAAAAATAAAAAATTTATAATTTTAAAACTAAAAGACCAAAACCAATAAACCCCACAAATTACAAATAATAGATATACAACAGCTTATAGAAAAACTAATACTAAAATATTTACCTACAAAAACTTGAATCAAATATGGTTAAAGATAGAAGGAAACGAAAATAGCCACAAATATTTTATGCGTGTATAAAATCCTATGATCCACAATATATGTCGTTCATTTAACGGATTAAAATCAATGATGGGGACTGATGGCCCGTGTCATCTATTCTTATTGATCAATGTCATTTGTTCTTATTGGCTACCTTTAACCCCCATGCAACTTATAAAAACACCAAGCAACCATTACTTCTTCATCTACATTCTACCAACAATATCTTAATATTCCATTTTAGTTAACCCCAATTTTGAGTTTTGTGTGATTGAATGATTAATTTTTTGGTTTCTAACATCCCTTGAGTGGTTTCCATGGTTCTAATCAATCCAATCATCCTAATGATGGATTTTATGATTTGGGTGAAAATCTCCATGAACCCTAAAAAACCAAAATTGGGGATTTTTAGCTAATGATGAAATAGGATTGGGATTCTATGACCTAGATGATATTTGATAACAAGAAACCCAATTGGAATGCTGAAATTCATCAATGGTGGTATAATCAAGTATAAGCATCGATTTGTATTATTTTTACAGGAATTGGAATTAAAACAATGAAATCCTTTGTATATGATCATTTGATGAGTATATGATACTCATTACCATGATTTTCTACTAATAATATGATTTGAATGCAAGAACAAGAAGGCCTGAGTTATTTATAATTTAATTTAGGGAATAATTGGCCAAGAGGACAATTTTGGAAACATGAAATGGAAATGAGGATTTAGTAGTTATGTTATGTAACTACAATGGCTTTAGTTGTTGTTTTATATGCTTTAAAACATCCAATGATGTTTTTAATGACTTTGTAATAACTCACAATGGTTGGAATGCCAGGATGAGCAACTTAAGCTCTTAATCCTTTCAATTGGGTAATTTTGAGCATTATAAGCTTATTTTGTAAATTGATGACTTAGTGAATTAAGTTAAATGTTTTGAAATTATAAAAATCCTCTAAATATGTTTGTGAATCCATAAAAGTGGTTTAGAATGATGTTGGATGAGAACCTCTATCATTAAGAGCTTGATTGCTATCTAGAATGCTTAGATGCGATTTTATGCTTTCTTATAGCTTTGATGACCACCAAAAGGTCTTAATGATAAAGTAAACATAAGGGTAGGGTTTAATTTAGTATTTGAGAAGTTCATAACCTTTATTTAGTCCTTAATAACCACGTGGTGAAGTTTGGTGGCCATTAGAGGTCTAGTGTACAAGTTACAAAGATTTTAGCAAAATTATACACAAAAAGGTGACCTGCACTCGTGACACAGGGGGGTGTCATATAAGGCATAAACAACACGGGTACGTATCATTCATGACACGGGGGAGTTTCAAAGGCTCTGTTAAGTGTGGTTTTCATGGAAACCTAGTAAATGACCTCCGATTTCCCTCAAACTTTATATATAAGATAATAAGAAGTAAATAAACTTATGGAGATTATCTTAATGTTAAAAACCTGTGGGGGTTATTTGGTAGTTTAAATGACTTATATCCATATGTTGTATAGGTGGTGTTTGGAGAGTGTTTCTTTAAGGAAATGAACTAAAATAGTACTAGCTAACCTTCTTATGACTGAGGTGAGTACGTGTTGGCATTTTCCAACGTTGGGGTACACGGAAAAATGATTTTTATGATAATGAAATACTGATGCCTTGATATATGAAATGTTTTGAAATGAAAGTGTTAAGTTCTTTTAAAAATAATGTTTTAAAAGAATGCCTTAAAGGAAAGAATGTTTTTGAAAGCAAAGAAAATTTTGGAATAACGAATGTTTTAATAACGTGTTTGAAATGTTTTAAAATATAGATGCTTTACTTTTGAAATGACCATTTTGATACTAACATATGAAATGTGCAAAGCATGGAAAGTAATGACAATAAATAGAAAGTAATAAAAATAATTGGAAAGTAATGACATTAATATATTGCTCAAGCCATGTTTTAAAATATAGATGTCGTGATTGGCATGATGCCTTGGTGGAATTATTTATTCTTTCCACATTGGTCTAGACTTCAGGGTACCCTAAGTATAAAAAGGGCAGTTGTTTAATACCGAAATTAGCCCTTAATGATAAATGAGAATGTAAGTAGAAAGATGTCTTTTGAAGTGAAATGATAAGATATGAAATGATATTTTTGATGTGTATGAAAAGATTTTTCTTTGAAAATGCTTGAAAATGTTTTATCGTCTAAAACTATGTTATGTTATGAATGAAATGATTCTTTATGTAAGTGCTTTGAAATGTTTTGGGTCACAAACCCTCGTAGCTCATGAGACATTATTGTCTTACATATCTCTTTTTAATGTCATGTATCACATGTTATATTCAAAGAGAAAGATGATAGATGGAAGTAGAAGTTATGATATAGTGAATGTAGTGGAGCATGTTAAGTTCCTTATTAAATGTAATAATGTAATTATTATTTGCTTGCTTTGATTTGTATGATGCTTTATGGTAAGACCAAATGTTTTAATCATAAATGTTTTTTGGGATCGGTTTTTTTTAACATGGGTTAATACCCAAAATGCTTTTTTAAAACCATAGCATTTTAAAGTTTTAAAAAGTTTTAAAAATTTTGGGTGTTATAGAATCAAATAATTGTTGGGTTTTAGTTCAAAAATAATTTCATAAACATGAAAAATATGGCAATGGAAGACTTTAATTTTTGAAATAACATAAACATTTTGTACCCACCAAGGATCTTCTTGCAAGTTATAGAAAGATTAAAACACCAACCATAGAAAGCATGAAGAAATAACAACCTTTGTAGTTCTTTGGGTCCTCATGGGAGGCTTGGAAGTTGATGAAGAATGTGGAACCTTTGAGACACCAACAGTGACTAATTTTGATGTAGATGTCAGTCGAAAACTCTTAAACCCTTAAGCTTTAAGTTCATAACCAATATGAGATTAAAGAAGGCATGAAGATGCAAGTGTTCTTCAAGTTTTCTAACCAAAACTAGAGAGAAAGGGAGAGCGAGGAGTGGATTCGGCCACATGCAAGAAGTGAAGGATGAGCACTCTAGCCAAATGCAAGCCTCTTACTTATATGCATAAAGTGAAGGTATTAACCATTAGGTCTTAACACTTTAAGCACATATGTACCTATGTCATAAATATGTCTCCCATGCTTGAATTCTTTTGAATAAACTAATGGAAAAGCCATACTCTTCTTTGTTGAATCATGAAAAGTGACCCTCTTGAACTTCAGCTACCGCAGCCAACAAGCTACCGCAGTCAAGCTCCCTCTTCAACAACCGTATCCGAAGTCATCTAGTCAACCGCAACCATTCTTACTTTACTTAGTTTATTTGTCTTTCTGTAATACTCTCTATTGTCCAGTATGCCTTGCATGGCTACTATTAGAGAGTGATTCAAATGTAACTTCTTGAGTCTCTATAAATAGAGCTCTTTCTCACTTATTATCTATCTATCAGTCTGAATACACATCTCTGAAGATATCTTTTCTATCTCTCTATCTTATCACGCACCTCTCCTTACTCTCAAATCTTACTAGCATTTATCTGATTATAATCTATCTTCGGAGCAAGTCTTGTGTGACTTAATCACTAAGTTTGATCTTTCTTATTAACTTGGTTTGATTGCATTCCTCGTTATGAATCAACTTATGTGTATTCTTGATATAACAGTTGTTGTCATTTCCATTTCTTTACTTTCCGCAACTAACTCTCTAACTATCTAATTCTAACTTATTAATATTATTGTTGAGCTTTTAGATCCTTTGAGATTAACTATTCCGCAATATATACTTGTGCTAACGTTTGTTCAAGTGTGTCTCAAAGTTTTTCTCTCAACAATTGGTATCAGAGCCATAGTGGTTGCTTTTTGAAAAACGGAACTCTGATTTTCAAAGGGCCTTCTATACCACTGAAGCTCATTTCTTAAAAAAAACTTTTAAAAAAAAAGGAAATATGGCACAATCGTTATCTCTGAATGGTTCCAACAGTGTTGGTGGCTCTAATCGAGCCCCAATACTGGTAGCAAATGAATATCATCACTGGTCCCAGAGAATGGAAAGATACTTAAGGAGACTTGGTAGAGATGTATGGCGATCCGTAGAAGAAGGACCACATGTCCCAGTTCTTACACCAATCCAAACTGACGGCGCTACAACCAGACTAGGAGGAGGTCAACCAGTCATGAACCGTCCCACAAAGGATGATCTCGATAAAATGGAAAATGATGTTGTTGCTTTTTATGAAATCTCATGTGGAGTTGCTCCTGACAACTTCGATATTATCATAAATTGCAAATCAGCAAAAGAGATCTGGGAAGTTCTCAAGAATTTGTACGAAGGCTCAGAACAAGCACAAGACAAGAAGCTTACAACCGCACTCAATGAGTTCAACAACTTCAAAGCTCATACTGGCAAAAGTTTGGAAGACTCCTTCAAAAAGTTCAACCTGATAGTCACCAAGTTGTCCAATGCGGGCACCATCCGTAGTAACCATGAAACGAATCTTCAGTTTCTTAATGGCTTGGAAGACATTGGACTACGGCTAAAATGATAGTCCAAGGCGATAGAAAGATTCACTCTTTGTCTCTTTACAAACTCTATGGAGAATTGCAAGCACAAGAATCCACCGTACTCAAAGACTGTGCTGACTTCGGAGGACCACTTGCTCTTATAGCACAAGCTCCACATAATCAATCTTACTCTCCCTCGTATGACACTCCACCGCAGTCATACGAAGCTGACTCAGAGTATGACGACGAAGAAGAATTTCAGAAGGCTATTGCTCTGGCTAGCCAATAGTTCAACCGTCTACCCCCTCCTTCCTTCCGCAAGAATCAACAGTTGAACAAACCTCCATTCAACCATAACTTCAATCCACAGAATAACCATCCTTGATATCCCAAAAGTTCCCTTCCACAACCGCAATCTCAAAATACTCAACCAAAGGAAGCACCGCAGTCTATTCAAACTACTGACTCTGGTACTCCCTCAGAAGACAAGACTGATGTTGTGATTTGCCACAAGTGCAACAAGGAGAATCATTTTGCAAGAGATTGTAAGGCTAATGTAGTAACAGAGAATTCTACCTTAGAATGGCTCAAGAATTGGAAGATAAGGAAAAGGCAAGGGCATACGTAGCCCATGTCAAAAGAGACCATCAAATTTGGTCATCCGGAGATGAAGATGAAGCCATCAGCAGTGTCAAAAGCAAAGGGAAAATCTGCATGCTGGCAACTGCGGATGATGATGGGTCTACAAAGCTGGAAAAGAACTACTGCTACATGGCAAAGGATGAAACTCTAAGCATCGTCGAACATGTAAAACTCATGATCCAAACTCTAAACTATAGCATGCATGACTGTCAACCCTTCATAAATGATCTTAATGACACATGTGCTGCCGTCCTTACAGACTATAACAAAGCCTTAGATGAGAAGAACATTGCGTCCCAAGAGATGTTCCATGTGAGTGGACGACTGGATAACAAAAGACTCAAAATGGCTATGTTAGAAAAAAACCTAGAGTTAGAAAAGGATGCAAGAATGTTGAGTGAAACACAATTAGAGATAGCTTTGAACTAGAGAGATTTAGCTCAGAGTGAAATTGTACGCTTAAATCTTTTAATCGAAAAATTGTTCAATGAAAGTGAAGCTATTGAAAATTTGGTAAATAATGGAACCGTGGACAATACATACAATTGGGGTTGGTCAAATGGATATCCTACCGCAATGGATTCCTCACCCCGGTTCAACAAAGACAGACTGTATGTCCCTCCAGACCGAGAATTTCATTTCCCAGTCAATGAAAAGACCTTTCCCGAAGACATCAAAACTCACTTCGGTAGACTGCATAATCTAAGCAATAATTGTGTCATTGAGGAAATTGTGCCTGAGGTTTCAGGTCACACAAGTGATCAAATTCCTATCTGTGGCACCATTTACCCAAATTCTCAAAACCTCATCTGTAGTTGATGAAGAAATTGTCATTGAGGGCCCCGAAGTCTCGAAAGACTTCCCATCTTTGCCCTCAGACCGCAGTGTCTCACACTGTTGTCAAAAGTCCCACAAAAGTCCCACTGAAGTCCCAACTCAGACTTACTCTGCGGTAGTCAGATCATCACTAAACGAACTGTGACTCTTCAGCCAATTCATCATGAATTACCCATAGAAAACTTTGAAGTGGGTCAATGCTCTCAAACCCATGAATCTTCAAGTTTGGACGACTCAAGCCCACACTTTCAAAATTTGTCTAAGAATTCCAAGAAACCGCAGTTGAACATCAAAGACTGCGGTTCCCCAAAAACTTTAGCAAAAAAGGCTTTCAAAGAGGAAATTCGATCCCGAGGCACAATAGACAAACTTTTTCGAAAAACAAGAAGCATATCAGATTTCCAAAGTCCAAAAGTCCAGAAAAATTTGTTTTCTCACACTATTTTTCGAAAAACTCTCCCATCAAGAAAACATACAAAAAGGAATGTACAGTTTCAACAGTCATTCCTAATTCATCTGACACAACCCAAAAGAGTGTAAAGTCTTTTCGAAACAATGGTTTTGAAGTCTATTCCTCAGATGATCCAAAATGGAAGGGTATCTTACCCACTCCAACACTTTTAAAGTCACGTCAAAACTTTAACAAGTGGAAGGGTATTCTACCAAATCCACCAAAAAGAACTCAAAGATCTACACGTGCTAAACCTTTTCAAAAACAAACTTTTTCAAAACCCAACAACACTCATGTCAGATATTACCAACCTCGGACCGGTCACAAGTCCAATTCATCCTCTAGACCGCTGACCAAGCATGGTGTCAAAACAAAAGACAAAATCACAATCTGTAAATGTCAGTGTAATTGCCGAAAAGATTCATCCTATGTCAAATCTAGTCGGAGTCAGAAACCTCGTAATTTTTCAAAAAATCACAACACTCCAAAACAGCACAAACACCCAGGACTAGGATTGAAAGTTGACAAGAAACCCGTCCCTGCAACCTCGGTCCATGCATCATTCAGAAATTCACCAATTGCCCCAGGCCCCAAACTAGTTTGGATGCCTAAACTAACCGTGTAATTCTCAGGCTTTGTGCAAGGAGGAATAAGAAGATGAATGGTTAATTGACAGTGCCTGCTCCTTGCACATAACCGGAAGGTTAGAATACCTTCGGGATTTCAGGCCAATTTGCAATGGTGGAAATGTCACATTCGGCAACAATGCGAATGGGGTCATCTGAGGTTATGGTGTTCTCACTACGGGGAACTTCTCTATTCAGAAGGTTGCTTATGTAGAAAGCCTTAAACACAATCTCATCAGTGTTGGCCAACTATGTAAGGCAGGCCATCGAGTTGAATTTGATGATCAATTTTGCTATGTAATGACAAGTGATAGGAACACATGTTTGATCAAATCTCGATCCGAAGGTACTATGTATCCTCTGGATGTCTCTATGATCATAGGCAAACCGCAGTTATGTTTCCTATCCAAAGTCGTATCCGAAGTCAGCTGGCTATGGCACCGCAAGCTAGCTCATCTCAACTTCAAGTACATCAACAATTTGGTCACCGGAGAACTAGTCAGAGGTCTCCCTATTCTCAAATTCAGCAATGATACTATCTGTCCTGTATGTGAATGTGGAAAGCAATCCAAAGCAAGTCACCCCATGGTGATTGACTCTTCAATTTGTGAACCACTAGAGCTCCTGCACATTGATCTCTGCGGTCCATCCACTGTAGCCAGTCTCCATCACAAGAAGTACATACTGGTTATAGTAGATGACTTCACACGCTTCACATGGGTTTTCTTTCTCAGACTCAAGTTAGAAACACCGCAGATTCTCATCAACTTTATCAAGGAAATAGAACTTCAGATCAAGCTGCCACTACGACGCATCCGTAGTGATAATGGAACCGAGTTTACTAATCATCTCCTCAACGGTTTCTTGGTGTCCAAGGGCATCACTCACAACTTCTCAGCTCCCAACACACCGCAACAAAATGGGGTAGTAGAGAGAAGGAACCGCACTCTAGTAGAATCAGTCAGCTCCATGCTCAACTTCGCACACCTTCCTCTCTACTTCTGGGCTGAAGCAGTAGCAACCGCATGCTTTGTACAAAACCGAAGCATTGTGTGCAAACGCCTCAATAAAACACCGTATGAGGGCCTTAACAACCGCAAGCCAAATGTTCGCTTCTTTCATATCTTTGGGTGTAGATGTTTTGTGATCAACAACAGAGATCATCTTAACAAGTTTACACCGAAGTCTGATGAAGGCATCTTCCTTGGCTACTCCACTAACAAGGTTGCTTATCGAGTTCTCATTAGACGCACAAGGTTGATCATTGAAAGCTTCGATGTGAAATTTGATGATTATCACATCCGCAACGCCTCTCCATCCACTGAAACCACATCAATCATGGAAAGCGATATTCCTGCCTCTTCAGGTCCATTAAATCTAGTTGAAGTCAATTATGACGATCTTTTCGACCCTGTTGAAACAGCGAAATTATCCGAAGTTCTTTTGTCTCCGGCAGCTCAACAACAACACGCTGATGTATCTGGTCCATCACTATCCGAAGTAGCATCTCTCAATACTTCCAACTCTCCGGTTGAGGGGGAAAGCTCTACTCCGGATCAAGCAACAACCGTCGAAGTTCTAGTACTTGATGTTGCTCAAGCTCCGATCCGCAGAGAATTATTACCATCAAACGTTTCTTCGGATTCGGATGATGAAAATATAGAGAACATTGACACAAGAACCGACTCAAGGATTATCACTCTCCCATCCGCAGTCCAGGGGGAACCTTCTCAGGTTCCAAAGGAACTCCCATCAGCAATCCAGGGGGAACCTCTTCCAACTGCTCAAGAAAATTCCATTCTTGCTCCAATAATCCAAGATGATTCCGCAAGATGTTCTCAAATCCAGGGGGAACTGCCATCTCCAACTGAAGAGACTTCTGATATCGAAGACATTCCCTCAACCGCAACTGCTGATCATCTGCAACCCCGTCTACACGTATGGACGAAGGACCACCCACCAGGTCAAATCATTGGCAACCCATCTGCAGGTATCCAGACTCGATCTTCCAAGGACTTACCTGATCATTGCCACTACGCAACATTTATGTCCTCGGTCGAGCCCCGAACGATCAAAGAAGCATTACTAGAACCTGATTGGATATCCGCAATGCAAGAAGAGCTAGAAGAATTCAAAAGAAACAAAGTATGGCAGCTCATCCCGAAACCACATGGTCACGCCATTGTTGGTACTAGATGGGTATTCAAAAACAAGCTGGATGAATCTGGTGCGGTAGTCAGAAACAAGGCAAGGTTAGTTGCAAAGGGTTATAGTCAACTTGAAGGCATTGACTACGATGAAACGTATGCTCTGGTAGCACGCATGGAAGCTATCCGAATCTTCCTAGCATACGCAACCCACAAGAATATCAAGGTTCATCAAATGGATGTAAAAAGTGCATTCCTCAATGGGGAACTAAAAGAGGAGGTTTATCTTCAGCAACCTCCGGGCTTGGAAAGTGTTGAATTCCCAGACCACTGCTACAAGCTTAAAAAAGCAGTCTACGGTCTGAAGCAAGCCCCAAGAGCATCGTACGAGACTCTTTCTGAATTTCTTGTCTCGTCTGGGTACAAGAGAGGAGTTATTGACCCCACTTTATTTAGAAAAGCAAATGGTAATCATCTTATGCTTGTACAAATATATGTGGACGATATCATCTTTGGATCAACTGATCAAGGAATGGTGGATGAATTTGCTAAGCTCATGACCAACAAGTTCAAAATGAGCATAAATAGAGAGATTAACTTCTTTCTAGGACTTCAAGTGAAACAAGTTCCGCAAGGGATATTCATTCATCAGGAGAAATACACCACAGAACTGCTAAAGAAATATTCTATGGACAACTGTTCTTCGGCTAAGGTCCCCGTGGCCTTCAGATATAAGATCTCTGCTGATCCCCCAGGAGAATCTGTGGATCACAAGACTTATAGAGGTATCATAGGCTCTTTAATGTACCTCACCGCAAGCCGACCAGACATCGCCTTTGCAACTGGTGTATGCGCAAGGTATCAGGCTGACCCAAAAGTGTCACATATGACCGCAGCCAAACAAATACTACGGTACCTTAAAGGAAGCAAGTCTCTTGGATTATGGTACCTCGCAGGCAATGACTTCAGCCTTCAAGCATTCACAGATGCGGATCACGCCGGATGCAGATTAGATCGCAAAAGTACCTCAGGAGGATGTCAATTTTTGGGAGGAAGACTCGTCAGCTGGTCATCAAGGAAACAAAGTTGTGTTTCTCTGTCTACCGCAGAAGTTGAGTATGTGGCCGCAGCCAGCTGTTGTTCTCAAGTCCTTTGGATGAAAACTCAACTCATGGACTACGGATACAGAATGTTGCGGATACCGATCTATTGTGACTCTGAAAGTGCTATAGCTATTTCTCACAATCCAATTCAGCACTCCAAGACTAAGCATATTGAACTACGGTATCACTTCATCAAAGACCACATCCTGAAAGGTAACATTGAACTCATCTTTGTCCATACTCATGAAGAGATTGCTGATGTGTTCACAAAGGCACTTGACTCTACAAAGCTCAACACTTTCTTACAAATGTTAGGAATGATGAATCCATACCCACAATTCTTCTTGAATTGATAGGTACCGCAGACCATCCTTGGTCTCTGTTGCGGTCCTAACTGAAGTTACTTATGATAGATGGTTTTGGTATATCCTGTGTACCGCAGTCTATATACTGCAACCATATATCATATTTATCCTTCACTGGTCCTTATTGCTTGTTGTTACTAACTTCTTGTACAAGTGCTCTTCTCAGTTCTTCTACTGCAGTCATACATCTACCCATCCGCAATAAATGATCCATCCGCAATGGAAAAGGATCCATCCACAATGAAGTTTCCATCCGCAACCACCTTGATAGTTTTCTCAACTGTTTCATTAATCTTTGATTCCTGGTGTGCTATTTAATGATCCCTCATTAAATAAGAAAACATTAAATAAAAAAAACATTCCTTGGAGAAATTGTCCCCTCACCTTTTTAAATAAACCTTGTGTCATACCTACTTTAGTTATGATGACAAAAAGAATGTTTTTCCATAAACAAATCCTTAATCTGTCTTTTCCTCTTACCCAACACGTCCAATCCGTTACAACTTCTCTTTGCACAACGGATTAAATCAACCCCATCCACACGATCACCTAACGTGATGTTGTACGTCTGACAGTTCATTAAATGGAAACCCCTTTTTGGTAAATCAAAAAAACATTTTTAAACCGTTTCATATTATGTGGCTGAGATTTAATCTCCCAAATCAAAAGAACCCCCCAAACGTCCTTTTTACCTTATCCTTTTTTCACCTAGGGTAAAAAAACAACTACTGTTCAAATTCATCCCTATAAAAACCTTTCTTCTTCCCCAAGAACAGTTTACGCTCTCTGAACTTTGAATCCTTTCTCCATTTTCGTACTCTGTTTCTTCACTTTCTCTCAAACTGCTACAATAGTGAAATCAGGTGTATCGAAGAAACAATCCAAAGCTTCTGGATCAGTGAACCCTATTGGTTCAGACTCTGCTTCAAGACATCCCACTCCCACGATCGCATCAAGCAATTTCAAAGCTGTATTCGAAGATCATTCATCTTACAATGCTCCAATCAAGTTGATGATCAAGTTCTTGAACAATCACCTTCTGTTTGGCCCCTTCGATTCGTTTAGAGACGTTGTTCCGCTTTCAACCCTATTCAAATGTACCTTTTCAGCCTATCGACCACTCGAGAACCCACAAGAAGTGCATCTTAACCTAGTAAACGATTCTTTGGTCATTCTTTCTAAAGAAAAGTTTCTATCTGCCATTAACCTTCTTCTTCATCCCTCAATCAGGATTTTTACTCCATCCATGGTGGACATCACTTCTGCACTTTACCAGATGGGATATCAGAAGAAAATTAAAGGGATTGGAGAATTCAAGAAAAACCAATTGCCTGCGGTTTGGCAATTCGTTTGCCATTATGTCATCCGCAGTCTATCCGGCAGAACCAGAGGCACGGATAACATGGGACTCAAACTCCTAGAGTTAGTATGGAGTATCTTCACTGGCCATGACGTAAACTATGGTCAGATACTATGGGACAATTTTTTGCAATACATTCCCAAGGAGAACCCAAGGGAGAACCCTACCGAACTTACATTTGCAAGGTTCTGGTCCCTCTGCATTTCAGACCTCCATGCGGACGCAGGAATCAGCATGGGCAACGACATCAACTTCTTTGTCACCAAGGATCTCAAAAGGTACAATCTCTCATCTGATCAATCTATTTTTGGACCTATTAGAAGACTTCCAACCCACATTCTCACCACTCTTGGTCTTGAGACTGTTGATGTCTCAGATCATATTGAGGCTACGGAAGGTATTGCCCCATACCCTCCTACCCCACCTCTTCCAACCCCATCCGCAATCATTACCCCTGGAAGTACCGCAGTTCCATCTTCCACTACTCTTTCCAATCTTTCTCAAAGAAGAAAGAAATTAGCCTCCACCCATCAAGGCCCCCGCAATGTCTCCAAGAAACAAAGAACCCCAAAGAAAGATGCTCCCAAACCAACCGCACCCTCAAAGAAACGGAAAATCACCCCAACCGCACCCACAAATGATAGTGACTCTGATGAGGATGCGCAACCAATTGCCATCCTTACGAAAAGAAAAACCAGTCCCACTGGCCAAATGCGTGACCGGACTGATACCTCAGCCTCTCAAAAGGCTCCGGTAGTCCTTGGGGTGGCCGCATACCCATTCAACACCACAATTGAATACCACTCAGACTCAGAAAGTGAGTATGATTCACCGCATCGTGGTGACTCCCCCCAGTTCACTCCCAAGGGGATGACACTGGTTCACGCCCTAAGGTCTCCAGGGATTCCCGACTTCCTTTCTTTTCTCCCGAGGAGTTGAACTCCATCCTCTTGAATGTAACCCAAACACTTCAAACACCTTCCTAACCGCAGGGCACTTCTTCCGCCCTTGCGGGAACTGAGCCGAGGCCAAAATTGACTCCGGGTCAAAGAGACCGAGGAAGCTCAGGAAATCCTACTCTGCTTACATCCGTAACAGGTGGTTTAGGCACGATGAGCACAAATGTGCAAGGATCCGTGGACCCGAAGGACACTTCGGTGCGATACCAAGGATTTGACGGTGAAGAATCTAATGACTTATGGTTACACTACACTCCCGTGTCCGAGGCCGACATCAAGAGGTATGCCACTTTCCGTAGGGCATTCCAAGCACGCAAAGAACAGCAAATCAAGCAACAGCAACAGAAGGAACATGAAATCCAATTAGTAGCTAAGTATTGGGCAGACGCAATTAACAATGCCAATACCGTAGCCACCATACTGAAGGTTCAAGATTGGATGACTGAAATGACTGAGACGATCCTAAAAGCTCAATCCACTGGTGAAGGTGCAGGTCCCTCCAAAGTACCTCCAACTCCAACTCCAACTCCAACTCCAAATCCAATCCCAACTCCAACTTTTCAAGAATCACAAGACGAAGGAACCGCAATAGAAGTCAACTTTGCTCCCACCTTCGGTTTTGATGATGTTGATCTTCAGGAGGTAAAACAACCCTCTCCCTCTAATGATGATCTTATGATGTTTGATGAAGAAGAAGAATCCAATGGCTCTCACCATTCAACTTCCAAGCCCAAAGAGAAGAAGAAAAAGAAGAAGAATGTTGTAACAAGGAAAGAATTTTTGAGCCTGCAAGCAAAGGTCGATCAAATTCTCGCTGCGGTCAAGCCAACTTAACCGCAACCAGAAGATATGCCCGGACCGCAGTCGTTGATCAAAAGGATCGAACGCCTGGAAACTCGTGAGAGATTGGCCGCAGAAAGAATTTCTCTCAAGGTAGAAATGGGAATTCGGTCCCTGGATAACAATCGTCAAGCAGATCACAAGGAATTCATGGCTACTGCGGAACGCCTCATCTCTGAGGTGACCGCAATCAAGAAAGATCTACAAGCAGCCATTGCGGACCAATCCACCCAATCTCAAAAGCTGATAGCTGAGACTCACACTGCATATGAGTCCACTATCTCAGTTCTTCAAGCTACTATCAACCGACTACAACGCTCTCTGTCAACGAACTTCCACGGTCCTGAAATTCTTCAGCTCACCAAGGAGATTCACCGGCTGCTCTTCAACCCCACCATCCCCACCAATCAACAACTGGCGGATGCCCTTAAAGCCCAATTTCAAGAAGTTTTTGCCAAAGTTGATGGACTCAGAAAATGGCTTGAGGAAGCTCCTGCGTTGCATTCCTCAAGAGGGGGAAGTAGTGAAGAAGAATTCCATCACTCCAATCATTCCAAAAGTGTCTCACAACATCAAAGTCCCCCCATCATTACAAAAAGAATTCCTTCACCACAACCTTCACCGCAACCTTCACCGCCACCATCTCATCAGACTCCACCACAAAAAGAGATCACTCCTGAGAAACCAGAGACTCCCTCTCACTTCAAAAATCTGGTGGATCACATGTCCTCTCCAAGCTCAAATGACTCTCCTGCTACCACCCGAAAGAAAAAAGACTGGAAAGCAGCTAAACTTGCTGAGCTGATATGGAGAGAATGCGGTTTTGACACTATCATGGATGAATCCTTGATAAACTCTTGGATCAACCCCCACCGCAGACTGCTGGATGACGACTACAAACCATATCTCACATATGATGAACCCCCTTCTGTAACACCCATAAAATTCAAGCCAAATTTAAACTTTTTAACACATTTTAAAACCATTAAGTTATTACAGGTTGTTTTCAAAATAGTTTAGACATCATAGTATTCCCAGAATCAATTATGAAAATATGAGGAGGTGCATGATCACGCCTTCGCCTTCCCGCAATCATCCGAAGTGCCTGAAACAAAATCAACAACTGTAAGCCCAAAGCTTAGTGAGTTTTCCCAAAATACCAACGCCATACAAACATAACCATATCATATAACCAATACAGAACAAAATGCATAATGAGTCATCAGCATGACCGGACCCCCTCACAGGCCTTCAGTCTATCTGGACTGCTCTTCGAGCCTTCGGCACGTCTGGACCGCCACGCAGGGCCTACAGCCTATCCGGACCGCTCGCCGGGTATGTTGGCCTACAACACAAAGCAGGACCTCCTCAACCCAACCCTCAATCAAACAAACATGTGCACATAAATATCATACACTAGCTCATTTCATATAACAGTCAAACCGATCTAACAGATCACCAATCATAGCAACATCCCAATAACCGGGAAACAGACCTAACCCGTCACTAACATAGCATCATCCTATAACCAGGACAATCATGTGCACATAGACATCATATAACACTAGCATGTATATATATAACAGTCAAACCGATCTAACAGATCACAAAGCATAGCAACAATCCTATAACCAGAGTATCGACCTAACATGTCACTAACATAGCATCATCCTATATACCAGGATACCGACCCAACCGAGTCACTAAAGCATAGCATATCACCATCCTAACTACCAGGATATAAATCAGTAAGCATAACATGCAATAATCCGAATACAATCCCTAAAGGGCCGGCCTTGGTGCCTTAGACCCTGTTGATATAGTGAGGAGAACTCACCTGGCACTGCTGAAGTCCCGCAGGTACGCTCCAGCTGCTGATTGACAGATTCCCGAACTGTCAACATCAAACAATAACCAATTAATAATTGGGTTCCAAGCTCAAAGTCCAACTCACACTCCAAAAGCCCAAAAGTCAAGTAATGGGCCAAGGCCCAACATATGGCCTAATCTTCCAAATTGGGCCCAAGTCCTCACATGGGCCTTATCCTAAAGCCCATCTAATTACTTTGGACCATTAACTTGTTCTTGGATGGTCCATCAATAGTCTAACCACCAAAACCCTATAGGAAGGCCCAACTCAAGACCCAAGTGAAATTAGGGTTTCACATAAAATGACAACTAGGGTTAAGTGTTTCTCACTTAACCCATTAAGGACTTAATCCATTAAGTCCCTCACTTTACTAAATAAGTCATATGGTGTGATTGGGCTTAATACACAATTCCTTTCCAATCGCACAAAAGTGGGTCCCGATAAGTCCAAGCCCATAATCCCAAAATTAGGGTTTTCACATGAAATGATGATTAGGGTTAAGTGTTTCTTACTTAACCCATTAAGGACTTAATCTAATAAGGACTTAATCCAATAAGTCCATTATTGCCTTAGATTAATTTTCCAATGATTATTATTTAATATCTCAAGTTATTAAATAATTCCCGCGTGTCCCGGTTAATTCCCCAAATTAGGGTTTTATTAGGTCAAGTATGGTTCTTTTGGGACCATTAGGGCTTCATTGGGCCCACTAGGGTTTCATGCATCCCATACGAATCAAACACACCAATGCGAAGCACACCGCCACCTGACACGACGGCCGGTGGCGGCAAGAGGCGGCGGCCACCACCCTATGGTGGTGGTTAGGGTTTTCTTTCCATTATCCTTTAACGATTACATCATACAACACAAAACTCAAATAACACACCCACTAAACTAACACCCCCGCACACACACAACCACCTTGTGGTGGCCGGCGGTGGTAGATGGCGGCAGCCACCACCTCACGGTGGTGGCGGTGGCTATCCTCGAATTCCCGGCTATACATAATACACACACATACTTCAAATTTCATAATACTCTCCAGCCACCCACCCGGTGGCTCAAGGCGGAGATTGCAGCGACTTTGGGATGGCAGTGGTGGCGGCCACCATGGCTGGAGGCCATGGTGGTTCTTCCTCGATCTCCGGCCAGTATCACAAGCACCCGACTTCTCAGTTCCATCAGCACACATCTAAAAGCGCCATACGGGATGGAGTACCGAGAACACAACTAGCTCAGCCGCTTTGGGAGGCAGGCGGCAAATAAAACGAGCAATAACAGCGGCTATCGGCGACACAAGGCAATGGCCACAGCGGCGCTATCTGCTGGCTATAGTGGGACCGGACTCGACTGGTGGTTCCCGAGTGTTTGTTACACTCTCGGTGGCGGCCGAGGGCTTCCATGGCAGCGATGAAGACTGAAAGGCAGCCTAACGAGCGAAGGCGGCGGTTACACGAACAGCTTCGTCTTCCCGGCGTCAGGGTGAGCACGAGAGGGTTGCTCTGGTGGTTAGGGGTCTCAACCGGGGTGGTGTGCGACTCGACGGAGGAAAGTAGCGGCGTCGGAAGTCGAAGAAGAAGGAGTGATGGCCGGTACTTAGGGGTTGGCGGCTGTTGCCTTCACCTAGGGTTAGGGTTAAGAGCATGGTGACGGGTTATATACCCGGTCAGATACATTTCCCCCATATTTACGTTTCCAGCCCCCTCCTAACAATTTCTTCCGATATGAGACCATAATTTACCCTTTTAACCCTCAACAATAAATTCCATCCCAATTCTGGTCCAAAACTTACCAAACAGCCCTCAACTTTGAGAATCTCTTGCAAAACTAATCCAGAAATTACATTTTAACCCCCGAGACTTTAAATCACGACATTTGGCTTCCCGAAACCAACACCCCGCTAATTATTATTTAATTTTAGACAATATTAATATAAAATAATAATAATATTTACTTCTCGGGGTTCCGATTTATTATTTAATTATTCTATTTTAAATGGGATGTTACACCTTCGAATGGCTACTGGGATGTTCCACACTCCCCAAACGCTAAATACTTCACAGTGTTTGAGCCGTTCGACCGCAGCCTTCCAGATCACAAAAGACTGCCAATGGAATTCGAGAGACTTAATCATTTTTATGCAAAGCATGTCTCTCCCATTGAGAAAATATGGTCTAACGATAGACCATCAGCAGTCAAAAACTACAAGCTTCAGAAGTTCATGAAGGCTGACTTCATCCAATACACTCTCACTAGAAGGGAACACGACTATGTCCGCACCCAAGCTGACTTCCCCTGCATGAATCCTGAAGAAGTCTTTCTCATAGCTAAGGTGTTCCAGAACAAGTCGGAGAAGCACCCGAAGATAAAGATAGCGCTTGAAAGGGATAGCACGTTTTTGAAGGAAACTGTCTGTGATTTTGCTAAAATCGACGCATATATCTACCCCACAATTGTCAAAAGGTCGATCTGCCACCACTCGATCCTTCACCAATGCCTACCGAAGGCTATCAAGAAATATCCTTAGGTGCAACCAACTTCCCTGAACTCGGAGTCATTTTCAAAAGGAAGATCGATAAAGTCAAATACTTCATTCCTATGACTGCCATGGATCACCTCACCAGGAAGCAACTTGAAATATGTCGAACCGCAGTTGAAAGATCAAAGCACACAACTGCCGAAGTCAAGTTCGAGATTTTATGGAGGATCATTTGGTTGGAAAACATCAGAAAGTTTTGGTGGATCCTGATCAAGTTTCTTAAACTTGATAACTGAAGAAAAGTTAAAGAGGTCACCTCGGGGGAAATTGTTGAATCATGAAAAGTGACCCTCTTGAACTTCAGCTACCGCAGCCAACAAGCTACCGCAGTCAAGCTCCCTCTTCAGCAACCGCATCCGAAGTCATCTAGTCAACCGCAACCATTCTTACTTTACTTAGTTTATTTGTCTTTCTGTAATACTCTCTATTGTCCAGTATGCCTTGCATGGCTACTATTAGAGAGTGATTCAAATGTAACTTCTTGAGTCTCTATAAATAGAGCTCTTTCTCACTTATTATCTATCTATCAGTCTGAATACACATCTCTGAAGATATCTTTTCTATCTCTCTATCTTATCACGCACCTCTTCTTACTCTCAAATCTTACTAGCATTTATTTGATTATAATCTCTCTTCGGAGCAAGTCTTGTGTGACTTAATCACTAAGTTTGTTCTTTCTTATTAACTTGGTTTGATTGCATTCCTCGTTATGAATCAACTTATGTGTATTCTTGATATAACAGTTGTTGTCATTTCCATTTCTTTACTTTCCGCAACTAACTCTCTAACTCTCTAACTCTAACTTATTAATATTATTGTTGAGCTTTTAGATCCTTTGAGATTAACTATTCCGCAATATATACTTGTGCTAACGTTTGTTCAAGTGTGTCTCAAAGTTTTTCTCTCAACATTCTTCTTTTTATGCAAATCTTGAAAATTGGATAAAGAAGAGGAAAGTTAGTTTAAATTTTATAAACTCAAGGTTTATAAAATATAAACTTTGTCTTTTAAGTAAAAGACAAAAGGTTTTCAACTAGTCCAAAAAGTTGGGCATGACTTATTAATTCATACCATATGAAATAATATAATGTTACTTGATAATGAAAATTATTATTTCCATGAAATAAATAATTTCCACTTTAATTATAAGAGTTATATTGAATATTTAATAAAATCATATTCTAATAAATAATCAATTGTATCAATTTGTTGTTAGTGTGACCCATTAGTATCATATGTTATTTAGCAATATCACTTGAATATGATTCTTGAGCATACTAGGCCTTTCAATCTCCTACTTGCGCAAGACTCATATTCGACTGATATAGACAGTGGTGAACGTCTAGCAACATTTCACTGCCCCTAACACCATACGACTGTTTGTGCCATTCTATCAATGCCCAATTCCCAAAACGCTCAAAGCTACAATTGGTGTATATGGTAAGTTTATCAGTTATCCCTTTGCTACAGAAATCATGTTGAACATGAGATTCAGATCGCGATCAATCTCATTAGTTGTTCAACTTTTGGTAAGGCGCCTTAGATACCTAACTATCAACACATAGGAGGAACAAATCCCATCTTGACTACATAAGCCTCTTGCATAGTTCACACCGTACCTGAAAATGGCTTTTATAATTGTCCGGTTAAGGAACAACATTTGACCATTACCAAAGTATAGTACTCCCTACACTTAAGTCCCACTATGTATCTCAGGTGTTAAGGATACAAAAATACTACCTTTTAATCAAGTATCATTCATGATAGTGATCCATGAGATGATCTTGATGTGGGTCAGTTCAATACTAGTTCTCTGGCAAGTACCTATGAAACTTGGTTACAACCACTTGCCTACTTTCATCTAGTGAGAGTCAACCAATCCAATTCATATTAGTCTTACTTCATATTTTCTCCCACAATTATAACCGACTATGAACTTTTAGAATAATAACATTATTCATGGATTAAACATGTTAATATAGAACACAACAAGTATTAATGTGATGACCATATCCCAATATATCATAACATTATCTAATAGTTGTTGTTATAATGTTCCAATATCCAAATACTAAATCCAAATCAAAAATCCCATTTCTTGAATAATAAAGTCTCATAGCTAAAGTGTGACCAATCATACTTAGCTCAAAAAAATGTCTTTATCAATGGATCTGTCAAAATTTAATTTGTGTGAATTTTATGAATACGTTCATCTCTATACTTAACTTTACTCTAAGTATAGTTAAATATCTATGAATTGTGTTCTTTCGTGACATATAGTCTCTTAGCTTGATTAAGTATACTCTCGAAGTCACAAAGATTTCTATGTGATCCTCGAATGGTAGAAATCAACATAGTTTTTCAATGATCTTATTCATCCAATCATATTTGACTTCAACTTCTAAAGTAGTGTATTCTTATTTTTTAGTAGATTGTGCCATTATGTTTTGCTTGGACCTCATTCCAACAAAACTTACCTTTCATTCCAAAATGAAGTCAAAATCCAGTCGTAATTCATAATTATTTATATATGTTTAGAAATTAACATCTTGTGTAGCTCTTTCCATAAAGATCATTTCTAAACTGATTGTCTCATATAAATTCTCTTAGTTCTTCTAAAGTACTCTTAAAATGCTCTTTTAGTCATCCAGTGACTTAACCATGTATTCAATTAGTATCCTATGACAAGCTTACAACATGATCAAATACCATGTCCTATGCACAATATGGCGTAAATTATGAATTCATTTTCCAAGTAAATAGAATATAAATCATTTCATCTAGTTCAAACCTATAAGCTATGTACTTTTGAGGCTAGCTCAAAATGGTGCCATATGACAATGCCAAGAATTCTCCAAAAGAATCCTGTGTCTTGATCCCTTTGAAGATATTGCCAATATATGTATAAGGACATGAAACTTTTAACATTCCTTTTATCTATCCCTTATAGATTTTACATTCCAAGAATGTATCTTCTCCTTCCTAAGTCTTTCATTTTAAAAACACTTTCCGAGTTAAGGTGATAAACGACCTTGCTTAGTCAGAATGTGATTTCAAATGATTAAGTATGTCTTATTCATACAATATTAGGAATTTCACTATGCTCCCACTAGTTCTTAGTAAGCACACATGTTCTATTCATTTTTAATATAAAAACACACATTGTGGTTTTACATAAAATGATGATTATAACATTTAGATGTTTGCTTTATATCCACAAGTGGATCTCAATCTCTACACATTTTGTTATTATAACTTGGATTAAGAAAACCTCCAGGCTAATCTATATAGATATCTTCCAGTAGATGTCTATTAAGAAAAGTGGTCTTTCTTGAAATCTATTTACTATATCTCATATTAAGAATAGGAATTTATAGCAAATAATATCCTTGTTGATCTAATCATAGCTACCTGTGAAGAAGGTTTGATCACAGTCAATGTCATGAGTATGATGAGGACCATAGTCAATGACATGAGTATGAGAAAATCCTTTTACTACAAGTCTTTCTTTAAATGTGTATGGTTATCCATGTAATTTTATTCTTTCTAGAAGAATCATTTTCTCCTTCTAGCCTTGCTATAGGGATAAATTTTAATCAAGCCCATTCTTGATTATCATACATGGATTGCATCTCGTGTCCATGACTCTAAGTCATTTATCAGATTCGAGATCTGACGTAGCATCTTGGTATTTGATGGATTTTCCAGAAACCATCAATAAAAGCTCATCAATGAGAGATTCCATATTTCTCAAGTCATAGATGATCTCTACTACTAATGTGAACAATTTGTGTTTGTGAATAGCTATTATTCAAGTTTAACAGTCCTTGTTAAAACTAGTGCCAACTATTATTACATAAGGTTATGGTTCTTGAGCTGCTTCAGGTTCCATATACCTCCCACTCGCTTTGTCATTAGAAGCTTGTTTTCTACTAACTTAGCTTTCACAAGTATAAAAGAACATATTCTTGGTGGGTTTGCATATAATAATCTAAGCCACCTTTAGAGTATTATACAAATATGTATTTGGTAGATTTTGGGTTTAGAAGCTTTAGTCCAACATCGACTTCAAATCCTTAAAACATTAAGTAAGATGAGGATGGAGCCTTTCCATACTAAATCTTATAAAGTGTTTAATCTACTTATTAGTTGGTATTTATATTCAAGATACAATTAATAGTGATTGAAGTATTATCCCTGAAGTATTAAAGGAGGATATTTCTACCGATTAGAAAGTAAATCATACCAAGTAAGATTCAATTAATCATTTATTATCATTAAGGCCTTAGATGGTTCTTATCGGTTTGCATCTCAACTTTTGAAACCTTCAACAAGATTTCACAATTATGCTTTACCACATAAAATATAATTAAAACTACTATAGTTGTTAATAAAGTTGATTTGGTATCTTGTGCTTAATCTCAGACATTCATAATAAAGGAAGTCATACACCAAGGTGCATAGTTCCTTAATTATTTTCTCTATGCCTTCGTGAAAATATCATTAGGAATCCTTTACATATAAATAAGGTTCACATATGTCAAATAAACTACATTATTTGCCTTCAAAGATCCATTTCTTGAAGTTGGAATATGTGAATGTCATTTATATAATAAAGATAACAATGTCAAAGATGAGTTCGACTTAAAACAAGTTTAAGTCAAAAAGTGCTTGCATATAGAACTTAATTTTATTTAAAAAATGTTGATATTTACTTTACAATTCTATTAAGAGATCTAATCTCATAAATAGAAGTTAATCATTTCAGAATATGAATATTATCGTTATGAAAAACGATTAAGTAAATGATCAAACATTTTAATAAAATAACTAAGACATAAATTTAGACATGCTAAATTAAAAAATACATTGTTCCAAAACAAATATTGTTTTATGTTACAAGTAATTTATGTTCTAAGCATAAATAATAAACTAAACTCCGAGAGTGTAGTTCCAACTTGATTGTGCTCAGCTTGGTTACTCTTCAATAAATATTTGTAAGCCATTTAGATATATTAGATTAACATTTAAGTACCAAGTACCTAAGTGTTATATGAAAAATATGAGTTCTATCTAGTAGATACTAGAAGTACTAGTCTCTTCCAGACTTTCTTTCCAAATAAGAGGAGTAAATCCTCTTCCAGTGTCTAGTTTCTTCACAAAAGAAACAAGATCCATCTATGTGGGCTTTAGTACATTTATTGGGCTTAAAGGTGTTCAGTCCATAAAACATGGGTCTTCTGGATCACACAAGGTGATTCTTTTACCCTTGCATTATTCCAATGTTTAAACTAGCTTTAAATAAAATATCACCGTACTTATTGGAATATTGCTTGACATGTTATATCATCCGATATATGTTTAAATTATCCAAGACTTTCTAGAAGTCATGAATAACTATTCCTGGCTTGATGTTAGAAGCATCTTTAGCATCACGGTGATGTCTTTACTAGGTATCATGTTCAGGTTCAATTGCTCAAAGCAAATAGTTTTAGGATTAGGACCTTTAAGTGTATACAATTTCATATCTCTTACGAGATTGTCTCTTAAGACATGAACCCATTCATTGAAGTTGTATCTATTGAATGTTATTTTTTCATTTAGTCATTAAAGAAAATGACAATTCATGATAATGAGAATGGATTATATAACTACAAAATTTTAACAAAATTCGTTTAGTATTTTCAATATTTAATCTTCAATAATTAATACCCTTTTAGTTTCCAAAAACATTAATTATCAAAGTCTAGGATCCAAGTTGCAAAACAAATAAATGATTAGGTAGCCTTTATCCTATCCATTTGAATTCAACCCGGTAGATATCGATTATCAATTATATCTTGCTATATAATTCCTAGATTTATGGGATCACTAATAACAAGTTTAATTATACATGTTTGATCCCATCTATGCCTCAGAACTCTCTTGCTTAGATATCTTTTATCACAAAAGATTTCCAATCAAATCGTCCAATTTGGAAAACTTGTGTAATCGGCCTATAACTTGGTTATAGAAATCGCGAAGACACCCCGACCATCAAAAGATAACACTAAGCGGTTAGGTATCCTTTATCCCACTAGTGCATACAAGAGACGTACGAGTGTTCTTCAAAAGGATTGCATAGATTTGAGGTTTGTTAAATAAGGGTCTTTATATGTTCTATAATTCTAGTTTAAAAAACATATGATATCATGGTTATTGCATGCATATAAAAAACCATGGTATCAATTTCCAAAAGAAAATCACTTTTAAAGGTTCTATATAAAAAGCTAGTTTTTATATAATTTGACGCAATTCAATTTTAATAACCGGTATTAAGTTTGAATGCATTTGAACCTTTTATATCTTTAATAAAACTTCATTTTATTACTTATATATTTGGAGTTTGTATAATTTATAAAAATCACCATTTTAAAACTTATAATGAAGTATTTCAAAATTTGCCGTTATTAACGATTTTATAAAACCGGGTTTTATTTTAAAAATAATAACTTGTTACATCTTATGTCTAATTTTGAAAACCCAAACTCCATGTGATGTTTATTTTGTCCAGAATTATTTTTGCATGTGAAAAACTAAATTATCAACCACCCATAATAATTGCATAAAATAAACAACATAAACATGCATAAAAAAAAGATATGTGCATAAACATAGCTAACTGATGATATTTTTGTGAGCCAACACAAAAGATGTCAAGTCCACTCCTAAAAGGACATTTAAAGGGACCAAAAAAACTTCTTGTAATGTTGTTGTAGAAGCTCCCACTTGAGTAAATACTCATTGCTTGCAAAAGTTAGGAAAAACTTCTTGAAGACTAATATTCAGCAACTGTCGCTAAAAGTCCAACAACTCTTTGTAAACATCATTAGCGACACTTTTCAGAAAATTTCACTGAAAGTCCTTTACACCTTTTAGACTTGAAAATTGCTCCTTTTGTCTTCAAAAATGGTTCCAACTTGATTTCTTGTTACATTCTTGTGCAAATAAATTAATTCTAAAAACTAATATATTACTTTACAAAAAATAACCAAGAAAAGCTAATCTATTTATTTATTACATACCATACGAATAAATAAATTATTACAACCATTTTATAACAAAAATAACCAACACAACAACATAACAACACATTGGTCATTGGCTAGTTTATGCACATCATATCATCAATATACACATCAAACAACCTTTGTTTTTCGAAGACAACTTTAAATGACAAAAGATGCATGGAACTTTTGTCACATAAAAAATAACAATTATAAAGTTGTCATAGAAAATATGTATGAAATTATTTTTATACAAAAACAAGTTATCCACATTCTCCAAAAACTAAGATTTCCAAAAATCAAAAAATCTAACCAAACTTGCAAGGTGGCTCTGATACCAATTGTTGAGTTTTAGTTCAAAAACAGTTTCATAAACTTGAAAAATATGGCAACGGAAGACTTTAATTTTTGAAATAACATAAACATTTTATACCCACCAAGGATCTTCTTGCAATTTATAGAAAGATTAAAACACCAACCATTGAAAGGATGAAGAAATAACAACCTTTGTAGCTCTTTGGGTCCTCATGGGAGGCTTGGAAGTTGATGAAGAATGTGGAACCTTTGAGACACCTACAATGACTCAACTTGATGTAGATTCTAGTCCAAAACTCTTAAACCCTTAAGCTTTAAGTTCATAACCAATATGAGCTTAAAGAAGGCATGAAGATGCAAGTGTTCTTCAAGTTTGGTAACAAAAACTAGAGAGAAAGGGAGAGGGAGGAGTGGATTCAGCCACTTGCAAGAAGTGAAGGATGAGCACTCTAGCCAATTACAAGCCTCTTATTTATATGCATAAAGTGAAGGTATTAACCATTAGGTCTTAACACTTTAAGAACATATGTCCCCATGTCATAAACATGTCTCCCATGCTTGAATTCTTTTGAATAAAGTTATGGAAAAGCCATACTCTTTTTTTTATGCAAATCTTAAAAATTGCATAAAGAAGCGGAAAGTTAGTTTAAATTTTATAAACTCAAGGTATATAAAATATAAACTTTGTCTTTTAAGTAAAATACAAAAGGTTTCAAATAGTCCAAAAAGTTGTGCACGACTTATTAATTCATACCATATTAAATAATATAATGTTACTTGCTTATGAAAATTATTATTTCCATGAAATAAATAATTTCCAATTTAATTATAAGAGCTTTATTGAATATTTATTAAAATCGATCTAGTAAATAATCAATTGTATCAAGTTGTTGTTAGTGTTGCCCATTAGTATCATATGTTATTTAGCAATATCACTTTAATATGATTGTTGAGCCTACTAGGCCTTTCAATAATTAATATCACCCTAATGGTATACCAAAATGAAAGAGGGAATGGTATTATTAATTTCATTCTATTTGTTCAATTTGGTAGTTCTTATGGAAAAAAATAGTCTAACACAAGAGGAACTGACTTTCATCAAATCCCATCTTTTTTATTCCTTTCCCCACACACATTTTTCTTCTTTCATTTACTTCCTACGATTCGAATTGACGAATATACCCTCAACACATCACAACATTCAAGCTTGTAGCCTCTTATTCCTAAAGTTCTTTTGATGTGGACGCTTAGATTATGCAACATGGTCTTAATTGTCCACATTAATGAAATAATATTTAGGATGATGGTAATGATTGGATGACTATTATGTTTAACATACTGTTTTCTTTTCCCTTCTAATATGTTCTTCAATGTTCGATGACTTTTTGTATAGGGAAATTGACTAATTTAACCTATATAAACATTTAGTTTAATAATAATAACCAACTTATAATTTTTTTTTGAAAAATGACCACAATCCCCAGAATATAGCATTCCAGAGTAGAAGTGTTCATTCCAGAGCTTGGATTCCGAAATCTGTATCCGTACATTCCGGATTGACAATGTAACATCCCAAAAATACTATGTAAATGTTTTCTTTAAGTCAACCAAAATTTTTCTTGAAGAGACTCGCCTCAATCGGTCAACGAACAGATCTCACACTCGGTCTGCTAGTGCGGAAGTCTCTCTCACTAAACTACGTTAGGTGTAGCTTAGATTACGCCCCGTGTACAGAGCAGTTAAGTCCTTTCCATTTTAAGCTCTTAATCCGTAAAGAAAAGTCATCAAATGCTTAGATTTGGTCCCAATAAACAACTTGAATGATAAAGTTGATGACTTTATGCCTTTGCATGGCTACATGGATCTCAAAGTCAAACCTTAGCTTCCTAACCTCTTCTAATGTCCAAAATCTCTTGCATGGATGAAAGGTAGCAACTAAGATTCCATTTTTATGTCTAAACAACCTTAGAAACAACAGAAACTAGCAACGCTAAGGTCTGGAGTAGCTTCTAATCACAAGACTCAAGATCATGGGACAAAAGGTTGTGTAAAACAAGGATCTAATGAGATCTAACACATGGATGAGTAAGATTCGAGATTTATACCTCCTGAAGTTGAGAAATGCAATGTAGGTTCTGGATCCACAAGCTTGGGCTTCAACAAATCTTAAGCCTTAACCTTCTCCTTTTTCAAGATGGAAAAAAACACCGATACAAGAACTACATGACATGCCACAACAAATCTTAAATCTTAACCTTTTCCTTTTTCAAGAAATGCAATAGGTTCTGAAGTGCAATCGAGTACCCAACTCCTCGTGGAATTTCTTCCAAAATTTGGAGGTGAATCAAATTTTCCTATCTGAAACCACCGACACAAGAACTCCATGACGTTCCACAACCTCTTGGATATAGACATCTGCCAATTTATCCGTAGAGACGCTCTCCTGAATTGGAATAAAATGCACACTTTTGGTCAATCGATCCACGATGAGCCAAATTGAATCCACCCCTCGTGTTGTCCGCGGTAACTCTGTGATGAAATCCATCGTGATCTCTTCCTATTTCCAAATGGGAATACCCATTAGATCCATTTTTCCATGAGGTCGCTTGTAACGCCCGTAGATCCGGGCTAGTCAATTTAGAGATAATAGGGGTCGAAAACGACTTTTCGACAAAAGATTACTTAGAATAAATAATCTTAACCAAGTTGTAGAAAATGTCTCAAGGGTTCCGTACATATAAAGAACGCCGAAATCCTAGTTATAACGAAGAAGTTATGACTCGTTGAAGTTTCGCGACGGAACCGACACGACACCGGGAAGCGTAAATAGTGAATTTACGATAGAGCAACTTTTAACCTTAGAAACCTAAACGAAAGTTGTAGAATACGTTAAACCGAGAGCGTCCATAAAAACAACGCCCAAATCTGACTTCGTATGAGGAAGTTATGATTTTTCGAAGTTTCGACTTAGCAGTGTACAGCCTGAAGTTCGAATAATAGATCGAGCGGTTTTTAGCCGACACAACCTAAACGAGAATCGAATATCTCATTAATAGTAGCGTAACAATAAAAATACAGACGAAAACGGACGTCGGATGAAGAAGTTATGAATTTTTAACGGACCAATCCTGTCCCAGCCTGTTAAAATATAACTTTTAAAATAAAGTCAAAATTAGCCGACGGAGTCTAAACGAAAACGGAGCTCATATGAGGAAGATACAAATTTTTGAAGTTGGAACTCAAAAATGTGAAGCCTGTTGCGAGATTGACGACGTGGCAGCATCTGGGCCGTTCGATGTTGATCAAGCTTCGCATCAGATGAGTGACACGTCACCTCGCCTACGCCCTACGTCCGAGGCCGAGTACGCCCAGCGTACTCCGGTCTTATCCGGTTCCAAAGTGCGAGACAGCTGGACGTATCTGGCATCCTCATCCGAACTACGCCCAACGTAGTGCTGCTGAACTCGCAGCGTAGTCTGAAGCTGCTGACCCTATAAATAGGTGCGAAATCTCTCGGATTTTTCACACATTTCCACTTCTCTCTCTAAATACTTTCTCTCTCTAACCCATTCCAACCCTCCTAAACCCTAGGGAACCCCCCCTAGCACCCGAAGGAAGCCCCGAGGCTCCCGGAGTCCCGAGAAAAAAGGTCTTTCGGTTCGAAAACGCTGCTCCAAGCGAAGCCGGTTTTCTATAAAACCCGCTGTAAGTGAGCTACGCCTACGCTATTTTTAATATAGCTTTTAAATAATTATAGTAACATTATTAGGACCTTAAAATAATTATCTTGGCTATTATTATGAGTTATATAGAGTGTTGTTTAACGCTTATATAATAATAATAATAGCTAGACTATTAATTAGTCGCGGTTAACGTTAGACTAAACCCTAGTGGTATTGATACTAGGTTTTGTCAAGGGAAAATTGTTTTGAGATAACGGAGTGCTGTCCGAGTATCGAGTCACCACCTTTTCAGGTGAGTGCATAGTTACTTTCATCTTACACATAGATATGAAGTATTTAATATAAATTACATGCTATGTGTGCATATTGTCTATATACTTGCCGTCTATGCTGGGTGAAAGATTTTTATACATGTTTTAACTGATTTAAACTGTATATGTATTTTATATCTACAAAATGTGCTGGGTAAAACATGGGTAGATGAAATAGTTGCTGTGTGACAAAAGCAAAATGATGAGAGGTGATATAGGCCATGAGATAAGGGTGAGAGGTAAACCATGAGAGAAGCCTTTTACCCATGTGTTGGCCCCGTCATTCAGCAGAGTATGGATGACAACCACGGACTATTCTAGACAGTCCAGTGGAACACTAGCATGCTCGCAACCTGTAGGTGTATTTGAACTGTGTATTCACCAGCCGTACTCTAAAAACCCATTGACACGTATTGCGAGTGGATTCTCGGAAACGATACTGTCGATAAACGAGATGACCCTGGCGACTATGAGACTTAGTGCCTAAACCCTGGCGACTATGCGACGTAGTGCCTGTTGTATAAACCCTGGCGACTATGAGACTTAGTGCCTATATCCTGGTGACTATGCGACTTAGTGCCTGTAGAGTAAACCCTGGCAACGATGGATTTCGTGCTCATTCCTTAGGATGATCCTTAGGAATGAATGAACGAGGAATAGTGAATTCTTAGGGTAGATCCTTAAGAGTAAAGAAGATAATGGGGATGAGTAATTGGGTTGATTGTTTGATGTTTAAACTTAAAAATTATATTATTGTGGGTTGAAAACCCTATGTACTCACCAGGTTTCCCAACCTGACCCACTCAGTTTATTTACATCACAGGTGTTGATATGAAGTCACATTACACTGAGAGATTTAAAAGATATGTAGATCACTAGTGTAAATGAATGTAAGTTCTGTTTATGCTTATGTTTCTGTATTGACGATGACATCCCAAATGTTTTTAAAAAATGAATAAAAATACATTTCTTCAGAAATGCTTTGATAACGTATTTATCATGTTTTACTGGGAACAAATTCCACAACATTTTTATTAAAAGAAGTACTCTGATTTTTATAAAGCATAAACAAGAAATCGGTCTTTTCTGGCCGTGAAAATGGGGATGTCACAGTTGGTATCAGAGCATTAGTTTAAGCGAACTAGGAATATGGATTTATTTCTAGACTTAAACTTAGAATGCTAAGCAATGATTGTGAGGAGTGTGTCTAATAAAATTTAGATAATGCACCTGAATAGACACAAGCACTAGCTTATCTAGGAAAAATGCCTAATATGCTTTTATGTGTGCTAAATGATTTATGATATGCATTATATGATCGGATCTATGGTCTGTTGCCGACCGGATCTGGAAGCTTTATGTGTTCAGATTTCTAAAGGTTTAATTACGGTATTTGAACTGGCATGTAACTTTTCGGAGTGATAGGGAGAATTACACGTCAATCGTAAATTAAGTCTTCTCTATCTAAATTCTCGACACTCTATACCGAACGTCTGATTTGGTGCATAGATCAACATGGTGAGCACTAGAAGCGGATTTGGAAGCGGTAACCCGCAGCCCGAGCCACCAATGATTGAGCATGTGCCAGAGGTAGCAACTGCACCCGAGACGATCACGATGGCAGGAGTACAAGCAATGGTGCAGATGATGTTGGATCGTCAGATGGTAGAGACAAGACGATTACTTCAACAAAACAAAGACAAACTTACTGTGCCAGTACGCCAGGCACCCACTCTTGAGGCAACCATATGATCAACGATAGGATCGCCAACAAGGTTGAAGTTGGAAAGAAGAGGAAATTTGAGGGGTCTTCAAGGTCCGAAAAGAACTACATGTTCTCAAAGTCTGGAGGGGGAGGTGAAGCAAAATGGTGTGACAAGTACGGAAGGAAACACAACGGGAGATGCCCTAAGGAAGTGACCTGCTTCAAATGCGGGAAGACTGGTCACTATGCCGACGAATGCCCAACCGAGGAAGAAGTTTGCTTTAAGTGTAGTAAAGAGGGACACTTCAAGCAAGAATTCCCGATGAGAGCTTCAAAGCCAAGTGTACTGCTGAAACACTATGGGAGGTACTACGGAAAAGTAACTTGTTTCAAGTGTGGAAAGCATGGGCATTACGTCGATGAGTGTACATTCAACACCAGGGTGTCTTACGAATGTAATGTGGAAGGGCACCTCAAGCAAGACTGCCCAAAGACGAAAGGAGTTACAAAGCCAAATGCACCGCTGAAGAACTATGGGAGATGCTACGAAGAGGTGACTTGTTTCAAGTGTGGGAAGAATGGACATTACGCCAATGTCTGTACATCCAGCAAGAGGTTCTGTTACGGATGCAGGGACAAGGGGAATATAACAAAGGATTTCCCAAAGAAAAGTGAAGCAGTAAGAGCGGATGCACCTCCAAAGCCAAGAGGCATCCCTAACGAAGCGGCTAACAATGCAATGAAAAGTGAGGATTGATATCCAAAGATCGAGTTATGAAGTAGCCATAGGAGTATCCTATTAGAGGCATAGTCTAGGGTGAACTTGAACACCTATGTAATCTTTTCAAGGAATAATATATAAAACCTTCGTTTTGCTATCTGATGTGTTAAGTTGTTAAGTGATTTTATTGTATGATGACTTGGAAAACTGCGAGTCAATACTTGGGACGAGTATGAGTAGGTGTGAATGGTAGTAGAGGCCTATACTAACGGAAGCACAGGACTCATGCTTGGATCAGGGAAAGTCACAAGGTTACCAAGGCACTAGTAATTGATTTTGTTTTGTTCATGTGTGTCGTTACCATCGTTTCTGTAATGACTAAGAAGATGATTGTTAATCCGACCCTAGTGGTCATATCAAATCGAGTCCGAATAAGATGAATATGTTACGTTGTTCAAAGTACCAAGATCGATGTAGCATCGGACTTAAGTCAGAAGATTGAAGTGAAGATAATCGAAGCGATCAATAGAAGTATCGCAACCGTTGTGAAGATAAGGAGCTTGTAGCTAGATGTGCTACATGCTAGAATGTGATTATATCATGTTAGAACATGAAGGAAGGTATAGTCTGTTCTGGAAATTTGACTCTAAAATACCTGAGTCTAAGCATTGCAACATACGATGATAGGTCATTACAATATGACACATCGGTCCATGGTAGTAATCCTAAGATTGTTAAGAAGAAGAAGCAGTCTCCAGTAAGGATCGAGATTGTGAGTTGAAGGTTGTAATTTGGAGTCCAACGAGCAGGTGCAAGATCGAGCACCGCCTGCAGTTATGGAATCCAAGAGTTAGATACTCGTCTGAAGCAACATAGAAGATACAACTATTACTTAGGATGAAGAGATAACGTATGGAGTCATTATAGAGCCCAGTTTCGTTGATGATTCCGGGACGTAATCATCCTAAGGGGGAGATAATTGTAACGCCCGTAGATCCGGGCTAGTCAATTTAGAGATAATAGGGGTCAAAAACGACTTTTTGACAAAAGATTACTTAGAATAAATAATCTTAACCAAGTTGTAGAAACTGTCTCAAGGGTTCCGTACATATAAAGAACGCCGAAATCCTAGTTATAACGAAGAAGTTATGTCTCGTTGAAGTTTCGCGACGGAACCGGCACGACACCGGGAAGCGTAAATAGTGATTTTACGATAGAGCGACTTTTAGCCTTAGCAACCTAAACGAAAGTTGTAGAATACGTTAAATAGAGAGCGTCCATAAAAAGAACGCCCAAATCTGACTTCGTATGAGGAAGTTATGATTTTTCGAAGTTTCGACTTAGCAGTGTACAGCCTGAAGTTCGAATAATAGATCGAGCGATTTTTAGCCGAACCAACCTAAATGAGAATCGAAGATGTCGTTAATAGTAGTGGAACGATAAAAAGACAGACGAAAACGGACGTCGGATGAAGAAGTTATGAATTTTTAACGGACTAATCCTGTCCCGACCTGTTAAAAATATAAATTTTAAAATAAAGTCAAAATTAGCTGACGGAGTCTAAACGAAAGTTGTGGAGTACGTTCCCGCCTAAGCGTGGATATAATAAACGTCGAAAACGGAGCCCATATGAGGAAGATACGAATTTTTGAAGTTGGAACTCGAAAATGCGAAGCCTGTTGCGAGATTGACGATGTGGCAGCATCTGGGCCGTTCGATGTTGATCAAGCTTCGCATCGGATGAGTGACACGTCGCCTCGCCTACGCCCTACGTCTGAGGCCGAGTAAGCCCAGCGTACTCCGGTGTTATCCGGTTCCGAAGTGAGAGACAGCTGGACGCAGCTGGCATCCTCATCCGAACTACGCCCAACGTAGTGCTGCTGAACGCGCAGCGTAGTCCGAAGCTGCTGACCCTATAAATAGGTGCGAAATCTCTCGGATTTTTCACACATTTCCACTTCTCTCTCTAAATACTTTCTCTCTCTAACCCATTCCAACCCTCCTAAACCCTAGGGAACCCCCTAGCACCCGAAGGAAGCCCCGAGGCTCCCAGAGTCCCGAGAAAAAGGGTCTTTCGGTTCGAAAACACTGCTCCAAGCGAAGCCGGTTTTCTATAAAACCCGCTGTAAGTGAGCTACGCCTATGCTATTTTTAATATAGCTTTTAAATAATTGTAGTAACATTATTAGGACCTTAAAATACTTATTTGGGCTATTATTATGAGTTATATAGAGTGTTGTTTAATGCTTATATAATAATAATAATAGCTAGACTATTAATTAGTCGCGGTTAACGTTAGACTAAACCCTAGTGGTATTGATACTAGGTTTTGTCAAGGGAAAATTGTTTTGAGATAACGGAGTGCTGTCCGAGTATCGAGTCACCACCTTTTTAGGTGAGTGCATAGTTACTTTCATCTTACACATAGATATGAAGTATTTAATATAAATTACATGCTATATGTGCATATTGTCTGTATACTTGCCGTCTATGCTGGGTGAAAGATTTTTATACATGTTTTAACTGATTTAAACTGTATATGTATTTTATATCTACAAAATGTGCTGGGTAAAACATGGGTAGATGAAATAGTTGCTGTGTGACAAAAACAAAATGATGAGAGGTGATATAGGCCATGAGATAAGGGTGAGAGGTAAACCATGAGAGAAGCCTTTTACCCATGTGTTGGCCCCGTTATTCAGCAGAGTATGGATGACAACCACGGACTATTCTAGACAGTCCAGTGGAACACTATCAGGCTCGCAACCTGTAGGTGTATTTGAACTGTGTATTCACCAGCCGTACTCTAAAAACCCATTGACACGTATTGCGAGTGGATTCTCGGAAACGATACTGTCGATAAACGAGATGACCCTGGCGACTATGAGACTTAGTGCCTAAACCCTGGCGACTATGCGACGTAGTGCCTGTTGTATAAACCCTGGCGACTATGAGACTTAGTGCCTATATCCTGGCGACTATGTGACTTAGTGCCTGTAGAGTAAACCCTGGCAACGATGGATTTCGTGCCCATTCCTTAGGATGATCCTTAGGAATGAATGAACGTGGAATAGCGAATTCTTAGGGTAGATCCTTAAGAGTAAAGAAGATAATGGGGATGGGTAATTGGGTTGATTGTTTGATGTTTAAACTTAATAATTATATTATTGTGGGTTGAAAACCCTATGTACTCACCAGGTTTCCTAACCTGACCCACTCAGTTTATTTACATCACAGGTGTTGATATGAAGTCACATTACACTGAGAGATTTAAAAGAGATGTAGATCACTAGTGTAAATGAATGTAAGTTCAGTTTATGCTTATGTTTCCGTATTGACGATGACATCCCAAATGTTTTAAAACAATGAATAAAAATACATTTCTTCGGAAATGCTTTGATAACGTATTTATCATGTTTTACTGGTAACAAATTCCGCAAAATTTTTATTAAAAGAGGTACTCTGATTTTTATAAAGCATAAATAAGAAATCGGTATTTTCTCGCCGTGAAAATGGGGATGTCACATCGCTAATGCTCAGTTTTGACTTTTCTGCAAGTCAAGCATCTCTCTACGTACCAAGCCACATCCCGATTCATGCAGGGCCACCAATAATCGGGTCTAAGGTCTCTGTATATCTTTGTCGCACCTGGATGAATAGAGAACTTCAACTTATATGCCTCCTCCATCAGTACCTTCCGTGCACCGCCCCAATACGGAACCTAAACCCTCCGATTTAGGGTCAACAGTCCCCTACTATCGTAATCAAAAGAGGACACTTGACCCATTATTCACTCATTCTTGCGGTGCTCCTCTTTCATATCCTCGACCTGAGCCTCACGAATATGCTCAAATAGTAAGGTAACCACAGTCATCCGCAAACATAAATCCCAAATAGGTACGCTAGTCACCATGCGACTCAGCGCATCAGCCACCACGTTGGCCTTCCCGGGGTGGTATAAAATATTGCAGTCTTAGTCCTTCATTACATCAAGCCACCTACGTTGCCTCATTTTCAAATTTGACTAATCCATCAAGTACCTTAAGCTCTTTTGATCAGTATAAATGATACAACCGACCCTATAGAGATAATGTCTCCAAATCTTGAGGGCGAAAACCATAACCCCCAAGCTATTTGGAGAAGTACTGAATGAATCTCCGATAGTACCCGGACAAACCCAAGAAACTCCCGATCTCTGAGGGAGATTTCGGAACCTCCCACTGCATCACAGCCTCGATGTTGGTCGGATCGACCAAAATCCCATCCTAGTTAACGAGGTGCCCTAGGAACTAGACCTCTCGTAACCAAAACTCGCACTTCGAGAACTTGGCATAAAGCAGTTCTCGCCTCAAAACCACCAAAAGCTCTCGATGGTGCTCCTCATGATGCTCTCTGGTCTTGGACTACACCAAGATATCATCAATGAACACGATAACAGATCGGTCGAGCGTCGGCCTACATACCCGATTCATCATATCCATAAATACAGCATGCGCATTGGTGAGCCCAAATGGCGTCACCACGAACTCGTAATGCCCATAACGAGTCCGGAAGTCGGTCATCTCCACGTCCTCCTCTCTCACTCTAACCTGATGATACCCAGACCTCAGATCTGTCTTGAAGAATTAAGATGCACTCTACAACTGATCAAAGAGGTCATCAATCTGCGGTAGGGGATTACGGTTCTTCACCGTCAACTTGTTCACTCCTGGTAATCAATGCACATCTGGTGTGAACCATCTTTCTTCTTGAGGAACAGTATCGGCGCTCCCCACGGAGAACTGCTAAGTATGATGAACTGCTAGCCTAGCAGCTCCTGTAGCTGAGATGAAAACTCCTACATCTCAAGCGGTGCCAAGCGGTACGGTGCCTTGGCAATTGGGGCCGCACCTGGAACGAGATCAATCCTGAACTCAACCTGTCTCTCGGGAAGCACACCGGGTAACTCCTCCGAGAACACATGAACAAACTCCCTGACCACCGGAACCTCTGAAATTCAAATCTGATCCCCAACTCAAGTGTCAACCACATAATCCAGATAACCTGCACACCCGTGCTGAATATACTGACAAGCCCTGGCTGTTGAACAAAACCTTGAACCGACCATGGTGCCCTCTCCATAAATAACCAGTTCTCCCTCACTTGGGATTCGAACTACAACTCGATGGCCCTCACAATCAATCATGGTACCATACCTGCTCAGCCAGTCCATACCCACTATTACGTACAAATTCCCCATGGGAATAGGGATCAGATCAAGTGGATAAGTCACCCCGAAGATCTCCAGCACACAAGCCTGATATATCGCGGATGCAAAAACGCCGTGTTCGTTGGCGATAGAAACCATTAATGGACACTCTAACTCACCAATAGGCATATCAAACTCTCTACTGAAAGATCGAGATACAAAAGACCGACTCACGCCCGAGTCAAACAATACAAGAGCAAGAAAAGATTTCACTAGGAACATACCTATCAGGGGTATATATATATATATATATATATATATATATATATATATATATATATATATATATATATATATATATATATATATATAAGCATAACATAAAACATAATCAACAAAATAATGAATAGAAACATACCAGACACAACATTTAGAGCTGCTTTGGCCTCCTCGGCAGTGAGCTGGAAAGCGCGACCTCGAGCCCTTAGGGGCTACACCCTGCCCTGACTCCCATCCGTGATCCCCAAATTACCCTGCCATGGCTATGATCGGATCAAGAACTCCATCAAATGTCAGGGGCATCGTATTAGAGAAGTCCCAATATAAGAAGACTCTCCGAGCACCAACCCCAGCAGCGGGAACGGCTGTGGTTGCTGCAGCAGCAGCAGCCTCAGACAACGCAACATAACGCTCATCAAGATACTCCACCATGGCGGTCTTAATAGACCCAAACATCTCTGGCAACTGTGCTCGAAAGTGAGCAACAACCTCCTCCTGGAGGATCTCCCTACTTCTGTCCTTGGACACAGCTGGCCCACTCTGGCCACCTGTCCCTGATCCTGATCCGGATCTTGGATTGAAACGTCATGTCATCACCATACTAAAAATAAACCAGGGAGATATCAGATAACACACATATCAAACCAGGGGAACCAAATCCCAACAGATCCCTAGGGTTTGTGACTTCCTTGTTATGCGTACGGGTCCTGTGCTTTCAGTAGTACGGGCCCATACTACCTTGCACACCTACCTGCATTTGTCTTAGAAGATAATCAGAAAAACCCTAACAATACACACTAGCATACGCATACACTCAATCCTCACTTCCGTGAGGAAGGATAAACATTACGAAACTGGTCGACTGACCCTACACAACTCATCCATGAAACTTCCACCAACCCTGCAGCACTCGTGTATGCTAATCATACATAACACTGGACCCTATAGACAGTCAAATACATGATTCTACCCTAAGCCCTTCATCAAACAAGAACATGAAATAAGGCCAAACCAAACATTCTCAGGCTATAGAATCTTAGTTATGTAGAACTATGATGCATACACTAAGCAACTACAATAATGATGTCAATTTCACAAAAGGAAAAACCCTAGGCTATCAGGCATCATATAATCAGGCAATTCTATCATGCATTTCCCGAAGATCCCTAGCCTACCACTAGCATGTTATTCTAACATATCAAAAGATAAAATAATAGTATGGTAATTTGGGGTCCACTTACTGGCTCCGGCTGATCGTAGACATCGTATCCTCTTTGATTATTTTGAAAACAACTTGAAAATCATTTTAATAATGTTTTCCTTAGTTTGAGACTGGATTCACATGAGTGTTCCTCCAATTCACTCAAACCAAGGCTCTAATACCAACTTGTAACATCCATAAAAATCATGATAAATTTAAACTTTTTATATACAACCCAAAACCATGAAGTGTTTACAAATAGTTTTTCAAAACATTTCCAACATCATAGTTTCTCAAAATCATAGATCATAACAAGAGGATGTGTACGGTCATGCCTTTGCCTTCCCGCGGTCATCTGAAGTACCTGAAAACATAACCCAAAATGTAAGCCAACGCTTAGTGAGTTCCCCCAAAATACCAACACATAGCCACATAACATATATATAATAACAGAATGCAATGGGTCCACAACTAAAAGACTGGATTACCCTGATCCCACAGCATAAGTCTGCCTTTCCTCGGGCCCACAACTTATGTATGGTTTGCTCCCTGACCAGATCAGTAATCGGACTGAATTACCATCAAGCCCTAATACGAGTCTGGCATACCGCCTGGTCCTCAGCTCATATATGGACTGCTCATGAGCCCACAATATGAGTCTGACATGCTCTAACCAGACCTCAGCTCATATCTGGAAATATTCAGGGTTTGTTAGCTACCTCATTGAGGAGTACAACCTCAACCCACCATAATATGTCGACATATAACAGATAATGAACATATATAGATAATCATGTAGACAGAATCATAGTTAGTCCTACAGATCTACCAGACTAGCCTTGGTGCCTTCGACCCACAAGTACAGTGAGGAAAACTCACCTCACAAACTGGACAAAAGCCGATGACGTCTCGACTTCGAATCTCAACTCAAACCGACTCCTATTCTAACCAAATGACCCAAATCTTAATCAAAATCCCAAAATACCCTTAAGGTCAAGCTTGATCAAAGTAAACTAGTCAAACAAACTAAGGGGTCGTTTGATAATTGCTGATTGGGTTAGAGCTGACTGGGTTAGAAGCTGACTGGGTTAGAAATGTTGACTGAGTCCATATCTGACTGAGTTTATGCTGTTTGATTATTTATCTAAATGATTGTGCTGAATGAAAAAAATGACCATATTACCCTTGTGTTGTCTCTTGTGCTGGATAAAAAAAATTATAAAAACATAAATTATCATATAAAATCCAAATTAAATCCAAATACAAAGTGTAATACAAAATCCAAATACAAATTGTCATACATAATAAAAAAGTACATCATTTAACGTCAACCATTTGAAAGTAACTGATTAGCAATCTGGTCACGCAAAGTAGTCATATAGTCAACGGCTTCTGAACCCCATTCTATTCCTTCTATGTTTTTCTGGCCCTCACTTCCTCCACCACCAACATTAGGAGTAACCATAGTGTTTTGTTCAAAGTTCGTAAATAATTCATCTTGAATATCGTATTTCCTTATAAAATTATGGACCACAACACAAGCAATGACTATGTCTCTTTGCACTGGAAAAGGATAAGGAGCCATTTGTTTTAAAATTGGAAATCTCGCCTTCGATACACCATAAGCACGTTCAATGATATTTCTAAGTTGTTCATGAGCATAATTGAACCTTTCTTCCTTAGTTAAAGTTATGTTTCTTTGAAAATCGGCTAACCAATACCTAGTATTGCGGTAGGAAGCCATAAATCCACAGGTGTTGGTGTATGCGGCATCACAAAGGTAATATTTATCTGTAGATGATTGACAAATTTATCATATAAATAATATAGATAATAAAACGTATAGTAAGTTACAAACCTGGTGGAGGGAATGGAAATCCGGAAGTCGGGTTAAATGCAACTTCTTTCAAAACTTTAGAATCATGTGCTATGCCCTCCCATCCAGCCCATACAAAGGTGAATATCATATCAAAATTACAAATTCCAATTACATTTTGATAACATTCACCTTTTCCTCTTCCCCTATAACGAGTTTGTTGATCAACGGGCACAGCGGCATGTATAAGTGTTCCATCTAGTGTACCTATTGCTCCAGGAAATATGTGCATTAGTCGTCTATGTCGTTCTGAGGTATTTCTTGTTGGATTAGACGAGGTTGGTACTATAATTTCTTGTGAAAAAACACATCATTGCACGTAAGGCTACATGAAAACATTGATGAATTGTTTGTGTGGAGTGATGAAATCTTTCTTTAACAGCTCGAAAACGTTCATTATGTCCTATAACATGTAAAAACATAGCCATCTTCTCTTCAACGCTTATCGTCCTACTACATTGCAACCAATTTCTTTGTGTAAAGTGATTGCATAATAGTACAAATGCATCTTGTGAAAGACGTATCATATCGTAACATTGTATAGGACATCCGTGTATCAAATCTTGCGTATACACATACCCCTTTGCTACATGTTCGCTATCTCTTATTCTTTTAATTATTCTTTGCCTTTGTCGGACCAACATCAACCAATACCATGAGAATATAAGGAAATATAAAAAGTCACCTTCTTTATCCATGTGTCATGTTAGATGTCAAATACAAATTACATTTAAATCAATAACATAACAATCAATAACATAACAAACCGTAACTTGTAAATACTAAAAGCATAACATTCCATAACATAACAAACTGTAACATATAAGTAAACAATCCATAACACCTAAGAAAACAATCCATAACATAACTAAACCATAACATACTAATGTCAAACAATGAACCATAACATACTAAAGTCAACCAACTAATCCAAACTTTCTTCCCGCATTTGTTACCCACGACTCACAAGTTGACAAGTTAAGGTGCAACCAAATTTTCCTATTACCAGCACTTTCAGCAAATAACATAAGAGCAGTGGTGTATTTCGGATCATATTCTCCCCACTCCAAGCTTGTTAACTTCGCGATACAAGCATCCATCTCCTTGTCAAGATTATTTGCTTCCGTGAATACTTGTGCAGCCTTGTTAATTTCTTTTCCAACTTCTTTCAACTCATCATCAAGTGTGGTTTCTTTAGGACCATTTCGTATGCTCCCTTGTTTTTTGTCCGCCCAGATGATTCCTCACTAGTAGGTTGAGGTACTGTTGAGCTTGGGGTATCTACATGAGGTGCAGGCTCTTCCATCTCTGTATCCTCAAAATCATGTGTATTGAAGGTTTCATTGGGATGAGGTAGTGTCGAAGAGGGCCCCCAACTGTGAACATCGGTCGAGGTCGCCCCATCCAATAGTTGGGTACAAAGTTCAGGGCAAGGGAGGGGTGCATTTCTCAGCTTATCTACATACTTGTTCAACTGTTTGAAAATTTAATAAATATTATTAAAGTAGTAAAAAAAATATTCTAATTTAAAAAATATGTATATATATACCTTCGCTTCCGCTTCCCATTCTTCATTAGTCATGTTAAAAGAATTCGTTACAGGATTATAAATATTTCTAGTTTTGTTTTTAAGTTTTAACCACACTGCATACTTTGCTTTTAAATAGTCGTATCAGTTTTTCATTTTTTTTCTCGACAACAAAATTATGATCTGTTTTCAATTTCTCCGCGACCACAACCCATGAGCTTGCTTTTAGGACACTACCCTCCCGGCCATTACTTGTTAATTCTTGTATACATGCTTCCAAAAAAGTTTTGTCCACCAATTCAGACTTCCAACTAACCCTAGTTCTTTTATCTGTCATGTCTATTGTAAAAAGGAAAAAAAATAGCTAATCATCCACATAACACACATTTACAAATAAATCAAGCATAAATGTGATTTCATCACATTTTTAACAGCATATACAACATAAATTTTGATTTCAGACAAATAAATTTTGATCTCATAAGCATATAACACTTTTTAATTTCTGATTTCACACAAACATGTACAACATATTCAACATTTTCTGATTTCAGCAACCTAAAATATGATTTTATTCAAACATTAGTTCATGTTAAAATCACACATTAGTTCATATAGAGAAAATCAAATTTCATACACAAATATTCATTCCTTCATATAGATAAAATCAGATTTCATAAACAAAAACACATTATGAATTGATTTTATGCTAACCCTTTAAACTAATTGAATCCAAGAATAATGAAAGCAGTAATTTCGAAGTTTGATTTCAGAATGAAATCATTAATTTGATAACAGACATGAAGGGTTTTGTGATTTTAGAAAAAAAAGCAAAAAAAAAAAACGCATAAATCTTACCTGCTCGTCGTCGGTGCAGAGGAGGAGTCACCAGCGCTGTGTGCGTCGTCGCCGGAGAAGATGGGGCAGGAGGTGAACTCGCGATGGAGGCGATCAGCAGGTGTTAACGATGGAGGGGAGCAGCTTTTGTCTAGGGTACTGGCGAAGGAGGCGAGTGAGGGCAAAGGGCAAAAAACGCGTAGCTTTATTTTCCAGTCAGGAGGTTTTTTTTTGCTTACCGGGTAAGTGGAATGGGCTGACCGAATCAGCTATATTTTGTAATTATCAAACATCCGATTGCTGACCGAGTTAGCAGTCAGCACTGACCGGACCCGGTAAGTTTAAATCAAACAGCCCCTAAGTCAACCGAGTCAACCCAACCGAGTCAACTCAACCGGATTGACCCAATGCGAGTACGCGGGGCGTACTATGAAGGTACGATAAGCGTACTCCAAGTCCTCATATGTTGACCACCATCGGGGTGGTTGAACTCGTACGCAGGGCGTACTCTGAGTACGTGGGGCATACTCTGAGTACGCGGTGCATACTCCGAGCAACTTTAAAACTCATTAAGTGCTTAATGGCTTACGTCCATATTTCAGATCCAAGGCTAAAATACTCTCTAGAGTCATAAAGTTTCCAACTTTATGACTTCACATGTCCATTAAGTGCTTAACTCATGGTCTTAATCCATTAAGACCTTCTACAAGATGTATGGAGCAAAACTAACCATTGGGACTTCATTTTTATGACTTAGGACCTCTCCTAGGATCTGAAAGGACAACTCAAATCGTCAAGAGCATGCCATGCTCAAGATAAGACATTTGGGACCAAAAAGCATCACAAAAACACCCATTTCTAGATCTACATGATTGAAAGATAAAGTTGTAACCTTTATAACTTAGAAGGGTTGCAAATGAAGAATAAGTCCCAGATCCAAAGTGTTTTACTCTTCCAAGATGAGCTTGGCTTCCTTCCTTCTTCTTCTAAGCTCACAACCTCACACTTTTAGGATAGAAATGGCTTCTCAAGATGAACTAGGGTTACAAACACGGATGAGAGGGTGGAGGCTGATAAGATGAAGGGAAATTAGGCCATAAGGATGCTTAATTACTAACCAAACCCTAAAGATTAGGGTTTCCTTAACTAGAAAGTACGCCCAGCGTACACTGATGTACGCCCAACATACTAGGGCATGCCCTGGTACGCTCCGCGTACACCACGTACGCATGGCGTACTCCGAAGGCCAAAAATTACAACAATGCCATTAAGAACCTTTTTGCATACGTATCTTGAACTTTGGGACCAAAATGCAATATAAATGAAGTAAAGGGGGTTAAAACTAGAAGTACCTCACATCGGGATGTTACGATCAGAGGATGACTTACTTTGGTTTGTTTCCCGTACTCATATGCCAGACACAGAGTATCATTGTTGAATTTTAGAATTGGCAGTCCTCGAACCTGCTCTCCAGTCACTAGATGTGCAAGCTTTCGATGCCACAACTAACTGACCTCGGAAACTGCCTTTGATAAGAAGCATAGATGTGGTTTGCCGAAGATTAGAGGGACGTCTAGTCGGTACATTGTTCCTTCGGCTTTAGGCTTGATCAAACACTTCTCTCTATCATTTTTCATGATGTAACAATACTCGTTGTCAAATTCTACCCGATGACCTGCTTTGAACAATTATCTAACACTGACCAAATTGTGTTTTAAACCCTCTACGTAAGCTACTCATTGAATGGAGAAGCTTCCCGTAGTTAACACACCATATTCCTATATTGTCCCATTTACATTATTCCCGAAGGTGACGTGTCCACCACCAATGAATAGCCTGAAGTCACGAAGGTAATCTAACCTTCCTGTCATGTGCAAGGAGCAGGCACTATCAATCAACCATTCTTTTTCATGGTCCTCCTCGCACATAGCATGCATAATCAGTTGATTAATTTGGGCACCCAAACATTTTTGGGGCCTATAGTAACATATGAGACATTCCTATCAAGTGTATGCATGCGGATGGTGACTTGAGATGCTTTATTTTCGGAGTGCTGAAGAGATTTTTCTCTCCATATTTGCTTGTGTCCATGATGTTTCACGTTTTTTTGGACATTTTGAGTTGGGATTTGACTGGGTAGAAGCCAAAAGTGAGATTCTTTTCATTGACCCACATAATGGACTTGATCAAAGGTTTGGAGGGTGATGCCTTTGTCTGGGGTGTTTGGTCCTTTTGCCTGGTCCTTAGCTTGTTCCTTACTGAAGACTCCTTTAGATTTGAAGAAGGATTGCTAAGGGACCTGAATGTGGGTGTTGTCTTCTTGATGGGTTGATGGGATTTTGAAAAGTGTGGAGTGTGCAAAATACCCTTCATGTTTTATTCTTTTAAGGAAGTTTGTGACAAAGACTTGACCTTGTTTTGGGTGGGTACAATGTTGTTGGTTTTGAAAGACTTAGTTACTGTACATGCTTTTTGACAAGATACATCGACTGTAGTGTTATTTTGAAAAGATTTTGCAGTGGTCGATTAGTCCAAATTCCTTTTATTTGAAAATTTGGCCTGAGTTTTGAAAGATTTAATTTTTTACTCAGCTTCCCGCCTTTCATGTCGGGATCTAACTTCATTTTTCAGAGCCAGATTTGCCTCAAGTTTTGGTGTGACAACTTCAGAAGCATTTACTTGGGGCCTTTTAAGGTTATTTGATCTAGACAGTGACCTAGGTGTTGAATCATCGGAACTATAGAGTTCATGATTTTGGGAGCTGATAGGAATAAATCCTTAATAATCGAATAGATTAAAACACGTAAACAAGAACACGATACGATCAAACTAGTGCTGAATAATTAATAGTTACGCCTTAGAAGAACTTGGTGAAGAATTGCTTCTGTAGAGGCGTAAAATAGGGTTACAAAGATAATTATGAGAGTTAACTAAAATACGTAGCATGCATGCACCTTATATACTATAACCCTAGCAGCAAATACGAGTGGACATGCCCAACTTGTTTATACAAAATGGACTAGACAAAACAGGCCCAATGACGCAACACTAAATCTTCAACAATCTCCCCCTTTGCGTCAATTGAAACCATAGCCATTTAGTTCTTGATTCGCTTCTGCACTTCATAGACTTTGGGAATGAAGCTCAATAGCAGTTTGCGAACTTGAATATACCAAGTGATCACATCTGTGAAACACTTCACATCATCCTTGTTTTTGCCTTTAAACTTCGTAACCAGCTCCAAAATAAACTCCAGACAAGAAGTGGTAAATAAATGTTTGTCTTTGAGATGAAAGAATAACTTGCGTCGATCTGCTCCTGGACGATCTCTAGACGTGTATACCACAAACCATCCTTCCTTGTAAATTTTTCCTGGCTTGAGCTTCTCGAAGTCTTTCGGAGCTTCCTTTGGAACAGCACTTGGTTATTGCCTCAAAACGGTGGCAATATCCACATCCATCATTCCAACTTCCTGAATATAAGACCTGATCATAAGTTGAAGATGGGACATCACAGGTTCGTACTTCTCCTTCTCTCTCAACAGAATATTAAATATCACCGTCCAGTCATGGGGGTTCAAGCAAGGCAGGTCTGCGAGAGTGAATTCGTAGGCTTGACGTGCTGATCGTCTCGCAACTTTAAACTTCGCATTAGGGAAGGTTTCGGTCTCGATCGGCCCAATGACCTTCACAGCAACAATATTGCTCACACTCCAAGTCTCGAACTGGGGTTGCATGTGCTTCAAGTAGAAGGCAAACACCATTTGATCCGCAGTGCTGTCTGTGAAAGGTACATTAGCAACCTTTACAAAGGCACGAAACCTAAACGCCTTTGGTGTGATAGGCATGTCCAATTGCGAATCCTGTGTGTTTTGGATTTCAAAGGAAGCAATTGGATCCAACCAATACTAGTTTGGCATATCCACAGCTTGGTGTTGAATGCGCTTCAGGGTCCACTTAGGAAATAATAACATTTTGCTTTTAAGAGTGGTCTGAGCTTCCTTTTCAGCTCTTTCTTTCTCCTCAGCCTCCTTAACGATACGCGCATTTTCATTCAACTCTGCTTCATGAGCCTTCCTCCTTTTAAGCTCAGCTTCATCAGGCTCTTCGTCTTCGTCATTGTCAATAATGGGTTCTTCACTGAATAACTTTTCTTTTCTCTTTGGTTCTTGCTTGATGACAGGAGGTTTAATTAGAGGTTTGGGGGTTTCATTCGTTTGAACTTTGGAGCAACCTTCTCCCCCTTGTTTCGGAAAAGACATCGACGTCGCAACACCTTCCAAATGGTGTAACATTCCAAACACCGGTCTTAGCTTTTCGGAAAAATGCTTCTTTACTATTATGGAGATCATAGGACCACGAGTCTCAATGATATCAGAGAGCAGTCCAGTAACATCAGAGATACAACTCTTCGTGACTGCCTTCTCTGCTAGCAAATCATCGACCTGCTTTTCAGTGTAGTGAAGCTTGGTTTCCAACACTTTACACTTTTCCTCCTTGATGGCGAGAGCATCCACGATCTTGGTTTTTGTCGCCAGATCCTCCTGAAGCTTAGTGAAGTTCGCAGCAATGGAAGACTGGAATGCTTCATGATCAGACTGAAGCGCCTTGCGAAGATCAACAAATTTTGCTTTTTCCTTTTGGAACAAGGCACCAACGTTCTGAATAGCCTTGTTCGCATTCACTGTGTTGGCGTTGTAGGTGTTCTTGTAATCCTCCATGAATTCTATTGTGTCAGAAATTAGTTTATAGAATTTTTCGGTCGTTGTCTTGCAGACATCAATAGAGTCAGAAACAACATTGGACAAAGTGGAGACATTACCAGTATGTTCCTTCGTAACGCGCTCAAGGATAGACTCACCAGCGGCTTTGGAGTAAGCCTCAGAAGTGGAGACTTTGGATGCGAGACTCAGCTGTTTAATCTTCTCATGAAGAGATTTGAGTTCCCCTTTCGTAGTAGAGACTTCATCTTTACTGTCAATCCTTATTTGAAAAGGACTGTAAGCGAATCCGTCCAAATCATCATCTTCATCATCTCCGGAAATCATTTCCGGGTCATCTGTGCGAATGGGAAAGATGGGAGGTGTAACATGGCTTGAAAAACCTGAAGTGTTAGCCCCCGTATCAGATACGTTGACTAAACTTGCAGGTGCAACAGAGGTGTGGGGCGAAATGGTGGATTCTATGAAAATAGGGATTAAGACTGGAATAGATGTGAGTGGTTGAGATGATACTGCTGGTGGCATAAGTGCGATAGTGATTAGGATAGAAGTAGTTGTTTTTGGTGAGGGAGGTGGAGAAGGAAAAAAATCATTAAGTGGTGGAGTTACCTCATGATTCGGAGATGGGGCCTCAGTGCGAACAGTTGGATCGTTGTGAATATATTCTCCTTCCTCATTGCGAACAGTTTCTTGTTCTTCAGTGTGAACGGGCTTATCTTCTGCATTGCGAACAGGGGGGATCCTTCTCAATGCGAATATCCGACTCAATATCAGAATCAGAATTTTCTCCGTCACTCTGAGATGGAGTAGGAGTGGGAGACTTCCACCTTCTAGCGGGTTGCTTCCTTCGCTTTGGTGCAGCAGTAGAAGCAGCAGAAGCCTTTCGCTTTTTAGAGGGAGGTTTCGCAGCCTCAGAAGGTCCTTCTTTCGCAGTGTCTTTCTTGGTGGCTTTCTTTGACCCTCTTCCCCCTTTCTTGGCTTTATCTGCCTCAGCCAAAATTGCTTGAAATTTGTCAGTTCATGGACGAGGTCCTGAAGGAGTAAGAGCACGATAATCCTCTAGAATTTTACTGGAGGGAGGAACATCACGAAACATAATCTCCGGAATCGAGTCGATGAAGGAAAACTTTGACGTGTCAGCCACAATGATACCTGTTGTATGGAATATTGCAATGGAAGCCATCAGTGCATCAGACATCACTGGAATTTTGAGCTGCTGAAGTGCTCTGTTAACAATGATGGTCCAGAATCTTGCATAGGATAGAACCATAGTCAACATTTTAACCAGTATACAGGCCATACATCAGACTCATGAAGAGCTTGCTCGCACAGTCATTGCCAGTGACCCTTCCAGAAAAAGCTTTGAACAAGATAGTGAAAAGGGCATTCCATGTAGGTGGAAGATTGGGTTTCTTTAACTTGGAAACAGCAGCGAGAGCTTCCTTGTACCCCATTTGATAAAATATTTCCAAGATAGCAGCGTTGGAGATGGTTTCCGGGTTGACCATGTTTTCAGACTGAGGAAGCCCTAACAGATTGCAGAAACGGGTCTTGGAAATAGAGGTTGTATGATTATGGATGTTGAAGTATATCCGTTGTTCTTCCTTGACATAGTTGGCTGTTGTGTATGCTTTGGAGAGAATCGCTAGTGGAACATTCTCAACTTGAGACATAACAATGGTAAGAGGGGAGTATTTCAGGCACTCAATCAGAGATAGTAGAAAGGGATCATATCGAACCGGATCCAGATCGATGATGAGGTTTTGATGTTTCTTAACGGCCAGAAGAGATGAATGAGCAGTTTGGTCTTGAACAAAAAGATTCTCAGATGAAGCCGCCATTGATGAAGCTTGAAGAAGAAGATGAACAGTGGAGAGCTTTGTAATCACCAGAAATCGTTGAGAGAATTGGAAAGTGGTAGAGAAATATGGAACCGTCAAAACCCTTATATAAGATTTGATTTGGTGAGGAAAATCCGGAGAGAGATTATCTCGAATACTGAACCGTCGCCTGAAAAAGCGCGATTTGACAGCTGTGATAAGTCAGAAGCGTGCATCACGCGGCGTATCAATATCTGTCCGTTCAACTTTGCACGCGCCCGTTTGAATTTTTATCTTTTAAAATTTCCGCGTCAGCTCATCTTCTTTCGCAGTAGAGAAAGCACGTTGAATTCATAGAACTGCGAACCTGAAAATTATTTGTAACCATGAACTAGACCTTTGGAAAATCACTAGGATATTCGTGCAAGAGTGTCAAAGAAAAAGAAATAAAACGAAGTTTATCTGTGGGATGTTGTGATGTCTAACTAGAGACATAAAACTATTGATCCCAGGCAAACATCTCTTTCTTCATAGTCAAGAGAGACTAAGAAGTGTCTGTGTGGGTTCCTGTTGAATACGATCAAATGTTTGATGAGAAACACTGAAAGGCATCTTTTAATAAGGCTAATAAAGGTGGTTCATCCTTCAACCAAACTACGAACTTGACATAAGTGCGAAAGTTGGAAAATGTACTCGTGGGACCAGTGTAGTCAGTTGAACGAATAGGTTTGGAATGTATTTTAAGTGACTTGGAAAAATATTGAAATCTCAAAAAAAAATTAAACTGGATCCATGGGAAGAAATGTCTTGGGACGAGAACACTTCATTGATATCTCTAAAAAGAAAAGAGATTTCTTGGTACTAACCACAAATGTGGACTTTCGTTAATTCTTGGGTGAAAATACTAGAAGGTTTGATTGTTCATCATCAACTCATATAAGGTGTTGAATTTTGGGTTTCACCCAGTTCGTGGTGGAACGAAACTAAGATCATTAACACAGATGTTTGTGTAACCATAAACCTCAGTGGTAATTTCTGAGAGTCTCAAGAGTTACATGTATGGATGCGAAAGTGATGGAGAAGTGAGTAGATGGTTACAAGAGAGTGAAAGTACCTTTCCAATGCGAAAGTGACCATGCAGATAACTCTTAACTCAATGTGAGAAGAGTAAGGTAGCTCATGACTAATGTGAATTTGTAGCCTAATTTGGAAGAATTGATTGGTGGTATCAACTCATTAAGGCTTCACAGTCGAGTCGTTGAGGCTTAGGTCAACATGCAACAACATGCTTCTAGGGACACTTAGCTAATACATAAGAAACAAGATTTATACCTGCCCCATCACACGAGTTGATAAATGTTGCGAACATCTTCGTCTATGATCTTGGTGTGAATCTATAGTTTTTGGAATTTTTAATGTTTTGTAAAAAGAAAAGAAATAAAAATAGACACAAATTAAAATTATTTTTGTGATTTTGATTTTTCTGAAGAACAATAAAATAAAATATATTAATTATTTTTTGTTTTGGAGATTTTCTGAAAATGAAATAAAAATAAATAATTAAAAAAATTAATTAAATAATTAAAAAAAACAAAATATACAATTTGAAAAAAAAGATAAGCAATGATATACAAAATGTACAAAAGGATATATGAAATACCAAACCATAAATGAACAGTGCCCTGCGAACTACTACGAACGTTCGCATTGATTCGCATCGATAAAATAGACTGTGAATGAACAGTTGACTTCGAACGTTCGCACCGATTCGCAGTGAAGATTTTATGAGTGCGATAGTGGTTTTGGTACTGAATCAGCTTCCATCATTCCCAGCCCTTGAAGGATTCTATTAAATGTTGTTTCAGGAAGGGCCTTGGTAAATATGTCAGCCAATTGATCAGCGGATCATACGAAATGAATCTCGACATTGCCATCTTCCACATGATCCTTGATAAAGTGATACCTCAGTGCTATGTGTTTCGTCTTTGAGTGTTGCACTGGGTTGTGAAAAATGCGAATGGCACTTTCAGAGTCACAATAGAGAGGAATTCTTTTCATAATTAAGCCATAATCGCGAAGTTGGCTTTGAATACAAATGACTTGAGATGTGCACGAAGCTACAACTATATATTCAGCCTCAGCTGTTGACAACGAAACGCATGTTTGTTTCTTTGATTGCCAACTCACCAGCTTGCCATCAAGAAATTGGTATCCACCAGTTGTGCTTTTTCTATCTAAACCGCAACCGCCTAAGTCAGCATCTGAAAATGCTTGTACGAAAAACCCTGAGTTCGCAGGATACCATATTCCAAGAGATGACGTTCGTTTTAGATACCGTAAGATATTCTTCACAGCCACCATATGAGGTTCGCCTAGGTTGGCTTGGAACCTAGCACAATAACAAACTGAAAACATAATATCTGGTCTAATGGTTGTTAGATACATGAGTGAACCTATCATCTGACGATAAAGGGTCATATCAGCAGCTGGTTTATCCAGCGAAGGAGTTAGTTTTGTTCTGAATGCCATTGGAACCTTCGTCTTTGAGTCTCCCAACATTCCAAACTTAGCAAGTAGGGTCTTCATGTAAGCCTCTTGATTGATGAAAATTCCTTCCAGTCCGTGTCTAATGTTTAAGCCAAGAAAAAAGTTAATTGGACCCATTGAGCTCATCTCAAATTTAGTTTCCATTAGCTTTCGGAACTCAGCTGTTAGGTTGGGATTTGTAGATCCGAAGATGATGTCATCAACATAAATTTGTACGATCATCAAGTGGTCACCCTCTTTCTTACGAAAGAAGGTTGGGTCAACCGAACCTTGCTTGAATTTGGACATTTTAAGAAAACGAGTTAGTGTTTCATACCAGGCTCTTGGAGCTTGCTTTAGACCGTAAACTTCTTTTTCAAGAATATAACAGTGGTTGGAATATTTTTCATTTACAAATCCAGGTGGTTGCTCCGCATAAACGGTCTCTTCCAGTTCGCCATTTAAGAATGCACACTTCACATCCATTTCAAAAACTGCAAAAATTTTGTGTGCTGCATATGCCAAGAAGATGCGAACGGATTCCAACCTTGCAACGGGTGCGAAGGTCTCTTCGTAGTCAATCCCTTCTTCCTGGCAGGAACCTTTAACCACAAGCCTAGCTTTGTTCCTGATCACATTCCCTTCTTTATCCATTTTATTCCAAAACACCCACTTTAAACCAACAACCGATGCATCTGGGGGAGTTGGAATCAGTCTCCAAACTTTGTTTCGTTCGAACTCATTGAGTTCATATTGAATTGCTTCCACCCAGTCTGAGTGATCGAGAGCAGTGTTGACGGTTTTGGGTTCAATCTTGGATACAAACGAATTAAACATACAAAATTCTACTTTGGATAATAATGCAGTTTGCTTCGCTTTCAGTTGAGAACGGGTAAGGACCCCTGCAAAGGATTCACCAATAACTTGAGCTTTTGGGTGATCTCTTGTCCATTTGGTCATAGGAGGATAATTTGGATCCAAGGATGGATTTAGCTCAGCATTTACTTCCTCGAATTCAGATTGAACAGATTGAGCGTCTAAGTCATCATTCGCTTCTTTACTCTCCCCCTCGAATGATGTGAACTCGTTGACCTCAGGAATTGAATCATCACCTGCGAATGGATGTTCGTGGGTCATAGTTGGTGGAGAACAGTCTCCATCAGAAGGAGGCTCAGTAGAAATGGGTGATGCAAAACCCTCCCCCTGCAGAGAATCATTCGGGGTTAGAGGTGTAGCATCCTCCCCCTAGAATTGTGTGTTAGACCCAGAATTCTCCCCCTGGAAAGTGGTGCGCGTGTCTCGAGGGACATTCACAGTGAATGGCTTTTATGGCATGTCCTTCGCAGCATCATCGATAATCTTCTTAAGTTCGTTGACTTTATTATCCGCTGCCTTAGCTTCAGATGAGATAGCTTTCTCAGGTTCATCAAAGAGTAAAATGAATTCTTCATAAAGGTTGGTCATAGGAATAACGGCTAGACAAGGTTTAGGAAAGATTTCCTTGATCTGACTTTCATTCGCCTGAATTCGCTATAGATAATTGTCGTCAAACGTGACATAGTAGGTTTCTTCTATCTTCTTTGAGCGTTTGTTGAGAACCCTATATGCCTTGGATGTTAGTGAATATCCCAAGAATATACCTTCGTCAGCTTTCACATCGAACTTGTTCCGGTGTTCTTTGGAGTTGAAGATGAAACACCTGCAGCCAAAAACATGGAAAAACTGAACATTAGGTTTGTGAATATTTATAATTTCATAAGGAGTTATTGAGAATCGCTTATTTAGGATGGATCGATTTTGGGTAAAGCAAGTGGTGGCTATCGCATCAGCCCAGAAGTAGAGTGGTAGACTTGCGAACGTTAGCAAGGTTCGTGCAGCTTCACATAAGGAACGGTTTCGTCTTTCAACTAATCCATTCTATTGTGGAGTGTATGGAGCAGAGAAGTTGTGTGTGACTCCCTTTTCAGCAAGAAATTCTTCAAACGCTTGGTTTTTGAATTCTAGCCCGTTGTCGCTACGAACGTTGCGAACCAGCTTTCGCAGTTGAAGTTCGATTTGCTGGATAAAGTCCTTGAGCTTTGGCGTTGCTTCAGATTTCTGTCTAAGAAAGAACACCCAAGTGAAATGTGAAAAATCATCTACAATTACTAGAATATACTTACTACCACCAACGCTTTCAATAGCAGAAGGCCTGCAAAGGTCGATGTGTAGAAGTTCCAAAGGTTCGATGACTTTCGTGTTCACAATAAATGGATGACTTTTTCTACTTTGCTTTCCCATCTCACAGGCTGCACACAAATGATCCTTGTCGAATTTCAATAGAGGAAGTCCTCGCACATGATCACCAAGAACAAGCTTGTTGATGTCTTTGAAGTTTAAGTGCGAAAGACGCCTATGCCATAACCAGCTTTCGTCTGAGTGAGCTTTTGTAAGCAGGCAAATGGCAGGCTTTCCTCGTATCGGATTTAGATTCAGTGGATACATTTCACCCTTTCGTTGTAATTTCAGAAGAACAGTCTTGGATTTCTTTTAAATGATTTCTGATCCTTCGTCATCAAATGACACTTTCAATCCGGTTCCTACAACCAACTGTGAGACACTGATTAGGTTATGTTGCAAGCCTTCTACATAAGCCACTTTACGAATAGATAATTCCCATTCGTTATCATGCCATAACCTTTTATTTTGCCAAAAGAATTATTCCCGTATTTTACGTTGCCGCCATCCTTGAGAGCCCTGAATTCTCGTAGTTCCTCCTTTCTTCCTGTCATGTGACGTGAACAGCCACTGTCGATATACCATTCTGTGTCGAACTGTTCGTCACGAATAACCTGCAAAATTTAAGCAGATTTAGAAACCCAAAGTTTCTTGGGTCCTTGTGAGCCTTTCACAGATCTAGGAAAAGTAGTATCAAGATCAGCCATATATGTTCGTTTTATAAGAGTGGTTTCATCTTTTCGTTTGATGGTGAAAACTTTGATTTTGTTATCTGTTGAGTTAGATTCTTTAGAATCAAAAGTTTTATTCTTATTGTTATCTTGATTCTTGACGGGCTTCTTTTCAGCTTCCTTAGGGTTAGCATTTGTTTTCTTAGTTGGAGCTTTCGGCTCCGAAAATAGCTTTCCATTGCCTTTGACGTTATTAGATGTAGACTTCGTGGATTGAGAGTAACAGGACTTTGGTCTCTCCATTGGTTGTTTTCTGAGGAAGGGTTTTGGAGTCCCTTTTTGTTGAGAGTCCCTTGGAATAATAGAACAACAATGCGAACACCGATTGGAGTTTACTTGCGAAGGAGCTTTCACTTTGTGATTCATTCTTCTTTCGTAGCGAACATAATCTGAATTTTGGGATTACCAAAATTGCTTCCTTTCACTGAGATTTCTTCTATATCTGTCATTCCTTTGTCGTTTTTTATCAGCAAGTTGTTTGATGACTTATGGATGTTCACCTTAGGATTCGCTTTTCTCACTTCAAGTTCGCTCTTAACGGGGTTGGGTTCGTTGCGAACCTCCTTGGTACCACTAGGGCTATCTTTCGCAAATGTTGAGCGATTATTCAAGGGTTCAGCCACGTATCTTCCTTTGACTTTCCAGGAAGTTTTTTTAGATAAACCAACAGTTTCGTCAGCATTATCTATTGGAGCTGACCAGAAGAATTCATCACATCCGTCTTTGTTGTCTTCGTCGACAATGGTCTTTAGCTCGACGGTTTGATTTTCGGTTACCCCATTAACTTTAAAAGCTTGATTGGGCGTTGTTTGAACTTTTGGAAAAGCTTTTGCTTTTACTTTCAAAATTTCAGGTTTGTTTTGAACAACTCTTGCGAACTTAACAAAAATTTCAGAAATAAGAGCTTTCGTAGGTTGAGATTCAACAAACGCCCAATGGAGAGACATTCTCCAGCATCTGCGATCCGCCTTCAGTCACCATCAAGCATCTTCATGAGTACTGCGAATTATGTTCTTTCGCAACAAACGCCCTTCCATGTGTGGGCTTGCTTACTTCTTCATCCTCTGAGTCTGTTGACCAGACTTCCACTCCTCCAAACTCACCTTGAGCCAAGTTTTCCTGTACAACAAAAGCAGGCATAGAATTATCACTAGATTTCTTCTTCTTAATCTCTTCCAGCTTTCGCATGTGATAGGCCTCCTCATCCTCTCCTTCATTCTTCTCATTCTTCCTTCGCAACATGCACTCCTTTGCAAGATGGTTTTTACCATGACAATAATTGCAATCGTATCCGGAGTCACCAACTACCTTTTTCTCCTTCTTCTCTTCCTCTTTCTGAGATCCACTTTTGTTCTCCTCTTTCACTTTCTCTGAGTTATAGCTTCCCTGCCAGTTCCTATTTTGGTTTGAGGGAAACTTCTTCCTAGCAAATCGCTTAGGGTTAGACACCATTAAAGCAAAATCTTCGTTTGAGAGCTCGTACTCAGAATGATCTGAATCAGATCCGTCATCAGCAACAGTCTTGCCTTTCGCAACTAAGGCTAAAGACCCCATCCCAGACACCACCTTTGCTTCTTTAATTACTTCACTCTCTCGCGCCTTCAGAATTCCCACAAGTCTCGCAAGAGTATAGTTCTTGAACTGTTCGTGTGCTTTAACAATTGACACCACTGCCTTCCACTCTGATCGTAGTCCGTTCATGAACGTAACCTTTTGCTCAATCAGCTCACGTCCAATCCCGTGCTTCATCATCTTGATGAGAATATGATTATATCGATTGAAAGTGGCACTTAGAGTTTCTTTAGGCTTTTGAACAAACTCGCCAAACTCAGATAACAAGAGTGTTTGAGTCGAGTGTTCTAGATCTGCGTCTATGGAATAGAGCTCTCTCAACCTATCCCATATAGCCTTCGTTGTGTCACATGATCTTACAAGACGAAAAGTATCTGCTTGCAAAGTGAATCTGATGATCCTCATTCCTTTAATGTTGCTTAAGAGTTTGTCTTTTTCGTCTTGAGGCACGTCCTTCATGTCAAGAAGCAGTTGGTTGTAATCTTTAAGGGTTTTGATAGTTCTTTTGGTCTCTGTGTGAACAAACGGACCTAGAGTGATTGCTTCCCAAATCAGATAACCATTATCTTCTGAACCTAAAACATAATCTTCAAAGTGCATCGCCCAGACTTCATATTCTTGAGGAAAAAGAATCGGGATTCTTGTTGTTGATCCGATGTTGCTTGAGATATTCAAGGAGTTGATGTTTGACTCGTCGTTCTGCATGGTGAATAATATTTTAATACCTGCAATTAATCAGACTGTAAACACTTATTAGGTTAATATTGAGATCACAGAATTATGTCAATAAATCAGTGACGGCTCTTAACAGATCCAATATTTGCGGAAACCCTAATAATTTCTTCAAAAAAAAGAGTTACGTATTAAGTACATGGTCTCCTGCTCTGATACCACTTGATAGGAATAAATCCTTAATGATCGAATAGATTTAAACAGGTAAACAAGAACACGATATGATCAAACTAGTGCTGAATGATTAATAGTCACGTCTCAGAAGAACTCGATGAATAATTGCTTCTGTAGAGGCGTAAAATAGGGTTACAAAGATAATTATGAGAGTTAACTAAAATACGTAGCATGCATGCACCTTATATACTATAACCCTAGCAGCAAATACGAGTGGAGAGGCCCAACTCGTTAATACAAAATGGACTAGACAAAACAGGCCCAATGACGCAACACTAAATCTTTAACAGGAGCATTGTCCAAACTCAAAGTTGTTAATGTCAAGTTCATGTGGGAGAGAGAGAAGAGTCGATGTGGACTTGACCGGAGTCTGCGGGATGACATTTGTTGGAAATGAGGATTGAAGTGTCGCAGAGTAGGTCAAAGGTAAGTCCTTGTTGCGATGTGTCTTATAGGGCAGAGATGGTCCTTCTAAAATTATTTCTTCATCAATAACAGAGGTTGAGATTGATTCGGATCTTTCCACAACAATTTCCTCGTCCACTTCGGAACTGGATTGGGAATCAGGACTAATCGTACTAATGATAGGCAAAAAACTTTCTGAGTTTCCCGATGATTATGGATGTATCTACCGAAGTGACATCGAATATCTTCGAGAAAGGTCTTGTCATTGATTGGGTAATGAAAGTTCTGGTCTGGTGGGACGTATGGATGTTCGACATCAAACTGAGGAGGAAATTTCTCTTCGGTAGATAAGGCATTTGACCACCCCCATTTATATGTGTTATCAATAGTCCCATTATTAACTAAATTTTCAATGGCCTCACTTTCATTAAACAACTTTTCAATTAATTGATTCAGACGTACAATTTCCTTGCGGGCTAAATCCTGTTGATTGAAATCAATTTCTAACTGAGTTTCACTAAGTAACCTATCATCCTTTTCTAACAACAAGTCTCTTTCTAACATTGTAACCTTAAGCTTCTTGTCTTCCAGTCTTCCTCTCAAGTGATACATCTCTTGGGTCTCTGTGTTCTTTTCATTTGCGGCTTTGTTGTAGTCTGTAAGGAAGACAACTCAAGTTTCATTAAGTCATTCTAGGTGAGATTCACAATCATGCATGCTATAGTTATTAGAATGAATCATAATTTTTAGTTGTTCAACGATGTTGAGGGTCCCTTCCCTTACCATGTATCCATAGTTTTTCTTCAAGTTGGTTGAGGAGATCTTCTTCACTTGCTGCAACCATGCATATATTTCCTCTCTTTATTTTGTTGGTAGGCTCCTCATCTTCATCTCCGAAAGACCAAAACAGATGATCCCTACGAACTTGAGCTAAACATGCTTTCGCTTTTTCCTTCTCCTTACCTTCCATCTCCTGGTCCATTCTAAGATAGAATGCTTTGTATTTCACCACATTTGCTTTGCAATCTCTTGCAAATTGATTTTCCTTGTGACATTGCAGACAAGAACTCCATCTTTGTTGTCTTCAGTATTAGTATCAGAGACTGTTGTTTTGTTTGTCTGCGGAATTTCTTTGTGATTAGAAATCATCAAAGGTGTGTTCTGAGGCAGAGGTTGGTGATGAGAATTTATGAGGTATCGTTGATGATTGTTCTGCGGGTTGTAATTTCTATTGAAAGATGGTCTAGTGAACTATAGATTTTTGCGAAAAGTGGGTGGTGGGAGTCGATTGAATTGTTGACTGACGAGGGCTAGGGCATTTTGGAAATCTTCATCATCATGTACTTCCATATCTGCCTCATATGACTGTAGTGAATTGTCATACGGATGTTGATATGATGACTCTTCGGGAAAGGGATATTGCGGTGCTTTGATGGCATACTGAGGAGCTTGGGCCACTAGAGCAAGTGATCCACCCATATCTGCAAATTCTTTCCATACTGTGGATTCTTGAGCCTGAAGTTCACCATAGAGTTTGAACAGATAAAGAGACTAGATCTTCCTATCTCCTTGAACTATCATTTTTGCAGTCGTCCAATGTCTTCCTAACCCATTTAGAAACTGCAGATTGGTTTCATGGTTGCTTTTGATGGTACCATCATTTGAGAGTTTAGTGATTATGAGGTTAAATCTCTTAAAGGAGTCATCAAGACTTTCACCATGTAGTGTTTTGAAGTTGGTGAACTCGTTGAGAGCAGTGGTGAGCTTCTTGTCTTCTGCTTGTTCAGAACCTTGATATAGAATTTTGAGTACTTCCCAAATTTCTTTGGCAGATGTACAGTTGATGATGATATCAAAGTTGTCTGGAGGAACGCCACATGAAATTTCATAGAAGGTAATTGCATCTTTCTCCATCTTATCGAGATCATCATTGGTAGGTATGTTCATGGACATGAGGTCCTTCCTCCACATATCTCCAAACATCTCTTCCTAGTCTCTTTAAATACATTTCCATTCTTTGGGACCAATGATGATATTTACTTATAACAAGTATTGGAGCTCTATTAGAACCTCCAACACTGTTTAAAATGTTTAAAGAATAAGCTTGTTCCATTCTTCCTTGTTTTAAAGAGCTTTAGTGGTATATAAGGCCTTTTAAATCAGAGTTTTTTTTTAAGAAAAAGCTTCAATTTTCTGGAAAGGGTTAAAAGGAAACCACTCTGGCTCTGATACCAATTGTTAAGAGAAGAACTTTATAACGAGATAATATATTGCGGAAATGTAAGTTAATCTCAATGGATCTTCGGTTAGCTCAATAATAAAAGTTAAATTGCGTAGAATGTAAATATCAACAAGTTATATGAATAAGCATAAACAAGTAGACACTTAGTTGAATCGTAACATGGTTTGCAATCAAACACAAGTTAGTAAATGATGAACAACTTAAGTGAAAAGGGACTCGGATAAAGTATCAATTAGATAACTTAGATAGTATTGAAATGAAAATATATTGTACAGATAAGATCTAGAATTGGTACATAAACATGAAGAGGAACACTCTATTTTTAGAGGTCCAAAAGTTGCAAAGAAATAATAATCTATTACAAAGCTACTAACTTCGATGATTCTAAAAGGTACACCGGATAATACAAGGTTTACACGCATGGTTAGTTAAAGTAACTTTTTTCTTTTTCTGTCTTCATGTTCAAAAAGATATCTTTGGGTCTGTTCTTCTTGTCTTCGGGTTCCACTGATGATTAGCAATTTTCGGCATTTTCCTCTGCGATTCACAAAATCTATTGGTCTTCGGGTCCTTTCTAGTTGTCGAGTGTCACTTTCTTGTATCAACACCATTTAAACCTCAAAAGCGTTTGAAATTTGGACCTCATAAATGACGGGGATTATATGTTGGTGTGACAACCTGACACTTTCTAGTCAACAAAAGTCAATTTCCGTTAAATGAAACTTCAAATTTTATTTATTCCGTTAAGCTCTTGTAGGTTGGAAAACAATCTAAAATATATATTTAGAGGTTATATAATTTTTCGGAACCAAAAACACTCAAAAGATCAAGTTTCCTTCAAAAATTCAGCAAAACTCGTCCAGCCAAGCGTTTACGGCCGTAAACCCTTGGGTCGCGAACCCGTTTACCGTCGAGAATCCACCTACGGCCACAAACCCAGCCGGTATAAAGGTTTTTCCCACATTTCTCATCTTTTTCACCCGAATATCCTCTCAAAGTACTCTCAAGAACCTCCCAAGAACATTCAAATCATCAAGATCAAACCTTCAAATCTTCAAGTTTTTTTTCACCAAGAACAGCCTTCATATCTTCAAAGGCTGCAAACCGTTCACAACCGCAAACTATTTACAGCCGCAAACGAGTTCACAACCGTAAACCCTGTTCATGGCCGTAAACCTAGTTCACGGCCGCAAACCCAGTTCACTGAGCTGTAAACCTCAGTTGCAAACCCTCTTTTTTCCACTTCAAACAAGTCTCGGTAACATTCATAACCCAAAAGCAAGTGTTTTCTAACACTTTAATTAATGGAATCGCTAATTTAAATACAATTATGTGTTTAATTATGTCACAACTAGCATTTTAGCTAGGAAATTCTATTCTTGTGTAACCATTCAACTATTGTAAATCTTATACTCTTAGTAAATCTCACTCAATGCACATTTAGATTCACCATTCATGTTCATCAAAGAGTCTGAAGCCCTAAGATCCATGGTTTAAGTTCATATTGGACTAGGAGTTCCTTATTGGGCCTAATGGACCAATAAGCACCTAATTCAACATTATTGGACTTAGAAGCCCTAATTGGACCCTAATTGGACCCAATTCACAAATTTAATACAATGTGGACCATTTGGGCCTAGAATGATTCATTCTAACCCTAATGGGCCTTATTGGGCCATAACTAAAGCAATTAACCTTAGTGAATCATAAACCCATTCTTTTACTCTAATTGGGCCGTGAATGCTTCCAAGAGCCCAATGGACCGAAAAACCTTATGTTTAGGATCCAAATGTCCTAGCTAAAGTTAATGGGCCAAATCCACTCCACTCTTTCTTCTTGTCCCAAACTCTCGACCCAATCTATAAAAAAAGATTAAGGGGGGGGGGGGTTTGACTTTGGAGTGCCACCTCCATTTTATACAACATACATCCATACAAGGACCATCATGTATCTATACTTGTAACTTCACCATCTCTCTCCCCTCTCCTCTTCTACTCTCGGCCGAATGCGACACAAACACACACACTCTTCCAAACACTCTCTAATACTCCCAAGAATATCCCTCCTCTCCCACAAAAATTTCGAGAATTGGTGTGTGCCTTCAAGAGGTTCTCTTCTAGATCATCACTCTTTGGTAAGTTGTTATCATACTTAAGACTTTGATTTCATCCTTAAGCTAAGAACACTCTCTTATGAAGCTTCATTTCGTGATCCAACACCCTAGAAACTATCCAAGTCCGAAAACTACTCCAAGGTGTTGCTACGACCAAAATCTTCTTCATTTCTTCTTCAAAACCGAAACATCAAAGCAAAGGTGAGTTCATACCCCCTTGTTTTCGGTTTTCATATGATTTTTGGGGGAGAATACAAGTAAAATGTGTAGATCTATGTGTTATATGCATGTTTAGTGCGAATTCTTAGTTTATTTGGCTAAAATGTGTTAGATCTTAGTGAATCTCGAAATTTTAAGCAAAGATCTAAGAACTACAACACTATATATATATATATATATATATATATATATATATATATATATATATATATATCATATTACCAAGTCAAAGAAGAACACATGTTTAAGATGCAAAAGAATTTAACAAAAATCATGTTAAATGTCAAAATTGTCAAGAAAACAAAAGATAAGGGTAAAAAGTGAAAATTCTGTTTTAAAGGGGGCCAAACAGGTCCTACATGTATAAAAAGGTGTTTTTATGCTAAACATACTTTTACAATGGTCCAAAATGCAAATTTAAGCTTATTGGTTCAACCTTTTGGGCCTCACGGCCTTTGGGCCCAATTTGCGAAAAAATGAAGTTTTAAGGTTTAAAAATGTTATTTTGGCAAAAGTTTGAGTCATAAATGTAATAAACCAAATTGAGAGGTGAAAATGTCATTTATTTTCAAATTGGACCAAAAATGTAAAGTTTTCCAAAACCAGGCCGAAAATGTAAACTTTTACCAAGAAGGGGCTGAAAATGTAATTTTCTGCGAAACAAGGTTTTAAATGTGAAAATTTAACATTTTGGGTCAAAACTGTAAATTTACCAACATTTGGGACAAAATTGCAAACTTTTATAAATTATGGACTAAAGCGTCATTTTTACAAAACTTTGTGCCTTAATTAAAGATTTGAGTATTATTGGCCAAAAATGTCATTTTTACAAAATGAAAGCCTTTTATCATCAATCTATTAAGCCTCGAACTAAAACAAACAACCGAATCAAAAAGAACGAACGAATTACGTCAAAAACTATTTATTGGGCCCAATATTCACATTTCTTGGCCATTGGGCCCTAAGGGCCCAATTAAGTGTGTATTGAGCCCAATGTTTTCCATGACATGTTGATTGAGTCTTGTGGCCCATTTACATGTTAATTTGGGCCTAAGTATTGGGTTGCATATTATTGGGCTTTTGTGGCCCATTTACGTGTCTATTGGGCCTAAATTACCCTTTTGCATGTGATTGGGCCTTTGTGGCCAAATTTCATACTAATAGGGCTTGGAATGGAAATTTCTTATGTTAGTAAGCCGTAACGATACCCTTATGTAATCATTGAAATCCGTAAACTTATTCAAGTACCCTTCGAATACAAAAACATCTCACAAATACGTAAACATTGAACATAATACAAAAAGAGGTTAAGAATCTAGTGAGACTTGTCGGTTGGCACCACTGAGTGTAGAATCGTAGCATGTAGTTATAATCAGAGTTTCCTGGTAGGAAAGCGGGAGTTTGTGTATAGATCTATACGGGGTGACCCCCCACGCCTTAGCTGTTCGCTACAGCTAGACTAGGCCAGTCTAGGGCGACAACATCCTTAGCAAGACCAGCATTTGGAAAAATACCGAGACGTGCGACCTAGTCATTATCATGCATGGTTATAACGGCTCATATAGGGATTCAATACCAAAAGATAACCTTTTGAAGATAAACTCTTTAATTGTGTTGATGCAAAACGACTTATTTAGCGATACAAGAATTTAGATGTTATTATAAAACAGAAAATATCGGATTTTATGGGGGAAATTATTCATATACAATTATCATTTATTCAAAATACAACGAATCTAAACTACACTCTTACAAGTTTTATCCATTAAATTCACACATGCATTTACACTCGATTTTCACATCATTTTCAAAACATTTTACAGAAAATATCGGATTTTCTGGGTTTTTACGAAAGATACAAAGACTTTTACTCAAATATACTTATGAACTCACCAACATTATATATGTTGACCGTTTTCAAAATAACGTGTATTCTCAAGTAATCGTTAAGCTGGAAGATATGCAAGTGTGTATGGTTTTGTTTATGTAACATCACTTATCGTACTTTGAACAATTAGAACTTATGTAATTTAACAATGTACTTGATGTGAACAATGATGGTTGTATTATGTAATGTTGGTGATGATTGTGTTACGTTTCATGTATATTCATTGTAATGATTATTCAATTGTTAGTCACACAAGCCCCCGGACGTTTCCGCCGTCTGGTTCGAGGGTGTGACAGGTTGGTATCAAAGCAATGTTTATAGTGAACTAGCATATCTAACCATACATGATATGTAACTATAAACACAATGGGACTAAATAACTCTAAACAAAACAAAAATTTCACACTTATGTGTGTATATTAGGATAATAACCTAGCATTACTTAATAAAAGGTTCTGGAGGAAATTAAACACTATGATTAAACATGGGGAGTTATGTAGTTATATTAGGGATGAATATAGCCTAATCAACTATATTTATTTAGAATATAACCAACATGTGTTCGGGAGTAATCACAGCGGGAAATGAATCCATAAGCCTACCCTACTCTCCAATAACTCTAGGGAACCCAAAACACAAATAATTAAAAATACTATGAGAGTAATTAAAATATGACTTATATATGCACTCTCGTGTAGTCCGTATGGTTGGTTTCCACCACCCTGGAGATCCCTACTTTCCCAATCAGGGAAATAACGGATGGCTAGAGGAATCCGACGAGGAGCCTGAAGAGGGACCTGCGGAACCCGTGTCAGACGATGGTGAAGAAGAGTCTGGTGACGACAGCGGTGATGATTCGGACACAGAGTCCGAAGTCATCAACCCACCATACCCAATGAGGGTGTCGGCTCACCGAATGTGATCAAGTGGCCCTACACCTCTCTGGGGTATCGACATTTGGAGATGGAGCAGGCAACAGGGACATCGAGCCCACCTGAGATAAACTCGGTTGCATTCCAGGCAGTAATGTCTGCTGCGGTCACTACAGCACTTGCACAGATTCACAATGGAAACAACGGAGAAGGCAACGGGCAGGGAGCCGGGAGCACCAATCAAGGGACGAACCACGGAGCCGCTCGAACGTGCACCTACAAGGACTTCGCCAACGCCAAACCTCGGACCTTTAATGGGACAGGAGGCGTTATAGACCTGAAGCGGTGGATCGAGAAAGTAGAGTCTGTTTTCGAAATCTGCGGGTGTCCCGATGAGTGTAAGGTCAAGTTTGCAGCTTGCACTTTCATTGACCAAGCCCTCTCCTGGTGGAATGGCCACGTAGAGGCCATGACACTCCCGGTGGCAAACGCAATGCCTTGAGAAGAGCTGAAGGAGATGATGTTAGCAGAATACTGCCCTAGAGGTGAGATTCAGATGATGGAGCAAGAGTTGTGGAACCTCACGGTCCAAAACTCCAATATCGACACATACATATCCCGATTTAGTGAGCTATCTCTTTTGTGTCCCAGAATGATCACCTCAGAGGAGAAGAAGATTGAAAGGTTTATCTGGGGACTAGCTGAACCTATCCAAGGGAATGTCATTGCGGCAAACCCTAAGACATTTGATAGTGCCAACAGACTGGCCAAGAAACTGTACGATCACGACAATAAGAAGGGTGCCAAGACAGTGGTAGCGGAGGTTAAGAAGGAAGAAGAGAACAAGAAGGGGAAGAACAACAAGTGGAAGGGAAAGCAAAACTCGGAATCATCTAAGAAGCAACAAACGGTATCTGTCCATGCTGCAACACAAGCTACTGCCACACCACATGCTCCAGCCTCATCCACGCCAAATGCTTCTAAGCAGTACTCGAGAAATCTCCCCAAGTGTGGAAAATGCAACTTCCACCATCACGGGGAGTGCAGAGAGATGAGTTGCACAAGGTGCAATCGGAAGGGCCATATAGTGAAGTACTGTAGGACTCATCTCCCGCAGAACCAGATGACAAACAACAACAACAACACCAATACTGGAGCTAGCTATACCTGTTACGGATGTGGGAAAATTGGGCATATTAGGCGAAACTGCCCCAATGCGAACAATCAAGGGGTAGGAGCCGCGGGGAGAGCACTGAAAATGGGTCAGGGTGAAGCAGTGCAGGACCCAGCTGTTGTCACCGGTACGTTCCTGCTTAACAACTCGTATGCATGCATTTTATTTGATAGCGGAGCAGAGCGAACAATGTAATTTAACAATGTACTTGATGTGAACAATGCTGGTTGTATTATGTAATGTTGGTGATGACTGTGTTACGTTTCATGTATATTCATTGTAATGATTATTCAATTGTTAGTCACACGAGCGCCCGGACGTTTCCGCCGTCTGGTTCGGGGGTGTGACAAATTATCATTAGGATACTATTAATTTCCGCATACTCCAACTCGAGGGTCATCTTTCCGGTTTTGTTGTCGAGCTCCTACACATAATCAACTGTGAGTTCATACCCCTACACTTTTACTGTTTTTTTAACGTTTTCAGGCGGAATACAAGCAAAACACAAAGGAATTTTGTGTTCTTATATAAATGATTTCAACAAGATTAGGACTTATGCAATTGATACAACCAAGAGATCACTACATTTTATAAAATATTTAGATATTTTATCCTTTTTGTAACATGTTGAGCATAAGGGAAGTTTTCAACACACAACCATAATTGCAAAGTTTTCAGTACAATACATGACTCGAATACATAACATACATGCAAACTATAATAGGTATAGTTTGGGATACAACACACGGTTTATCAATTCCAGAGCTTATACATTAACTGACATATAAACTATAATAGACATAGTTTATGGCATACAATACTACTTTCTGAAACAAGAGTACAATACTAAATAATTATTTAAGTATAATTATTTTTACTCTACAAGTATACCTACAGTTTCGAGTACAAGAGAACACTACAACACTACACATAAACTAGTTAATACAGGGTTGTGAGGCACTACTTCAATTGTATCATTCGGGGTGCGGAACTAAATCCTACCATAGTATAACCAGAGTCTCCTGGAGGGATAGCGTTAGATTTGTGAATAGATCTATTCGGGACTGACAATCCCACACCTGAACTGCTAGCTACAGTTAGGCAGGCATGCCTGGGGTGACAAATGTCATAACATCCGACGCCTGAAGAACGTCGTAGACGTCGCTAGGTCATATCAAGCATGGTTATACCAAACTCACAACAGTATAAACTAACCATTTGTTTACGGGATTTCAATTCTTCAAATAGTTTTATTTTCATTAATAGAACTATCATACACTACAACTGGAGGATTCCAGAGAATACAAATACATAGTTTTATTTTAAGTAATAAAACTACTATACATACTGGTGGTAGCCAGGGTTTTCATACAGAACATTTCATACAAAGGTTTTCATACAGAACATTTAATACAAAGGTTTTCATACAGAACATACTATACATACTAGTGGTAGCCAGGGTTTTCATACAGAACATACTATACATACTGGTGGTAGCCAGAGTTTTCATACAGAATACATCATACATTACTGGTGATAGCCAGGGTTTTCATACAAGGGTTTTCATACAAAATACATCATACATTACTGGTCATAGTCAGGGTTTTCATACAAGGGTTTTCATAAAGAATACATCATACATTACTGGTGATAGCCAGGGTTTTCATACAGAATACATCATACATTACTGGTGACAGCCAGGGTTTTCATACAAGGGTTTTCATACAAGGACACACTATACAATACAACTAGTGGTAATCAGGCATACATATTAACATTTTCACATACTAATACATAATACAGTAACGAACGTACATTTTGGCCTTAGGGTTTAAGACTACTTTACATTACTAAAGAAAATATTGGATTTCCTTGGGAACATGCAAACATTTTACAGATTCACAGAAAGGTTTTCACTACAAAAACATACTTATGAACTCACCAGCTTAAATGCTGATACTCTTTCAAAACCGCTTGTATTCTCTGGGAACCGGTAGACAGGTACACCCGCAGGTTTTTGAGAAGACGAAGCTTTTAGAGTCGCGTCTTTTATACTTTTGTTATACTTTTGTTGTATACAAACCATGTATCAAACAGATGTAAATACCTTATATCTATTCAATGTAATGGTTGTGTTTGTTTTGATTACTATGATGCAATTGTTGTGATACTGTACATGATGTCCTCCACCCCCGAACGTTTCTGCCGTTCCGGTTTGGGGGTGTGACAGTTGGTTATGAATCCCCTTCCAGCATACACTATTTAGAGCCCTTGACAGACGATCTCGTTAACGCAAGACATTCAGATTGTGACTTTGATTAGACAATCTTCTCGTCACTAGGGGAAGATTTTCACCTTAACGTTGATGCGGAATGATGTGAAATAACGTGGCATCTACCCAATATGTCTCATATGATCCCCCATTTGCACATGTTGATAAGGAAGTGCAACAAATCCTAAGTCTACAAAATGTTGCTAATTAGCTACCAGACGCATTTAATGAGTTAGAAAATGTCACGAGATGAAATATACCTAATACAAATATGCCTGCAATGATAGACGTCACTGTGAGATGCCATGTTCCGTTTGAACATGTTGCACCAGTCATACCCATCGTGCAAATGACGCTACAATCAGTTGTCCCGTTTTCCGCTCTTCCCAAGAAAAGAGGAAGACTGGTCAATTCCAAGGATGTTATGCCTCGAAAAACGAGAAATCATGTTACATTTGTTTTGCCACATAAGATCATTAAGGATCACGATAGTGTATTAGAGGAGTGTGTTCCAGATGAAACATCAATTCCTCATCATCCCGATAATCTTGAAATATTTGTCGAGTATGCTAGCTTAAACAATATTTTGAAGCGAAAAGAGATTCTCATAGATGATGTGCTCATATATGTAGTGGCCCCCGACATTATGAGCAATGATGACATAGAACTATGTACTATTATTGAGTGTCAATGTAGAATGGACTGGACTCAATGGAAACATGCAATCCCGGTTGAATTGGATTCCTTAGCGAAAAGAAAAGTGTTCGGACCCGTTGCTCCAACACCACCCGATTTAAACCAATTGATTATACATGGGTATTCGTGAGGAAGTATAAAGAAACTAATGAGATTTTAAGATACAAATCTCTCTTCGTGGCGCAAGGCTGCTCTCAACTCCATGGAATTGATTATGAGGAAACGTATTCTCCCGTAATGGATGTTATAACATTTCGCAAATTAATCAATTTAGTTGTTTCCGAATGTAACATCCGGTTTACCAGGTATATTGTTTTGAGTAGTTAATTCAAGGACTTTGGAGGGACTCGACGATTCGGTGCCTCAACTCGTCGAGTAGGGTCGCGACTTGGTGATGTGGTTAATGAATGGACTCGACGAGTCGAAGAGATGACTCGTCGAGTCAGCGCTATTGGCAGAAACCCTAATTCTCTTGGGCCTGGGCCTATTTAAAGGCTCTTAAGGCCTCCTATTGCGGCTACCTTTCAGAAGAGAGAACCCTAATCGAGTCCTTAGTGTTTTGGGCAAGAGAGAGAGCCATTTTGAGTTTCTTGGTGGATGGTTTGCAAGGAAGAAGGAGGTTTAAAGATAAAGGGGGCAGAGAAGGTTGTAGATCTGCGATTTACAACCTAGGAGCATCAGTTGGAGGTATCAATTCGGATCCCCCTTTTCTTCCCTAATTGTGTAGATCTTCCTTTTGAGGATTAGGACTTGTATTATCTTCTTTGTGGGGTTTCGATTGCATCAAACCCCTCTTGTGATCTGGTAACATAGATCTGGACCTTGTAAGGTCCAGAAAGTCAGAAAGTAGAAAGCCATTGTTATGCAACCATGGGGTTTGGAGGTTAGGAAGCTTTAATGGAGTCTAAATGGCATATTGAGCGAAATATGCCATACATGGACATCAAGATCGGACCTTTACGTGACTTTTGGGTGCTAGAAGGCCAGATCTATAAGTCTGAGAAACAGATCTTACCTCAGAAGGTCAAATGAGTGTTGCCATGGAGGAAACTCACCGAGTCCATGAGAGGACTCGACGAGTCGGATCGTGTTGCCCCGTGATTCGTGAGCAGTGGAAACCCATCGATTGAGAGGTTAACTCGATGAGTCGAGTGGGGCCTTAGGAGGAGTCTGAGGACACGCATGGACTCGCCGAGTCACCTGAGTGCACTCGGCGAGTCTGGTCAAACTTAGACCGTTGACTGGAGTTGATTTTAGTTGACCTTGGGTTTGGTCAAACTGATTCAAGAGAGGCTATGGAGGGGTAGAATGGTCTTCTACCCATTCTTTAGAGATGAGGATATAAAGAGAGTATTGATTAGAGATATTATCATTTTGATAGGCGGAGGCTAGATTGGGGATATCGAGCACGAGAGTTTACTAGACATCATCGAGGTGAGTCTTCTCACTATACATTACCTAGAGTGGTATCTATGTGCAGACCGGAGGGTCTTATGTGTTATGTGTATGTTTGAGATTATGTGCATTGTGATATATGTATGCTATGTGTTATATAGACCGGACCGGAGGGTCCAACGACTTACGAGGCCAAAGGGTCCTCGAGTAGACCGGACCGGAGGGTCCAACGATTTAGACCGGACCGGAGGGTCCAACGAGCTAGACCGGACTGGAGGGTCCAACGAGCTACGGGACTGGTGGGTCCCGCTGAGACACATTGACCGGAGGGTCATACCGAGTTATAGCCTCGAGTGGCTTATGTGCTGTATGTGGTATTTTGGGGAACTCACTAAGCATTTATGCTTACCGTGTTATGTGATATGTGTTTCAGGTACCAGCGAGGGTCGCGGGAAGGCGCCGGCATGATTTGTACACACTGGCAGAAGATTATGTGTTGAGATTCTAGGATATGTTTTATTGTGATGACATTGATACATGAGATTTTGAGAATATTATATAAGTTTTATTATGTTTGAAAAATGAAAAATTGTTTTAAAATTTACGTCGTTACAAGTTGGTATCAGAGCCTTGGTTTGAGGGATTCGGATGCACCTTCGGGCTTATCTGAACTCAAACTGAGGATTTGAGGAAATTTTCATAAAAGAAACAATTTTTCTAAAAAGAGTAAAAGATTTTTGAGAAAATCAGAACGGAGCAGTGTGTACGATCAGCCAGCGCCCGAACGGTGATTTCCCAAAATACCCTTACATTATATGAGATATTACGTGATATGCTATGCATGCTAGAGATACGCTAGGTATTTCATATTTTAGGACTAGAGTGGCCTGATCTGTGATGCCTTAGCCTAGGAGTTGCTATTATATGCGATTTGCCTTCGAGTATGTGCTGAGTAAGAGTATCCAACAGGAATCCTTTTAGAGAGGGATTTGAGTATAGGAGAGACACCTAGATGAGCATTTGTGGAACCTACTGAGAGAGTAGTTAGCTACCGCGAGGGGTAGAGTTGCTGAGTTCGGTGATATTTTTTGAGTATGAGTAGAGCATATGGAGTTATCACCTAGAGTGGGTTTTGTGTGTTTATTCGATGCCCGAATGCTGCTTGTTTCTTGCTTTGTGGAACTCCCGATGATGGGAGTCAGCTACCAAGTGAATGTGACGATATTCAGGAGGTAGATGACTGGCACCATAAGGAGTTTCTCAGCAGCTGATGGCAGAGAAGTGTGAGAACCTAGGAAGAGCCTAGGAAGTGACCTTAGTCAGAAGAGTACGCTGACAGAGTAGAACATTTCACTGGGAAGCGAGCACGTGTGTCGGGATTGGTGATTGCGAAGGTTGAACAACTACTTAGGGACTCTGGGATGGTCCGTGTAGAGAGTATGGGTAGATGTGGCAGGTAGTATGGGCCTGTACTACTGAAAGCAGAGGACCCATACTCAATGCAGGGGGTATTCCGGAGGATCTAAGTAGCAGATCGAGAGGTGATTTCATGGTTGAGTACCATGATTTGTAGCAGATCGAGAGGTGATTTCATGGTTCGAGTACCATGATTTGTAGCAGATCGAGAGGTGATTTCATGGTTCGAGTATCATGATTCGTAGTGGATTGAGAAAGGAAAACATGGTTCGAGTACCATGATTGTAGCGGAATTGAGAAGAGATAACGTGGTTCGGGTACCATGATTCATAGCAGATCGAGAAGTGGCAACATGGTTCGAGTACCCTGACTCGTGGCGGTTAGTGCTTCTGGTTTACCGGTTATTCTATGGTGATTGTCTAGACTGAGATCAGATGTGAAAGAGTATGGGGCCAGAGGGCCATGATGAACGAGTTTTAGTGGAGCATCCCTTTAAAGGGAAATCGAGTTAGCTCCGAGGGATTGTTGGTGAGATGCTAGTTGGAGTCGCAAGACTCATGGATGAGTAGGGATGGTGCGTTATGGGAGAATACGGTCTGGGCTGAGCGACCGGCCGATGGTGGAGATGTAATTTTCTGTGACCTAGGTGATGCTATTTCTGTTCCTATGGGAAACAGGAGAGGTATTGAGATTTTCGGTTTCCAAGGTTGGGGGTGAGCCCTGTGGGATGGCTTTGGTTACGATCTTTCATCAGAGTATTTGGGCAGCATGTCTGCCGAGAGGTAATGTTAGAGCATGAGCAGGTTGTCAACGGGGATTGAAATGGTTAAGGACAAGGATACACCCTATTTGAGCATAGTAGGGCATGTATTAGCTGCAGCGGCAGACGATCAAGAAGAGGATATTGGGGCGATGGCTCTTATTGTCTATGATGAGTATCGAGTGTGGTATTGAGGACTCCACTCTTATTACAACCCACGTGATGGAACGTTGGTTGAAGAGTCGAGGATGAGGAATATGTTAGTTCGTTATTTTCAGACTGAGAGTCAGGGTTACGACTGGACAGTTGAGATGTCCGGTAGTGGGATGGTACGAGATTCTGAATGACTAGAGGTAGTCATGATGAGAAGTTTCTGAGGATTTCATCGGAGATTCGGGGTATTTGGAATTGCTTGACCTCCATCGGGGAGATCATCGAGCATTGTGTATCACCTTCCAAGAGTAGGTGCGATGTTATTGGTAAAAACAGTCTGTGGGTTAGATTGTTGGCGAACCAATTGGTGATGGTTCGAACCCTGAGTGGGGGGAGAACCGGGTACTTTTGAAGAGATCAGAGATTTGTTCAAGAGCGGTTAGAGAACTGGATAAAGAGGCCTGCGGTGCGGATTCCTGAGACCAGGGTTATTGCTGGTCAAGGAGAGGTGCAGAGCGAGATAGTGCATGTGGTACGTGTTTGAGGAAGGATGAGTGTCTCCACGGCAAGTAGTCGTTGGTCGGAGACCTTGTAGTGGTTAGGAATTCTTCAAGGTTAAAATGGTGAATTCGAGGTGGTTGGCTTGTGAGGTTAGTTCGGCGGTTGATAATTTCCGATTCAGAGTATGGGCTATTATATATGCAGTATGGGAAGGGAAGAAGTTGATTGGGCAACCAACTTTAGGGTCGTTATGAGTATTCTTGCATGAATTTTGAGCAATAGAGGAGGAGGTTTCGGATTGTCATCTTCGTGTTCTGAGTCGTTGGCAATTTCTCTGTGTTTTAATTTGGGAGATGGAGTATTCCGGGGTTACAAGTGGCACGAGAGAAAGACCGGTTGCGAGATTCCGAGGAAGCAATGCAGTATCTGAGTATGATGCCATGAGTATGAGATCAGTGGTAGAGTCAAGACACTGTGAGGCGTTGTGTTGGTATTCCGAGGTATCCGAGTTTAATGTCCTAAATCTCGGATTATTTTGAGTTTTGAGTTTGAGATGACGAGTGGTGTATCAAGTGTCTATGGTTCCGGTGGGGGCCCTTCAGCTCATTGACATCAAATGGATTTATTGGAGAATGTGAATTGAAGCGATAAAAAGAGGTTTTGTCACGACGGTGGTCGTCCGAAGTAGTGATGCTTAGCCTGGAGGGGTGTGTGTGTACCTATCTATGCTGGGCCGCAGAGCATGAGTTAATGATCGCAGTGTGGTGTCAACCTGAGGATGAGATTGTGAAGTGGTAAGAGTAAGTGCGGTAAGACTGCGGGGAGCTGCAGTTTCAATGAGTCAGTGAGAGGTTGTGGTGATGCTATGGGGAGCCGTAGTACTCACTATTCAGTGAGAGGTTGTGGTGATGCTACGGTGAGCCGTAGTACTCACTATTCAGTGAGAGGTTGTGGTGATGCTACGGGGAGCCGTAGTACTCACTATCCCGTGAGAGGTTGTGGTGATGCTACGGGGAGCCATAATACTCACTATTCAGTGAGAGATTGTGGTGATGGTACGGGGAGCCGTAGTACTCACTATTCAGTGAGAGGTTGTGGTGATGCTACGGGGAGCCGTAGTACTCACTATTCAGTGAGGGGTGTGGTGATGCTACGGGGAGCCGTAGTACTCACTATTCAGTGAGAGGTCGTTGTGATACTGCGGGGAGCCGAAGTACCCACTAGTCAGCGAGAGAATGTTGTGATGAAGTGCTCTCTATTCAGAGATTGATGCGGGAGGGTTTTAGGCTTGGGTAGACCTAATATTTGAGTTTGTGGAAGCCTGCGGTCGAACCAGGGGCGAGACTAGGGTCTCCATGTTTTTCGGAAGTCGTTATATTCCGAATTAAGTAGTGGTTTTCGTGGCCAAAGGGAAGTGAATCAGTGAGGTACGCATGGGTTGCGGGTCATGAGTCATGAGTTGAGTGGTTCATTGGGGCAAGTGGTTCCAGCTCTGGGTCAGATCAAACTCTCGAGTTTGAGTTTGGCTCTGGTAGTGGGTTGAGTAGGCCGAATGAGGTTCCGGATTCAGAGCTGAATTTCATTTGGAAGGGGGTATTGCTTCCATCTGGTGCCTTAGACCTGAGTGGGTCAATTCGTTGGTGTGAGAAAACCGCGAGACGTATGGGACTAATGAGTAGTAGAAGACAGACGTCGAGGGTGAAACGAATTCCGTATTCGCTTGAGGAAAAGCGAACTTCATGACTTGTGTGTCACACTGGACCGAGATAGCTAGTATGGGAAGGAAGTCAGTGAGACATGTTGAGGTATGCAATGGGTAATCCTTGGAGGTTCAACTACTAGGTCGGGAGATGACCTGGTGCTCAGTGTTCAAAGGGATTTGGAGAAGGGAGCTGGGGTTTGATTGCAGTTCAGTGGATGAGTCCCTGGTGTGATGTGATCCTTCCATTCCTTGGTATATGATTTGGATTGTTTATCATGTCTGGGACGAGTGATCGGTAGCCAGTTTTGGGCATGGACTTGTTTTATCGGTCCCCACTAGAGAATCAGAGGGGCAGTGAGCTATCGGGGTTTGTTATTCGAGGAGCGAATAACGTGGTGACATCTGGAGATGGCGGTCTGGCTGTGTGTCAGGCTACTAGAGTTCCAGATTCTTGAGAGTCAGAAGGGGTAGCATAGAGATCCAGGGAGGAGTTCCTGTTTGGATCCAGGTGCCCAGAGAGGAAGATAGTTGTGTGGTATAAGATCCTTTCGATGTTGTTGTTCGGTTATTGGATTAGATCTATATGTTGTTAAGAAGCGATTTCGAGGGCGAAATCTAATTCAAGTGGGGGAGAATTGTAACATCCGGTTTACCAGGTATATTGTTTTGAGTATTTAATTCAAGGACTTTGGAGGGACTCGACGATTCGGTGCCTCAACTCGTCGAGAAGGGTCGCGACTTGGTGACGTGGTTAATGAATGGACTCGACGAGTCGGAGAGATGACTCGCCGAGTCAGCTCTGTTGGAAGAAACCCTAATTCTCTCAGGCATGGGCCTATTTAAAGGCTCTTAAGGCTTCCTATTGCGGCTACCTTTCAGAAGAGAGAATCCTAATCGAGTCCCTAGTGTTTTGGGCAAGAGAGAGAGCCTTTTTGAGTTTCTTGGTGGATGGTTTGCAAGGAAGAAGGAGGTTTCAAGATAAAAGGGGCAGAGGAGGTTGTAGATCCGCGATTTACAGCCTAGGAGCATCAGTTGGAGGTATCAATTCGGATCCCCCTTTTCTTCCCTAATTGTGTAGATCTTCCTTTTGAGGATTAGGGCTTGTATTATCTTCTTTGTGGGGTTTTGATTGCATCAAACCCCTCTTGTGATCTGGTAGCATAGATCTGGACCTTGTAAGGTCCAGAAAGTCAGAAAGTAGAAAGTCATTGTTGTGCAACCATGGGGTTTAGAGGTTAGGAAGCTTTAATGGAGCGTAAATGGCATATTGAGCGAAATATGCCATGCATGGACATCAAGATCGGACCTTTACATGACTTTTGGGTGCTAGAAGGCCTGATCTATAAGTCTGAGAAACAGATCTTACCTCAGAAGGTCAAATGAGTGTTGCCATGGAGGAAACTCGCCGAGTCCATGAGAGGACTCGACGAGTCGGATCGTGTTGCCCCGCGATTCGTGATCAGTGGAAACCCGTCGATTGAGAGGTTAACTCGACGAGTCGAGTGGGGCCTTATGAGGAGTCTGAGGACACGCATGGACTCGCCGAGTCACCTGAGTGCACTCGGCGAGTCTGGTCAAACTTAGACCGTTGACTGGAGTTGATTTCAGTTGACCTTGGGTTTGGTCAAACTGATTCAAGAGAGGCTATGGAGGGGTAGAATGGTCTTCTACCCATTCTTTAGAGATGAGGATATAAAGAGAGTATTGATTAGAGATATTATCATTTTGATAGGTGGAGGCTAGATTGGGGATATCGAGCACGAGAGTTTACTAGACATCATCGAGGTGAGTCTTCTCACTATACATTACCTAGAGTGGTATCTATGTGCAGACCGGAGGGTCTTATGTGTTATGTGTATGTTTGAGATTATATGCATTGTGATATATGTATGCTATGTGTTATATAGACCGGACCGGAGGGTCCAACGACTTACGAGGCCAGAGGGTCCTCGAGTAGACCGGACCGGAGGGTCCAACGATTTAGACCGGACCGGAGGGTCCAACGAGCTAGACCGAACTGAAGGGTCCAACGAGCTACGGGACTGGAGGGTCCCGCTGAGACACATTGACCGGAGGGTCATACCGAGTTATAGCCTCGAGTGGCTTATGTGCTGTATGTGGTATTTTGGGGAACTCACTAAGCATTTATGCTTACCGTGTTATGTGATATGTGTTTCAGGTACCAGCGAGGGTCGCGGGAAGGCGCCGGCATGATTTGTACACACTGGCAGAAGATTATGTGTTGAGATTCTAGGATATGTTTTATTGTGATGACATTGATACATGAGATTTTGAGAATATTATATAAGTTTTATTATGTTTGAAAAATGAAAAATTGTTTTAAAATTTACGTCGTTAGAAGTTGGTATCAGAGCCTTGGTTTGAGGGATTCGGATGCACCTTCGGGCTTATCTGAACTCAAACTGAGGATTTGAGGAAATTTTCATAAAAGAAACAATTTTTCTAAAAAGAGTAAAAGATTTTTGAGAAAATCAGAACGGAGCTGTGTGTACGATCAGCCAGCGCCCGAACGGTGATTTCTCAAAATACCCTTACATTATATGAGATATTACGTGATATGCTATGCATGCTAGAGATAGGCTAGGTATTTCATATTTTAGGACTAGAGTGGCCTGATCTGTGATGCCTTAGCCTAGGAGTTGCTATTATATGCGATGTGCCTTCGAGTATGTGCTGAGTATGAGTATCCAACAGGAATCCCTTTAGAGAGGGATTTGAGTAGAGGAGTAATCTAGGAGAGACACCTAGATGAGCATTTGTGGAACCTACTGAGAGAGTAGTTAGCTACCGTGAGGGGTAGAGTTGTTGTGTTCGGTGATATCTTTTGAGTATGAGTAGAGCAAGTGGAGTTATCACCTAGAGTGGGTTTTGTGTGTTTATTCGATGCCCGAATGCTGCTTGTTTCTTGCTTTGTGGAACTCCCGATGATGGGAGTCAGCTACCAAGTGAATGTGATGATATTCAGGAGGTAGATGACTAGCACCATAAGGAGTTTCTCAGCAGCTGATGGCGCAGAATTGTGAGAACCTAGGAAGAGCCTAGGAAGTGACCTTAGTCAGAAGAGTACGCTGACAGAGTAGAACATTTCACTGGGAAGCGAGCACGCGTGTCGGGATTGGTGATTTTGAACAACTACTTAGGGACTCTGGGATGGTCCGTGTAGAGAGTATGGGTAGATGTGGCAGGTAGTATGGGCCTGTACTACTGAAAGCAGAGGACCCATACTCAATGCAGGGGGTATTCCGGAGGATCTAAGTAGCAGATCGAGAGGTGATTTCATGGTTGAGTACCATGATTTGTAGCAGATCGAGAGGTGATTTCATGGTTCGAGTACCATGATTTGTAGCAGATCGAGAGGTGATTTCATGGTTCGAGTATCATGATTCGTAGTGGATTGAGAAAGGAAAACATGGTTCGAGTACCATGATTGTAGCGGAATTGAGAAGAGATAACGTGGTTCGGGTACCATGATTCATAGCAGATCGAGAGGTGGCAACATGGTTCGAGTACCCTGACTCGTGGCGGTTAGTGCTTCTGGTTTACCGGTTATTCTGTGGTGATTGTCTAGACTGAGATCAGATGTGAAAGAGTATGGGGCCAGAGGGCCATGATGAACGAGTTTTAGTGGAGCATCCCTTTAAAGGGAAATCGAGTTAGCTCCGAGGGATTGTTGGTGAGATGCTAGTTGGAGTCGCAAGACTCATGGATGAGTAGGGATGGTGCGTTATGGGAGAATACGGTCTGGGCTGAGCGACCGGCCGATGGTGGAGATGTCATTTTCTGTGACCTAAGTAGTGCTATTTATGTTCCTGTGGGAAACAGGAGAGGTATTGAGATTTTCGGTTTCCAAGGTTGGGGGTGAGCCCTGTGGGATGGCTTTGGTTACGATCTTTCATCAGAGTATTTGGGCAGCATGTCTGCCGAGAGGTAATGTTAAAGCATGAGCAGGTTGTCAGCGGGGATTGAAATGGTTAAGGACAAGGATACACCCTATTTAAGCATAGTAGGGCATGTATTAGCTGCAGCGGCAGACGATCAAGAAGAGGATATTGGGGCGATGGATCTTATTGTCTATGATGAGTATCGAGTGTGGTATTGAGGACTCCACTCTTATTACAACCCACGTGATGGAACGTTGGTTGAAGAGTCGAGGATGAGGAATATGTTAGTTCGTTATTTTCAGACTGAGAGTCAGGGTTACGACTGGACAGTTGAGATGTCCGGTAGTGGGATGGTACGAGATTCTGAATGACTAGAGGTAGTCATGATGAGAAGTTTCTGAGGATTTCATCGGAGATTCGGGGTATTTGGAATTGCTTGACCTCCATCGGGGAGATCATCGAGCATTGTGTATCACCTTCCAAGAGTAGGTGCGATGTTATTGGTAAAAACAGTCTGTGGGTTAGATTGTTGGCGAACCAATTGGTGATGGTTCGAACCCTGAGTGGGGGGAGAACCGGGTACTTTTGAAGAGATCAGAGATTTGTTCAAGAGCGGTTAGAGAACTGGATAGAGAGGCCTGCGGTGCGGATTCCTGAGACCAGGGTTATTGCTGGTCAAGGAGATGTGTAGAGAGAGATAGTGCATGTGGTACGTGTTTGAGGAAGGATGAGTGTCTCCACGGCAAGTAGCCGTTGGTCGGAGACCTTGTAGTGGTTAAGAATTCTTCAAGGTTAAAATGGTGAATTCGAGGTGGTTGGCTTGTGAGGTTAGTTCGGCGGTTGATAATTTCCGATTCAGAGTATGGGCTATTATATATGCAGTATGGGAAGGGAAGAAGTTGATTGGGCAACCAACTTTAGGGTCGTTATGAGTATTCTTGCATGAATTTTGAGCAATAGAGGAGGAGGTTTCGGATTGTCATCTTCGTGTTCTGAGTCGTTGGCAATTTCTCCGTGTTTTAATTTGGGAGATGGAGTATTCCGGGGTTACAAGTGGCACGAGAGAAAGACCGGTTGCGAGATTCCGAGGAAGCAATGCAGTATCTGAGTATGATGTCATGAGTATGAGATCAGTGGTAGAGTCAAGACACTGTGAGGCATTGTGTTGGTATTCCGAGGTATCCGAGTTTAATGTCCTAAATCTCGGATTATTTTGAGTTTTGAGTTTGAGATGACGAGTGGTGTATCAAGTGTCTATGGTTCCGGTGGGGGCCCTTCAGCTCATTGACATCAAATGGATTTATTGGAGAATGTGAATTGCAGCGATAAAAAGAGGTTTTGTCACGACGGTGGTCGTCCGAAGTAGTGATGCTTAGCCTGGAGGGGTGTGTGTGTACCTATCTATGCTAGGCCGCAGAGCATGAGTTAACGATCGCAGTGTGGTGTCAACTTGAGGATGAGATTGTGAAGTGGTAAGAGTAAGTGCGGTAAGACTGCGGGGAGCTGCAGTTTCAATGAGTCAGTGAGAGGTTGTGGTGATGCTACGGGGAGCCGTAGTACTCACTATTCAATGAGAGGTTGTGGTGATGCTACGGTGAGCCGTAGTACTCACTATTCAGTGAGAGGTTGTGGTGATGCTACGGGGAGGCGTAGTACTCACTATCTAGTGAGAGGTTGTGGTGATGCTACGGGGAGCCGTAGTACTCACTATTCAGTGAGAGGTTGTGGTGATGCTACGGGGAGCCGTAGTACTCACTATTCAGTGAGAGGTTGTGGTGATGCTACGGGGAGCCGTAGTACTCACTATTCAGTGAGGGGTGTGGTGATGCTACGGGGAGCCGTAGTACTCACTATTCAGTGAGAGGTCGTTGTGATACTGCGGGGAGCCGAAGTACCCACTAGTCAGCGAGAGAATGTTGTGATGAAGTGCTCTCTATTCAGAGATTGACGCGGGAGGGTTTTAGGATTGGGTAGCCCTAATATTTGAGTTTGTGGAAGCCTGCGGTCGAACCAGGGGCGAGACTGGGGTCTCCATGTTTTTCGGAAGTCGTTATATTCCGAATTAAGTAGTGGTTTTCGTGGCCAAAGGGAAGTGAATCAGTGAGGTACGCATGGGTTGCGGGTCATGAGTCATGAGTTGAGTGGTTCATTGGGGCAAGTGGTTCCAGCTCTGGGTCAGATCAAACTCTCGAGTTTGAGTTTGGCTCTGGTAGTGCGTTGAGTAGGCCGAATGAGATTCCGGATTCAGAGCTGAATTTCATTTGGAAGGGGGTATTGCTTCCATCTGGTGCCTTAGACGTGAGTGGGTCAAGTCGTTGGTGTGAGAAAACCGTGAGATGTATGGGACTAATGAGTAGTAGAAGACAGACGTCGAGGGTGAAACGAATTCCGTATTCGTTTGAAGAAAAGCGAACTTCGTGACTTGTGTGTCACACTGGACCGAGATAGCTAGTATGGGAAGGAAGTCAGTGAGACATGTTGAGGTATGCAATGGGTAACCCTTGGAGGTTCAACTACTAGGTCGGGAGATGACCTGGTGCTCAGTGTTCAAAGGGATTTGGAGAAGGGAGCTGGGGTTTGATTGCAGTTCAGTGGATGAGTCCCTGGTGTGATGTGATCCTTCCATTCCTTGGTATATGATCTGGATTGTTTATCATGTCTGGGACGAGTGATCGGTAGCCAGTTTTGGGCATGGACTTGTTTTATCGGTCCCCACTAGAGAATCAGAGGGGCAGTGAGCTATCGGGGTTTGTTATTCGAGGAGCGAATAACGTGGTGACATCTGGATATGGCGGTCTAGCTGTGTGTCAGGCTACTAGAATTCCAGATTCTTGAGAGTCAGAAGGGGTAGCATAGAGATCCAGGGAGGAGTTCCTGTTTGGATCCAGGTGCCCGGAGAGGAAGATAGTTGTGTGGTATAAGATCCTTTCGATGGTGTTGTTCGGTTATTGGATTAGATCTATATGTTGTTGAGAAGCGATTTTGAGGGCGAAATCCAATTCAAGTGGGGGAGAATTGTAACATCCGTTTTACCAGGTATATTGTTTTGAGTATTTAATTCAAGGACTTTGGAGGGACTCGACGAGTCGGTGCCTCAACTCGTCGAGTAGGGTCGCGACTTGGTGACGTGGTTAATGAATGGACTCGACGAGTCGGAGAGATGACTCGCCGAGTCAGCTCTATTGGAAGAAACCCTAATTCTCTCGGGCCTGGGCCTATTTAAAGGCTCTTAAGGCCTCCTATTGCGGCTACCTTTCAGAAGAGAGAATCCTAATCGAGTCCTTAGTGTTTTGGGTAAGAGAGAGAGCCATTTTGAGTTTCTTGGTGGATGGTTTGCAAGGAAGAAGGAGGTTTCAAGCTAAAGGGGGCAGAGGAGGTTGTAGATCCGCGATTTACAGCCTAGGAGCATCAGTTGGAGGTATCAATTCGGATCCCCCTTTTCTTCCCTAATTGTGTAGATCTTCCTTTTGAGGATTAGGGCTTGTATTATCTTCTTTGTGGGGTTTTGATTGCATCAAACCCCTCTTGTGATCTGGTAGCATAGATCTGTACCTTGTAAGGTCCAGAAAGTCAGAAAGTAGAAAGCCATTGTTGTGCAACCATGGGGTTTAGAGGTTAGGAAGCTTTAATGGAGTCTAAATGGCATATTGAGCGAAATATGCCATGCATGGACATCAAGATCGGACCTTTACGTGACTTTTGGGTGCTAGAAGGCCAGATCTATAAGTTTGAGAAACAGATCTTACCTCAGAAGGTCAAATGAGTGTTGCCATGGAGGCAACTCACCGAGTCCATGAGAGGACTCGACGAGTCGGATCGTGTTGCCCCGCGATTCGTGATCAGTGGAAACCCGTCGAGTGAGAGGTTAACTTGACGAGTCGAGTGGGGCCTTAGGAGGAGTCTGAGGATACGCATGGACTCGCCGAGTCACCTGAGTGCACTCGGCGAGTCTGGTCAAACTTAGACCGTTGACTGGAGTTGATTTCAGTTGACCTTGGGTTTGGTCAAACTGATTCAAGAGAGGCTATGGAGGGGTAGAATGGTCTTCTACCCATTCTTTAGAGATGAGGATATAAAGAGAGTATTGATTAGAGATATTATCATTTTGATAGGCGGAGGCTAGATTGGGGATATCGAGCACGAGAGTTTACTAGACATCATCGAGGTGAGTCTTCTCACTATACATTACCTAGAGTGGTATCTATGTGCAGACCGGAGGGTCTTATGTGTTATGTGTATGTTTGAGATTATGTGCATTGTGATATATGTATGCTATGTCTTACATAGACCGAACCGGAGGTTCCAACGACTTACGAGGCCAGAGGGTCCTCGAGTAGACCGGACCGGAGGGTCCAACGATTTAGACCAGACCGGAGGGTCCAACGAGCTAGACCGGACTGGAGGGTCCAACGAGCTACAGGACTCGAGGGTCCCGCTGAGACACATTGACCGGAGGGTCATACCGAGTTATAGCCTCGAGTGGCTTATGTGTTGTATGTGGTATTTTGGGGAACTCACTAAGCATTTATGCTTACCGTGTTATGTGATATGTGTTTCAGGTACCAGCGAGGGTCGCGGGAAGGCGCCGGCATGATTTGTACACACTGGCAGAAGATTATGTTTTGAGATTCTCTGATATGTTTTATTGTGATGACATTGATACATGAGATTTTGAAAATATTATATGAGTTTTATTATGTTTGAAAAATGAAAAATTGTTTTAAAATTTACGTCGTTACACCGAAAAACTAAATATGCAAATCATGGATGTGGTCACAACCTGTCTCTATAGGGATCTAAACACAGAGATATACATGAAAGTCCCTGATGGACTTAAGTTTCCTAAATCAAGTAGTTCCAAACCACGAAACACGTTCTCGATAAGAATGAGACGCTTACTTTATGGATTGAAACAATCTGTACGGATGTGGTATAACCATCTAAGTGAGTACTTGATCAATCTGTGATATTTGAATAATGATATATTCCCATGCCTTTTTATTAAGAAATCCATTTCGAGATATGCGACTGTTGCAGTCTATGTGTATGATATGAATCTCATAGAAACCTCAAAAGAGTTGTTCGAAACTACTGAAATTCTAAAGAAGGAATTCGATATGAAAGATCTTGGGAAGACAAGGTATTGCCTCGGCCTGCAGATTGAGCACCTTAATGACGGGATTTTCCTCCATCAAGAAACCTACACCCAAAAGGTGTTGAGACGCTTTAGTCATCATGATGTGAAGCCGTCATCTACTCCCATGTTTGTTCGTTTCTCTAGAAATTAAAAAGGACCAATTCCATCCAGAGGAGGACGATGAAGAGATATTGAGCCCCGAGTGTTCATATCTAGGTGCAATAGGCGCATTATTGTACTTGGCCCAATGTACTAGACCGGAAATCTTGTTTGTTATGAATTGTCTTGCTCGACACAACAATATGCCAACACGCCATCATTGGCATGGCTTATAGACATCTTTCGTTATCTTAAAGGTACTATGGATATGGGTTTATTCTATCCCTACGTGTCATCGAGTGGATCAAGTCCGAATTATGCTCGAGATAACGTGACCCTTGTCGGCTATGCCGATGCAACTTACTTATGAGACCCGCATAAGGGACGTTCCCAATATGGTTATGAATTTACCATTGGGAACATATCGATATCATGGATATCTTGTAAACAGGCTCTAGTTGCTAGTTCGACAACTCACTCTAAACTACTCGCGCTCTATGAGGCGGCTAGAGAGTATGCATGGCTTTGAGCTGTATATGGCTATATTTGAACTACATGTGATTTGGCTTATGATCCCAATGAACCAGTTCTCATATATGAGGATAACACTACTATTATTGACCAAGCGAAACATGGTTACATCAAAAGGGATAATGTAAGTCCCAAAACAATAGATCTCACACAATATCAATCAATCTATTTAGTGAATGTGGAATGTAAACCAGATAGTGATTCAAGAACACAAAATAACTTCCAATGCACATGATTCTATTAACAACAAATCGTTTGGTACATAGAAATTCTAATGGCAGCCGTGAACAAAACAGTGGATCAACTAAACTCTAAATGGTTGAATACATATCTATATATACCGAGTACAATACCACAAAAGCCCAACCCATTATGATCGTAAACACTAGGTGATTACAGTTCATCTAACCGTAAACACATACAAGCCCATTAACATAATAATACTCTAAGCCCAATATTAAAAACACTATTAGCCCAGCATAAACCACAAAAATATGACCCAACAATCTCCCCCTTGGTTTATTGTTGGCTGCTATTACAGCTTATATACAAGATGAACATCAGACTGATCGAACGCCCCAGCCCACAACTTCCTTTCAATTATAGTGGCAACCATTCCAGTGAAAGCTTTTCTAGGAGTTTTAAACAATTCATTTTCTACAATAAGTTGAAAATGTGACAAAGTATGAATATCACGTTCTCCAAACTTCAACAAATCCTTGGGATCAACAATGCGATACTGGCTCTTTTTCAGCTTGATCACCACCGACGCGGTAGACTCATCATAAACCCAGAATTGCATTGAGTCCAAGGTGCCTTCTGGTAAACGTCTAGGAAGCGGAATCCTTTTAGCTTGCTTTGTAGGTGGACACATAACATTCACCATGGTTTTATTAGTGTGAGGATCAATGACATCCTTAGCCTTTTTCGTGAACGATGAAGCAGTCTTCATGCGTTCAAATTTATTTTTAGCTTGATCCTCAAGAAACCTCTTAAAATCCCAGGCCACAGAGTCATTGGTTGGATTGTTGAAAGGAGCGTGAATAAGTTCAGCAAGATCAACTTTTGTCTAGGACATAAAGTCAGCTGGCTTCTCATAATACTCAATCTGACTGCTCTTTCGCTTCACGACCCACATTTTCTTGTCAGCATCATATCCCCACATCAAAATGCCAGAGCGATCTCCATACTTGTCAGTAAATTTCTTCCCAGTCTCCCTTAAAAACATTTCAGGGTGATCTCCTGGAGCATTCTGATCCGAATGTTTCATCACCAACATCTTCCCTTTCAGCTGCTCAATTCGATCTTGTTTCTCTCTTCTTTATTGAGCAAAAGAAGGACCAGAAGATAAAAAAGTGTCAAGATTCGCGTCCGGAGCAAGTCTAACAACTCTTTCACTCACATGTTGAGAAGGTGGATTGACTGGATCGGAGCTAGATACAGAAATCTTTTCGCCTTCAACGCTTAAAGGTTGAAAATCATCACCAAACTTCTGATGTAAGTTCTGCTTCAGGTCAAAGAATAAAGCAGTTATATCACCAAGATTCGCTTGAAGTTCAGAAATCTTTGCATCTTTAACAGATTTCTCCTGTTTAAGGTTAGAAACTCTCACATCCAGACTACCAATTAGAAAATCCTTCTCAATGGACTCCTGCTTCAAAAGCATAATCTCTTGTTTAAGCTCAGAGACGGTTTGATGGGAGTCTTCATCACCTCCTTGCCTGGAGCCAATAGATATTCCTTTTCCTTTGGACTGAGAAACGGAATCTTGAAAAGCAAGTAACTTTGCTAGTTTCACAGAAGCAGCATCGTGCTCTGGAGGAGGTGGGGCAAAAGAGCTTCCCGAAGCAAATGTCTCCTCATTAACCATTTGACTTTGAACATATTCTTGGACCGGGGCTGTTTCAATGATTGCGCTTTGAACATCTTCTTGGACTGGGGTTGTTTCAATGATTGGGCTTTGAACATCTTGAATAACTTGAGCGGGCTCAATAATCAGACTTTGAGCATCTTGAGCAACTTGAGTGGGCTCAGCAATTGGAGATGGCTGTTCTACTGGCTCAGTAGAAAGCACTCCCAGCCTTGGATCTTTACGTCTTCGCTTTCTTGGCGCTAAGGAGGCGTTTGAACCAATTTTATCACTATCGGATGGAGAATCAGAAATCACAGGAACTGCTTGGGGAGGCTTCCTTGCAGTTGACTGTAGTTGAGCAATGAGAGCATCCATCTGTTCGGGTGTGGGATCATTTGACTGATTAAAGATATTGACATTCTTTTCTGTCTCAGCTGGAGTATCCACATCCTTACTGATCGGCTCCTTTGGTGGTACATACATACGAAAATCCATTTTATCATCATCACAATCACTATCATCATCATCAGAATTATCAACATCATCATTAGTATTATCATCATCAGAATCATTAACATCATCATTAGCATCATCATCATCGTCACTATCAGAAACCTCAAACGAAGAACTGTGATTTGATCTTGGTGAAGCTACATGTTCTTCAGCTACTATTGCAATTGGAATACTAGAAGCTTGAACATCTTCTGTCTCTGCAAAATTTCCCAATATAACCAACTCTTTTAATCCTTGAAAAACGAATTTGGTAGATTTTATAGATTGCTTCATGAGTCCAAATGTGTTGGGACCCAAAGCTTTCATATCCAAAGTGTCAGATGACCTCTCAATTTGGGAATATTTTTCATTGAAGATCATTTGAAGAAACCTGGGATACATTAAGAATTGATCCTTCTTCTTCCCCTGGAGATTCCTTTTCATTTCTCCAAAAACATACTTTGAAAAATTGTAATCCCAATTCATTGTTAATGCAACAATGGCTGAGGTTGCAGTCTGACTAAGCTCATCAAGTCCACTCTTCTTTCCAGAAATGCAGCTTACAAAGTAATGTGCCAAAAACCTCCAGTAAGGTGGCAGCATCTTCTTGAGGGTAGGAGTGTAGGTTCCTTCTTAGCACATTTTCTCAAGGACTTCCTTCACTAGATTAATATGGTACTAAATTGGAAACGCAGGAGCATCATCAAACTTATGTACATCTCGAATAATCTGCTCAGAAATGACTACTTTAGTTCCCTTCACCACTGAATCAATAGAACCAGCTCCATCCGCTCCCTGATCACTGATTGAGGCATTTTGCCAGAAATCAGCAATCAGATCTTTGTAGATGATCGGATTGGAAAGCAAAGCGTGAGAGATTCTGTAACTATTCAAGCCCACAATCATGGATTAGAATTCTCGATGAGCAACAAGAGGGTCCATAAGAAATCCAGCAACATTGTGATTTTCATAGAACTTTAACTGTTTTGCCATTTATCTGCACCAAACGAGTCAAGTAAGAATAATAAAAAGTTAAGATTAAAAATTAAAAAAAAAACTTGTCCAAAATATTGATTTCGATTCAACATTAATATTTTTGTTCAAATTCCTTTTAACCAAGCATTTACGGTCAAAGTCAAAGCTTCCATCGTTTACGGGAAAACCACATTTGACCAAACCGTTTACGGATAAGCCACAGTTGACCAAAATGTTTACGGATAGACCATAGTTGACCAACACATTTACGGTTAGCTTTATTAGTTTACGGACACAACAAATGGGTTCCATCGGATTCGGATCAAAGCGAAAACCCGAAAAGAAACCGACGATTCATCGTTGACAGCTTCGCCGGAAACTGCCGTCAACACATCGAAAACCCTTTGAATACCCTGCAAAACTTCCACGAAAACATCATAACAGGTGAAGCATCAAGCTCGAAATCAATATACCTAGATAAATCAGCACTCAACCAAAAAAATTGATGATATTTGGTTGAAGATGAAACGATGAACAGTTTATCTTGCTTAGGGTTTTGAGAGGGTTTTATAGAGAGGGTTTTTGAGAGAAAGGGGCAACTCCTCTGTTGTGTTCACGGAAAAATGAAGCGAAAAAGGAAAGATCAAGGCTTTTATACTTAAGAAATTTTGGTTCACGGTCCATTGGGCTTAATTTAAAATGACTCTAAAAACATAAGAAATTAAATTCTAAAATAAGTATCAAATAAAAATAAAAATAAATAAAATAAAATTTTAATGAAACTTAAAAATAAAATCAAAATGCAAAAATAAAATTTAAACAAACTTAAAAATAAACACACTTTAATGAAAGAATAAACTTAAGAACAATATTTTTGTATTTTTAAATGTTTATGATTTATATGATTTTTGATTTTTGTTTGATTTTTAATTCTCCCCCTAAATTTGTGCATAGAGGAAAGATATGAACAAATTTAACAAAAACAAAAATAAAATATAAAATGCACATAACAAGAAAATTTTGGGATCAAAGTTGTCAAGCAATTCAATATTGTATAACAGAACACACCTGCATGTTTAGCTCTGTTCAATCACCAATATTGTGATCCACTTAAACACAAAGGATATTGACAAACTGGACAGATTTTAAATGACAAGTCATTGTGATTATATTCCTAAATGATATTCCTAAATACGCCATTTGGCTGAGGACGACCAAGGATATTGTTGTCCACTTAAACTCAGCAGCGAGATCTACAGACAACCTTTTAAATAGTTCAATTTTAGATGCACTAGAACGTGTTCCCCACTTCTCGATATACCCCGGCAATCAAGAACTCCTTACTTTACGTGAGTAGACAATCATTAAGAGAGAAGTCAGATTTAGAAATGCATATGTTGTGCCCCAGGTCGGATCTCTTCCAATCACGCAGAGGGGACAACATATGACTACCACAAATAGAGGGGTTGAGAGGTAGAATGTTGCATATGTTGTGTTCCAGGTGGGATCTATTCCAATCACGCGGAGGAGACAACATATGAATAACAGATAGAAAGAATTGCATAGATAAGAATATGCATAAAGATAGAGTTGCATATGTTATATTCCAGGTCGGATCTTCCGATCACGCAGAGGAGGTAACATATGACTGACAGATAGAAAGCAAGAAAATAATTTCCTACAAACCTACTTTATCAGAACCCCACAGTCACCCTATCAGTACCGGAATTAAGGAAATAAATTCGTACATCGAGAAAGTGTTAAGCCACGGTTCTAGATACATATGACTTTAATGTATCTCGCAGGCTCCCATGTTTATCTCACTACTCAACCTATCCGAGCATCGTATGGTCAGTCCAAATGAAACTATCTAAGTCCACATTGTCAAGTCATTTCATTTTCAGCTATGTCTAGTCCTTTTGAATCCTTCGTGCCTACCAGCACATTGAACATAGAGTCTAAACAATTTAGTTTCAGTGTATTACACGCATCTTAGAATTGCCTTTTAGCACAAACCTTCATATCACTTCCCAAAAAAAAATTAACTTCGATTTCTACCCCTAAAAAAAATTAATATTCGAAACGAATCATTTTTAGAAAGCCCACAAGCACATCGAAACGAGCTTTACTGAAAGCTTTGGTAAACAAATCTGCCACGTTGTTATCAGTTTGAATTTGTTCCAAACGAATGAGTTTACGCTCATAGCAGTCTCGAATAAAATGAATTTTAATGTCAATGTGCTTGGTTTTGGAATGTTGAACCGGATTTTTAGCAATTTGAATGGCCGCATCATTATCACAAAAAATGGAAGTGTCAAGAAAATTCAAACCGTAATCCAGAAATTGATGTTGAATCCAGATAACCTGCGAGCAGCAACATATTAAGCCTCAGCTGTTGAGGTCGACACCATTTGCTGTTTCTTGCATTGCCATGACACCAGTCGGTCCTCTAAAAACAGACATCCACCCGATGTAGATTTCCTGTCAAGATCACACCCTCCATAATTGCTGTCAGCAAACGCATATAAATCGAAATCGGGATTTTTAGGATATAAAAGATCCAATTTAGGGCTAACTTTAAGATACCTAAAAATCCTTTTAACAGCAATTAAACGGGAAAGTTTAGGATTAGCCTGATAGCGGGCGCATTGACAGACGGCAAACATGATGTCAGGTCTGTTGGCAGTTAGTGATGGGTTTTGAGCATTCTAACACTTCTTAAGTGTACATGCAACCCTAATAACCTTGGATCCATGTTTGTCTAATAATCATGCAAAGTTGAATTCCAAGGTTATATTCCTATCTAGCATACATGGGGAACATTTTTAACTTGAATGAAAGATAGAATAACTTACCTTGTTGTTGATTACGATCCTTGAAACCTTGTGAGCCTAGCACCCCAAGTGTGATGCCTCAAATGCTTCACACAACACCAAATGCAAAGGAGTAAACTTTGAGAGAATCTTACACTTTCAAAATCGGCTCTAGCCCTCTTGTTTCTTATGTGTCGCCAATTTTGGTGGAGAATGGGTTTCTTATATAGTGTTGACACATCTAGGGTTACACCATGTAAACCCTAATGTGTCATGACTCTTCATTTCCATAACCCATGGGTTTGTAACTCCCATGGAGCATCCTATGGGTGGAACCCAACTTGATAATCCATGGAGCCTCTTAGCCCACTATATAAGATATGGAAGATTTACATAATCTACCCATATATTTAATTAGTTATCTTTTGATCACTTAATTAATTCTAAATTAATTCTTGATCAAACTAATTAAATAATATTATTAATATATTAGAACTTATAATATATTAATAAACCATAAGTGTTATTTCTCTCATTTTAGTTTATCCAATTGCATGGTGCCATGCAACCCAAATGGACCATGTCGGGTTGGGTCAAGTACATACCAGAAATAGTTATGGACTTAGACACCTTATCCAACAGTCTCCCACTTGGATAAGTCTAATAACTATAACTGCAAGTATGACTTCAGGAACCGATCAGCAATCGTAGCTCTTTCAAGGTCTCTCGGAACTGAGAAGATGATGATACGCCATTTAAGATAAGTGATCATATAATCCTCTGTTCTAGATATCAGCCGGACAAATACATGGAACAATGTCTTACTTATTGTCCAGCAGTTTGTTTCCCGATTTCCGATTTGGTTGACAAAGAACTTAATTGAACACGTCAACTTAGTTCTGACCGGGCCCGGTACATAGGTCAAAATAAAATCATCGAGGGGCCCAGATATCAGCTTCTAATCCAAGAAGGAACAGATAAACTTCGACTCATATGTTTGTTCTACCACTCATTGAATTATACACAAAAGCACGTTTTATAACATCTAGTTACCAATGCGTTAACGTACAATCAATGCATAACCAACTCATAAGTAACAAATCATATCTCTAGGTTTGAAGACTTATATGATATTACCGTCTCACGATCACTCGAGATAAATTCCATGAAGTGATTCCAGTGAGCGTGGGTTGAGTCCAATGCTCAGAACTTATGAGCACTCATGAGTGTTGTAGCCATGTCCAACAACTTAGACCTCTGCAACCAATCATGACAGTCTTGATTCATACCTACTTCCGACATATGACCGACTGTGGAGGTTCGAATAATATGATATACCAAACATAATTATTCTGGAAGTCAAAACATGCAAAAGAAATATAGTAAACGATCGACAAGAGATATCAACACTTTACTCATAAATAAAACACCTTTTATTCATCATCTAATGTCAATTACACTTTACAAATTTCAAGGTTATCTAACTACTAAATCTAATATCATCCTTCAGCCCTATGCTCCGAGCATGCTGGAGATGCTTAACCCGAATCAGTCCTTTCGTGAGGGGATCTGCTGGATTCTCATCCGATGATACCCTCTTTGCCACGAGGAGTCCTTCTTCTATTCGATGTCTGACGAAATGGTATTTTCTGTCGATGTGTCTGGATCTCCCGTGATCCCTTGGTTCCTTGGCTAAGGCAACTGCACTTTCACTATCACAGAAAATTTCCATTGGCTCTTTAATAGCTGGTACAACTCCAAGGTCTCCAATGAAGTTCTTCAGCCATATCGCCTCCTTTGCTGCCTCGCTAGCTGCTATATACTCTGATTCGCAAGTTGAATCAGCCACTGTCTCTTGCTTGGAACTCTTCCAAGAAATTGCTCCTCCATTTAAGGTAAAGACCCAGCCTGACTGAGAGCGGAAATTATCCCTATCAGTCTGAAAGCTAGCATCACTATACCCTACAACTCTCAAGTCTTCACTCCCACCGAGGGTAAGGACCCAGTCCTTAGTCCTCCGTAGGTACTTGAGGATATTCTTTACCGCAGTCCAGTGTGCCTTGCCAGGGTTCCCCTGATACCTGCTAACCATGCTCAAAGAAAAGGCTACATCAGGTCGAGTACACGTCATAGCATACATGATCGATCCTATAGCCGAAGCATAAGGTATTCGACTCATTTCTGCTATCTCAGCCTCAGTACTAGGGCTTTGTGTCTTACTCAATCCGGCGTTACTCTGGATGGGTAACTCTCCTTTCTTGGAGTCCTGCATGCCGAATCTCTTCAACACCTTATCGAAGTAGGTACTCTGACTAAGTCCAATTAGTCTTTTACTCCGGTCTCTCAAGATCCTTATCCCTAGAATATAGGCAGCTTCTCCTAGGTCCTTCATAGAGAAACACTTCCCAAGCCAGGACTTAACTTCCTGCAGAGTTGGGATGTCATTTCCTATGAGTAGTATGTCATCCACATACAATACCAAAAAGCTAACTATACTCCCACTAGCCTTGACATATACACAAGATTCATCTTCACTCCTAGAAAAGCCAAATTCTTTGACTTTCTCATCAAAGCAAAGATTCCATCTGCGAGGTGCTTGCTTTAACCCATAAATGGATTTCTCAAGCTTACACACTTTATTAGGGTACTCTGTATTGACAAAACCCTCTGGCTGACTCATGTAAACATCCTCAGCCAACTTTCCATTAAGGAAAGCGGTTTTGACATCCATTTGCCATATTTCATAGTCATGAAATGCAGCTATGGCTAACAGAACCCTAATAGACTTAATCTTGGCCACTGGAGAAAAGGTCTCATCATAATCAACTCCCGGAGTTTGTGAGAAACCCTTTACAACCAGTCGTGCCTTATAAGTGTGTACATTACCATCCATGTCGGTCTTCTTCTTGAAGATCCATTTGCACCCTATAGTCTTACGACCTGGTACATTCTCAACCAAGTTCCAAACTTGATTGTCATACATGGACTGTATCTCGCTGTCCATTGCCTCTTTCCACTTGGCTGACTCAGGGCCTGCCATGGCTTCCGCGTAACTGTTAGGTTCATCCAGACCTATCAGTGTCCCATCACTGATAAGTGTATCACCTTCCGCAGTAATATGGAATCCATAGTAATGCTCAGGTGCATTCCTAACCCTTGTGGAACGCCTCAGAGGTACAGACTTGTCAATTGGCTCAACAAAAGTTTCCTCCTCAAGTTGAGTGCTAGGGTTTGAAGTTCCTTCACCACTTGACTCTTGAATTTCTTCAAGGTCAACTTGCCTCCCACTGTCTCCTTGGCTTATGAACTCTCTCTCTCGAAAGAACGCCCTCCTAGCTACAAAGACCACATTCTCACTAGGTCTGTAGAAGAGGTAACCAAAGGATTTCTGTGGGTAGCCGATGAAAATACACCTCTCACTTCGAGGTTTGAGCTTATCATGAGTCTCGCGTCTCACGAAAGCCTCGCAACCCCAAATCTTAATGTGGTCTAGTTTGGGTACTTTACCAGTCCACTTCTCATGAGGAGTTTTGGCAACTTTCTTTGTGGGAACTAGATTAAGGATATGGGCGGCAGTCTCTAAGGCATACCCCCAAAATGAGATTGGTAGCGAAGCTCGACTCATCATGGAACGAACCATGTCCAACAAGGTTCGATTACGCCTCTCAGCTACACCATTCAACTGCGGTGTCATGGGAGGTGTCAATTGTGAGACAATCCCACATTCCCTAAGATAGTCGAGGAACTCTGAACTAAGATACTCACCACCTCGATCGGATCGAAGCATCTTAATGTTCCTGCCCAATTGATTCTCGACTTCCTGTTTAAACTCTTTAAACCTCTCAAAAGTCTCTGACTTATGCTTGATTAAGTAGACATATCCATATCTACTGTAATCATCAGTAAAAGTCAAATAATAACGATTAGCATCCCTTGTGGCATGTTTGAAGGGCCCACACACATCCGTGTGTATAAGATCCAACAAACCTTCACCCCTCTCACAAGAACCTATGAAGGGTGACTTGGTCATTTTTCCAAGTAAGCATGATTCGCAACTATCATCTGACTTTAGGTCAAATGACTCCAATACTCCATCCTTTTGGAGTTGGCCTATGCGTTTCTTGCTTATATGTCCAAGACGACAATGCCATAATGATGCTTTATCCAAGTTATTATCATTAACAGAATCAATACACAATACATTATTTCCTAAGTTATCAACCACAGATACAGTTTCATACACACCATCACAAGGTAATGCTTTAAAATAAAGAACATTATTAAAGAAAGCATTAATCGAACCAACTTCATTATCAAATGAAAAGGTGAAACCTTGTTTATACAATGCATGAAAGGAAATAATATTTCTTGCCATTTTTGGCGAATAACAACATTTATTCAAATCTAAACTAAACCCACTACTTAGCGATAAAGTATAAACTCCAATCTTGGTGACAGGTAAAGTTTTCCTATTCCCCATGATTAAGTTTATTCTTCCATGCTCCACATTCTCACTTCTTCTCAGTCCCTACAAATCAGAACAGATATGAATACCACAACCGGTATCAAGGACCCAAGAGTTAGAATGGGGTGAGTTATTAGATAAGATAGTGTAAATACCTGCATGGTTGGGTTTAACTTTCCCATCCTTCACATCTTGCTGGTACTTTGGGCAGTTCCGCTTCCAATGTGACTTTTCATGGCAATAGAAGCATTCAGCCTCTTTAGGGTCAGAAGAAGGAGTGACAAAACCTTTCTTGGTTCCACTTGAAGAAGAGCCATCAAGGGTCCTAGCCTTGGTACCCTTCGAAGAGCTCTTCCTCTTCTTCCCTCTACCTTTCCCGATTGCCAAAACCGGGGCGGAGTTTGGAGTAGGAGTGTTAACAACCGACTTACCCTTAAGACCTGTTTCTGCGGTCTTGAGGAGTCCCTGAAGTTTGCTGAGTGTGACCTCTTCCTTATTCATGTGATATGTCATGCGGAATTGATCATAGCACGATGGTAAGGAGTGCAAAATGATATCTATTGCAAGCTCCTCAGGGAAGTTCACATTAAGCTTCAGCAACCGATCCACATACCTTTGCATTTTCTGCATGTGGCTCGTGACGGATTCCCCGTCCTTCATCATGGTTGTTATGATAGAGCATATGATTTCATACCTCTCTTGTCGTGCACTTTGATGGTATCTTTCCATCAGATCTTGGTGCATTTCAAAAGGGTAGAAGTCCTCATAGGACTTTTGGAGTTCCGCTGTCATGGTGGCCAACATGATGCATGCCACTTTTGTAGCATCCCTTTCATGTGCCCGGAAGTCAGCGATCTCCTGGGGAGTTGCAGTGGTCTCATCAATCTCCTTAAGCTCCTTGTCAAGGACATATTCTTTGTCCTCGTAGCGGGTAATCATCCTGATGTTTCTGATCCATTCATTGAAGTTGGATCCATCAAAAGTGACTTTCCCACACAAGTTCATAAGGGTAAAGGAGCCATTAGGATTAGAGCCAGAAGCAGCATTGTTTGAAGACATCTGAAAGAAGAGAACAAGATTAGTTTAGATATTAAGAGAGTCCTTAATAAAACTCCCAAATGTAATATTAAGGCTAGGATCCAATCACAATATATTATAACTTAGAAGAGGTATGTCGTAATCCAAGCTATAACATATTTGAAAGGTAGGTGAATGACGATTTACCAATTTCCACCATGAAAAATGAAATATAAATATTAGGTTTTTAATTGGTTCTTAGAAATTCCTAGATTCTTTTGAGATTCAATGAACTTTTCAAAGGCATGTTTCAATCTCGAGTGTGCCCTCCAAGTTTTGTGACTGGGATACCGAGGATCACAAAACGAGGTGTGAAGTAACCATGCAAATCACTTGGTACCCTCAAGGTTTATCACTCAATCGATGTGCCGGTAAACCACACACGCTCCACCGATGCTATGGTAAACCTTAAGTCACCCTTTACCTACCTTGTTAAGTCCAAGTTAGTGTGCCGGTTAACCACACACGCTCCACCAATGACTTAAACAAAGTGTAAAGTGTAATTTCATGGATTAGCACCTTATTCACATTTTCCTAAAGTAACTAAGATTGGGAATTTAATAAAAGCATTTAGTTACTTTATAATATTCATCATACTTTTAATGAGAATTTATAAGTCCTTGTCTTACCCGTTCGGCTAACGACCCTCCACCGATCAAGGAAGCGGTGAGTGAGAGTGGACACCCATTAAGTTGCCATTTTATAGGCAACAACCTTATACCCCCCTTATAGACTGGCTTCGTGAATAAGGCGTACTAGCGGTAAGACGACTTGACGTTATATATATATATATATATATATATATATATATATATATATATATATATATATATATATATATATATATATATATATATATATATATATATATATATATTAGTAACTTATAATATTATAAAGTATAAGGGTTGAATTTTAACTTTTAAAATTCTAAGGGTTGGAACTAAAGTTTTAATCAAGACTTTACATGTTCCAAAACTTGAGGGCAAGTTTTGTAAACTTCCAAAACTTTTCATTTCTTATAACTTATGAATTAATTGAGTAATAAAAATGAAGACTCTTCATTTTTATAACTCTTGTGTTCTTTTAATGGCTTTAATAAAAGTGAGACTTTTGGTTTTCTATAACTTGAGGACAAGTTATGGACTCCATTAAAACACATTATGATCATGAATTAAACTACCATGAAGGTTACAAACAATTCCTATGATCATCTAATCTTCATAAGTTCAAGAACATGAATATGAACACTTTCAAGAATCAAAAATTACACTTAAAAAAAACTTGTAATTTTAATAATTGCCATTGTAAATCGATTAGCGTAAACATTACACCATCTAAAACAAGCTTTAAAACATCAAAACAGTTTAGGGTAATGTTTCTAGTCCATTTCCAGCAACAAATGTGCAAACTTTCATACGAGCAGAAAACAGAAAAACGGTTTTTTTTCAAGCTGTTTGCACACAAAAAAAAAACAACAAACAAACCTAGTCTCTGATACCACTGATGGGTTTTGAGCATTCTAACACTTCCTAAGTGTACATGCAACCCTAATAACCTTGGATCTATGTTTGTCTAATAATCATGCAAAGTTGAATTCCAAGGTTATATTCCTATCTAGCATACATGGGGAACATTTTTAACTTGAATGAAAGATAGAATAACTTACCTTGTTGTTGATTATGATCCTTGAAACCTTGTGAGCCTAGCACCCCAAGTGTGATGCCTCAAATGCTTCACATAACACCAAATGCAAAGGAGTAAACTTTGAGAGAATCTTACACTTGCAAAATCGGCTCTAGCCCTCTTGTTTCTTATGTGTCGCCAATTTTGGTGGAGAATGGGTTTCTTATATGGTGTTGACACATCTAGGGTTACACCATGTAAACCCTAATGTGTCATGACTCTTCATTTCCATGACCCATGGGTTTGTAACTCCCATGGAGCATCCATGGAGCATCCTATGGGTGGAACCCAACTTGATAATCCATGGAGCCTCTTAGCCCACTATATAAGATATGGAAGATTTACATAATCTACCCATATATTTAATTAGTTATCTTTTGATCACTTAATTAATTCTAAATTAATTCTTGATCAAACTAATTAAATAATATTATTAATATATTAGAACTTATAATATATTAATAAACCATAAGTGTTATTTCTCTCATTTTAGTTTATCCAATTGCATGGTGCCATGCAACCCAAATGGACCATGCCGGGTCGGGTCAAGTACATACCAGAAATAGTTATGGACTTAGACACCTTATCCAACAGTTAGATACATCAGAAATCCGATCATCGATCGATATGTAGTTTGATCTACGGATTCCCCATCTGTATCCGGAGTCAACAGAGGCCTTTCTGCCATTGGAGTCGAAGCAATTTTTTTATCTTTAAAATCAAACTTTTCTAGTATGTTTTCCACATATTTGCCTTGATGCAATAAAATGCCGGTCGAATCCCGTCGAACCTGTAGCCCTAGGAACATTGTCATCTCACCCAGTGAGCTCATCTCAAATCTTTTCTTCATTACATCCTCGAACTCTTTGCATAGCTCTGTGCTGGTCGGCCCGAAGATGATATCGTCTACGTAGATCTGTACAACAATTAAGTCTGCATCCACTTTCTTGATGAATAAGGTCTGATCGATCGTTCCCCTTGTGTATCCGTGCTCAAGCAAATGTTCTGTTAGAGTAGCATACCAAGATCTAGGAGCCTGATGCAACCCATATAGAGCCTTGTCCAGCTTGTAAACATGATTTGGAAACTTTGGATTGATAAACCCTGGTGGTTGATCAACATAAATCTCCTCCTTCACGACTCCGTACAAGAAGACTGTCTTGACATCCATTTGATAAACTGTAAATCCCATGTAGGAAGCATATGCTAGGAATATACGAATTGCTTCCAAACGTGCTACAAGAGCATATACTTCTGTGTAGTCAAGACCCTCTATCTGCCTGAATCTGCGAACGACCAAACGAACTTTATTGTGCACAATAACCCCGCTATCATCTTGCTTATTTCTGAAAACCCAACGTGTGTCCAAAGACTTCTTGCCCTTTGGTAGCTCTACCAACTGCCATACTCTCAATTTCTCAAACTGATTTAGTTCTTCATGCATTGCATCTACCCAACTCGGTTTACTTAATGCCATGGCCACACTCTTTGGTTCAATTTGGGATATGAAGCACGAATAGAGACACTCGTTGACATCGCCACTTTGACTTTTGGTCTGAACCCCGCTTTCTAGTGGACCAATAATGTTTTGGATAGGATGATCGTGTTGAACTCTGGTTGGGATAGAATGGTTGATATGATTTACTGTGACTGGAAGAGTTGTAATGTTCTCAGGTCTGCCCGCTCCGGAATTACCTCCTTCTGACTGTCTGTAATCATGAGAAGTACTTGCCGCAAATTCATTTGCAAATGGCTCTGGAAAGAGAAACTCCATGAAGGTTTGTGTGGCAAATACATCTTCCCCTGAAGAAATTTTAGCTTCTTCGGAAGTACGGGATGTGGCTTCACGGTCAGATGTAGACTTTTGAACAAATGAAGAAGACGATGTAATTGGTGTAGCTGCTTCCACCGTAGGAGATTCAATGACCACAGAGGTTTTGAATGAACCAATGACAACATCTTCTTCATCAAATCTCAACAACTGTAGTCGAACTTGAGCATGTACCTGAAACATCATCTGAAAACACATTAAAAGATTTAAACAAAGAAGTATAATCAAATAACCAATCTGGTCCAACTCGAGCGTCTGTTGTGTTTTCTTCCAGCCAGCGCACATCGAATGACTCCAAAATCTGTTTAGTGGATTTGTTATAGACTCGATAAGCAGTGCATCCAGCATATCCCACAAAATAACAGTCATCAGCTTTTGAATTAAATTTAGGTGTTGATTCCAGATGAAGTAGTGTGCAAGGGCATCCAAAGATCCTGAAGTGAGCAACCGTCGGCTTATGACCATATAGAATTTCATATGGAGTCTTCATCTGCTGTTTGTTGATCAGAACATGGTTCTGATTTCTGAACATAACACGCCGTGTTAATGGCTTCAGCCCAGAAGAAGACCGGTAATTTGGAGTCACAAAGCATGTTCCTTGCTGCATCAATCAATGTTCTATTTCGCCGTTCCGCTACACCGTTTTGTTGAGGTGTTCTAGCAGTACTGTACTGACGCAGTATACCCTTTTCGACGCAAAAGTGATCCAGGACAGCATTCTTGAATTCTGTGCCATTATCACTTCGAATCCCCTTCACCTTCTCGTTAGTCTGATTTTCAATGAGCACAATAAACCTCTTGATGAGTTCAACAGTTTCACTCTTATTAGACAAGAAGAAGACCCAGGTGAAATGAGAATAGTCATCGGTTATCACCAAGCAATAAGAGTTCCTATTGATGCTTAGAACGTTGACGGGACCAAATAAATCCATATGAAGCAGTTGGAGAGTTTTGTTGATTGTATTGACCAGTTTGGGTTTGTATGGCTTGCGATGACGCTTGCCTTGATCACAGACCACACATTTCTCAAAAGTAATGAAATCCTTTATCGGAAGATCTCAGACAATATTATTCTTAGCAAGACGATTGAGATTCTTAGCATTTTCATGACCGAGACGTCGATGCCAGAGCATAGCATTATGTTCGGAGACTTTTCAGAATAGAAACGTTACTTTCTCGGGAACATTGTGGTTCATGTCGATGATGTATGCATTTCCTTCTCGCTCAGATCTCACCAAAACCCAATCCTCTGGTATGATGATATCATGCTTCAAAATTAAGCATTCTTTGTTTGTGAAATGAGTTGAAAAACCTTTGTCACATATATGAGATACACTCAGCAAGCTGTGTTTCAACTCTGGAGCATAATTAACATTTTCAAAGCTCAAAACTCCGTTAGTAACCGTGCCTTTTTGAGTGATTTTTCCTCCTTGTCCTCCCGCAAAGGAAACATACCCTCCATTAAAATTTTGAATGTCATGCAACTGAGAGATGTCTCATGTCATGTGCCTGGAACAGCCACTATCAACATACCAAGGTCTGATGATATTCCTCCATAGCTGTTCCTGCACAATGTTCGAGATTAGTTAGATTTGGGAACCCAGTCCATAGAGACACTAGGTTGACCATGTTCATTTATACATTTAACTTCTTGCCATACCATATATTTTGAATCAAATAATGTGCTTGATGAATTTAGAGGACGGTGAGGTGATTGGCCCGCAGGACCTCTGGGCACCCATCTATAATCAGGTTTAAGAATTTTATAGTTGACATAGATGGGGGCTTTGACATTTGATTTTGAAGTCCTTTTGTCCTTTGTGTTTGACCTTTTGGGTATCCATCTTTGGTTAGATGATGACCCATGAGATGACTTTGGAGACACCGATCTCAGTTTGACCCATTTCAGTTTCGCCAAAGTATCTCTTGAATTTTGTCTCAAAATCTTCTTGTCTTTATGTGCATTCCAATCACCGTCACTGGAACGTGACCTCGACGAATTTCTTTTGATAGATCTTCCTCGTGATACGTTCTGCCTACCTTGTGCATAGTATGGAACATACACACGTTTTGGGCGGTTTCTAGCAATATGTCCTAGTGTTCCACAATGGAAACAGGTCTGCTTCTTCATGAACAAAATGTTACGTCTTGTTCCTGGATTCATGTCCAGATTGTGTCCACAAGTACACGAGCAGCTTGCAGTTTGTTTGACTTGTTTTGGTGGACTATTTACTAACATCAGGTTCATTAGTATTAGAATTCACAACCACATCATCAGAAACATTTGAAACAAAAGAAGTATCAGTTTTTAAAGCAACATTGTTTGAACAATCAACCGAATTAACTAAAATAACAGTATCAACTTTCAAAGCATTATTTTTAAAAGTAGCGTCATTTTTCAAAATAAAAAAACTTTCTCCGTCCTCTTTCATGTCTTGCACTAGGGGTTCATCTGCATGTGAGGTAGAAACGTTAGTATCGTTCACCCTATCATTATTTACTGGCACAACTACAGTAGATTTGCCATACTGCAGGTGTGCTTCTCTTGCAATTTCCTCCTCAGTCAGAGGACTAAAGGTGTAGTTGTCATTAAATGGAGGAGGAACACTGTCATAGCCAAGACCTACATTTTTCTTACCTTGCCATTTAAGTTGTTTTTCAATCATGGTCTCAACTTTCTTACTTGACACATCAAATTTTTAAAATTAAAATCTGCATTTTCAAACTTATTTTTTAATGTGTCAAGTTCGGCAGTTAGACTGGCAATCTTTTCTTGAGCATAATCGTAGCGTTCACATTTAGTGCTATATTCTTCTTGAAGTTTTCTGAAATCCTTGGTTTTGGCCTCTAATTTTTCTTTGAAAGGTTTTTGGGCCTTTCTGAGAGTATAGCCTTCATATTTGAGGTCCTCAATCTCCCTAATTAATAGTTCATTTTGATCACGATAATGTTTAATTTTATCACTACAGGCTTGAGAACATGAAGTTTCACTAACCTCTTTTGTGGAAGGTGTAGTAGAGACCATGAAGGCGAATTGCAGTTCCATCATCTCTTCTTCGGCTTCTTCCACCTTTGAATTCTCACTGATTTATGCCAAGTTTGCAACTTCACGACCTGTCAGATTTAGTGCCTGCATTTGATCCTCCCAACTGAAGCTTTGTGCCATCATTGCCAAGTTAGCTGTTTCATTGTTGGTTGCAGCTCCTCTGTTGTTTCCTGCAGTCACCAGCGTCCTATCGGGATTGTTCCTCGTGTCTGGCTTGGTACATTCACGAGCAAAATTACCTAGCTTGTGACAGTTGAAGCACCGGAGCTTGCTCTTGTTAAACCCTACCTTCTTTTCCACGTTCATTCCCCAATTATTCTTTCCTGTGTGCTGGGTAAACTTCTTTGCCCTAAATACAGCCATAGCAATTTGCCACGTGATGTCCATTTCTTCCACGTCCTCGGGATGAATCTGATCCAGTTCACCAACCATGATTGGAGGGGCCAAGTCTCCTGCCAGTAGAGCGTTGTAACAGTTCATAAACCCTGCCATCAGGGCCATGTTTTCTTCAGCTTCTTTTGGAAATGATGAAGGCTGAGCTATGGCTGTGGTTTTAGAGGTTGATCCAGATGAACTTGAAGGTGTCAGATGTTGATGAGGCATAACGGGATGAGCAGAATATGTTTGTTGAGCAGAGAAAACATTGTTTGATGAGATTCCTAGATTGGCAGTAGAGTAGGAAGTCACATGGTTGATTTCACGCTGCTTATCATCCATGTCACATGCCTTGATTATAGCCATTACTTCAGCAAGGATAAGCTTGCTCAGATCCCTAGTCTTCTTGATTACGGCTACATTCATGTCCCAACTGTGTGGAAGAGAGTTCAACAACTTCTTGTTGATCTCAGTGCGTGGTAAACTTATCCCAGTCGTGCTTATCTCTGTGGTGAGAGTGACAAATCTTTGTAGTTGAGCCTCAAGAGACTCTCCTAAAACATGATTAAACATGTTGAACTTATGTTGGAGAAGGTCCTGTCTACTTTGTCTCATGTACTCATTCCCTTCATAAACCTCAATTAAGGCCTCCCAAAGATCCTTTGCAGATTGATATTGCCTAAAGCCTTGGGCAATTTCAGGAGATAGGGCTATTGTAAGAGTGGCAAGAGCTCTGTCATGTTCTTCAACCTTTTCAAAATCCGCATCCGTGTAGTTCTCTATCTTCTTATCAATAACGGTCGGATCCTCATCACTCAAGGTAGTGGTAATCCTGAATGGACATGTTAGAATGCTCCTCCATATTCTGGTATCCTTCATCTTAATGTATTTCTCAATTTTGAATTTCCGTTTCGGAAATCCATCAACCGACAAAAGTCGAGGAATACGAGTGGTGGTCCCCATAATAGAGTCCAACTCTTGATGCATTGAACTGGTGTATTCCATTGTAAATTAGTAACAACGAAAACGTCCAAAAATAATCAAAGATTGACCGTAAATGTATCCGAAAACCCTTTAGGCTTAGCGTTGACCGTAAACTTGAACCTTTACCAAATAACCTCCGAAAACACTAATCGTTGGCCATAAACTCCGAATTTTGACAAAATAAACTCCATAAACCCTTTACGCTAATCTTTGACCGGAAACTCCAAATTTTACCAAAAATAGCCTCCGTAAACCTTGATTTGTTATTTTGAAATTTTATCCAACACCCTTAAGATTAGTGAATTAGATATATCAGTTCAAGTCTAATCCCGATAAATTAGAAGGATATATCTGAAATTCCGATGAACACGAAGAATGCCAAGACCAATTTCACGAAGAACACAGGAAGAACACAAGAATAATAATAATAATAAAATCTAAAGTTTTAAGATTATAATTTTTCTAAATAAGTCAATACTCCCAAAAGCAGCAAAAAAAACGATTCCAAAGTTCTTGAATGCGATTGATACCTGTTATAGCTCTGATACCAATTGTAAGTCCCAAAACAATGGATCTCATCAATATCAATCAATCTATTTAATGAATACGGAATGTAAACCAAATAGTGATTCAATAACACAAAATAACTTCCAATGCACACGATTCTATTAACAACAAATCGTCTGGTACATAGAAATTCTAATGGCAGCTGTGAACAAAACATTAGAACAACTAAACTCTAAACGGCTGAATACATATCTATATATATCAAGTAAAATACCACAAAAGCCCAACCCATTATGACCGTAAACACTAGGTGATTACAGTTCATCTAAGCGTAAACACATACAAGCCCATTAACATAATAATACTCTATGCCCAAGATTAAAAACACTATTAGCCCAGCATGAACCACAAAAATATGACCCAACAGATAACAGTAAACACATCTCGCCGAAATTGTTCTTTACACATGAACTGCATTTCAAAATATTGAAGTGAAATATATCGGATCAAATAAGAATCATGCAGACCTGTTCACCAAGTCATTGCCGAAGTATTCTTTCCAAAAACATGTAACATGCACCCAGTTGTCTGTAAATAAGAATTACATCCTGACGTATGCTTTGCACTCTGTTGAGTGCATGTGAGGGGGAGCATCTTGATGAATGCTTGTGTACTCTTTTTCCTTTCTCTCTAAAGTTTTCTACCATGGGTTTTACCTTGACAAAGTTTTTTTAATGAGACACTAATTGTATCCCATTCTCATCTATAATCTTTGAAGTCAAGGGGACTATCCAGTTGAATACTTATTAACCATTATGCACTCTTTCGTCCTTCGTTAGAGTTTTTGTGCCACTAGGTTTTCTCTGAACAAGGTTTTAATGAGGCACACCATATATGGTTCCTCCCCTCGATTAAAACATCCAGATCGTAATCTTTTGTCCTTTTACCAAAGTTTTTTTTTTCCCAAAGGGTTTTCTCTGGAAAGTTTTTTAATGAGGCGAGCATCTGATGGATTGTCTACATATACAAGATGATGAAGTACATGAATGATTCAGCGTAAATCTAAGCAACCAACAGGGAGTGTTGTTACGCGTTTTTTTGGTAGTGATTGCTCATATTTATGTAGTCCAACAGTAGAATTTATGTGTTTAGAGGTTACAATCTTTGGTTCACCCACTCATTGCTCTATATAAAGGGTTGGCATGTACTCTTGTATGACACATTCACATTGTCTAATGAGAATCTTTGCATAATTTGCCTTACAACACATCCAATGTGAATAAAATTTAAGAATGAGAAAAAATGACACGACAATGGACTTCAAATTTTTATTTATACTAAAATTTATCAAGTAATTTGTAAAGATAGGTATTAATCACATATATTTTATAATGTCATCATGTTAGAGGTCATGATTTGATAAAATATTATAATGTTTTCATAAAGAAATAAAAATTTAAAATATAATTACATGGCGTAAAGAGAATATATATATATATATATATATATATATATATATATATATATATATATATATATATATAGTGTGTAGTTTTTCGTTTTAATTCTTCTTATATTAAATTGAATTTTGCAGATAAGAGTGTATCGTTTAATGCTTGGAAATAAACAATCTTGTTAGAAGTTCTATTATGTTCCTTATATTAATTAGTTCCTTGTATTAAGTAGGTAAGGATAATATGATCTATTTAATTTTTTTTAACTTTAATGATTTTAAAATATTAAAAATAATTGAAAATATTAAAAATATAAAGTTAAACAAATATGATATTTTGATATTATATATATATATATATATATATATATATATATATATATATATATATATATATATATATATATATATATATATATATATATAGGGTGAAGTTCAATAGAGAACCATAATTAACCAAGGAACCAACGAATCAATCGTGAGCGTCGGAAATCATAACGATCAAGGGGGAAAGAAATAGATGTACACTTTATATCGGACGCACACACACCGGATTATACCAAAAAATTCACCCTTTACAAAAAACCCACCACTTTTTTTCGTTTAAAATTTTTTTTAGGCCATGTTTTTTATTAAAAAAAAAACCCGAATATACCGTTGTTCACGATTTTTCGTCCTCTTTCCATAGAGATCCATGATGATATGTAAAAAACGAACTTTTTTTTTCGAAAAAAAATTCACTTCATTTTCTTTGATTAAAAAAGTTAAGGACTATTTTTTATAAAAAAAATTAATAAATATATCAAAATTCATATTTTTTGTACTTTTTAAACATACATTCATATTCATGTTAAAAAAAAAACGATATTTCAGTTCAGATTCACATTGTGAACCTGTTCAGATTCATATTGTAAACATGTTCAGATTCACATTGTGAACCTCCTCAGATTCACAGTGTGCATAATAATAACTCAGATTCACAGTGTGAATCTGAACTGATCGGAACTTTTTCACATTGTGAATATTAAAATTTGAAATATTTACAGTTTAGATTCACAGTGTGAATCTACACTGATCGAGGTTTTTTTTTTGTGAACATTCTCAGATTCACAATGTGTATAATAGTAATTCAGATTCACAATGTGAATCTGAACTGTTCGAGATTTTTCATATTGTGAATGTTAAAAATTGAAATATTTACAGTTTAGATTCACAGTGTGAATCTACACTGTTCGAGGTTTTTTTTTTTTTTAATCGGTGTTGATGTTTATTAATAGAGTACAAAAAATTAATATTTTTGGTATAATTAGTTTTTTTTGATAAAAATAAACTTAAATATTGAAAAAATTAAGAAAATTAAGTGGGTTTTTTTCGTGAAAAAAAAGTTCGGTTTTCATATATCATCATGGATCTCTATGGAAAGATGACGAAAAATCGTGAACAACGGTATATTCGGTTTTTTTTTTCGATAAAAAACTTGGCCTAAAAAAATTTTAAATGAAAAAAAGAAGTGGGTTTTGTTATAATCTGGTACATGTGCGTCAATTATAAAATTTTACAACCCTTCCTTTTGCCGTTGATCGCTTTAAATTTCGACGCTTTGGATTGGTTCATTGGTTCCTTGATTAATAATGGTTCTGAACTTTTCCATATATATATATATATATATATATATATATATATATATATATATATATATATATATATATATATATATATATATATATATATATATAGGGAGATGATCAAATGAGAACACCTAAAAGGTTGAGAACGCGAGAACAGTTCTGGACCAATCAATATACAAGGGTATATGGGTAAATGTGTATTTTAATTAAATTATAAAAAATAAATTAAAATGGTATGTTACTAAATTTTAGGGATTCAAAATACTATTACTAAAAACGAGAATTATTCATTTTTTTATATTATTAATTAAAGATAAAAAACATTTTATTAATTTTCTGTCTAAATTTAAAAATCAAAATATTTTATCTTGTTTTACCTAATTCATGTTCATAAATGAAAAAATATCAAACTAATTTATCTTGAATACATAAACGACTTGCTTTAGTTTTATCAAGTATTGTCATATTCATAAGTGAAGATGCCATGACTAGACTCGTTTTTTTTTTCCATGAATTGAAAACATAGAATGTTTAAGAATTTATCATTTCATTCGAAAAGAATAAACCACTAATCATAATCATAAATGAATACAAATCTAAACAAACTCACTTCATTACAAAAGAATAAACCTCTAATCATAATCATAAACGAATACAACTTTATTTTAACAAAATACAAAAGACTTTTAAATTTCTACATTTCCGGTGGTTATATTCATTGATAAATATACCACTAATCATAAATGACTTCATACGTCGTTATTTTTCTTCAAATTTTCTTGTTGCTACCATACAAATAAAAACAAAGAGAGGCGCCCTTAATCATGCTGTCGATTTCCCAACTTAGAGTTATCCTTATTCAAAATATCAAGCTCTTAGATTAAACTTGTTCAAAACATCAATCATTAAGGTATAAACGCCTGCGGTTATAATATAGTTCTATTCATTGATGATTAAACTCAAACAACCTATTTATAAAATATGATTTATCAGTTTTGACATTCACTTGAGAGTCTTCTAAATAATCTTGAATGTTTCCTAAAAGTCCTTAACTATCCAAAACACATTTGATGAACTTGCCCCACCATTTTCCTGAATTTAAGAAAACAAATTTATATTAAAAAAATCACAAAAAAAAACTCTATTCAGAAATGAATCATGTTACAAGTGGTAATGGAAGATATACAATCAATAAAAAAACTCTATTCAGAAATGAATCATGTTGCAAACAGTAATGGAATATATACAATCAATAGTGAATCCAATTGATGGTATTAATAACTTTAAATTTCCATAACAAAATACAACCAACAATCAAATATTTATAATTCATGATCAGGTTCTCCACTTGCAACCAAAGCACAACCACTACCGCTGACCACTCTCGAACAATCAACGCAGCCCAAGCACCGCCATTCCAGACCTACATCTAGATTCAAGAGGCAAAATTCTTTTGCTTTTATATGTTTCTCAGGTACGGTAATTTACTCCTTTAAATTGGCTAATATGGGATGAAGATAAGTTATGCACATAAGGTGCTCGATGAAATGCCCGAATTCAGAAAACTGGAAGTCGAATGCTTCCTCGATTTTTTCTCAATCTTTTCTGTGATTTACTTTTTCTGATATTCAATGAAAGAAAATCAAAGCTAATCTTTGATTTACTAATTATTGTAAAAATTTTAAATTAAGTTTTTGAATTAATTTCAAGAGAATGGCAGGGACATTCTGGTCTTCAGTTTTCATTTATGTTTTTTGAATTGTGGTATTAATATATGTTAATCTAGTTTTATTCATCTATGAATTTGACTATGTTAATTTATCAATAAAAATTCAGTTGTAATCTTATATGAATATAATGTCAAATGTCTCATTTGTAGTTAATCATCAATGAATAAAAGTATATTATAATTGCATGATAATATACCTTAATGATTTATGTTTTGAACAGGTGTAATTTAGAGCTTGATGTTTCGAATAATGATAACCGTAAAGCATGGAAATTGATAGCATGATCAAGGGTGTCCCTCTTCGTTTCTATATGTATGATAGCAACAAGAAAATTTGAAGAAAAAAAAACAATGTTGTAGGAATTCATGTATGATTCACATTATATTCATTTATGAATATAACTACTGAAAATAGAGGAATTTAGATGTATTTTGTATTATGGTAAATGTATTCATGCATGATTAGAGTTGTATTCATTTACGATTGTAATTAGAGGCGTATTTATTTGTAATGAAATGATGAATTCTTAAAAAAAATTGATATCAATTCATGAACAAAAACAAAAGACAAATCCAGTCATGATATTTTCAGTTATGAATATGACACTATTTGATAAATTAATCATAAAACTAGTAAATTGTTATATATTTTTAGTCGATTGTATACTCAATAAATTAGTTTGATATTTATTCATTTATGGACAAGAATCACGTAAAGCAAGATAAAATCATTTGAAATTGAATTTTTTTTTATCTTTCATTAACGATATAAAGAAAATGGAAAAAAAATCCTTTTTTGGTAACAGTCAATTAGAATCCCAAAAATTTAGGAAATGATCAAATGAGAACACCTAAAAGGTTGCGCCGGTGAGTAGAAATCAATGGGATCACCGACGAAGTAACGAATAGGGAACCGGTCTTCGGAGGCGTGTATAGGACGAGTTGAGCCGACGATTGAGAAATGTGAGAAAGAGGTTTCTAAGAAGGAGGCGACATTAGTAACCCTAGAGAGGGGGAAATATAGATACAGGAAGATGAAAGGAAATAGGTGAGAGAGTGAGAAATTATAGGAAATAAGTAAAGTTGCAATTCCTATTATGCCCTTCTGACCATTTAAATGTTACACTTTAATGCCAACAGTTTTAGAATTTTTCATAAATCGCCCCTTTAATAATAACCTTAGATTTAAATATTTAAACGATCCAGATCTGTTCTCGCGTTCTCAACCTTTTAGGTGTTCTCATTTGATCATATTCCTATATATATATATATATATATATATATATATATATATATATATATATATATATATATATATATATATATATATATATATATATATGGAAAAGTTCAATAGAAAACCATTATTAATCAAGGAACCAAGGAACCAATCCAAAACGTCGGAAATTAAGGCGATCAACGGCAAAATGAAGGGTTGTAAACTTTTATAATGGACGCACATGTACCGGATTATAACAAACCCACTTCCTTTTTTTCATTTTAAATTTTTTTTAGGCCAAGTTTTTTATCGAAAAAAAAACCCGAATATACCGTTGTTAACGATTTTTCGTCCTCTTTTCATAGAGATCCATGATGATATATAAAAAACGAACTTTTTTTTTTCGAAAAAATCACACTTAATTTTCTTAGTTTTTTCAATATTTAAGTATATTTTTATAAAAAAAAATTAATTATACCAAAAATATTAATTTTTTGTACTCTATTAATAAACATCAATACCGAATTAAAAAAAAAAAAAAAACCCCCTCGAACAGTGTAGATTCACACTGTGAATCTAAACTGTAAATATTTCAATTAACATTCACAATATAAAAAATCTCGAACAGTTCAGATTCACATTGTGAATCTGAATTACTATTATGCACACTGTGAATCTGAGAAGGTTCACAAAAAAAAACCTCGATCAGTATAGATTCACACTGTAAATATTTCAAATTTTAACATTTACAATGTGAAAAAACTCCGATCAGTTCAGATTCACACTGTGAATCTGACTTATTATTATGCACACTGTGAATCTGAGGAGGTTCACAATGTGAATCTGAATAGGTTTACAATATGAATCTAAACTGAAATATCTTTTTTTTTTTTAATATGAATATGAATCTATATTTAAAAAGTACAAAAAATTTGAATTTTGATATATTTATTAATTTTTTTCTATAAAAAAATAGACCTTAACTTTTTACATCGAAGAAAATGAAGTGAGTTTTTTTCGAAAAAAAAAGTTCGTTTTTTATATATCATCATGGATCTCTATGGAAAGAGGACGAAAAATCGTGAACAACGGTATATTCGGTTTTTTTTTCGATAAAAAACATAGCCTAAAAAAAGTTTTAAACGAAAAAAAGTGGTGGGTTTTTTGTAAATGGTGGATTTTTTAGTATAATCTGGTGTGTGTGCGTCCAATGTAAAAGTGTACATTTATTTCCTTGCCCGTTGATCGTTATGATTTCCGACGCTCACGATTAGTTCCTTGGTTCCTTGGTTCCAATGGCCTAGCGGTATGGAGTGACCATCTCATATGAGAGGTCAGGGGTTCAAGTCTCGGTGGAGACATAGGTGGTTATTTAGGAGTAGATTAGTTACTTTGTTGTTTCAATATATATATATATATATATGTATATATATATATATATATATATATATATATATATATATATATATATATATATATATATATATATATATATATAGGGAAGGGTTATTTGGAAAACAAAAAAACTCTAAAAAAACTCCAAAAATCATAAAAATGCATAAAAAAATACCTAGAGATCACAAAACTTTTTTTTGACATTTTTTATGAAAAAATCGCAGGTTTTTAAAGAAATTCGCTGAAAAAAAATTTGAAAAAAAAACTTTTTTTTTTTATAAAAAAAAAAAATTGATTTTTTATTTTTTTTTTCAGCGAATTTTAATAAAAAGCTGCGATTTTTTATAAAAAAAATTCAAAAAAAAGTTTTGTGATCTCTAAGTATTTTTTTTATGCATTTTTATGATTTTTGGGGTTTTTTTTAGAGTTTTTTGTTTTCCATAGAACCTAAACTTCTCTCTCTCTCTCTCTCTCTCTCTCTCTCTCTCTCTCTCTCTATATATATATATATATATATATATATATATATATATATATATATATATATATATATATATATTCCAATCTGTTTACGGTCACATTGAAATTTTATCATGAAAATATTTAATTGTTTGGAATTTTATCATGAAAATGTTTAGTTGCTTAGAGATTAAAATGTTTAGTGGCAACATTATAATTTCACTTTCCTTAAAAACTTATTGTACATGGTTTTGAAAAAAAAAAATATTTTTAAGCATTTTATATTAAAAATGTTTTATTTTTTCTATTGCACAATTTAATTGTTATTGAACTATATACCCATCTTTATAATTGATTTTAATCCATTGAATTTCAATTAAATAATTCACCACATTTAATCATTATTTAAATTAATATTTGTAATGCTTTTACATTAGTAGATTGGAAAACAGATCTAAATTTTATAGTTAAGACGATTATTGGTTTAGACACACAACAAAACAACCTTAAAAATCTAAATCTGATACGAATTAAATTATTTTTGCCAACATAAATCTTTCATACATCAATAAAGAACCACTGACAATTCTATTAGTTTGTCTATAAAATATCATGAATTCAAAATTAGATATTCCAACGACTTCATTATTATTTCATTTCCAAAGCAACTAACATTTAAGTATGCTATATTTAAGTTTTATCCATTTATGAACGAATCATTATATTTTCTTTATCCACCACTAAATTTCTTGTAATAAGAAATCATCATCTACGTAAATAAAAATATGTAAAAAAGATTAAAAAGTCATTTACTTGAATCCGCACCCGGATCATTGCCTTTTCATTCATTCCCCCATATCTTCTTCCACAATTTGAATTCCTTCTTATCAACATCCTCCTTTGGAGCACTCTTAATGTTGAATTTATTCTTAATCTCTCTAACTTTCTGAGTCCATCCTTCTGTATTCCCAACGCCCCTACGAACATAAGGATAACAAAATCTTTTAAAAACAACAGGGCTATCAAACGGGTACACTCCTACCCGTTCTTTATATGCAAGAATAATCTCCATTATGTTAATGTTGTCGAGTATAACCAATTCGATTGCTTCTTTGTTGGTGGCTGTGTCTTTAATTTCTACATCATTTGAAGTTGAACTTTCGTCAGAGTATTGTGGGTCAGCTTCCGTCATGGGAGATCAAATGGTTGTTTTAGAAAACAGTTGTTGAGATTGAGAACGAGTAAACTTTTTGATTGAAATTTGTTTTTGAATTGCTGTTTTTAAATTTAAAATATCTTAACATTATGAAAATAGCATGAAAGATGTTATTAGGAATATTGACCATTAAAATTTATTTAGTATAGTTAATTAATGGGCTTTTGGACGTGCACTTGCATTTATAAGTTGTGATATTTGGTTTTAAAACAAAGATTAATTATAGTATTGATTATATATGTAATAAGTAATTAGATCAAAATATCAATTTTGCATACACTAAAGTCAGCAAAAGAAGTTGATTTTTTTTCTTCTTTTAATCTGCTTGGACCTCTAATAGTGACATGAGGTGATGCGAATATGAATGTGTTGATGTGCATAGATTGTTGTTTTAAATCCATACCAGCTTTTAATTGATTAGGATATTTAAGCTACTGTTCAAAAACATTCTTTTTCCAAAATCGATTTTGGGAGTATAATGTAAAAACTAGGTCTAATATGTTTCTTATGAATCTGATTTCGGTTATCCTTTTCTAAATTTGTTTCCAACATCTAGCTAGTGATCCGATAAACTTCGACCAGATCAATTCAATCTGGTTCATTTTAAATCAGATCATCGGCTTCATTGTGTGTGTCTACCCTAATTTTGATTTAGGTTGTTGCATCCTAATAATCATTTAAAAAATGCATATTCAAACATCTATTTATTCCACAATATATGGCGATAGTGAGGGATGTAGCAATGTAGGTCCTATCATTTTTTATTTAATAAAAGTTTAAAATAAAATGCTTCTTCCCTAGAGTCTTCTTTGTCATCAATATAGCATGTCTTTAATAGAATAGAACTTATTTTATGAATAATCGGAAGCAAGGCATTCTTCGCATTGTAGACGGTCACTGATCGACAACTCATTCTTGTTCTCACCCAACCGTTTTTTTGAGAATTCTAGACTAAAGAAGAAATATAATATTAAAAAGATAACAACAAGTTAGGTTGTATTTGACGTGTCACAGCTAGTTGATAAATTAGTTTATTTGTTGAATTTTTTAAGTTGTCATGTTTGGCAGACCAAAATGTAGCTTATAAGCTAGTTTTTTTTTTTCCAAATATAACTTTAATTATTTATAAAAAACATATTCTTGTATATGTCATGTTATGTATTTCAGCTAGTTTATTAACTAGTTAATACCAAAAATCATTTTTTATCAGCTAGTTTATAAACTAGCGGCTAGTTTTTAGCTAACAACTAGCTTGTCAATGATCAATTAGTTTTCAGCTAGTTTATTAACTAGTTAATACATATTCTTGTATATGTCATGTTTTCAGCTAGTTTTCAGCTACTTTAATTATTTATAAAAAACATATTCTTGTATATGTCATGTTATGTATTTCAGCTAGTTTATTAACTAGTTAATACCAAAAATCATTTTTTATCAGCTAGTTTATAAACTAGATGCTAGTTTTTAGCTAACAACTAGCTTGTCAATGATCAATTAGTTTTCCAGCTAGTGCGTCAAACATAACTTTAATCATTTAGGTTTGAAAATAAAAACAAAAACCACAATAAGACTATTATGAAAATACCAAATTTTTTATTTTAAAACTAAATGACCTTAACCAAAATACCCCCACAAATTACAAATAATAGATATACAACAGCTTGTAGAAAACCTAATACTAAAATATTTACCTACAAAAACTCGATCAAATATGCTTAAAGATAGAGGGGAACGAAAATAGCCACAAATATTTATACATGTATAGAATGCTATGACCCATAATATCTGTCGTTCATTTCAATGGATGAAAATCAATGATGGAGACTGTCGATCCGCATCATCTATTCTTATTGATCAACATCATTTGTTTTTATTGGCTATCTTTAACCCTCATGCAACCTATAAAAACACCAAGCAACCATTACTTCTTCATCTACATTCTACCAGCAATATCTCACTATTCTATTTTAGTTAACCCCAATTTCGAGTTTTGTGTGATTGAATGATTAGGGTTTTGGTTTCTAACTTCCCTTGACTGGTTTCCGTGGTTCTACTCACTCCAGTCATCCTAATGATGGATTTGATGATTTGGGTGAAAATCTCCATGAACCCTAAAAAACCTAAATTGGGGATAATTCAACTAATGATGAATTAGGATTGGATTCTATGACCTAGATGACATTTGACAGTAACAAATCCAATTGGAATGCTCAAATTCATCCGTTATGGTAAAACCAAGTATAAGCATGGATTTGTATTGATTTTTAGGGGAATTGGAATTAAAACAATGAAATCCTTTTTACGTGAGCATTTAATGAGTATATGATACTCATAAACATGATTTTCTACTAATAATATGATTTGAATATAAGAACAAGATGGCTTGAGTTATCTATAGTTGAATCTATGGAATACTTAGCCAAAATGGCAATTTGGGAAACATGGAATGGAAATGACGGTTTCATAGTTAGGTTATGTAATTACAATGGGTTTAGTTGTGGTTTTATGTAGTTGACAACATCCAACAATGTTTTGAATGCCTTTGTAATAAGTCATAATGGTTGGAAGGCAAGGATGGGCAACTTAAGCTCCTAATCCTTTCATTTGTGTAATTTTGAGCATTATAAGCTTATTTTGTAAATTGATGACTTAATGAATTAAGTTAAATGTTTTGACATAATAAAAAATCCTCTAAATATGTTTGGGAAGCCATAAAAGTGGTTTAGAATGATGTTGGATGTGAACCTTGATCATTAATTGCTTAATTGCTAACTAGAATGCTTAGATATGATTTTATGCTTTCTTATAGCTTTGATGACCTCTAAAGGTCTTAATAATTAAGTCATCATGATGGTGGGGATTAATTGAGTATTTGAGAAGTTTATAAACTTTATTTAGTCCTTAATAACCACTTGGTGAAGTTTGGTGGCCATTAGAGGTCTAGCGTACAAGTTACAAAGATTTTAGCAAAATTCTACACAAAATGGTGACTCGCACTCGTGACACGGGGGCGTGTCAGATAAGGCATACATGACACACGGACATATCATTCATGACACGGGGGCTTGTCAAAGGTTATGTTAAGTGTGGTTTTTCGTGGAAAACCTAGTAAATGACCTTCGATTTCCCTCAAACTTTATAGAGTAAATTACTAAAATCGTCCTATGGTTTGGTCAAAATTTCACGTTTGGTTCCTAACTTTTTTTGCACTCAGATCGTCCATGTGGTTTAATTTTGTTGCGTTTTTTTATCCCTATGGTTTGGTCAAAATTGTGTGTTTGGTCCCTAACTTTATGTATGTAATAGACGAAAAACGCAACAAAATCAAACCACAGGGACGATCTGAGTGCAAAAAGAAAGTTAGGGACCAAATGTGCAATTTTTACCAAACCATAGAGACGATTTTAGTAATTTACTCAACTTTATATATAAGATAATATGAAGTAAATAAACTTATGAGGATTATCTAAATGTTAAAAATCTATGGGGGTATTTTGGTAATTTTAATGACTTATGTCCATATATTATATAAGTGGTGTTTGGAGAGTGTTGCTTTAAGGAAATGAGCTAGAAGGGGACTAACTAACCTTTTTATGATTGAGGTGAGTAAATGTTGGCATTTTCCCACTTTGGGTTACATGGCAAAATGATTTTTGTGATAATGAAATACTAATGCTTTGAAACGTTTTGAAATGAAAGTGTTAAGTGCTTTTTGAAAGAATGTTTTAAAAGAATGCCTTGAGGCAAGAATGTTTTTGAAAGCAAAGAACGTTTTGGAAGAACGAATGTTTTGATAACGTGTTTGAAATGTTATGAAATATAGATGATTTATGTTTGAAATGAATATTTTGATACTAACGCATAAAATGTGTAAAGCATGGAAAGTAATGAAAAAATTGGAAAATAATGTCAAGAATATATTGCTCGAACCATGATGTCCCCGTAACATGATCTAGAGGAATCTACTGGGGTGATGTCACCCCTTCACGAAGTAGATGTCTTGATTAGCATGATGCCTTGGTGGATTGATTTGTTCTTTCCACCTTGGTCTAGACTTGGGGGTACCCTAAGTATAAAAATGGCAGCAATTTAATACCGAAATTAGCTCTTAATGATAAAAGAGAATGGAATGTGGAAAGATGTCTTTTGAAATTAAATGATAAGATATGAAATGATATTTATGATGTGTATGAAAAAAAATTATTTGAAAATGATCGAAATTTTTTTATGGTCTAAAACTATGTTATGTTATGAATGAAATGATTATTTATGTAAGTGCTTTGAAATGTTTTGGGTTACAAACTCACGTAGCTCACGAGACATTATTGTCTTACGTATCTCTTTTTAATGGAATGTATGATATAGTTATGATATAGTGAATGGACTAGAGCTTGTTAAGTTCCTTATTAAATGTAATGATATAATTCGTATTTGCTTGCTATGATTTGTTTGATGCTTCATGGTAACACCAAATGTTTTAATCATAAATGTTTTGTGGGACTATTTTTTGTTGAACGTGGGTTAATATCCGAAATGATTATGTTTAAACCATAGCATTTTAAAGTTTGAAAAAGTTTTAAATTTTGGGGTGTTATAGAATCGAATAATCAATATCACCCTAATGGCATACCAAAATGAAAGAGGGAATGATATTATTGATTTCATTCTAGTTGTTCGATTTGGTTGTTCTTATGAAAAAAAATAGTCCAATGCAAGAGGAACTTAATTTCATCAAATCCCATCTTTTTCATTCCTTTTCCCACACATGTTGTTCTTATTTCCAATACTTCCTACGATTCGAATTGACGAATATACCCACAACACATCACAGCATACAAGCTCGTAACCTCTTATTCCTAAAGTTCTTTTGATGGGGTCGCTTCGATTATGTGACATGGTCTTAATTGACCCCATTTGGGAAATAATATTTAGGATGATGGTAATGATTAGATGACTATTAAGTTTAACACACTGTTTTCTTTTCCCTTCTAATATGTTCTTCATCGTTCGGTGACTTTTTGTATAGGGAAATTGAGTAATCTAACCCATATAAATGTTTATTTAATAATAATAACCAACTTATAATTTTTTTTGAAAAATAACCACATTCTCCAGAATATAACATCCCATAGTAGAAGTGTTCATTCCGAAGCTTGGATTCCGAAATTTGTCTTCATACATTCCGGATTGACAATATAGCATCCCAAAAATACTAAGTAAAAGTTTTCTTTAAGTCAACCAAAATAGTCATACGTTCATTCTAAATACCCAATCAAAGTGTAAGGAAAAATGTATCAAAAGTTATCAGAGTAAAAAACAAAATCATAGAACGAAGAACACTAGTGGATGTTGTGCGATCATGTCGGGCCCTTCCATTTCGAACCAGAGGTACCAAAAAACATTAAACCACAAATCGTAAGCACAAAGCTAAGTGAATTTCCCCAAAATACCACATACCACATACATATAAATGAGCCCCACCCAAACTGCATACGGTCCCCGCCCAAATTGCATACGGGACCCGCCCAAATTGCATATGGGCCTCGCCCACAGCATAACAGGCCCCGCCTACAATGATATATATATGTATATGTAACACCCGGTTCCCGGTAAGTATCTTAAATTTAAGAAAATTGTATGTTTTATACTGGGACTCAACGAGTTAGAGGCTCAACTTGTCGAGTAGACTGGATTCTGGATGCGGGTTTTAAGTAACCAACTCGACGAGTCGGGAGCCCGACTCGAAGAGTAGGACTGCCTGGATGAAACCCTAATATTTAGGGTTTGCACCCGATTTAAACGCCTTAACTTGTCCCATTTCATCCTCCATCATCTCTCACAGTCCAGGAAAGCCCTAACTTGAAACCCTAAAGCATTTGGAGTGTTCTTGAGCCATTTTGTGTGTTTTTGGTTGTTTGAAGCTTGAAGAAAGAAGTGGAAGCTTGGGGGTTCTAGAAGAAGCAAGTAGATCCAGAAGTTTTGCTTCATTTACAGCTTATTCAAGGTAAAAAGCTTCAACCTTGACCTTCCAATTGTTAGATCTTCTTTAGGGCTTGAATCTTGTCATTTTTAGGGCATTTCTAAGTCACCTTCGGGTTTAGAGTGTAATATAGCGTGATGACTTCAGATCTTGAACCTAGAAGGTTCTCATGGCATAAAGGTGCCAACTTTATTGTCATAAGAGCCCCATGCACCTTGTAGACTCAATTTTTGGACCTTTTGAGCCAAATACCCCATGCATGAACGTCAAATTTGTAACTTTACGTGTAATATGGACCCTAGGAGGTCAGATCTATGTTTTGAATGCATTAAGCCAGACTGAAGTCGACTGAATAGTTTGGACATGGAGGGACTCGGCGAGTCACTCATGTGACTCGGCGATTCGGGTTGTAGTTTCCCCCAAACCCCTTCTATTAAGGGGCAGTGTGTTGAGCTGGAAGTGCACTCAGCCTGTTGGGTTCATGGTGGGCCTGAAGGCCATGGAACTCGGTGAGTTCAAGACTAATTCCCAACTGCATGAAGAAGAACTCGAAGAGTTCATAAGGAACTCGGCGAGTCCAGGACTAGATGTGCCATTTTGCATGATGAAGGACTCGACGAGTTTAAGGATGAACTCGGCGAGTCAGTTGTGGAAGGTCCCGACTTTGTTAAAGGAGAACTTGGCGAGCTCTTGAAAGACTCGGCGAGTAGGGTCGAAGTTTTAGCATTCTAAGGATTATGGAACTCGGCGAGTTGTGGGGTCAACTCGGCGGGTTGAGTCAACCAGATGTTGACTTTGACCCAGAGTTGACTTTGACCAAGGGGTTGACCTTGACCTTGACTTTGACCTGAGTTGACCATGAAATGGTAATTAAGGAAGATTGTTATGTGTAGGAATTGAGAGGAGTTGATTCCGACGTTGAGGACAGTTCAGTTACTATACGGCATTGAGGTGAGTTACCTTCCAGTAGAAATGGGTCTAAGGCACCAAGGTCGGCCCACTAGTAAGAGTTATAGTAGAGATAGTTGTCTTTGTGATAATTATCTAGTATGTTGTTATTTGTTATGATTATGTGCAAGCATGATATGATGTTATGTGATAGTAGATAGTAGGGGGTATAGTCCCCGTGTTACGGTCGTAAGGACCGAAGGGTAGGTCGGGCCCCCAGATATGCCTGACAGTATGTTTATGCTATGTTATTATGTGGTAGTGGTAGGGGTGAAATAGTCCCCGTAGCCGGTTGAGATAAACCGAAGGGCATGTCAGTCACCCCAGAATTGCCTGGCAGGGTGGGTCAAGCGCCCCAGAATTGCTTGACATGGGTAGGTCGGGCACCCCAGAATTGCCTGGCAGGGTAGGTCGGGCACCCCAGAATTTCCTGGCAGTATGTTTGTCATATGGTATGTGGTATGATGGGGGAACTCACTAAGCTTCGGGCTTACAGTTTTCAGTTTTGTTTTAGGTACCTCTTATTCGAAGGGTAAGGAGTCAGCACGGTAGCAGCGCATAACCCACACACACAGGATTTCCGCCTTATGAGATTCTTGGGATTGTACTCTGACATTATTATTGTTTTATGTTATGACTTGAGACACGTGTCTATGTTTATGAAATGAAATGAATCTAAGATGTTTTTCAGTAAACTATTTTATAAGCTACTCAATTGAAAATGAAATTTTTAGTCACGACAATATATATATATATATATATATATATATATATATATATATATATATATATATATATATATATATATATATATATATATATATATATATATATATATATATAACATACATACACATGCTAGAGTCACAAAGACAATAAGCACATGCAGGCATATCAACAAGTGTCACAAAGACCACTATCATCCTACAAACCTAATCCAGTGGGTCGACATTTTTTGCCTTCGACCTACGAGTACAGTAAAGATACTCACCTCAATTGGTTAACGAATAGATCTCACACTCAGGATGATAGTGCAAAAGTCTCTCTCACCAAACATAACCAAAACCAAACCCTAATTAGCAATCAGGATAATTCCACAACTCAGCAAGTCCAGATATAAAAATAAACACTCATCCGGGAAAAAGACCATTTTGCTCTTCCAAGTCCTCAACCCCTCTCAATTGATCAAAAGTCAAACTGGTCAACAAGTCAACGGTCAACCCTTTGTTGACTTACGCGTTGCGTACATATCATTCTACAAAGGGTGTAGAGTCTAATCTCGAAAGCGGTCCTTAATTGAGTTGTGTTGGGCGTAGCTCAGACTACGCTCCGTGTACTGAGCAGTTAAGTCCTTTCCATTTTAAGCTTTTAATCCAAAAAGATAAGTCATCAAATGCTCAAATCTGGTCCCAATAAACGTCTTGAATGTAACACCCATAAAATTTAAGCCAATTTAAAACTTTTTAAACAATCCAAAAACCATTAGTTATTACAAAACTTATTTTCAAAAGGTATAGTATTAGAGTATCCCAGAAACATAAACACAAATATGAGGAGCTGTATGATCACGCCTTCGCCTTGCCGCGATCCCCTGATGTACCTGAAACAATAAACTGAAACTGTAAGCCCGAGGCTTAGTGAGTTCCCCAAAATACCGATACATTGCATATAATACATATACAAATAACAGCATGTACTGGGTCCACAACTTTACAGACTGGAATACCCCTGGGCCCACAGTGTGAGTCTGGATTGCCTACCGGGCCCACAGCTCACATCTGGATTGCCACCGAGCCCACAGTACGAGTTTGGATTGCCTACCGGGCCCACAACTCGTATCTGGAATGCTCCTAGGGTTTGTTGGTCACCGCATGAAGGAGTACATCCTCAACCCATCCCACATAACATATCAACATATAACATAACAACTAAGCATGCAGACAATCATATAACAACACAGGTAGTCCTACCGATCTACCAAACTGTAACAACGTAATTTTCAAAACAATTTTTCATTTTTAAATCATACTTTCAATCACACAATAATCACAAAAACATAATGTATCCACTGTGTCATAACAAAACATGTCCCAGAATCTCAATAACATAAGCTCCATAAGTGTGTACGGATCATGCCGGCGCCTTCCCGCGATCCTCGCTAGTACCTGAAACACATAACATAACAACTGTAAGCATAAATGCTTAGTGAGTTCCCCAATATACCACATACCACACATACGCCTTTCCAGGACATAACTCTGTAGGATCCTCCGATCCGTGTGTCTCAGGGGACTTCCGTCCCGAATCCCGGTAGACCTTCCGGTCCTACCCGTATCGACCTTCCGGTCCGTAACCTCTTGACCTTCCGGTCCATATCATCTTGACCTTCCGGTCCTTATCGTACATAACATACATAACACATACATATCACATAACAGCATACAGCTCATACATCTCATAGCATATAAGACCTTCCAGTCACACATAGGTACCCTTCCAGGTACAGTATAGTGAGAAGACTCACGTCAATGAAGTCGGATAAACTCTCGTGCTCAACGTCCCGACTTAGCCTCCTCCTATTATTCAAATAACATCCCCGATCAATATTCTCTCAAAGTCTCATCCCTAAAGATTGGGTAGAAGACCATTCTACCCTCCCCTGAACTTTCTTGAATCAATCTTGACCAGAACCCTAAGGTCAACGAAAGTCAGCGGTTAAACTTTGACCCGACTCGTCGAGTGCACAAGGGCGACTCGGCGAGTCCATGCGGGTCCTCTGAATCCTTTCAGCCTCTCTTGGCTCGTCGAGTCATCCTTCCACTCGACGGGTTACACCTGTCACGAATCGCGGGGCAACCCCGACTCGACTCGTCGAGTCCACTTATGGACTCGGCGAGTTGCTTCCATGTTCTTACTCAAATGACCTTCTAAGGTCATATCTGCTTCCCTAACTGTCAGATCTACCCTTCAAGTGTTCAAATGTCACGTAAAGGTGCAACCTTTACGTGCATGCAACCTACATCAAGTCACAAATGGAGAAATAACTCTAAAAATGGCAACCTAGTCCCCAATCTCTCATTTGCTTGCATAAAGCTGAGGGATAGTGACTCTATGGACCTCTCATGGTCCAGATCTGATGCTATTAACACAAACGGGACCTCATACTCACTAGATCTTACATAAAATGGAGGTAAAAACCCTAAAATCATGAAATCTATCATATCAACATGGAATAGAAAGGATTATACCTCCAGAGATGAACTCTCAAGACGATTAGCCCAGATCCAAGCCCCCTTCACGCTCTAGATGGGTGTTTCCTTCTTCCTTCTAGAAAAACTGGGAATCCGGATGTTACAATTCTCCCCCACTAGAATTAGACTTCGCCCTCGAAGTCTTGCTCGGCAAACAACTCTGGATGCCGCTCCCGCATCTCCAACTCCGGCTCCCAAGTCAGCTCGGACCCTCTCCGATGTTGCCACTGGACGTGCACCAGGGGTACCTCCTTGTTCCTCAGAACCTTGATCTTCCGATCCATAATCGCCACCGGCCTCTCAACATAATTCAGGCTCGCATTCACCTGAATATCTCCTAATGGCACCACCGCCGACTCGTCGGCTATACACTTCCTTAACTGAGACACGTGGAAGGTATCATGAATTTGGCTCAACTCCGCAGGTAGCTCCAACCGATATGCTACCCTGCCCACCCTCGCGGTCACCCTGAACGGACTGATGTATCGGGGCCCCAGCTTGCCCCTCTTCCTGAATCGGATCACTCCTTTCCAAGGAGACACCTTCAGGAGTACGAAGTCTCCCACCTGGAACTCAAGCTCGGATCGTCGCCTATCCGCATAACTCTTCTGACGACTCTGAGCCGTCAATAACCTCTATCTAACCTGTTGTATCTCCTCTGTCGTCTGAAGCACTATCTCAGTGCTACCCATCACACGCTGCCCTACCTCTCCCCAGCAAATGGGAGTCCGACACCTCCTCCCATACAACAACTCGAAGGGAGGCATACCAATACTCGAATGGTGGCAGTTGTTGTAGGAAAACTCAGCCAACGGTAAGTATGTGTCCCAACTTCCCCCGAAGTCCAACACACATGCTCGAAGCATGTCCTCGAGTGTCTGAATCGTCCGCTCACTCTGTCCGTTCGTCTGGGGGTGGTAAGCGGTACTGAAATGCAGCCTCGTGCCCAACTCCTCGTGGAACTTCTTCCAGAACCTGGAAGTGAAACATACATCTTGATCTGACACAATCGAGATCGACACCCCATGCCGTGATACCACCTCCCTCACATACAACTCTACCAGCCTCTGAGCAGAAGAGCTCTCACTGATAGCAAGAAAATGCACGCTCTTCGTCAGCCGGTCGACGATCACCCAAATTGCATCGACACCCCGTGCGGTCCTCGGCAATTTGGTGATGAAATCCATAGAAATATGTTCCCACTTCCATTGGGGAACCTCAAGTGGCTGCAACTTGCCATGTGGACGTTGGTGCTCGGCCTTAACCCTGCGACAGGTCAAGCACCTCTCAACAAACCATGATACATCCCTCTTCATACAGGGCCACCAATAGTCCTTTTTCAGGTCCAAATACATCTTAGCGGCCCCAGGATGGATCGAGAACCTCAATCGGTGCGCCTCCTCCATCAAAGTGGTGCGCGTCCTGCCTGCATACGGCACCCAAATCCGACCCTGAAAGGTCATAAGCCCACGACTATCGGTAACAAACTCAGGTACCTGCCAATCACCCGCTCTCTCTTGCGGTTCTCCGGTCTCACGGCCTCTGCCTGGGCCTCCCGAATGGTGTCCAACACCGGAGTCATCACTGTCAATCGCATACAAGTGCCTCGAATCGGGGCACTCTCCGCCCTACGACTCAGCGCATCAGCTACAACATTAGCTTTGCCCGGGTGGTACGGGATCTCACAATCGTAATCCTTTACCACATCCAACCATCTCCTCTGGCGCATATTCAGGTTGGGCTGATCCATCAGATACTTCAAACTCTTGTGATCCGTGTATATGGTACACCGAACCCCATACAGGTAATGGCGCCAGATCTTGAGGGCGAACACCACTGCCCCCACCTCCAGATCGTGGGTGGGATACCTCGTCTCATGAGGCTTCAGCTGCCTCGATGCATACGCTATCACATGCCCCCTCTGCATAAGCACCGCACCCAACCTCGATATCGATGCGTCACAATACACCACAAAATCCTCCATCCCTTCCGGGAGGGCTAGCACATGGGCTTCGCATAACTTCTGGCGAAGTATCTCAAATGAGGTCTGCTGCTCCGGACCCCATGAAAAAGCAACACCCTTCCGGGTCAACCTGGTGAGAGGCACGACGATCTTGGAGAAATCTCTAATAAATCTCCGATAGTAGCCGGCCAATCCTAGAAAGCTCCTGATCTCGGTGGGTGATCTTGGCACCTCCCACCTCATAACCGCCTCAATCTTGGCTGGATCGACCAAAATCCCATTCTGGTTGACAAGATGCCCCAAGAACTGGACCTCCCGTAACCAGAACTCACACTTGGAGAATTTGGCATAAAGCCTCTCCGTCCTCAGTACCCCGAGGATCTCTCTCAGATGCTCATCGTGCTGCTCTCTAGACCTCAGATACACCAGTATATCGTCGATGAACACGATCACCGAACGATCCAACATCGATCTGCACACCCTGTTCATGAGATCCATGAACGCTGCTGGTGCATTGGTGAGCCCGAAAGGCATCACCACGAACTCGTAATGCCCATAACGAGTCCTGAATGCCGTCTTCTGGATATCCTCATCACGCACTCTCATCTGATGATATCCAGACCTCAGATCAATCTTGGAGAACCAAGATGCTCCCTGCAACTGATCGAACAAATCGTCGATCCTCGGTAATGGGTAACGGTTCTTGACTGTCAACTTGTTCAACTCCCGGTAATCAATACACATCTGGTGTGAACCATCCTTTTTCTTGACAAAAAGGATCGGTGCTCCCCAAGGGGAACTACTCGGTCTAATAAACCCCTTCCCCAGCAGCTCCTGAAGCTGCGAGGATAACTCCTGCATCTCTGGCGGCGCAAGGCGATACGGTGCCTTGGCGATAGGCGCTGCCCCCGGAACCAAATCGATGCGGAACTCTACCTGCCTCTCGGGAGGCACACCCGGCAACTCCTCAGGAAAAACATTCGGGACGTCATCCATCGAACTTGGCCTCCCAGCGGCCTCTCGTGTGTCCATCACATAGGCTACAAACCCTCTGCAGCCCTGCTGTAAACTCTGTCTCGCTCTGGCGGCTGAACAAAACGCCGAACCACATCTGGTACCCTCGCCGTACACCGTAAGTACTCCCCTACTAGGGTCTCGTATCGTCACAAACTGTCGCTCGCAGTCTATAACAGCCCCAAATCGGCTCAACCAATCCATCCTACTATGACACATACGTCCCCCATTGCAATCGGGACTAGATCTATCGGGAACTCAACACCGAAGATCTCGAGTACACATCCTCGAATCACATCTGTAGCATACACCGCTCGCTCGTCATCTATGGAAACTCGTAGTGGTCGACTCAACGCCTCTCGTCGGCTACTGATATGCCGACTAAACGCTATCGACACAAATGATCGACTCGCACCCGAGTCAAATAACACTAAGGCAGGTACAGAACTCACAAGAAAAGTACCTACGTATATCATAATATAAGCACAATATCTCAACTCAGCATAAATAAATAAAGAATACATACCCGCCACGACATCGGGCGCTGCGCGGACCTCCTCCGCTGTCAACTGGAAAGCTCTCCTACGAGCCTTCGGTGCCTCGGCCTTCGCTGGCCGAACCTCGGTAGCCCTAGCAGCAGGTGCAGATCCCTGTGCTGATCCCTGATGTAGCTGCGGGCACTCGGTCTTCCGATGGCCAGTCTGGTTGCAATGAAAGCAAACCATAAATCCCTTGGGGCAATCCTTGGCGATATGCCCCTCCTTGCCACATTTGTAGCAAGCACCTGATCTACAGACCCCATCATGTCCCTTGCCGCACTTCCCACAAGTGCGGCCCTTCTGGCCTCCAGATCTCGTATCAGCGGACTGGGCCCGCTTGGCTGCCGGCTGAGACTGTGCCGACCACCGATCCATCCTCTGAGACTCGGCCTCCTCCCTGGCCTGAGTCTCCAACTCAATCTCCCTCTTCCGGGCATTTGCCTGGAGCTCAGCAAATGTCCGGTAAGTCGAGTTCGACACGAACTCCCGAATATCCCTCCTCAAAACGCCCAAATACCGGCTCATGCGTGCCTGCTCCGTAGACACCTGCTCAGGGCAGAACATCGCCCTCTCATGAAACTTCCTGGTAACCACAGTAACAGAATCAGTACCCTGCTTGAGGGTTAAGAACTCCTGAACCAACCGTTCCCTCTCCACTGGGGGAACATACTCGTCTTTGAACATGGTGGTGAACCTCTCCCAGGTCACCGCTGAAATCTCTGCAAGAGTGAAGCTCGCCGTCACGAACTTCCACCGGTCCTTCGCCCCCAAGCGAAGCTGGTTCAGCGCGGACCGTACCCTCAGATGCTCCAGACATGAACACGTGTAGAAGCATCCCTCGATATCAGAAATCCATCTCATCGTAGCGATCGGATCCTGCATCCCATCAAACTCTGGTGGCTTCGTGTTGCTGAACTCCCGAAGCAACAACGAGTCACCTCCCTGAGGCCTGGCAGCAGCCACAGCTGCAGTAGCTGCAGCAGCCGCAGCCTTAGTCACTGCTGTGTACCGCTCATCAAAAGTCTCAATCAATGTGGTCTTGATAGACCCAAACATCTCCGGAATCTCTGCTCGAATCGCCGCTGCCACCTCATCGTGGATCATCTGACGAAGCTCCTCGTCACTCACACCGCTCGTCTCAGGTCTGTGGCGTGTCCCAACCATGATATCTCTGAAATACAGCATAATAATATCAGAGATTTGCTCGAGCATACTCGCACTCGATAACTCAACCCTACTTGTTCCCTAGTACCCTAAGGATTCTTACTTGGACTGTGCACTGATCCGGTGTCTTCAGTAGTACGGGCCCTATACTACCTTCCACACCACATCAATGTTCACCCCAAGTCCTCCTCCTAGGATCCCAGATCACAAGTACTCTATATCTCACTGGCATAGGCTACCCTTCGGTAGACCTTTCATCAGCTCCTCACTGCTACCTATTCACTCTCAAGCATCACATAGCAGCAAAATCCTTCCTAGGCTAAGGCATCACAAAATCAGGCCACTCTAGTCCTAATATGAATACCTAGCCAACTCTAGCATGCATATCATATCGTGACATATCTCATAACGTATAATGTAAGGGTATTTTGGGAAATCACCGTTCAGGCGCTGGCTGATCGTACACACTGCTTCCTTCTGCTTTTCCCAAAATCGTTTACTCTCTTAGAAAAAATTGTTTATTTTATGAAAAACTTTCTCAAATCCTCAGTTTGAGTTCAGATTCATCCGAAGATGCACCCGAATCCCTCAAACCAAGGCTCTGATACCAACTTGTAACAACGTAATTTTCAAAAAAAAATTTCATTTTTAAATCATACTTTCAATCACACAATAATCACAAAAACATAATGTATCCACTGTGTCATAACAAAACATGTCCCAGAATCTCAATAACATAAGCTCCATAAGTGTGTACGGATCATGCCGGCGCCTTCTTGCGATCCTCGCTAGTACCTGAAACACATAACATAACAACTGTAAGCATAAATGCTTAGTGAGTTCCCCAATATACCACATACCACACATACGCCTTCCCAGGCCATAAGTCTGTAGGATCCTCCGATCCATGTGTCTCAGGGGACTTCCGTCCCGAATCCCGGTAGACCTTCCGGTCCTACCCGTATCGACCTTCCGATCCGTAACCTCTTGACCTTCCGGTCCATATCATCTTGACCTTCCGGTCCATATCATCTTGACCTTCCGGTCCATATCATCTTGACGTTCCGGTCCATATCATCTTGACCTTCCGGTCCTTATCGTACATAACATACATAACACATACATATCACATAACAACATACAGCTCATACATCTCATAGCATATAAGACCTTCCGGTCACACATAGGTACCCTTCCAGGTACAGTATAGTGAGAAGACTCACCTCAATGAAGTCGGATAAACTGTCGTGCTCAACGTCCCGACTTAGCCTCCTCCTATTATTCAAATAACATCCCCGATCAATATTCTCTCAAAGTCTCATCCCTAAAGATTGGGTAGAAGACCATTCTACCCTCCCCTGAACTTTCTTGAATCAATCTTGACCAGAACCCTAAGGTCAACGAAAGTCAGCGGTTAAACTTTGACCCGACTCGTCGAGTGCACAAGGGCGACTCGGCGAGTCCATGCGGGTCCTCTGAATCCTTTCAGCCTCTCTTGGCTCGTCGAGTCATCCTTCCACTCGACGGGTTACACCTGTCACGAATCGCGGGGCAACCCCGACTCGACTCGTCGAGTCCACTTATGGACTCGGCGAGTTGCTTCCATGTTCTTACTCAAATGACCTTCTAAGGTCATATCTGCTTCCCTAACTGTCAGATCTACCCTTCAAGTGTTCAAATGTCACGTAAAGGTGCAACCTTTACGTGCATGCAACCTACATCAAGTCACAAATGGAGAAATAACTCTAAAAATGGCAACCTAGTCCCCAATCTCTCATTTGCTTGCATAAAGCTGAGGGATAGTGACTCTATGGACCTCTCATGGTCCAGATCTGATGCTATTAACACAAACGGGACCTCATACTCACTAGATCTTACATAAAATGGAGGTAAAAACCCTAAAATCATGAAATCTATCATATCAACATGGAATAGAAAGGATTATACCTCCAGAGATGAACTCTCAAGACGATTAGCCCAGATCCAAGCCCCCTTCACGCTCTAGATGGGTGTTTCCTTCTTCCTTCTAGCAAAACTGGGAATACGGATGTTACACAAACTGGCATAATCACTAGCATGCAACACCAACTCATACTTAACATCTACCACAACTAGGATAACATATCCAATGGGTCGGCCTTGGTGCCTTAGACCCCTTAGTATAGTGAGGTAACTCACCTCGCAAGTAGTGCTTAAATACTGTAATTCTCTGACTGTTGTCTCACCGGGAATCCCGAACTGTATAATAATAAATACTAGGTTAATGCTCAACATTACTCCCTTGACTAAGTGTCCTCATAACTCATTTAGTCCATTCCCTTTTTGTTGTCCAAAGTCCCACACCAAGCCCTCAACTTGGGAGTCCATATACATAAGTCTACTATTGGCCCAATTTACTAAATTGGGCCCAATCTCCTTATTGCGCCTAAACCCATGATCCACTACCACTAACTGACCCATAACATCTTATTTACTAAGTCCATCAAAGGCCCAAGTCCCTTTAGTCCATAAGCAGCCCAATACCTGAAGCCCAATTGTCAATGGTGTTGGGTTTTGAGCATTCTAACACTCCTAAGTGTACATGCAACCCTAAATACCTTGGATCTATGTTTTCTCTATTATACATGCAAATATGAACATTCCAAGGTATTACCCTAACTAGCATACAATCTTTTGATACTTGGGTAATAAACTAGATAGAAATACATACCTTGTCGATGTAGCTTGATTCCTTGATGCTTAAGAGCCGAGTGCCCCAAGTGTGACACCTCAAATGGTTCACACAACATCAAATACACTTGGAATAACTTAGAGAGAAATAAACCACTTCATGAAATCGGCTAGCCCTCACCATTCCTTCATAGTCTCTCATGGTTGCCGATTTTGGGAAGAATAAGATGCTTATATAGTGTGTCACAATTAGGGTTACACCATGTAAACCCTAATTGTCATGGCCTTTGATTTCCATGATCCATGGGTACAAAAACACCATGGAGCATCCATGGAGCATCCTATGGATTTTAGCCCAACTAGATAATCCATGGAGGATTAGCCCACAATACAAGTATGGATGATTTACACAATCAACCCATATATTTAATTAGTCTCCTTTTTGATCACTTAATTAATTACAAATTAATTCTTGATCAATACTAATTAAATAATCTTATTAATATATTAGAACTTATAATATATTACCAAACCTTAAGTGTTATTTCTCTCATTTTAGTTTATCCAAATGCATGATGCCATGCAACCCAAATAGACCATGTCAATCGGGTCAAGTACATACCAAATATAGTTATGGACTTAGACACTAATCCAACAGTCTCCCACTTGGATAAGTCTAAAACTATTATTGAGTATGACTTCAAAAACTGACTGGCAATCGTAACTCTTTAAGCCGCTGTCGAACTCTGACGTTGTAACTGAACTCTGATCTCGTCAATGACTTGTCCATTAGATAAGGGATCATATATTCCTCCATTCTAGATATCATATGGACTGAGACATGGATTGTAAATCATTCTCTCTGTCTATTTGTTGTTTCCCGATTTCCGATTCATGATGACTGACTAATTGAACAGATCAAATCAGTCCTGGCTTGGCCAAGCACTCACATGTATCATCATTAAACAATCGAGGAGCCCACATATATCGTTTTTATCCCGAAGGTAAAAGGAATGGATAAACTTCGACTCATATGGCTTATTCTACTACTTGTTGAATCATACACAAAGGCACGTTTTGTAACATCGAGTTACCAATGCGTTTTCGTGCAATCAATGTATAACCAACTCATAGTAACAACTCATATCTCTAGGTTTGAAGAATATAGGATATTATCGTCTCATGATCACTCATGATAAAATCCATGAAGTGATTCTAATGAGCGTGGGTTGAATCCAATACTCAGAGCTTATGAGCACTCATGAGTGTTGCAGCACCACTTTGTCCAACATCTTAGACCTCTACAAGCCAACCCATGACAGTCTTGATTCATATCTACTTCCAACATATGACCGACTGTGGATGGTTTGAATAACTTAGTCATTCGGGAAGAATGACCTAGTTTATGCTGGAAGTCAAAACATGCAAAATGAAACACAAGAATAATTGAATCTAGTATGGTATCAAAACCTATGAATATAAATAGAACACTTTTTATTTATCACCATACTGATTACTCATTATTCATTGTTTCGGTTTTATCAACTTTATACTTGAATTAAAAACAGTAGTTGTCCCAGGCTCCAAGCATGTACACTATGTTCTTCTAAACAATAGTTTTGCCATACACCAAGTATGCACTCTATGTTTGTCTATGATCCTTACTTTGTGAACTAGATCGATTGAACATAATTTCAATGACACTCTTTTCACACTCCCAAATCCTTATCAAAAATGTAAGAATTCCAAATTCGTATCATTTATCGAAATTTATTAGATTTTAAACTTATATGCACTGATCCTCTTGTAATGATTATGCACAAAGTCACAAAGACTTGTCAACAGACATTACAGAGTATTGCAATGGAGATCAACTCCATGGAAACATCCTTCTTGCATTAAGGTTTTCTAATCTTACACAAATTGAATAACTTCCACCTATGGAAACATTTCCATATTCCCATTTTGACTGTCACTTCTGAACAAGAGTTGCCTCTTTTCAGAATATGTCAATATGGTCCTTTCCAAAAATTAACACTATACTTCCAACTGTCCCTGAGCAACCAATCTTTGGTAAACCTTAGATTGTTCTCGACAATTGGTTAATCAAATTAGTCATTTCTAGTTCTAGTACTTTTTCCCTCTTAATCCTCTAGGCATTTGGAAAAATTTAGAACAGATGAATATTGTAGTACATGCAATCGACCCTATATCCGAAGCATATGGGACACAATTCATGATGTCTCACATAAAGACATGATACTAGACCAGTCTTTTTGCTACAATATTTCTATTTGCCGAGTTCTCATAATTCAGAATATGAAAAGGGATGTCGTAATCATAATCGAATTTTAGAACGCAAATAATGGACCCATATATAGAATTTCCTTATGTTGAGCCATTCCAACACAAAATTCATATATATCCTTGACTAAAGATGATTAAAACCTCAATCTAAGCTTTTAGAATTGAAATGAAGTATAATTTGCTCTCCCTTAATTATAGCAAAACAACTTTTCAACCCCTGCAACTTCACGAATTGAAACTTTTGTTTTCTATAATTAACATTGCTATCTTGCAATACTAATAATAATTATCATGCTCCCACTAACATGATGATTATTAGCATAACACTTATGCTCCCACTAGCTTTGACATGTACTCAGAAATCAGCTGAACGTCTAGAAATCAATACTTTATTGACTTTCTTACCAAAGTTCAGATTTCTGATACGATATGGTTTGATAAAACTTTATCAAAATCATACACCTTTCCTTAGATAACATACATGTGTGTCTAAACAATTTCAGAACTATGAAAAGGGATGCTGTAATCATAGTCTCAATTGTTTAGACCTTTTTCATTCCTCACAAGTCCATGTTAGTGTGCCGGTTAACCACACACGCTCCACTAACGACTTTGAGAATGCAAATATCACAATTGCTATCTACCTAAAATCTACTTAGTGAAAGCGTTTCCTCACCATCATTTTCATGAATCGGAGAGAAACCTTATGACACTTAGATTTTATGGTGTATGTGTTCTTATCCATGTGAATTTGTCAAAACCATAATCACAAGACAAGGTTAGTGACAAATCCAAACTCATATGGAATGAAATTGTGCAGTCTTAACTTCTTGCCATCTGGCAGCACAAGGGCCTGCCATTGCTTCCAAGTTGTTATGCAACCAACTGATAAATCTCATAACTCATATGCAAAGCCAACTTTAACTGGAATGGGCACATAAATAGAAATATGTCAACACGATAGGTTATAAACCTCACGTCGTGTGCTAGTGTCAAACTACAGGTTTTTACTCTTGATTAGATCTTGAAATTCTTTCAGGATCTTTAAGACTCCCACTGTCTTCTTGACATATAAGACTATCTTGCTAAATATTCAAGAGATAGTGCGGATTCTTTATCAAGACAAACACTTCACACAATTGGCCTTAGTTGGTCTTTGTTTTATCCAAAACATCACAAATTACCAATTTCAAATGTACAAGAGTAGAAAACATTTTACTCTTACATTTGACAAGTGTTATAAACCTTCTTTAAGATGTGTCACTCAAGTTACAATCTTGGAGTATGACTCTATGACTTGGATTGGAACGAAGTATGACTCATCTTCTTGATTTAACCATTTCAACAATTCATGACTCCTCTTCTTAGCCATAAGAATGCACTAAGATGTCCTTAGAAGACCAATTGTGATATGGTTCTTTAATCATTAAGATGATCACAAAACATGATACTAAAGTACTCCCCCATCTTTTCAGATTTGAGAAACTTTTGTCTTTCTGCCAAATTTGATCCTTCTTATTCGTTCTGCCATACATCAAAACTTTTCCAATGCTTCAGAATTATACTTAAACTTGTAAGTATAATCATATTTACTAAACTTTAGTAAATCATGACGAATAGTCTTATCAATCTTTTGTGGTGGACTTGACCAGTGCACAAGAATGTGTACTCGATCCCTTTGTCCTTCACTTGACTCACATATACATGTGAACAAAGAATTAGTCTTAATTTTCCAAAGATGAAAATTCTCATTCATCATACAATACAACTTGCATGATTCCAAGTTTCTATCCAACTGAAACTTGGTTGATGAGAATATTTCCTTATTTGGTAAATTATGACACTACCACAAACGAAAGAATCAAATCCATTTTCCAATGTTGCTATCAATGGAACCATATAAACAACCATTTTTCACAAATGCCACTGTAAGGATAATTAAAATAAAATCAAAAATTTTCTTTTTATTTTAAAACTTGTGGAAAAAACTTATCCTTACAATGCAAATGCATATGAAAAACTATGTTGTTATCTATTGCTAAGCAAAATATCATAGCTCCTAAGCAACAACTCAAAAATTCTGATCATCGAACCATGCGATCGAAATTCATCTTCGCGATCAGAATCAGCATATACTTCCTTTAAGTTTCATCACTTTTCTTTGATTCTTAAAACATCAACATGTGACCCAGTCACATCATGTAATGAGAATCTCAGAATAGAAACTTAACAAAGTTAGATAGTGGACTTCACCTGAAGTAGAATCAAACATCTTGACTTGACCAACCCTATGATCCTTCAGGTAAATAGGCAATTTTGCAACCAATGCCCCTTCCTTTGGCAATATAAGCATATGGACCCTATAGAAATGGTACACGGGAAGAGTAAGTTTCTCTTTACCATTTGGTCAACCGAGTTGACTATGGCCGGTCCCTTTCCATTGGGAAGAGTAAGTTTTTTCTGGATATTCAATATTACCATTGTCAATGTCCATGGAAGTTTGGGAAGTTGATCTTCTAATCAAATTTGCTCTACCAGTGCTCCAAATCATTGCTGATTCAGCAGCACCAAGCAAATAGATAAGATCATTAAGGGTCATGTCATAGTCTATTTCATAGTAGTCCCAAAGGAACTCACTATGTGACTTAGAAAGTGATTGAACAACCAACTTTCTCAAGACTTTGACACCCAACTCTCCCGACTTGTCAATATGTGACTTCATCTCTAAGATGCATTCACACATAGACCTTGCTTGCCAATAGGGCTTGAGTGACCTTGAACTTGTGGGTTAGGGAGAATAATTGGAGGAGGTGGAGGAAGTGAAGTTCCAAGAGATTTGGGAAGATCATAGATGTCTGACCTAGACATCTTTTGGGAGATATTCAAGATAGTTGATCTAAAGTCCTTAATATAACACCCAATATGAAATATTAAGGCTAGGACCCAACACAATACTTTTATAACTTGGAAGAGGGATGCCGTAATCCAAGCTATAAAATATTTGAAGGTAGGCGAATGACGATTCAACACTTTCCACCATGAAAACGAAATAATTTAATTAGGTTTTACTTGGATTTGAAACTCCTAGATCTTTTGAGATTCATTGAACTGTTCAATGGCATGTTTCAATCTCGATTGTGCCCTCTCAAATTTTGTGACTGGGATGCCGAGAATCACAAAACAAGGTGTGAATAGCCATGCAAATATATTTGGTACCCTTAATATTTACCCCTCAATCGATGTGCCAGTTAACCACACGCGCTCCACCGATACTATGATAAACATTAAGTTACCCTTTGCCTACCTTGTTAAATCAAGCTAGTGTGCCGGTTAACCACACGCGCTCCACTGACCGACTTAAGCAAAGTGCAAAGTGTAATTTCATGGGTTAGCACCAAATTCACATTTTCCTAAGTAACTAAGATTGGGAATTTATAAAAGTTTAGTTACTTAGTATTTATCATTAATACTTTTAATGAAGGGAGAATTCTAGTCCTTGTCCTACCCGTTCGGCTAACGACCCTCCACCAGTCACAGAAGCGGTGGGTGAGAGTAGACACCCATTAAACTGTCATTTTATAGGCAGTAACCTTATACCTCCCTTATAGACCGGCTTCGTGAATGAGGCCTACTAACAGTAAGACTGACTTGCTCTTATACATATATATATATATATATATATATATATATATATATATATATATATATATATATATATACATATATTATTAACTTATAATACTATAAAGTATAAGGGTTGAATTTTAACTTTTAAAATTCTAAGGGCTTAACTTGGAATTAAAGTAGTCATAAGGGAAAACTTTACAAATTCCAAAACTTGAGGGCAAGTTTTGAAACTATTCAAAACTATTCAATTCCATAACTTATGTGTTTAAAGTAGTTTTAATTCAAAAAAACTCTTCAAGTTCCATAACTTGAGGACAAGTTATGGAAGACTTTAAACTATTAAAAGAATATGACTTTTCTTTATTCATAACCTATGGAAATATTTATGAGTTTTTTGAATCTTAAATGTGACTTTTCATATAACTTGAGGACAAGTTACAAAAACAAATTTTAGAACCAACTCTTAGATTAATTTGGATTGAAAACAACAATCTCACATAACTTTTTCTATTAATCTAAGCAACTCATAAGAACACGATAATTCAATCAAAATTTTTCATGTAATTAGCCTAACCATTAAACTAATACAAAACATGAATCTATTGACAATTATCTTTGAAATTGGATTAGCATGAACATTACCACATCAAAAACAGGTTTACAAGTCCAAAAACAGCTTAGGGTAATGTTCCTAGTCCAACTCCAGCCAAAACAGTCGAAGATATGCTGTCTGGGGGTCCAACTCGTCGAGTGCATGAACCAACTCGACGAGCTGGATCTTTTTGAACACTTTTAAGGCATGGACTCGTCGAGTCTCCTGATGGACTCGCCGAGTCAGTTGCCCAGACAGCAAAAAACTTCGATTTTTAAGCATATTTTGCAAGTATAACAAGAAAACAAGCCTAGGCTCTGATACCACTGAAGGGTTTTGATCATTCTAACACTCCTAAGTGTACATGCAAGCCTAAATACCTTGGATCTATGTTTTCTCTATTATACATGCAAATATGAACATTCCAAGGTATTACCCTAACTAGCATACAATCTTTTGATACTTGGGTAATAAACTAGATAGAAATACATACCTTGTCGATGTAGCTTGATTCCTTGATGCTTAAGAGCCGAATGCCCCAAGTGTGACACCTCAAATGGTTCACACAACATCAAATACACTTGGAATAACTTAAAGAGAAATGAACCACTTCATGAAATCGGCTAGCGCTCACCATTCCTTCATAGTCTCTCATGGTTGTCGATTTTGGGAAGAATAAGATGCTTATATAGTGTGTCACAATTAGGGTTACACCATGTAAACCCTAATTGTCATGGCCTTTCATTTCCATGATTCATGGGTACAAAAACACCATGGAGCATCCTATGGGTTTTAGCCCAACTAGATAATCCATGGAGGATTAGCCTACTATACAAGTATGGATGATTTACACAATCAACCCATATATTTAATTAGTCTCCTTTTTGATCACTTAATTAATTCCAAATTAATTCTTGATCAATACTAATTAAATAATCTTATTAATATAATAGAACTTATAATATATTACCAAACGTTAAGTGTTATTTCTCTCATTTTAGTCTATCCAAATGCATGATGCCATGCAACCCAAATGGACCATGCCAATCGGGTCAAGTACATACCAAATATAGTTATGGACTTAGACACTAATCCAACAAATGGCCCAACAGAGGACGTACGCGGGGCGTACTCCTCTGGTACGCGGGGCGTATGCGATCAGATGTTGACCACCATCGGGGTGGTTGACCCAGTACGTTGGGCGTACTGGATTTATGCTGGACGTACTCCATAACTTGCCAAAACCTTATTAAGTGCTTAATGGCTTAAGCACTTAAGTCCTAATCTCATATCCCGAGGCCAAACATGCTCAGGGTCCATAAAGTCACAAACTTGATCACTTTGGACGTCCATAAAGTCCTAAATGCTTGTTCTTAATCCATTAAGACCTTGTTTCTCTTGTATGGGACACTTACAGCCTATGGGACCTTATTTTTATCACTCAAGGTCCCTTCAAGAGCCTGGAAGGACAACTCTTTTCGTCCACAACACATCATCCACCAATTTATGGCTTTTGGGACAAGAAATGCTTCTAATAAAGTAAAATGATGAGATCTAAGCATATATGCATAAAATCTGGAACTTTATACCTTTTGGAGCTTCTTGAGAACAAACTAACTTCAGATCTATGAACTTGATCTTCTTCTCCAACATTTGGATGCAATGCATTCCTCATGAAACACTCTAAAACACACCAAATAAGCTTATACCCACAAGGAAGAGCTAGGGTTTTGGGGAGGGCGAATGTAGGTAGTGGAGGCTGAGGATAATCAGAGGAAATGATCCATAAGGGTGTTTATATAGTCCCCAAACCCTAAATATTAGGGTTTTCTCCTGACATGAGTATGCCCAGCATACATGAGTGTACGCCCAGCATACTAGGGCGCACCTAGTACGCTCAGCGTACTCCTACCTGACTTAAAGTTGCAACTTTAGTACTTATACTCCCCATGGTCCAACTCAACCAACTCCAGGGACTACAATGGCAATTAAATAAAGAGAAGGGATTCGAAATATACCATCAAAGTTCGTGATGTTACAATTCTCCCCCACTTGACTTAGATTTCGTCCCCAAAGTCTGCTGCAGCAAATAGATCCAGGTGATGCTCCCGCATCTCGGACTCGGGCTCCCAAGTCCACTCGGATCCTCTCCGATGCTCCCACTGTAATTTTACAAGAAGTATCTCCTTGTTCCTTAGAACCTTCATCTTCCTCTCCAAAATGGCCACAGGCCTCTCTACATAATTCAGGCGCTCATCAACTTGAATATCATCCAACGATACTACTGCCTCCTGATCCATGATGAACTTCCGCAATTGCGAAACATGGAAAGTGCTATGTATCCGACGGAGTTCCTCCGGAAGATCTAATCTGTATGTAACCTTGCCAACCCTGGCGATAACCCGAAATGGTCCGATGTATCGGGGACCCAACTTTCCCCTCTTCCTGAAGCGAATCATACCCTTCCAGGGTGAAACCTTCAGTAGCACCATGTTGATGGGTTTTGAGCATCCTAACACTCCTAAGTGTACATGCAATCCTAGAAAACCTTGGATCTATGTTTGTCTAAAATACATGCAAAATACTTTTTTCCAAGGTTCATAATCCTATCTAGCATATATGGGGAACTTTAAACATAAAAGATGGTTAGAATTACATACCTTGTAGTTGATTTGATTCCTTGAAAACCTTGAGAGCCTAGCACCCCAAGTGTGATGCCTCAAATGTTTCACACAACACCAAGTGCTTTGGAAAGACTTTGAGAGAATGTAGAACACTTCTAAATTCGGCCTAGCCCTCTTGCAATTTCTTGTAGCCGATTTTGGTGGATGTCATATTCTTTATATAGTGTGTTGCATTAGGGTTACACCATGTAAACCCTAATGTAACATGGCTCTTCATTTCCATGACCCATGGAGCATCCTATGGACCTTAGCCCAACTTGATAATCCATGGATCATCTAGCCCACTATACAAGTTATGGATGATTTACATAATCAACCCATATATTTAATTAGTCTCTTTTTGATCACTTAATTAATTCTAGATTAATTCTTGATCAATACTAATTAAATAATATTATTGATATATTAGAACTTATAATATATTAATAAACCACAAGTGTTATTTCTCTCATTTAGTCTATCCAAAAACATGATGCCATGCAACCCAAATAGACCATGTCGGGTCGGGTCAAGTACATACCAGAAATAGTTATGGACTTAGACACCTTATCCAACAGTCTCGCACTTGGATAAGTCTAATAACTATAACTGCAAGTATGACTTCAGGAACCGATCAGCAATCGTAGCTCTTTTCAAGGTTTCTTGGAACTGAGAAGATGATGATACGCCATTTAAGATAAGTGATCATATAATCCTCTGTTCTAGATATCAGCCGGACAAATACATGGAACAATGTCTTACTTTTGTCCAGCAGTTTGTTTCCCGATTTCCGATTTGTTTGACATAGAACTTAATTGAACACATCAACTTAGTTCTGACCAGGCCCGGTAGATAGGTCAAAACAAAATCATCGAGGGGCCCAGATATCGCTTCTAATCGAAGAAGGAACGGATAAACTTCGACTCATATGCTTGTCCTACTACTTGTTGAATTACACACAAAAGTACGTTTTATAACATCGAGTTACCAATGCTTTTTTCGTACGATCAGTGCATAACTAACTCATAGGCAACAAGTCATATCTCTAGGTTTGAAGACTTATATGATATTACCGTCTCACGATCACTCAAGATAAATTCCATGAAGTGATACCAGCGAGCGTGGGTTGAATCCAATACTCAGAACTTATGAGCACTCATGAGTGTTGAGGCCATGTCCAACATCTTAAACCTCTACAACCAACTCATGACAGTCTTAATTCATATCTACTTCCAACCTATTACTGACTGTGGATAATTTGAATAATATGTAAAACACAACATAAATATTCTGGAAGTCAAAACATGCAAAAGAAATAATAGTAAACGATTAACAAAAGATAGCAACACTTTACTCATAAATAAACACAACTTTTATTCATCATCAAATGTCAATTACACTTTATAAATTTCAAAGTTATCTAACTACTAAAACTAATATCATCCTTCAGCCCTATGCTTCTTGCGTGCTGAAGATGCTTAGCCCTACTCAGTCCCTTCGTGAGGGGGTCTGCTGGGTTCTCATCCGATGATACCCTCTTTGCCACGAGGAGTCCTTCTTCAATTCGATGTCTGATGAAATGGTATTTTCTGTCAATGTGTCTGGATCTCCCGTGATCCCTTGGTTCCTTGGCTAAGGCAACTGCACTTTCACTATCATAGAAAATTTCCATAGGCTCCTTTATAGCTGGTACTACTCCAAGGTCTCCAATGAAGTTCTTCAGCCATATTGCCTCCTTTGCTGCCTCGCTTGCCGCTATATACTCTGATTCACAAGTTGAATCAGCCACTGTCTCCTGCTTGGAACTTTTCCAAGTAATTGCTCCTCCGTTTAAGGTAAAGACCCAGCCCGATTGAGAGCGGAAATTATCCCTATCAGTCTGGAAGGTAGCATCACTATACCCTACAACTCTCAAGTCATCACTCCCACCAAGGGTAAGGACCCAGTCCTTAGTCCTCCGCAGGTACTTGAGAATGTTCTTTACCGCAGTCCAGTGAGCCTTGCCAGGGTTCCCCTGATATCTGCTGACCGTGCTCAAGGCAAAGGCCACATCAGGATGAGTACAAGTCATAGCATACATGATCGATCGTACATCAGAAGCATAAGGTACTCGACTCATTGCTGTTATCTCAGCCTCGGTACTCGGACTCTGAGTCTTACTCAGTCTGGCGTTACACTGGATAGGTAACTCTCCCTTTTTGGTATCCTGCATGCTGAACCTCTTCAGCACCTTATCCAAGTAGGTACTCTGACTAAGTCCAATTAGTCTTTTACTCCGGTCTCTCAGAATCCTTATTCTTAGAATATAGGCAACTTCTCCTAGGTCTTTCATAGCGAAACACTTCCCAAGCCAGGACTTTACTTCCTGTAGGGTTGGGATGTCATTTCTTATGAGTAGTATGTCATCCACATACAGTACCAAAAAGCTAACTATACTCCCACTAGCCTTGACATATACACAAGATTCATCTTCACTCCTCGAAAAGCCAAACTCTTTGACTTTCTCATCGAAACAAAGATTCCATCTGCGAGGTGCTTGTTTCAATTTTGACATCCATTTGCCATATTTCATAGTCATGAAATGCAGCAATGGCTAACAATACCCTAATAGACTTAATCTTGGCTACTGGTGAAAAGGTCTCATCATAATCAACTCCTGGAGTTTGAGAAAATCCCTTTGCCACCAGTCGAGCCTTATAAGTGTGTACATTACCATCCATGTCGGTCTTCTTCTTGAAGATCCATTTGCACCCAACTGTCTTGCGACCTGGTACATTGTCAACCAAGTTCCAAACTTGATTGTCATACATGGACTGTATCTCGCTGTCCATTGCCTCTTTCCATTTAGCAGCCTCAGGGCCTGCCATGGCTTCCGTGTAGCTGTTAGGTTCATCCAGACTTACCAGTGTCTCATCACTGATAAATGTATCACCTTCCGCAGTAATATGGAAACCATAGTAATGCTCAGGTGCATTCCTAACTCTAGTGGAATGCCTCAGAGGTACAGACTCGTCAGTTGGTTCAACCGGATTTTCCTCCTCAGGTTGATTGCTAGGGTTTGAGGTTCCTTCACCACTTGACTCTTGAAGCTCTTCAAGGTCAATTTGCCACCCACTGTTTCCTTGGCTTATGAATTCTCTCTCACGAAAGATTCATCTCCTTGCCACAAAGACCACATTTTCACTGGGTCTGTAGAAGAGGTAACTAAAGGATTTATGTGGGTAGCCGATGAAAATACACCTCTCACTTCGAGGTTCGAGCTTATCGTGAGTCTCGCGTCTCACGAAAGCTTCGCAACCCCAAATCTTGATGTGGGCTAGATTAGGAACTTTTCCAGTCGACATCTCGTGAGGTGTTTTGGCAACCTTCTTTGTAGGGACCATATTAAGGATATGGGCGGTGGTCTCTAAGGCATACCCCCATAATGAGATTGGTAGCGAAGCTCAACTCATCATGGAACGAACCATGTCCAACAAGGTTCAATTACGCCTCTCAGCTACACCATTCAACTGTGGTATCCTGGGAGGTGTCAATTGTGAGACAACCCCACATTCCTTAAGATAGTCGAGGAACTTTGTACTAAGATACTCACCACCACGATCGGATCGAAGCATCTTAATGTTCCTGCCCAATTGATTCTCTACTTCCTGTTTAAACTCTTTAAACCTATCGAAAGTCTCCGACTTATGCTTGATTAAGTAGACATATCCATATCTACTATAATCATCTGTAAAAGTCACATAATAATGATTAGCATCCCTTGTGGTAGTTTTGAAGGGTCCACACACATCTGTGTGTACCAGATCCAACAAACCTTCACCCCTAGCACAAGAACCTGTGAAGGGTGACTTTGTCATTTTTCCAAGTAAGTACGATTCACAACTATCGTCTGCTTTAGGTCAAATGACTCCAAGACTCCATCCTTTTGGAGTTGGCCTATGCGTTTCTTGCTTACATGTCCAAGACAACAATGCCATAATGATGTTTTATCCAAGTTATTATCATTAGTATAATCAATACACAACACATTATTTCCTAAGTTATCTACAACATACACAGCTTCATACACACCATCACAAGGTAATGCTTTAAAATACAACACATTATTAAAGAAAGCATTTATTCCACCAATTTCATTATCAAAAGAAAAGGTAAACCCTTGTTAGTACAAAGCATGAAAGGAAATAATATTTCTTGTCATTTCAGGCGAATAACAACATTTATTTACATCTAAAGTAAACCCACTACTTAGCAACAAAGTATAAACTCCAATCTTGGTGACAGGTGAAGCTTTCCTATTCCCCATGATCAAGTTTATCTTTCCATGCTCCACATTCTCACTTCTTCTTAGTCCCTACAAATCAGAACAAATATGAATACCACAGCCGGTATCAAGGGCCCAAGAGTTAGAATCGGGTGAGTTATTAGATAATATGGTGTAAATACCTGCATGGTTGGGTTTTACTTTCCCATCCTTCAAATCTTGATGGTACTTTGGGCAGTTCCGCTTCCAGTGCGCCTTTTCATGGCAATAGAAGCATTCAGCCTCTTTTGGATCAGAAGAAGGAGTGAGGAAACCTTTCTTGGTTCCGCTCGTAGAGGAGCCATCAAGGGTCTTACCCTTGGTACCCTTCGAAGGGTTCTTTCTCTTTTTCCCTATACCTTTCCCGATTGCCAGGACAGGTGCGGAGTTTGGAGTAGGAGTAGGAGTGGTAACAACTAACTTACCTTTAAGACCTGATTATGCGGTCTTTAGGAGTCCTTGAAGTTTGCTGAGGGTAACTTCCTCCTTGTTCATGTGGTATGTCATGCGGAATTGATCATAACACGAAGGTAAGGAGTGCAAAATGATATCTATTGCCAACTCCTCGGGGAAGTTCACATTCAGTTTCAGCAAACGGTCCACATACCTTTGCATTTTCTGCATGTGGCCCGTGATGGGTTCACCATCCTTCATCCTAGTCGTTATCATGGAGGAGATGATTTCGTATCGCTCTTGACGAGCACTCTGATGGTAGCGGTCCATCAAATCCTGGTGCATCTCAAAAGGATAGTAGTCCTCATAGGACTTTTGGAGCTCAGCTGTCATAGTGGCCATCATGATGCATGCCACTTTGGTAGCATCTCTTTCATGTGCATCATATTCAGCAAGCTCCTCAGGAGTAGCAGTTTGCTCGGGTACCTTAAGCCCCTTGTCGAGAACATATTCTTTGTTCTCATACCGAGTGACCATCCTGATGTTCCTGATCCAATATGTAAAGTTGGATCCATCAAAGATGACTCTCCCACAAAGGTTCATGAGAGAAAAGGAGCCGGTAGGGTTTGAGCCAGAAGCAGCATTGTTGGAAGTCATCTGAAAAGAAGAAAAGACAAGTTTAGTTTAGATATAAAGATAGTCCTTAATAAAACACCCAAATGTAATATTAAGGCTAGGATCTAATCACAATATATTATAACTTAGAAGAGGGATGTCGTAATCTAAGCTAAAACATATTTGAAAGGTAGGTGAATGACGATTCACCAATTTCCACCATGAAAAACGAAATATATAATTATTAGGTTTTATTTGGTTTTTAGAAACTCCTAGATTCTTTTGAGATTCATTGAACTTATCAATGGCATGTTTCAATCTTGAGTGTGCCCTTCATGTTTTGTGACTGGGATACTGAGGATCACAAAACAAGGTGTGAAGTAACCATGCAAATTACTTGGTACCCTTAATGTTTTTCACTTAATCGATGTGCCAGTTAACCACACGCGCTCCACCGACCTATGAAAAACCTTAAGTCACCCTTTGCCTACCTTGTTAAGTCCAAGTTAGTGTACCGGTTAACCACACACGCTCCACTAACGACTTAATCAAAGTGCAAAGTGTAATTTCATGGGTTAGCACCCTATTCACATTTTCCTAAAGTAACTAAGATTGGGAATTTATAAAACATTTAGTTACTTTATAATAATCATTAAACTTTTAATGAGAATTTTAAGTCATTGTCCTACCCGTTCGGCTAACGACCCTCCACCAGTCAAGGAAGCGGTGGGTGAGAGTGGACACCCATTAAGCTGCCATTTTATAGGCAACAACCTTATACCCCCCTTATAGACCGGCTTCGTGAATGAGGCCTACTAACGGTAAAACGACTTTTATCTTATATATATATATATATATATATATATATATATATATATATATATATATATATATATATATTAACTTATAATATTATAGAGTATAGGGGTTGAATTTTAACTTTTAAAATTCTAGGGGTTGGAACTAAAGTTTACTAGATGACTTTACTTGTTCCAAAACTTGAGGGCAAGTTTTGTAACTTTGACAAAACCTTTCAATTCATAACTTATGAGTTATTAAAATGAAGACTCTTCATTTTTTGTAACTTATGTGTTCTTTTAATGGCTTTAATAGAAAGAGGCTTTTGGTTATCCATAACTTGAGGACAAGTTATGGACTCCATTATAACACATAAAGATCATGAATTCAGCATTAACCAAGTAATTCCTATGATCTATCAAGAACTCATAAGAACATGAATAATCATATCAAAATTTCAAGAACATATGAACACATATAATCATGTAATTTTGATATTAGCCATTGTAAATGGATTAGAACAATCATTACACCATCTAAAACAAGTTTAATAACACCAAAACAGTTTAGGGTAATGTTTCTAGTCCATTTCCAGCAGCAAAAATCGAAAATCTGCACTCTGCCTGGCCAACTCGTCGAGTGCAACAACTGACTCGCCGAGTTGGTTGAAGATACGCTTGGACTCGTCTAGTCCCTCGATGGATTCGGCGAGTCCCCTGTGCAGACAGCAAGAATTTCGATTTTATCAGCTATTTTGCATCAAGTATCAACAAACAAGCCTAGGCTCTGATACCACTGATGGGTTTTGAGCATCCTAACACTCCTAAGTGTACATGCAACTCTAGAAAACCTTGGATCTATGTTTGTCTAAAATACATGCAAAATACTTTTTTCCAAGGTTCATAATCCTATCTAGCATACATGGGGAACTTTAAACATAAAAGATGGCTAGAATTACATACCTTGTAGTTGATTTGATTCCTTGAAAACCTTGAGAGCCTAGCACCCCAAGTGTGATGCCTCAAATGTTTCACACAACACCAAGTGCTTTGGAAAGACTTTGAGAGAATGTAGAACACTTCTAAATTCGGCCTAGCCCTCTTGCAATTTCTTGTAGCCGATTTTGGTGGATGTCATATTTTGTATATAGTGTGTTGCATTAGGGTTACACCATGTAAACCCTAATGTAACATGTATCTTCATTTCCATGACCCATGGGTTTGTAACTCCCATGGAGCATCCTATGGACCTTAGCCCAACATGATAATCCATGGAGCATCTAACCTACTATACAAGTTATGGATGATTTACATAATCAACTCATATATTTAATTAGTCTCTTTTTGATCACTTAATTAATTATAGATTAATTCTTGATCAATACTAATTAAATAATATTATTAATATATTAAAACTTATAATATATTAATAAACCACAAGTGTTATTTCTCTCATTTAGTCTATCCAAAAGCATGATGTCATGCAACCCAAATGGACCATGTCGGGTCGGGTCAAGTACATACCAGAAATAGTTATGGACTTAGACACCTTATCCAACATATGTCACCTACCTGGAACTCCAACTCAGATCGGCGTCTGTCGGCGTAACTCTTCTGCCGACTCTGAGCGGCTTGTAATCGCTGTCTAATCTGCTGAATCTTCTTGGTAGTTTGCAAAACTACCTCTGTCCGTCCCATTGTGGCCAACCTCTCCCCAACAAACCGGGGTGCGACATCTCCGCCCGTACAACGGCTCGAAAGGCGGAGCGCCAATGCTGGAATGGTAGCTGTTGTTGTAGGCGAACTCTGCAAGGGGTAGGTGGGAATCCCAGCTCCCACCGAAGTCAATAACACAAGCCCTCAACATGTCCTCGAGGGTATGTATGGTCCGCTCGCTCTGACCATCGGTCTGCGGATGGAATGATGTACTAAAGTGCAGCCTCGTGCCCAGTTCCTCGTGGAACTTCTGCCAGAAACGGGAGGTAAACCTAACATCCCAGTCGGAGACGATGGAGACTGGAAACCCATGGCGAGCCATGATCTCACGGACGTACACGTCGGCCAACTTCTCGGCCAATGAACTCTCCCGTATGGACAAGAAATGGGCACTCTTGGTGAATCGATCCACGATGACCCATATAGCATGAAACCCCTTCGCCGTTCTCGGCAACTTGGTAATAAAATCCATCGTGATCTGTTCCCATTTCCACATTGGGATCTCTAGGGGCTGCAGCTTGCCATGTGGCCTCTGATGCTCGACCTTGGCCATCCTACAGGTCAAGCACCTCTCGACGTACCAAGCGATTTCTCGCTTCATGCATGGCCACCAGTAGCTCAAACTCAAATCCCGATACATCTTGGTGGCCCCCGGGTGAATAGAGAAATGAGACTTATGAGCCTCCTCCATGACTGTCTGTCTGACCCCTCCAGACATCGGAACCCATACACGACCGCATCAGGTTAATAATCCCCGACTATCATGCACAAACCAGGTTTTTCACCCCTGATCCTCTCGAGCTTCCAGTTCTCTGGCCGCATGCCCTCGACCTGAGGATCTCTAATCAGACTCACAAGTGGAGAATCCACCGTTATCTTCATACATCTCGCTAGGGTGGAAGACCCAGCTGACTTACGGCTCAAGGCATCCGCAACCACATTCGCTTTACCAGGGTGGTAAAGGATCTCGCAATCGTAGTCCTTGACTACATCCAGCCACCTGCGCTGCCTCATGTTTAAGTTCAGCTGATCCATGATATGTCTCAAGCTCTTGTGATCCGTGTAAATGGTACAACGGACCCCATATAGGTAATGTCTCCATATCTTGAGAGCGAACACCACCACTCCCAGCTCTAAATCATGCGTAGGGTATCTCGTCTCATGCGGCTTCAACTACCGCGACACATAAGCTATCACTTGTCCCCTCTGCATGAGGACCGCTCCTAGTCCTGTGATGGATGCATCACAGAATACCACAAAATCCTCAACTCCCTCTGGGAGTGTCAAAACTGGAGCCTCACACAAACGCTGACGGAGGGTCTCAAACGCCCTCTGCTACTCAGGGCCCCACCGGAAATCCACCCCCTTCCTCGTCAGACAAGTGAGGGGTACTACAATCTTGGAGAAATCCTGTATGAATCTCCGGTAGTACCCTGCCAATCCCAGAAAACTCCTGATATCTGAGGGAGATCTCGGAACCTCCCACTGCATGACTGCCTCGATTTTGGCCGGGTCGACCAAAATCCCATCCTGGTTAACGAGGTGCCCCAGGAACTGGACCTCTCGTAACCGAAACTTGCATTTCGAGAACTTGGCATAAAGCCGTTCTCACCTCAGAACTCCCAATAACTCCCGTAGATGCTTCTTATGCTGCTCTCGGGTCTTGGAATACACCAAGATATCATCGATAAACACTATGATCGAGCGATCGAGCATCGGTCTGCAGACCCGATTCATCAGGTCCATGAATACTGTTGTCGCGTTGGTGAGCCCAAACGGCATTAACACGAACTTGTAATGTCCATAACGAGTTCGGAACGCAGTCTTCTCCACGTCCTCCTCTCTGGCCCTGACCTGATGATACCCAAACCTCAAGTCTATCTTGGAAAACCAAGACGCACCCTGCAATTGATCGAAAAGATCATCTATCCTCGGGAGTGGATACCGGTTTTTCCCCGTTAACTTGGTCAACTCCCGGTAATCAATGCACATCCGGTGCGAACCAACCTTCTTCCTGACGAAGAGTATCGGTGCTCCCTATGGGGAACTGCTAGGTCGAATGAACTGCTTACCTAGCAGTTCCTGCAGCTGTGATGACAACTCCTACTTCCCTGGTGGTGCCAACCGGTACCGTGCCTTGGCGATAGGGGCTGCGCCTGGCACTAGATCAATCCTGAACTCAACCTGCCTCTCCGAAGGTACTCCGACTAACTCCTCCGGGAACACATCAGCAAACTCTCTGACCACCGGAACCTCTGAAACTGAAACCTGATCTCTGGTTCGCGCATCTACCACATACGCTAGATAACCCACACACCCGTGCTGAATGTACTATCGAGCCCTGGCAGCTGAGCAAAATCCTGAACCCATTCTGGTGCCCTTTCCATAAACAATCAGTTCTCCCCCACTTGGGGTTCGAACTACCACTCTCTGGCCCTCGCAATCTATCATGGCACCAAAACGGCTAAGCCAATCCATCCCTACGATCACGCACACCTCCCCCATGGGAATCGATATCAAATCGATCGGAAAGGACACTCTGAAGATCTCCAACTCGCACCCTCGATAGACCGAGGAAGTAGAAACTCCGTGTTCGTTGGCGATAGAGACTCGCAACGGAAACTCTAGCTCACCCACTGGCACACCAAACTCCCTACTAAAAGTCTGAGATACGAAAGATCGACTCGCCCCCAAGTCAAATAAAACCAAAGCAGACAAGGAGTTCACTAAAAACATACCTAATCACAGGTACAACGGATAAGCATAAAACATATATCATAAATGAGATAGAGGATAGAAACATACCAGTAACCACATCTGGTGCTGCTCTGGCCTCCTCCGTTGTAAGCTGGAAGGCACGCCCCGGAGCCTTCGGAGGCTCTGCCTTAGCTGGCCTCCCATCTGCAATCCTCAAGGTAGCTGGAGCGGGAGTCTGTTCCGACTTAGCGGCGAGCAACGGACAGTTGTCCTTCATGTGGCCAACCTGATCACAGTGATAACACAACCTCATACTCGGAACCGGGGCGGGCTGATGAAAATCCTTCGCATAATGCCCCTCCTTGCCACACTTGTGGCACCCACTACCAGCTCGACAAACCCCAGAATGAACCTTGCCGCACTTTCCACAAGTGCGGCTCTGCTGGCTCCCAACCCTAGAATCAGCGGTCTTAGACCGCTTTGGCGTCGGCTGTGACTGCGTCGGGGACTGACGCTGGTCCCTCATCTGCATCTCGATCTCCAACTCACGCTGCCTAGCGGCCTCCTGTAACTCCAGTAGAGTATCGCATCGCTGTGTGGCAACAAACTGACGAATGTCAGTCTTGAGCATGCTCAGATAACGTGTCATCTGAGCCTACTCCGATGCAAATTCTGGGCAGAACATCGCCCTCTCCGTGAACACCCGGGTGATCTCTGTCACCGACTCTCCCTCCTGTCTCAAACTCAAAAACTCCTGAGCCAATCTTTCCCGCTCAACCTGAGGAATGTATCGAGCACGGAACATATCCCTGAACTACTCCCAGGTAACAGAAACTCTCTGATCATCAGTGTACGACCCTGTCGTCAATCTCCACCAGTCCTTGGCCCCGAGCCTCAGCAGGTTCAGGGCACATCTGACCTTCTGGTCAGTAGGACATGAACACGTGAAGAAACAGCCCTCCACGTCGGATAACCACCTCATAGCTCTAATCGGATCCTGGGTACCATCGAATGTCGGGGGCTTCGTGTTATCGAAGTCCCGGTACTGGATGCCCCGACTGGCTCCACCTCCTCCTGCCGCTGTTACAGCCGATGCAGCTGCAACGACAGCCGTCTCTGCAAGGGCTGCGTAACGCTCGTCAAAGTACTCAACCATAGCGGTCTTAATAGACCCAAACATCTCCGGTAGCTGTGCCCGGAACATGGTAGCAACCTCATCATGCAGGATTTCTCGAATCCTAGCATCCAACTCCTCTGTACCCATCTGCACCACAGGCTCAGGTGTTGTTGGCCCCTCCTGGCCTCTGTCTCCTGATCCTGATCCCGAACCGGATCCAGTCACAAAGCGTCTCGTCATCACCATTCTGAAACATACCACAAGATATCAGATAATCCATATAAGAACTGGGAACCAACTATCGACTAAACCCTAGGGGTTGTGACTTCCTTGATACGCGTATGGGTCCTGTGCTTTCAGTAGTACGGGCTCATACTACCTTCCACACCTACCCATATTTTTCTCAAGTATCACCACAATGCCCTAACTGTATACATAATCTGGCAAACGCTCAATCCTCACTCCTAGAGCAATACTGAATATCTCATAACTAGTCTCCCAGCCTCACACAACTCAACCATCCATGAAACTTCCACCAATCCTGCAGCACTAGTGTATGTTAGCCATACATAACGCTGGACCCTATAGACTTTCGAATATCCAATCCTACCCTAAGCTCTAATCAATAAGAACATAACATAAGGCTAAATCAAACATTCTCAAGCTATAAGATCTTAATTATGTACGACCGTGATGCATACACTAAGCAACTACAGTAATGATGTCAATTTAATATAAGGAAAACCCTAGGCTATCAGGCATCATACAATCAGGCAATCCTATCATGCAATTCCTGAAGATCCCTAGCCAAGTACTAGCATGTTGTTCTAACACATTGCAATATCAAATAACTGTATGGTATTTTGGAATCTACTTACTGGCTCTGGCTGATCGTACACCCTGCATCCTCCTTTACTTATTTTGAAAACCTTTTTGAAAAATCATTTTGAAAATCCTTTCCTTGATTTGAGACTGGAGTTACGTGAGTGTTCCTCCAATTCACTCAAACCAAGGGTCTGATACCAACTTGTAACACCCATAAAATTTAAGTCAATTTAAAACTTTTTAAACAATCCAAAAACCATTAGTTATTACAAAACTTGTTTTCAAAAGGTATAATATCAGAGTATCCCAGAAACATAAACACAAATATGAGGAGCTGTACGATCACGCCTTCGCCTTGCCGTGATCCCCTAATGTACCTGAAATAATAAATTGAAACTGTAAGCCCGAGGCTTAGTGAGTTCCCCAAAATACCGATACACTGCACATAATACATATACAAATAACAGCATGTACTGGGTCCACAACTTTACAGACTGGAATACCCCTGGGCCCAAAGTGTGAGTCTTGATTGCCTACCGGGCCCACATGTCACATCTGAATTGCCATCGAGCCCACAGTATGAGTTTGGATTGCCTACCGGGCCCACAACTCGTATTTGGAATGCTCCTAGGGTCTTTTGGTCACCGCACGAAGCAGTACATCCTCAACCCATCCCACATAACATATCAACACATAACATAACTACTGAGCATGCAGACAATCATATAACAACACATGTAGTCCTACCGATCTACCTAACTGGCATAATCACTAGCATGAAACACCAAGTCATACTCAACATCTAACACTGCTAGGATAACATACCCAATGGGCCGGCCTTGGTGCCTTAGACCCCTTAGTATAGTGAGGTAACTCACCTCGCAAGTAGTGCTGAAATACTATAAATCTCTGACTGCTGTCTCACCGGGAATCCCAAACTGTATAATAATAAATACTAGGTTAATGCTCAGCATTACTCCTTTGACTAAGTGTCCTCATAACTCATTTAGTCCATTTCCTTTTTGTTGGCCAAAGTCCCACACCAAGCCCTGAACTTGGGAGTCCATATACATAAGTCCACTATTGGCCCAATTTACTAAATTAGGCCCAAACTCCTTATTGGGCCTAAACCCATGATCCACTACCACTAACTGGCCCATAACATCTTATTTACTAAGTCTAGCAAAGGCCCAAGTCCCTTTAGTCCATAAGCAGCCCAATTGTCAATGGCCCAACAGAGGACGTACGCGGGGCGTACTCCTCTGGTACGTGGGGCGTACGCGACCAGATGTTGACCACCATCGGGGTGGTTGACCCAGTATGCTGGGCGTACTGGATTTACGTTGGGCGTACTCCATAACTGGCCAAAACCTTATTAAGTGCTTAATGGCTTAAGCACTTAAGTCCTAATCTCAGATCTCGAGGCCTAACATGCCTAGGGTCCATAAAGTCACAAACTTTATCACTTTGGACGTCCATAAAGTCCTAAATGCTTGGTCTTAATCCATTAAGACCTTTTTTCTCTTGCATGGCACACCTACAGCCTATGGGACCTTATTTTCTTCACTCAAGGTCCCTTCAAGAGCCTGGAAGGACAACTCTTTTCGTCCACAACACATCATGCACCAATTTATGGCTTTTGGGACAAGAAATGCTTCTAATAAAGTAAAATGATGAGATCTAAGCATATATGCATAAAGTTTGGAACTTTATACCTTCTGGAGCTTCTTGAGAACAAACTAACTTCAGATCTATGAACTTGATCTTCTTCTCCAACACTTGGATGCAATGCCTTCATCTTGAAACACTCTAAAATGCACCAAATAAGCTTACACCCACAAGGAAGAGCTAGGGTTTTGGGGAGGACGAATGTAGGCAGTGGAGGCTGAGGATAATCAGAGGAAATGATCAATAAGGGTGTTTATATAGTCCCCAAACCCTAAATATAAGGGTTTTCTCCTGACATGAGTACGCCCAACGTAAATGAGTGTACGCCCAGCGTACTAGGGCGCGCCTAGTACGCTCAGCGTACCCTTATGTACGCTCAGCGTACTCCTACCTGACTTAAAGTTGCAACTTTAGTACTTATACTCCCCATGGTCCAACTCAACCAACTCCAGGGACTACAATGGCAATTAAATAAAGAGAAGGGATTCGAAATATACCGGCGAAGTTTGGGATGTTACATTAAATGATAAACTTGATGACTTTATGCCTTTGCATGGCTACATGGTGCTCAAAGTCAAACCCTATCTTTCTAACATCATCTAATGTCCAAAATCTATTGCATGGATGAAAGGTAGCAACCAAGATTCAATTTTTATGTCCAAACAACCTTAGAAACAAAAGAAACTAGAAACCCTAAGGTATAGAGTAGCTTCTACTCACAAGACACAAGATCATGGGACAAAAGGTTGTGTAAAAAAAGGATCTAATGAGATCTAACACATGGATGAGTAAGATTTGAGCTTTATACCTACTGAAGTTGATAAATGCAATTTTGGATATGGATCCACAAGGTTGGGCTTCAAAAAATCTTCAAGCTTGACCTTCTCCTTCTTCAAGATGCACCAAAACACAACAAAAAGGCTCAAAAATTGCTCTAAGGGATTAGGGTTTCGTTCTATAAGCTCTAAAGGGTGGAGGCTAGTGGTAAGAAAGGTCTTAATGAAACTAAAGTCCTTAAATAGGGTCCAAGACCCCAAAATTAGGGTTTACACCCTATGCGGTTACGCCACACGTAACCTGTTACGGCCCGCATAGGGCATTAAGTCCTCATGTCCAAGTAATGAGTTACGCCCCACATAACTGTTGGGTTTTGAGCATTCTAACACTCTTATGGTGTACATGCAACCCTATAAACCTTGGATCTATGTTTTCTCTATTATACATGCAAATATTAACTATTCCAAGGTTTCATCCTAACTAGCATATTATGAAGCACCTATACTACAAAGTTCTAGTTAGATGACATACCTTTTGATGTAGCTTGATGTCTTCAAGCTTTAAGAGCTTAGCCCCAATAGTGTGGAAGCCTCAAATGGAATCACAAATCACCAAAACACCTTGGAAGAACTTGAGAGAATATGTATGCACACTAAAATCGGCCCACTCTTATTTTCACACACTTGTGCCAATTTTGTGAGCCAAGGACCCCTTTATATATTATGGAGGATTAGGGTTACATCCATGTAAACCCTAATACCCATGACCTTTCATTTACATAGGATCCATGGGTTAAAAGCTCCATGGACCATCCATGAAAGCTTAGCTCAACCTAAATGAACTTGGCCCATTCCATATATATAAGACTCCATATTTAATTAGTTCTTTTTGATCACTTAATTAATTCTAAATTAATTCTTGATCAATAGTAATTAAATAATATGATTCCATATTAATATATTAGAACTTATAATATATTAATATAAATCATAAATATACTATTCTCAAAAGACTATCCATATAAATTGTGCCGGTGAAGTGCAACCCAAATGGACCATGCCGGGTCGGGTCAAGTACATACCAAATATAGTTATGGACTTAGACATTAATCCAACAGTCTCCCACTTGGATAAGTCTAAAACTATTATTGAGTATGACTTCAAAACCTAACTGGCAATCGTAGCTCTTAAAGCCGCTGTCGAACTCTAACCTTGTCAATGACTTGTCTATTAGATAAAGGATCATATATTCCTCCATTCTAGATATCATACGGACTGAGACATGGATTATAATCATTCTCTCTGTCCATTTGTTGTTTCCCGATTTTTGATTTATGATGACTGACTGATTGAACAAATCAAATCAGTCCTGGCTTGGCCAAGCACTCACATGTGTCATCGCTAAATCATCGAGGGGCCCACAAATATCGCTTTTATCCCGAAGGTAAAAGGAATGGATAAACTTCGACTCATATGGCTTGTTCTACTACTTGTTGAATCATACACAAAGGCATGTTTTATAACATCGAGTTACCAAATGCGTTTTCGTGCAATCAATGTATAACCAACTCATAGTAACAACTCATATCTCTAGGTTTGAAGAATATAAGATATTATCGTCTCATGATCACTCGTGATAAAATCCATTAAGTGATTCAAATGAGCGCGGGTTGAATCCAATACTCAGAACTTATGAGCACTCATGAGTGTTGTAGCACCACTTTGTCCACCAACTTGGACCTCTACAAACCAACCCATGACAGTCTTGATTCATATCTACTTCCAACATATGACCGACTGTGGATGGTTTGAATAACTTAATCATTCAGGAAGAGCGACTTAGTTATTCTGGAAGTCAAAACATACAAAGTGAAACACAAGAATAAATGAATCAAATATGGTATCAAAACCTATGAATATAAATAAACACTTTTATTTATCACCATACTGATTACTCATTATTCATTGTTTCGGTTTTATCAACTTTATACTTGAATTAAAAACACTAGTTGTCCCATGCTCCAAGCATGTACACTATGTTTTTCTTAAACAATAGCTTTGCCATACACCAAGTATGCACTCTATGTTTGTCTATGATCCTTACTTTTTGAAATAAACCAATTGAACATAATTTCAATGATTCTAATTTCACACTCCCAAATCCTTATCGAAAAATGTGAGAATTTCAAATTCCTATCATTTATCGAAATCTGTTTAGATTTTAAACTTATATGCACTGACCCTCCTGTAATGAATATGTACAAAGTCACAAAGACTTGTCAACAGTCATTATAAGGTATTCCAATGGAGATCAACTCCATGGAAACTAAGTCTCATATTCAAAGTACATTGCTTTGGACATGCTTCTTGCATTAAGTTTTCTAATCTTACACAGATAACTTCCACCTATGGAGACAACTCCATATTCTCATTTTGACTATCACTTCTGAATAAAAGATGCCTCTTTTCAGAATATGTCAATATGGTCCTTCCAAAATTAGCACTATACTTCCAACTGTCCCTGAGCAACCAATCTTTGGTAAACCTCAGATTGTCCTCGACAATTGCTTAATCATTTTAGTCATATCCAATTCTAGACCTTTTCCCTTCTTAATGCCTCTGGGCATTTGGAAAAATTTAGAAATGACAAATATTATAGCACATGCAATCGATCCTGTACCCAAAGACACGATTCATGATGTCTCACATAAAGACATGATTCTAGACCAGTCTTTTGCTATAATATTTTTATTTGCCATGTTTTCAAAATTTGACTATGAAGAGGGATGCCGTAATCATAATCGAATTTTAAGAACGCAATATATAGAATTTCCTTAAGTTGAACCAATCCAACATGAAATTCATATATATATTCTTGACTAAAGATGATTAAGGTCTCAATCTAAGCCTTTAGAACTGAAATGAAGTATATCCTCTCCCTTAATTATAGCAAAACAACTTTTTCAATCCCTGCAGCCTCACGAATTGAAACTTTTGTTTTCTATAATTAACATTGCTAACTTGCAACACTAACAATAATTATCATGCTCCCACTAACATGATGATTATTATCATAACACTTATGCTCCCACTAGCTTTGACATGTACTCAGAAATCAGCTGGACTTCTAGAAATCAATACTTTATTGACTTTCTTACCAAAGTTTAGATTTATGATACGAGATGCTTTGATAAAACTTTATCAAAATCATACACCTTTCCTTAGATAGCATGCATGTGTGTCTAAACAATTTCAGAACTATGAAAAGGGATGCCGTAATCATAGTCTCAATTGTTTAGACCTTTTGCCATCTGCTTCAAATCTACTTGGTGGAAGTGTTTCCTCACCATCATTTTCATGAATCGGAGAGAAACCTTATGACCCTTAGATTTTATGGTGTATGTGTTCTTATCCATGTGAATCGTCAAAACCATAGTCACAAGACAAGGATAATGACAAATCCAAACTCATATGGACTGAACTTATGCAATCTTAACTTCTTGCCACGTGGCAGTACAGGGCCTGCCATTGCTTCCAAGTTGTTATCCAACCAATTGAGAACTTTCAGAACTCCTATGCAAAGCCAACTTTAACTGGAAGGGGCACAGAATATGTCAACACGATAGGTTATAAACCTCAAGTCGTGTGCTAGTGAAGAACCTCAGGTTTTATTCTTGATTAGTTCTTGAAATTCTTTTTAGGATCTTTAAGACTCCCACTATCCTCTTGACATATAAGACTATCTTGCCAAATATTCAAGAGATAGTGCGGATTCTTTATCAAGACAAACACTTCACACAATTGGCCTTAGTTGGTCTTTGTTTTATCCAAAACATCACAACTTACCAATTTCAAATGTACAAGAGTAGGACACTTTTACTCTTACATTTGACAAGTGTTTTAAGCCTTTCTTTAAGATATGTCACTCAAGTTACAATCTTGGAGTATGACTCTAAGAATTGTTTTGGAACGAAGTATGACTCATCTTCCTGATCTAACCATTTCAACAATTCATGACTCCTCTTCTTAGTCATAAGAATGCACTAAGATGACCTTTAGAGGACTAATTGTGATATGATTTCTAAATCATTAAGATGATCACAAACATGATACTAAAGTACTCTCCCATCTTTTCAGATTTGAGAAACTTTTATCTTTCTGCCTAATTTGATTCTTCCCATTCGTTCTGCCATACATTGAGACTTTTCCAATGTTTCAGAATTATACTTAAACTTGTAAGTAAACCATATTTACTAAACTTTAGTAAATCAAATAGTCTTAACGAGCTTTGTGGTGGACATGACCAGTGCACAAGAATGTGTACTCGATCCCTTTAGTCCTTCACTTGACTAACACATCCATGCGAACAAGTAATTAGTCTTGATTTTCCAATGCTTGAAAGTTCTCATTCATCATACTATTCAACTTGCATGATTCCAAGTTTCGGTCCAATTGAAACTTGGGTGATGATGAACTTTCCTGATTTGGTAAATTTAGACACTACCACAAATGAAAGAATCAAATCCATTTTCCAACATTGCTGTCAGTGGAATCATATAAGCAACAATTTTCCACAAATGCCATTGTAAGGATACTTCAAATAAATAAAATTAAACAATTTTCTTTTATTTTAAAACTTTGCGGAAAAACTTATCCTTACAATCCACATGGAAAATTGTTGTTATCTATTCCTTAGCAATATATCATAACTTCTTAAGCAACTGCTCAAAATTCTGATGCGATCGAAATCCACCTTCGCGATCAGAATCAGCATATACTTCCTTGAAGATTTCTCTCTATTCTTTGATTCTTAAAACATCAACATGTGACCCAGTCACATCATGGAATGAGGATCTCAGAATAGAACTTAACAGAGTTAGATAATGGGCTCTACCTGATGTAGAGTCAAACTTATTGACTTTAACATCCTTAGGTAAATTTGGCAGCTTTGCAATCAACGCCCCTTCCTTTGGCAAAATAAACATATGGACCCTTTGGTAATGGGACTATCTCAGACTTAGCCTTTCTCTTTACCATTTGGTCAACCGGGTTGACTATGGCCAATCCCTTTCCATTGGGAAGAGAATGCTTTTTCTGGATTTCCAGTGTCACCATTGTTACTGTCCATAAAGTTTTTGGGAAGTTGATCTTCTAATCAAATTTGCTTTACTATCGTTCCAAATCATTGCTGATTCAGCAGCACCAAGCAAATAGATATGATCATTAAGGTTCATGTCATAGTCTGTTTCATAGTAGTCCCAAAGGAACTCACTATGTGACTTAGAAAGTGATTGAACATCCAACTTTCTCAAGACTTTGACACCCAACTCTCCCGGTTTGTCAATATGTGACTTCATCTCTAAGATGTGATCACACATAGACCTTGCTTGCCATTAGGGCTTGAGTGACCTTGAACTTGTGGGTTAGGGAGAATAATTGGAGGAGGTGGAGGAAGAGAAGTATGACTTCCATGAGCCAAACTCGGGAAGTCATATTCATTAGGAAAGCTTGGTTTGGGAAGATCATTATTGTCTAAACCAGACATCAACAATGGGAGAAATTCACGTAAAGTTGATTTAAGTCCTTAATATAACACCCAATATGATATATTAAGGCTAGGACCCAACAAACTATTTTATAACTTGGAAGAGGGATGCCGTAATCCAAGCTATAAAGTATTTGAAGGTAGGTGAATGACGATTCACCAATTTCCACCAAGATAAACGAAATGTATTATTAGGTTTTAATTGATTTTGAAACTGCTAGATTCTTTTGAGATTCATTGAACTTTTCAATGGCATGTTTCAATCTCGAGTGTGCCCTTCAGGTTTTGTGACTGGGATGCCGAGGATCACAAAACAAGGTGTGAAGTAACCATGCAAATATACTTGGTACCCTTAATATTTACCCCTCAATCGATGTGCTGGTTAACCACACACGCTCCAACGATACTATGATAAACATTAAGTTACCCTTTGCCTACCTTGTTAAGTCCAGGTTAGTGTGCCGGTTAACCACACACGCTCTACTAACAGCTTAAACAAAGTGCAAAGTGTAATTTCATGGATTAGCACCTTATTCACATTTTCCTAAGTAACTAAGATTGGGAATTTATAAAAAGTTTAGTTACTTAGTGTTTATCATTAATACTTTTAATGAAGGGAGAATTATAGTCCTTGTCCTACCTGTTCGGCTAACGACCCTCCACCAGTCAAGGAAGCGGTGGGTGAGAGTGGACACCCATTAAACTGCCATTTTATAGGCAGTAACCTTATACCCCCTTATAGACCGGTGTCGTGAATGAGACCTACTAATGGTAAGACGACTTGCTCTTATACATATAATATATTAAACTTTTAATATTATAATAGTATAAGCATGTATTTTAGACATTTAAAATACTTGGTGGTTTAATCTATTAATTAAACTAGACTTTTAATTTAATTAAACTCAAACCATATATTTATGGATTTAATAATACTCTTTTAATTAAATGCTTTAATTAACTATTAATAAAGTCCATAAGAGTTAATTTGAACTATTCAACAAAACATCATAATTTCAATTATTAAACTCAAAATTAAAACCATTTAATTAATTGTTTAAGTTATGAACCCAAGAGTTTTAGAATTCAATTCTTTTTTTTTATCATAAAAAAACTTTTTCCAAATTCCAAAACTTGAGGGCAAGTTTTGTAATTCTTAAAAACTTTTGGATTCCATAACTTATGGAGTTAAATACTTGTTTTATGATGAAACTTTTCATGTTCCATAACTTAAGAACAAGTTATGAAATTCTTTAAAACATTAAGACCAAGTTTTGTAACTCTATAAAAAACTTTGAATCTATTTTTTTTAAAAGCTTTTCATATCCATAACTTATGGAGGTTTCAAAAAACTCTTTAGATCAAACTTTTAAAACTAATAAAATAATCATATCATTTTATCTTTTACTAAATTTGACCTAATTCAACTCATATAGCAAATGATTCAAATTTTACAAATAATTAGTTTTTCACAAAAACAAGTAATTATCTTAAAATTTGACAAACGTCATGTTTTTTTTCCTTTTTTTTTCAACTTGAAAATAAAACATTTGCATCAATATAACAGAAAATAACTCATGGCTCTGATACCACTGTTGGGTTTTGAGCATTCTAACACTCTTATGGTGTACATGCAACCCTATAAACCTTGGATCTATGTTTTCTCTATTATACATGCAAATATTACCTATTCCAAGGTTTCATCCTAACTAGCATATTATGAAGCACCTATACTACAAAGTTCTAGTTAGATGACATACCTTTTGATGTAGCTTGATGTCTTCAAGCTTTAAGAGCTTAGCCCCAATAGTGTGGAAGCCTCAAATGGAATCACAAATCACCAAAACACCTTGGAAGAACTTGAGAGAATATGTATGCACACTAAAATCGGCCCACTCTTATTTTCACACACTTGTGCCAATTTTGTGAGCCAAGGACCCCTTTATATATTATGGAGGATTAGGGTTACATCCATGTAAACCCTAATACCCATGACCTTTCATTTACATAGGATCCATGGGTTAAAAGCTCCATGGACCATCCATGAAAGCTTAGCTCAACCTAAATGAACTTGGCCCATTCCATATATATAAGACTCCATATTTAATTAGTTCTTTTTGATCACTTAATTAATTCTAAATTAATTCTTGATCAATACTAATTAAATAATATGATTCCATATTAATATATTAGAACTTATAATATATTAATATAAATCATAAATATACTATTCTCAAAAGACTATCCATATAAATTGTGCCGGTGAAGTGCAACCCAAATGGACCATGTCGGGTCGGGTCAAGTACATACCAAATATAGTTATGGACTTAGACATTAATCCAATAATAACTTGGCTAGCTACACCCCGCGTAACTTGGCTAGCTACGTGTCACGTAGAGCTACTATTTCCAATATAAATAAGTTTTTTAAAACATGAAGAATGTACTTGAGAACCGGGTGTTACATTTTTCCCCCACTTGAATCAGACTTCGTCCACGAAGTCCGCTGCTATAAAAAATTGGGGGTAATGCTCTCTTTTCTCCTCCTCTGGTTCCCATGTCCACTCAGAATCCTTCCGGTGTTACCATTTCACATTCACTAGCTCCACTACCTTGTTGCACAAGGTCTTGGTCTTCCTGTCGAGAACCGCCAATGGTCTCTCCAAATAGTTCAGGCGCTCATCCACCTGAATATCATCCAATCATATCACTGTGGAATTAGCTGTCAGGCACTTCCACAACTGAGAGACATGGAACGTACTATGTGATGGGTTTTATACAAAAGAACATCATATGTGCTCATGCAAACCCTAAAGCTTGGATCTAGGTTTCTCTATTGTACATGTAATTCATCCAAGACTTATGAACCCTAGATCTAGCATAGATATTTCGAAATTATCATATAAAATCAGATCTAGATGATTACCTCTTCAAGAATGGCTTGCATCTTCTTGTCTTGGAGCTTAGAGTCACAAATGTCACTCCTCTAATGGCTTACAAACACCACAAGCAAGAGAATGATCTTGGAGAGAGGGGAGGAGGCATAATTTCGGCTATGAACTCTTCTAGGGTTTCCAGTGGCCGAAATCTGATGCCCTAGGGGTTCTATTTATACTTTAGTCCCTTAGCAATCCAAGGAACCTTCTGGAATAGGGACCTTATGGCCGAAATTAAGATGGACAATCCTTAATTTCCATGCCTAGTCCATAAGGCTTCTCAGCCCAATATTCAACTATCACACAATTGACAGTTCTAGTCCCCTTTATTTAATTAATCTCTTTTAGCCACAAAATTAATTCTTGTCTAATACTAATTAAACTATATGATTTCTCCTTTAATATATTATTCATATAAAATATTAATAAACCATAATAACCTCTCTTTTTCCTTGAATCACCCTATCAAGTTGCTTTGGTGAAGGCAACCCAAAAGGACCATGCACAACCGGGTCAAGTACATACCAAATATAGTTACGGGCTTAGACACTAATCCAACAGTCTCCCACTTAGATAAGTCTAGTAACTATAGTGTAAGTACACTCCGATTAGCAATCGTAGCTCTCAAAGACGATGTCGAACTCTGATCTTATCAGTAACCTGTCCTTTAGATAAGGGATCGCATAGTCCGCCGTTCTAGACATCATGCGGACAATTACATGGAACATAGTCATATTTATTGTTCAGCAGTTTGTTTCTCGATCTCTGATTCGTCTGACATAGAACTTAACTGAACATATCAATTCAGTCCTGACCAGGCCCGAAACATAAGTCAAACCAAATAATCGATGGGCCCAGATATCGCTTTTACCCTCTCAGGATAAAAGGAACAGATAAACTTCGACTTATATGCATTTACCATTCACTCATCAAATCATGCACAATAATGTGTTTCAAGTTACTGATGCGTTTACGCATTATTAATGCACAACCAACTTGCAAACAATAAACCATATATCTAGATTTCAAGACCATATGATATTATCATCTTGCGATCACTCGAGATAAATTCCATGAAGTGATACCAGCAAGCGTGGGTCTAATCCAATGCTTAAATCTTATTCATAAGCACGCATGAACGTTGTAGCAAACCTTTGCTATGTTTAATACACTTTAGACAATCTACAAACCAATTCAAGACAGTCTTCTTTCATATCTACTTCCAACATATGAACGAGTGTGGTCTGTTCGAATAATCTTATTATTTAGGAAGTCAAAACATGCAAAATGAAACAATAGGTAAATAATTAACATAAGAGAGTAACTTTACTCATAAATAATACTCCTTTATTTAATCATCAAATGTCAATTACATTTATCTATTACACGTTTCGAAGCTATCTAATCTAAACTAATATCGTCCTTCAGCCCGATGCTCCTAGCGTGCTGCAAGTGCTTAACCCTACTCAGTCCCTTCGTAAGGGGATCTGTTGGGTTATCCTCTGACGATACCCTCTTCACTACAAGGAGTCCTTCTTCTACCCGATATCGAATAACATGATACTTTCTGTCGATATGTCGAGATCTGCCATGATCCCTCAGTTCCTTGGTCAAGGCAACCGCTCATTCATTATCACAGAAAATTTCCATTTGCTCCATTATGATTGGCACAACTCCAAGGTCTCCAATGAAGTTCTTCAACCATATTTCCTCCTTTGACGCTTCGCTCGCCGCAATGTACTCAGATTTGCACGTTGAATCAGCTATGGTCTCCTGCTTGGAACTTTTCCAAGTCACTGCTCCTCCATTTAGGGTAAAGACACAGCCCGACTGTGAACGGTAGTTGTCCCTGTCGGTTTGAAAACTGGTGTCACTATACCCTCGCACCCTTATGTCATCACTCCCACCGAGGACTAGAAACCATTCCTTGGTTCTCCGAAGGTACTTAAGAAAAATCTTGACTGCGGTCCAATTTGCTTTGCCAGGGTTCCCCTGATATCTACTGACCATGCTCAAAGTGAAGGCCACATCAGGGCGAGTATAAGTCATAGCATACATAATTAAGCCAACTGCGGAAGCGTAGGGTATTTGGCTCATCTCTGCTATCTCGACTTCGGTACTCGGACTTTGAGTCTTACTCAACTTGGCATTACTTTGTATCGGTAACTCGCCTTTCATGGAATTCTCCATACTAAAACGCTTTAGTACCTTGTCCCAGTAAGTATTCTGACTAAGTCTTATTAGTCTTTTACTTCTATTTCTCACTATCCTTATTCCTAAAATATAGGCAGCCTCTCCGAGGTCTTTCATAGCGAAGCACTTACCAAGCCAGGACTTGACTACCTGCAGCGTTGGGATGTCGTTTCCTATGAGTAGTATGTCATCGACATACAATACGAGGAAGCTAACTATACTCCCACTAGCTTTGACATATACACATGATTCATCCTCACTTCGCAGAAAACCAAACTCTTTGACTTTCTCGTCGAAACAAAGATTCCATCTGCGAGATGCTTGCTTCAATCCATAAATGGATTTTTCAAGCTTGCACACTCTATTGGGGTGCTTCGCATCGACAAAACCCTCCGGCTGATTCATGTAAACATCCTCAACCAACTTTCCGTTGAGGAAATCAGTTTTGATGTCCATTTGCCATATTTCATAGTCATGAAATGCAGCAATGGCTAGCATCACCCTAATAGACTTTATCTTTGCAACTGGTGAGAAGGTCTCATCATAGTCAACTCCGGGAGTTTGAGTAAAGCCCTTCACAACCAATCGTGCCTTATAAGTGTGTACTTTCCCATCAATGTCAGTTTTCTTCTTTAAGATCCACTTGCACCCAACTGTCTTACGACCTGGCACATTGTCAACCAAATTCCAAACTTAGTTGTCATACATGGACTGAATCTCGCTATCCATCACCTCTTTCCACTTTGTAGACTCCTGGCCTGCCATGGCTTCCTGCACTAGTGTACTATCACTAATGAACGTATCCCCTTATGTAGTAATATGAAATCCATAAAACTAGGGTTGAACCCTAACTCTTTCGGAATGTCTAAGAGGTAAGGACTCGTCAATCGGTTCAACCGGAGTTTCCTCCTCGAGTTGAGCGCCCGCGTTAGAGGTTCCTTCATCGCTAGACTCTTGAATCTCTTCAAGATCGATTTTCCTCCCACTGTCCCCTTGGCTTATGAGTTCTCATTCTCGGAAACCCCCTCTCCTCGCGATGAAGACAGCATTGTCACTCGGTCTATAGAAGAGATATCCAAAGGACTTTTGTGGGTAGCCGAAGAAAATACATCGCTCACTATGAGGTTCGAGCTTGTCGTGAGTCTCTCATCTTACGAAAGCTTCGCAACCCCAAACCTTGATATGTGCCAACTGTTGGATTAATGTCTAAGTCCATAACTATATTTGGTATGTACTTGACCCGACCCGGCATGGTCCATTTGGGTTGCACTTCACCGGCACAATTTATATGGATAGTCTTTTGAGAATAGTATATTTATGATTTATATTAATATATTATAAGTTCTAATATATTAATATGGAATCATATTATTTAATTAGTATTGATCAAGAATTAATTTAGAATTAATTAAGTGATCAAAAAGAACTAATTAAATATGGACTCTTATATATATGAAATGGGCCAAGTTCATTTAGGTTGGGCTAAGCTTTCATGGATGGTCCATGGAGCTTTTAACCCATGGATCCTATGTAAATGAAAGGTCATGGGTATTAGGGTTTACATGGATGTAACCCTAATCCTCCATAATATATAAAGGGGTCCTTGGCTCACAAAATGGGGACAAGTGTGTGAAAATAATAGTGGGCCGATTTTAGTGTGCATACATATTCTCTCAAGTTCTTCCAAGGTGTTTTGGTGATTTGTGATTCCATTTGAGGCTTCCACACTATTGGGGCTAAGCTCTTAAAGCTTGAAGTCATCAAGCTACATCAAAAGGTATGTCATCTAACTAGAACTTTGTAGTATAGGTGCTTCATAATATGCTAGTTAGGATGAAACCTTGGAATAGGTAATATTTGCATGTATAATAGAGAAAACATAGATCCAAGGTTTATAGGGTTGCATGTACACTATAGGAGTGTTAGAATGCTCAAAACCCAACAGTGGTATCAGGGCCATGGGTTGTTTTCTGTTATATTGAATTAGGTCAAATTTAGTAAAAGATAAAATGATATGATTATTAGTTTTAAAAGTTTGATCTAAATGTTTTAAGGAGTTACATATTTTGTCATAAAATTTTGGAGCTCAAAAGTTTTTTTTTAAAGTTGTGATCTTAAGGGTTTTTGAAACTTCCATAAGTTATGGATATGAAAGTTTTTTTTAACAAAAAAAAAATTTTGATTCAAAGTTTTTATGGAGTGACAAAATTTGGTGTTAATGTTTTAAAGAATTCCATAACTTGTTCTTAAGTTATGGAACATGGAAAGTTTCATCATAAAACAAGTATTTAACTCCATAAGTTATGGAATCCAAAAGTTTTCAAGAGTTACAAAACTTGCCCTCAAGTTTTGGAATTTGGAAAAAGTTTTTTTATGATAAAAAAAATATGAAAAAAAGAATTGAATTCTAAAACTCTTGGGTTCATAACTTAAACAATTAATTAAATGGTTTTAATTTTGTATTTAATAATTGGAATTATGATGTTTTTATTGAATAATTCAATTAACTCTTATGGACTTTATTAATAGATAATTAAAGTGTTTAATTAAAAGAGAATTAATAATTCCATAATGACATGGTTTAAATTTAATTAAATTAAGAGTATGGTTTAATTAATAGATTAAACCACCAAGTATTTTAAATGTCTAAAATACACCCTTATACTATTATAATATTAAAAGTTTAATATATTATATGTATAAGAGCAAGTCGTCTTACCATTAGTAGGCCTCATTCACAAAGCCGGTCTATAAACGGGGTATAAGGTTACTGCCTATAAAATGGTAGTTTAATGGGTGTCCACTCTCACCCACCGCTTCCTTGACTGGTGGAGGGTCGTTAGCCGAACAGGTAGGACAAGGACTATAATTCTCCCTTCATTATAAGTATAATGATGAATACTAAGTAACTAAACACTTATAAATTCCCAATCTTAGTTACTTAGGAAAATGTGAATAAGGTGCTAATCCATGAAATTACACTTTGCACTTTGTTTAAGCTGTTAGTGGAGCGTGTGTGGTTAACCGGCACACTAACCTGGACTTAACAAGGTAGGCAAAGGGTAACTTAATGTTTATCATAGTATCGTTGGAGCTTGTGTGGTTAACCGGCACATCGATTGAGGGGTAAATATTAAGGGTACCAAGTATATTTGCATGGTTACTTCACACCTTGTTTTGTGATCCTCGGCATCCCAGTCACAAAACCTGAAGGGCACACTCGAGATTGAAACATGCCATTGAAAAGTTCATTGAATCTCGAAAGAATCTAGGAGTTTCAAAACCAATTAAAACCTAATAATACATTTCGTTTATCTTGGTGGAAATTGGTGAATCGTCATTCACCTACTTTCAAATATTTTATAGCTTGGATTACGGCATCCCTCTTCCAAGTTATAAAATAGTTTGTTGGGTCCTAGCCTTAATATATCATATTGGGTGTTATATTAAGGACTTAAATCAACTTTACGTGAATTTCTCCCATTGTTGATGTCTGGTTTAGACAACAATGATATTCCCAAACCAAGCTTTCCTAATGAATATGACTTCCCGAGTTTGGCTCATGGAAGTCATACTTCTCTTCCTCCACCTCCTCCAATTATTCTCCCTAACCCACAAGTTCAAGGTCACTCAAGTCCTAATGGCAAGCAAGGTCTATGTGTGATCACATCTTAGAGATGAAGTCACATATTGACAAACCGGGAGAATTGGGTGTCAAAGTCTTGAGAAAGTTGGATGTTCAATCACTTTCTAAGTCACATAGTGAGTTCCTTTGGGACTACTATGAAACAGACTATGACATGAACCTTAATGATCATATCTATTTGCTTGGTGCTGCTGAATCAGCAATGATTTGGAACGATAGTAAAGCAAATTTGATTAGAAGATCAACTTCCCAAAAACTTTATGGACAATGACAATGGTGACACTGGAAATCCAGAAAAAGCATTCTCTTCCCAATGGAAAGGGATTGGCCATAGTCAACCCGGTTGACCAAATGGTAAAGAGAAAGGCTAAGTCTGAGATAGTCCTATTACCAAAGGGTCCATATGTTTATTTTTCCAAAGGAAGGGGCGTTGATTGCAAAGCTGCCAAATTTACCTAAGGATGTTAAAGTCAATAAGTTTGACTCTACATCAGGTAGAGCCCATTATCTAACTCTGTTAAGTTCTATTCTGAGATCCTCATTACATGATGTGACTGGGTCACATGTTGATGTTTTAAGAATCAAAGAATAGAGAGAAATCTTCAAGGAAGTATATGCTGATTCTGATCGCGAAGGTGGATTTCGATCGCATCAAGACTAATTACTTGTTAGCATGGATGTGTGAGTCAAGTGAAGGACTAAAGGGATCGAGTACACATTCTTGTGCACTGGTCATGTCCACCACAAAGCTCGTTAAGACTATTTGATTTACTAAAGTTTAGTAAATATGGTTATACTTACAAGTTTAAGTATAATTCTGAAACATTGGAAAAGTCTCAATGTATGGCAGAACGAATGGGAAGAATCAAATTAGGCAGAAAGATAAAAGTTTCTCAAATCTGAAAAGATGGGAGAGTACTTTAGTATCATGTTTGTGATCATCTTAATGATTTAGAAATCATATCACAATTAGTCCTCTAAAGGTCATCTTAGTGCATTCTTATGACTAAGAAGAGGAGTCATGAATTGTTGAAATGGTTAGATCAGGAAGATGAGTCATACTTCATTCCAAAACAATTCTTAGAGTCATACTCCAAGATTGTAACTTGAGTGATATATCTTAAAGAAAGGTTTAAAACACTTGTCAAATGTAAGAGTAAAAGTGTCCTACTCTTGTACATTTGAAATTGGTAAGTTGTGATGTTTTGGATAAAACAAAGACCAACTAAGGCCAATTGTGTGAAGTGTTTGTCTTGATAAAGAATCCGCACTATCTCTTGAATATTTGGCAAGATAGTCTTATATGTCAAGAGGATAGTGGCAGTCTTAAAGATCCTAAAAAGAATTTCAAGAACTAATCAAGAATAAAACCTGAGGTTCTTCACTAGCACACGACTTGAGGTTTATAACCTATCGTGTTGACATATTCTGTGCCCATTCCAGTTAAAGTTGGCTTTGCATAGGAGTTCTGAAAGTTCTCAATTGGTTGCATAACAACTTGGAAGCAATGGCAGGCCCTGTACTGCCAGGTGGCAAGAAGTTAAGATTGCATAAGTTCAGTCCATATGAGTTTGGATTTGTCATTATCCTTGTCTTGTGACTATGGTTTTGACGATTCACATGGATAAGAACACATACACCATAAAATCTAAGGGTCATAAGGTTTCTCTCCGATTCATGAAAATGATGGTGAGGAAACACTTCCACCAAGTAGATTTGAAGCAGATGGCAAAAGGTCTAAACAATTGAGACTATGATTACGGCATCCCTTTTCATAGTTCTGAAATTGTTTAGACACACATGCATGCTATCTAAGGAAAGGTGTATGATTTTGATAAAGTTTTATCAAAGCATCTCGTATCAGAAATCTGAACTTTGGTGAGAAAGTCAATAAAGTATTGATTTCTAGAAGTCCAGCTGATTTCTGAGTACATGTCAAAGCTAGTGGGATCATAAGTGTTATGCTAATAATCATCATGTTAGTGGGAGCATGATAATTATTGTTAGTGTTGCAAGTTAGCAATGTTAATTATAGAAAACAAAAGTTTCAATTCGTGAGACTGCAGGGATTGAAAAAGTTGTTTTGCTATAATTAAGGGAGAGGATATACTTCATTTCAGTTCTAAAGGCTTAGATTGAGACCTTAATCATCTTTAGTCAAGAATATATATATGAATTTCATGTTGGATTGGTTCAACTTAAGGAAATTCTATATATTGCGTTCTCAAAATTCGATTATGATTACGGCATCCCTCTTCATAGTCAAATTTTGAAAACATGGCAAATAAAAATATTATAGCAAAAGACTAGTCTAGAATCATGTCTTTATGTGAGACATCATGAATCGTGTACCATTTGCTTTGGGTACAGGATCGATTGCATGTGCTATAATATTTGTCATTTCTAAATTTTTCCAAATGCCCATAGGCATTAAGAAGGGAAAAGGTCTAGAATTGGATATGACTAAAATGATTAAACAATTGTCGAGGACAATCTGAGGTTTACCAAAGATTGGTTGCTCAGGGACAGTTGGAAGTATAGTGCTAATTTTGGAAGGACCATATTGACATATTCTGAAAAGAGGCATCTCTTATTCAGAAGTGATAGTCAAAATGAGAATATGGAGTTGTCTCCATAGGTGGAAGTTATCTGTGTAAGATTAGAAAACTTAATGCAAGAAGCATGTCCAAAGCAATGTACTTTGAATATGAGACTTAGTTTCCATGGAGTTGATCTCCATTGGAATACCTTATAATGATTGTTGACAAGTCTTTGTGACTTTGTACATATTCATTACAGGAGGGTCAGTGCATATAAGTTTAAAATCTAAACAGATTTCGATAAATGATAGGAATTTGAAATTCTCACATTTTTCGATAAGGATTTGGGAGTGTGAAATTAGAATCATTGAAATTATGTTCAATTGGTTTATTTCACAAAGTAAGGATCATATACAAACATAGAGTGCATACTTGGTGTATGGCAAAGCTATTGTTTAAGAAAAACATAGTGTACATGCTTGGAGCATGGGACAACTAGTGTTTTTAATTCAAGTATAAAGTTGATAAAACCGAAACAATGAATAATGAGTAATCAGTATGGTGATAAATAAAAGTGTTTATTTATATTCATAGGTTTTGATACCATATTTGATTCATTTATTCTTGTGTTTCACTTTGCATGTTTTGACTTCCAGAATAACTAAGTCGCTCTTCCTGAATGATTAAGTTATTCAAACCATCCACAGTCGGTCATATGTTGGAAGTAGATATGAATCAAGACTGTCATGGGTTGGTTTGTAGAGGTCCAAGTTGGTGGACAAAGTGGTGTTACAACACTCATGAGTGCTCATAAGTTCTGAGTATTGGATTCAACCCGCGCTCATTTGAATCACTTCATGGATTTTATCACGAGTGATCATGAGACGATAATATCTTATATTCTTCAAACCTAGAGATATGAGTTGTTACTATGAGTTGGTTATACATTGATTGCACGAAAACGCATTTGGTAACTCGATGTTATAAAACATGCCTTTGTGTATGATTCAACAAGTAGTAGAACAAGCCATATGAGTCGAAGTTTATCCATTCCTTTTACCTTCGGGATAAAAGCGATATCTGTGGGCCCCTCGATGATTTAGCGATGACACATGTGAGTGCTTGGCCAAGCCAGGACTGATTTGATTTGTTCAATCAGTCAGTCATCATAAACAGAGAGAATGATTATAATCCATGTCTCAGTCCATATGATATCTAGAATGGAGGAATATATGATCCCTTATCTAATGGACAAGTCATTGACAAGGTCAGAGTTCGATAGCGGCTTTAAGAGCTACGATTGCCAGTTAGGTTTTGAAGTCATACTCAATAATAGTTTTAGACTTATCCAAGTGGGAGACTGTTGGATTAATGTCTAAGTCCACAACTATATTTGGTATGTACTTGATCCGACCCGGCATGGTCCATTTGGGTTGCACTTCACCGGCACAATTTATATGGATAGTCTTTTGAGAATAGTATATTTATGATTTATATTAATATATTATAAGTTCTAATATATTAATATGGAATCATATTATTTAATTAGTATTGATCAAGAATTAATTTAGAATTAATTAAGTGATCAAAAAGAACTAATTAAATATGGACTCTTATATATATGGAATGGGCCAAGTTCATTTAGGTTGGGCTAAGCTTTCATGGATGGTCCATGGAGCTTTTAACCCATGGATCCTATGTAAATGAAAGGTCATGGGTATTAGGGTTTACATGGATGTAACCCTAATCCTCCATAATATATAAAGGGGTCCTTGGCTCACTAAATTGGGACAAGTGTGTGAAAATAAGAGTGGGCCGATTTTAGTGTGCATACATATTCTCTTAAGTTCTTCCAAGGTGTTTTGGTGATTTGTGATTCCATTTGAGGCTTCCACACTATTGGGGCTAAGCTCTTAAAGCTTGAAGACATCAAGCTACATCAAAAGGTATGTCATCTAACTAGAACTTTGTAGTATAGGTGCTTCATAATATGCTAGTTAGGATGAAACCTTGGAATAGTTAATATTTGCATGTATAATAGAGAAAACATAGATCCAAGGTTTATAGGGTTGCATGTACACCATAGGAGTGTTAGAATGCTCAAAACCCAACAGTCATATGTTGGTAGTAGATATGAATCAAGACTATCATGGGTTGGTTCGTAGAGGTCCAAGTTGGTGGACAAAGTGGTGCTACAACACTCATGAGTGCTCATAAGTTCTGAGTATTGGATTCAACCCGTGCTCATTTGAATCACTTCATGGATTTTATCACGAGTGATCATGAGACGATAATATCTTATATTCTTCAAACCTAGAGATATGAGTTGTTACTATGAGTTGGTTATACATTGATTGCATGAAAACACATTGGTAACTCGAAGTTATAAAACGTGCCTTTGTGTATGATTCAACAAGTAGTAGGACAAGCCATATGAGTCGAAGTTTATCCATTCCTTTTACCTTCGGGATAAAAGCAATATCTGTGGTCCCCTCGATGATTTAGCGATGACACATGTGAGTGCTTGGCCAAGCCAGGACTGATTTGATTTGTTCAATCAGTCAGTCATCATAAATCGAAAATCGGGAAACAACAAATGGACAGAGAGAATGATTATAATCCATATCTCAGTCCATATGATATCTAGAATGGAGGAATATATGATCCCTTATCTAATGGACAAGTCATTGACAAGGTCAGAGTTCGACAGCGGCTTTAAGAGCTACGATTGCCAGTTAGGTTTTGAAGTCATACTCAATAATAGTTTTAGACTTATCCAAGTGGGAGACTGTTGGATTAATGTCTAAGTCCATAACTATATTTGGTATGTACTTGACCCGACCCGGCATGGTCCATTTGGGTTGCACTTCACCGGCACAATTTATATGGATAGTCTTTTGAGAATAGTATATTTATGATTTATATTAATATATTATAAGTTCTAATATATTAATATGGAATCATATTATTTAATTAGTATTGATCAAGAATTAATTTAGAATTAATTAAGTGATCAAAAAGAACTAATTAAATATGGACCCTTATATATATGGAATGGGCCAAGTTCATTTAGGTTGGGCTAAGCTTTCATGGATGGTCCATGGAGCTTTTAACCCATGGATCCTATGTAAATGAAAGGTCATGTGTATTAGGGTTTACATGGATGTAACCCTAATCCTCCATAATATATAAAGGGGTCCTTGGCTCACTAAATTGGGACAAGTGTGTGAAAATAAGAGTGGGCCGATTTTAGTGTGCATACATATTCTCTTAAGTTCTTCCAAGGTGTTTTGGTGATTTGTGATTCCATTTGAGGCTTCCACACTATTGGGGCTAAGCTCTTAAAGCTTGAAGACATCAAGCTACATCAAAAGGTATGTCATCTAACTAGAACTTTGTAGTATAGGTGCTTCATAATATGCTAGTTAGGATGAAACCTTGGAATAGTTAATATTTGCATGTATAATAGAGAAAACATAGATCCAAGGTTTATAGGGTTGCATGTACACCATAGGAGTGTTAGAATGCTCAAAACCCAACAGGCATATGTTGGAAGTAGATATGAATCAAGACTATCATGGGTTGGTTCGTAGAGGTCCAAGTTGGTGGACAAAGTGGTGCTACAACACTCATGAGTGCTCATAAGTTCTGAGTATTGGATTCAACCCGCGCTCATTTGAATCACTTCATCGATTTTATCACGAGTGATCATGAGACGATAATATCTTATATTCTTCAAACCTAGAGATATGAGTTGTTACTATGAGTTGGTTATACATTGATTGCACGAAAACACATTGGTAACTCGAAGTTATAAAACGTGCCTTTGTGTATGATTCAACAAGTAGTAGGACAAGCCATATGAGTCGAAGTTTATCCATTCCTTTTACCTTCGGGATAAAAGCAATATCTGTGGTCCCCTCGATGATTTAGCGATGACACATGTGAGTGCTTGGCCAAGCCAGGACTGATTTGATTTGTTCAATCAGTCAGTCATCATAAATCGAAAATCGGGAAACAACAAATGGACAGAGAGAATGATTATAATCCATATCTCAGTCCATATGATATCTAGAATGGAGGAATATATGATCCCTTATCTAATGGACAAGTCATTGACAAGGTCAGAGTTCGACAGCGGCTTTAAGAGCTACGATTGCCAGTTAGGTTTTGAAGTCATACTCAATAATAGTTTTAGACTTATCCAAGTGGGAGACTGTTGGATTAATGTCTAAGTCCATAACTATATTTGGTATGTACTTGACCCGACCCGGCATGGTCCATTTGGGTTGCACTTCACCGGCACAATTTATATGGATAGTCTTTTGAGAATAGTATATTTATGATTTATATTAATATATTATAAGTTCTAATATATTAATATGGAATCATATTATTTAATTAGTATTGATCAAGAATTAATTTAGAATTAATTAAGTGATCAAAAAGAACTAATTAAATATGGACTCTTATATATATGGAATGGGCCAAGTTCATTTAGGTTGGGCTAAGCTTTCATGGATGGTCCATGGAGCTTTTAACCCATGGATCCTATGTAAATGAAAGGTCATGGGTATTAGGGTTTACATGGATGTAACCCTAATCCTCCATAATATATAAAGGGGTCCTTGGCTCACAAAATGGGGACAAGTGTGTGAAAATAAGAGTGGGCCGATTTTAGTGTGCATACATATTCTCTTAAGTTCTTCCAAGGTGTTTTGGTGATTTGTGATTCCATTTGAGGCTTCCACACTGTTGGGGCTAAGCTCTTAAAGCTTGAAGTCATCAAGCTACATCAAAAGGTATGTCATCTAACTAGAACTTTGTAGTATAGGTGCTTCATAATATGCTAGTTAGGATGAAACCTTGGAATAGTTAATATTTGCATGTATAATAGAGAAAACATAGATCCAAGGTTTATAGGGTTTCATGTACACCATAGGAGTGTTAGAATGCTCAAAACCCAACACCAACGAGGGAGCTTTCCCTGTCCACATCTCGTGAGGTGTTTTGGCAACCTTATTGGTAGGGACTAAGTTAAGCATATGGGCGGCAGTCTCTAAGGCATACCCCCAGAATGAGATCCAATAAACCCTCACCCATTTCACCCATTTCGCATCCCTTGTGGTGGATCAAAAGGGACCACACACATCGGTGTGTATGAGATCCAATAAACCCTCACCCATTTCACAAGTGCCAGTGAAGGGTGACTTGGTCATCTTTCCAAGCAAACAAGACTCGCACACGTCATCGTCCCTAAGGTCGAATGACTCCAATACTTCCTCCTTTTGGAGTTGGGTAATGCATTTCTTGTTGACATGTCCAAGAGGACAATGCCACAAGCATGCTTTATCCAAACTATTGGAAGAATCGATATACGGCGCATCATTTCCTAAGTTATCTACAACCATCACAGTTTCATATATTCCATTACAAGGCAATGCTTCAAAATAGAAAACACCATTAAGATAAGCATTAATAGAAGCTTTTTCATTATCAAATGAATATCTAAACCCTTATCTATACAAACCATGAAAATAAATGATGTTTCTTGCCATATCTGGTGAATTGAAACAATTATTTAAATCCAATCCTAATCCATTACTAAGCACTAAAGAGTAAACTCCAATCTTGGTGACAGGCGACGATCTTCTGTTCCCGATGATCAAGTTTATCTTCCCATGCTCCACATCCCTATTTCTTCTTAGGCCCTGCAAGTCAGAATAATTGTGAAAACCATATCTTGTATCAAGAACCCAAGAAATAGCATGTGATGAATCATTAGATTTAATAGTGTAAATACCTGCGTAGGATGGCTTGATCTTTCCATCCTTGATATCTTGCAGATATTTCGGGCAGCTTCGTTTCCAATGCCCTATTTTGTGGCAGTGATGACACTCTGCCTCCTTGGGGTTGGAGTTGGGTTTAGCAGAACCAGCCCTGGTCCCACTAGAATAGGTGTCATCATGGGACTTTACCCTATGGTGGCTCTTTGAGCGAGCCTTCTTCTTCTTACCCTTTCCTTGCCCAATAGCCAAGACTGGGGCAGCAGCAGGAGTAGGATTTTATGCAACAGATTTATCCTTAAGGTTGCTCTCAGCGGTCCTCAACAACCCTTGAAGCTTTCTCAACATGACCTCCTCTTTGTTCATGTGGTAGGTCATGCGGAACTGGTTGTAGCACGGAAGTAAGGAGTGAAGAATTATTTCAATTGCCAGCTCCTCATTAAAGTCCACATTTAACTTCTGTAGACGATCAACATATCTTTGCATCTTCTGAAGAGGAGCAGTGACAGACTCTCCATCTCTCATCTTGGTCGTGATCATCGAAGTGATGATCTCGTACCTCTCCTGCCTCACGCTTTGATGGTACCTATCCATCAAATCTTGATGCATCTCATAGGGGTAGAAGTCCTCGTAGGACTTTTGGAGTTATGTGGTCATGGTAGCGAGCATGATGCAATGGGCTTTCGTAGCATCACGCTCATGAGTTTCATAAGCAGCAATCTCCTCGGGAGTAGCAGTTTCGAGGTTTATCTTCTTCAGCTCCTTGTCGAGGACATATTCCTTGTCCTCGTAGCGGGTAACCATCCTTATGTTGCGGATCTAATCATTGAAACTGTTTCCGTCGAAGATTACCCTCCCACACAAGTTCATGAGTGAGAATGAGCCTGAAGAGTTTGAGCTTGAAGCGTTGTTGTTGACGTTCGACATCCGAAATAGAAAAGAGACAAGTTTGATTAGAAATGAATCCCCAATTAAACACCCAAATGAGAAATTAGGGCTAGTATCCAACAACATTATTTGCAATTTTAGAAAAGGGATGTCGTAATCTAAACAACAAATAATTTGAAGGTAAGTGAATGACGATTCACTAATTTCCACATGAAAAACAAATTAAAGCTAAGTTTTAAATGTATTGAAAACTCCTAGATCTTTTGAGATTCATTGAACTTTTCAATGGCATGTTTAAATCTCGATATGCCCCTCAACTTTGTGACTGGAATGTCGAGGATCACAAAGTGGGTGTGAATAACCATGCAAATGTACATGGTGCCATCAATGTTACAGTCACCTATTCGACGTGTCGGTTAACCACACATGCTCCATCGAACTATGACAAACATCGAGTCACCCTTTGCCACCTTTTCTTAGAGCCCAATTAGTGTGTCTGTTAACCACACACGCTCCACTAACGTCTTAGCAAGGGTACAAAGTGTAATTTCATTGAATTGCATCAATTCACTTTTTCCTAAAGTAACTAAGATAGTGAATTTTGTAAAAAACATTTAGTTACTTTATTAATTAATTATACTTTTAATGAGGAAAGGGTTGCCCTATCCTACCCGTTCGGCTAACGACCCTCCACCAATCAAGGAAGTGGTGGGTGAGAGTGGACACCCATTAAACGGCCATTTTATAGGCCATAACCTTATACCCCCCTTATAGATCGGCTTCGTGAATGAGGCCTAGTAACGGTAAGACTAACATTTAAGTTATACATATATAATAATTATTCTTATAATATTATAAAGTATAAGGTTGAATTTTAAACTTGTAAAATTCTAGGGTTTGAAATTTAAATAATTCAAATTAAACTTTTAATTAAAAATTCAAATTTCAAAACTTGAGGGCAAGTTTTGAACTTTTTCAAAACATATAGGATCAAATAGCAAATAATTTAAATTAAACATTTAATTTAATGATTATCTAAATTTGACCTATTCCTTTTATTCACAAGATAATTCACCAAATAATTCAAATAATCAAATTTTATCATATAAGGAATTTATTATTCAATTAATTGGTAATTATCTTTTGTTTTGGTAAGGATAATCATATAATAATAATAATAATAATAATAATAATAATAATAATAATAATAATAATCGGATTTTATTAGTCAAAAACAGTTTTGGTAATTATCCTTCAGCAAAACAGCAAGAAATCCCAAGATATCCTCTGTCTGACAGCCCAACTCGTCGAGTTCCCAGTGTGGACTCGTCGAGTTCATCCAACTCGTCGAGTTCACATTGGGACTCGATGAGTTCGTCAGTCAGAGGGCCAAAAAACGAATTTTAAAGCATGAATGAACATACAAGGCATCAATACAATAGAAACCAATCAAGGCTCTGATACCACTGATGAGTTTTATACAAAAGAACATCCTATGTGCTCATGCAAACCCTAAAGCTTGGATCTAGGTTTCTCTATTGTACATGCAATTCATCGAAGACTTATGAACCCTAGATCTAGCATAGATATTTCGAAATTATCATATAAAATCATATCTAGATGATTACCTCTTCAAGAATGGCTTGAATCTTCTTGTCTTGGAGCTTAGAGTCACAAATGTCACTCCTCTAAAGGCTTACAAACACCACAAGCAAGAGAATGATCTTGGATATATGGGAGGAGGCACAATTTCGGTTATGAACTCTTCTAGGGTTTCCAGTGGCCGAAATCTGATGCCCTAGGGGTTCTATTTATACTTGTGCTGCTAGGGTTTCTGTCAAAACCCTAATGGACAACTTAGGCCTTAAGCAATCCAAGGAACCTTCTGGAATAGGGCCCTTATGGCCGAAATTAAGATGGACAATCCTTAATTTCATCCATGCCTAGTCCATAAGGCTTCTCAGCCCAATATTCAACTATCACACAATTGACAGTTCTAGTCCCCTTTATTTAGTTAATCTCTTTTAGCCACATAATTAATTATTGTCTAATATTAATTAAACTATATGATTTCTCCTTTAATATATTATTCATATAATATATTAATAAACCATAATAACCTCTATCTCTCCTTGAATCACCCTATCAAGTTGCTTTGGTGAAGGCAACCCAAAAGGACCATGCACAACCGGGTCAAGTACATACCAAATATAGTTACGGGCTTAGACACTAATCCAACACTATGGATCTATCTTAGTCCGGCTGGTAAATCCAGTTGATGTGCAACTTTTCCCACCCGTACAAGGATCCTGAAAGGTCCAATGAATGTGGGGCCCATCTTGCCCCGATTCCTGACCCGGATGACGCCTTTCCTAGGTGACACCTTCAGGAGCACAAAATCCTCGACTTGAAACTCAAGGTCCAAACGACATTTGTTTACATAGCTCTTATGATGACTCTGTGCAGTCTAAAAAGTCTCCCACGCACTTGTTGAATCAAATCGATGGTCCTGAGTACTACTTCGGTACTCCCTATGACTCGATGACCCACCTCACCCCAACAAATCAGGGTCCAACACTTCCTCCCGTTAGGCGTCGCAAAAGGAGGTCGGTCAATGTTGGCGTGATAACTATTGTTGTAGGAGAACTCATCCAACAGAAGGTACATATCCTAGCTCCCACTAAAATCTAGCACGCGTGCCCGAAGCATATCCTCCAACGTCTGAATATTCCTCTCGATCTGACCATTGGTCTGTGGGTTTAAAGTCTTGTTGAAGTGCAGTCGAGTACCCAACTACTCGTGAAATTTTTCCAGAATCTGGAAGTGAATCGAACATCCCTATCTGAAACCACCGATATAGGAACTCCATAACCTGCCACAACTTCTCGGATATAGATATCTTCAAATTTCTCCATAGAGATGCTCTCCTGAATTGGAATAAAATGCACTCTTGGGAAATAGGTCCATGATGACCTAAATCGAATCTACCCCTCACGCTGTCCGCGATAACTTTGTGATGAAATCCATCGGGATCTCTTCCCATTTACAAACGGGAATATACCCAACGACTCCATTTTTCCATGAGGTTGCTAATCCTCAGCCTTGACTTTCCTACAATTCAAGCACCTCTCCACGTACCAAGCCACATTCCGCTTCATGCAGGGCCACTAATAATCGGGTATGAGCTCTCTATACATCTTTGTCGCACCCAGATGAATAGAGAACTTTGACTTGTGTGCCTCCCCCATCAGTAACTTCTGTGCGCCGCCCCAATACAGAACCCAAAACCTCCAATGTAGGGTCAACAATCCCTTACTTTGATAATCAAAACAGGACACCAGACCCAAGACACCAAACCCACGATGCGCTCACTCTTGTAGTGATCCTCTTTCATAGCCTTGACTTGAGCCTCATAAATCTGCTCCAGTAGTGGGGTAACCATAGTCATCCTCAAACATAAATCTTGAGTAGGTGTGCTATTCACCTTACGACTCAGCGCATCAGCCACCATGTTGGCCTTCCCAGGGTGGTATAAAATATAGTAGTCATAGTCCTTCACTACATCAAGCCACATACGATGAATCATATTCAGATTTGGCTAATCCATCAAGTACCTTAATCTCTTGTGATTCCTATAAATGGTACAACAAACCCCATATAGGTAATGTCACCAAATCTTGAGGGCGAAAACAAAAGCCCCCAACTCATGATCATGCGTAGAATAATTCGCCTCATGAGGCTTCAGCTGCCTCGATGCATAAGTAATCACATGACCCCGCTGCATAAGTACTACACCCAACCCCATGATCAAAACATCACAATAAACCACAAAGTTGTCAACACCTTCAGGTAGATTCAGGACCGAGGCCTCGCACAATCTCTGCCTCAGAGTCTCGAATGTCGCCTGCTGCTCCGGCCCCCCAACGGAAAGTATCTGTCTTCTTCATCAACATGGTCAACGAAACTGTGATACTGGAGAAATTCTCAATGAACCTCCGGTAATACCTTTCTAATCCAAGGAAACTTTGAATCTCAGAACCTCCTATTGCATCACGGCCTCAATCTTGGCCGGATCGACCAATACACCCTTGTTGTAACGACGTAAATTTTCAAAACAATTTTTCAATTTTAAATCATCAAAAATAATATCATAACAAACTGTATCCAATGTCATCATAACAACAATTCCCAGAATCTCAAAACATAATCTCTATGAGTGTGTACAGATCATGCCGGCGCCTTCCCGCGATCCTCGCTAGTACCTGAAACACATAACACAACAACTATAAGCATAAATGCTTAGTGTGTTCCCCAAGATACCACATACAACACATACGCCTTTCCAGGCCATAACTCTGTGGGATCATCCGATCCAAATGTCTCAGGGGACTTTCGTCCCGAATCCCTGTAGACCTTCCGGTCCTACCCGTATCGACCTTCTGGTCCGTAACCTCTTGAGCTTCCGGTCCATATCATCTCGACCTTCCGGTCCTTATCATACATAACATACATAAAACATACATATCACATAACAACATACAGCTCATACATCTCATAGCATATAAGACCTTCCGGTCACACATAGGTACCCTTCCAGGTACAATATAGTGAGAAGACTCACCTCAATGAAGTCGGATAAGCTCTCGTGCTCAACGTCCCGACCTAGCCTCCTCCTATCATTCAAATAACATCCCCGATCAATACTTCTCTCATAGTCTCATCTCTAAAGATTAGGTAGAAGGCCATTCTACCCCTCCCTGAACTCTCTTGAATCAGTCTTGACCAGAACCCTAAGGTCAACGAAATTCAACGGTCAAACTTTGACCCGACTCGTCGAGTGCACATGGGCGACTCGGCGAGTCCATGCGGGTCCTCTGAATCCTTCTAGCCTCTCTTGGCTCGTCGAGTCATCCTTCCACTTGACGGGTTCCTCCTGTCACGAATCGCGGGGCAACCCCAACTCGAATCGTCGAGTCCACTTATGAACTCGGCGAGTTGCTTCCATGATCATACTCAAATGACCTTCTGAGGTCAGATCTGCTTCTCTAATCTATAGATCTGACCTTCCCAAGCATAATAATCACGTAAAGGTCGAATCTTGGTACACATGCAACACACCCAAAGCTTCTTTTGGTGAAATAACCTCTAAAATGGCCTCTTAGGCTCATAACTCAAAAGGTATGGCATAAAGAAGAGTGGTAAGGACTCTCTGGACCTCTTAAGGTCCAGATCTATGAACCATTTCACCTTGGGACCTCACATACTCCAGATTCAATTAAAAGAGGCATAAAGAAAACCCTAGATTCCACTAGAATCATTATAAACACGAGAATGGCACAGATTGTTACTTCCAACAGCTTCCTCTGATCAAATAGAAGTGGATCCAAGCTCTTCAACCCGCTTAGCTTGTTCTACCTCCTTCCTTCTTGCTAAAACACACAAGAAATGGTGAATTAGCCTTCCTCTTGCACCACAAACGATCTCTCTGCTCTCTAGGGTTTCTCAGGCGTGAAGTGGCCGCAAATGGAGGCCATAAAGGCCTTTAAATAGGGCACAGACCCCGAGAATTAGGGTTTCAATCCACAGCGCGGACTCGTCGAGTCCACCCTTTCCGACTCGTCGAGTCCATTCATTAATCCAGTCAGTACACGCGATCCTACTCGACGAGTCTACGCCTCAACTCGTCGAGTCCCTCCCTTTTACTCAAAAGAATAAATGATCAAACATAATACCTGGAAATCCGGATGTTACAATTCTCCCCCACTTAAATTAGATTTCGCCTTCGAAATCGCTCCTCCACGTACAGATCGAACCCCATAACCAAATGGCACCATCGATAGGATCTCATGCCACACAACTTCCATCCTCTCTGCACACCTGGATCCCAACAGGGATTCCCAATCCCGGAGGAAAACCAACCGAACAAAGAATTATCAACTCTCTGCCCTCAAACCCAAAAGAATAATCGTGCTCGCTCTGAAGTGTCCTCAGACATCTAAAAATCATAAGCCTCGGCTCCATTCCTCGTATCCCTTTTAACACTGAGTACCAGGTCTGATCTCGACCCAATAGTTGAACCTCCAGGGTCATCCGTTGCATTATCCCAACCGTATCCATGGTTTCCTTCTTACTATAACCACATCGGCCCAATGTGACACTCGAGTAATGAAGTCCGCTTAACCCTAAGCGAATGCTACCTTCCCAACTGAAGATCGACTCAACCCCGACCTTTGTCATCTGTTACTCATAGTTCCATGGAACTTGCGGTACCTCCCGTACCCGAGTACTGACCCACACAGGTCAAAGACATCAGATGACAAACAACACTCTTCAACATGGAACCCACCTCAGAATCTAGAACCTCATCTCGCCTATCCAAAGCACCATCAGAGCCAAACTCAAACTCGGGAGTTTGGTCCGACCCAGAGTTGGAACCACTCGTCCTAACGAAGCTCTCAACTCAGAACTCATTTCCCGCGCCCCATGCGTACCTCACTTATCCCATTCTTTCGGATTGCAATAACCACACCTTACTCAGAACATAATGATCCCCTAACATTGAGGAGACCCCGATCTCGCCCCTGGTCCGACCACTAGGTTCCCAAAAACTCACCAATCAGGGCCACCCCATTCCTAAAACTCTCTGCACCATGCTCTGATCAAAGAGTACTTTATCATAACAACTTCTCGCTAACTAGTGTGTGATGCGTCTTCCCGTAGCACCACATCAACCTCTCGCTGACTGGTGAGTACTACGGCTTCCCGCAGTATTACCACCACCTCTAACAGACTGGTGAGTACTACGGCTTCCCGCAGTATCACCACAACCTCTCACTAGTGAGTACTACGTCTTCCCGTAGCATCACTACAACCTCTGACTAGTGAGTACTACGGCTTCCCGTAGCATCACTACAACCTCTGACTAGTGAGTACTACGGCTTCCCGTAGCATCACAATAACCTCTGACTAGTGAGTACTACGGCTTCCCGTAGCATCACAACAAGCTCTGACTAGTGAGTACTACGGCTTCCCGTAGCATCACAACAACCTCTGACTAGTGAGTACTACGGTTTCCCGTAGCATCACAACAACCTCTGACTAGTGAGTACTACGGCTTCCCATAGCATCACAACAACCTCTGACTAGTGAGTACTATGGCTTCCTGTAGCATCACAACAACCTCTGACTGACTCACACACTTCGCGGACCAATCATATATAGGTGCATGCACTTACCCAAATTATGTATCACTATATCTGGCAGTAATCGCCATAATAAAACACCCTTCTCTGTTGCAATCCATATTCTTGGACAATCTCACTTTCTGACATTAATCGAAAGGACTCCCACTAGAATCATAGATGCTTGACCTACCACCTGCCATCTCCACTCAAGACTCAAAATCATCCGAAATCCAGTCCATTAAATTCGGATACCTCGATACACCACCATAGAACCTCACGACATCTCGTCTCATCCACTGATCTTCCTGTTCCACAACCTGGAATTGGTTGTCTAATTAACTTCTGCCCTTCCCAAGCTGACTAACAGCCCCATCATTGAACCATAATTTCTCAACCGTCAAACTCACCCTACGAGCCAACCATCTCGAATTCACCATTTTGACCTCGAAGAATCTCCGTTCACCCCAAGGTCTCTGACCAACGGCCAATTGTCGTGGAGACACTCATCCTTTTCAAACATAACACATTCATTATCTCGCTCTGCACCTCGTCTCAATCACCAATAACCCTGCGCTCATGAGTTCGCACTGCCGATCTCTCCGTATCCAGATCTCTAACCATTCTCGATCGAATCTCTAATCCCCTCAATAAAATACCCGGTTCTCCCCCACTTAGGGTTCGAACCAACCCCAATCGGCGCACCAGCAATCGATCCCACAGGCTGTTTCCACCAGTAATATCGCACCGTCTCTTGGAAGGTGCTACACAACGCCCGATGATCTCCTGACAGAGATCGAGCAACTCCAATGCCCCGAAACTCAGATGAAATCCCCAGAACTTCCTACCATGACTACCTCTAGTCATTCAGAATCTCACACCATTCCATCACCGGACCTCCCAACTGATCAGTATTAACCCTGACTCTTAGTCTGGAAGTAATGATCTACCGTACTCCTTATCATCGACTCCTCAACCAACGTTCCATCACGTCACTTAGCATAAGAGCAGAAACCATATTTCCACTCTTAATACCCATCAAAGACAATAAGGGCCACCACCCTGATATACTCCTTTTGATCGTCCGACGTTGCAGCTAACACATGCCCTACTATACTCAATTAGGGTGTCTCCTGGTCCTTGACCATCTCAGTCCCCACTGACGACATGTTCAAACTATATCTTTACCTCGCGGCAGACCTACTACCACATACTCTGGTTGAAGATCACCATCCGTGCAATCCCACAGGGCTCACCCCCAAACTCAAAACCGAAATCTCAACACCTCTTATGTCTCCCACAGGAAACGGATATAGCACCACTCGGGTCACCGAAAGTGACCTCTCCACTATCGGCCGGTCGCCCAGCCCAGACCGTATTCTCCCATAACGCACCATCCCTACTCATCCCTGAGTCTTGCGACTCCAACTGGCATATCACCCACAATCCCTCGGAGCTCACTCGATTTCCCCTTTCAAGGGATGCTCCACTAAAACTTGTTCATCATGGCCTCCTGGCCCCACACTCATTCACTTCGATCTCAATCTAGACAATCCCCACGGAATAACTGGTAAAAATCATAACATTAACCGCCACATGTCATGATACTCAAACCACGTTCCCTCTTCTCAATCCACCTCAAATCATGGCACTCGAACCATGACATCAACTCTCGACCTGCTACAACTCATGGGACTCGACCCATGACATCACTCCTCAATCTGCTACTTATCATGGTACTCGAACCATGACATCACTTTTCAATCTACTACTTATCATGGTACTCGAACCATAACATCACTTCTCAACGCTCAAATACCGTCTCATGCGTGTCTACTCAGACGACACATGCTCAGGGCAAAACAACGCCCTCTCGTGAAACATTCGTGTAATCACAGTCACGAACTCTGTCCCCTGCTTGAGGGACAAGAACTCATGTGCCAACCGTTCCCGCTCCACCGGGGGAACATACTCGTCTCTGAACATGGTGGTGAACCTCTCCCAGGTCACCTCGGAAATCTCTGCAAGAGTGAAGTTCGCCGCCACGAACTTCCACCAGTCCTTCGCCCCCAAGCGAAACTGTTTCAGTACAAACTGAACCCTCAGATGCTCCGGACACGAACATGTGTAGAAGCATCCCTCGATATCAGAAATCCATCTCATCGCAGCAATCGGATCCTGTGTCCCATCAAACTCCGGTCGCTTCGTGTTGCTGAACTCTCGAAACAACAACGAGTCACCTCCCTGAGGCCTGGCAGCAGCCACAGCTGCAGTAGCTGCAGCAGCCGCAGCCTCAGTCACCGCTGCGTACCGCTCATCAAAAGTCTCAATTAATGTGGTCTTGATAGACCCAAACATCTCCGGAATCTTGGCTCGAATCGCCGCTCCCACCTCATCGTGGATCATCTGATGAAGCTCCTCGTCACTCACGCCGATCGTCTCAGGTCTGTGGCGTATCTCAACCATGATGTCTCCGAAATACAACATAACATAAAAAAATATCAGAGACTCACTCGAGTGTACTCGCACTCGATAACTCAGCCCTACTTGTTCCTTAGTACCCTAAGGATTCTTACTTGGACTGCGCACTGATCCGGTGTTTTCAGTAGTACGGGCCCAATACTACCTTCCACACCGCATCAACATTCATTCCAAGTCCTCCTCCTAGGATCCCAGATCACAAGTACTCTACATCTCGCTAAGCATAGGCTACCCTTCGGTAGACTTCTCATAAGCTCCTCAATGCTACCTACTCACTCTTGAAGCATCTCATAGCAGTAGTAATCTCCTAGGCTAAGGCATCAGAAATCAGGCCACTCTAGTCCTAATATGAATACCTAGCCTACTCTAGCATGCATAACATATCATATCATATCTCATAACACATAATATAAGGGTATTTTGGGAAATCACCGTTCGGGCGCTGGCTGATCGTACACACTGCTCCGTTCTGCCTTTCTCAAAATCTTTTACTCTTTTAGAAAAATTGTTCTTTTCTGAAAATTTTCCTCAAATCCTCAGTTTGAGTTCAGATACGCCCGAAGGTGCATCCGAATCCCTCAAACCAAGGCTCTGATACCAACTTGTAACGACGTAAATTTTCAAAACAAGTTTTCATTTTAAAATCATAAAAAACAATATCATAACAAACTGTATCCAATGTCATCATAACAACAATTCCCAGAATCTCAAAATATAATCTCTATGAGTGTGTACAGATCATGTCGGCGCCTTCCCGCGATCCTCGCTAGTACCTAAAACACATAACACAACAATTGTAAGCATAAATGCTTAGTGAGTTCCCCAAGATACCACATACAACACATACCCCTTTCCAGGCCATAACTCTGTGGGATCTTCCGATCCAAATGTCTCAGGGGACTTCCATCCCGAATCCCTGTAGACCTTCCGGTCCTACCCGTATCGACCTTCCGGTCCGTAACCTCTTGACCTTCCGGTCCATATCATCTCGACCTTCCAGTCCTTATCATACATAACATACATAACACATACATATCACATAACAACATACAGCTCATACATCTCATAGCATATAATACCTTCCGGTCACACATAGGTACCCTTCCAGGTACAGTATAGTGAGAAGACTCACCTCAATGAAGTCGGATAAGCTCTCGTGCTCAACGTCCCGACCTAGCCTCCTCCTATCATTCAAATAACATCCCCGATCAATACTTCTGTCATAGTCTCATCTCTAAAGATTGGGTAGAAGGCCATTCTACCCCTCCCTGAACTCTCTTGAATCAGTCTTGACCAGAACCCTAAGGTCAACGAAAGTCAACGGTCAAACTTTGACCCGACTCGTCGAGTGCACATGGGCGACTCGGCGAGTCCATGCGGGTCCTCTGAATCCTTCTAGCCTCTCTTGGCTCATCGAGTCATCCTTCCACTTGACGGGTTCCTCCTGTCACGAATCGCGGGGCAACCCCGACTCGACTCGTCGAGTCCACTTATGAACTCGGCGAGTTGCTTCCATGATCATACTCAAATGATCTTCTGAGGTCAGATCTGCTTCTCTAATCTATATATCTGACCTTCCCAAGCATAATAATCACGTAAAGGTCGAATCTTGGTACACATGCAACACACCCAAAGCTTCTTTTGGTGAAATAACCTCTAAAATGGCCTCCTAGGCTCATAACTCAAAAGGTATGGCATAAAGCAGAGTGGTAAGGACTCTCTGGACCTCTTAAGGTCCAGATCTATGAACCATTTCACCTTGGGACCTCACATACTCCAGATTCAATTAAAAGAGGCATAAAGAAAACCCTAGATTCCACTAGAATCATTATAAACACGAGAATGGCACAGATTGTTACCTCCAACAGCTTCCTCTCATCAAATAGAAGTGGATCCAAGCTCCTCAACCCGCTTAGCTTGTTCTACCTCCTTCCTTCTTGCTAAAACACACAAGAAATGGTGAATTAGCCTTCCTCTTGCACCACAAACGATCTCTCTGCTCTCTAGGGTTTCTCAGGCGTGAAGTGGCCGCAAATGGAGGCAATAAAGGCCTTTAAATAGGGAACAGACCCCGAGAATTAGGGTTTCAATCCACAGCGTGAACTCGTCGAGTCCACCCTTTCCGACTCGTCGAGTCCGTTCATTAATCCAGTCAGCACACGCGATCCTACTCGACGAGTCTACGCCTCAACTCGTCGAGTCCCTCCCTTTTACTCAAAAGAATAAATGATCAAACATAATACCTGGAAATCCGGATGTTACACTTGTAGTTGCCGAGATGCCCCAAGAACTGTACCTTGCGTAACCAGAAATCTCATTTGGAGAATTTGGCATAAAGCCTCTCCCTCCTCAAAATCTCTAGAACCTTCGGCAATTGATCCTCATGTTGTATGTTGGTATTAGTGTAGACCAAGATATCATCAATAAAGACGATCACTGAGCGATTCAACATCGGTCTACAAACCCTGTTCATGAAGTCCATGAACGCTGCTGGTGCATTGGTAATCCCAAAAGGCATCACCATGAACTCGTAATGACCATAACACGTTCTGAAAGTTGTCTTCTATACATCCTCATCCTAAACCCTCATCTGATGGTAGCCTGAATGCAAATCGATCATGGAAAACCAAGATGCATCCTGTAGCCGGTCGAACAAGTCATCAATCCTCGAAAATGGATAACGGTTATTCACCATTAACTTATTAAGCTCTCGATAGTCGAGGTACATCCTGTGAGAACCATCCTTCTTCTTTACAAACAGAATCGATGCTCCCCAGGGTGAACTACTCGGCCTGATAAATCCCTTGTCCAACAGCTCCTGAAACTGTGTCGACAACTCCTGCATCTCAGGTGGGGCTAACCGATAGTGTGCCTTGGCTATCAGAGTCGCACCTGGTACCAAATCAATCTAAAATTTAACTTGCCTCACCAGAGGAAATCTAGGCAGATCCTCAAGAAATACATCAGGATACTCCCAGACAACTGGCACACCATCAACCACCTTCTTTCTTTGCACTCCAGTGTCCAACACATAGGCCACGAACCCAGAACAACCCTGCTAAAGATGCCTTCCAGCTCTCGCAGCTAAACAGAGGGTTGGTCCACCCTGAGCACCCTCTCCATAAATAAGTAGTTCTCTCCCACTTAGGGTTCGAACCCACACTAACTAGTGCTCACAATCAATCATTGCCCCATTAGGGCTCAGCCAATCCATACCCACGATGAATTTGCTCTCGTGCAGAGGAATAGGAGCCAAATCGATGGGATACCTCACCCGAAACAGCTCAAGAGTACAACCAAACCTGACTATTATGCCCTCAATGTACCAGAAGCAGAAAAGCTAACAAACTCCCTGATATTTTCTCTCAACATGCGTGGCACTAAGTCTTCTTCATATCCTCGCCTGTGGCATATTGGGGGTACCAATAACGCTCTCCCCCAAAACTTGGCAGTGATCTCCACCACAGTCTCAGTCATTTGGTGCAGGTCCAGAAACTCCCTCTCCAGCTGTCATACCTCGACATCCGGTGCAAACTCCGCTCGAAATCTAGTCACAAAATCAGGCTAGGTCATAGCCTCAATGGCTGGTTCTCCTATATAACATCCAATCTCCTCCCACCAATTTGGGCCTTGATCCCTAAAACTATTGGGTTTTGAGCATTCTAACACTCCTATGGTGTACATGCAACCCTAGATTCTTTGGGTCTATGTTTTCTCTAATATACATGCAAACTTTTATTTTTCCAAAGCATCATCCTAACTAGCATACAATGGAATATATTTACTACCAAATTCTAGTTAGATGACATACCTTTTGTTGTAGTTGGAAACCTTGGACCTTTAAGAACTTAGTGCCCCAAGTTTTGCACCTCAAATGTAATCACACAACACCACCAACAATGGAGGAACTTGAGAGGAGGTTACTTGCACTCATAAAATCGGATTGCCCTCTTGCAAGCTTACTTAGGTTCGATTTCAGGAGCAAGAGAGGTTCTTATATAGTGTGGCTTAATTAGGGTTACACCATGTAAACCCTAATGTGCATGACCTTCCATATTCCTCATGCTCCATGGGTTTAAACCTCCATGGATCATCCATGGGTCACCACATGGGTTTAGCCCAACACAAAGAACTATGGATCATAAGCCCACATTATAAGATTGAATGATTTACATAATCAATCCCCATATATTTAATTAGTCTCTTTTGATCACAAAAATAATTCTTGATCAATACTAATGAAATAATATGATTTCATATTAATATATTAGAACTTATAATATATTAATAAACCATAAATAACCTCTTCTCAATTATCCATCCTTCAGATTGTTTCGGTGCCATGCAACCCAAATGGACCATGCTACTCTCGGGTCAAGTAATACCAATTATAGTTATGGACTTAGACACTAATCCAACAGTCTCCCACTTGGATAAGTCTAATAACTATTATTGCAAGTACGACTCCACAACCCGACTAGCAATCGTAGCTCTTAAAAGCCGCTGTCGAACTCTGACCTAGTCAATGACGCGTCCATTAGATAAGGGATCATATATTCCTACATTCTAGATATCATATGGACTGAGACATGGATTATAATCATTCTCTCTATCCATCTGTTGTTTCCCGATTTCCGATTTATGACGACCGACTAATTGAACAAATCAAATCAGTTCAGGCCTGGTGTCATCACTAAATCATCGAGAGGCCCACAGATATCGCTTTTATACACATGGGATAAAAGGAACGAATAAACTTCGACCCAAATGCTCGTTTGTACTTACTCATCGAATTACACACAAAGATATGTTTTATAACACCAAGTTACTGGTGTCTTTACATATGTCAATGTGCAACCGACTCGCAACTACAACTCACATGTCTCCGTTTCAAGAATATAAGATATTATCGTCTCATGATCACTCTTCATAAAATCCATGAAGTGATTCAAATGAGTGTGGGTTGAATCCAATACTCGAATCTTATTCCAGGAGCACTCATGAACACTGTAGCAAACTTGTGCTATGACTAACACACCTCTATAGACCCATTCATGACAGTCTTGCCTCAATACTTACTTCCAAAGTATGATCGACTGTGGATGGTTTGAATAACCTAGTTATTCGGGAAGTCAAAACATGCAAAGTGAAACACAAGAATAATACTAATTCTATATGGCCCAAAACTTTCGAGTCCCGTATTGATTACTCATTATTCATTATATAATGTTTCGAATAATCAACTTAATACTTGAATTAAAACAATAGTTATGCCATGCTCCAAGCATGCACACTATGTTTGTCTAAACAAGCGTTATGCCATGCACCAATCATGCACACTATGTTTGTTTATGGTCCTTACTTTGTGAAATAGATCAATTGAAAAACATTTCAATGGTGCTCATTTCAAAAATTCCAAATCCTTATTGCAAGTGTAAGAATTCCAAATTCTTGTCACTGCTAGAAAGTGTTAGATTCTAAACTATCATGCAAAGATTCTTTTGTAATGTCTAGGTGCCAAAAGTCATAGAGACTTGACCAAAAATATTACAAAATATTCCTTTGGAGATTGTTACAAGACAATTCCATGGAAATGAAGTCTCAAATTCAAAGTACATTCATTTGAACATCTTGCATAAAAGTTTCTAACTTTTTCATCTTTTCTTCAACTCCCAATATGGAAACACTCCATATTTGCCATACGACAACTCTTTATTAATAGACTCCTGTCTATTCATAATAATGTCAATATGGTCCTTCCATTACTATACTTCCAACTGTCCTTAAGCGACCAATCCTTGGTGAACCTTAGATTGTCCTTAACAGTTGTTTAACCACTTTAGTCATATCCGGTTCTATTCCTTTTTCCCTCTAAATTCCCTAGGCATTTAGAAAAATTAGAACACGAGAATATTATAGCATATGCAATCAATCCTAAACCCGAATCATATGGGATGTGATTCATAATGTCTAACATAAAGACATGATACTTGATCAGTCTTTTGCTATAATATTTATATTTGTCATGTTCTCAAAATTTTGATTATGAAAATGGATGCCGTAATCATAGTCAAATTTTGAGAACGCAATTAACATTTCCATATATAGAATTTCCTTATGTTGAACCATTCCAACATAACATTCATATATATATATATATATATATATATATATATATATATATATATATATATATATATATATATATGACTAAATTTGATTAAAAAAAACTCAATCTAAGCTTTTAGATTTTGAAATGAAGTATAAATTCTTCTCCCTTAATTATAGCAAAAAAACATTTTCGAAATCCTGCAACTTGCGAATTGAAACTTTTGTTTTCTATAATTAACATTGCTAACTTGCAACATTCATCATAATTGATTATGCTCCCACTAGCATAATAATCATTACCTTTAGTAGCATAACATTTATGCTCCCACTAGCTTTGTCATGTACCCAGAAATCAGCTGGACTTCTAGAAATCAATACTTATTGACTTTTGTCACACCCCCGAACCAGACGGCCGAAACGTCCGGGGGCTTGCGCGTGACTTCATCCTGAAATATCATTACAGAGTATATAATTGAAACATAACATCATCATCATCACACATGTAATATATCAACATTCAATGTTTATATCGAGTATTGTATTTGAATATTACATGTCAAAATAGTAAGAGTATGATGAAACAAAATATAGCACAATATCCATTAGTTTGTTTCGTTCATCCTGCTTCAACGGTTTCCTGAGAATACAAGTTATTTTGAAAAGGGTCAACATAAAAATGTTGGTAAGTTCATAAGCATGTTTGTGAAAATGATTTGTATAACTTTGAAACCACCAGAAAATCCTATATTTTCTGAAAACTGTTTAGTATGTTTGTGTCAGATCTTGTATTAATGCATGTAGGTTATTATTTATTTGACTAAAAGGGTAAAGAGAATGTAAAGAGAATGTACAGAGCATGTATAGAGAATGTTCCCAGACAACCCGATGTTGTCTGTAAAAGAGAAGGGTCTTCCGTAAACTTCATAACGTTAATTCCTCTAAGTGAGTCGCTATAACCATACATAATAATGACAATTTCGCCTGTCTTTGCGTCTTTGGGACGCCGCCGGAATAGAATAAGGTTTTTGTCACCCTAAACTGGCCTAGTCTAACTGTAGCGAACAGCTCAGGTGTGGGGTGTCACCCCCGTATAGATCTATACACAAACTCCCGCTTTCCCTTCAGGAAACTCTGGTTATAACTACATGCTACGATTGTACACTCAAGGGTGCCAACCGACAGGTCTCACTAGATCCTTAATCGAATTTACACGAAGAAAAAGGTATAAACTCATTACAGGCCCAATGATCCATGTAAGTGAACCACTAAGGCATCGCTAAACATGTAAATCATTTTAAGACCCAATTGGAATGAGATTATATAACATGGGCCCGAAATATATATGAAAGGACAACTAAGGCCCATTTCACATGTAAGGTATTTACAGGCCGAAATAGCACAAAAATAGTATCCAAGGTCCGTCGCACATGTTAATGGGTCAATGAGGCCCAATAAACATATAAATAGTATACAGGACCTCTCACACATAAAAATGGGCCACTAAGGCCCAATAACCTAGAAAATGATCAAATTTATCCGTTTGTTAGTTTATCGTTGGTTTTGATTCAAGTATTCACTAAAATAGCATAAAAGCCCACTTTTTGTAAAAATGACGTTCTTGGCCCAATAAGCCAAAAATTTACAATTAAGGCCCAATTTTGTAAGAATAACACTTTAGTCTCCATTTTGTTCAAAACTAGTGTTGATGACTATTTTGTGGTAAAAATAACATTTTAAACCCATTTTTGTCAAAAATATCATTTTTGGCTTGATTTTTGTGAAAACACGCAATTTTCTGGTTTTGGGCTTTTCTGAGCTAGTTGTTGGAAAATTTGTAGAAAAATCATCGTAAGTCAAAATTTGGATCCGTAAATTCTGAAAGTTTGGAAATTTTCTCTACTTTGTTCACAATTTTTCTCAAAATTTTTAATGGCTTCTAACATGTGTGAAATTGCTCACCTTCACAGGCTGGTCCGAAAATATTTCAAATATGATAGGCAGTTTTGTAAAATTCGCCACAAATTGTAGAAAAATCGTATGAAAACGTGAGAGTAGTCATTTTAAAGGTATAAATCTGAACGTTATCCATGTAAAACATTTTTGAAAAATATTTCCATTAAGAGGGTCAAAACAGTTCGAGATTGGGCTAAAACTTTCCTGTCAAAAGCAGATTTTTGAGTATAAGTTATAGATCTTTGAGCACAACACTCATTTTTGCTATTTTAAGTGTATAATTCCCAGATCTACAAGTTTATATGTAATATATGTGATAAAACATACTTTTCTCAAGGTTCTTATGAAGATCCAAGTGATAAACTTCAAGTTCTTAACATATTTTTAGATTAATGAAGAAATCAACACATAATCATGCATATACACATAGATCTACACAAAGCAACTTGTATTCTCCCCCAAAACAAAGTAAAAATCGAAAATAGGGGGTATGAACTCACCTTGGGGTGATGGATCGGTTTTGATGAAGAAGTGGAAGAAGATTTTTGATCCTAGCAAGCTTTCTTGAGTAGATCTTGAACTTAGATGGTTCTAAGAACATGATCCACAAATATATGGATGTAAGAGGAGATTTTTGAAGAAATCAAGAAGCTAAACCATGGATCTAAGCAAAAACTTACCAAGGATGATGATGTTGGTGAAAAATCCCCTTGAGAGCACCCAAAATCTCGAAATTTTGATGGAAGAAGGGACTTTTTCTAGAGAGAATTCTTGAGTTGGAAAATGAAGAGTAATGGTGTTGGTGAAAGCTCTTAGGGCCGAGAGTTTGAAGAGGGGAGAGAGAGAGTGTAATCCTTGTCTAGATACATGTAAGTTGTATGGTTATATGGTGGATATTTGGCATGGATGACCACCATGCAATATTGAGGTGGCACATCCAAAAGTCAACCCCTATTTCATTTTTTTTTGTTAAATGTTGTTGGGTCGAGATTTTGGGCCTAAGAGAGCTTAGGATGAAGTAATTTGGCCCATTTTTGATCTTGTTTGAATTTATGAAGTCCAAAAATTATTTTTCGGCCCATTGGGCTCTTAAGGAGGCTCACGGCCCAAAATGGTAAAAGAAATGGGTTTAGGGCCCAAAGTAGTCAAGTTTAAGATTTATTGGTCCATCAGGCCCAATAAGAGAATCCTAGTCCATAATGAACTTGAATCGGGATTTCTAGGGTTTCCAAGCCTTATTTGAACATATGAGATGTATTTGAACGAGAATAGAATATAGTATTCACTTAGCGTACAAGTTATTACACTAGGTGATTGATTGCATGAGAGTGGAAATTTCCTAGCAAAAATGCTAGTTGTGACAACTTTCATTACCAAAGTTCATATTTCTGATACGAGATGCTTTGATAAGACTTTATCTAGGCTTCTCAAACTCATACACCTTTCCTTAGATAGCTCACATGTGTGTAAAAACAATTTAAGAACTTACAGCAATAAGTCTCAAATGTTTAGACTTTTTGCCATTACTCACAATTCGAATTATGAAAAGGGATTCTGTAATCATAATCAAATTTGAGAATGCAAATATCACAATTGCGATCTCCTTAAAATCTACTTAGTGAAAGCGTTTCCTCACAATCATTTTCATGAAGCGAAGAGAAACCTTATGACACTTAGATTTTATGGTGTATGTGTTCCTATCCATGTAAATTTGTCATGACCATAATCACAAGACATGGTTAGTGATAAATCCAAACTCATATGGACTGAACTTGTTCAATTTTAATTTCTTGCCACCTGGCAGCACAAGGGCCTACCATTGCTTCCAAGTTGTTATGCAGCCAATTGAGAACTCTCAGAACTCACATGCATAGTCAACTTTAACTGGAATGGGCATAGAAGCAAGAATATGTCAACACGATAGCTTACAAACCTCAAGTCGTGTGCTAGTGATAAACAATAGGTTTTATTCTTGATTAGTTCTTGAAGCTTTTCCAAGATCTTTAAGACTCCCATTGCCCTATTGACATATAATATTCTCTTGTCATGAATCATTCCTTGACAAAACAAATATTCAAGAGTTAGTGCAGATTCTTATCAAGACAAACACTTCACACAATTGGACTTAGTTGGTCTTTGTTTTATCCAAAACATCACAACTTACCAACTTCAAATGTACAAGAGTAGAAAACTTTTACTCTGCATTTGATAAGTGTTTTAAACCTTTCTTAAGATTATGTCAGTCAAGGTTACAATCTTGGAGTATGACTCTAAGACTTGTTTTGGGAACGAAGTATGACTTATCTTCTTGATTTAAACTATTTCAAAAATTCACGATTCCTCTTTTTAGCCATACAAATGCACTAAGATGTCTTTAGAGGATCAATTGTGATATGGTTTTTCCATAAACATTAAGAGGATCATAAAACGCGATACTAAAGTACTCTCCCATCTTTTCAGATTGGAGAAACTTTTATCGTTCTGCCTAATTTGATTCTTCTCATTCGTTCTGCGATACATTGAACCTTTTCCAATGTTTCAGAATTATACTTAAACTTGTAAGCATAACCATGTTTACCAAACTTTAGTAAATCATGACGAATAGTCTTATTGATCTTTGTGGTGGATCTTGACCAGCGCACACCCAGTGTACCCGATCCCCTAGTCCTTCACTTGACTCACATATACATGTGAACAAGGAATTAGTCTTAATTTACCAAAGATGAAAATTCTCATTCATCATACAATACAACTTGCATGATTCCAAGTTTCTGTCCAATTGAAACTTGGGTAATGAGAATCTTTCCTTATTTGGCAAATACTCGACACTACCATAAACGAAAGAATCAAATTCACATTGCTAACATAGAAACATACAAACATCAATTTTCACAAATGCCATTGCAAGGAGATAAAAACAAAATTTTATTTATTTATAAAATGCGGAAAAAACTTTTCCTTACAATGCAATTACAAATGAAAACTATGTTATTACATATTTCCTAGCAATCTATCATAACTCCTAAGCAGTAGCTCAAAAATCCGATCTTCGAATCATGCGATTGAAATCCATCTTCGCGATCAGATTCAGCATACTCTTCCTTTAAGCTTCCTTCCCTTTGCATGATCCTACAAAACATCAAAATGCAACCTTGCCACATCATGTATTAAGAATCAACAATTAGGAACTTAATAGAGTTAGACAGTAGACTTACCTGAAGTAGAGTCAAACTTTTTTATTCTACCTTTTCTCAGATCTTTCAGGTAGTCAGGGCAGCTTCGCAACCAATGCCCCTTCTCTTGGAAATAGAAACATATAGACTCTTTGGGAATGGTACACGGGACAATCTCAGACTTATCCTTTCTCTTTCCCTTGGAAAGAGAAATCTTTTCTGGACTTCCAATGTTTCCATTGTCATTGTCCATGGAAGTTTGGGGAGTAGATCTTCCAATCAAATTTGCTTTTCGAGTGCGCCAAATCATTGATAATTTAGTAGTAACAAGCAAATAGGTAAGATCAATAAGGGTGATGTCGTGGTCTGTCACATAGTAGTCCTTCATGAACTCATTATATGACTCGGGAAGTGATTGAAGAACCCAGTCAACTACCAACTTCCTCGAGACAATGACACCCAATACTCTCAGCCTGTCAATATGTGACTTCATCTCCAAGACGTAAATACACACAGGCCTTTCATCTTGATGTTTCATTGTAAGTAGGGCTTGAGTGACCTTGAATTTTTCAAGACTTTGAACTTGTGGGTTAGGTAGAATTATTGGAGGAGGTGGAGGAAATGAAGTATGACTTCCATGATCCAACTGCGGGACATCATCTTCAAGAGGAAAGCTTGTTCCAAAAGATTTGGGAAGACCATAGTTGTCTGAATTAGACATCTACAATGGGAGAAATTAAAGTTAGTTGATTTAAGTCCTTAATATAACACCCAAATGAAATATTAAGGCTAGGACCCAACACAATATTTTAGAATTTGGAAGAGGGATGTCGTAATCCAATTGAAAAATATTTGAAGGTAGGTAAATGACGATTTATCAATTTCCATCACGAAAAACGAAAAAGACTTTTAGGTTTTAAGTGAATTGAAATTCCTAGATCCTTTGAGATTCATTGAAACTTTCAATGGCATGTTTAAATCTCGATTGTGCCCTTCAGGTTTGTGACTGGGATGCCGAGGATCACAAACAAGGTGTGAATAACCATGCAAATTAGCTTGGTACACCCAATGTTACAACCACCTAATCAATGTGTCGGTTAACCACACTCCATTGATCTATGATTAACATCAGGCTACCCTTTTCCATGCACTGTCAGTCCAGATTAGTGTGTCGGTTAACCATACATGCTCTACTAACGACTTAACAAGGTGCAAAGTGCAATTTCATGGGTTAGCACCATATTCACATTTTCCGAAGTAACTAAGATTTGGGAATTTATAAGTGTTTAGTTACTTTATATTTATCATTATACTTTTAATGAAGGGAGAATTAGAGTCATATCCTACCCGTTCGGCTAACGACCCTCCACCAGTCAAGGAAGCGGTGGGTGAGAGTGGACACCCGTTAAACTGTCATTTTATAGGCAGTAACCTTATACCCCCCCTTATAGAACAGCTTTGTGAATGAGGCCTACTAACGGTAAGACTGACTTTGTTCTTATACATACATACATACATATATATATATATATATATATATATATATATATATATATATATATATATATATATGTGTGTGTGTGTGTGTGTGTGTGTATAAATATAAATATTAAACCTATAATATTATAATAGTATAAGGGTAGAATTTTTAAACTTCAAAATTCTAGGGTTTGGAATTAAATGTTTCAAAAGTTAGACTTTTACATTTACGAATTCCAAAACTTGAGGGCAAGTTTTGATCTATTCAAAAACTTTTGGAATCCATAACTTATGAGTTTAATATAGGTTTTAATGAAAAGACTCTTGAAAATCCATAACTAGAGGACAAGTTATGGAGTTCATAAAACCATTTATGGGAAAAAGACTCTTCAAGTTCATAACCTATGATTTTAATGATCTCTTTAAAGGAACAACTTTTCATTTTCCATAACTTGAGGACAAGTTATGGAATTCATCAAAACCATTTAGATCAAAAATTCTAACAACAAAAACCAAAAATTTGTCTATGATCTAAATTAAACTCATAAGAACAAGACAATTCATATCAAACAAATTTCATGTAATTAGTCTAACCATATAAACTAATACAAAACATGAAACTTTGACAATTATCTTTTAAATTGGATAAGCATAAAAATTACCACATCAAAAACAGGTTTATACGTTCAAAAACAGTTTAGAGTAATGATCCTAGTCCAATTCCAGCCAAAAACTTCAAAAATCTGCATCCAGGAGCACAAACTCGTCGAGTGCATGAACTGACTCAGCGAGTTGGTCGGTTTATAGGGTGGACTCGCCGAGTTCCCCAGTGGACTCGGCGAGTCCACTGTCCAGACAGCAAAAAATCGATTTTTCAAGCTTTAAAAACAAGTAGCAGCAAGTATATAAGAAAACAACTTGGCTCTGATACTACTGTTGGGTTTTGAGCATTCTAATACTCCTATGGTGTACATGCAACCCTAGATGCTTTGGATCTATGTTTTCTGTAATATACATGTAAACTTTTATTTTTCCAAAGCATCATCCTAACTAGCTTACAATGGAGTATCTTTACTACAAAATTCTAGTTAGATGACAGACCTTTTGTTGTAGTTGGAAACCTTGGACCTTTAAGAACTTAGTGCCCCAAGTGTTGCACCTCAAATGGAATCACACAACACCACCAACAATGGAGGAACTTGAGAGGAGGTTACTTGCACTCATAAAATCGGCATGCCCTCTTGTAAGCTTACTTAGGTTCGATTTCATGAGCTAGAGGGGTTCTTATATAGTGTGGCTTAATTAGGGTTACACCATGTAAACCCTAATGTGCATGACCTTCCATATTCCTCATGCTCCATGGGTTTAAACCTCAATTGATCATCCATGGGTCACCACATAGGTTTAGCCCAACACAAAGAACTATGGATCATAAGCCCACATTATAAGAATGAATGATTTACATAATCAATCCCCATATATTTAATTAGTCTCTTTTGATCACAAAATTAATTCCAAATTAATTCTTGATCAATACTAATTAAATAATATGATTTCATATTAATATATTAGAACTTATAATGTATTAATAAACTATAAATAGCCTCTTCTCAGTTATCTATCCTTCAGATTGTTCCGGTGCCATGCAACCCAAATGGACCATGCTACTCTCGGGTCAAGTGCATAATAATTATAGTTATGGACTCAGTCACTAATCCAACAAAAACAACCTGTAACAAACCTCACTTTTGAATCTTCAGGGCAGAAGCTCGTCATCTCGGCACACTCCATGTCTGCTATTCACCGCCTGGAGGAAATAGGGTCTTTCACTCCAAAGAACTCTGGTGCCCCATAACCCCAAAAATCCTTGAACGTGAGGTTACGGGCTCCGTACTGCCCGTCGTATATTTCGACCCTAAAAGCCTGAAAGCGCTCCTCCATCATCTCGATGACCCCCTCCTTGATCGTCCCGAACATCACTGGGGGCACATCAAGGATACCTCACATAATCTCATCCTCGATGAACTTGCGTAGTCTCTCGTCAATTGGTTCAGTACTAGGGCCCGAACCAGACCCAGATCATGAACCTCCTGCTCCACCATGTGGTATCATCATACTGAAACACAATACATAGACAATCAGTATACACACGAAGAGGTTCAAACTCCAGAAGTTCCTCAGATCATCATGACTTTCCTTAACTCAGGTACAGATCCCATGCTTTCGGTAGTACGGGCCCAATACTACCTTCCATACCTATTTGTACCCCCCTCAAGGATCGCCTCAAATCCTCTAAGTCACTTCCATACTATCCAGATATTTACTTGCACTACAGAGCGACATATACGCTAAAATATCTCCTATTTTTTCATAGGGTTCCTTTCCCACCACTCTCCACCATCAGCTGCATAAGAGACTCCCTCTGATACCTTCTAACTACTTCATTAATACAATTACATGTCATCGGCACTAGATAATTCTTCGACTGCTAGGTCCTAGCCTATGACGGTTAAACTCAAACAAGAGTTATGCAATAGAGTTGAACCTAACCTTCTAAAATTACCTAGTCCCCACAACCTGTAACTTAACATATTCACTTAATAGTTAGCAGACATCATTGGGGTCTCTAAAAGCCCAAAGTAAGAAGATTTTGAGCATCGAGTAGCCTAATCTAGTGCGTCACTGCCTCACCCAATCAGACTATCCTATCCAACATATGAAATCCATACTAGCATGCAGTACTACAAGCTCAATCAATCAGGCATAGAAAGGCATCTCTCCTAGCATTCTATCATGCAATCCTAAGTAGACCCTTAGCCCTAATCTAGCATGAAGTTCTCATATACTCATATCAAAACAATAGCATATCACATGTATGGGTATTTTGGGTTATACTTACTTGAGCTTGGCCGATTGCACGCATCATACCCTTTTTCTTTGTAAAATTATTCTTTGAAAAGTTGTTTTCTTTTAAAAAATTTACCAATTCCTCACTTTGAGTTCAGACACACCCAAGAGTGTGCCTGAATCCCTCAAACCAAGGTTCTGATACCAACTTGTAATATCCCAAAAATACTAAGTAAAAGTTTTCTTTAAGTCAACCTAAATAATTATTCATTTATTCCAAATACCCAATCAAAGTGTAAGGAAAAATGTATCAAAAGTTATGAGAGTACAAAACAAAATCATAGAATGCGAAACATTGGTGGATGCTATGCGATCATGTTGGGCCCTTCCCTTTCGAACCAGAGATACCTGAAAACATTAAACCACAAACCATAAGCTCAAATCTTAGTGGGTTTTCCTAAAATACAACATACCACAAGCATATAAATAGGCCCCACCCAAACTGCATATGGACCCCGCCAAGAGCATAACGGGTCGCACCCATAATGATATATATATATATATATATATATATATATATATATATATATATATAGCATACATACACATGCAAGAGTCACAAAGATAACAAGCACATACAAGCATATCGCCAAGTGTCACAAAGACCACAATCATACTACAAACATAATCCAGTGGGCCGACATTTATGCATTCGACCCACGAGCATAGTGAAGAGACTTACCTTAACCGATCAATGAATAGATCTCATAATCGGGTTACTGGTGTAGAAGTCTCTCTCACTAAACATAACTAAAACCAAACCCTAACTAGCAATCAGAATAATTCTACAACTCAGCAAGTCCAGATACCACAATAAACCCTCATTCGGGCAAGATACCATTTTTCCCTTCCAAGTCCTCAACCCCTCTCAGTTGACCAAAAGTCAAACTGGTCAAAAAGTTAACAGTCAACCCCTTGTTAACTTACATGCTACACACACACATATATATATATATATATATATATATATATATATATATATATATATATATATATATATATATATATATATATATATATATATCACTCCACGCAGGGCGTAGAGCCTAATATCAAAAGCGGGCCAAAATTAAGCTACGTTGGGCTTAGCTCAGATTACCGCCCGCATACTGAGTAGTTAAGTCGTTTCCATTTTAAGCTCTTAATCCGTAAAGACAAGTCATCAAATTCTAGATCGAGTCCCAATAAACATCTTGAATGATAAAGTTGACGACTTTATGCCTTTGCATGGTTACATGGAGCTCAACGTCAAACGCTAGTTTCCAAACCTCTTCTAATGTCCAAAATCTCTTGCATGGATGAAAGGCAGCAACCAAAATTCCATTTTTATGTCTAAACAACCTTAGAAACAATAGAATCTAGCAACCCTAACGTCTGGAGTAGCTTTTACTCACAAGACTCAAGATCATGGGATAAAAGGTTGTGTAAAACAAGGATCTAATATGATCTAACACATGGATGAGTTAGATTTTAGTTTTATACCTCCTGAAGTTGAGAAATTTGATTTACGATATGAATCCACAAGCTTGGTCTTCAACAAATCTAAAAGCTTGACCTTGTCCTTCTCCAAGATGCACTAAAACACACCAAAAATGCTCAAAAATTGCTCTTATGGATTAGGGTTTCGTTCTATAAGCTCAATAGGGTGGAGGCTGGTAGTAAGAAGGGCCTCAATGAGATTAAGGTCCTTAAATAGGGTCCAAGACCCTGAAATTAGGGTTTTCACCCTACGCAGTAACGCCCTGTATAACCTGGTTACGCCCCACATAGGGCATTAAGTCTCCGTGTCCAAGTAATGATTTGCACCCCGTGTAACTTGGCTAGATACGCCCCACTTAGATTCTTATTTCCAAAATAAATAATTTTTAAAACATAAAGAATGTAATAAGAACTGGGTGTTACAGACAAAGTCAATTTTGGAGTACGGTCGTCAATATCGTACATAGATGTGACATTCTAGAATCACAGACATGCAATTTAAACACACATTTCGGACACCAAAATAGCATTTTTAGTCTCCTACATATAAATGGTATCCGAAGTAGTTAGTCACTTACTTTAGATCATCCACAGTTATCTATTATAACTGCTTCAATATGAGTTTCTCAAACTGTGAACACGAAAATATTATTTTGTTTTGTGGATCGTTTCTTTAAAAATTTATCATGTTTCTATAACTAATTGTTATGCGAACATCAAAACTGATGTGATAGATCTTTTTCAACTCTGTTTTGTGACTATTGGATGTGTGGTAGAATTATTTTGTTCCATATTTTAATTGTTTCTCTAAAAAATTATCACGTTTTTACAACTAATTGTTTCGTTTTCTGAAAAAAGTACAACTCCATGCATTCATAGCTTGTCTGCTGCATGTCATCTTTATAGGTAGTGTAACACCAGTCAAAATAGGTCAACAACAATCACATGTGATTATGCCAATCATGTAATGTGATTTTGTTAAACTAGTAATTTGATAAACTTACTATTTAATTCATGTTAACGTATAAACATTCATACATAATTTATGATACAACTCAAAGTATACGTCCATACGATTCCAAAAATATAGAGAACGTCTAAATCTGACTTCGCGTGAAGAAGTTATGATAAACCGAACACTATAAATCTCTATAATAAGAGGAATTTAAAATAGAGTTAGAATTAGCTGTTTGAGTCTAAGATAGAGTTGTAGTGCTCGTAAATACCTACGCATGTATATAAAGAACGTCAAAAACGGAGTTCGTATGCAAAAGTTATGGCCTTCCGAAGATTTTGTTGTCAGAAACCCTAATTTTGCCTGAACTCACGACGTGAGCATAAAAACTCACGACGTGAGGAGTCAAACCGCCACATTTTGAAGCTAGAAGTCTATGGAACAATAACCCAAAAGTTCACGACGTGAGCAAGGTTTTCTCACGACGTGAGGACGCTGCAGGACACGAATCGGGGCTAGAAAACACGCGTTAAAGCTATGGGATAACTCTTACCATAATTCACGACGTGAACCTATCATTTCTCATGTCGTGAGGGCCAAAAATCTTCCTATAAATAGCAAGTTCGGCCATTTGCTTTCTCACACCTGATCTCCTTCCTTCTCTCTCGTTTGCTGGAGCTGTTTCGCTTCCCGAGCCCGGTGATCGCGAACCGCTGACTGTTTTCAGTTAGATTCTATCGAAGCACGATATTAAGGTGAGTTTCACGGCCCCACTTTCTAATATTTCGGGGGAAAACGCATGTTAAATATTATATATATGTTATTATTATGTCTATATGATAGTATATTAGTATCAACGTAGATATTTATAATAACCGGGCTGTAGTTATTTCGTATCTAAAAGTATACAACTATCGTAAAGTTGTTAACATGTTATTGTTATAGTAGTATATTAATGTAGATCTTGAGTTATACTTAGGATTCTATATATATATATATATATTGTGTGCGATATAGTTCCAGAGTTATACTCGGAAGTTCTATATGTAATTGATAAGTATGTTGCTATTGTTGGTTTTATGTCAAGATAAAACCAGGTATGTTATATGTTGTTGTTATTGGTTTTATGTCAAGATAAAACCAGGTATGTTATATGTTGTTATTATTGGTTTTATGTCCAGATAAAACCTGGTTTTTAATTCTAGTTATAGTTATTATACTGCCTAAGTATTATGAATATTAGGAATAATGTTTAAAGCATAGTCTAATAACTTAGGTTTTAGACACAAATATGATTTTACTACTAGAACTAACGGAACTCGACAAGTCTACATGAGTTATTGTATTCATCAACTAAGATTGGAAATCTTAGGTAAAATCCTCTGACCTGTAACCGTTAATCCCGTGTGAGCGAGGAAGTCGTGTATGAATAAGATATGGGTTGACAACCCCACTCGTGGTTGCTAGCTACAACACAACGGTGTGCGAGTGATGAACTGTCCTTTTGTTTGTTTATTGTTCCGACGTTGATGAAGCGTGTGGAACTTATCTTAAGATGCGAAACTTGTAGCATCAAGCAGAGGTTTGAAACTAGTCATATAGCCGCGGTTACAGACTCATGGTAGCAAATTGTTAGAAGCATTATACTTTGTCGTTATACAAGTATTGATGTTAAGTATAAGTTTCCTAAACACTTATACTCTAGGTACAAGAAACTTGTAGGTATACTACTTGTATATTAAGTAGATAATTATACCTAACACACATACTCGTATAGAATTGAAATAGATTTATACGTAGCGGTTTTACTCGTATAGAATTGAAATAGATTTATACGTAGCGGTTTTACTCGTATAGAATTGAAATAAGATTTATACGTAGCAACTTTCGTTTGTATGGAATTACAAACACTTATATTCATAGTATATGAGACTTATATGTAAACTACTTATTTGGTAAGTAAACTTTTATACCTAGGATATATATACTAAACGTTGGAGAGTCAAAATGATACTTTCAAAACTATACTTTTGAACTTGGAAAATGTATTATTTTTATATGGAGTTAAAACCTATGGACTCACCAACTTTATGTTGACGTATTTTAAATTGCATGTGTTTTCAGGAAGTTGATAACTATGATACGAGAAATGACCTTACACTGCCCGGTGTTTCAGCCGACGGCCGGGGTGTGACAGATTGGTATCAGAGCTATTAACTATAGTGAATTAGTACTTTCTTAAGAAAGCGCGACTATAGTTTAGGGCTTACTCTGTTAGTTTTAGGTATATCCCTTAGCCTACAATATAAAGTATTATTAAATTATTCTACTGAAGGACTACTTACGGGAGAGGTGACAGGATAGACATGTCGATTTGGGTTGTTGGATTCCAGAACGGCCATATGCCAAAATGATCCTGCCCACCGACTGTCCTGACTGGCCGGTGCCTTATCAGCTAGACCTGAAGTAACAAACAATAATTAATAATACCCATGAACATAACAAACACAAAGATATAGAGTTATGTATGAACTCAGTCCCGCGATGAGAACACATGTATAACCCAATAATATAGAAAACCTAAACCCTCGATAGCAATACAACGCAATGTTTTAGGTCAAACTCCATAATCGAGTTTTATTGTACATGGGCCGAACCACAAATAAACGTAGACTGATCACCTATGTTTAATTATGGTTAGACCGATGCATAACTAAAATTGGATACGGTGTTTGATAGACTAAAACACCTAAAGATTCTAGCAGATTAAAGATAGATCTCAGATCAGGATACCATCAACTCGGAGTACAAGAGGACGGTGTTCTGAAAACAACATTTAGGACTCGGTATGGTCATTATGAGTTCCTAGTTAAGCCTTTGGATTGACCAACGCTCCAACAATGTTCAAGGACCTCATGAATAGTGTTTGCAAACCATACTTGGATAAATTTGTGATAGTAGTTATCGATGATATATTGATATATTCACAAACCAATGAAGAACATGGTCAACACTTGCAAATAATCTTAGAACTACTAAGCAAAGAAAAGTTGTACGCCAAATTATCCGAATGTGAATTTTGGATTAGAGAAGTACAATTTTTAGAACATGTAGTTAGTAACAAAGAGATTTGTGACAATCCGAAATTTTTATCTTATACACTTATTCAAATCAATGAAGGTTAGACTCGTTTTTGCTATTTTCTAGCACTGGTTAGAGTCTATTTGAGTGTTCTAAACCTAGTACCATCAAGATAGGGGCCTAGAAATGGGAAAACTAGATGCATATCAAGCAAAATCGGGCCAAACACTCCAATATATGGAGTGTGCGGCCACACACTTGTGTGTACGGCCACACACTTGTGTGTACGGACACACACAAGAGTGTGCGGCCACACACCCATCCCAACCGCACACTCTCCCATATATATTCAACACTTGTCATTTTTGAACGCTTTTTCCACTTCTTCAAAGCTAGAACTCGTTTTCTCTCAAGTATCATCCAAAGTTTCACTTCAATCTTCAACCAAGTGAGTGATTCCTTCTTTGTTTAGCTAATACATGACCTTAACTAGCCTTTTCCCTTGATTTGATCCATGAAAACACCTATTTGGTATTAGAACACCAAGAACACCAAGAACACACACTACTTTTGGGGCTTTTAACTACACTTTTAAGCCTCTAAATCGGGTATACACTTACAATAGCTTGTTATAAGCTAAAGACCCTTGAATTTACACATGAAAAACGCCATTTCATATGATCTTCAAGTGTGTACGGCCGCACACACCATGTGTACGGCCGCACACACCAAGTATAGCCGCACACACACTTTTTAGGTCCAAAAATGGCAATAAACTCCATATAAGGCTAAAGCATGAAGTAAGAAACCTTCCTAGATGAGTCCTAAAGCCTTAAAATACGTTTTGGCACATTCCATAGGGAGTGTGCGGCCGCACACACACCCTGGCCGCACACCCTGGCTGCACACACACAAATAGTGTGTATTTTGACCATACACTCCTTTGTATAGCCATATACCCCTTATATACAATCATATATGGTTGTAACACTTCAAAATAAGTGTTTACTAGTCCCTAAGGTGGTTCCAAGTCAATAGTTAGTTGTTATAAGCACTAATTGTATTCATATATATATATATATATATATATATATATATATATATATATATATATATATATATATATATATATATATATATATATATATATATCATTATATGTTAAATAGGATCCGCGTGTGTGCACAAGTCTTCACTTGACACTTAGCATCCTATCCGGCACTTTCATCCAAACCACTCACTACAGGTGAGTTCATACCCCCCTTAATTAACCTTTTAAATGTTTTTAAATGCTTTTATGGGGGGGGGGGGGAATACAAGTTGAACAATTTTAGTTATTATATCAATCACATGTGATTAATACTTACCAAACAAGTGGATTTCTTACTTTTCAAACTGTGTTATCAAACAAACTTCTTCAAAATGTTTTATCAAACTCTTTTACATGTCAAATACTTTTACTTAAACTCTTTTAAACTTATATTCTGTTAAATGTATATCTTTATAGATATAGTTATATAAGTAGGGTTGAAAGGACTTAGGACTGATAACTCACCCTACCTCCTGTTCCTCGTTTGGTTGTGGACTTAGGGTATCGGTTATTTGTCCGAAGGTCGTTTGAATCCTAGTTATATATTATGTATATGTATATAGATATAAAAGTTCCTTCTTTCTATGCAAAACCTTTGGGCAGCAAGGGTATACAAACATGTTCATACATACAAACCATGTTACTAGTAAACTATAATAGGTGTAGTTTAGGAAGATACTAATACTATTACTAGAACAGTGAAACATACTATGAGTCAATAACATACAAACAATAGAATACTATGATGAGAAACAAACAATAGAATACTATGATGAGAAACAAACAATAGAATACTATGATGAGAAACAAACAATACCATATAGAGAGAACATACATACATGCTAGACAGGGAGAGAACACACAATACAGCTAGCACATACATATACTAGAACATTACTACAGTTATGTGAGCCACGTAACGAGGCATGACATTACCTGTCATGACCGTTTTGTACCCAGAATCTCCTTAAGTGGGGAGCGTATGAGTTTGTGTATAGATCTATACTGGATTGACTATCCTACACCTCGCTGCTCGCTACAGTGGGACTTGCAAGCCTACGGGTGCCAAACGTCATTTCTTCCGACATCTTACATTGTCGCGTTCTATAGTCGGTAGCAGGATACAGGCCGATCACATGGTACTTTAAATAACAATTGGTTTAAGGTAGTTAGTACAGCAGTAGTTACTTAATACAACACTACAGTACTATTTCATTTTCCCATTACATTCACTTTGTGATCTTCACACAATAAACAATAATGGAAAAACTATATTTTTGGTTAATGATAGTCAGATTTGGGAAAATACACACTCTTACAAGAGACACACACAGACACTAGATGCCTTGGTAGAAGGCTACTTTTAGTAGGAAACATAGGGTTTTCTAGGGGAGTTCAAACAATTACAAACTTATACAATTACAGACTTACAAACACTTTCATACAAATGCAGACACTAATATACTTATGATCTCACCAGCTTTAAAGCTGATAAACCTTTCAAAATAACTTGTATTCTCAGGTCATCAGTAGACAGGTACCGGAGCCAGGTTTTGAGAAGTTGGAGCTCGTTCAAGACTCATCTTTTATTTTGATTCATATTTTTGGTGTCTATATAACTTGACAGAACACACTTGTATGAAATTATATTATTAATGCAATGGATGATGTTGTTGCTTGTTTACTACTTTGCATTGTTGTGATACTAAACATGACATCCTCCACCCCCGAACGTTTCCGTCGTTCCGGTTTTGGGGTGTGACAGATTGGTATCATAGCATTGTTTATAGTGAATCGAGTGTATCAACCCATAAAAGATATACGAACTATAAACACAGCGGGATTAAAATACTCTGATAAAGAGTTTATACTTTTAAAATAATAAAATATTTAACCAAGTATACATACCTGCATTCATACTAAAATCAGTGTCACTAGGACAGAACAAAATTATTATGATTGTTGGGCAGCACAAGTAGACTTAGAGGCATATGGTCAAACCTTGGAAGATATAGCCTGATCAACTATATTATCCGAGGAGTGACTAGCATGTGCCTAAGTGTGGTTGTGAGGTTGCAACAAGTCTAAAAACTTACCAACACTACTACAATGAAAACCTTAGAATAAAACATAAACCTAAAATACTATAGGGGTATTTTGTGTTACTATAAACTATTTATGTGCTAGATTCTTATATCCCTTTTCTCGCGTAGATAATATGGCTGGATTCCATCCCGACGGCAACTTGTACTTCCCGAACCAAGGTAATGGAGGAGGGTTTGAAGCAGAGCCGGAAAATGATCACCCAATCCCTGTGGATGATCACCAGGCTGAAGGCTTTGCAGATGGTTCTGACTCCGAGCCTAAAGTTGAGAACCTACCCCCGATGGCTCCTGTCGCAAATCCTAACCCTCGTCCGGCTTTTCAAGGCCCGACACCTCCATGGGTAGAAATCTTGGAAACATGGAGCCAAGGGCAGGATCAGCCCATGCCATTCAATGGAGACCGAAGCTTTTATGACCTAAGAGAAGGGGGATCAGCAGACAGAGTCTTGCCAATCCTGGTCCGCAGAGTGGCCAGAAATGAAATTCAAGGCAGGACAGCTCTCCATCGAATCACGGAAGTTGACGCCAATGCGAGAATGCATACAATCTGCACCATTCGTTTGGAAGATGCTCGGGAGAGACCTAGAGTAGATCATGAGACCCTACAGCAAGAGCTAGCTGAAACTCGAGCCGAAGTCATAGAGCTCCGAGTACGCCAAAGGGTGTACGAAATGTATCTAATTGATATGGAGCGTCAGCTGGCTGAACTGAGGGTTCACCCAAGGGATAACCATCACCAGTAGGAGATGTTCTACCTTTCTTTCCCTAGTTAAAAGAATAGTCTTCCTATCTATGCTCTAAGTACCACTTTTCTAAGTAACTAACTTTGTACTGTAAGTACTTTCTAGTTAGGCCAGTATGCCGTCAAAACTTTTGCTACTTCGGATATGATGTAAGACCTACTCCAAGGTCATTTTTCCCAAACGTATTACATCTTAAATATCAATGATATTGAAAGTCGACAAATTTTTGTGCCAATCATTGTTCAAATACTTCTGTTTTGTTATCATTAGAACCCTATCTAAACACTCTCTTCGTCAAATAATTGAGCTATGGTGAATTAGCTCAAGGATTTCTTCCAATTCTTGTCAAAGGTTGGATCCAGTTATCCACCAACCAATGATAGTCTAGTGCAAAATAGCAATGGTCTAGTAAACATGCTACGAACTTACTTCAATTCTTTTCCAGTTATGCATCATAGGGATGTAGGTCAAGCCATCGAGAACAGTTTAACAAATTAAAAACTTTATCTTTACATGATTGAGAAGAATACATCTAGGACCGACAATAATCACTCACAAACTCCTTTCTTGTCAAATAGCAGAATCATGTCGTCACCAAGAGGTAATCCGCTGAACGACACAACCCCGATCCTTCACATAGACGCTGCCACTTTCCAAGCAGCGGTATCAGCTGCTGTGACAGCTGTCCTTGCACACCTCAACACTAGCAACGAAAGCAACCGTGTCCACATAACTCCGACTCGACACTTCACTTCCACCACTGATGCTGGTGCAAGTCAGATATGTCATTTATGTGGTGAGATTGGACATCTCAAGAAGGATTGTCCAATAGCAAAGAACTCTGGCGCAGACGGGAAGATTCTAAGGATCACTGCTGCAGGAGAGACTACTTCGGACCCACGTTGAAATACTAGGGCGTTTCGTAATACTAGACTGATAAGTTGTTAAAAAAAACTAGTGCAACTCGAGTCTTATCTTTTTGGCGAGACCCCATCAGTCAAGGGACTCTCGTGCTGCGTATACATGCTTTTTGTAGTATTCATGTTCGCAGCAGTAGTCTTATAGATAAAACTAAAGTACTTAAACACTGTAAAAGTTGCACCGATATGTTTTGTAACACCTTTATGATCTAGTTTAACGCCCTTTTATTCCGAGTAGTCCGACATTATCGTTTAACTTGAGTAAATTCGATCCTCACAATGCCAGTTTCATGCGTAAATTCTTTTCTCCGAAATCGCCTTTCTAGCGAAGCCGTCATTCCAGAACTCCGAGGTACTCATGCAGTGAATACCTTATGCCTCATATCCTTCCCGAAGACACTTCAGCAAAACTCCCCGGAGTACCACTCGTACAGTACGTCAAGTTCAACCCGAAGATCCATAAGGTTGATTTATCGTTGGAGAAGGTATACGCAAGGGTGGTATATAATCAAGGTTCTAAAGGCTTAGAATTGGTGATTCTGCTTTAACTTCTTTTCCATGTTTGGATGTGAGCTTAAGGAAGAATCATTTATTCGACTGCCTTTTCAGTCTTAATTATATACGACTCGTATACACGAAGCTGTGATTGATGAACCAAATATGACTTCTGATATGAACTTTAGGACGGAGACTGTCCAAGACTACGAGTGATCGTACTGCCATATGGATAAACTTAGAATCCAATCAGATGCTTTTCCCACCAATCAAGACAATAGATTCAAATAGAACAGAAAACTCCCAGGATTTCCTCCGCAACATCAAGTCGAGTTCAAAACCGACTTAGTTCCAGGGGCTACTCCAGTAGCCAAATCGCCCTATCGTCTAGCACCTGCAGAGATGCAAGGACTATCCTGTCAACTTAACGAACTGCTCAGCAAGGGCTTTATAAGACCAAGCTTCTCACCCTAGGGAGCTCCAGTCTTGTTCGTCAAGAAGAAAGACTGATCGTTTCGTATGTGCATCGACTATAGGGAGCTCAACAAACTGACTGTCAAAAATCGTTATCCTCTGCCTGGTATAGACGATTTGTTCGACCAACTGCTAGGGGCGAATTACTTTTAGAAGATAAATCTGAGATCCGGGTATCGCTATTTGCGAGTCCAAGTGGAGGATGTTCTGAAGACAGCCTTCCGAACTCGTTACGGACGCTACGGGTTTGTAGTAGTACCATTCAGATTGACCAAGTCCGCACACTTCCTGCCTATCAAGGAAACAGACAAGATGGAGAAACTTACAAGAACCTACATACGGGAGATTGTACGACTGCACGGTGTTCCCATATCCATTATCTCGGACAGAGATAGTAGATTCACTTCGAGGTTCTGGCAGTCGCTACAAAGTTCCTTAGGAACTAGGCTGGACATGAGTACAGCCTACCATCCACAGACCGACGGACAAAGTGAGAGGACTATCCAAACCTTGGAAGATATGTTGCGAGCCTGTGTGATTGACTTTGGAAAAGCATGGGATACTCATTCACCCCTTGTCGAATTTTCCTACAACAACAGTTATCACACGAGCATAAAGGCTGCTCCATTCGAGGCCCTCTATGGCCGAAAGTGCAGATCCCCTTTGTGTTGGGCTGAGGTGGGTGATACCCAGTTAGCTAAAGGACGAGTTCCTGACAGCACTCTCACATGTCCGGAGATCATACGGGAAACGACAGAGAAGATCGTTCAGATTCGTGAACGATTGAAAGCCTCTAGAGACCGACAGAAAGGCTACGCAGATAAACGAAGGAAACCGTTGGAATTCCAGGTGGGCGACCGTGTTCTATTGAAGGTCTCACCCTGGAAGGGCTTAATACGCTTTGGAAAGCGTGGAAATCTAAACCCAAGATACATAGGGCCTTTCGAGATTCTCGCTAGGATCGGCCCTGTAGCTTACAAACTTAACTTACCTCGTGAACTCAGTAACGTACATTCTACTTTCCACGTCTCGAACTTGAAAAAGTCCGACGAGACTCTTGTAATCCCACTCGACAAGATCGAGATCAACGAGAGCCTCAACTTCGTGGAAGAACCTATAGAGATCATGGACCGAGAGGTCAAGCAAACGAAGCAAAGTCGCATCCCGATAGTGAAGGTTCGCTGGAACGCCAAGCGAGGACCTGAATTCACTTGGGAGCGAGAGGATCAGATGAAACTGAAATATCCTCATCTTTTTGCTTAGTTATTTGTAACTACTTAATTGCTTAAACTCTAATTTCGGGACGAAATTCTCTCTAACGGGGGGGTGATGTGACAATCCGAAATTTTTATCTTATACACTTATTCAAATCAATGAAGGTTAGACTCGTTTTTGCTATTTTCTAGCACTGGTTAGAGTCTATTTGAGTGTTCTAAACCTAGTACCATCAAGATAGGGGCCTAGAAATGGGAAAACTAGATGCATATCAAGCAAAATCGGGCCAAACACTCCAATATATGGAGTGTGCGGCCACACACTTGTGTGTACGGCCACACACTTGTGTGTACGGCTACACACTTGTGTGTACGGCCACACACAAGAGTGTGCGGCCACACACCCATCCCAACCGCACACTCTCCCATATATATTCAACACTTGTCATTTTTGAACACTTTTTCCACTTCTTCAAAGCTAGAACTCGTTTTCTCTCAAGTATCATCCAAAGTTTCACTTCAATCTTCAACTAAGTGAGTGATTCCTTCTTTGTTTAGCTAATACATGACCTTAACTAGCCTTTTCCCTTGATTTGATCCATGAAAACACCTATTTGGTGTTAGAACACCAAGAACACACACTACTTTTGGGGCTTTTAACTACACCTTTAAGCCTCTAAATCGGGTATACACTTGCAATAGCTTGTTATAAGCTAAAGACCCTTGAATTTACACATGAAAAACGCCATTTCATATGATCTTCAAGTGTGTACGGCCGCACACACCATGTGTACGGCCGCACACACCAAGTATAGCCGCACACACACTTTTTAGGTCCAAAAATGGCAATAAACTCCATATAAGGCTAAAGCATGAAGTAAGAAACCTTCCTAGATGAGTCCTAAAGCCTTAAAATACGTTTTGGCACATTCCATAGGGAGTGTGCGGCCGCACACACACACCCTGGCCGCACACACACAAATAGTGTGTATTTTGACCATACACTCCCTTGTATAGCCATATACCCCTTATATACAATCATATATGGTTGTAACGCTTCAAAATAAGTATTTACTAGTCCCTAAGGTGGTTCCAAGTCAATAATTAGTTGTTATAAGCACTAATTGTATTCATATATATATCATTATATGTTAAATAGGATCCGCGTGTGTGCACAAGTCTTCACTTGACACTTAGCATCCTATCCGACACTTTCATCCAAACCACTCACTACAGGTGAGTTCATACCCCTTAATTAACCTTTTAAATGTTTTTAAATGCTTTTATGGGGGGGGGGGGAATACAAGTTGAACAATTTTAGTTATTATATCAATCACATGTGATTAATAACTACCAAACAAGTGGATTTCTTACTTTTCAAACTGTGTTATCAAACAAACTTCTTCAAAATGTTTTATCAAACTCTTTTACATGTCAAATACTTTTACTTAAACTCTTTTAAACTTATATTCTGTTAAATGTATATCTTTATAGATATAGTTATATAAGTAGGGTTGAAAGGACTTAGGACTGATAACTCACCCTACCTCCTGTTCCTCGTTTGGTTGTGGACTTAGGGTATCGGTTATTTGTCCGAAGGTCGTTTGAATCCTATTTATATATTATGTATATGTATATAGATATAAAAGTTCCTTCTTTCTATCCAAAACCTTTGGGTAGCAAGGGTATACAAACATGTTCATACATACAAACCATGTTACTAGTAAACTATAATAGGTGTAGTTTAGGAAGATACTAATACTATTACTAGAACAGTGAAACATACTATGAGTCAGTTCATACATGAGTCAATAACATACAAACAATAGAATACTATGATGAGAAACAAACAATAGAATACTATGATGAGAAACAAACAATAGAATACTATGATGAGAAACAAACAATACCATACAGAGAGAACATACATACATGCTAGACAGGGAGAGAACACACAATACAGCTAGCACATACATATACTAGAACATTACTACAGTTATGTGAGCCACGCAACGGGGCATGGCATTAACTGTCATGACCGTTTTGTACCCAGAATCTCCTTAAGTGGGAAGCGTATGAGTTTGTGTATAGATCTATACTGGATTGACTATCCTACACCTCGCTGCTCGCTACAGTGGGACTTGCAAGTCTACGGGTGCCAAACGTCATTTCTTCCGACATCTTACATTGTCGCGTTCTATAGTCGGTAGCAGGATACAGGCCGATCACATGGTACTTTAAATAACAATTGGTTTAAGGTAGTTAGTACAGCAGTAGTTACTTAATACAACACTACAGTACTATTTCATTTTCCCATTACATTCACTTTGTGATCTTGACACAATAAACAATAATGTAAAAACTATATTTTTGGTTAATGATAGTCAGATTTGGGAAAATACACACTCTTACAAGAGACACACACAGACACTAGATGCCTTGGTAGAACGCTACTTTTAGTAGGAAACATAGGGTTTTCTAGGGGAGTTCAAACAATTACAAACTTATACAATTACAGACTTACAAACACTTTCATACAAATACAGACACTAATATACTTATGATCTCACCAGCTTTAAAGCTGATAAACTCTTTCAAAATAACTTGTATTCTCAGGTCATCAGTAGACAGGTACCGGAGCCAGGTTTTGAGTATTTGGAGCTCGTTCAAGACTCATCTTTTATTTTGATTCATATTTTTGGTGTCTATATAACTTGACAGAACACACTTGTATGAAATTATATTATTAATGCAATGGATGATGTTGTTGCTTGTTTACTACTTTGCATTGTTGTGATACTGAACATGACGTCCTCCACCCCCGAACGTTTCCGCCGTTCCGGTTTTGGGGTGTGACAAGATTCATGTCCAACCCTCGAAGATTGAAAGAATTGGGAAGCACCAAAGACGCCAACAGAAGTGCGTCAATTCTTAGGAGTTGCTGGCTGTTACCGTAGATTCATAGAGAATTTCTCCAAAATAGCCAAGCCGTTTACAACACTAACTCATAAGGATATGAAGTTCAACTGGGAAGTCAAACAAGAAGCTGCTTTTCAGAAACTAAAGCAAATGTTGTGTAGTAAACCAATCCTATCCCTTCCAGATGGGACAGAAGATTTCATCGTATATTGCGATGCATCATATCAAGGATTGGGATGGGTGTTGATGCAAAGAGGAAAAGTTATCGCCTACGCATCACGAAAACTTAAGGTACATGAGAATAATTACACTACCCATGACCTTGAATTGGGAGTTGTAGTTTTTGCACTGAGAAATTGGAGACACACAATTGGTCAGAGAACATATAGGTGATACCTTATGTGCCAAGCCAGAAAAAAAATCCATGAGACAAACTCAAAAGATCGTGCAAATTAAGGATCGATTAAAGGCAGCACGTGATCGTCAGAAGAGCTATGCTGACGTAAGATGTAAGCCTTTAGAATTCCAAGTTGGAGATAAAGTAATGTTGAAGGTCTCTCCTTCGAAAGTCATAATTCGATTTGGGAAACAAGGCAAACTAAACCCATGGTATATAGGACCTTTTGAAATTCTAGCAAGAATTGGTTCTGTCGCATACCAACTCAAGTTACCTCAAGAGCTAAGCAATGTACACGATGTTTTTCACGTGTCAAATCTCAAAAGATGTCTATCCGATGACACTCTTGTTGTACCTCTCGACGAGATACAAGTCAATACCAAACTCAACTTTGTAGAAGAACCTGTCGAAATCATGGATCGATACGCCAAACGATTAAAATAAAGCTGTATTCCCATAGTGAAAGTTTGATGGAACTCTTTACAAGGACCTGAATTTACTTGGTAATGTGAAGATTAGATGAAACAAAAATACCCCCAACTATTTAACAAAACCCCATCCATAAGATAAATTTCGGGACGAAATTGTTCTAACGGGGGGAGAATGTAACACCAGTCAAAATAGGTCAACAACAATCACATGTGATTATGCCAATCATGTAATGTGATTTTGTTAAACTAGTAATTTGATAAACTTACTATTTAATTCATGTTAACGTATGAACATTCATACATAATTTATGATACAACTCAAAGTATACGTCCATACGATTCCAGAAATATAGAGAACATCTAAATCTGACTTCGCGTGAAGAAGTTATGATAAACCGAACACTATAAATCTCTATAATAAGAGGAATCTAAAATAGACTTAGAATTAGCTGTTTGAGTCTAAGATAGAGTTGTAGTTCTCGTAAATACCTACGCGTGGATATAAAGAACGTCAAAAACGGAGTTCGTATGCAAAAGTTATGGCCTTCCGAAGATTTCGTTGTCAGAAACCCTAATTTGACTGAACTCACGACGTGAGCATAAAAACTCACGACGTGAGGAGTCAAACCGCCACATTTTGAAGCTATAAGTCTATGGAACAATAACCCAAAAGCTCACGACGTGAGCAAGGTTTTCTCGCGACGTGAGGACGCTGCAGGACACGAATCGGGGCTAGAAAACACGCGTTGATGAAGCGTGTGGAACTTATCTTAAGATGCGAAACGTGTAGCATCAAGCAGAGGTTTGAAACTAGTCATATAGCCGCGGTTACGGACTCATGGTAGCAAATTGTTAGAAGCATTATACTTTGTCGTTATACAAGTATTAATGTTAAGTATAAGTTTCCCAAACACTTATACTCTAGGTACAAGAAACTTGTAGGTATACTACTTGTATATTAAGTAGATAATTATACCTAACACACATACTCGTATAGAATTGAAATAGATTTATACGTAGCGGTTTTACTCATATAGAATTGAAATAGATTTATACGTAGCGGTTTTACTCGTATAGAATTGAAATAAGATTTATATGTAGCAACTTTCGTTTGTATGGAATTACAAACACTTATATTCATAGTATATGAGACTTATAGGTAAACTACTTATTTGGTAAGTAAACTTTTATACCTAGGATATATATAGTAAATGTTGGAGAGTCAAAATGATACTTTCAAAACTATACTTTTGAACTTGGAAAATGTATTATTTTTATATGGAGTCAAAACCTGTGGACTCACCAACTTTATGTTGAAATATTTTAAATTGCATGTGTTTTCAGGAAGTTGATAACTATGATACGAGAAATGACGTTACACTGCCCGGCGTTTCCGCCGACGGCCGGGGTGTGACAGGTAGTGTCTGTCTAATAGGGGACTATCTAAAGGCAATGTTCATAGAAGTTACTATGGATGGAAACAACCAAAATTTTACTATCTGGTGTCCGTGTGGAAAATAATGTCGATGCTTGTACCTGGTTCTAGATGAAGTTGAACGAATATGGACGATGTCATTATTTCTTGCATAGGTAAGGAATTCCGTGATTCTTATCATGGGTCTTTTTGTAAGAGTGTGTCCATGTATTTGCGAACAAGAGTTGGTGGAAATAGATACTTGGAACATTTATTCTTCCATACATGCAAATCATATACTATGTCTGATTTTTCAGAAACATTCAGTCGGCTAACCCATGATGCACCTGAGGTAATTTGTGACTACATTCAATAGACTTTTGTTGAACGCAGTCTCATGGCAGGTAAAAATACTTTAAAATATTGAATTATTATTTACTTGTAAAAATACTGAAAATGATAATATTTATTTTTCAGGGAGGTTGACTAGCGTAATCACCCCATATGCACAGATGGTGCTTCACTAGAGGATGCAAAAATTTGTTCGGTATAAAGCAACAAAGATTCCGCTTGAGATTCCATCTCTGTTCCCATCCAACATTTTTCAAGTTTTTGATTTTAAAACAACTTGTGTTTTAGATCTAAACCGCCACACATGTTCATGTGGGAAATGGCGCCATCTCAGTATAGAGTGCAGTCATGCTATTCCGACATCATGTTATTCAAACATCACAAAATTAGACCATATGGTTCAAATATATTATCGGACTGATGTGTTTTGAACTACATACTAGACGCAAAATGTGCATCATGTTCCCCTCTATTTGAATGGGAAATACCAGACTTATGGATGGTCGTTTTAATCCCTATATAACTGTGTATTTATTTTTATCGCAATTAATTATGTTTGTTATCGATTTAGAATGACTAATGAAAATTATCATTACCTTAATATTTTTTTACATATTACAAAGAAAAAAACTTAATTTAGAAATACCATAAACTTATTTAACCTAAAAATAACAAAATACACAATTCAAAAGTACGGGATATCTTTTTATAAGATTCCAAGCATATTCATATGCTAAATCAACCCCGTTATTTTTGTTTCTATATTCAACCCTTACAAGATGTAAAATTACTTGTTCATCTTTATCCTAGAAGTTCTTGTCGATCTTGTGATAGATTTTGATAAACATCTTCATCTTTGATCTTAGGTATATAAACTTAATCTTCACTTCTTCTTCTATTCAATACTCTCTACAATATAATTCATAGTGAAACATAATTTTCAAGCGGACCCGCCGTGATCCGTACATCAGATGTGGTAGACCGATGACAACCATATCGTCCTCAGTGGTTATCCAATCTTGAAAGAGTGTGATCTCTTCTTGTGTAGTCCATGGCTAGGGTTGTTTTACTACCATTCTAGAGTTGTAAACGTTCTTCGGGTCCAATATCTTATTTATAGTAGTTCATTCTGGATTTACTGCCATTCCGCACGTTAAACCAATCATTTATATAAAGTCAAATCCATCATTCATGTTATAGATTCTTGACATTTCGGAGTCATGTATACACATTCCGGACACACATTCATGGGCACAAAATCCAAAGATAAATTCAGGACGCATTGTTCCGTACAAACATTTCGGACACATTATAATTTCTTTCAACTTCACACTATTAATAGGCAGCTACCATACGTCGTAAACGTAGTACATTAGCAAAAATAAAACCTTGAGAATGAGTTCATCTGAGTTTGGTGTTTGGCATTGTGAAGAATAAGATTGTTATGTTTGTTCGAATATTAACCCATTTCCGGAAGGCACAGATTTCCCACTCCCAGATAAAATGTTTGATGACATTTTCGAAGCTATGATGGCCGCCGAAGAAGCCAACAAATGGAACTCTAAAATAAGTCGGACACTCAATCAAAGTGTAGACGATCTAGCAAAACAAGTAAATGAAAAAGAAAAATGGGTTGCTGAAACTATGAGAAAAGTCAAAGAAGCTGAGAAGTGTAATCGAGATGCAAATACAAAGATTGATAAGCTTCAAGCATAACGGGACACTGTAACATATGTTGTTAGAATTAAAAGAGATTTTATCAAACATGAACAAAATATGTATCCCTTACTATTTCCTAATTTGTGGAAACCAATATAAGTATGTAATAGCTTTTGTAATGATTGTTTAACTAATGTTAATGAAAAGCATTGCCATTTTACAAACCCTACCATTTCTTTTACATAATTAAGTTTTAAATGACATTACAATATTTAAAATTAGAGTACATTTCTAGGATAACGGGGAAGTTGCATCCCTTGCAAACTAGCAGTGTCTAAGTGATTTTCAACCAATTCCATGTAAGTCTCAATTTGGTTGAACTCATTATCAGTCATTTGCATTTGTTCTTCTATCATCACACTTCTCCTACGTGATTCTTCAAGGATGTCCATTGTGTTCACCATCTGTCGTATATCTTCATACATCATAATGATGAGCATTTGCATATTATACAATGCCAGTTTTCTATGTGCCTCGACCGTAGAAGGCAGTAATGGGATTTTTAGTATTACCATTCGTTGTTTCACACGTTGATAATCACGAATCATTTCTAATGCGGTTGTATCAACAAAACGTTATTGCTCGTCTTCACGATGTAGTATTTCATATTCTTTTGGAAACATATCCTCATCAACCAAGTCACATGATGTTGGAGATTGAAATTAAAAATATTAAAAATACGAATTAAAAAAGGGAATGTTCCAAAATTGAATTCAACTTGTAGAAACGTATCCATAACAAAATTATAAACGTATCCAGAAAAAATATTAAACTTGCTCCGTTCTCATCTTTCAGAGTTCTATCTGATTTCAATTTAAGCTTTAACACCTTTTCTTATTTCTTTCTTAATTTTATAGGTGCCCTTGGTGGTTTACTATTTTTTTTCTAATTCAACATCTTGTTTTTTATCTGCAAAAAAATATTCTGACATCATTATAATATATTACCATAATAATACAAAATATTTATAAAATTTTTTTAATTTGGTTTTATTTTTATGGGGAGCAATTCTAAAAGCTCCTCTAAATGGAATGCAATTTCTTCGTACGTAAAACCATTTTTTTTACAATTTCCACGCAAATTGATCTTCAGACTAATATGGGGTATTGGTTTGACACAAACAAATATCAAAATTAATTTAAAATAATCAGAAAAAATAAACAAATATTGAATTTTTATTCCGAAGTGTCATTCCATATCATAATTCCGGAATTGATCTTCGTATCCCGGACTTTGTCCTTCGTATTCTGGAGTGTAACATTCGCATTTCAGGTATTTCACTTTTTGACCTCAAAACCTAAAACTTTTAAGTTTAGGTCCTTGGCCAGTACGTTGGGCGTACTAGGCCGATACATTGATCGCGGAAGCATCCACGTACGCTGGGCGTACGTGGAGTACACTGGTCGTACAACCGCTTGGGGCAAACCCTAATTTTTAGGGTTTGATCCCTATTTAAACACCTTAAGGTGCTCCGGGACCTTCATATGATCAGCCTCCACCTCTCCAAACCCTGAGAACGAAACCTTAATTTCCATTTGAGTGTTTTGAGCTTGGAAGTGACCTTTGAGGGTGTTTTTGGTAATATTAAAGGAAGAAGAGCTCTTGGAAGTTGCATTGGTGAAGTTGAAGCTTGTAGATCCATAACCATCACCAACTTGGAAAGCTTTTGGAGGTATAAAGCTCTTAACTTGATGGTTCTTTATGATAGATCTAGTTTAGGGCTTGATTTTGTGCATTTTATGGTCCTTTAAGTCATGATTGGGAGTATGAGCTACCCAAAATGCTAGGGATGATAGATCTTAGCATTTCTGAGGTCCCTTGTGCATAAAAATGATAGCTCAATGGGTTTAGCTCAACCATGCAAGGGTTGATGTCCTTTTAATGGAGTTATAATGCTAGAGTTGGAGTTTGGGGTGTTTTTAGCCATGCAAAAGCTTAAAGTATTTGACTTTATGGTTTAAGACCTTGCTATGATATTGTTCTGAGGTTTGGACATTAATTCCTTAAATGGTTAATACAATGGGCAAGTTTTGGGTTCAGGCCAGTGGGCTTTTGGAGTTTTTGGGCTTGTATTTTGTTGAGATTTGCTTTGTTGTGTTTGGACCTTATACTTTTTATGATATTAGATCGTTTCTGGACTTTGGGCCTTTTTGGATTCGGGCCCATATTGGGCTTTGGTTAGCCTTTAGGAAGTTGGGCCACTATTGGGCTTTTAGTGCCATTGGGTTGGCACTCGAATTTTTGGGCCAAATGAGGAAAGGGTAAAATAGTCTTTTACCCTGGGTGTTAGACAAGTGAATTAGATTCCCAGTTATGGTTTATGTTCCAATTATTAATTGGGGTTTTATTTTATTGGTTAGCGCAAGGATTTTCCTGTCCAGCAGGCCGAGCATTTATTTGATTTTTCGGCAGTTTGAGGTGAGTCTCCTCATGGTGTTTTTCGGGTCGAAGGAACCAATGCCAGCCCATGGATTATGGATATCTCTATGCTAGTTGTTGGTGTTAGGCGGGGCCTGATCGTGAGATCAGTCACTGATACAGATAGATATGTTCTGAGCGGGGCTCGATGCTAGGTGAGGGCCGATGGTTGTCGAGCATGGCCCATTTAATGTTTGATATGTATGGTATGGAGTATTTCGAGGAACTCACTAAGATTTGTGCTTACGGTTTTCAGTTTATGTTTCAGGTACATCTGTTTCGAAGGGGAAGAGCTTAAGGTGATCACATCGCGCACACCATGTTGTTCCGCATTTTTTTGACTTGATGTATTTGGATGATTATTGACATACATTTATTTTCACTATGGTTTTATATTAAACGTTTGGTTGATGGTCTTTTAATTATATAAAATGAAATTTTTAGCTCTACAATTTGGGACGTTACAAGTTGGTATTAAATCCTTGGTTTGAGGGATTCGGGCATTCTCTAGGGTATGTCTAAACTCAAACTGAGGGTTTGGTAGATTTTTCATAAAAAAGAGAAGTGTTTTATAAAAAGGGTTTTCTAATAAAAGAAAAGGGTGTGGTGCATGCAATTGAACGAGCTCAAGTAAGTTTTCCCAAAATACTCAGTTTTCCCAAAATACTCATACATGTTTTATGTTATGCTCTGAATTGTGGATTTGTGAATCGCATGCTAGATTAGGGCTAAGGATCTGCTCAGGATTGCATGATAGAATGCTAGGAGAGATGCCTTTATGTGCCTACTGTATAAGCTTATAGATTTGCATGCTAGTACTAATCAATCAGTAATAGGATGGTCTGTTTAGGTTATGCTTGATTCCAATTATTCGATGCTCGAATACTGCTCGCTTTGTGCTTTTTAGGAGTCCCCATTAACATTAGCTAACTAGTAAGCGAATATGTTAAGTTACGTATTATTAAGATTATATAATTTTAGAAGGTTAGGTTTTAACTCTATTGCGCAGCTCTAGTTTGAGTCCAACCGTTGTAGTGTGAAACCTTTCATTCGTAGAATTATCTAGTGTCGGTAATATGTAATTGTATTCGTGAGCTAGTTAGAGGGTGTTAGGGCGAGTTTCTTCTTCAGCTGATGGCTGAGAGTGGTGTAGTGGTTGCCCTAGGGGTGGTTCGGTACTGATAGCCTTGTCTTATTGAGGATTGTTTGGATTGATAAGGGAGTGACTTGGAGGACTCGAGGCAATCCTTGAGGAAAGTATGGATATATGTGGAAGGTAGTATGGGACCGTCCTACTGGAAGCATGGGATCCGTAATCGAATCAAGGAAAGCCACGGTGATACCAGGAAGCTTGTAGAATATGGGATTCCTCATTGCGCGTATATATGTTCTGATGGTTTGAATGGTGTATTTTCAGTATGGTGGCCACACGAGGAGGTTCTGGCAGTGGTTCAGGTTCAGGCTCTAGAGTCGGACATACGGATGATCAGATGCGGGAGTTCATTTCATCATATATTACTTGCAGTATTCTTGAGCAGACTCTTATGTGTTAGGTATGATCAAGGAGGGTATCATGGAGATTATGGATGAGCACTTGGGCGCTTTTCGTTCTAAGATGGTGGCATTAGTAAGAGCTTGCACTTTGACATCCGTAAGTTTCAGGCATGTGGGGCTCCAGAGTTCTTCTGGAAGAAGGACCCGATTGCGAGCAGGCATTGGTTGGCAAATGCCACGAACACCTTCTGCATTAGTTTTTGCCCTTAAAGGGCAAAGGTCAGACTTGTTTCCCTTCTTCTGAAAGATAGAGCTCAAGATTGGTAGGAGGAGGTTGTACACACCTTGGGAGGTGAGGCGGTTGAGTCGATGACTTGGGATGATTTAGTGTTAAGGTTTTGGGCTGATTTTATGCCTGTGATTGAGTTCCAGCAGCTGGCGATGGAGTTTCAGGTCCTTTGTCAGGCTACTGAGATGGTGGAGAAGATCACCGCCATGTTCCGTGAGAGGGCGTTGTCGGTTCCACAGTATGTGGCGGACGAGGAGATGAAGAAGGTGAGATATCACGACATGTTGGGGAGTGATATCAGACAGTTTATGAGTATATCCAATTGTAGGACATTGGATGACATGGTGGCGAGGGCCAGAGAGAGGGTGGTTGATTTAATGATGGAGAAGAAGATGAATCTGGATCAGGTTTAGAATTTTGAGGGTTCGGGAAAGAGGCCCAAGGTTTTTGATTCGAGATCGAGAGGCCAACAGGGTCGGGGCTGTTGTGGGAAGTGCAGAAAGACGCACGATGGGGCGTGCAAGGTGGATGGTTCTAGCCGCTTCAAGTGCGACAGGATGGATCACTTCAGCAGTGATTATACAGCCACCACCACCACCCAAGGATCGGGTTTGATTTGTTTCCATTGCAACCAGAGGGGACATAAAAGGCTTATTGTCCGAGTTTAGCAGCAGCAGGACCTGTTGTAGCGCCCACTCTAACGAATTTGCCGATTACAGATAGCCACCAGGGCAAGGCAGAGGCACCTGTTGTGAGGAACAGCGCATTCCAACTGACAGCCGAGGAGGCTCGTGCAACACCAGATGTGGTGACGGGTATGTACTCCTTATCTCTTTATTTATGTTAATTTTCATACTTATATTTTTTGTTTGCTTTTATGGTCGTTCCATGTGAACGGTATCTCTGCTCTGGTTTTGTTTGATTCAGGGGCTACCCGATCCTTTGTATCTCTCGCGCTCAGCAAGAGATTTGTCGATGCTTCGGGGGAGTTTGATTATCCATTAGAGGTTGAGATTGTTGATGATCGTCCTGTGCGAGTATTGAGGGTTCATCTGCAACGCCCAAAATTTTCTACCAAGGCACACCCAAATTTATCAAAAAAATCATTTAAAAGATTTACAAATAATCTTGGTGTACAATGGCGCTCTGGCATACAAGAAGTTATCACAAGGATCGTGCTGGCACCAAGCACGGGATTGAGTCGGACATCACAATAAATCTACCTGCAAAATAGATTATCTCAAAAACATAAGCCTCACGGCTTAATGAATAACAACTACTATAACATAATCAGATAAATCAGATAAAGCATAAAATCATACAATTCATGCAAATTATATAAATTTCACATAATTGTCACATATCCAATATAATCATTTCATCAAGGGATCTATCTCTTAGTAATGATCTATCTCTCAAATATCTATCTTATCAATAATCAATACTTCCCTCATATTCAATATCTCAATCCATGACCAATCTATCAAATAAGTTTGATCTTTCAATTATAGTATATTCATCAATCAAATATCAATCTATTAACATAATCTAATCTCTCTATAATTATCTATTTCTCAATATCTCAATCAACAATTAAGTATTGTCAATAATAATCAACCATTTAATAATTATCACAATTATCACAACATTGGATGTTAGAGTAGTGTTACTTACCTAGTTAGTCGATAGACTTATTCCAGTCTCAGCTTTGCTCTTCCACTATCTATCAATTCGTCACATGGTAACACCTATTTATCAAATAACAAGTTCCTCAGAACCTGTCCAGACTCACTAATAATTATACCATGTGACCTCTTATAACAACAATAACCAAATATCATAATATTATCATAATAGGCTAAGCCCATGGCTAAATCTCTCATATCAGGTATTTCTTGGGTAATAGGGTTTATAACCCTTATCAATCAAACTCAATATATAATCATGAGATTTTCTCACTAATCTCACCAACGGTTTCATAATAGCTCCATATCATGAATACTCGTAACCCTTACATGGGTCTAATATATCTAATAATAATCAAATATCATAAATACAATTTATCGGGTAAAAGATACCTCACTGTATCCCGTAACTCAACTTTGTATCACCCGTACGCCATCATAACATCTCCGGTATAGACTCCTGAGAATGGCTCCCGAGCAGCATCTCTCCCCACATACGTCAAAATACTTCAAAACGACTCAAAACACTCATATTTATACTCTAGGGATGCTCACGTCGTGAGAATATACCTCTCATGTCGTGAGAAGTGTTTAGACCGGTTTCTGCCATGATTCCTGCTCTTTTGCCACATGTTTTTGTCGATTCATGCTGCTTATGTCGTGAGGATCAAGGGTTTGACTATTAACTTGATTCTCGTTGACTTTCTCAATATAGCAGCGTACTTTCATCAAATCTTCAAACGATCATAACTTCCTCATACGGACTCCGTTTTTGATGATCTTTATATCCATGGAATCCTTTCAATGAGCTCTATTAGATTATTTAATTCTCTTTTGCTAAATATTATTTCTAAAAATAAACAAACTCAAGGCTTTCTCTCATTTACTCAACTCATAATATCTATATTTCGTAAAATAACACCCGTTATGAAAAAACTGGGTGTTAAATCATAGGGGTTATGTTTTTAGAGTTGTTCAGCGAGTGGTACCTGATTGATTTGGTTCCTATTCTCCCGCATGAGAGAAAGGATATGGTAGGGATGGATTGACTGAGCTCTAATAGGGAAATAATAGACTGCAAGCACCAGTTGGTGTATATTTGGACCCAAAGTGGGGGAGAGTTGGTGGTTTAGGGAGAGGGTGTTTAGCGTGGACTGGTTCTATGTTCAGCAGCTAGGGCCAGACGTTATCTTCAACAAGGTTGTTCTGGATTTGTTGCCTATGTGATGGATACCCAGGAAAAGGGTAAGGCGAATGTGAATGATATACTAATTGTTCGGGAATGCCCGAATGTATTTCCTGAGGATTTACCTGGAGTGCCTCTGGAGAGGCAGGTGGAGTTTTGGATTGACTTGGTTCTTGGTGCGGCTCCGATAGCCAAAGCACCATATCGGTTAGCACCTCCAGGGATGCAGGAGTTGTCGACTCAGCTGTAGGAGCTATTAGACAAGGGATTTATTTGGCCAAGTAGTTCGCCATAGGGAGAGTCGGAAATGTTTGTGAGGAAGAAGGATGGGTCGCCTCGGATGTGTATCGACTACCGACAGCTAAATAAGCTAATGGTGAAGAACCGTTATCCACTCCCGAGGATTGACGATTTATTTGACCAACTTCATGGTGCATCTCGGTTTTCCAATATTGATATGTGTTTGGGTTATCATCAGATAAGGGTCAGAGAGGAGGATACATAGAATATGACCTTTCGAACCCGTTATGGTTACTACGAGTTTGTGGTGATGCCCTTCAGGCTCACCAATGCTCCAGTCGTATTCATGGATCTCATGAATTGTGTATACAGGCCTATGTTGGATCGATCTGTGATTGTGTTTAGTGATGACATCCTGGTCTATTCCAAGATCCATGAGCTGCATGAGGAGCATCTGAGGGAGATATTAGAGACTCTAAAGAAGGAAAGATTGTATGCGAAGTTTTATAAGTATGAGTTCTAGTTGTGCGAGGTGCAGTTTTGTGGCACCTTGTCAACCATAATGGTATTATGGTCGATCCGGCTAAGGTCGTGGCGGTGATGAGGTGGGAGGTTCCAAGGTTTCCATCCGAGATTCGAAGCTACGTTGGATTGGTATGTTATTATCAGAGATTCATTCAAGATTTCTCCAAGATAGTGGTTCCCCTGAACCGGTTGACAAAGAAGACTGTCACGTTTTGTTGGGGGCCTGAGCATCATGCATATTTTGAGACTCTGAGACAAAGATTGTGTGAGGCGCTGATTCTAACCCAGCCGAAGGGTGTTGATGATTTTATGGTGTACTGTGATGCATCAATCATGGGTTTGGGTGCAGTGTTGATGCAGCGGGGTCATGTGATTGCTTACACTTTGATGCAGCTGAAGCCTCATGAGGCGAACTGTCACACCCCAAAACAGGAACGGCGGAAACTTTCGGGGGCGTAGGACGTCATGTACAGTATCACAATAATGCATAATAGTAAACAAGCAACAACATCATCCATTGCATTAATAGTATAATTTTAATGCAAGTGTGTTATGAAGTTTATAAGACACCGAAAATGAATAACCAAAATAAGAGATGAGTCTTGAATGTGCTCCATCTTCTCAAAACCTGATCATCGGTACCTGTCTATTGATGACTTGAGAATACAAGTTATTTTGAAAGCGTAGATCAACATTAAAGCTAGTGGGTTCATAAGTATTTTAGTGTCATTTTTTGTATAAGTTTGAAGAAAGTGCTTGTAAATGTTTGATGTAAAAGTTTGTAAGTGTTTAATGTAAATGTTTGTAAACTTCCTAGAAAATCCTATATTTTCTACTAAAGTAGTCTTCTACCAAGACTCAACTGTCCTCTATGTTTGTTCTTTTGTAAAAGTGTGCGTTTTCCCAAAGTATGACTATCATTACCAAAAATATAGTTTTTCATTACCGTTTATGTGAGAAGATCACAATGTGAATGAAATGGGAAAATAAAGATGTACTGTAGTTTTATCTAGGTAACTACTAATGTACTAACTACCTTTAAACTTGTTAGTTTAATTAAGGTAAAATGTGATATGATTGTAACCATATTTGATTGACTAGTATAACACGACGTTCGAGACGTCGAAATGATATGACATTCGTCACCCGTAGACCTGCAGGTCCCACTATAGCTAGCAGCAAGGTGTAGGAGGGTCAGTCCCGTATAGATCTATACACAAATTCACGCTCTCCCTCCAGGATACTCTGGGTACAAAACGTGACACATCAGTATATTGTCGAGCCATGAAGTAGTATCTCACATTAAGGTTGTAGTATTCTTGTATTTGTATAGTATGTACTAGTGTAATGTATGTTCTCTTTGTCTAGTATGTAGTATGTTCTCTAGTGTATAGTGTGTAGTATGTATTGTTTCTAATTACAGTATGTACTGTTTCTCTTTATAGTGAGTATTGTCTCTCGTTATAGTATTCTCTATCTGTTTCTCTTTATAGTGAGTATTGTCTCTCGTTATAGTATTCTCTATATGTTTCTCTTTATAGTATGTACTGACTCATGTATGAACTGACTCTTTGTGTGTTTCATTGTTCTAGTAATAGTATTAGTGACTTCCTAAATTATACCTATTATAGTTTACTAGCAATGTTGTTTGTATGAATGAACATGTTTGTACACCTTTGCTACCCAAAGGTATTGAATTGAATGAAGAACTTTTATATCTATATACATACATATAATATATAACTAAGATTCAAACGACCTTCGGACAAACAACCGATACCCTAAGTCCACAACCAAACAAGGAACAGGAAGTAAGGCGAGTTATCAGTCCTAAGTCCTTTCAATCCTACTTATATAACTATATATATATATATATATATATATATATATATATATATATATATATATGCTTTTGACAAAATATAAGTTTAAAAGATTTTGATAAAGAGTTTTGCATATAAAAGAGTTTGTAAAATGATTTGAAGCAATTTGTTTGAAAACACAGTTTGAAGTATAAGAAATCCATTGGTTTGATAGTTATTAATCACATGTGATTGATATAATAACTATAATGTTTCTACTTGTATTCCCCCCCCCCCCATAAAAGCATTTAAAATCATTTAAAAGGTTTAAGGGGTATGAACTCACCTGCAGTGAGTGATACGAATGAAAGATCGGTTTGTAGGATGTTAAGTGTCAAGTGTAGACTTGAGCACGATGGATCCTAATAAGCATATAATGACACATATATGTATATAATTAGTGTTTATACAACTAATCATGTAAGGAAAACACCCTAGGACTTAGGAAACACTTAGATTGAAGTGTTACAAGTACAAAGGGTTGCATAAACTGGGTTTACGGCCACACAATGGAGTTTACGGCCATTGTGTTTACGGCCTAAGGGAGTATACGGCCAGGTGTGTACGGCCATGGAGTTTACGGCCATACACTCCTTGAAGAACTTGTCAAAAGTGTGGTTCAAGGCCCTATCTTGCATCCTCTAAGTGTTCTTGATCTAGTGTTAGAATATAACATGAGTTTGAGGCCTAAACATGCACCAAACAAGGGTTTACGGCCAAGGGAGATGCTCATGGCCGTAAACGCTTGGAGTTCATGCATTAGAAGATGATTTAAGGCTAAGAATCAAGAGTTTAACAAGCCTAACTAAGAGATAGAAGGTATACTCACGTTTATGAAGCTTGGGAGGGGGTTCACGGTCCAAGAACTAGTAGGTGTTCTTGGTGTTCTTGGTGAAAATGAAGAAAACTTGAAGATCTAACCAAAAAGAATGATTCCATGGATGAACACATGAATCTTCACTAGATATAAAATAATATCAACTTGAAAATGGAAAGATTACTTACTAGATTGAAGATCAAGATGAAAGTTCTTGATGATACTTGAGAGAAAAATCGAGTTATTGAGGTGGAAGTGTGTGAGAAAGGTGAATAATGAGGGAATAACTCATATGAAAGGAAGAGTTCATGGCGAAAGGAAGTGTTTACGGCCGTAAACTCTAGTTTACAGCCGTAAACTCCCTATGGTGGAGTTTCCGGATTGAATGTTGTACAGTGAACTCTAGCAGATACTTCCTAACACTTTACTCTTTAAGGCACTAGGCTTAAAACACCCAAACAGACCTTTAACAGGGCTAAAAGATAGCCAAAACAAGTCTGACATTGATTGAATTGAACGGTTGTATAAGATAGAAATTTCGGGTTGTCACACGAACTATCCTACGCAAGATTTGGAGTTAGGGGTTGTGGTGTTTTCCCTCAAGATTTGGCGACATTACCTCTATGGGGTCCACTGTAGTATCTAGGCGGATCACAAGATCCTCAGGTATTTGATGGATCAAATGAATCTAAATATGAGGTAGCGTAGATGGTTGGAGGTGGTGAAGGATTATGATTGTGGGATCCTTTATCACACGGGGAAGGCCAATGTGGTGGCCGACGCTCTCAACCGCAAGGTGGTCTCGACTCCGATCAGGGATTTGTGCTTGAGGATGACAGTGATTACCCCACTCTTAGAGAAAATTCGAGTGGCTCAGGTTGAGGCTATAAAGGAAGAGCACCGGAAGAGTGAGCGCATAGTGGGTCAGGTGGATTCCTTTGATTATGATAGTCGGGGTTTATTAACTCTCCATCGGAGGGTATGGGTTCCATATTGGGGTAATGCACGTCAGATTTTGATGGAAGAGGCACACAAGTCGAGATTCTCTATTCACCCCGGAGCGACAAAGATGTATAGAGATCTTTGGCTTGACTATTGATGGACATGCATGAAGTGGGATGTGCCCTGGTATGTGGAGAGGAGCTTGACTTGCAAGAAAGTCAAAGCTGATAATCAGCGACCTCATGGCAATATGGAATTGTTGGAGGTCCCTGTTTGGAAATGGGAGGAGATTACGATGAATTTTTGTTGGGTTTTGAGCAAACTAACACTCCTAAGGTGTTCATGCAACCCTAGAAACCTTGGATCTATGTTTGTCTAAAATACATGCAAAATAATTTTCCAAGGTCCATAACCTATCTAGCATGCATGGGGTACTTTTAAACATAAAAGATACTAGAAGAATTACATACCTTTATTAGTGAGTTGATTCCTTAGGAGTTTGAGAGCCTAGCACCAATAATGTGAATGCCTCAAATGGAAATCACAAATCACCACAAACTTGGAAAACTTATGAGAGAGTATACAAACACTCTTCTCATAATACGATTAAATAATACGATTTCATATTAACATATTATAACTTATGATATATTAATAAGTCACAAATATACTCTTCTCATAATATTATCCATATAAATAGTTCGGGTGAAGTGCAACCCAAATGGACCATGCCGGGTCGGGTCAAGTATATACCAAATAAGTTATGGACTTAGACACCTTATCCAACAGTCTCCCACTTGGATAAGTCTAATAACTGTATTTGCCTATATAGCTTCAGGAACCAACCGGCAATCGTAGCTCTCGAAAACTCTGTTGAACTATGAAGCGCCATTTTAGATAAGTGATCATATAATCCTCAGTTTGTTTCCCAATTTCCGATTTGTTTGACAAAGAACTTAATCGAACACATCAATTTAGTTTTGACCGGGCCCGATACATAGGTCAAAACAAAATCATCGAGGGGCCCAGATATCGCTTCTAATCCAAGAAGGAACACATAAACTTCGACTCATATGCTTGTTCTACTACTTGTTGAATTGTACACAAAGGCACGTTTTATAACATCAAGTTACTGATGCGTTTCCGTGCAATCAATGCACAACCAACTCATAGGCAACAACTCATATCTCTAGGTTTGAAGACTTATATTATATTACCGTCTCACGATCACTCGAGATAAATTCCATGAAGTGATACAAGTGAGCGTGGGTTTATTCCAATACTCATAACTTATGAGCACTCATGAATGTTGTAGCAACCATTGCTATGGCTAAACACCTTTATTCATCTACAAGCCCAATTCATGACAGTCTTGATTCATACCTACTTCCGACATATGACCGACTGTGGAGAATTTGAATAAATTTATTATTCTGGAAGTCAAAACATGCAAAGCTGAAACAATAGTAAATAATTGACAATGATAGCAACACCTTACTCATAAATAAATCACAACTTTTATTCATCATCAAACGTCGATTACATTTTACAAGTTTCAGTAACAACTATCTAATTCGAAAAACTAATATCGTCTCTCAGCCCGATGCGCCTCGCATGCTGCAAATGCCTAACCCTCGGCAGTCCCTTCGTAAAGGGGTCTGCAGGGTTCTCATCTGACGATACCCTCTTTGCCACGAGGAGTCCTTCTTCTATCTTGTGTCTTATTAAGTGATATTTTCTGTCAATGTGTCAGGATCTGCCATGATCTCTTGGTTCCTTGGCTAAGGCAACCGCACTATTGCTGTCATAGAAAATCTCCATAGGCTCCTTAATAGCTGGTACAACTCCAAGGTCTCCGATGAAGTTCTTCAGCCATATCGCCTCCTTTGCCGCTTCACTCGCTGCTATGTACTCTGATTCACAAGTCGAATCAGCTACCGTCTCCTGCTTGGAACTCTTCCAAGTGATTGCCCCTCCATTTAGGGTAAAGACCCAGCCCGATTGAGAGAGGAAGTTATCCCTATCAGTCTGAAAACTAGCATCACTATACCCTACTACTCTCAAGTCGTCACTCCCACCAAGGGTAAGGATCCAATCCTTAGTCCTCCGCAGGTACTTGAGAATATTCTTTACCACAGTCCAATGAGCCTTGCCAGGGTTCCCCTGATATCTGCTGACCATGCTTAAAGCGAAGGCCACATCAGGACGGGTACAAGTCATAGCATACATGATCGAGCCAACAGCGGAAGCATAAGGTAATCGACTCATCTCAGCTATCTCAGCCTCTGTACTCGGGCTCTGAGCCTTGCTCAGTTTGGCATTGCTTTGGATCGGTAATTCTCCTTTCTTGGAATTCTGCATGTTGAACCTTTTCAACACTTTATCCAAGTAGGTACTCTGACTAAGTCCAATTAGTCTTTTACTCCTTTCTCTTAATATCCTTATCCCTAGGATATAGGCAGCTTCTCCAAGGTCCTTCATAGCAAAGCACTTCCCAAGCCAGGATTTAACCTCCTGCAAGGTTGGGATGTCATTTCCTATGAGTAGTATGTCATCTACATACAACACCAAAAAGCTAACTATACTCCCACTAGCTCTGACATACACACAAGACTCATCTTCACTTCTTGAGAAGCCAAACTCTTTGACCTTCTCATCGAAACAAAGATTCCAGCTTCGAGATGCTTGTTTCAATCCATAAATGGATTTCTCAAGCTTGCACACTCTATTAGGGTACTCTGTACTAACAAAACCCTCTGGCTGATTCATGTAAACATCCTCAGCCAACTTTCCGTTAAGGAAAGCGGTTTTGATATCCATTTGCCATATTTCATAATCATGAAATGCAGCAATGGCTAGCATAACCCTAATAGACTTAATCTTTGCCACTGGTGAAAAAGTTTCATCATAATCAATACCCTGAGTCTGAGTAAAACCCTTCGCGACCAGTCGCGCTTTATAAGTGTGCACCTTCCCATCCATGTCGGTCTTCTTCTTGAAGATCCATTTGCACCCGACTGTCTTACGGCCTGGTACATTGTCAACCAAGTTCCAAACTTGATTGTCATACATGGACTGTATCTCGCTATCCATTGCCTCCTTCCATTTAGCAGACTCCGGGCCTGCCATGGCTTCCTTAACACTGTTAGGTTCATCCAGATTTACCAGTGTACTATCACTGATAAATGTATCACCTTCTGTAGTAATATGAAATCCATAATAAAACTCAGGTGTGTTCCTAACCCTTGTGGAACGCCTCGGAGGTACAGACTCGTCAGCCGGATCAACAGGAGTTTCCTCCTCGGGTTGATTGCTAGTGTCTGAGGTTCCTTCACCAATTGACTCTTGAATTTCTTCAAGGTTAATTTGCCTCCCACTGTCTCCTTGGCTTATAAATTCTCTCTCTCAAAAGACCCCTCTCCTTGCCACAAAGACCACATTCTCATTGGGTCTGTAGAAGAGGTAACCAAAGGATTTTTATGGGTAGCCGATGAAAATACACCTTTCACTTCGAGGTTCGAGCTTATCATGAGTCTCGCGCCTCACGAAAGCCTCGCAACCCCAAATCTTGATGTGGTCCAAATTGGGAACTTTCCCAGTCCACATCTCATGAGGTGTTTTGGCAACCTTCTTTGTAGGGACTAGATTAAGGATGTGGGCGGCAGTCTCTAAGGCATACCCCCAAAAAGAGATTGGTAGCGAAGCTCGACTCATCATAGAGCGAACCATGTCCAACAAAGTTCGATTACGCCTCTCAGCCACACCATTCAGCTGTGGTGTCCTGGGAGGTGTCAATTGTGAGACAACCCCACACTCCTTAAGATAGTCGAGGAACTCAGTGCTAAGATACTCACCACTTCGATCGGATCGAAGCATCTTAATGTTCCTGCCCAATTGATTTTCTACTTCGTGTTTAAACTCTTTAAACCTTTCAAAAGTCTCTGACTTATGTTTGATTAAGTAGACATAACCATATCTACTGAAATCATCAATAAAAGTCACATAATAGCGATTGGCATCCCTTGTGGCGGTTTTGAATGGTCCACATACATCAGTATGTATAAGGTCCAACAAACCCTCACCCCTTGCACAAGTACTAGTGAAGGGTGATTTTGTCATTTTTCCAAGTAGACAAGATTCACAACTATCATCCGACTTAAGGTCGAACGACTCCAAGACTCCATCCTTTTGGAGCTGGCCTATGCGTTTCTTGCTTACATGTCTAAGACGACAATGCCACAAAGATGCTTTATCCAAGCTAGTAGAAGAATCAATACACAATACATTATTTCCTAAATTATCCACAACCGATACAGCTTCATACACACCATCACAAGGTAATGCTTTAAAATAAAGAACATTATTAAAGAAAGCATTAATACTACCAACTTCATTATCAAAAGAAAAGGTAAAACCTTGTCTGTACAAAGCATAAAAGGAAATAATATTCCTCGCCATTTCTGACGAGTAAACACATTTATTCAAATCTAACATTAACCCACTGTCTAGAAACAAAGTATAAACTCCAATCTTGGAAACAGGTGAAGCCTTCCTATTCCCCATGATCAGGTTTATCTTCCCGTGCTCCACATCCTCACTTCTTCTTAGGCCCTGCAAATCAGAACATATGTGAATACCACATCCTGTATCAAGCACCCAAGAGTTAGAATATGGTGAGTTATTAGACAATATAGTGTAAATACCTGCATGGGATGGTTTCACTTTCCCATCCTTGACATCCTGCAAGTACTTAGGGCAGTTTCGCTTCCAGTGCCCCTTATTCTGACAGTAGAAGCAATCAGCATCCTTAGGGATGGCAGAAGGAGTGATAGAACCACCTTTGGTTCCAGATGAGGAGCCTTCAAGAGACTTTCCCTTGGTACCCTTCGAAGGGTGCTTCCTCTTCTTCCCTTTGCCTTGCCCGATAGCCAAAACAGGGGTAGTTGTAGGAGTAGGAGTAGCAACCGACTTACTTTTAAGACCACTTTCGGCGGTCTTCAGAAGTCTCTGAAGCTTACTGAGAGTAACTTCCTCCTTGTTCATGTGATATGTAATACGAAATTGATCATAACACGAGGTTAAGGAGTGCAAAATGATATCAATTGCTAAATCCTCTGGGAAGTTCACATTCAGTTTCAGTAAACGGTCCACATACCTTTGCATTTTCTGCATGTGGCCCATGATTGGTTCACTATCCTTCATTCGGGTTGTTATCATGGAGGAGATTATTTCATACCGCTCTTGACGAGCACTCTGATGGTACCTATCCATCAGATCCTGATGCATCTCAAAAGGGTAATAGTCCTCATAGGACTTTTGGAGTTCAGCTGTCATGGTGGCCATCATGATGCATTCCACTTTGGTGGCATCTCTCTCATGTGTCCTGTATTCAGCGATCTCCTCAGGAGTAGTAGTGGACTCATCAAGCTCCTTTAGCTCCTTGTCGAGGACATATTCCTTGTCCTCGTAACGAGTAATCATCCTGATGTTCCGGATCCAATCCATGAAGTTGGAACCATCAAAGATGACCCTCCCACAAAGGTTCATGAGAGAGAAGGAGCCAGTAGGGTTAGAGCCCGAAGCATTGTTGTTGGAAGACATCTGAAAAGAAGAAAACAAGTTTAGATTAGATATATCGAATCCTTAATAAGACACCCAAATGTAATATTATGGCTAGGATCCAACACAATATATTATAACTTAGAAGAGGGATGCCGTAATCTAAGCTATAACACATTTGAAGGTAGGTGAATGACGATTCACCAATTTCCACCATGAAAAACGAAATGAATTATTAGGTTTAATTGGTTTTGAAATTCCTAGATTCTTTTGAGATTCATTGAACTTTTCAATGGCATGTTTCAATCTCGATTGTGCCCTTCAAGTTTTGTGACTGGGATGTCGAGGATCACAAAACAAGGTGTGAATAACCATACAAATTCACTTGGTACCCTTAATATTATCACCTAATCAATGTGCCGGTTAACCACACGCGCTCCACCGATCTATGATAAACATTAAGTCACCCTTCGTGATCCTTACTAGTCCAAGTTAGTGTGCCGGTTAACCACACACGCTCCACCAACGACTTGGTAAGGTACAAAGTGTGAATTTCATGGGTTAGCACCATTTTCACATTTTCCTAAAGTAAATAAGATTGGGAATTTATAAAAGACATTTAGTTACTTTATAATAATCATTATACTTTTTAATGAGAATTTAAAGTCATTGTCCTACCCGTTCGGCTAACGACCCTCCACCGATCAAGGAAGCGGTGGGTGAGAATGGACACCCATTAAGCTGCCATTTTATAGGCAACAACCTTATACCCCCTTATAGACCGGCTTCGTGAATGAGGCCTACTAACGGTAAAACGACTTAATCTTATACATATATATAATAATTAACTATTAATGTTATAAATAGTATAAGGGTTGAATTTTAACTTTTAAAACTCTAAGGGTTGGAATTAAAGTATATTAAAGTGTGTGTAACTTTACAAATTCCAAAAGTTGAGGACAAGTTTTGAAACTATTCAAAACTTTTCATTTCATAACTTATGAATTAAAGGTTCATAAAAATGAAGACTCTTCATTTTCATGTAACTTATGTGTTTTAAATGTGCATAAAAGAACGTGACCTTTGGAAATCCATAACTTGAGGACAAATTATGGACTCCATTAAAACACATAAATGATCAAGAATTAATCAATAAACAATTTAGCAAATAATTCCTATGATCTAACAATAATTCATAAGAACATGAACATCATATCAAAATTTCAAGAACATATGAACACATATAAACATGTAATTTTGATATTAGCCATTGTAAATGGATTAGCATAAACATTACACCATCTAAAACAGGTTTTAAAACATCAAAACAGTTTAGGGTAATGTTTCTAGTCCATTTCCAGCAGCAAAAGTCTAAAATCTGCACTCTGCATAGCCAACTCGTCGAGTGCATTAACTGACTCGCCGAGTTGGTTGAAGATTCTCTTGGACTCGTCGAGTCCCCCCATGGACTCAGTGAGTCCCCTGTGCAGACAGCAAATATTTTGACTTTTTCAGCTATTTTGCATCAAGTATCAAACAAACAAGCCTAGGCTCTGATACCATTGTTGGGTTTTGAGCAAACTAACACTCCTAAGGTGTTCATGCAACCCTAGAAACTTTGGATCTATGTTTGTCTAAAATACATGCAAAATAATTTTCCAAGGTCCATAACCTATCTAGCATGCATGGGGTACTTTTAAACATAAAAGATACTAGAAGAATTACATACCTTTATTAGTGAGTTGATTCCTTAGGAGTTTGAGAGCCTAGCACCAATAATGTGAATGCCTCAAATGGAAATCACAAATCACCACAAACTTGGAAAACTTATGAGAGAGTATACAAGCACTCTAGAAATCGGCCACTCTTATGCACACACACATAGTGTCTTTTCAAGCACCACAATCCTCTTTATATAGTGTAGATGATTATGGTTATGAACCATGCAAACCCTAATAACCCATGTCTTTTCCTTTTCCAAGGATCCATGGGTTAAAAGCTCCATGGATCATCCATGGACTCCCATTTAAGCTTAGCCCATTTCCCAATGAGTGTTAGCCCACACTATATAAATACAATAGCCCATTATTCAATTAGTCACCTTTTGATCACTAAATTAATTCATAATTAATTTAAGATCAATACTAATTAAATAATACGATTTCATATTAATATATTATAACTTATGATATATTAATAAGTCACAAATATACTCTTCTCATAATATTATCCATATAAATAGTTCAGGTGAAGTGCAACCCAAATGGACCATGACGGGTCGGGTCAAGTATATACCAAATAAGTTATGGACTTAGACACCTTATCCAACAATTTTATCACCACATTGCCTAGGACGGCACGTGGAGTGGATTCGATTTGGGTCATCGTGGATCGGTTAACCAAGAGCGTGCACTTTATCCCGATCCAGGAGAGCATTTTGTCGGGAGAATTTGGCCGATATCTACATTCGGGAGGTGGTGGAACGTCATGGGGTGTCGGTTTTTGTGGTCTCTGATAGGGTTTTGCGGTTTACTTTCAGGTTCTGGAAGAGGTTTCACGAGGAGTTGGGTACTCATTTTCATTTTAGCATGGCTTTCCACCCGCAGACGGATGGTCAGAGCGAGCGGACTATCCAAACTTTGGGGGATATGATGCGGGCGTATGTTCTGGATTACAACGGTAGTTGGGATATGTATCTTCCTTTGGCAGAGTTTTCGTATAACAACATTTATCACACCAGTATTGATCGACTTCCTTTTGAGATGCTCTATGTGAGGAAGTGCAAAACCCCGATATGTTAGGGTGAGGTCGGTCAGCGGGTCATGGGGAGTACTGAGGTAGTACTCAAGACTACTGAGTTGATTCAGCAGGTTTGGGGTAGACTTCAGACAACACGGAGTTGGAAGAAGAGCTATGTCGACAAGCGCTGATTAGATCTAGAGTTCCAGGTTCAGGACATGGTACTCGTGAAGGTGTCACCTTGGAAAGATGTCATCCGATTCAGAAATATGAGAACGTTAGGCCCCATGTATATCGGTCCTTTCAGGGTTTTGGCCCGGGTGGGCAGGGTTGCTTATCGATTGGAGCTACCCGAGGAGCTTAGTCAAATCCATAGCATGTTTCACGTCTCTCAGCTACGAAAATTTTTGCTTGATGATTCTGTGGTGGTTCTATTGGAGGATATTCAGGTGGATGATCGTTTGAATTGTATTGAGAGACCGATTTCCATCCTTGACAGGAAGACGAAAACCTTGAGGAACAAGGTTGTAGAATTGGTGAAGGTGCAGTGGCAGCACCGAAAGGGTTCTGAGTAGACATGGGAACTCGAGGACGAGATGAGGGAGCATTACCCAGAGTTATTTGCGGCAGCGGACTTCGAGGACGAAGTCTGATTCAAGTATATGTGTGTGTATGTGTGTGTGTGTGTGGGGGGGGGGGAGTTGTAACATTCACATTTCAGGTATTTCCCTTTTTCCCACAAAACATAAAACTTTTAAATTTGGGTACTTGGCCAGTACGATGGGCATACGCTAGGAGTACACTGGGCGTACTAGGCCGATATGTTGATCGCGGAAGCATCCACGTACGTTGGGCGTACGTGGAGTACGCCGGGCATACGAACGCTTGGGGCAAGCCCTATTTTTTAGGGTTTGAACCCTATTTAAACACCTTAAGTTGCTCTTGGACCTTCATATGACCAGCCTCCACCTCTCCAAACCCTGAGAACAAAACCCTAATTTCCATTTGAGTGTTTTGAGTTTGGAAGTGACCTTTGAGGGTGTTTTTGGTAATCTTGAAGGAAGAAGAGCTCTTGGAAGTTGCATAGGTGAAGTTGAAGCTTGTGGATCCAGAACCATCACCAACTTAGAGAGCTTTTGGAGGTATAAAGCTCTTAACTTGATGGTTCTTTATGATAGATCTATTTTAGGGCTTGATTTTGTGAATTTTATGGTCCCTTAAGTCATGATTGGGAGTATGAGCTACTCCAAATGCTAGTGATGGTAGATCTTATCATTTCTGAGGTCCCTTGTGCATAAAAATGATAGCTTGATGGGTTTAGCTCAACCATGCAAGGGTTGATGTCCTTTTAATGGAGTTAGAATGCTAGAGTTGGGGTTTGGGGTGTTTTTAGCCATGCAAAGGCTTAAAATCTTCGACTTTTATGGTTTAAGACCTTGCTATGATGTTGTCCTGAGGTTTGGACGTTAAGTCCTTAAGTGATAATCTTTTAATTAAAAAACTGAAAATTTTAGCTCTAATTTTTGGGACGTTACATGGAGTGTAACTACCATTCCGGAATCACTTGTAATTGCTAATTAGACTTATTTGTTCACTAAAAATGGTGTTAAACACATTTTAAGGTACTTATATGTGTAAAACATAAAAAAATACAATAACTAGATATTCCGGAAAAGTTCTTCGTATTTCAGAAATGTTTTACGCCTTCCAGAATATATATAATTGTTTGTAAAGTAAAATGCAAGTAAATTAAATAGTAGAACTCACCTAGTTTGTTGAGTCCATAGTTTATAAGCTTAAACAACTCTGTCCGAAATGTCGGTAGCAAGAGCTTCGAAATTTCACTTTCCAAAATGTTTATTTCGGTTGTTTGGGTATGGACCCTATACATATCATTGAACTGCAGTACTTAGTTTGACCCATTTTGGTCTGTTTCAAAATGATCATTTCGGAAACAACAATTAGTTTAAAAAAAGTTACTTATTTTTATTGAAATAAAGTAATATGTGTGTGTGGATTGATGTTTATGTGTATACGAATATGTATGGTTTGATGTTTATGTGTATACTAATATGTGTGTGTGGATTGATGTTTATGTGTATACTAACATGTGTGACTTTATCTCAATTTTTCATGTTTTAACAAAGTTACTGAAGGAAGATGAAATATAATATTATTGTTTTGTATACTATGATCTAAAGGGTTACAATTTTCTTTTTTAGGGTATATTTGTCATAGGTCCGACCTTATGTTTATACAAACAAAGTTAGGGCTTAGGGCCCCCACATCTAGAGGGCCCCACAAACCAAGGAGTCCATGTATATCCCTAATTGGCTAAGGCGCTAAACTAATCGCAACATAAAAAAAATAGGACGCTTAAACTTCTATCTTCTTCCTCTCCATTCTTCAATTCTGAATACAAATTTTGTGAAGTTGAACCGTTGCTGAAATACTTCTTCTTCTTCTGATTCACGGTACAAGGCTGCTTCGGTCATTCCATCTGTTGTTCGGCTTCTTCCTTCTCCATTGAAGCCTTCTCCAATCTCCATAAACGGTAATATATGTCAATAAGTGTTGTTTTTTCACTATCTTGAACATCTCCACCATGTTTCTGCTTTAGCTGCCCAATATTAGGTTTACTAATCTTGTCAAATTTCACTTGAATTATATATATGTCCATTAGTGTAACATCCCAAAATTCAAGGCCAAAAATTTCATTTTTAAATAAGTTATTGCACAAAACCATCAGTATAAAAACATTCATAATAACATCTCGTGGCAACCAAAATGTCAGTGATCAAAACATATTATCATAAAACCATATCAGAGTGTAATCCCAAAGATCTCCTGTGCGGAAAACATAGTGTGATGTGCTACGATCAAGCCGGCTCCTATCCTTTGAAACGAGTACCTGAAACCAAAACTGTAAACCGTAAGCACAAAGCTTAGTGAGTTCCCCCATCATACCACATACCATATAATCACATAGCATACATACTGCCGGCAATTCTGGGGTGCCCGACCTACCCGGTACGGCCATTCTAGGGTGCCGACCTATCCGTGTCAAGCCATTCTGGGGTGCTGACCTACCCGTGTCGAGCCATTATGGGGTGCGGACCTACCCTTCGGTCCTCACAACCGAACCTCGGGGACTATTCCACCCCCTACTGCTACTATCACATATATCATAAACATACTATCAGACATATTTGGGGTGTCCGAACTACCCTTCGGTCCTAACAACCGAACTTGGGGACTATTCCCCTCCTACTACCGCTATCACATATATCATATCATGCCAGCATATAAACATATCATCACATACTGTCAGACATATCTGGGGTGCCTGACCTACCCTTCGGTCCTAGCAACCGAACTCTACTACTATCACATATAACATATCATGCCAGCATATAACATATCAGGTAGTAGCAAACCCAGATGATATCACAAAGACAATCATCCAACATACAACTCCTACTGGTGGGCCGACATTGTGGCCGTAGACCCACCGCTATTGGAAGGTAACTCACCTCACACTGCCGAAGTCCCGCAGACACAATCCCACTCTGTTGAAGTCCCGCAGACTCAACCCCAGCTGCTGGATGACAGATTCCTGAACTGTCAACACCAAAATAACACCCAATTAATAATTGGGTCCCACTACATAACCATAAGTACATTCTTTGGGTAATTACTACATTACCCCTAGCTTGGCTTATTCAAGCCCAAGGCCCAATCCATAGGCCCAAAGTCCAATTATGGCTCAAAGCCCAACATATGGCCCAATTTTCCAAATTGGGCCCAAACCTTTATAAGGTCTTACCATAAGGCCCAATCATTTAGTCCAGTCCAACATTTAATATTCTAATGGCCCAATATCACGTAATCATAAAGGCCCAAACTATGGCCCATCTATGGCCCAATTTTCCAAATTGGGCCCAAACCCCTTACATGGGCCTTACCATAGGCCCATTAAATTATTCTAGCCCAATTGCCTGACTTTGGATGGCACATTAATAACCCAATCATCACGGCCCAACAATAAACCCAAGTGAAATTAGGGTTTCTCATAGAATGATGATTAGGGTTAAGTTTCCTACTTAACCCATTAAGGACTTAATCCTCTAAGGACTTAATCCATTAAGTCCAATATTGCTTAGATTAATCTTTGCCAATGCTTATTATTTAATATCTCAAGTTATTAAATAATTCTCATGTGTGCGTCCCGATTAATTCTCAAAATTAGGGTTTATTGGCATTAGGGTTTTCCAATCCAAATATTAGCCCATTTATCAATTTGTTGGCCTTTTATGTCAATTAGGGCTTTATTGGGCCTATTAGGCCCACTAGAATATCATTAAGCTCATTAGGGTTTTCACTAAGCCCATTAGGCTTTATTGGGCCCATTAGGGCTTCTTTGGGCCCATTAGGGTTTCAAGCACCCCAAACGAGTCAACACAATCTGGCAAGGCACACCGCCACCCGACACGGCAGCCGGTGGTGGTTTGAGTTTCTTTTCATTATTTTTCTTTCCGGTTACATTTTACAATGCTAATCTCTAAAGTAACACACAGACAACTAGGCTAAACACACACACACAACCACCTGTGGTGGCCGGCGGTAGCGAGTGGCAAAAGCCACCATGGCTCGCGGCCATGGTCGGTATTTTTCCATTTTCCGGCCAAAAACAATCCCCACACAACACGCACTCCACTGTAGCATTAAACAACACACACCAAAGCACACACAACCACCTTCTCTAGTGGCTAGCGACGGTTGGAGGCGGCAGCAGCTTATCTTCTTCAACAGTCTCCGTCAACGAGGGTGGCGGCTAGGGTTAGCGGTCTCGGCTGGTGAACGGCAGCAACAGCAATGGCCGAAGATGGACCTTGTTTGGTATTCGTTAACGGAAATGTCAACAGCCATCCTCACGGAGAGAAAAGGGGGCAGAGGTGGTGGCGTTCGACGGCAACACTGCAGTTCCAACACTACAACGGTGGTTATGAGCTGAAGCAGCCACCCAAACGTGAACTAAAAGAAGAGGGAGGAAGAGGAACGTCCAAAAATCCAGCGACGCTGCCCTGACATCATTTCCGGCAGCCATGGTGATCCTCTGATGCACACAACATCCCGACAGTGAGGCTGGAGGCGTTTAGACGGCGAAGGAGCGGCGGCAACGGGCCCTTGACTGGTCGGAACAACAACTGGTGGTGGTGGTCGTCTTCACGCATGGCGGCTGGAAGCTAATCGGAAGAGAGGGTGGAGGGATAAGGGTCGCGGCTAGAGGTTGAAGGTGGAGAGGGTGACGGCTCCTCAAAGAATGCTAGGGTTAGGGTTTCTCTTAAGCTATATACCCGATCCCTCAAAACATTATGCCATAATAACAATATCAGTCCCTCCCCCTTCCCTTTTCTTTCAAATTTAATCCATTTGTTACCAAATGGACCCTCCTTGACGAATTCTTCTCAAATTAAGTCTAATACTTATTCTTTAACCCCTGTTTCCATAAATTCTTTTATATTGGTCCAAATGATAACAAATAGCCCTTCCTCTTCCAAAACCTTTTCAAAATAATCCCTTAATTGCACTTTAACCCCTGAAACTAACATCCCGATAATTATTACTTGATTTTTGCGCTACTATACATTCATCACTTCATTTATTTATTTATTAAATAAACAGGGTGTTACAACTCTCCCTCACTTAAATTAGATTTCGTCCTCGAAATCAATACTTACCATTTCTTATATGCCAAACCACTTCTAGTAACATGATCACTGTTTTGGGCACATCCTCGCCTTCCCAGGGTAGCTGTGACCAAATATTCGCAAAGCCCTAATATCCTTATATGAACAAATTCCTCGCAACAGGATCACATCTACTTCATCTGACTCTACTATCTCGAGATGGTCTGATTCCCTGACAGACCACTCATACTGAATCATCATCGACGAGTCCAGTCTGTTTATCCCACAACTGACTACTTGACTTCTGATTACTCGCGGTTCCCACTATAAAACAGGGTCACAGACCCAAAATGTCCTTGCATATCACTCATACTTGGTCAAGGCTCAACTGATCTCCCTGTGAGTGACTTGTCACTTCCTAATCAACCAGCTATTACGTCAGTATTTGCAACCTAAAACGCAAATACTAACATTGCCCAAGTGTTGAAACTGCCCGAACACTGAACTGCCTGAAGCAGTATTTTGCCTCATGGCCGCTTGCCAAAACCTATCGAGACCTCCCTGGTCTCAATTCATTCACCAATCATCTGAAATTCCAGGTTCTGGCCTGGCGGCAGAGCCAAATGGCTCCCACTTAGTCGTCTCACACGACTTCCGAACGATATCCTTCTCTAGAACTAGTTGCCACTAGTTATCATGCCACTGTGACTCTAACAACCTCCTGACCCAACCGATCGGGTCCATGCGTCGAATCCTGACGCCACCACATCCAATGCTAAAAGTGATTGCTACCCGATCAATGGTAGCCTATTGTCACAACGACCTAAGCAGTCCATTGCTTCCCTGATCTCATAACTATAGTGACGTCCCTACAGTCTCATTACTGGCTTATCCAGATCTAATCCATTTGGGTAAATTCAAAATCCAATCCGTGGATTTCCATATCCTCAATGTTGCACCCCAACTGGTGGGTACTACTGTTCCTTTCGCGTCCTAACAACGCGCTCAAGCTATCTACCAAACTAGTTAATGCTATGGCTACACACGCAGTCTTACAACACCCTATCACTATCTAGCTGCTAGTGAATGCTACGGCTACACCCGCAGACTTACAACACTCTAATACTATCTGACTACTAGCGAATGCTACTGCTACACCCGCATACTTACGACACTCTAACACTATCTGCCAACCTGGTGAATGCTACGGCTACACCCGCAGAATTACAACACCCTAACACTATCTGCCAACCTGGTGAATGCTACGGCTACACCCGCAGACTTACAACACCCCTCACACTATCTGTTGCTAGTGAATGCTACGGCTACACCCGCAGACTTACAACACTCTAATACTATCTGGCTGCTAGTGAATGCTACGGCTACACCCGCAGACTTACAACACTTCCCATGCTAACTGACCACTAATGAATGCTACGGCTACTCCCGTAGTCTTACAACACTTTCCATACTAACTGACCACTAGTGAATGCTACGGCTACCCCCGTAGTCTTACAACACTTTCCAAACTATCTGACTGCTAGTGAATGCTACAGCTACCCCCGTAGTCTTACAACACTTTCCAAACTAGGTCGAACACGCACTCGACCTAACACACAGATGAACTTGAGTCCTAACCAGAAATCTAACCTGGTTCCCGAAACCTGCTATCACATGACCCCATTGTATCAGTACAGTACCCATGCCCGTGATCAAAGCGTCACAACAAACCATGAAATCATCTACACCCTCTGGCAGGGTGAGAATCGGTGCCTCGCGCAACCGATGTCTGAGAGTCTCGAAGGCTGCCTGCTGCTCAGGCCCCCAACGAAAGGCCACCGACTCCTTGGTCAGTCGGGTCAAAGGAACCACTATCTCGGAGAAGACCCGTATAAATCTCCGGTAATAACCCGCTAGACCCAGGGAACTCCGAATCTCAGATGGAGACCTTGGAATTTCCCACTGCATCACGACCTCTATCTTGGCCGGATCAACTAGAATACCCTTCTGGTTGACAAGGTGGCCAAGATATTGCACCCCGCACAACCAAAACTCACATTTGGAGAACCTTATAAAAAGTCTCTCCCCCACTTAGATTCAACTAAGTCTTCACGGCCTGCGAGAATTGAGGGATTCCCAATCCTTCTCGCTTTCTAGTATCCCACTGATGACAACCTGTGCTTACCAATGCTAGCGTTTAATCACCGATTAAACCTTAAGATCGTCCATCCTCTGAAATCTTGAAGAGTACTCTTGAAATATGGTCCAATCTGACACCTCAATCCATATCCCATGCTGTCAATTGAAGGTCTTAATCTTTACTCTGGCTGACGAATCCTCGTTCCTACTTCCAATCTTGCAGTACCACTGAACTCTAACCAAACACAGCCCATGCGAAAATACAATTCTTTTGAACATGCGATGACCAACCACTTATGCATCTAACACCCGCGACTGACACTACCCTTTTCATGTCACCAACTCTGTCCTACCAACAGTAGTGCCTTGGACTCCAAAGTTCATCCATAGACAGTTACCGACCATACTTGAACAATGATAGAACCCCTGAACGCCGACTTCACTGGAGAACAATCACTCCAACCCTGATCGAGTATCCTCTAAATAATACTCCTGCATGGATCCCGACAAGGATCCGAAATGATAACGGTAAGCGCGGAACCCACTCCGCAAGATGCGTCCCTCTGTGGGTTCATCAAGGACCTTTCGGCATGCAGGATGGCATATATGATCCTTGGTAACCCAAACACTAGCAGAAAAACCGACCCGAGGTCTGTCTTATCCAAACTCACTCATAATTCCAAAATGGTACGTATCCCAACATCCATCTAGTAGCAATAGTAGATGACATACCCGCAACATCTGGAGGAATATTGATCCCCTCCAGCTGACATGATCAACCCTGCCACACCTGTAGCAGCCTAAACCCTTGGAGTGACAAACTACCTCGTGTACTTTCTCGTATGCGATGCACTGACTCAGGCCCTGCTGGCCTTTCACCCGATGACCGGAAGTCATGGGTCTCTTCCCAGGACCCTCTACTATACACACCTGGCACAACCCTCTCTTTCCAGGGGGCTCCAAATCGATCTCGCATCTGCAACTCTTGGAAATCATATCCTTCAGGGTCTGACACCCTGTCACGCTCACTAGCTCGCTTGCCAATGGCTAAGCTGCAACAACTGGAACATCCTCTGTCCCCAAACTGGGTCACAAACTCTTCCCTGAAGCTTCTTAGATTCTCCAAGACTCTCACTGATTCGAGTATGGATCCTGTGCTTTCAGTAGTACGGGCCCAATACTACCTTCCACACCTATCCATACTTTCCTCAGCAATCCTCCCGAATCCTCCAAGTCACTTCCTCAAAATGGTACACCCAAGTCTCACTGAACCTCATTACTAACCCACTGAAGCGTATCCTAGGCTTTCCTAGGTTCCCGAACTCACCCAGTCCCCAGCTGCTGAAAGATTCCCAATAATGTCAACTAGCTACCTCATGAATATAGCTAGCTCACATTACTAAGAGTCTCCCAAAGCACAAAGCAAGCAGCATTCAGACAATAGAAAATCTAACCATCATATTCCAATCAAATCATTCTATCCTCTAATCAGGAATTTGTACATGCACTTCAAAGGCTCATACAATCAGGCATAACCTAGACAGACTATCCTATTACTGACTGGTCAGTACTAGCATGCAATTCTACAAGCACATACTATAGGCATATAAGGCATCCTCCTAGATCTTTAGCCCTAATCTAGCATGCAATTCTCATAATCATATCATATCATACCATAACATAACATGTATGGGTATCTTGGGGAAAACTTACTTGAGCTCGGCTGATTGCACGCATCACACACTTTGTTCTTCTCAAAGTTCTTTCTCTTTTCAGATTCTTTTCAACTCTTTTTTTTTACAAAATGGTTTTACTTTTGAAAATTTTCATACCAAGCCCTTAGTTTGAGTTCAGACAGACCCGAGAGTATGTCCGAATCCCTCAAACCAAGGCTCTGATACCAACTTGTAACATCCCAAAATTCAAGGCCAAAAATTTCATTTTTAAATAAGTTATTGCATAAAACCATCAGTATAAAAACATTCATAATAACATCTCGTGGCAACCAAAATGTCAGTGATCAAAACATATTATCATAAAACCATATCAGAGTGTAATCCCAAAGATCTCCTGTGCGGAAAACATAGTGTGATGTGCTACGATCAAGCCGACTCCTATCCTTTAAAACGAGTACCTGAAACCAAAACTGTAAACCGTAAGCACAAAGCTTAGTGAGTTCCCCCATCATACCACATACCATATAATCACATAGCATACATACTGCCGGCAATTCTGGGGTGCCCGACCTACCCGGTACGGCCATTCTAGGGTGCCGACCTATCCGTGTCAAGCCATTCTGGGGTGCTGACCTACCCGTGTCGAGCCATTATGGGGTGCGGACCTACCATTCGGTCCTCACAACCGAACCTCGGGGACTATTCCACCCCCTACTGCTACTATCACATATATCATAAACATACTATCAGACATATTTGGGGTGTCCGAACTACCCTTCGGTCCTAACAACCGAACTTGGGGACTATTCCCCTCCTACTACCGCTATCACATATATCATATCATGCCAGCATATAAACATATCATCACATACTGTCAGACATATCTGGGGTGCCTGACCTACCCTTCGGTCCTAGCAACCGAACTCTACTACTATCACATATAACATATCATGTCAGCATATAACATATCAGGTAGTAGCAAACCCAGATGATATCACAAAGACAATCATCCAACATACAACTCCTACTGGTGGGCCGACATTGTGGCCGTAGACCCACCGCTATTGGAAGGTAACTCACCTCACACTGCTGAAGTCCCGCAGACACAATCCCACTCTGCTGAAGTCCCGCAGACTCAACCCCAGCTGCTGGATGACAGATTCATGAACTGTCAACACCAAAATAACACCCAATTAATAATTGGGTCCCACTACATAACCATAAGTACATTCTTTGGGTAATTACTACATTACCCCTAGCTTGGCTTATTCAAGCCCAAGGCCCAATCCATAGGCCCAAAGTCCAATTATGGCTCAAAGCCCAACATATGGCCCAATTTTCCAAATTGGGCCCAAACCTTTATAAGGTCTTACCATAAGGCCCAATCATTTAGTCCAGTCCAACATTTAATATTCTAATGGCCCAATATCACGTAATCATAAAGGCCCAAACTATGGCCCATCTATGGAAAATTGGGCCCAAACCCCTTACATGGGCCTTACCCTAGGCACATTAAATTATTCTAGTCCAATTGCCTGACTTTGGATGGCCCATTAATAACCCAATCATCACGGCCCAACAATAAACCCAAGTGAAATTAGGGTTTCTCATAGAATGATGATTAGGGTTAAGTTTCCTACTTAACCCATTAAGGACTTAATCCTCTAAGGACTTAATCCATTAAGTCCAATATTGCTTAGATTAATCTTTGCCAATGATTATTATTTAATATATCAAGTTATTAAATAATTCCCATGTGTGCGTCCCGATTAATTCTCAAAATTAGGGTTTATTGGCATTAGGGTTTTCCAATCCAAATATTAGCCCATTTTATCAACTTTTTGGCCTTTTATGCCAATTAGGGCTTTATTGGGCCTATTAGGCCCACTAGAATATCATTAAGCTCATTAGGGTTTTCACTAAGCCCATTAGGCTTCATTGGGCCCATTAGGGCTTCTTTGGGCCCATTAGGGTTTCAAGCACCCCAAACGAGTCAACACAATCCGGCAAGGCACACCGCCACCCGACACGGCGGCCGGTGGCGGCAGGAGGCGGCAGCCACCACCCTACAGTGGTGGTTTGAGTTTCTTTTCATTATTTTTCTTTCCGGTTACATTTTACAATGCTAATCTCTAAAGTAACACACACACACAACTAGGCTAAACACATACACACAACCACCTGTGGTGGCCGGCGGTAGCGAGTGGCGGCAGCCATCATGGCTGGCGGCCATGGTGGGTATTTTTCCATTTTTCGGCCAAAAACAATCCCCACACAACACCCACTCCACTGTAGCAATAAACAACACACACCAAAGCACGCACATCCACCTTCTCCAGTGGCTAACGGCGGTTGAAGGCGGCATCAGCTTATCTTCTTCAACAGTCTCCATCAACGAGGGTGGCGGCTAGGGTTAGCGGTCTCGGCTGGCGAACGGCAGCAGCAACAACGGCCGAAGATGGCCCCTGTTTGGTCTTCGTTAACGGCAACGTCAACAACCATCCTCACTGAGAGAAAAGGGGGCAGAGGTGGTGGCGTTCGACGGCAACACTGCAGTTCCAGCGCTACATCGACGGTTATGAGCTGAAGCAGCCACCCAAACGTGAACCAAAAGAAGAGGGAGGAAGAGGAACGTCCAAAAATCCAGTGACGCTGCCCTGGCATCGTTTCCGGCAGCCATGGTGATCCTCCGATGCACACAACATCCCGACAGTGAGGCTGGAGGAGTTTAGACGGCGAAGGAGCGGCGGCAACGGGCCCTTGACTGGTCGGAACAACAACTGGTGGTGGTGGCCGTCTTCATGCATGGCGGCTGGAAGCTAATCGGAAGGGAGGGTGGAGGGATAAGGGTCGCGGCTAGAGGTTGAAGGTGGAGAGGGTGACGGCTCCTCAAAGAATGCTAGGGTTAGGGTTTCCCTTAAGCTATATACCCGATCCCTCAAAACATTATGCCATACTAACAATATCAGTCCCTCCCCCTTCCCTTTTCTTTCAAATTCAATCCAATTGTTACCAAATGGCCCCTCCTTGACGAATTCTTCTCAAATTAAGTCTAATACTTATTCTTTAACCCCTGTTTCCATAAATTCTTTTATATTGGTCCAAATGATAACAAATAGCCCTTCCTCTTCCAAAACCTTTTCAAAATAATCCCTTAATTGCACTTTAACCCCTGAAACTAACATCTCGATAATTATTACTCGATTTTTGGGCTACTATACATTCATCACTTTATTTATTTATTAAATAAACAGGGTGTTACAATTAGGATTGATTATGCTCTTCATTATAGAATGTTTCTGCAAGGATAGATTGTAGACTTGTAGTCAAAGGGCTCCAAATTTTTGATTCGCTTCGACCCCCAAACTGGTTGAGCCAGCTCTGATTTGTCATCATCTTTTATTTCTCTACATTTATTCATTTTTTCGTACAATACCAAATAATATCGATTGATGATTCAATTTATTCCGCCTAAGCAACCAAACATGAAATTTTTTCATGAAATGATAATAATCAATTTTATTATTTTGTCCATTTCATTACATATTTCATTTTTTTTCTTGTTTTCATTCCATTCCACACAATAAAGCAAACTCATAATATTACAATTGATGAGATCGAATTCGGGTTACAAACCTAATTACTTTGATCTTAAATAATCAGTAGGCAAATTTTTGCAACTTGTTTCTCTGTATCAAATTGCTTTAACCATAAATAATCAAAACTGTAATTAGTTATTTTTTATGAAATTCGAAAATAATTATTACAACTTATTTATATAAACTATTATTTGACATTTAAGTTATCAAAAGCTCATTTAAATTCACTTTTGTGTTCGAATTTGTTTTTATCGAGCAAATTTTGTTATAAGGAGTCGTTTTCAGCTGCCGACGTGGCGACGTCATAACAAAATCACAATATATCGTGCATGATTTAATCAAGAAAATTTCCCTCCATCTCAACAACTTTCAAAAACAGTGATTTAATCTCCCATGGCGGAAGCTGACCCTGACCCAAAACATCTCCCCCATGACGGCAGTGAACCACCCAACAAGAGGAAGAAGATCACTAACGCCATCATCAGCGGTGGTTCTTCTCAGTGGAAACACCCTAACGAAATTGAAGACACCGCCACAAGCAAACCAGAGAATGAAGAAATCCAAGAGGTTGATTACGACACCATTGAAATAATGCAGGAGATTCTTGCTTATAGAAATCGGAAAGGAGTGTGGCCATGTGAAAGCCCAGATGATTTGAAAAGATTCTGCTTTCCTTATATTCATGTGGGCATTGGGAACGAAGGTGGGTGGTTAAAGAAAATGGAAGAGATGAAGAACAAATTCAACAATGAGAGTGCTCCAATGGAGGATGTTGATAAAAAGGAATTCGAATTGTGGAAGAAGATTTGGGGGAATGAACAAAAGGGCGATGATGATGATGATGATGATGATTGATCCGAGTGCAGTTTCATGTAAATGAGTTTTCTGAACTTCTTTTTTTGTACTGATTTTTGTATGTAGATGATGATTTCTTACCTCAAGAAATTCAATGGCGAATCAAGAAAATACAATGATTCTTTTGTAAAACAAACTTATGTTGTTTGAAGTTCGATTTTTGCGCATTCTTAATAATATCTCAATAATTGTTTTCCTATTTATATAATATATTATTTTATTTAATCAACAATATGAATCAAAATCATTCTTATCCAACTTTATTCGTTATTTGGAGTCATTAAGTCAAAGTATAAATACCATCCAATCCTTCATGATTCAATCAAAAGATTCCATCCATCTCGAAAACAACTTTCAGAAACCCTGATTTGATCTCCCATGGCGGAAGCTAACCCAAAACCTCTCCCCAATAACGGCGGTGATCCACTGAACAAGAAGAATACTACCTCCGCCACCGCCGTCGGTGGTTCTAAAGAAGTCAAAATTGAAGACACCGGCAGCAGCAAACCCAAGAAAGGTAACGTTGAAGAGGTGAACATCTACAGCCTTGACATACTGCATTTGATTCTTCAATATAAAAACTGGAAATTAAGGAACAACCCCATGTGATAATCCCGATGATTTGCGAGAATTCTGCACTCCTTATATTCGATTGGACATTGGAAACGCAAGGGGATGGATTAGGAAAATGAGAGAGCTTAAGATCAAATTCAACAACGACAGTGCTCCAACTGATGATGTTGATAAGAAGGAATTTGAATTGTGGAAGAAGATTTGGGGGAATGAACAAAAGGGCGATGATCATGATCCAGATGTGGGTTCATCTAAATGATCGTTTTTTATACAGATTTTTGTATGTAAATCATGATTTCTTATCTCAAGAAGTTCAATAGTGGGTCAAGAAAATACACAGATTTGTTTGTAAATGAATAAAACTTAGTAGAGTGTATACTAAGATGTTATATGTTTTGAAATTTAAATAATAATGAAGTAGTTAGATTTTATTTATTTATTTATTATTATTTTTTTAGGGCTAATGTCATAAAAGCCCTTAAATTTTCAAGAAATTGTGGGTTTTACCCTTAGGTGTCTTTTGTGTTCATTAAAACCGGATATTTGATTTAATTTTTGTATTTATGCCCTTTTAGAGGGTTTCCAAGTCAACTGCCGGTAACACACACATAACCCATTTAACTCATTGAAGTTGAAACCATTGAATCAAACATAACCCATTCAGACCTGCAAATATATACTTAAAAGGTAAATCATCATCTATACTCTACATAACTAAAGATGCAAACAACAACCCATCACCACCTGTTCGTCGTCTTCTTCAAATATGTTCATCATTTTTTACAAAAACCTCACACACCTGAAATCCACCACTGTTACCATAACTGAAAACCACCATCACCACCATATCTACATTGACATGGTCCACCACCACCTCTCATTCTTGCCCATATCTAAACTTACCTCCTGTGATACTTTCCTCCTCATTCACCTCGTTCACCATGGTCATCATGGAAATACAAAGGAACACAAAATTACACGCATAACATACAAATCAATACCAAATCATACGTTATGTGTGTTGTATTTAATCACAAATTAGATATCGGTAAAGCCCAAAATGGGTGTGTTATCGACGACAAAGAGGTCTTAATCAGGAAATTAAGGTGATGAACAAGTGCCGCCTTGACTCCAAGATATGAATAAGGTGATGAATGTGATGAGCAGACGATGAACCCCTTTGCTCTGATTCATATATTTACTGTTGCAGCCACTTGAGGTTCTTTAGGATTCATTAATTTCAATGATGAAACCCGATGAGTTTGAGCATGACGACAACAGGGAAGCTCCTTATATCAATCTGGAGAATTAGAATGGAAAGATGGTGGATGAGATCGATCCACCGGTGGAGGAAGAAAACTCTGATCAGCCACAAGCCCTAATCTTCAAAAATTGTGGATGATTTTGATGGAGTCAGGTAAACAGAAGAAAGGGAGGTGAGGTTTATGCGTATAATGAAGATATAAGGATATGCGTCGATGTCAGGGGGTGGAGCTACGCCGGTGGACCGACTCTGGTTGTAGATGATGTTGATGGCGAATCTAAGGAGGCGATTTTAGAGGAGCTCCAACACTCTTTTCCTAGGTTTCATGGTGGCTGGGGGAAACATTCAGAATGAAGAGGAAGGGAGACCACGTGGTTTGTTTCATTACACCATAAAAGAAGAAGAAGAATGGTGAACAGAAGAAGGATGTATGGGGATGAAGATGACGATGGGTAGGGTAAGTATAACAGGGTAACCGGTTGTTTACCTGTTAAATGGCGATTTTTACACAATTAGTCTAAATATCCGGTTTTAATGAACACAAAAGACACCAAAGGGTAAAACTCACAATTTCTTGAAAACTTAAGGGCTTTTATGACATTAGCCCTTTTTTTTTATATTGAATTCACAAATATATTCTGGATAAACAAATCGAATTTGAAGTGGTTTATCGTGGTTGCGCCACAACTAACTAATAAGCTATTTTACTTGTCGAGATTTTAAGTTGTCATGTTTGTCATACCAAAAATTAAGTTTATAAGCTAGTTATTTTATTTTATTTTATTTTCTTTCCAAAAAAAAAATTAATTAATTATATAAAATATATTCATTTACATGCATTTTATAAATTTTAGCTAGTTTATTAAGTAGTTAATATCAAAAATCATTTTGTAGTTAGTTTATAAATTGTCAGCTAGTTTGTCGACTAACATTAACAATTTCAATTTAGAAAATAAAACAAAAAACCACAATAAAACCTATTAAAAAATTACCAAATTTATATTTTTAAAACTAAAAGAACAAAACCAAAAAAAACCAACGAACCACAAATACTAGATATACAGCAGTTTGTAGAAAAACTAATACTAAAATATTTATCAACAAAAACTGGAATCAAATATGGTTAAAGACACCGGTAAATTAAAACAGCCACGAATATTTATGTATGTATAGAATCCAATGATCCACGATATCCGCCGTTCATTTCAATGGATGAAAATCAACGGCGGAGACTCTTGATCCGCGTTATCTGTTCTTATTGGCTGCCTTTAACACCCTACCCAACCTATAAAAGCACCAAGCAGCCATTATATCTTCATCTACATTCTACAAACAACATCTCACTATTACATTTCAGTTTTTTTAGTCCAAGCAATGGCCGGAAGAGGAAAGTCCATTAAGTCCGCCGCCGTAGCCAAGAAGTCGACATCTCGTAGCAGCAAGGCCGGACTCCAGTTTCCCGTTGGTCGTATCGCTCGTTTCCTCAGAACCGGAAAGTACGCTGACCGGATCGGTGGCGGTGCTCCTGTTTATCTCGCCGCCGTCATGGAGTACCTTGCGGCTGAGGTTCTTGAGTTGGCCGGGAATGCTGCCAGAGACAACAAGAAGACTCGAGTTGTGCCTCGGCATATACAGTTAGCTGTGAGAAACGATGAAGAATTGAGTAGATTGCTTGGAGCTGTTACGATTGCTAATGGCGGAGTGATGCCCAACATTCACGCTCACTTGCTTCCAAAGAAGGCGTCTGTTGCATCTTCTAAAGATGATGAATAGGTTTCCGATTAGGATTTTGGATTGGTTTCTTTGTTGTGGTGACATTCGATTGTGAATGATAGATTTGGGGAATATATTTTGATTTATGCAATTGTAATTCAAAATCATGAATGATATTGTATCTAATGGAATATCGATTGATTATGTGATTTTGTAGTTGAATTTATTGAATTATCTAATGAACGTGTTCAATTATATCATTCACTTTTAGAACAATTTATAATTCAAAGAATAATTTGCAGATTCTTCATAAAAATGGCAAATATTTAATAAGTAAACTATGACCTTATAATACAAAAAAAATCTCAAATAGTTTTATGATAACGACGAGCTCACGCAAATTTTATAGTTTCTGAAAAAGAAACTCGTGTTTCTCTTCATTATTCAATAACTAAAATCATAATGGTATATTGGTATATGTACACTACTTAAATACAAACGTATAATTCATTTTCTTTATCTATGAATTTAGAATTACATATATGTTGCAAGTTTTAATTAAAACATAAATATCTTCAAGACTGTTGCTCCAAAATAGCACCATATCTTGGGTCAGTTTATACAAGTAACTAAAAAACAGTAAAAATAACAATATTTACATCAACAAGTCAACAACAACAATAATAAATTAATAACTAATAAGGGAATGAAAGAAATAGTAATTTAGTTTCCTTGATTTGATTATTATAGCATCATACCTTCGTTTTTCTTTACTACAACATTGTATACAACCAAATTGGTTACCCATTTCATTATATGCTTATAGCCCATTGCTTATTACGATTTAGAAAGTATCATGATATCAAACTCATATATTCATTTCCAGTCACTTCATTAATACATCTATGATCTGAGTATAGTCTAGAAGTTTTATTCAATTACAAACGAATCTGTGTATTTTCTTGACCCACCATTGAATTTCTTGAGGTAAGAAATCATCATCAACATGCAAAAATCTGTAAAAAAACGATTAGAAATCTTATTTAGATGAACCCACACCTGGATCATGATCATCGCCCTTTAGTTCACCCCCCCAAATCTTCTTCCACACTTCGAATTCCTCTTTCTCAACATCATCCGTCGGATCACTGTCGTCGTTGAATTTGGTCTTCAGCTCTCTCATTTTCCTAATCCATCCCCTTGCGTTCCCAATGTCCAATCGAATATAAGGAGTGCAGAATTCACGCAAATCATCGGGATTATCACACGGGGTTGTTCCTTTCCACTTTTTATACTCAAGAATCTCATTCAGTAAGTCAAGGTTGTAGATGTTAACCTCTTCGACGTCACCTTTCTTGGATTTTCTGTTGCTGGTGTCTTCAATTTTGACTTGTTTAGAACCACCGGCGGAGGTAGTATTCTTCTTCTTGGGTGGATCACCACCGTCATTGGGAAGATGTTTTCGGTTAGCTTCCGCCATGGGAGATCAAATCAGTGTTTCTGAAAGTTGTTTTCGAAATGGAGGGAAAATTTTGATTGAATCGTGGAGAATTGGATGGTATTTATAGGGATTTAGAAATCAGAATCTTGTGAGAATCTTGTTATAACGTCCGCGCTTGGAAACGACTCACTGAGTTTGACTCCGAATGACCAATAAAGGTCGATATATATTATTTCAATTCTAATTGTTTAATATTTATAATTAGGGATTATATTTTTATTTAAATACCTCGTGAGAGATATTTCATTTTAATTGTTCTCCATTCCAGTGTTTGATGTGGATCTACCTATTACGATTTAAATTGGTGTGATTAGTTAGTTCTGATACAAAATGAATTTGACTGAAGTTTTAATAATTTAAAAGTTTTAATAATTTAAAAATCAAAATAATCAGATATACATAAACAAGTTGTAATATCTAGTTTTGAATGTTTGATATAAACTAATTATAATTCTGATAATGTTTTGTCAAAGTAATTTGATATGGAGAATAGGTATTCTTATTAGTATTTAGTATTTACTTAAGATTAACACAACCATATGTTGAGAGCCTAATGATTGAGGTGCGAAATTTCATACATGAGTTCAATGGTTCAAACTTCAAACTCTAACATGTCCAAAATATTGTTAATGTTCAATGATTAATATCTCACGTGAGCATTGGATTAGGTTTACATGAGCCATTCAAATGACACAACTTACTATTTTATAAAGATTATAGTAATTAGCTTTGTACAGGTCAATGCCCAATATTGTATACAAGCCCCAATTTGATCTCATCACGTGTGGTTTGGATCATATTTATATGAGTCGTTCAGATGGTACGGTTTACAATTTTAATAAAGATTAAAGTAATTAGCTTTGTAAAGACCCATGTCCAATATTGTATATAAACCCTTATTTGATCTCACCAACTGATTAGATACAATCACATTTATCCATTTAAGTATTTACAAAAGAAAAATTTTGATTTTTGAAAAGGTTTTACATGGGTATATAGCATAAAACAAGTATAAATACAAGTAACACACACTTGTTAGGAAAAACCCGAGCAAGTTTTTTTTTTTTTTTTTTTTTTTTTTGTGTGTGTGTGAAAGGGAACTTCCCTAATAAAGATTTTTGACCAGCTTTGACGCACTGACTAATCCCCCACTACAAACATGAGGCATAACCTTATGTTCCGGAGTGATTGTAGACGAACCTCCATTGCCATTGTCACATGGCTTGAGTAGTGCCATGATTTGAACATGCGTCAATATCTACCATATCTTCCACATATCTTACCAAACAACCCAAGTGGTCCGAAAAACCCAAACAAGTTATAATAAGTAAAGTTGCAATACACCAAGACGAACACACAAATACATTTATTCTTTTGTGTTTACAGCGGGTTAAGTCTATACTGTCAAAAACATAACCAACAGATCTAATCACAACATCAACAGATCTTTTATTAATCAAAACAAGATCCAGTTGGTTTTCAAGAGACTTACAACTTAAAACTCACTACATAACACTCACACTCAAATATATACAAAATAACAACCAGACTAAAAAGTTTATTGAACAAAAGTTAACAAGAACAAAACAACTCTAGACTCGATCAAAACCCTAGTCTGAAGAAGATGAAGACGAGAGAACAGAGAGAATTAAGCGTAAGTGTGTGAAATGAAAGAATGATCTGAATGATCAATTACAGCTAAAACCAAGTATATATACTTCGGGTACAACCTATAGACCAAACCCGGAATATATCCGACCCAAACCCTGTGTGAAAGATCCATGTGCTTTCCAGTTTCCAGATAATGAGCCCTAGTCCCTGCAATACCAAAAGGAAATACATCCTCATAGAACATTACATCCCTGGAAAAGAAAACAGAAAAATTATCAAGATTATACAACTTATATCCTTTCTTTTCATTAGAATAACCAATAAAAACACATTTTTCAGATCTTTCAACAAACTTATCTGATATATTTTGCTTAACAGAAAAACATAAACACCCAAACACTCTTAAATTCTCAAATTTAGGCAAACAGTTGTAAATCATTTCAAAAGGAGACTTCCCCTTCAAAACTGAAGTAGGAAGTCTATTTATCAAAAACACAGCAGTCAAAACTGACTCACCCCAAAACTTAAGAGGTAAACCAGATTGAAACAAAAGTGATCTGGCTACATTCAAGAGATGTCTATGCTTTCTTTCCACAATACCATTCTGTTGTGGAGTATAAGTACAAGTAGTTTGGTGAGAAATGCCATTTTTATCAAAAAAATCTTTAAATTGAGAATTAACAAACTCAGTACCATTATCAGATCTAACAACCTTAAGACTCGAATTAAAATGATTCTTTAAGAAATTATAAAACACAGAAAACCAATAAAAAACTTCAGTTTTGGATTTTAACAAATATACCCGTACACCTCTGGTGAAATCATCCACAATAGTTAGAAAATATTTGAAGCCATCAGTCGTAGCAACCATATAGGGACCCCAAACATCTATATGCACTAAATCACCTAAAGAAGAACTCTTATGTTCACTCAAATGGAAAGAGTTCCTAGACTGCTTAGCCTTGTGACAAACATCACAAGGAGGAAGAGACTCAGTCCCAAAGGACAAAACATGTTTAAGAGAATTTAAAGACTGAATAGCAAGATGACCCAATCTATTATGCCAAATAACCTTTGAAACATAACAACCAATCCTACTTAAAGAAGCCATATTACCTGAAGAGTAAGAATCCTCAAGATAATACAACCCTCCTGATTCACTACCAGTCCCCACAGTCACCTTGGACTGTGAATCCTGAACAACACATTTAAACTCATCAAAAACAAGTTGACACTTATTATCCTTACAAAGTTTATGAACTGAAAGTAAATTAACATTGAATTCAGGAACAACAAAAACATCAGACAAAACTAATGAATCAGATAATCTCATATTTCCAATTTTATTAATCCTAGCAGAAGATCCATTAGGATGATCCACTCTAAGATCAAGTTTTGAAACATCAACAATGTTATTTAGCTTAAAATCATTTTTGGTCATATGATGATTTGCACCAGAATCAACAATCCACTTTTTATTTGTAGATACAGAAGAGTTATAACAAGTACCTGCCATATTCGCAGATACTTCACTTGTTGAAGGTTTCTCATTAATAAGACTGAGAAACTTGTTATATTGCTCACTTGTAAGAAAAAACTTTTCAGAAGAGTGGTTAGTTTTAACATCCAAATCAGAAGAACCATTAACATCAGAAGAAATTTAATTATTAGAAGAAACTGACTTATTAAAATTCTGAGGTTCATTCTTCAATTTAAAATCTTTTAGAAAACCAATGAGCTTATAACATCTTTCAATAGTATGTCCCTTAAGACCACAATTTTTGCACTGAAAATTAGAATTTCCACGAGACTTATTTCGTTTTTGATCATTGAATTTACCAACAAAAGCAGTAACCTGAGACTTAGAGGAAGATTGAGAAATGGAACCTCCTTTTTGATGTGATTCTTCACGAGAAACAATTGAAAAAGCAGTTTTTACATTAGGGAGAGGTTCCATTAACAAGTTATGGCTTTTAACCTGGCTGAGTGTATCATCTAAACCAGACAAGAACTGCATCAGCTTCATTTAACTTTGAATGATTAACAAAGTCAACTGAAGCTTCACATGTAAATTCAGACAAATTAACCAACCCATCAAATTCTTTCCACAAAGCATCAAGCTTACTGTAATACTGAGAGACAGACAAACCACTTTGAGTAAGAGAATTTATTTTTTGATGTACATTAAAAACAACAGAACCATCTGCTTTAGAATAAGTTTCACTTAACCCAGACCAAATATTAGAAGCATTATCGCTACAAGCATGATTAGCATATAAAGACTCGGAAACAGAACCAAGAATCCTAGAACATACCACAACATTAACACGTTCCCATTTATGAATTTTAGTTTCATCCTCACTAGGTTTAGGAAACGTTTTATCAACAAATCCTAATTTATTCCTAACTTTCAAAGCCCTAGTCATAGAAATTTTCCAAATTCTAAAGTTCTCAGTACCAGTCAATTTGAAACTAATAACTGAAACAACACCATTATTAGAAGGGTGTAAAAACAATGGATCATCAAAATCATAATGATCTGGACTTTTAACACCAGATGCAGAAGGAGTTTCCCCAACCATGACTGATACAACTTATACAATAACAAAATTGTGTTCTCTTAGGAAAAAATGACTATACTAAACCAGATTCTGACCACCTTTCAAGGGGTAGACAAGCTAGTATAACCACAAGACCACAACCTTGTTATTAACAAATTGTAAGAGTCACAACACAACAAAGAAAACAATACAATAACACAGAAGCACCCAAGATATTAATCTGAACAAACAAGAAGAGAAACAAGCGTGCGAATACTTACAGAAATCCACTCAAAATGCTCTGCAAGCAGCAATGTTGTTTACCGTTAGATCTATATAAAATAGAATCTAACACTGAAGTAGACAGACATTCAAATGCCAGAAACCATCAAACACCCCAGATTGCACCGTTTGCAACCTTAACATTAACAGTCGCTTGACGTTGGCCGTTAGACAACGAGAAGTTAGATCTAAACGTTTACAGTCAAGCGATCGTTTACTATTAAGATCGACGATGTCTGAGAGAGTTTACACTTTCATTTTATGAACAACAAGAAATCCACCTTCACCGCACAAACAGAGGATCAGAGAAAAGATCAATAAACTTCCAAGGAAGCTCAAGAACCAAAACAAACAGAAAACCCTAACTCAAAACCCTAATTCAAAACAGATCGAGAAATCAAGAGGAAAAAACGATGCATGAATAAACCTGCTCTGATACCATGTCAAAAACATAACCAACAGATCTAATCACAACATCAACATATCTTTTATTAATCAAAACAAGATCCAGTTGGTTTTCAAGAGACTTACAACTTAAAACTCACTACATAACACTCACACTTAAATATATACAAAATAACAACCAGACTAAAAAGTTTATTGAACAAAAGATAACAAGAACAAAACAACTCTAGACTTGATCAAAACCCTAGTCTGAAGAAGATGAAGACGAGAGAACAGAGAGAATTAAGCGTAAGTGTGTGAAATGAAAGAATGATCTGAATGACCAATTACAGCTGAAACCAAGTATATATACTTCGGGTACAACCCATAGACCAAACCCAGAATATATCCAACCCAAATCCTGTGTGAAAGATCCACGTGCTTTCCAGTTTCCAGATAATGAGCCCTAGTCCCTGCAATACCAAAATACTACACAATACACCCAATACCATAATCCTTTTATAATTCTCATCATAAACCTCCCTTCAATCTTACAATTCCAACCCAGTTAAGATAGTTTTTCTCAATGTTAATCTTGTTCATAAATATATACTCTTTTTAACATATACGCTTAAAAGTTGTCCAATAAAGTTTGTCCTACCATAAGTATAATACAAGTCTCGATCTTCACTACTTAGTAAAATGCAACTACACAACTCAAAGTGACTTCCTGTGGTTGTAACATAGTCATTAGACATGATAAGGAATCCTGGAAAATAATACGAGAATCGTTTGGATTAAAAATGAATTAAGAAAAAAAAGTAGAACAAAATGATGGATAAGAAAAGTAGAATGAAATGATGGAAAAGAAAAGTAGAAAAAAATGGAGAAAAAAAATATTTTTCGTAAATATGACACAAACAAATTAACCTAGGTAAACTACGTGTTTTCTTTTGCATTTTTATATTCTCTCTCTCGCTCTCTCTCTCTCTCTCTCTCTCTCTCTTTCTCTCTCTCTCTCTCACACACACACACACACACACACACACATATATATATATATATATATATATATATATATATATATATATATATATATATATATATATATATATATATATATATATATATATATATCACCAAAGGGCTTCTAGCCCAACGGTACCGGTGTTGCCCTCCCTCCTTGAGGTTGAGGGTTCATGTCCTGTTGTGGACATAGGTGAATTTAAGGAGTAGTTTAGAAGTAGGTTAGATTTGCCGTTTCAAAAAAAAGAATCAATGAATGGTATAAATGAGTCAAATGTATGATTTTTAGGAAAACCATATGCCACGACGTGACATGAAGGGTGTCATGACCTGACATGACAATTAGAGATCCCGTGTCCAGAATAGTTGTCACGACATGACGAATGGAGTATAACGATGTGATAGCAGCTGCAACCCAAACCCATGATTTTTAGGGTCTCTTTCATATTTAAAGCCATTAACTCATGCCATAGGGAATCATTTTCAACCTCCAACCTCTCTCAACGAAACCTTAGCCACATTTCATGTTTGTGAGCTTATTTGATTGATTAGAGGCCTTGTTCTTGGCTTATGGTGAAACTTGAAGAAGAAGGAAGTTCATTGTGGTGTAAGGAAGCAAGGAACTAGCTTGGATCCCTCACCCCCTTTCGATTTTGGAGTTGTTGGAGGTATAAAGTTCACATCTTGATCATTGTTCTTCTTATTTCAAGTTGGGACTCATTTAGATGATTTTGGTCCCTTCCATGAATTCTCTTGGAGTTTGAGGAACTTCAGAGCTTGTTGTGACTCTTAAATGGTCCTTAGGTTTCTAAGAATGAGAAAAGATTATTGGATTTGATTTATTCTTGTTATTTATCTCCTATTTTCTAGTTAGATATTCTATCCTTTTATATCCTTTATTGTATTGTATATAAAGGATCTTTTTGATCTCTGATGGAATAAGAATGAATGAAATTTAAGATGGTATCAAAGCAGGAAACTTAGCTGCTCTGCGAAACCCTAAATCTCCATCACCATAGCCGGTGACAGTGTCGAATCTTCCAACAAGAACAGTAACAACAACATGCCAGATCATGACTCTCCTTACTATATTCACCAATCCGATTTTCCCATACAAATGCAAGTCAACGAAGCTTTATCTGATAATAACTACATGGATTAGGTCCAAGAGATGGAGAACTTCTTGTTCGCCAAGAACAAGATTGGGTTCATAGACGACACCATTGTGAAACCATAGAAGACATCGAAGGACTACATGGCGTGGATGAGATGAGATGCAATGATAAATGGATGGCTTACTACAACCAAAAATAAATAAGAAAGCAACGTCAAATACGCCAACACTACTTCAGAAATATGGTTGGTTCATCGTGAAAAATATGGGAAAGAAAGTGCTCTTAGAGCTTATGAACTGAAGAACCAACTCACCACCACCCGACAAGATGGGACTTTTGTGTCTGCCTACTACACCAAGCTACGATCACTATGGGATGAAATTCAATCTACGTGTCCTACACCGCAGTGCACCTACAATGGGTGCACCTTTGGAATTGGAAGACGTCTCGTTGAACATCAAGAAAATGAGAGATTATATGAATTTCTCATGGGCCTTGATGGTGAATTTAATGTCATCAAAACCCAAATACTCGCTACTTCTCTTACACTAGGTCTGGGATCCGCCTATTACCTTTTCGTTGAAAACGAACGTCAAAGAAACATTACCAACAGAAAAACAATCCTCCATAGAGGCTGTTGCCTTCAAGACCTTTATGCCAAACAAGCGAGACGAGAACTCTTGGCAAAAGAACGATTCAAATAAGTGTTCCACAAAGCGAGAGTCTGAAACACAACACTGCACATTTTATGATAAAGATGGTCACAATCGTGATGGATGTTTTAAACGCATTGGGTATCCAAATTGATGGCCGGGCAAAGGCAAAGTAGACAAAGACAAACCGAGAGCTTCTTGTGTCGACATCAGCCCCACCCCATGTCTTACAACCGATCAGTACGAAGTCTTCTTGAAGCACTTTGGAGGATCCACTAAACTTGAAGGTGAAGAAACTATGCCAATGGCTAACATGATAGTTAGATTGGATGATGAGGATGATTGCGTCGTTGATTTCGGTGCAACCGAACATATAACTTATAGAGCCGAAATTCTCAACAACAAAACTAAAAATACATGTGAGAGGCCTGTTGTGATTCCTAATGGAGATGCCATACCAGTTGAAGGAAGAGGCGATTACACCTTACCGTGTGTCACAAAATTGAAGGAATCTTTTACGCCTCTCAATTTAATTACAATCTTTTATCTGTTAGTCGATTAACAAAAAACCTTTAGTGCGACCTAACCTTTTTTCTGAATTTTTGTGTAATGTAGGGTCTCCGATCGAGGAACTTGATTGGTGCGGGTGATTTTTGAAGTGGGCTATATCGTATGGGGATTTTTGAAGAAACGAAAAAGGCAATGCATGTCACAATTGATAGATGGCACAAGAGATTGGGTTATGCTTTATAAGGAAAGTTAGTTAAATTATATTTTCTTAAAAACATTTCTTCTAGTTTTAAGAATAAAGTATGTGATTCTTGCTCCAAGGCAAAACATAAAAGATATCCTTTTGTTTTGAGTCAAATAAAGACAAGTCAATGTTTTGAATTAATTCATCATGATGTTTGGGGAAAATACTGTGTACCTTCCCTCACGAGTGCCAATTATTTCCTTGCTGTTGTTGATGATTTCAGTAGGATTGTTTGGATTTTCTTGATAAAAAACAAAGATGATGCTGGTAGGTGTTTATTCGATTTTCATAAAATGGTTGAAAATCAATTTGGAAAACAAATCAAAAGAGTAAGAAGTGATAATGGGATTGAGTTCACTTCCCATGCCATGACCGATTTTTACAAAAAACAAGGAATTCTATTTGAAACAACTTGTCCTCACACACCTCAACAAAATGGGGTTGTTGAGCGGAAACACATACATCTTTTGGATACAGCTCGAGCTTTAAGGTTTGAAGCTGGTCTTCCAAAGAAATTTTAGGGAGAGTGTGTGTTGACTGCTGCCTACATCATTAATCGATTTCTATCTACATCCATTTCAAACAAAACCCCATATAAAGTGTTATTTGGCCAAAAATCTGATTATGAACACACGAAGGTATTTGGTTGTTTAACATATTACAGGAGCAATGAAACCAAATGTGACAAATTCGAAGTGAGGGGGAGACCAGGTATCTTCTTAGGCTATCCACATGAAACTAAAGGATATAAGATTTTTGATATAGAGTAAAGGAAAATTGTTGTATCCAGAGACACCAAGTTTCATGAGGACATCTTTCCTTTTCCCACAAATTCTATGCGTGACAATGAGGGACCAGGTGACTTTTTTTTATGACACTTCAGTTCAATTTTCACAAGAAAACAATCATGGATCACAGATTGAAGAACCCGAACAAGAGATTGAGAACCCATCTAGTAGTCCAGGCTCACAGGTCCAAGATGAGAGTGTGAGCCCACAAGCCGACAGTATGGTCACTAGCCCACAAAATTTGGATCTTGACACTTCTCTCGGGAGCCCAGAAACCCAAATCACCACGAGGCCTCAAAGAAATCGTGCTCCTCCAAAACATTTGAGTTACTATATTGTGCAGCTTCCCCCTTCGGTTAATCCCACATAGTCCGTATCAAATCAATGCTCCTTGACGGTATACCCGATTGACAATTTCTTATCTTATGATAAATTCTCTGACTCTCACAAAATGTTCTTAGCGGCCATCACCTCAAATGATGAGCCAACTTGTTTCAAACAAGCCATGCACGATCGTCGTTAGATTGATGCCATGAAAAAGGAGATCCAATCTCTTGAACAAAATGAGACGTGGACGTTGGAGACTCTTCCAAAAGGAAAATGTGCTATTGACTCCAAGTTGTTCTAAAAAATAAAGTACAATCCTAATGGAGAAATTGAACGATACAAGGCGAGACTTGTTGCAAAAGGTTTCACACAAACCAAAGGAGTTGATTTTAATGACACTTTTTCTCCCGTTGTGAAGCTTGTTACTGTTCGAACCTTATTGGCTGTTGCTACCAAGAAGGATTGGATGATACATCAACTTGATGTCAACAAATTCTTCTTACATGGAAATTTGGATGAAGAAGTCTACATGAAAGTTCCTCAAGGATTTTCTAAAGACAATGACACGAGGGTTTGTCGTTTACAAAAGTCTCTCTATGGTCTCAAGCAAACATCAAGGAATTGGTACAAGAAGTTTACTACTGCTCTCTTGGGTCTTAATTTTAAACAATCAAGATCCGATCACTCACATTTTCTTCATAATCATGGTAGCACTTTCATTGCTATTCTTATTTATGTTGTCAATGTGATCATTGTGGGTAATGATGCGAACAAGATCCAAGAAATAAAGAGGTGCCTACATGCTATGTTTAGCATCAAGGATATTGGAGTCCTAAAGTATTTCCTTGGGATTGAAGTGGCAAAACTTCCAACGATTTGGTTCTCAGTCAAAGAAAATTCACCCTCGATATTTTAAAGGACAGTGGTATAATGGGAGTTTGCCCTAGTTCATTTCCAATTGAGCAAAATATTAAAATTAATCAAGATGAGAACCAACCAAAGGTTGATACGAATCAATACCAGCGAATTATTGGTAAACTTCTTTATTTGCAAGCAACGAGACCTGACATAGCTTACTCAGTCAACATTCTTTGTCAGTTTGTCGCTGATCCTAGGCAACATCATTTTGATGCTCTTCTGCGTTTCCTTCGTTATCTCAAGACTACCCTTGATAAAAGAATTCTTCTATCGCGATTAGGTGGAAATGACCTCGTGGCTTACTCTGACTTGTGACAACCGGAAAACTTCTGGTCGCGTCTAAGTCAAGTCAAGGTCAACGGGTCAACTGGTCAACTCAACTAGTACTAATATTTTAGGGATTACTTTGAGTTTACTAATGTATGACTCTAAATCTTAATGCAAAGTAACACATGAAAGTTTCAAATGTTCAAAATTTATAACCCTAATCTGATTGAGGGAAGTAACAGCTTTATAAAATACTATTAAGTGCCCTTCGGGGGTGTATATCACTCAAAATGGGATGTAACTAAGTCTACGGTCTTTGAACTACGAAGAAAAACATTAATAAAGGCTCCCGACAAAGTCTCTCTCTCCATCTCTCCCACTGTATCTCTCTCTCTCTCTCTCTCTCTCTCTCTCTCTCTCTCTCTCTCTCTCTCTCTCCCCCAAGTCTCTCCCAAATCTCTCCAAGTATGTGAAATCTCTCCCAAATCTCTCCAAGTATGTGAAATCTCTCCCAAATCTCTCTATGTACCTTCCTCAGTCGAAAACAGCCCAAAACCGAAGGAGAAAACCCAAAAGGACCCTCTTGGTCCGGAATCCTCTTGGTCCGGAACCCTCTTGGTCCGGAATCCTCTTGGTCCGGACTCCTCTTGGTCTAGAACCCTCTGGTCCTGAACCTCTTGGTCGGAACCCTCTTGGTCCGGACTCCTCCTTTCGGAACCTCGCACCGGAAGCAGTGCCTCGCCTCGATTCGGAAGATTGCTGGCCGGACCGGACCACTGATCTCGCACCTGACTCCGGATCCGAGAAGAGCACTCCGGAAATGTGAACCTAACTCCGGACCTCACCTGTTGACTCTGGAATTTAGAAGGGGACTCCGGAACTCGCTTCTTGACTCCAGATTTTGTCATTTTCGGACTTTTTCATCATTTTAAGGCATTTTGACGTCGGAAATCACACCAAACTCGTATTTTTCATATCCTAAACCCCTTAAACCCCTGTTTTATGCTAAAAATTAATTATTTTAAGCATATTTAAATAAAATAATACCCAAGATTTTTAAAGTGATTTAAGAAGATAAAGGGGTTTGACTTTATGATGTGATATAAATCCCTCTTTTCCCATGCAAATCTCAATAAAACACACATTACCCATAGAAAATAAGCTTTACCCACCAGCCCTTCATGCAAATGTCAAGTCACCCCCTTATCCTCCCCATTTAGATACGTGAACCTTCCTCCCCAAGTTCCACTTCTCATTTTTCACTTGCAGAAAACTCCTAAAGCTGCTCTCCACTTATTCAAGCTTCAAGTCTCATCTCCTCCAAAGAAAATTTCCAGATTTCTTTTTGTAAGTATTTTATCTTCTTTGAATAATAATTCTCCACATTATTCCTAAGATTTCATTATATTTACACATAAAATTATTCTTAGAATATTCTAAAGATTAAAGAACCTTCCAAGTTTTGGAGCTTGGAAACTTCCTCACATCCCTTCAAATCACCCAGCAAGCTAACCAAGGTGAGCTTCATACCCCACCTTTTTCCTAAATTTTTATTGTTTTTGGGGGAGAGTACAAGTCAACCCTTGTTCTAAATTCTTGAATAATTGCATGTATACGTATGTTGAGATGTGTGTGTGTAGAAATATTATTATTTTATTTAACTTTTCATGGACGTGAGATTTCACAAATCTCATGAACTTTAGAAAGTATTCTCATCACCCCACAAGAAATACCTTGTTTATAATAGAAGCCTCCCAAGTTTTGAGTATGTCCAACATACCCCCTTTATCCATGGCTTCTTGTCTAGAAATAAAAGTTGTTAAAATATATTTTGATATGTTGACACTGTTTCTATATCTCTTTTGAAAAATTGGAACTTATTGTCATATTAGTGACTTTTTGCAAACTATTAGAGATTATTTATGGATATTTGAAATAAATAATTTCACCAAGAAAACTTACAAATGGAGCCTTTATGACAGAAAAATTTGCATGTCATAAAGTTGTTGTCATAACTTCATACAAGTCCTAGTTTACACAAATCATAACCTGACACCTTTCGACAAATGGGGTTTCACTTAGTAAATATTAAAGGGAAGAGCCTTTTTGCCAACTTCTCTAATATTGGGTCGATTGATAAATATGCAAAGCGGATTATTTTCAACAAACGAAACGCAACAAAACAAAGCGAAACGAAACGAAATATCTAGTCAACGAGTACAACTACTATTATTTAATTAGTAAATAATGGATTTCACGATTGTTCAAAAATCTGTTAGTATTCTAGTCAGACAAATCTTCACAGTACATATATTTATATAAATAGTGTATGCCTAAATTCGTGTAAGAGTTATAACCAGAGTCTCCTGGAGGGGGAATGGGAATTTGTGTATAGATCTATATGGGGTTGACACCCCGCACCTTCGCTGTTCGCTACAGCTAGACCGGCCAGTCTAGGGTGACAAATGTCTTAAACGAAACCGACGCCTGAAGAACGTCATAACGGGCACTCCGTCATATTAGTATGGTTATAACGACTCACTAGAATATATCAGAAATGTATTTGTACAGATTTCACTTTTGGTTTACAAACAACTATGAATTGGTTTGTTCAAATGAAACTTTTCTACACAAGTGTTATGGTTTTCAAAGCTACTATTTTATACATAAGAAAATATAGGATTTTCTGGAGGAAACAATTATATACAATTTTCGAAAACGACTAACTAAGACACACATGCAACTATACTCGAGTTGAAACAAGACATACAACTATTTGATAAGAAAATATTGGATTTTCTGGATTTCTAAACTATCATCAAAGTTTTATACAAAAATGCTTATGAACTCACCAACATATTTTATGTTGACGCTTTTCAAACGACTTGTATTCTCAGGAAACCAATAAGCAGGTTGTGGATCGCGGACTCAAGATTATTTTGCTATATTTTGGATTTGCTTACTGATGTTGCTTTTGTGTAAAATTTGAGAACATAAACATGATGTAAAACAATGTAAGCTTGTTATATTGATGTATGATGTTTGGATTTGCTATGTTTCATTCATATGCAATTGTTATGATACTACACAATGAAGTCACCCGCCTCCGGACGTTTCTGCCGTTCTGGTCCGGGGGTGTGACAGATTGGTATCAAAGCATTGTTTATAGTGAACTAGTATATCTAGCCATACAGGATGTACAACTATAAATATAATGGGACTAAAACACTCTGACTAAAAGAATACATACTTGCTAGGACTGTATCATAACAAGAAGTAAAACAAAATAACTCAGAGGTTGAACACTACAGTCAAACCTGGACAGTTATGTAATCATATCTGGAATAAATATAGTCTGATCAACTATATTTATTTGAGATATGACCAACATGTGTTCGGGAGTGGTAGTGGTGTTGCAACAAGTCTAAAGTTTCCCAACTTGCTATCCAGAAGTTTGAGAACCAACCCTAAAATAAGTAAAATACTATAGGAGTATTTTGACGTTCTATTTCCTCGTACACACTTATTCTTGCACAGACGACGTGGCAGGCTTTCACCACCCCGGAGACCCTTACTTTCCCAATCAGGGGAATGGAGGTTGGATTGAGGAAGACCCAGAAGAAGACCCCGAGGAACCCATGAAGGATCCCGAGGAACCGATAGAGTTTGAAGAGGAGGACATCGATGAAGAAGTCGAGGAAGATGACGAGGAAGAGGTTGAGGAGGACGAAGAATCAGACGCAGAGTCTGAGGTTATCAACCCTCCCTACATGGAAAGGGTACCACCGCATCGGATGGGCTACAATGGCCCTACACCTCCTTGGGCTGACAATATCGAGAGATGGGGCCGACGCCAGGGTCAACAACCACCATTTGGGATGAACCGAGGTTACTACGATCTTCGACATGGAGGACCAACAGATCGCGCACTCCCTGTCGTGGTCAGACGTATTAGGGACATCGGTGCCCAGGCTCAAGTGACCGCCGACCGGGTAATGCAGATGCAGGCGGCTATGCAGGTCACGGATACTCGCACGCGAGACCTAGATCGAGACTTCTATCCAATGGAACGACTCGTGGAAGATCTTGCCACTGCACGAGCGGAGGTCAGAGAATACCAGGAGCGGCACACTGCTTTGGAGGAGCGCATACGGATCACCGAACACAGGTTACCTGAGCTCCAGGGCACGTCTACCTCATCGTCAGCACCACCAGAACCGACTCGTCGCGGCTAGTACCTGTTCACTCGCTACCGTATCGACTTTCTTCTGTGCACTACCCTATGTATTTTCGTGTTAGCTTTTATTTCACTACGTGTATTGTATGCCTTTTTAAAGGAAAAATTTTCATGTACTCAAGAAATTATTATCAATGAAAAGAGGATATATATTTTCTTATGATATGTTACCCATTGTGCGCTCTATTGCTACTATTACATGTTAAATTTATACACACTTGTTCATATGCACCCAAATCACCGATACCATTCTATAATCAAGAAAATCGTGAAACGAAATGCATTGGATACTCATTGTCCTTCTGATCCATGACAGAAAGATGCCGATGAGGTCAACCCGTAGGAATAACAACACACCACCGCCGCCGCCCCGGCGGAAATGAACTCTGCGGCTTTCCAAGCGGAAGTTTCAGCCGCAGTGACAGCAGCTCTAGCCCACATCCAAGCTGGAAATAATGGTGCTGGACAAGGCCAAGGGACAGGAAGCTCCCATCACGAGATGAATCAAGGGCCCGTAAAGGCCTGTACCTACAAGGATTTTTCCAATGCAAGACCCCGAACTTTCAACGGGACTGGAGGAGTCATAGCTTTGAAACGATGGATCGAGAAGGTAGAGTCAGTGTTCGAGATATGTGAATGTCTGGAAGGGAGTAAAGTCAAATTCGCGGCCTGCACTTTCATCGACCAGGCACTGTCATAGTGGAACGGTCATATCGAGGCCATGACACTTCCCATTGCAAACGCTATGTCCTGGGAAGAACTCAAAGAAATGTTAATCGCCGAGTACTTCCCCTGAGGGGAAGTTCAAAAGCTCGAGCAAGAATTGTGGAACCTTACGGTGCAGAACTTGGACATTGACGCGTACATCTCAAGGTCTAACGAACTATCCCTTCTGTTTCCTGGTATAATTACGTCCGAGGGAAAGAAGGTCGAGAGATTCATCTGGGGGTTAACGCCTCCCATTCAGGGCAACGTGATTTCCTCAAAACCTGATACCTACGACAGTGCAAAACGCCTGGCCAAGAAACATTATGATCACAGTGATAAGAAAAGTACCAAAGCAACAGAGGGAGAAAGCAAACAATAAAGTGGGAGCAAGAAGAACTGGGGGAACAAGCGAAAAGGACGACAGAATTCAGGGCTATCAAAGAAACCACAGACAGTAGCGGTCCATTCTGCTACTGCTCCAGCAGCACTAGCCCCAACCGCCCCAGCCTCAACCACAACCGCACCAACAAAGCCATACGCGGGATCAAATCCCAAGTGTGACAAGTGTAACTATCACCACTATGGGGCATACAAGGACTTCCAATGCACCAACTGCAATCGAAAAGGACACACTATCCGGTATTGCAAGATCCCCCCACAACAAACAAATAGCCCAATGACAACAACGCCGGAGCCAGCCGCGCATGTTACGGGTGCGGGGAAACCGGCCATTTCAAACGCAACTGCCCTAAGAACAACAATTAGAACGCGGGAAGGGTCTTAACCATGGGGCAAGGGGAGGCGGTGCAAGATCCAACAGTGGTGACTGGTATATTTCTCCTCAACAACTCTTATGCGTGCATTTTATTTGATAGTGGAGCTGAGCGAAGCTTCATAAGTGACAAATTCAAACACCTACTCAATCAAAATCCCCACAAATTGAACGGAACTTATACGGTCGAAATGGCCAACGGTAAAACAGAATCAACCAACGATATCTACGTAGGGTGCACGCTAACGTTAAATAATCACTCCTTCCCAATCAGTTTAATGCCTGTTAATATTAGGAGCTTTGATGTGATTGTTGGCATGAATTGGTTAAGCCCCCACCATGCTGAAATTATGTATCACGAGAAGGTCGTTCGCCTTCACCTACCCAACGAAGAAACCCTAATAGTTTATGGCGATAAACCCGGTTCAAACCTCCGACTCATTTCTTGCATCCAAGCACAAAAGTGCTTGCATAAAAAGAATCACGCCTTTCTTGCTCATGTCGTTGATAAAACAAAGGAGGAGAAGAACATTAACGATATTCCTGAAGTACGTGACTTTCCTGACGTATTTCCTGAGGATTTGCCAGGAATCCCTCCCGAGCGCCAGGTCGAGTTCCGAATCGATCTTGTACCTGGGGCCACTCCAATCGCCAAATCACCCTACATGTTAGCTCCTGCCGAGATGCAAGAGCTATCTAGCCAACCAAGCGAACTTCTTGACAAGGGATTCATCAGGCCGAGCTTTTCACCTTGGGGAGCTTCGGTTCTGTTTGTCAAGAAGAAAGAAGGATCTTTCAGAATGTGCATAGATCACCGAGAACTAAACAAGCTCAGTGTCAAGAATCGATACCCACTTCCCCGAATTGATGATCTATTTGATCAGCTCCAAGGAGCCAGTTACTTTTCCAAGATAGATCTGAGATCCGGATACCATCAACTAAGAGTCCGAGAGGAGGATATTCCAAAGACTGCTTTCCAAACCCGTTATGGGCACTTCGAATTCGTAGTCATGCCTTTTGGCCTCATAAATGCACCAGTAGCCTTTATGGATCTGATGAACCGAGTCTGCCGGCCGTTCCTTGACAACTTCGTAATTGTTTTCATAGATGATATACTCGTTTACTCTAAGAGCAAGGAAGAGCACAACCAACATTTACGACGGACTTTGGAAACATTGAGAGCAGAAAAGCTTTACGCAAAATTTTCCAAATGTAAGTTCTGGATTCGTAGAGTGGAATTTTTGGGCCATGTAGTCAGTGAAGAGAGAATACATGTGGAACTTACCAAGATCAAAGCTATTGAGGGCTGGGCAACTCCAAGAACCCCAACCGAAATCCGACAATTTTTGGGCATTGCTGGTTATTACCGAAGGTTCATTCAAAACTTTTCCAAGATTGACAAGCCTCTCACCACTCTCACCCAGAAGGGCGTACCTTTTCATTGGAACGACAAACAAGAAGCTGCTTTCCAAACCCTGAAACAAGCCCTCTGCACTGCTCCAGTGTTGTCTTTGCCAGAAGGAACGGAGGACTTCGTAGTATACTGTGATGCTTCTAACCGAGGGTTGGGTTGTGTGCTTATGCAACAAGGAAAAGTGATAGCTTACGCATCTAGACAACTAAAGACCCACGAAGTAAACTACACCACCCACGACCTCGAGCTGAGAGCTGTGGTCTTCGCTTTAAAGATTTGGTGTCACTACCTGTATGGTACAAAGTGCACCATTTTCACCGACCACAAGAGCCTCCAACACATCCTGAATCAAAAGGAATTAAACATGAGGCAACGAAGATGGTTCGAACTGCTAAACGACTATGAGTGTGAAATCAAGTACCATCCAGGCAAAGCAAATGTGGTAGTCGATGCCTTAAGCCAAAAGGAGTACTCGGGTCGCCGAGTAAAGACGTTGACAATGACTGTCCATTCCCATATATCCTCACAAATCAAAGAGGTTCAGCACGAAGCCTTGAAGCCGGAAAACGTCACAAATGAGGCATTGCGTGGAATGGAAAAGAATTTGACGGTCAAAGAAGACGGAGCCTATTATCTTATGGACCGAATCTGGACATCGAGGTTCGGTGGATTTCGAGACGTGATAATGAAAGAGGCTCACAAGACCAGGTACTCTATCCATCCGGGTTCCGACAAGATGTACCTGGATATCAAAAAACATTATTGGTGGCCGAACATGAAAGTGGAGATTGCCACTTACTTAGGCAAGTGTCTCACTTGTGCCAAGGTTAAAGTGGAGTATCAGAAGCCCTCAGGTCTACTGCAACAACCCGAAATACCCGAGTGGAAATGGGAGAGGATAACAATGGATTTTATAACCAAATTACACAAGACGGCAGATGGTCTGGATGCTATCTGGGTGATCGTTGACCGATTAACGAAATCCGCCCATTTCCTGCCAATAAAGGAGACATACAAAATGGAAAGGTTAACACGAATATACCTGAAAGAGGTAGTGAGACTTCACGGAGTCCCCATATCTATTATCTCAGATCGGGATAGTAGATTCACCTCTCGTTTTTGGCAGTCGCTCCAGAAAGCATTGGGAACCCAACTAGATATGAGCATTGCCTACCATCCCCAGACAGATGGCCAAAGCGAGCGAACCATTCAGACTCTAGAAGAAATGCTCCGAGCATGTGTGATAGATTTTGGCAAAGCCTGGGACACCCACCTGCCCCTAGTTGAATTTTCATATAACAACAGCTACCACACAAGCATAGGAGTCGCCCCCTTCGAGGCCTTGTATGGTCGGAAGTGCAGATCGCCCCTTTGTTGGGCCGAAGTGGGTGACACCCAGATAGCGAGAGGACAACTACCAGATAGCACCCTCACAGGACCAGAGATCATCCGGGAAACAATCAAGAAAATCGTCCAAATCAAGTCACGACTCCAAGCATCCCGGGATAGGCAGAAAAGCTACGCAGACAAAAGGCGAAAGCCACTGGAGTTCCAAGTAGGAGACCGCGTGCTGCTAAAGGTTTCGCCTTGGAAAGGGATGATCCGTTTCGGGAAACGAGGAAAGTTAAACCCGCGATACATCGGGCCATTCAAGATTCTAGCCCGAATTGGTCCAGTGGCCTATAAGCTGCAGTTACCCTCCGAACTCAGCAACATGCACCCCGTGTTCCACGTATCGAATTTGAAAAAGTGCTTATCGAATGAAACCCTTGTTATTCCGCTAGAAGAGATTGAGATAAACGAGAATCTTTTGTTCGTTGAAGAACCAATCGAAATCATGGACAGAGAAGTGAAGCGTACCAAACAAAGTCGCATCCCAATTGTAAATGTTCGTTGGACCTGAATTCACATGGGACCACGAAGATCAAATGATACAAAAGTACCCCCACCTATTCGCTAACCCTTGAAGGCTACTTCAAAGCAAAATTTCGGGACGAAATTCCCTGAAGCGGGGGATGATGTGACAACCGGCAAACTTCTGGTCGAGTCTAAGTCAAGTCAAGGTCAACGGGTCAACTGGTCAACTCAACTAGTACTAATATGTTAGGGATTACTTTGTGTTTACTAATCTATGACTCTAAATCTTAATGCAAAGTAACACATGAAAGTTTCAAATTTTCAAAATTTAAAACCCTAATCTGATTGAGGGAAGTAACAGCTCTATAAAATACTATTAAGTGCCCTTCGGAGGTGTATAACACTCAAAATCGGATGTAACTAAGTCTACGGTCTTTGAACTACGAAGAAAAACGTTAATAAAGGCTCCCGGAAAAGTCTCTCTCAATCTCTCCCACTGTATATCTCTCTCTCTCTCCCAAGTCTCTCCTAAATCTCTCCAAGTATGTGAAATCTCTCCCAAATCTCTCCAAGTATGTGAAATCTCTCCCAAATCTCTCTATGTACCTTCCTCAGTCGAAAACAACCCAAAACCGAAGGTGAAAACCCAAAAGGACCCTCTTGGTCCAGAATCCTCTTGGTCCGGACTCCTCTTGGTCCGGAACCCTCTTGGTCCGGAATCCTCTTGGTCCGGACTCCTCTTGGTCCGGAACCCTCTTGGTCCTGAACCTATTGGCCGGAACCCTCTTGGTCCGGAACCCTCCTGGTCCGGAACCCTCTTAGTCCGGAATGCCTTCTAAGGAACCAAGAGGACTCGCAACCTTCGGAACCCCCTTTGCTTCGGATCTCGCATGTGCCGGAAGGGTTAAGGCTTGTTTCGGAACCTCGCACCGGAAGCAGTGCCTCGCCTCGATTCGGAAGATTGCTGGCCGGACCGGACCACTGATCTCGCACCTGACTCCGGATCCGAGAAGAGCACTCCGGAAATGTGAACCTAACTCCGGACCTCACCTGTTGACTCTGGAATTTAGAAGGGGACTCCGGAACTCGCTTCTTGACTCCGTATTTTTTTTCATTTTCGGACTTTTTCATCATTTTAAGGCATTTTGACGTTGGAAATCACACCAAACTCGTATTTTTCATATCCTAAACCCCTTAAACCTCTGTTTTATGCCAAAAATTAATTATTTTAAGCATATTTAAATAAAATAATATCATTTTTAAAGAGATTTTAAGAAGATAAAGGGGTTTGACTTTATGATGTGATGTAAATCCCTCTTTTCCCATGCAAATCTCAGTAAAACACACATTACCCATAGAAAATAAGCTTTACCCACCAGCCCTTCATGCAAATGTCAAGTCACCCCCCTATCCTCCCTATTTAGATACGTGAACCTTCCTCCCCAAGTTCCACTTCTCATTTTTCACTTCCAGAAAACTCCTAAAGGTGCTCTCCACTTATTCAAGCTTCAAGTCTCATCTCCTCCAAAGAAAATTTCCAGATTTCTTTTTGTAAGTATTTTATCTTCTTTGAATAATAATTCTCCACATTATTCCTAAGATTTCATTATATTTACACATAAAATTATTCTTAGAATATTCTAAAGATTAAAGAACCTTCCAAGTTTTGGAGCTTGGAAACTTCCTCACATCCCTTCAAATCACCCAACAAGCTAACCAAGGTGAGCTTCATACCCCACCTTTTTCCTAAATATTTATTGTTTTTGGGGGAGAGTACAAGTCAACCCTTGTTCTAAATTCTTGAATAATTGCATGTATACGTATGTTGAGATGTGTGTGTGTAGAAATACTACTATTTTATTTAACTTTTCATGGACGTGAGATTTCAAAAATCTCATGAACTTCAGAAAGTATTCTCATCACCCCACAAGAAATACCTTGTTTACAATAGAAGCCTCCCAAGTTTTGAGTATGTCCAACATACCCCCTTTATCCATGGCTTCTTGTCTAGAAATAAAAGTTGTTAAAATATATTTTGATATGTTGACACTGTTTCTATATCTCTTTTGAAAAATTGGAACTTATTGTCATATTAGTGACTTTTTGCAAACTATTAGAGATTATTTATGGATATTTGAAATAAATAATTTCACCAAGAAAACTTACAAATGGAGCCTTTATGACAGAAAAATTTGCATGACATAAAGTTGCTGTCATAACTTCATACAAGTCCTAGTTTACACAAATCATAACCTGACACCTTTCGACAAATGGGGTTTCACTTAGTAAATATTAAAGGGAAGAGCCTTTTTGCCGACTTCTCTAATATTGGGTCGATTGATAAATATGCAAAGCTGATTATTTTCAACAAACGAAACGCAACAAAACAAAGCGAAACGAAACGAAATATCTAGTCAACGAGTACAACTACTATTATTTAATTAGTAAATAATGGATTTCACGATTGTTCAAAAATCTATTAGTATTCTAGTCAGACAAATCTTCACAGTACATATATTTATATAAATAGTGTATGCCTAAAGTCGTGTAAGAGTTATAACCAGAGTCTCCTGGAGGGGGAACGGGAATTTGTGTATAGATCTATACGAGGTTGACACGCCGCACCTTCGCTGTTCGCTACAGCTAGACCGTCCAGTCTAGGGTGACAAATGTCTTAAACGAAACCGACGCCTGAAGAACATCATAACGGGCACTCCGTCGTATTAGTATGGTTATAACGACTCACTAGAATATATCAGAAATGTATTTATACAGATTTCACTTTTGGTTTACAAAAAACTATGAATTGGTTTGTTTAAATGAAACTTTTCTACACAAGTGTTATGGTTTTCAAAGCTACTATTTTATACATCAGAAAATATAGGATCTTCTAGACAAGCTGGGCATTTGTGACCTTCATGCTCCAGCTTGAGGGAGAGTATTGGATTTGATTTAGTTTTGTTATTTATCTCCTATTTTCTAGCTAGATATCTTATCCTTTTATATCCTTTATTGTATTGTATATAAATGATATTTTTGATCTCTAATGGAATAAGAATAAATGAAATTTAAGAAAGATAAGTATGAAGCTATTTTAGATCCTTAAGCAAGTTAGGGTCATATTAAGGACTTAATGAACTTAGGGTTGTAGATCTAGCTTTAGGATGGAGTCCTAATGGATAAAGTTCGAAATTTTATCCATTAAGTTAGTAAAAAGAACTAGATTTGAAGTTATGGGCCTTGATCTGAAGGAATTAAGCACTTAATGAAGATTTTGACATTCTTTTAGAAGTCACGACGTGCCATAGGGTTGGCCACGACGTGGCGGTGCCCAAAATCGCATTTATTTTATCTTTGCCTTCTCACGACGTGACACATGGAGTGCCACGATGTGACGTTGACTTTGACTAAGTTCATCGTTGACCTTGTGCGCCTTTGACCGTTGAATTTTGACCAGTTTGACTATGTATCAAAATTGGAGGGTTTGGGGTGTTAATTGACGATTTATCTGTTTTTGTGTTAAGAGGTTCGAGGGATTGATTAATGCAAGGAGTTAGAGTGTTGTTGTGCTTCTTTGGTTCTGCGAAGCATGTGAGTTTCTCACTATACATCGTATCCCATTGTATGCCCTTTGCATGGTAGGATAGAGGTGCTATTAGAGTACAAGGATGCTGGTGGTTAGGATAAATCCTTTGTTATGTATGTGCAGTTAGGATACTGGGTGTCTTGGTATGCTAGATTGGTAGGATCTTAACCGTTGATCATATGCTCACTAGGAGTTATGTTTGGATAGGGTAACTGGGGAAGACCAATTATCAGGCTTATGTATGTTTGACTAACAAAGGACTCCATTGAGAAGTGGTTAAGGGCAGGGTAACTAGGAAAGGCTAGTTGCCAAGGGAAAGTACTATGTTAATTTATGTCATGAGTTTATGTTATATGGTTATGTGATAGTGATAGCTTGGGTTCTATGTAGTTTATGTCGGATAGCCTAGGAACTCTTGGTCTAGTACCTGTTTGTGATGTTCTTGGCTAATTGTTCAATTTCGGGTGAATCATTTGTTCGATTGTCTATCTGATCCCTAACTACATATGAATTCATGCATTATAGTGAAAGACCATGGGGGTAGCCCATGATACTTGCTGGTAATACCATGGGGGTAGCCCATGGCATTGCAGGGAAAGACCATGGGGGTAAGCCATGGTACTTGCTGGTAAGACCATGGGGGTAGCCCATGGTATTGCAATGAAAGACCATAGGGGTAGCCTATGACACTTGCTTGTAAGAGTATGGGGTAGCCCATGACATTGTAGAAAATAACATAGGGGTAGCCCATGGAAAGATGTAAGACTATGATTTGGCCCATAATATTCACCCATGGGTTGGATCAAAATCGTTATTTTATGTATGATATTTATGTGGATGTGAGATTTGGTTGTTCGACGCTAGAGTCGAACACTTGTGTGGATGCATTGTATGTATGATGGAATATGTGGTATACTGGGGAACTCACTAAACTTTATGCTTATAGTTATGGATTAAACATTTTTTAGATCATTCATAAGAAGATCTCGGTGGGACTATACACACGCATTGAAGATATTCGTTTTTGCGGTTTTGTAAACTTAACTATGATATTGTATGGCTTTGATCATTTGAGTGTTACTGAATGGTTTTTGAAACAAAGGTTTTAATTGGTTATTATATTTAAAAGTTCAAAAAAACATCTTTGTAATTTTGGGGATGTTACAAGTTGGTATCAGAGCCTTGGTTTGAGGGATTCGGATGCGCCTTACGGTGTGTCTGAACTCAAACTGAGGATTGAGATTTTTTCTAAACGACTTTTGAAAAGACAATGCTTTTATTCAAGGAAATTGTTTTCTAAAAAGATTTTATACTAATTGAAGGATGCAATGTGTACAGTCAGCCAGAGCTCAGGAAGTAAGTAATTCCCAATATACCCATATGATATTGTATTTGTGTTATGAATTGTTATGCATAGTAGAATATAGGCTATATATATGCTTAAGAATTGCTTGATAGAAATTCCTGACATATGGGATGCCTTAGTATAGAGGATTATTTGTTGTGTGCTTTTTAAAGTCTGGGTTGATGATGTTAATTGCTAGGTGTATGTTTTAGAGTTTTACACGATTGAGATTCTATAGCTTGCATACACGAGGAAATATGGCTAAATCAATCATTCTACTAACACCTTGCTAGGTGTATGTTTTAGGGTATAATTACTCATTCAATAGTCTATCTGGTCTTGTATTTTGTATAACTTGCATACACGAGGAAACCAACGGTGTTAGTAGAGATTTCTAGCAATGCCAGATCAAGTAGGAAGGGAAGAATTCTAGCGAGAGAGTCTATGAAGTGTGGCATTATGCATATGGTTATCCATATGCGTGCGTGTAAGGGGTATATCAGAGTGTTGCGAAGTGACGTGGGAGTCTTGAAATAGTCCTTGGAATGAGTGTGGATAGGTGTGTAAGGTAGTATTGGGTCCGTACTACTGAAAGCACATGATCCATACATGTGCCAGAGAGTGTTAAAAGAATACCAGGAAGCTGTAGGTGGCAATGCATTGTGTAGGTTTGCACTACACATTGTTTTGATGTATTTTCGTTATCTTTTAGATTCAGGATGTCAAGTTTCCATGTTGGAGGTTCAGACCTCAGTGAGAGGGATGTCCACGACATCATTGCTGCTGAGATTTCGAGGTTCATAAAAGAGGATATACCTAGATTAATCAACACTATCATGGAAGAGTTGATCGTAGTGGTGGAGGAGCGCCTCATGATTCTGCGGCCTAAGTTAGAGGATGGTTGGACTTGGGGTTGCCGAATCACTTTCAAGGAGTTTGATGCTTGTGCACCTCCTCATTTCTTTGGAATTAGGGAGCCGATCATCAGTATGCGTGGATTGCTGATGTGGAGAGTGCCTTTTGTGTCGGCTTCTTCCCGACAGAGGTCAATGTTAGATTTGCGACATGTATTTTGTAACGCCTTGTTTCGAATTGTTCCCTTGTTGGGGATGGTGATCATGGATTGGGTATTAGCAGGCTTCAAATCCTTGAGTAATTGAGTTTTGGACCTAGTTGGAATTGGATAATGTAATTCGGATGTTTCAGGTATTCGGTTTGTGTTTGGAACCAAAGGGTATTTTAGTAATTTATCAGTTTGGGCTTTTATGGAAAGTGGATTTTCGTTCGGGATATCTTATGGCGAGTATGAATTGATAATAGTGTTGAGCGTCTCGATACCTTTTCATGGATATAGGGATGGTCGGAAGCCGAGTTGTATCGAGAAAGTTATGGTCTTCGAATGAATTAGGGTTTGGGGGAAACCCTAGTACGCGGGGCGTACCAAGGTGGTATGCATGGCGTACCAAGGCGAAGGGAGTTATGCAAGGCATAGCTGGAGGAACGTGGAGCGTAGTTGCGAAGTGGGTCGGGATGCGAGATCTCGTACGTTGGGCGTACGAGGAGGTACGCGGGGCGTACGAGGGTCAGGTTGAAAACCCTAATTTTAGGGTTTTACCCTATATAAGCATACTGTTAGCCCTCTTCCTTCATTTCTAGGTCATCCTTTACCCTATCAAAACCCTAAATCTTCCTTTGACCTTCATGGTGGCATTTTGAGGTCATGGTGTCCATTTTTGGTGTGTTTGGTCCACTTCCAAGAAGATGGAGTTTGGTGCAAGGATGGGAATCAAGGAAGAGCTTATGGATCTTGCTTATGTGTCTCATTTCCAGCTTGTTGGAGGTAAAAAGCTTTAAACTTGATCATTGATGTCTTAGATCTATCATTTATGAGTTTTAGTTCATTTTGGTCCCAAGTATGAGATCTAGCGGTATTGATCCCATTACAGGAGCTTTGAGTTGCCCCTCTTAGTGTTTATGAGGTTCAAGGTCCATAAAGTTGGCACTTTTAGAGTTTAAAACCATCCATGTTTGAGTTTGGGTCCTTTTCATGAAAGTAGAATGCTACACTTTGAGATTGGGTATTCTTGGGGCATGCAAAGTCACCAATTCAATGACTTTATGGTTGTAGACGTTCATTTAAAAGTAGATCTGTGGTTTAGACTTATGGGACCAAGAATTAAGAGCTTAATGAAGGTGTACGCTGGGCATACAAGTTTGTACGCGCAACGTACAAGGCAAGCAGCCTGTATGCTTAACGTACAGCTGAGTACACCCCACGTACTCAGTCAAGGGAAGTTTTTCTTATTGGGCTTTGGTGTGGGCCATCAGTTGGGCTTAGTTGTTTTGGGCCCTGTTGGGCCATTAGGTTTTGGTCTGATAATGATTTTGAGAAGGCCTATGATGGGTTTGGGCCCAATTTGGAAAATTGGGCCATGGTTTGGGCCACGAGTGACTTTTGGGTATTTAGGATTGAGTGTTTGGGTTATTAATGGGCCATCAGAATATAAAGTGTTTTGGACTAGAAAGAATGGTTAGGCCTTAAGCTAAGGCCCATGTAAGGGGTTTGGGCCAAATTTAGAAAATTGGGCCATTGGTTGATTAATTAGAATTTGGGCCTTTTAGTTTGTAAGTTTGGGTCTTAGATTTGGTCAAGGACAGGTTAGGGGTAACATGGTCTTCTTACCCCTGGTATGGAGTTGTGGTTATGGATTGGAACCCAATTGTTAATTGGGTGTTGTTTTGTTATTGATAGTTTGGGGATCTGTCATCCAGCAGCCAAGGGTGTTTCTGTATGATTCAGCAGTGCGAGGTGATTCTTCTCACTATATCCATGGGAGAGCCCATGGCATTCCAGGTAAAGACCATGGGGGGAGCCAATGGCATACTAGATAAAGATCATGAGGGGAGCCCATGGAAACTATATGTATGTTGCATGATAATCTGTGGCTGTATGTTGTATGGTATTTTGGGGAACTCACTAAGCTTTGTGCTTACGGTTTTCAGTTTATATTTCAGGTACTTCGGTTTTCAAATGGATGGGCTCGGGATGATTACAGAGCACACACCTCATCTTTATGCCTTCTGTGATTTACTCTGATCTGCCAATGTTTTGCTAAAACTTAATTGCTCTGGTTTTTATGGAAGAGACATGTATTAACGATTTATTAATCTAAAAACAAAAATTTTTATGTCATGACTTTCGGGTCGTTATAAGTTGGTATCAGAGCCTTGGTTTGAGGGATTCAGACATACTCTCGGGTGTGTCTGAACTCAAACTGATCTTTTGGTAAAGTTTTCAAAAATAAAAATGTTCTCAAGAAAATATTTTTCTAAGAGAAGGGTGTGGTGCATGCAATCATCCGAGCTCAAGTAAGTTTTCCCAGAATACTCATACATGTTATCTGTTATGACTTGATGTATGAATCTGTGCAGTTCTTGCATGATAGAATGCTAGGATAGATGGCTTTATATGTATGTTGTACGAGCTGGTAAACTTTCATGCTAGTTACTTAGTGGTAGTTTGGCCTGATGTGTGATGCTTTGTTTTCTTGGGAGTGTTGAATGTTATGTGATAATGGAAGTATCTATTGGTATCAGTAATTGCTAAGTGTATGCTTTAAAAATTGTATACGGTTAGGATCTTATATCCCTAGAATAATTGACTTGGCCTTATTTCTCGTTCCTCGCCTGGTTGTGGTCCTAGGGTAGATTCTTTTATTCGACACTCTATTTGATCCTGTTCTGTATATAATTTGCATGCATAAGGCAACCAGCAGTAAGGGTGGCATTTCTAGCATGAGTTGTGGAATGTGGGTTGAGTGTTCTATGATCGTTCTATTGATTGGAGTGTTACTGCACGAATGCTGCTTTCTTTGTGCTTTGTGGAACTCTTAGATGATGGGAGTCAACTACTAAGTGAATATGATGGTATTTATGAGGTGGATGACTGGCATTATGGGAGTTCTTCAGCAACTGATGGTAGGGTGAGGTTAGGAACCTAGGAGGGCCTAGGGAGTGTTTCAGCGGGTGTGGTCGTGTTGTTTAGTGAGCTTGGTGCTTCAGTATGAGAATGTGACTTAGGGGATTCGGGATGATCCTTGAGGAAAGTATAGATAGGTATGGAAGGTAGTCTTGGGTACATACTACTGAAAACACAAGATCCATACTCGAATCGGGGAGAGTCTTGGAGAATCAATGAAACTTGGGGAAGAGGATTCTTAAGTATGTTCTGATCTTTGCATGTTGTATTTCAGTCTGGTGATGAACTTCCAGGAAGGAGGTTCAGGTTCTGGTTCCGGCTCAGGTAGTGTACTGAGCCGATTAGTGAGCAGATGCGGGAATTCATCTCGTCGAAGATTACCCACGGTGTTTTGGAGCAGACTCCTGTGATCTTTGGTTTAGTGAAGAAGGGGTTTTTGGAGAGCGCTTGGGAGCGATCCATGCTGAGGTTATGACCATCGTTGGAGTTTGCACTCTTTCTTTTCCGTGAGTTCCGTGCTTGTGGAGCTCATACATTCTATAGGGAAAGTGAACCCATCGCTAGTAGGAGGTGGTTAGCGGATATGGCTAACGCGTTTAGGACAAGTTTTTGCCCGAGGAGGCGAAGGTCAGATATGCTTCCTGCCTATTGAAGGTCAGGGCGCGGGATTAGTGGGAAGAGATTGGTCGTGAGGTGGGTGATGATGTTGTTGATGCTATGTCATGGGTTGATATCAGGGAGTTGGTGGGTATTTCAGGGTGCAAGACCCTGAATGATATGATTTCTAGAGCCTGAGAGCGGGAGATCAATTTGGAGCATATAGGGAAGAGGGGGCCATATCAAGTGCATGTAGTGGAGGGTCCCGGGGAGAGACCCGAGACTTCTGATTAGTGTTTGAGAGGCCAGCAGTGCCGGATTCAATGCAGCACGTGCAGGAAACTGCACGATGGAGGTTGTCGTACTTGGGGTATGGGTTGCTACCAGTGTAGCAGGAATGATCATGTCAGCAGGGATTGTCCTCAGGGGGCAAGCCCGCAATGTTTCTCGACGACCAAGCGGACCACAAAGGGGGAGGGACGTCTGTCCGAGGAGGAGGGGAGGAGCCGTGAGTGCACCTGCTCCGGCTATTTTGCGGATTTCTGATAATCGCGAGGGTGGGGAAGGTGCCCCCAACAAAGAGTAGTCAGTTATTTTAGTGTCGTACCGGGGAGGCCAGTGCTTCAGCAGCTGATATTGCAGGTATGCTGTCTTTTGCTTTTTCTTCGGTTGTTATAAGTATTGATGTTTCATGGAATGTTATATTGGTTTGGGTAAGCGTTATTGTGGGTTTAATTCTCTATTAATATTGGGTTGAATCTTCGAGAATTATTTTATGCCTGTTGCATTCCGTAGATCATTGGTGGGTTATTGAGGGGTTGTATCTTGTGTAGCGGGTTCCAATGTGTTCGATTATCATTTTGGTTTTGGTCGGGATCGGTTCGGGGGTAAGCAGTAGAAGGTCTATGGACAGAACTCAGCAGGTTAGTTCTCCAGTATCGTCAGGATTCAGTGATTTTAGCATATGTTATGGTAGGAGCGACAGTTGTTTATGGAAGAGCTGTTGGGTTCAAACACTTCCGTTGCTAGGAAAGGAGCGGTAGCAGGAAGGCGCTGGGTCAGTTGCTTGAGCTGTTGGGTCATTGGGACGACATGGGAGTTTCATATTTGTTCAGGTTGCAGTCAATTAGGATTCATGGATTCTTAGAGAGTGGAAGTTGGGATGAAGATTCGTTAGTCAGGGCAAGTGTTATGATTTTCATTTGCCAACATAAGAACTCAAGGAATTGGTATGGTATCATGGGAGGTGATTTGGATTATCTGATTGGTTAAGATTTCAAGAGTATTCTTCAGGATTTCAGGAGTTTGGTGATCATTGAGTTTGACTAGCAATGGAACTCTAGTATTGTTATGGGCAGTTCATGCTATTTGAGGGAGAGGGGTCGGAGTTCCATAAGGATTAACAGGTGAGAGAGCTTCGTCGAGTCCAAGTGGGGGAGAATTAAGTGGCTGTTCAGATTGAGGTTGTGTTGGTCGGAGTTCAGGAAACTTCCAACCACAGGTCGGTGTCTCCTCGGTTATGCATAGGAAACTGTGGAAATTCGAATGCGTGACCCGAACTCCTGATTTTGTTGCAGGATTCGGCTCCGGATGCATGGTATTGTGATGGTTTGAGTATCGTAAGGCCATGGGGTGATAACCACGGTTGCTTAGAAGTGTTTTAAGACTGCGATGGGATCGTAGCATTCACCAGTTCGAGGTAGACTAATGTTGAGTTGGTCATGAGCGGAAAGGAAGGGAATTGGTCCGTGCCTTGGGCACGTCGTTCAGGATCATTGAGAAGTATACTCTGTGTTAGGTTGAGGACCATTGGGGTCCGAGGTGGAGTCGGGCCTGTGTAGCTCTAGATGAGTAGGAATTGTGGGCAAGGCCCGTATGTTTATGGCAATGCAGGTGGAACCTGGTAGAGACTGTTGGGTCAAGGTATTGGATCTTGAGTTGCAGGATCATGTGGGTGATCAGTGTGTGGCGCAGAGAGGGTTTCAGGGTGGCTAACCTGTTATTTGGACTCTTGGGAACCTGGTGGTTGGACCAGGTGCAAGGCTGGTAATCTCAGAGATGGTATGGGAACATTTATATCTCGGTCTAGTGATGGGTTTTCGGGAATAAGAAGGTTTTGAGTGAAGTGCAAGTGCAGATTCATGGATCTTGGGTTATGAGCGAAGTACTAAATTGGTTTTGGGTAAGATCGTGAGTCGGGTATCGCGCGTGTTTTGTGCAGGATTTTCGTTCCAGTGGAATAAGAAATTTAGGTATCTATATGTCAAGGGAATCAATCACAGGGTTGAAGGGTAATGAATGGGCTTAGTGTTGATGGAAAGTCGAGCCATTGTGTTGTGCCTTGGGTTGTTTTTTTCTCTGGGAGGGCCACATCGTGTTTGGAATCAGGAGGAGGTAGGTCGTTGGAGACCGGGTATGATATGAGACTGTAGTTGGTCTCGTGGCATTCTTCTAGCAGTAGTTTGGTGTCGAGGTGGTTTAAGCTATTATTGCCCGATAAGGTTTCTCTCGAGAGCCGCATGGGGATACTGTTTGTTTGTGTGTCTTTTGGTTCAACAATCGGGTAGGAGTCTGGTGTTTCAGATAGTTGGCTGACAAGTTGGCACCAGGGAGGTCTCACGCGCTTTTGGAAAACAGCTAAGTGGCAGCAATATGAGTCGTGGAGTCGCTTGTGGTTTGGGGCATATGCTAACTTGCTCGCAGTGGGATTAAATAATCTTAGAGTGGTTTAATGGACCCGGTTGCGCAGATCTTGTTTGAGTCTAACCGTTACACGGAGGAATCTTCTACTCGAAGGATTATCTGATCCTTCTGTCAAGGCTAGCGTTCTGCAGCTGTTGATGATCAGAAATTTTGTTCCTAGGAAGGTACAAGATAATGAGGGTTGGAAGTATTTTCTTTAGTCTAGTAATCATGTGGAATGGTATGATAATGGTTCAGTGTGGGCGGTCTGTCGGTAAGTCAGATCAATGTAAGATTTTAGGTTTCGAGAAAGGTAGAAGTGGTTTTCTGCAAGCGGTTAAGGTCCATTCTGCTTCAAGTTTGGTGAAGTTCTACTAGGGTTGGATTCGGTTGTCTTGGGAAGGCTGTGGTATCCTAGGGTTATGGTTGTGTTTCTCAGATTGTTTGGCGTGTTCAGAAAGGTAAGGGCGGATTTCTAGGATGAAATCTTATTTAAATGGAGGAGAGTTGTAACGCCTTGTTTTTTGAATTGTTCCCTTGTTGGGGATGGTGATCATAGATTGAGTATTAGCAGGCTTCAGATCCTTGAGTAATTGAGTTTTGGACTCAGTTGGAGTTGGATAATGTAATTCAGATGTTTCGGGTATTCGGTTTGTGTTCGGAATCAAATGACATTTCAGTAATTTGTCAGTTTGGGCTTTTATGGAAAGTGGATTTTCGTTCGGGATATCTTATGAAGAGTATGAATTGATAATAGTGTTGAGCGTCTCGATACATTTTCATGGATACAGGGATGGTCGGATGCGAAGTTGTATCGAGAAAGTTATGGTCTTCGAATGAATTAGGGTTTGGGGGAAACCCTAATACGCGGGGCGTACCAAGGCGAAGGGAGTTATGCAAGGCGTAGCTGGAGGAACGAGGAGCGTAGTTATGAAGTGGGTCGGGATGCGAGACCTCGTACGCTGGGCGTACGAGGAGGTACGCGAGGCGTATGTGGGTTAGGTTGAAAACCATAATTTTAGGGTTGTACCCTATATAAGCATAATTTTAGCCCTCTTACTTCATTTATAGGTTATCCTCCACCCTCTCAAAACCCTAAATCGTCCTTTGACCTTCATGGTGGCATTTTGAGCTCATGGTGTCCATTTTTGGTGTGTTTGGTCCACTTCCAAGAAGATGGAGTTTGGTGAAAGGATGGGAATCAAGGAAGAACTTATGGATCTTGCTTATGTGTCTCATTTCCAGCTTGTTGGAGGTAAAAAGCTTTGAACTTGATCATTGATGTCTTAGATCTATCATTTGTGAGTTTTGGTTCATTTTGGTCCCAAGAATGAGATCTAGCGGTATTGATCCCATTCCAGGAGCTTTAAGTTGCCCCTCTTAGTGTTTATGAGGTTCAAGGTCCATAAAGTTGGCACCTTTATAGTTTAAAACCATCCATGTTTGAGTTTGGGTCCTTTTCATGAAAGTAAAATGCTACACTTTGAGATTGGGTCTTCTTGGGGCATGCAAAGTCACCAAGTTAGTGACTTTATGGTTCTAGACGTTCATTTAGAAGTAGATCTGTGGTTTGGACTTATGGGATGAAGCATTAAGAGCTTAATGAAGGTTTTGGCTCAATGGAGGAGTACGTTGGGCGTATAAGTCTGTACGCATAGCGTACAAGGCAAGCAGCCTGTACGCTTAGCGTACAACTGAGTACGTCTTGCGTACTCACTCAAGAGAAGTTTTGCTTATTGGTCTTCGATATGGCCCATCAGTTGGGCTTAGTCGTTTTGGGCCCTATTGGGCCATCAAGTTTTGGTCTGATAATGATTTTGAGAAGGCCTACGATCGGTTTGGGCCCAATTTGGAAAATTGGGCCACAGTTTGGGCCACGAGTGGTTTTTGGGTATTTGGGCTTGAGTGTTTGAGTTATTAATGGACCATCGGAATATAAAGTGTTTTGGACTAGAAAGAATGGTTGGGCCTTAAGGTAAGGCCAATCTAAGGGTTTTGGGCCCAATATGGAAAATTGGGCCATTGATTGATTAATTAGCCTTTGGGACTTTCAGTTTGTAAGTTTGGGTCTAGGATTTGTTCAAGGCCAGGTTAGGGGTAAAATGTTCTTCTTACCCCATGTATGGAGTTGTGGTTATGGATTGGACCCCAATTGTTAATTGGGTGATGTTTTGTTATTGATAGTTCGGGGATCTGTCAGCCAGCAGCCAAGGGTGATTCTGTATGATTCAGCAGTACGAGGTGAGTCTTTTCACTATATGCATGGGTCGAAGGCATCATTGTCGGCCCATTATGTGTTATGTGGTATGCTAGTTGTTTATGTGATACTTGCATGGAAGACCCCCCCCCCCCCCGGGGGGGGGGGGAGTGGCAATTGGATATCAGACCATGGGGGAGCCCATGGCATTCCAGGTAAAGACCATGAGGGGAGCCAATGGCATACTAGATAAAGACCATGGGGGGAGACCATGGAAACTATATGTATGTTGCATGATAATCTGTGGATGTATGTTGTATGGTATTTTGGGGAACTCACTAAGTTTTGTGCTTACGGTTTTCAGTTTATGTTTCAGGTACTTCGATTTTCAAATGGATGGGCTCGGGATGATTGCAGAGCACACACCTCATGTTTATGCCTTCTGTGATTTACTATGATCTACCAATGTTTTGCTAATACTTAATTACTCTGATTGTTATGGAAGAGACATGTATTAACGATTTATTAATCTAAAAACAAAAAATTTTATGTCACGATAATTGAGGTTCAACAGTGGGCACAATAGTTTTTGGCGCTTGAGCAGACTATTGAGTCGGTGGATGAGATCACCGCCAAGTTAAGGGAGAGTGCATTGTTTTTCCCTCAGTATCCGACGATGTAGGTAATAAGGATGACTAACTACCATGGCATTTTGAGGACGGAGATATAGGAGCATGTGAACATCTCGACTCATAGGACTCTTTTCTAGTTTGGTAGAGGCAGCTAGGGAGAGGGAGCTGGAGTTGGAGATACAACAATGGAAAAGGAAGTAAGGTCAGGTTCATTCGTATGCAGCGTCAACTAAGAAAACTAGATTGACTGACATTTGGTTAGGAGATCGAGAGATTCATGGATCTTGCAGTATGTTTGGTCGGATTCATCAGGGTACTTATCATGCACTAGGTTTGACATGTTTCAAATGTGGTTAGGAGGGTCACTACACCCTGGATTGTAGTCAGAGGGAATCAAAAGTATGCTTCTTTTGCAATCAACTGTTATGGCCATTTGTACTCTAAGAGTAGATGGGGTGGTTTTGGATCCAACTCCTCTAGCTTGGTAGCTACCAAATGGACGATATTGGACAACTAGAGTACCAAGGGACGGGGTTTGAGTTATCAGTTTTTGTGAGTACGACCGGATGCAACATTGGATGGTTTCCTCTATATCTTTTTATTTATGCTTTCATTGTTTCAGTTGTAATTCTTGAATAATTTATTTGAATGATATTATCTTAATAAACTTTGGTTATGTTTTGGTTGATTTATTATGTTTGGACTGTTTTTCTGATTGTGGGATTAATGCGCATATGTGTTGGAACTCTTGGGTTTTTTTGAATGATTCAGATTCTCCTTGCTCTTCTGTTGGCATGGTGGCATGGACCAAGTAGTAAAGTCGTTGGTTTGACTTGAAATTTTGAATGGGTATGCAGGCATCATAGTCTAGCTGATTCCAAGTGGGGGAAAATCTCTTCATCAGATGGAAATATTTCTAAATGCAGGTCATCCCAGAGTTTCATATTCAAGGATATGAGGGCAACTGGTTTTGGTCATTGTTCAAATTGAAGTGTATGTAAGGAGCGATGTTCAGTAGTCGGATGTGATCAGGGAAGCAGACATTGAGGATTCCAGGTTATCCCATTTGAAGGTTTGAAGCATCAACATTGGCGTAAATTTTGGGTTAGTGTGTAGGTTCCGGTCGAACGTGGTGTGAGGGATTCTTTGGCTGTTCTTGTCCGATGAAGGCTTTGGGGCTCAAAGCATGACTCAAACACCTGACAGGGTCTAGTAGACTAGCGGTCTGTCTCGTGTCAACTTTCCTTGCTATCCTTGTAGGTTTTTGTGAAAGACCATGAAGGTAGCCCATGTCACTTGCTTGTAAGACCAGGATTTTGCCCCTGACATTGCAAGGAAAGACTATACGGGTAGCCCATGACAGAAGTGTTGTAAGACTATGGTTTGGCATATAACATTCACTTGGATGAAATAGGCTGGAAATGATTATAAGACTGTAGGAGGACCACATCATTCACATGGATAAAATAGACCATTGGGTGGGGCCCGTTGACTAAAATAGGGCGTTGTAGGGGTGATTGTAAGACTGTGGGAGGACCATAACATTCACCTAGGTTGAAACACACCCGTCATTGTTTATTTGTTATGTTGATTGTTTTGTTGTTCCTCATTTTAGGGGTGAGGGGTTTTAGAACCGTGTTGATGTATCAATTAGTTTAGCCTTTGCTTGTGGGGGGGGGGGGGAGGGGGCTCTTCTTGGTCCCGCTTTTGCGTCTAAGTGTGAGGTTTGGCGGTTGGTAGTGGAGTCTTTCTCCAGTTTTTGGTAAGATGGTGAGGTTGGGGAGGTCTTGGTCAGATCGGAGTTGGAGTTTGTGGTTGGAAAGGTTAGGTTTTGTGAGGCACTGTCTGTCTGGAAGTCATACATGGTTTCAGAGTTTCAAATTTTAAATAAGGAAGCAGTACTCCTTGATGTTAGTTAGTTGTGTTGTGATGGCATTTGTTCTTAAGTGGGTTGCATGCTGCTCGCTAAGGATTGAATCAGAATCAGTATTAGAAGAATAAGACGTCGATTAGGATGTTAACCCGCGACTGCATTTGTTTAGGTTCGACTTTTATAATTATCCGCCTGGTTTGGCTTATGCGCTTGGTTTTGGGAAGTCTCTATGTTGGTTATTGCAACTTATGGTATTCTGAGTGGTGTCGACTTGTGTTGAAGAGTATGGTCTTGGAAAAACTATATGGGGTTCGGAGGGCGTTTAAGGAGTTATTGGTAAGGACTAAATTCATGGACAAAAATCTAATTTAAGTGGGGGAGATTTGTAACACTCATTTCCCAGCTTGGATCAGTGGATGGTATAAAGGAGTCAAATGCATGATTTTTGAGGAAAACCTTATGCCACAACGTGAGATGAAAGGTGTCACAACGTGGAAGGCTTTCTTCCATATTTAAAGCCATTAACTCATGACCTAGGGCATCATTTTCAACCTCCAACCTCTCTCAACAAAACCCTAGACCTATTTCATGTTTGTGAGCTTATTTGATTGATTGGAGGCCTTGTTCTTGGCTTATGGTGAAACTTGAAGAAGAAGGAAGTGATAGGTTTTATAGGTCATAATTAAAGCATAAGGCGAAAACAACTTAACCCTTAAGTTCACATGCAACCTATTTGGGATCTAAGATTTCTCTATTGAAAGCAATAAACAACTGAATATCAAGAACCCTAAGGCATCCTACTATTATAGAAAATAACAACGATTAGGGCTGACATACCTGTTAACGTATCCCTCTAGGAATATGTTAAAGATAACAACACTACTATCTTTAGGACGATCTAGTTAACGGTCGCAACTTGTCCTACTGCCAGACCGGGCCCTCGCCCTCGCGCTAGGATCTTAATGCTTGGTGCCCTCATGCCCAGGTCCAATTCCTGACGACAATCTTTGGTCTATAATAAGCCAAAATAGAAGAAGGGATCGCCTCACTCTTCTCTTAAACCCTAATCTCCATATCCTCATACACACATGGACTAGACTGTCTGAATTTTGCCCCAGGATCACCTCCTGGACGTCGACGGATGCTCTTTCTTCATTGTTGTGATTACAGGGTGCGACCCAGCCGGTACTATCAAGTGAAGACGTTAATCCCCAAGCACATATCACAGCACTTGGCGCCATCCGGGCGTGTACTCAGAGTTACCCAAACGCTAGCAGAACAAGTACCAGGATCCACGGCGGAAACCTCAACGGTAATGATATCCGCCTTATAGCGACCTCCACCTGTCACAACAGAGCATCTGGTTACAACCACGACTGCAACGCCACATATAACGGTGACCCGATAGTTGAAACCACCAGTTTCTCAGCCGCAACCGCCGCGTAGCAAGCGGGGATGAACACTTCGTCGCCAGGAACCATACTGTCTTCTATGAAACATCCAATGTTGAGGTATCAATTCTCTCCCATAGCAGACATGCCACACATTCCACTCTTCGTATAACAACCACTGATGTTCAATCCCTATTTCCAATAGCTGCAGGGATATATTCCCCAAGTGCCAACATTGCATGGGACCAACCCTCACACGATATCGACGTATGAGTCTAACCCTTAGTCTTCATTGGCACAACAACTCAATCCCCAAGCACAACAGTGGTTGGGGCCGAACCTGTACATGCTCCAGCAGCTGGTATCGATCTCACAGTTGCATTAAAGCACACAAATAAGCTTACAACAACAACCGTACACATCTCAGGTGGTGATGTATAACCAAGCATAATACAACCCGTATTACACTCAACAATTCATGATGCACGGTAGATTTCCATACCCACACGTGGAAAACCCGGTGAGAAGTACCAACTCCGCTTTCTGCCAGGAACTCTTACAATACGAGATTCCACACTCGACGATGTTACCAAACATCTGAAAATACAACGACACCACCTATCCAGACGAGCACATCGACACTTATGAGTGGACGATGACGTCGCTGAGGATGGACAAACACTTCACCTGCATATACTTCATCGTCACGCTATCGGGAAATGTAGGAAAGTGGTTCAAGGCGTTATGACCCGACAACATCTCGAGTTTCGAGCAAATATAGTAGCTCTTCCTCAATAATTTCATGCAATTAAGGAATGGTAAAGGATATGCAAACTCGATTATGGCATGGAAGAAAAGGAGGGAGAATCGATAAGAGAATATTACGATAGATTCAATTTGACAACTCTAAACGTCCCGGGCCATGAGGAATTCATTATCAACGACTCTTTCGTCAAAGGTTTACTACCTCAACCTCTATTAAAGAAGATGCAAGGGACGGTACCTCAATCCATGGACGAGCTCAAGTACAGAGTTGAGAAACATCTCAGAAAAATCGATGGTGAAGAGAGGAAAGAAGCCAACCTAAAGGATGTCGCCAATGTGTACATAAAACAAGAAGAAGCAGTCTCCCGCCCAAGCATCGGCCATCGAGAGTGCTAGGATGGGGGCCATGACAAGTGTAACTGACACTCGTGACATTCGTCTTGGAGGTATCGCTCATTCAGCAACGACGAGCACCAAAACCATCAAACTAATGTTCATGCCATCGAGAAAACCCCTCCAAAGGTGGAAAAAGAAAAGGGCAAGTACTGTGAGCTTCACAAAAGTAAAACCCACGATATCGGCGAGCACGGTGCTAAAGAAAGATATCGAAGAAAATAATTAAAATGCGACCTCTCTGATATCGCAAAGAACCAGATATCCAAGTTCTATGGAGACTCGAAGAACACATGAGCTCAAAAAGACATGGAAAAATGACAAGACAAAAAGAGTGACATCTTCACCATCGCTAGACCCCGCAAGAGAGGCGAAGCCCACGAAGCAAAGGATGACATTAAGGTATTATCTAGCAATATACTTAATATCAAATTCTCGGTAGATGACCCAAGGCGACCAAACTAGGATCCCAGGTATCCATTCCTAATCATCGCCAACATACGTCAAATGCAAGTTCATCGTGTCTATATAGACAACGACAACAACACCGACATACTGTATGAACATTGCTTCAGGAAAATGCCTACCTCCTGGAAGGTGGGTCTAAAATCCCCAACATACGGTCCGCTAATAGGCTTTACCGGGCATAGTCTATGGCCACTAGGAGCCATACATATACTGCTCACTCTAGTTAGTCATGATGGGAGAGATAAGATCACACAAACGATTGAATTCTCAGTGATGCACCTCCCAACAGAGCATAACATCTTGCTCGGGCGACCGACACTTTTCCACCTACAGGCCATACCGTTAACAATCCATGGCATCGTCAAGTTTAGCACACGCGCCGAGTCAGCCATAATTGTTGCCATTAACCCACGAATGCACCACTGCCATCAAGTCATTTCCGTACCAGAGATGGTGCGAGCCCCAAAAAAGTCAAAGGAAGATTACCCAAAGAAAACAATCAGAATAGGCGCCAACCTATCAGAAGAAGCAAACGTAAGGCTAGTCGCCCTCTTGAAGCAGTAGTCCAAGGTCTTTTTATGGAAACCTAAAGATATGACAGGAGTCGATAGCGAGGTTATTGAGCATATCTTGAATATTATCTCACGGAGCAGTCCTATCAAACAAAAAAAGAGGGGGCGAGAGGGTGATAGAAACAAGGTAATCAACACAGAGTTGGCGAAGCTGGTGAATGCAGGCATCCTCCGAGAGGCAATTTTCCCTACCTGGATAGCAAATCCAGTAATGGTGAAAAACATGATGGATCGTGGCAGATGTGCATTGATTACTCCGATCTGAACAACGTCTGCCCAAAGGATCACTATCCTCTCTTGGAGATAGATCAAAAGGTGGAGTCCTTGGAAGGATTCCAATTCAGGTGTTTCCTTAACACCTACAAGGGCTACCATCAAGCTCAAATGAGAAGAGAAGATGAATAGAAAATGATCATTCATATCGATCGAGGCACATTTTGTTATCAGAAGATGCTCTTGGGCCTCATAAACACTGGGGTGACGTACTAGCGCCTGATGGACAAAGTTTTTGCAAACCAAATTGGTAGAAACATCGATGTCTATGTAAATGACATGGTCATTAAAAGCCATGACAAGGCAGCATTGCTGGGTGACATTGAAGAAACCTTTAAAACTTTCACAAAGGCTCAGATGAAGCTCAACCCGGGTAAGTTTTGTAACACCTAATTATCAGGTATCTTCCAGTTTGGTTTTAAAATTATAAAAGTTTGCACTTTGGTCCTTGTTACTCTAGGCGTAACTTGGAGTATGCATGGTGTACTCTCTTTAAGTCGGACACGTGGAACCCTTAGTACACTGGGCGTTCCTCAACATACGTTGTTCGTACTTGCTCAGACCATAAACCCTAGTTTTTAGGGTTTGGCCCCTATTTAAGCAACATTATGGACCTTAAGGCTGCCCCCTCATTAACCTCCTTACCCTAAAAAGATCCCCACGAAACCCTAGCCTCCGTTTGAGTGTTCTTAAGCCTTTTATTGTGATCTTATGGTGTTTTTGCGTACATTGAAGAAGAATAAGCTTGGTGGTGAAGCATTGGTTGAGTTGGAGCTTGAAGATCCAAAATCTTCAACATCTTTGCGAGACTCGGAAGGTATAAAGCTCTAAACTTTATGAGTCTTTAGTATAGATCTTGTATGTGGGTAAAATCTTATGCTCTTTGGTCCCATAAGATGATTCTTGTGAGTAAATGCTACTCTATAGGTCTTGAGTTGTTCTTTTGATGTTTCGGAGGTTCCTTGATGATAAAGTTTGCATCTTGATGGTTGAGGACCAACCATACAAAAGTTTATGGCCATTTTAGGAAGAAAGAATGCTATATCTAGGACTTGGACCTCTTGGAGCCATGCTAAGGCTTAAAGTTTTCGACTTTATGGATTAAGACCTTATTTAGAAGTAGATATGAGGTTTGGACGTTAATGTCTTAAGGGATTAAGCCTTGAGAATGAGAAAGATCCACTAACCCGTATGTTGGGTGTACTTCTGAGTACGTTCGCGTACTGGGTTTGATTACCGTTTTCTCCTTGCTGTTTGGAGTTGTATGTTGGGCGTAATCTGATGGTATGCATGACATACTCGCCAACTAGGCTTTTGGGCCTTGAACTAGTTTGGGCCATTGTTGCGCCATAAGTCTTTAAGGGTTTAGGCCATTATTGGGCCTTAGGTATTTATGGATTTGGGTCATTTCTGGGCCTTGGGCTATTTTGAGTCTTGAGTCGTGAATATATAGGCCCATTAAAGGAAGGGTAAAATGGTCTTTTACCCTAGGAGTCAGGATTAAGGATTTAGGCTATCGGTTATGGTTTATGGCCCAATTATTATTTAGGGTTTTATTATTTGTGATTTAGTATGGGTATTTTCCGGTTCAACAGCCCGAGTGTTATTTGTTTAATATCGGATCGAGGTGAGTTGCTTCACTGTACACGTGGGTCGAAGGCACCAATGTCGACCCATTAGATTATGTGTGTAGGATGATGGTTGTCTTTGTGACACTTATTGTTATGCCTATATGTGCTTGTTGTCTTTGTGACTCTTGCTGATATGATTGTATGCTTAGCTGTAAGGGGTAAAAAGACCTGATACTGGTTGAAAGAGACTGAAGGGGGTTAAATAGACTCAATACCGGTTGAAAGAGACCGAATGGGGTGAAATAAACCCAATACCGGTTGAAAGATACCGAATGGGTGAAATAGACTTAGTTATGTTTTGGCTATTATGTATGTATGGAATGGGGTATTTTGGGGAAAGTCACTAAGTTTTGTGCTTACAGTTTTATGTTTATGGTTTCAGGTACTTCCAGTTCGAAGGGGAAGGGCCCGACATGATGGCACCGCAACCGCCCATGTTTTCCGCACTTTTATGATTTTGGGAATTGTACTCTGATGAATATTTCACTATGACATACTTTTGGATGGTTTGACATGAATATTTGATGGTTTGGATTGAATTAAAATAATTTTTTTACCTATGATTTTTGGGATATTACAAGTTGGTATCAGAACCTTGGTTTGAGGGATTCAGGCACACTTTCGGGTGTGTCTGAACTCAAACTGAGGAGTTGATACTCTTTTTTTTTTAAAGAAAAGAGTTTTCTAAATAAACTTTTATAAAGAAAAGGGGTGTGATGTATTCAATCAACCGGGCTCAAGTATGTATTTCCAAAATACCCATACATGTTATTGTCTCAATATATGTATATATGTATAGTATGCTAGATTAGAGCTAAGGATCTACTCAACATTGCATAGTAGGATGCTATGAGAGATGCAATTGTATGCTAGTTGTATAAACCCTTAGAATTCCGTGCTAATAAGGATTTTAGATGATTGGATAGAGTAGCCTAGTTGGGTAGTGTCCTGGGCTAGAACTTAAAGTTTGAATGTTTCTTGCTTTGTGTGTTAAAAGTGACTCGAGCATTTGGATCATGTTCATGGATCAATTTGAGAACTTGGACCTCAATGGAGCACTTGGGGTTCATGGAGCATGTGACAAAGGAACGAATCTTCTGAGAAAGGAATGGATCATCATACAAAGGAACGAATCAAGTGCCAAAGGAACAGATCATTTACAAGGGGGTCTGGAGCACCTGGAAGAGGTTTGGGGCACTTCGAAGAGGTTTGGAGCACTTGGAAGGGATATGGAGCAACAAGGGGTCCTTGTTGCGCCATATGATAAAGGAATGGGCCAAGAGGGATGCTCTTGCGCTATGATGCATCTTGTTGCGCCATGCATGTGCCTGTTGCTCCATGGTGATGATGTTGCTCCAAGATTGATGTTTGTGCGCCATAATTAATGCTCTTGCACCATTTATATCCTTGTTGCTCCATCTAGAGATGTTTTTGCACCATGGAGAAGTTGTTGCGCCATCATGGACCATCTTGGTACATGATACGCCATATTGATTCCTTTGTTGTCCCATGTTGATCCGAGTATGCCTAGAAGATGATGATGATGCTCACGAATGTTCCAGAAGATGCTTCATGGCGGATTGTGATTGGTTGACACCATTCATCGGCCTATGGGCCAATGGGCTTGGCCCATTAGGGTTTTAGGTCTGATCTCTCAAGTATAAATAGGGATGCATGCTAGGTCATTTTGTATCTTTAATTCTAAAGTGATAGGCGAATCTCTGTGTAATTGTACTTGTAACCTCTGTTTGAGAGCTCTGAAATAAAAGAATACTCCCCTCTTGCCCGTGGACGTAGGTCACCTTGACCGAACCACGTAAATACCGTGTCTTGTGTGCTTATAGTTTTGCTAGTTATCCGCTTTACTCCCTAACAAGTGGTATTAGAGCCGCGGTTTGTATTCCTGTGATTGAATATGTCTATTCAGAAGTTTGGTTTGGAGAAGTTCAATGGTTCAAATGACTTCACTTTGTCGAAGGTGAAGGTGAAGGATCTTCTCGTTCAACAAGGATGTGCGGCAACAGTGGAAGGAGAGGCAAAAATGCCAAAGGACATGGCAGTTGATAATAAGGTGGACATTCTGACGAAGGCACGTAGTGCCATTATATTAAGCTTGACAGATGAAGTATTGAGGGAGGTCGTGGATCAAACAACTACTTCTGGGCTCTAGCATAAACTTTGTGACAAGTACCAAAACAACTCACGAACAAACAGGTTGTATCAGATGCAAAGGTTGTACACTCTCAGAATGTCTGAAAGTACCCAAGTGAAAGATCATATGGATAACTTCAATTGCATCATTTTTAATCTACAAGGTGTTGACATGAAGATTGAAGATGAAGATCAGGCGCTCATTCTCTTATGTTCTCTTCCCAAATCATATGAGAATTATGTTGATACCATGCTTTATTGTAGGACAACGATCACTGTGAATGATGTGAAGGACTCTTAGATGTCCAAGGAACTGAAAAGAAAAGTTTCAGCTGTAAAGGAGGTGTCCAGTTCTGGTTTGTTTGCAGGGATAGGAAGGATAGAATAGAGGAAAGGGGGAAACAGAGGGAGATCTCGTTCTAAATTGAAGTCTAAAGGTTCTTCGAGTACCAAGTGTTATACTATAAGGAGAAGGGGCACTTCAAGCGAAATTGTCCACGACTGAAGAATGGGAAGTCCAAGAGTGAATCAAGCAGCAATAACACTGCTGCTGTGGTTCAGGAAAATTCTGATGAAGGGAACGATGGTGATGTACTGACTGTATGTAAATCAAGTTCTGCTGATGCTTGGGTCTTGGATTGTGGAGCATCCTATCACATGACGTATAATCATGACTGGTTCGACTCCTTCAAAGAGTGGGATGGAATAGTTAAGATAAGTGATGATTGGGTGAGCATTATCAAAGGTAGTGGCACGGTGCAGATCAAGATGCATGATGGCATGGTCAGGAAGTTAGATTCTGGTATGTTCCGAAATTTTGGAAGAATCTAATTTCTCTTGGCACATTGGCTAAGAATGAGATGAGGTACGCTGGTGAAGGTGACTGGGTCAAAGTGACCAAAGGCTCTCTGGTTATAATGAAAGGGAAGATGAATCGTGGAAGGATCTATATCCTAGAAGAAAGTACGGTTATGGGAACGGTGGCTATCTCTTAATCCTTGAATGAAGGTGATGACAAGACAGAGTTGTGGCATTGTAGGTTGGGGCACATGAGTGAGAAAGGCATGTCAGTTCTAAGTACACAAGGACTGCTTCGTGGAGAGGCTACTGGAAATATAAAGTTTTGTGAAGCTTGCGTTCAGGGAAAGCATCGCAAAGTGAAGTTCGGTACTGGTCAACACACAAGCAAGGATATCCTGGAGTATGTTCATAAAACCGCAGTCTTGAATTTACACTTAGAACGTCGTATGCATTATTCGAAAAATTCGCGTAAATTTTGTTGAGGCTCTTGTGAGACACTCCTTCATCGTACCTACCTAGCGTACACCGTAAGCCCTGTAGTTATAACTAGAGTCTCCTAGAGGGAGAGCGAGGTAATTGTGTATAGATCTATACAGGGTTGACACCCCCACACCTAAGTTGTTCGCTACAGCTAGAGGGGACAGTCTAGGGTGACAAATATCTTTTAGAAACCGACGCCCGAAGAACGTCAAGACAGGTGCGTTAGTCATATTAGCATGGTTGTAACGACTCATATAGAGAATAACAATATTATTTTGAATTTACGAAGAATTTACACTCTACTAGTTTTATAAAATACAAAACCACGTTTCATCTATTTTGTAAACTAATTACACCACTACGAACTTAGGGTTATAAGACCACAACTCTTTTATATACAAAAAATATAGGATTTTCTGGGAACACACACTTTTCAAATACAAACAAAGAAAAATAAAGAACATGCATGCAATTATACACGATTTTGGAACGAGACTCACAAACTACTTTTTATAAAAAATATTGGATTTTCTGGAGTTTTACAACTTATTATAAACAAAGATATTACAAAGTTTTCTTACAAATATGCTTATGAACTCACCAACATTCTATGTTGACGCTTATAGTTTTGCTAGTTATCCGTTTTACTTCCTAACATTGTGCTTCTAGGGACTCCACTAGTGTCGACTAGTTATTATGAGAATACTTCAAATTACATGTTGAGGGGATTAGATAATTCTCGAAGGTTAGGTTCAACTTTATTGCATAACTCTTGTTTAAGTCCATCATTGTAGAGTGGGACCTAGCAATCACTACAAGAAAAAGTCGAAATAACTACGGAAAAATTATGTAGCTAAAACATGATATTCCGTAGTTAAAATCGATTAGCGACGGAATTTGCTACGGATCCATTATGTAGGCAAATTCTTCGTTAGTAAAGGTTCGTTACGGAACCGTAGCACCTTCGCAACGGAATTTACAACATACTTATTTCGTAGAAAACATGGACTACATCCGTAGCAACATCGTAGCAAATTAACTACAATTTATTTTCGTAGCAAGTCCGTAGTGAATTAACTACGCTCCGATCCGTAGTAAATCTGTCGCAAATTAACTACAAACTAAATTCGTAGCTAGTTTCTGTAGCAAATCCACTATGGGTAATGGCGTAGCTAGTACTCCGTAGGAAATTATACTATGACCTAATTATGTTACAAATTAACTACAAACTAGCCCCGTAGCTAATTTTCGTAGCAAATCAACTATGGGTAATATTGTAGCAAACATTCCATAGTGAATTTACTACGATGTATCAAATATGTTGTAGTAAATTTACCACAACCTACTTCTGTTGCAGAAAAAATGTGACAGAATACGTTTCATAGCGACATCCATAACAATTCAACTACAAAATGTGACAGAATTAATTCAAATAAATACAAAAATGACTCGACTTTTTCCAAAGCAAATTACTAACAAAATCAACATTATGAAATTGCATTAAACAGTAAAATAAATTACATAAACTCTTAATAAAAACATAGTTTATCATCAAATAAAATTTCACTTTGTCCAAAATACCAATCAAATTAATCTAATAGTCAAACTCAACTAGAAATCCTAAACATGCAAGCAATAAAAAATATATCACTAATTATTTGTGCTTCTCATATCATTGACCATGTTTTTCACATCACCCAACTCCATCCTTTGTTTATGTATGGTTTCCTCTAGTTTCTGGATCTTTGAATAGAGATGATGATTTCCCGAACTAGTATCTAGTTAAATGCATATTTGAGAAGAGTTTTCGAGAAAAATAGACCTGCCATATGATCGAAACCCATAAACTCTTTTCTTGCAATCATGTCCTCCAACAACAACTTGCTTTCAAAAACTTCCTCTCCTAGCAGTGCCAAATCCACATGTCGAGACACAAACAAATCCTACAATGTTATAGTTGCATTAGTATATAGTTTATACAATATTTTTTTTAAGTTCCTATTATAAAAATAATTAAAAATAAACTTACATGAACTTTAGATTTTTCAACTTGAAACGTCTTTTCGTCATGATCCTATTATAAAATAAATTAAAAATTAAAAATAAACTTACATGAGCAAAATAAACGTCTTAGGCCATCTCCAACCCATCCCCATTTTTTCTTCCATAAATGGAGTAAATAGTGTTTCATCTCCAACGCTACTCCATTTTCTACCCCATTTTTTACCCCAAAAAGTATATTCCTAGAATATTCAATTTTTATAACTTATATATATATTGTCAAATACACCCATCTACTAATTAAACTCTATATTTATGATTAATTAATATAAATTAGTATATAACATGATATTATAAATATTAAATATTGCATTTAAATTATAATTAGTAAATAAAATAAACTAAAAATATATAAAATAAAAATTAGAGGGACTAAAATTGACAACCAAACTTCACCTCCATTTTTGGAGATATGAATAGTATTCCCCTATATATGGAGGAATACTATTCATATCTCCAAAAATGGAGGTGAAAATGGGGTAGGGTTGGAGAAGAATGGGGAAGAAATGGGATGAAAAATGGAGTTTGGGGGGGTGGGTTGGAGATGCCCTTAGTAAGAGTAAACATGAATAACTCATAGCATGAAGGAGCTTGTCTGTATATTCCTCCGACATTAATACCATATATATGTCAAAATCTCACCACAAGATTTAATAAAAGAAATATATTATAATACTAGAATATAATACTTTACATTAACCAATAATAAATCAAGAAGGTGGTCATATTATAAGGATATTTTATGATGATATAATAGTTTTCATAAAATAATCATAAATAAAAATGAACGTAATATGCTATAATACTTAAAATAGACCTCCATTAGATCAAATGAAAATAAGATGCTAAAAAAATATTAACCGGTAAAAGACACTTACCGAATCTCGATCATAAGTCGGAAGTGCAGCTTAATATCACTTTCCAGGTGTCTCCAAGATTTGCCTTTACACCGGCACATGATGATGGGTTCATTTCCATTTCAATACATTTTCTATAAAAATAAGTCATGGTGACATAATGCAAAAAACATGCATATTATAAAATATATGTAATTAAATTAGTTTTATTTTTTGCTCCTGACCAAGAGTAATAACAAAAAAGATAAAAGAATAATATCCAATAACAATATATAACTATTAGCACCTATATATCTTTGGTTACATACCCCGTGTACATGTCTTGCAATCTTAATCCATTTCTTTCTAAAATACAATTTACAATTATAAGAAACGCAGAGAAACCTTCATGATTACCAGCATCTCTGATAATGAACTTAATGAAATATCAACCAACTTATCAAAATAATGTTTCTTTTTTACAAAATTCTTCTTGCCTAATAAATAATAATAACACAATAAATATTCAAACGTTTAGTTGTATAACAAGGAAAGGGCAGAGGGAAGGACTAGAAGAAGAGGGTCTTGCTAAATTTTTAACAAAAGTTGAGCACAAAAAAGTTTTTGGATACGGTCCTAACAGAGCTTGGCTCAGTTAACAAAATAAGTTTTATTAGAACATGAAAACAGATTAAATCAAATGAAGTAGAATGCACCTTTAGATTATCTTCAAGAATACACGTAATGCATTCTCCATAATCTTACAACTATTAAAAAAACTGAAATTCATAGGTTATGCAAGATTCCAATCTTACACGAAAGACTATTCAACCAAATAAAGTACAAGAGTCACCGACAACAACAAAGTCACACAATACCAACTAAAAACAAAAAAATTTCCAGAATCATAAAATTATGAAAACTATGAACCCAAGAATCGCTTAGGAGAATGGAAAAAAGAGGACCAAAGGAAGAGCAGAAAACGTTTCACACACCTGTTAGAGCCGAGAATCGCACCTAAGTAGAGGCTTAGAATCAGACCTATGTAACAGACGAAGGAGAAGGATATACAAGCGAGGGCAGTACAGGGGCGGTTTAGCAGTAGACGCAACCAAGGAGAAGAGCGGGATCTAAATTTTTTGATTGTGAAATACTTAGGGTTTCTCTTTCCCTAAAATTTTGGAAGACGATACAGAGGCAGGTGTTTTAAACTTTGGATATAAAAAGATTTTGAGATTTTTAACAATTAAGCCCTTAAACTTTTATGAAATATTGGATTTTATCTTTTGGGGTTTTTTTGGGTTCGATAAAGTCGTAAGTTTGCGTGAATTTATGTTGTTTTTACCCTTTTATCATGTAAAAACTTTTAATTTTGTAATTTTTATGTAGTTTTTAACATTTTATCATGTAATTTTTTTGTCGAGTATACCATTTTGTGGGTTTTAGGTTCATAAAAACGGATGTTTGCAAAAAAAAAATATCAATTTTACCATTTGGTTTATTAAAGTCTTTACATTTGACAGAAATGATCGGTTTTACTATTTTTTTTCTTTTACATAAAAGCCCATAAGTTTGGCAAAAAATTCCAGTTTTACTATTTCTAAGATTTTGACGGTTCTTGCTTACCACAAATGCAACGTGGTTCCTACTAAAGTCTGGACTCACAATTTAAGAAAGGCTTCAATCTTAAATATTAGAGGTGGGAATCGGTTTCGGTTTATGGGTTTTTTTGTTTCCTTGAATCGGTTTCCTCGGTGTGAGTCGTGAATTCGTGAGGATTATGAGTTGTAAATATTGAATACTGAAACCCATAAAACGGTCTAAGGTCTAAAATGTATTTTACTTTATATTGGTTATTTAAAATTTTATTTAATAAATAAAATATAAAAATAATTTTTAATTAAGTAATTAGTTAATGCAATTCGAAATTTCGGTTTTAAGGGTTTAATAGCTATGACCTATGATCTTATAGCAAATTTTGTAGCGACATAGCTAAGGATTTTGACTCCGTAACAAATGTCGTAGCAACCTAGCTACGGACTTAGATGCGATAGCAAATTTTGTAGCAAAATAGCTACAGATTTTGATTCCGTAACAATTTATGTAGCAAAGTAACTACAAACTTTAATCTGTAGCAACAGTTGTAGCAAAATACCTACGCCTTATAATTCTGTAGCAAATTTCGTAGCATGATAACTACGGACTCTGATTGCGTAGCAAAATTCTGTAGTTATTGAAATATTAGCTATAAAATGCATTATTGTAGCTAATTCTGTTGCAAATTTACCTACGTCTAACTAGTTTGTAGTATATTCCATAGTAGAATAGCTAGGGTTTTTAATTCTGTAGCAAAATTCCGTAGTTATTCAAATATTACCGACGAAATGTAATTTTGTAGCAAGTTCCATAGCAAAATAGCTACAACAAACCATTCTGTAGCATAATCCATAGCAGAATAACTATGGATTTTACTTTCGTAGCAAATTTCCGTAGTTATTTCAACTTTTTCTTGTAGTGAATCGAAGTTATCTGGTGTTGGTAACATGTTATTGTATTCGTGAGATAGTTAGAAGACATTGGAGGGGTGTCTCTTCCATAGCTGATAGCAGAGAGTGGTGTGGAAAGGAACCTTAGGAAATCCTAGGAAATGTCTTAGCGCGTAAGGTGCTCTATAGTGCGAGTGATGTATTTGATAGTAGGGAAGTGGCTTGGAGGATTTGAGCCAATCCTTGAGGAAGGTATAGATAGGTGCGAAAGGTAGTATTAGGCTCCTACTACTGAAAGCACAATATCTATACCCAAGACAAGGAAGGCCTTGATGAATTCGAGAAAATTTGGGAGTGTGAGCCTCTTTGTGCGTATACTAATTGTTTATGTATTATGTTTCAGCATGGTGGTGACATGCGGCGGAGCAGGAGGTTCAAGATTAGGATCTGGTTCGGGCTCGGGCACCGAACCAATTGAAGAGGGTTTTCACGAGTTCATCTCATCTGAGGTTACGAGATGCTTCCTTGATGCGACCTTGGTGATGTTCTAGTTTATCAAGGAGGTATCATCGAGTTGATGGAGGACCGTCTCTGGATCTTAAGGGCCAATCTAGCTTCTGGTCAGTATGGAGCCCACAATCTCTCCTTCAAGGATTTCAGGGGATGTGGGGCGCCATAATTCTTTGGGGAGAAGGACCCTATTGCCGCCAGATGATGGATAACAAATATGGAGTGTGCTCAGATGACTAGCTTCTACCCCGTGGGGTCGAAGGTAAGGTTCATTGTAGGATGTATGAGGGAGCCATCCCGGGATTGGTGGGAGGAGGTTAGCTATGATCTGAGAGCCCCAACCATTGAGGCCGTGACATGGTCGGATTTTATGACCCGGTTCTGAGTGGAGTTTGCACCGGCTGTTGAGGTACAACAACTGGCGAGGGAGTTCCTGGATATGCGACAGACGGCTGAGACCATGGTGGAGATCACCGCCAAGTTCCGAGAGAGAGCTCTATTGGTACCCTAGTATGATGCAAACAAGGAGATAAGGAAGACTCGGTACATGACATACAAATATCATATATCAGGGATTTTGTTAGCTATACAGACTGTCCGAAATTGGATGACATGATATCTAGGGCCCAGGAGCGGGAAATTGATTTCGAGCACATCGGGAAGAGGAAGGCAGAGAAAATGTAGACGATTGGGGTTTCAGTGAAGAAACCCAAGGGTTTTATTTCTAGATCGAGGGGCCAGCAGGTCCGGGGCTGCTGTGGCAAGATGCATGACGGAGTTTGTAGAGCAAGTGGTTCAGGTTGCTATAAGTTTGGCAAGACGGGGCACTGCCACCACCACCACCACTCATGTTTCAGGTCTGATTTTCTTTCATTGCAATCAGGGGGGCCACAAGAAGGATGACTGCCTGAGTTTGACTAGATGAGTGGTTGCAGCACTTGCTCCGGCGACGTGCAGGCGACCAGTGTAGTAAAGAGTAGGGCTTTTTAGCTGACGGCCGAGGAGGCGCGTACGACACCTGATGTGGTTATGGGTAAGTATATTCCCATTATCTCTTTATTTATGTTGCGTATCATGCTTATATATCTGTGTTGTTGTTTAGGGTTGTTCCTTGTGAATGGTATTCCTGCGTTGGTATTGTTTGATTTGGGGCTACCCGATCCTTTGTATCTCTTGCACTTAGCAAGAGGTTTGGCGATGTTCCGGGGGAGCTGGATTATCCGTTAGAGGTAGAGATTGACGAAGACCATCCTGTGCGAGTGTCGATGGTTTTCCAGGGATGTACTTTGGAGTTATTTAGCAAGAAGTACCCTATTGATTTGGTTCATATTCCCCTACGCGAGATCAAGGTCATTGTAGGGATGGATTGGTTGATCCCCAATGGGGCGATGATTGATTGTGGGCTTCGGTTGGTGCATGTCCGAACCCCAAGTGGGGGAGATTTGGTGATATACGGTGAGGGTGCTCAGCATGGACCGACTCTCTGTTCGGAAGCAAGGTCCAGACAATATCTTCAGCAGGGTTGTTCTGGATTTGTGACCTATGTGATGGATACCCTAGAGAAGGATAGGGTGACTGTGGATGATGTATCGATTGTTCGGGAATACCCGATTGTTTTTCCGAAGGATTTTCCTGGTGTGCCTCCGGAGAGACAGGTGGAGTCTCGGATTGACTTGGTTCCAGGTGCTGCTCCGATAGCCAAGTCACCTTATTGGTTAGCACCTCCAGAGATGCTGGAGTTATCCACCCAGCTGTAGGAGCTATTGGAAAAGGGGTTCATTCGACCGAGTAGTTTACCAAGGAGAGCGCCGATCTTGTTTGTGAAGAAGAAGGATGGGTCGCATCGGATGTGAATCGACTACTGGGAGCTGAATAAGCTAACGGTGAAGAACCGTTATCCACTCCCGAGGATCGACAGTTTGTTTGACCAGCTTCAGGGTACATATTTGTTTTCCAAGATTGATCTGCATTCAGGTTGTCATCAGATGAGGGTCAGAGATGAGGATATGCAAAAGACATCCTTCCAAACTTGTTATGGTCATTACGAGTTCGTTGTGATGCCCTTCGGGCTCACCAATGCTCCAACAACATTCATGGATCTCATGAACTGCTTGTGCAGACCTATGATGGATCGGTCTGTGATTGTGTTTATTGATGACATCCTGATGTATTCCAAGACTCATGAGCAGCATGAGGAATGTCACAACTAGCAAATTAGGGTTAAGATGTTGATCCTTGTACAAGATGATCCCCTTGTGTAATATTGCAACACTTCATTTAGTGAAATTCAAACTTTAATGCTATTAAGTTCATACTGTCATACATTGTCATTCAAGTCGAAACAACCACGTATAAGCCCAAAACTCGATCCAATAAGCCAAATCAAATCATTTTTTGGCCTTAGCCCAAGAATTGTCGGTCCGAAACCCTTATTGGACCAAGACTTCCTTATTGGGCCAATAACTTCTCCTTTTAGTCTTGTTGGGCCGAAAACCCTTATTTGGGCCCTAATGGGCCAAAAACTTTTATTAAACTATATATTGGGCCGAAAACTCCTCTAATGGGCCTTTTGGGCCGAAAGCTTCTAGTTGACCATTATATGGGCCGAAAACCCATACTTGGGCCTTAGTTGGGCCGAGAATCCTCATTTTTGGGATCCTTGAACCGAAAACCCCTATTAAGCATCACTAGGCCAAAAATCTTCATTGGGCCAAGCCAAATCAAAGCCCACGAAATTTTTTTTGGGGCCAACCTTGGGCCGAGACCCCTCTTGGGCCGGTTAGGGTTTGGGTTATTAAAAAAAAATAAAAGAAAAAGGATTAAGGGGATATTAGACTTGCCACCGTATCTTTAACCAGCATATCTCCAAGCCCTTTAACCCCCATGTATTTATACACTTCCCATCACCCTCATAGGTCAACTCCTACTCTCCCCCCTCTCTTTCTCTACCTCTCGGCCGATCCCTCTCACTCCACCCTCATTCAAAATTCACTTCCAACTTAATTTTCCTCTCAAATATTCAACATTTCTCTCATCTCCTTTCTCTAAAAATTCGTGGGTGTGTGTGTGTTCTTCAAGGAAGTCTTCATCAAGGATCATAAGCTTGGTAAGTCCATGTTTAACTCAAGCGTTTTTGCTTCATGTTTATGCTTAGAACATTCAATTTACATACTTTGTTGTGTGTTAAACTCCTTAGAACACCCACATTTTTAAGAATCTCTCCAAGACACAAGCTAGGCTCAAAAGTGTCTTCTTCATCTCCTTCTACATTTCGAAAATCCCCAAGGTGAGCTTCATACCCCACTCTTTTCAAGTTTTCATTCTTTTTTTTGGGGGGGGGGATACAAGTCAAGTCTTGTTTGAAATCCTTAGATATTTGCATGCACTTGTATGTTTATATGTTTATGTGTGTTGAAATGTTGTTATTTCATGCTAATACTCCTTAAACTCGAGATTTCACAAAGTCTCAAGTTGTTGGAACAAAGTTATCTTGGTGTAAGTTCACATATTTTGGTATCATGTTGAAAATGAAACAAGTTGCTAAGCGAAAATGGTTCTTTGAAATGCGTGTTAAGAATCACAAATAATGTCAAAGAAATGTTAAACCAATTATGGTTATCAAAGCTTGAAAAATGGTAAATATGAGAGTTTACACTCAAAAATGGTAAATTTTTGGTTATATAAACTTTTACCACTAACACTTGTAAAATTGTGGAAACATAATAAATTTCAAGGTTTTATGTAATTTTGTATAAATTGTGACAAGTTCCAGTCACAACAAAATTAGAGTATTTTTGGTGCTACAAAACACTTTTAACAAAATTTCAGTGTGTTAAAAACTCACCACAACACTTGAATATTTTACTAAAATATAGTTTTATTAGTAAAATAATCGTAAAATGTTGCACTATTTCAAAGGTTTAAAACCTAGGATATTTTGTTACGCTTACAATACATATGGTAAGTTGACAAGTTATTTGTAATTATTTATAAATATCGTTATAAATAATTTAATATAATCGATATGCAAAACAGAGTTTTACGACAGGAATATCCGCGTGTCATAATCTGTCCATCATAAAGCTTTTAATAATACAAGTGTTAAGTTGTATGTCATAAAGCTGCAAAATGCATGTCATAAAACCGCAGTCTTGAATTTACACTTAGAACGTCGTATGCATTATTCGAAAAATTCGCGTAAATTTTGTTGAGGCTCTTGTGAGACACTCCTTCATCGTACCTACCTAGCGTACATCGTAAGCCCTGTAGTTATAACTAGAGTCTCCTAGAGGGAGAGCGAGGTAATTGTGTATAGATCTATACAGGGTTGACACCCCCACACCTAAGTTGTTCGCTACAGCTAGAGGGGACAGTCTAGGGTGACAAATATCTTTTAGAAACCGACGCCCGAAGAACGTCAAGACAGGTGCGTTAGTCATATTAGCATGGTTGTAACGACTCATATAGAGAATAACAATATTATTTTGAATTTACGAAGAATTTACACTCTACTAGTTTTATAAAATACAAAACCATGTTTCATCTATTTTGTAAACTAATTACACCACTACGAACTTAGGGTTATAAGACCACAACTCTTTTATATACAAAAAATATAGGATTTTCTGGGAACACACACTTTTCAAATACAAACAAAGAAAAATAAAGAACATGCATGCAATTATACACGATTTTGGAACGAGACTCACAAACTACTTTTTATAAAAAATATTGGATTTTCTGGAGTTTTACAACTTATTATAAACAAAGATATTACAAAGTTTTCTTACAAATATGCTTATGAACTCACCAACATTCTATGTTGACGCTTATAGTTTTGCTAGTTATCCGTTTTACTTCCTAACATTGTGCTTCTAGGGACTCCACTAGTGTCGACTAGTTATTATGAGAATACTTCAAATTACATGTTGAGGGGATTAGATAATTCTCGAAGGTTAGGTTCAACTTTATTGCATAACTCTTGTTTAAGTCCATCATTGTAGAGTGGGACCTAGCAATCACTACAAGAAAAAGTCGAAATAACTACGGAAAAATTCTGTAGCTAAAACATGATATTCCGTAGTTAAAATCGATTAGCGACGGAATTTGCTACGGATCCATTATGTAGGCAAATTCTTCGTTAGTAAAGGTTCGTTACGGAACCGTAGCACCTTCGCAACGGAATTTACAACATACTTATTTCGTAGAAAACATGGACTACATCCGTAGCAACATCGTAGCAAATTAACTACAATTTATTTTCGTAGCAAGTCCGTAGTGAATTAACTACGCTCCGATCCGTAGTAAATCTGTCGCAAATTAACTACAAACTAAATTCGTAGCTAGTTTCTGTAGCAAATCCACTATGGGTAATGGCGTAGCTAGTACTCCGTAGGAAATTATACTATGACCTAATTATGTTACAAATTAACTACAAACTAGCCCCGTAGCTAATTTTCGTAGCAAATCAACTATGGGTAATATTGTAGCAAACATTCCATAGTGAATTTACTACGATGTATCAAATATGTTGTAGTAAATTTACCACAACCTACTTCTGTTGCAGAAAAAATGTGACAGAATACGTTTCATAGCGACATCCATAACAATTCAACTACAAAATGTGACCGAATTAATTCAAATAAATACAAAAATGACTTGACTTTTTCCAAAGCAAATTACTAACAAAATCAACATTATGAAATTGCATTAAACAGTAAAATAAATTACATAAACTCTTAATAAAAACATAGTTTATCATCAAATAAAATTTCACTTTGTCCAAAATACCAATCAAATTAATCTAATAGTCAAACTCAACTAGAAATCCTAAACATGCAAGCAATAAAAAATATATCACTATTTATTTGTGCTTCTCACATCATTGACCATGTTTTTCACATCACCCAACTCCATCCTTTGTTTATGTATGGTTTCCTCTAGTTTCTGGATCTTTGAATAGAGATGATGATTTCCCGAACTAGTATCTAGTGAAATGCATATTTGAGAAGAGTTTTCGAGAAAAATAGACCTGCCATATGATCGAAACCCATAAACTCTTTTCTTGCAATCATGTCCTCCAACAACAACTTGCTTTCAAAAACTTCCTCTCCTAGCAGTGCCAAATCCACATGTCGAGACACAAACAAATCCTACAATGTTATAGTTGCATTAGTATATAGTTTATACAATATTTTTTTTAAGTTCCTATTATAAAAATAATTAAAAATAAACTTACATGAACTTTAGATTTTTCAAGATCCTATTATAAAATAAATTAAAAATTAAAAATAAACTTACATGAACAAAATAAACGTCTTAGGCCATCTCCAACCCATCCCCATTTTTTCTTCCATAAATGGAGTAAATAGTGTTTCATCTCCAACGCTACTCCATTTTCTACCCCATTTTTTACCCCAAAAAGTATATTCCTAGAATATTCAATTTTTATAACTTATATATATATTGTCAAATACACCCATCTACTAATTAAACTCTATATTTATGATTAATTAATATAAATTAGTATATAACATGATATTATAAATATTAAATATTGCATTTAAATTATAATTAGTAAATAAAATAAACTAAAAATATATAAAATAAAAATTAGAGGGACTAAAATTGACAACCAAACTTCACCTCCATTTTTGGAGATATGAATAGTATTCCCCTATATATGGAGGAATACTATTCATATCTCCAAAAATGGAGGTGAAAATGGGGTAGGGTTGGAGAAGAATGGGGAAGAAATGGGATGAAAAATGGAGTTTGGGGGTGGGTTGGAGATGCCCTTAGTAAGAGTAAACATGAATAACTCATAGCATGAAGGAGCTTGTCTGTATATTCCTCCGACATTAATACCATATATATGTCAAATCTCACCACAAGATTTAATAAAAGAAATATATTATAATACTAGAATATAATACTTTACATTAACCAATAATAAATCAAGAAGGTGGTCATATTATAAGGATATTTTATGATGATATAATAGTTTTCATAAAATAATCATAAATAAAAATGAACGTAATATGCTATAATACTTAAAATAGACCTCCATTAGATCAAATGAAAATAAGATGCTAAAAAAATATTAACCGGTAAAAGACACTTACCGAATCTCGATCATAAGTCGGAAGTGCAGCTTAATATCACTTTCTGGGTGTCTCCAAGATTTGCCTTTACACCGGCACATGATGATGGGTTCATTTCCATTTCAATACATTTTCTATAAAAATAAGTCATGGTGACATAATGCAAAAAACATGCATATTATAAAATATATGTAATTAAATTAGTTTTATTTTTTGCTCGTGACCAAGAGTAATAACAAAAAAGATAAAAGAATAATATCCAATAACAATATATAACTATTATCACCTATATATCTTTGGTTACATACCCCGTGTACATGTCTTGCAATCTTAATCCATTTCTTTCTAAAATACAATTTACAATTATAAGAAACGCAGAGAAACCTTCATGATTACCAGCATCTCTGATAATGAACTTAATGAAATATCAACCAACTTATCAAAATAATGTTTCTTTTTTACAAAATTCTTCTTGCCTAATAAATAATAATAACACAATAAATATTCAAACGTTTAGTTGTATAACAAGGAAAGGGCAGAGGGAAGGACTAGAAGAAGAGGGTCTTGCTAAATTTATAACAAAAGTTGAGCACAAAAAAGTTTTTGGATACGGTCCTAACAGAGCTTGGCTCAGTTAACAGAATAAGTTTTATTAGAACATGAAAACAGATTAAATCAAATGAAGTAGAATGCACCTTTAGATTATCTTCAAGAATACACGTAATGCATTCTCCATAATCTTACAACTATTAAAAAAACTGAAATTCATAGGTTATGCAAGATTCCAATCTTACACGAAAGACTATTCAACCAAATAAAGTACAAGAGTCACCGACAACAACAAAGTCACACAATACCAACTAAAAACAAAAAAATTTCCAGAATCATAAAATTATGAAAACTATGAACCCAAGAATCGCTTAGGAGAATGGAAAAAAGAGGACCAAAGGAAGAGCAGAAAACGTTTCGCATACCTGTTAGAGCCGAGAATCGCACCTAAGTAGAGGCTTAGAATCAGACCTGTGTAACAGACGAAGGAGAAGGATATACAAGCGAGGGCAGTACAGGGGCAGTTTAGCAGTAGACGCAACCAAGGAGAAGAGCGGGATCTAAATTTTTTGATTGTGAAATACTTAGGGTTTCTCTTTCCCTAAAATTTTGGAAGACGATACAGAGGCAGGTGTTTTAAACTTTGGATATAAAAAGATTTTGAGATTTTTAACAATTAAGCCCTTAAACTTTTATGAAATATTGGATTTTATCTTTTGGGGTTTTTTTGGGTTCGATAAAGTCATAAGTTTGCGTGAATTTATGTAGTTTTTACCCTTTTATCATGTAAAAACTTTTAATTTTGTAATTTTTATGTAGTTTTTAACATTTTATCATGTAATTTTTGTGTCGAGTATACCATTTTGTGGGTTTTAGGTTCATAAAAACGGATGTTTGCAAAAAAAAAATTATCAATTTTACCATTTGGTTTATTAAAGTCTTTACATTTGACAGAAATGATCGGTTTTACTATTTTTTTTCTTTTACATAAAAGCCCGTAAGTTTGGCAAAAAATTTCAGTTTTACTATTTCTAAGATTTTGACGGTTCTTGCTTACCACAAATGCTACGTGGTTCCTACTAAAGTCTGGACTCACAATTTAAGAAAGGCTTCAATCTTAAATATTAGAGGTGGGAATCGGTTTCGGTTTATGGGATTTTTTGTTTCCTTGAATCGGTTTCCTCGGTGTGAGTCGTGAATTCGTGAGGATTATGAGTTGTAAATATTGAATACTGAAACCCATAAAACGGTCTAAGGTCTAAAATGTATTTTACTTTATATTGGTTATTTAAAATTTTATTTAATATATAAAATATAAAAATAATTTTTAATTAAGTAATTAGTTAATGCAATTCGAAATTTCGGTTTTAAGGGTTTAATAGCTATGACCTATGATCTTGTAGCAAATTTTGTAGCGACATAGCTAAGGATTTTGACTCCGTAACAAATGTCGTAGCAACCTAGCTACGGACTTAGATGCGGTAGCAAATTTTGTAGCAAAATAGCTACAGATTTTGATTCCGTAACAATTTATGTAGCAAAGTAACTACAAACTTTAATATGTAGCAACAGTTGTAGCAAAATACCTACGCCTTATAATTCTGTAGCAAATTTCGTAGCATGATAACTACGGACTCTGATTGCGTAGCAAAATTCTGTAGTTATTCAAATATTAGCTATAGAATGCATTATTGTAGCTAATTCCGTTGCAAATTTACCTACGTCTAACTAGTTTGTAGTATATTCCATAGTAGAATAGCTAGGGTTTTTAATTCTGTAGCAAAATTCCGTAGTTATTCAAATATTACCGACGGAATGTAATTTTGTAGCAAGTTCCATAGCAAAATAGCTACAACAAACCATTCTGTAGCATAATCCGTAGCAGAATAACTACGGATTTTACTTTCGTAGAAAATTTCCGTAGTTATTTCAACTTTTTCTTGTAGTGAATCGAAGTTATCTGGTGTTGGTAACATGTTATTGTATTCGTGAGATAGTTAGAAGACATTGGAGGGGTGTCTCTTCCATAGCTGATAGCAGAGAGTGGTGTGGAAAGGAACCTTAGGAAATCCTATGAAATGTCTTAGCGCGTAAGGTGCTCTATAGTGCGAGTGATGTATTTGATAGTAGGGAAGTGGCTTGGAGGATTTGAGCCAATCCTTGAGGAAGGTATAGATAGGTGCGAAAGGTAGTATTAGGCTCCTACTACTGAAAGCACATTATCTATACCCAAGACAAGGAAAGCCTTGATGAATTCGAGAAAATTCGGGAGTGTGAGCCTCTTTGTGCGTATGCTAATTGTTTATGTATTATGTTTCAGCATGGTGGTGACATGCGGCGGAGCAGGAGGTTCAAGATTAGGATCTGGTTCGGGCTCGGGCACCGAACCAATTGAAGAGGGTTTTCACGAGTTCATCTCATCTGAGGTTACGAGATGCTTCCTTGATGCGACCTTGGTGATGTTCTAGTTTATCAAGGAGGTATCATCGAGTTGATGGCGGACCGTCTCCGGATCTTAAGGGCCAATCTAGCTTCTGGTCAGTATGGAGCCCACAATCTCTCCTTCAAGGATTTCAGGGGATGTGGGGCGCCATAATTCTTTGGGGAGAAGGACCCTATTGCCGCCAGATGATGGATAACAAATATGGAGTGTGCTCAGATGACTAGCTTCTACCCCGTGGGGTCGAAGGTAAGGTTCATTGTAGGATGTATGAGGGAGCCATCCCGGAATTGGTGGGAGGAGGTTAGCTATGATCTGAGAGCCCCAACCATTGAGGCCGTGACATGGTCGGATTTTATGACCCGGTTCTGAGTGGAGTTTGCACCGGCTGTTGAGGTACAACAACTGGCGAGGGAGTTCCTGGATATGCGACAGACGGCTGAGACCATGGTGGAGATCACCGCCAAGTTCCGAGAGAGAGCTCTATTGGTACCCTAGTATGATGCAAACAAGGAGATAAGGAAGACACGGTACATGACATACAAATATCATATATCAGGGATTTTGTTAGCTAGACAGACTGTCCGAAATTGGATGACATGATATCTAGGGCCCATGAGCGGGAAATTGATTTCGAGCACATCGGGAAGAGGAAGGCAGAGAAAATGCAGACGATTGGGGTTTCAGTGAAGAAACCCAAGGGTTTTATTTCTAGATCGAGGGGCCAGCAGGTCCGGGGCTGCTGTGGCAAGATGCATGACAGAGTTTGTAGAGCAAGTGGTTCAGGTTGCTATAAGTTTGGCAAGACGAGGCACTGCCACCACCACCACCACTCATGTTTCAGGTCTGATTTTCTTTCATTGCAATCAGGGGGGCCACAAGAAGGATGACTGCCTGAGTTTGACTAGATGAGTGGTTGCAGCACTCGCTCCGGCGACGTGCAGGCGACCAGTGTAGTAAAGAGTAGGGCTTTTTAGCTGACGGCCGAGGAGGCGCGTACGACACCTGATGTGGTTATGGGTAAGTATATTCCCATTATCTCTTTATTTATGTTGCTTATCATGCTTATATATCTGTGTTGTTGTTTAGGGTTGTTCCTTGTGAATGGTATTCCTGCGTTGGTATTGTTTGATTTGGGGCTACCCGATCCTTTGTATCTCTTGCACTTAGCAAGAGGTTTGGCGATGTTCCGGGGGAGCTGGATTATCCGTTAGAGGTAGAGATTGACGAAGACCATCCTGTGCGAGTGTCGATGGTTTTCCAGGGATGTACTTTGGAGTTATTTAGCAAGAAGTACCCTATTGATTTGGTTCATATTCCCCTACGCGAGATCAAGGTCATTGTAGGGATGGATTGGTTGATCCCCAATGGGGCGATGATTGATTGTGGGCTTCGGTTGGTGCATGTCCGAACCCCAAGTGGGGGAGATTTGGTGATATACGGTGAGGGTGCTCAGCATGGACCGACTCTCTGTTCGGAAGCAAGGTCCAGACAATATCTTCAGCAGGGTTGTTCTGGATTTGTGACCTATGTGATGGATACCCTAGAGAAGGATAGGGTGACTGTGGATGATGTATCGATTGTTCGGGAATACCCGATTGTTTTTCCGAAGGATTTTCCTGGTGTGCCTCCGGAGAGATAGGTGGAGTCTCGGATTGACTTGGTTCCAGGTGCTGCTCCGATAGCCAAGTCACCTTATTGGTTAGCACCTCCAGAGATGCTGGAGTTATCCACCCAGCTGTAGGAGCTATTGGAAAAGGGGTTCATTCGACCGAGTAGTTTACCAAGGAGAGCGCCGATCTTGTTTGTGAAGAAGAAGGATGGGTCGCATCGGATGTGAATCGACTACTGGGAGCTGAATAAGCTAACGGTGAAGAACCGTTATCCACTCCCGAGGATCGACAGTTTGTTTGACCAGCTTCAGGGTACATATTTGTTTTCCAAGATTGATCTGCATTCAGGTTGTCATCAGATGAGGGTCAGAGATGAGGATATGCAAAAGACATCCTTCCAAACTTGTTATGGTCATTACGAGTTCGTTGTGATGCCCTTCGGGCTCACCAATGCTCCAACAACATTCATGGATCTCATGAACTGCTTGTGCAGACCTATGATGGATCGGTCTGTGATTGTGTTTATTGATGACATCCTGATGTATTCCAAGACTCATGAGCAGCATGAGGAATGTCACAACTAGCAAATTAGGGTTAAGATGTTGATCCTTGTACAAGATGATCCCCTTGTGTAATATTGCAACACTTCATTTAGTGAAATTCAAACTTTAATGCTATTAAGTTCATACTGTCATACATTGTCATTCAAGTCGAAACAACCACGTATAAGCCCAAAACTCGATCCAATAAGCCAAATCAAATCATTTTTTGGCCTTAGCCCAAGAATTGTCGGTCCGAAACCCTTATTGGACCAAGACTTCCTTATTGGGCCAATAACTTCTCCTTTTAGTCTTGTTGGGCCGAAAACCCTTATTTGGGCCCTAATGGGCCAAAAACTTTTATTAAACTATATATTGGGCCGAAAACTCCTCTAATGGGCCTTTTGGGCCGAAAGCTTCTAGTTGACCATTATATGGGCCGAAAACCCATACTTGGGCCTTAGTTGGGCCGAGAATCCTCATTTTTGGGATCCTTGAACCGAAAACCCCTATTAAGCATCAATGGGCCAAAAATCTTCATTGGGCCAAGCCAAATCAAAGCCCACAAAATTTTTTTTGGGGCCAACCTTGGGCCGAGACCCCTCTTGGGCCGGTTAGGGTTTGGGTTATTAAAAAAAAAAGAAAAGAAAAAGGATTAAGGGGATATTAGACTTGCCACCGTATCTTTAACCAGCATATCTCCAAGCCCTTTAACCCCCATGTATTTATACACTTCCCATCACCCTCATAGGTCAACTTCTACTCTCCCCCCTCTCTTTCTCTACCTCTCGGCCGATCCCTCTCACTCCACCCTCATTCAAAATTCACTTCCAACTTAATTTTCCTCTCAAATATTCAACATTTCTCTCATCTCCTTTCTCTAAAAATTCGTGGGTGTGTGTGTGTTCTTCAAGGAAGTCTTCATCAAGGATCATAAGCTTGGTAAGTCCATGTTTAACTCAAGCGTTTTTGCTTCATGTTTATGCTTAGAACATTCAATTTACATACTTTGTTGTGTGTTAAACTCCTTAGAACACCCACATTTTTAAGAATCTCTCCAAGACACAAGCTAGGCTCAAAAGTGTCTTCTTCATCTCCTTCTACATTTCGAAAATCCCCAAGGTGAGCTTCATACCCCACTCTTTTCAAGTTTTCATTCTTTTTTTTTGGGGGGGGATACAAGTCAAGTCTTGTTTGAAATCCTTAGATATTTGCATGCACTTGTATGTTTATATGTTTATGTGTGTTGAAATGTTGTTATTTCATGCTAATACTCCTTAAACTCGAGATTTCACAAAGTCTCAAGTTGTTGGAACAAAGTTATCTTGGTGTAAGTTCACATATTTTGGTATCATGTTGAAAATGAAACAAGTTGCTAAGCGAAAATGGTTCTTTGAAATGCATGTTAAGAATCACAAATAATGTCAAAGAAATGTTAAACCAATTATGGTTATCAAAGCTTGAAAAATGGTAAATATGAGAGTTTACACTAAAAAATGGTAAATTTTTGGTTATATAAACTTTTACCACTAACACTTGTAAAATTGTGGAAACATAATAAATTTCAAGGTTTTATGTAATTTTGTGTAAATTGTGACAAGTTCCAGTCACAACAAAATTAGAGTATTTTTGGTGCTACAAAACACTTTTAACAAAATTTCAGTGTGTTAAAAACTCACCACAACACTTGAATATTTTACTAAAATATAGTTTTATTAGTAAAATAATCGTAAAAGGTTGCACTATTTCAAAGGTTTAAAACCTAGGATATTTTGTTACGCTTACAATACATATGGTAAGTTGACAAGTTATTTGTAATTATTTATAAATATCGTTATAAATAATTTAATATAATTGGTATGCAAAACAGAGTTTTACGACAGGAATATCCGTGTGTCATAATCTGTCCATCATAAAGCGTTTAATAATACAAGTGTTAAGTTGTATGTCATAAAGCTGCAAAATGCGTGTCATAAAACCGCGGTCTTGAATTTACACTTAGAACGTCGTATGCATTATTCGAAAAATTCGCGTAAATTTTGTTGAGGCTCTTGTGAGACACTCCTTCATCGTACCTACCTAGCGTACACCGTAAGCCCTGTAGTTATAACTAGAGTCTCCTAGAGGGAGAGCGAGGTAATTGTGTATAGATCTATACAGGGTTGACACCCCCACACCTAAGTTGTTCGCTACAGCTAGAGGGGACAGTCTAGGGTGACAAATATCTTTTAGAAACCGACGCCCGAAGAACGTCAAGACAGGTGCGTTAGTCATATTAGCATGGTTGTAACGACTCATATAGAGAATAACAATATTATTTTGAATTTACGAAGAATTTACACTCTACTAGTTTTATAAAATACAAAACCATGTTTCATCTATTTTGTAAACTAATTACACCACTACGAACTTAGGGTTATAAGACCACAACTCTTTTATATACAAAAAATATAGGATTTTCTGGGAACACACACTTTTCAAATACAAACAAAGAAAAATAAAGAACATGCATGCAATTATACACGATTTTGGAACGAGACTCACAAACTACTTTTTATAAAAAATATTGGATTTTCTGGAGTTTTACAACTTATTATAAACAAAGATATTACAAAGTTTTCTTACAAATATGCTTATGAACTCACCAACATTCTATGTTGACGCTTTTCAAAATGACTTGTATTCTCGGGGACTCAGTGAACAGGTACTCGAGCCTTGGATCTGGATATTTTGCTATCTTTTTGAGACATCATACTTAATGTTACTTTTGTGTAATCGAAGAACCAATACAATTTGTAAAAAATGAATGTTGGTATATTGTAATGTATGATGTTTGGTTGCTATGTATCATTTATATCCAATTGTTTTGATATTACAAGATGAAGTCACCCACCCCCGGACGTTTCCGCCGTCCCGGTTCGGGGGTGTGACAAAGAGCATCTGAGAGAGGTTTTGGAGACTTTGCGAAAGGATAAGCTATATCCGAAGTTCTCCCAATGTGAGTTTTGGTTGTGCGAGGTGCAGTTTCTAGGGCACCTTGTCTACAAAAATGGTATCCTGTTCGATCTGACCAAGGTTGAGGCAATGATGAGGTGGGAGGTTCCAAGGTCTCCATCCAAGATTCGAAGTTTCCTTGGGTTGGCAGGTTAGTATCGGAGATTCATTCAGGATTTCTCCAAGATAGCGGTTCCTTTGACCCGACTGAAAAAGAAGACCATCACTTTTTATTGGGGGCCTGAGCAGCAGAAAACTTTTGAGACTCTGAGGCAGAGATTGTGTAAGGCACCGATTCTGATCCTGCCAGAGAGTGTTGAGGATTTTGTGGTATACTGTGATGCGTCGACCACGGGTTTAGGTGCAGTGTTGATGCAACGGGGTCATGTAATCGTATACGCTTCAAGGCAGATGACGCCTCATGAGGCGAACTACCCTACACATGATTTGGAGTTGGGGGCTGTGGTTTTCGCCCTCATGATTTAACATCATTACTTGTATAGGGTCTGTTGTACAATTTACACGGATCATAAGAGTTTGAGGTATCTGATTGATCATCTGAATCTGAACATGAGGCAGCGTAGGTGGTTAGATGTGGTGAAGGATTATGATTGTGAGATCCTTTATCACCCGGAGAAGGCCAATATGGTGGCCGATGCGCTTATTCGAGATATATGTTTGAGGATGACGGTGATTACCCCACTCTTAGAGCAGATTCAAGAGGCTCAGGTTGAGGCTATGAAGGAGGAGCACCGGAAGAGTGAGCACATAGTGGGTCAGGTGGCTTCTTTTAATTATGATAGTCAGGGACTGTGAACTTTTCATTGAAGTCCAGGTTCCATGCTTCGTGGGTGTGCGAAAGATCTTGATGGGAGAGGCACACAAGTCGAGATTTTCTATTCATCCGGGTGCAACAAAAATGTACAGAGATCTCCGATCTGACTATTGGTGGCCTTGCATGGAGTGGGATGTAGCCTGGTATGTGGAGAGGTACTTGTTTTGCAGGAAAGTCAAGGCCGGGCATCAATGACCTCACGGAAAAATGGAGTCATTGGGTGTTCCCATATGGAAATGGGAAGAGATTACGATGGATTTTATCACGAAGTTTCCACGAACGGTGTGAGGAGTGGATTCGATATGGGTCATCGTGGATCGATTGACCAAGAGCACACACTTCATCCCGATTCAGGAGAGTATCTCTACAGTGAAGCTTGTAGACATCTACATCCGGGAGGTTGTAGCACGACATGGGGAATGTTCAGTTTACTTCCAGGTTCTAAAAGAGATTTTATGAGGATTTGGGTACTCGTCTGTATTTCAGCACGACTTTCCACCCGCAGACTGATGGTCAGAATGAGCAGACTATTCAAACTTTGAATGACATGTTTCGGGCATGTTTTATGGATTTTGGCGAGAGTTGGGATACATATCTTCCTCTGGAGGAGTTTTCGTATAACAACATTTATCATGCTAGCATTGATTGACCTCCTTTTGAGATTCTCTATAGGAGGAAGTGTAGGACCTTGATATGTGGGGGTGAGGTCGGTCAGCAGGTTATGGGGAGTACGGAGTGTTGGATATGGTGTCTAAGTCCATAACTATATTTGGTATGTACTTGACACGAGAGTAGCATGGTCCATTTGGGTTACACTTCACCGGAACAATCTGTAAGGATGAACTTTTGAGAAGAGGTTATTTATGATTTATTAATATATTATAAGTTCTAATAAATTAATATGAAATCATATTATTTAATTAGTATTGATCAAGAATTAATTTGGAATTAATTTTGTGATCAAAAGAGACTAATTAAATATATGGGGATTGATTGTGTAAATCATTCATTCTTATGAAGTGGGCTTATGATCCATAGTTCTTCATGTTGGACTAAACCCATGTGGTGACCCATGGATACTCCATGGAGGTTTTAACCCATGGAGCAAGGGGGATATGGAAAGTCATTAGGGTTTACATGGTGTAACCCTAGTTTGCCACACCATATAAGGACCCCACTAGCTAGCAAAATCGGCCACTAAGCATACACACAAGGGTGCTAGCCAAATTTTGAGTGCAAGTAACCTTTCTCTAGTTCTTCCATTTGTTGGTGGTGATTTGTGATTCCACTTGAGGCATTCACATTATTGGTGCTAGGCTCTTAAAGGCTTACGGTTCAAGCTACAACAAAAGGTATGTAATTCAACTAGATTTTTGTATTACATATACTCTATTGTATGCTAGTTAGGATGATACCTTGGAAAATGAAAGTTTGCATGTATATTATAGAAAACATAGATCCAAGGTATTTAGGGTTGCTTGTACACCATAGGATTGTTAGAATGCTCATAACCCATCAGTGGTATCAGAGCCTAGGATTGTTTTCCAATATACTTGATGCTGCTTGCTTTCAAATGCTTGAAAAATCTAATTTCTGCTCTCTGAACAGTGGACTCGCCGAGTCCACTGGGGAACTCGCCGAGTCCACTGGGGAACTCGCCGAGTCCCCTCACAAGCCTAACCAACTCGCCGAGTTAGTTTATGCACTCGACGAGTTGGTGCCCCTGAGTGCAGATTTTCGAGTTTTAAGGCTGGAATTGGACTAGGATCATTACCCTAAACTATTTTTGAACTTATAAACCTGTTTTTGATGTGGTAATATGTTGGATTAGATGTCTAAGCCCATAAATATTATTGGTATGTACTCGACCCGACTCGGCATGGTCCATTTGGGTTGCATTTCACCGAAACAATTTGTATGGATAATCTTTTGAGAATAGTATATTTATGATTTATTAATATATTATAAGTTATAATATATTAATATCATATTATTTAATTAGTATTGATCAAGAATTAATTTGGAATTAATTTAGTGATCAAAAGAGACTAATTAAATATGGACTCTTATATATATAGAATGGGATAATGTTCATTTAGGATACGCTAAGCTTGCATGGATAGTCCATGGAGTTTTTAACCCATGGATCGTATGGAAATGAAAGGTCATGGGTATTAGGGTTTACATGGATGTAACCTTAATCCACCATACTATATAAAGAGGTCTTTGGCACATGAAATGGCACTAGTGTGTGAGTGAACAAGAGTGGGCCGATTTCTAGTGTGCTTACTATTCTATCAAGTTTTCCAAGTTGTTTTGGTAATTTGTGATTCCACTTGAGGCATACACATTATTGGTGCTAGGCTCTTGAAGCTCCAAGGAATCAACCACAAGAAAAGGTATGTTATCCTACTAAGTTTTATATTACAAGTACCCCATGGTATGCTAGTTAGGATGAGAACCTTGGAAAAATCATATTTGCATGTATAATAGACAAAACATAGATCCAAGGTTTCTAGGGTTGCATGTACACCATAGGAGTGTTAGAATGCTCAAAACTCATCAGTGGTATCAGAGACTAGGCTTGTTTTTCAATTATACTTGATGCAATTGCTGAAAAATCGAAAAACTGGCTTTCTGGACTATAGACTCGCCGAGTCCACTGGGGGACTCACCGAGTCCAAGAGTAAAATCATCCTACTCGTCGAGTAGGTTCATACACTCGGCGAGTAGGAGGCCCAGAGTGTAGATTTTCGACTTTTAAGGCTGGAATTGGACTAGAATCATTACCCTAAGCTGTTTTTGAACTTATAAACCCGTTTTTGATGTGGTAATGATCATTCTAATCCAATTCAAAAGATAATTGTCAAAAGTTTCATGTTTTGTATTAGTTTAATGGTTAGGCTAATTACATGAAAATTGTTTGATTTGAATTGTCTTGTTCATATGAGTTTAATCTAGATCATAGTTTTTCTTGACATGTTTGTTTGTTTATTAGATGATCTAAATGACCTTTAATGGATTCCATAACTTTTCCTCAAGTTATGGAAAACCAAAAGTCTTTCTTGTTAATGAGTCTTTAAAAGTCATGAGTTATGTTTTTGAAGAGTTTTTCCCATAAATTGTTTTATGACATCCATAACTTGTCCTCAAGTTATGGATTTTCAAGAGTCTTGCCATTAAAAGTCATATTAAACTCATATGTTATGGATTCCAAAGGTTTTTTGAATTGTTCAAAACATGCCCTTAAGTTTTGGAATTTGTAGATTTATACTTTTGAATACTTTAGTTCCAAACCCTAGAATTTTAAATAGTTTAAAGTTCAACCCTTATACTATTATAATATTATAGGTTTAATATTTATATATATGTATAAGAGTAAAAGTCAATCTCACCATTGGTAGGCCTCATTCACGAAGCCGTTCTATAAGTAGGGTATAAGGTTACTGCCTATAAAATGACAGTTTAATGGGTGTTCACTCTCACCCACCGCTTCCTTGACTAGTGGAGAGTCGTTAGCCGAACGGGTAGGATAGAACTCTAATTCTCCCTTCATTAAAAGTATAACGATAAATATAAAGTAACTAAACACTTATAAATTCCCAATCTTAGTTACTTTAGGAAAATGTGAATTTGGTGCTAACCCATGAAATTACACTTTGTACCTTACCAAGTCGTTAGTGGAGCGTGTGTGGTTAACCGGCACACTAACATGAACTAGTAAGAGTGGAAAAGGGTAACTTAATATTTATCATAGATTGGTGGAGCGCGTGTGGTTAACTGGCACATCGATTAGGTGATAAAAATTAAGGGTACCAAGTTAATTTGCATGGTTATTCACACCTTTTTTGTGATCCTCGGCATCCCAGTCAGGAACTTGAGAGGGCACATGCCATTGAAAAGTTCAATGAATCTCAAAAGATCTAGGAGTTTCAATCCAATTAAAAGCTAATACCTATTTCATTTTTCATGGTGGAAATTGGTGAATCGTCGTTCGCCTACCTTCAAATATTTTATAGCTTGGATTAAGGCATCCCTCTTCCAAGTTATAAAATATTGTGTTGGGTCCTAGCCTTAATATTTCATATTGGGTGTTATATTAAGGACTTAAATCAACTAACTTGAATTTCTCCCATTGTAGATGTCTGGTTCAGACAACTATGGTCTTCCCAAATCCCTTGGAACAAGCTTTCCTAATGAAGATGATGTCCCACGGTTGGATCATGGAAATCATACTTCTCTTCCTCCACATCCTCCAATTATTATCCCAGACCCACAAGCTCGAAGACTTGAAAAATTCAAGGTCACTCAAGCCCTACTTGCAATGAAACATGAAGATGGAAGGCCTGTGTGTACTCACGTCTTGGAGATGAAGTCACATATCGACAGGCTGAGAGTGTTGGGTGTCGAAGTCTCAAGGAAGTTGGCTGTTGACTGGGTTCTTCAATCACTTCCTGAGTCATATAGTGAGTTCATTAAGGACTAATATGTGACAGACCACGACATGAACCTTATTGATCTTACCTATTTGCTTGTTGCTGCTGAATTAGCAATGTTTTGGCGCACTGGAAAAGTAAATTTGGGTGGAAGATCTACTTCTCAAACTTCCATGGACATTGACAATGGCAACATTGGAAGTCCAGAAAAGTTTTCTCTTCCTAATGGAAAGGGATTGGCCATGGTCAACCTGGTTGACCAAATGGTACAGAGAAAGGATAAGTCTGTGATAGTCCTGTATGTTTTTACTGTCAAGAGAAGGGACATTGGAAGTGAAGCTGTCCTGACTACCTGAAAGATCTGAAAGAAAGTAGAGACAAAATGTTTGACTCTACTTCAGGTAAGTAAACTATCTAACTCTGTTAAGTTTCTGATTGTTGATTCTTAATACATGATGTAACTAGGTTGCCTTTTGATGTCTGACAGGATCAAGCAAAGGGAAGGAAGCTTAAAAGAAGAGTATGTTGAATCTGATCGCGAAGATGGATTTCAATCGCATGGTTCGAAGATCGGATGTTTGAGCTACTGCTTGGGAGTTATGATAGATTTCTAGGAAATATGTAATAGCATAGTTTTTCACTTGTAATTGCATTGTAAGGAAAAGTTTTTTCCGCATTTTATAAATAAATAAAATTTTGTTTTATTTTTATTATATCTCCTTGCAATGGCAGTTGTGAAAAATTGATGTTTGTATGTTTCTATGTTAGCAATATGAATTTGATTCTTTCATTTGTGGTAGTATCTAAATTTACCAAATAAGGAAAGATTCTCATCACCCAAGTTTCAATTGGACAGAAACTTGGAATTATGCAAGTTGTATTGTATGATGAATGAGAATTTTCATCTTTGGAAAATTAAGACTAATTCCTTGTTCACATGTGAAGGGTTTTGAGCATTCTAACACTCCTATGGTGTACATGCAACCCTAGAAACCTTGGATCTATGTTTTACTATGATACATACAAATTTGATTTCTAAGGTTTACAACCTAACTAGCATGTTATGGGGTACTTGTAATACAAAACTTTAAGCAGAATAACATACCTTTATTTTGTGGTTGATTGCTTGGAGTTTTAGAGCCTAGCACCAATAGTGTGGATGCCTCAAGTGGTGTCACAAATCACCCCAAACAACTTGGAACTACTTGAGAGAATATGATGCTTGCTAAAATCGGCCCACCATTGTTTCTCACACACACTAGTGCCAATTCTAGAACCAAGGACCTCTTTATATAGTATGGAGGATTAGGGTTACACCCAAATACCCATGACTCTTCATTTACCTAGGATCCATGGGTTAAAAGCTCCATGGACAATCCATGGACTTTCATATACTCTTAGCCCATCCTAAATAAATCTTAGCCCAATCCATATATATGTAAGAGTCTATATTTAATTAGCCTCTTTTGATCTTTAAATTAATTCCAAAATCAATTCTTGATCAACACTAATTAAATAATATGATTTCATATTAATATATTATAACTTATGATATATTAATAGATCATGAACATCTTATTCTCAAAAGTATATCCATACAAATTGTTAGGTGAAGTGCAACCCAAATGGACCATGCCGGGTCGGGTCAAGTTCATACCAAATATAGTTACGGACTTAGACACCTTATTCAACAGTCTCCCACTTGGATAAGTCTGATAACTATAGTTGTAAGTTAACTTCAGGAACCAACCAACAATCGTAGCTCTTTAAAACTCTGTTAAACTATGAAGCGCCATTTTAGATAAGTGATCATATAATCCTCTGTTCTCAAGATATCAGCCGGACAAATACATGGAACAATGTCATACTTATTGTTCAGCAATTGTTTCTCGATCTCTGATTTGTTTGACATAGAACTAAATTGAACACATCAATCAGGTTCTGACCGGGCCCGACACATAAGTCAAAACCAAATCATCGAGGGGCCCAGATATCACTTATATTGCTAGAAGGAACATATAAACTTCGACTCATATGCTTGTACTAACTACTAGTTGAATTATGCACAAAAGCATGTTTTATGACATCAAGTTACTGATGCGTTTTCGTACAATCAATGGACAACCAACTCATAGTCAACAACTCACATCTCTAGGTTTGAAGATATATATATGATATTATCGTCTCACGATCACTCGAGATAAATTCCATGAAGTGATACAAGTGAGTGTGGGTTTAATCCAATACCCAGACCTTATGACTATTCATGAATGTTGTAGCAACCATTGCCATGTCTAATGCACCTTAGACAAATCATACAAGCCAAATTCATGACAGTCTTAATTCAATACCTACCTCCAATGTATGACCGACTGTGGAGAGTTTTGAATAAAATAATTATTCTGGAAGTCAAAACATGCAAATTGAAACAATAGTAAACGATTAACATAAGATAGTAACACTTTCCTTATAAATAAACAACAACTTTCATTTAATCATCAAATGTCAATTACATTTTACAAGTTTCAGAAATAGCTATCTAATCATTAAAAATAATATCGTCTCTCAGGCCGATGCTCCTCGCATGCTGCAAATGTCTAACCCTAGTCAGTCCCTTGGTGAGGGGATCTGCAGGGTTCTCTTCTGACGATACCCTCTTTGCCACGAGGAGTCCTTCTTCAATCTTGTGTCTTATGAAGTGATATTTTTTGTCAATGTGTCTGGATCTACCATGATCTCTTGGTTCCTTGGCTAAGGCAACCGCACTATTTCTGTCACAGAAAATATCCATAGGCTCCTGTATAGCTGGTACAACTCCAAGGTCTCCAATGAAGTTCTTCAGCCATATCACCTCCTTTGCCGCTTCACTTGCTGCTATGTACTCTAATTCACAAGTAGAATCAGCTACCATCTCCTGCTTGGAACTTTTCCAAGTAATTGCTCCTCCATTTAGGGTAAAGACCCAGCCTGACTGAGAGCGGAAATTATCCCTATCAGTCTGAAAACTAGCATCGCTATACCCTACTACTCTCAAGTCATCACTCCCACCGAGGGTAAGAACCCAGTCCTTAGTCCTCCGTAGGTACTTGAGAATATTCTTTACTGCAGTCCAGTGAGCCTTGCCAGGGTTTCCCTGATATCTGCTGACCATACTCAAAGCAAAGGCCACATCAGGACGAGTACAAGTCATAGCATACATGATCGAGACAACAAAGGAAGCATATGGTAATCGACTCATCTCAGCTATCTCAGTCTCCGTACTCGGACTCTGAGTTTTACTCAGTCTGCCATTGTGCTGGATCGGTAACTCCCTTTTCTTGGAATTCTCCATGTTGAACCTCTTCAACACTTTATCCAAGTAGGTACTCTGACTAAGTCTAATTAGTCTTTTACTCCTGTCTCTCAGTATCCTTATCCCTAGGATATAGGCAGCTTCTCCAAGGTCCTTCATAGCGAAACACTTCCCAAGCCAGGACTTAACCTCGTGCAAAGTTGGGATGTCATTTCCTATGAGTAGTATGTCATCCACATACAGTACCAAAAAAACTAACTATGCTCCCACTAGCCCTAACATATACACAGGACTCATCCTCGCTCCTCGAAAAGCCAAACTCTTCGACTTTCTCATCGAAGCAAAGATTCCATCTGTGAGGTGCTTGTTTCAATCCATAGATGGATTTCTCAAGCTTACACACCTTATTAGGGTACTCTGTACTAACAAAACCCTCTGGCTGACTCATGTAAACATCCTCAGCCAACTTTCCATTAAGGAAAGTGGTTTTGACATCCATTTGCCATATTTCATAATCATGAAATGCAGCAATGGCTAGCATAACCCTAATAGACTTAATCTTTGCTACTGGTGAAAAGGTCTCATCATAATCAACTCCCAGAGTTTGAGAAAAGCTCTTTGCAACCAGTCGCACCTTATATGTGTGTATATTACCATCCATGTCGGTCTTTTTCTTGAAGATCCATTTGCACCCGACTGTCTTACGAATGTACCAACCAAGTTCCAAACTTGATTGTCATACATGGACTGTATCTCGCTATCCATAGCCTCTTTCCATTTAGCAGGCTTCGGGCCTGCCATGGCTTCCGAGTAGTTGTTAGGTTCATCCAGACTTACCAGTGTACTATCACTGATAAGCGTATCACCTTCCGCAGTTGTTGAGTCTAGGGTGTTGCGTCTTTGGGCTCGTGTTATAGCCCATTATGTATTCATGGTGTGGGTCTGTCCAACCGTGTTTTGTCTTTAGGGTTAGTATATATAGTGCATGCATGCTTAGTTATTATCAGGCTTCTCATTGATTGTTTTGCCATTATTGCACTGTAACCCTAGCTCACCTCTACAGTCGAAGTTCTTCATCGAGCCCTTCTAAGGTGGAGAATAATTTAATCATTCGACATCCGTTTGATTCATTCTCGTGTTCTTTTATTACTTTATATTTGTTTATCTGTTAAGAATCTGTCGATCTAATAGCGCATTATTCTCATCAATTGGTATCAGAGCAGGAGACTGTGTAATACATACGCATCTCTTCTGTTTGAAGAATCCTTTAGGGTTTCCGCTTTTATCGAATCTACAGGAACCATTGTTTCTTTATCGACGGTGTTTCTTGTGTTTGATAAAACCCTAAGTCAAACTTTACAAGTCTGATTCTAGCAGATAAAAGAAGAAGGCCATCATGTCTCACAACGATTCTCAAACCAATATGATCAACATCTCCAACAACATTGGATCCACTACTAGGATTCCCATTCTCTACACTCAGGACTATGAAGTATGGACGCACCACTTCGAGGACTACGTGGTTGGATCAGAAGACAATGGCTATCTGATCTGGGAGGCGATTACCTTGGGTCCATTTGTTCACTCTGGAACGAATAGAAAAATAAAAACTCAAAAGGAGTATAACCAACTCTTGATAGATGTGGAGAAGATTCCTCAAGACGAGAAAGATAAACTGTTGTGTAATGTCAAAGCCATGAGAATGATTAGATTCGCTTTGCAATCTGACACATTTCGTCTAGTAAGCTCATACACTACAGCAAAAGAAATATGGGATAGGCTGAAAGAGTTGTATTCCACTGATGAGGATCTAGAACACTCAATCCAAACCCTGCTGCTCTTTGAGTTCGGTGCTTTCCAACAAAAACCAGAAGAGAAACTCATTCAGACATTCGATCGCTTCAACCATCTGCTTAGCAAAATGATCAAGCATGGTATTGAAAGGAAGGTGATAGAACAAAAAGTTACATTCATGAATGGCTTAATACCCGAATGGATGGGAGTGGTCTCGATTGTGAAGGCTCATGAGCAATTTAAATCCTATTCACTGGCAAAACTGATGGGTATTCTCAAATCACATGAAAGCGTGGTGTCAAAAGAAGCGAAAGTAGTTTCGGGTGTGGGATCCTTGGCCCTTGTTTCTAAGAGCAAGAATATGACAGAAGAAGAGGAAGAATCTGATATGTCAGAATGCGATCTGACAAGTGAAGAATATGCAATGATGGTTACTAACCCGAAGAAGTTTGCTCGTAAAAAGTTCCCTGTCAACAAGAACCGAAACTGGCAGGGAAGCTACAGTTCTGAAAAGATGGAAGTGGAGACCAAGAACATTTCTCAGAAGGACGAAGAAAAGAAGGATATCAAGCTCATGGGAGATTCAGGATAAGATTGCAACTACTGTAACGGCAAGAACCACTTTGCTAAGGATTGCATGCTGAGAAAGATGTCTGAGAAGAAGGATGGTGAAGATGATGAAGCTTACTACATGCGTAAGCTGGAGGAACTAAAGAAGAAAAAAGCTTCTAACAGTTCTATGAATTCTTTAATAGTGTAGGAAAACTGTGATGATGATGAGTTCGGTGGTGTAGAGGTCTGGTCTACCGACTCTGAAGACGATGAAGTACGAAAGCCCTCGCATGGCAGAGCCTTCGTGGCGAAGAAAGAAAGTGAAAAGTTTGTTGGACGATGCTTAATGGTGACGGCTGGAGTATCGCAAATGAGGGGCTATACGACCAAAGGTGAGCACGATGAAGCAAAGCAAAAGGAAGATAAATGTTTCGCTGCCAAACCTGTGAGTGAAAGGATCAACGATTGCGATCAGTTGATCAAGAAGGTACAATCCACTCTCGAATCACTTAAAATACCAGTAACCAACTATCAAAAAGACTTAAATGAATTAAAATTCAAGTTTTCTAATTTAAGTGGAAGTGTAATGCAAACACGTCTAGCGAATGCTAACCTAACTGATCAACTCAGCAGGGTGTCTTCCAAGAGTGAGGAAAGAAGGATGTGGATAGAGTAGAAGGAATCGGAGTTAATTAGGGCTAGAGATGAACTTATTTATTTGCAACGTGACAATTTGAAGTTTTTAAAACAAAGGAATATTTTTTTTGATTGCTAAACGTTTATATTCAAATATCACCCAGTTGCATCTAGATTGTGAAATAGGCAAAAAGATTCATAAAATGATTTTGCCCTTCCTTGAATTCAAGGAGGATGAAGTCGATGTTGAATGTTATGAGTGTGAATCTATTGTGTCTTCATAGAAGGTTTCAGAAACCTACAAATACGGGCTGGACAAAATTGAGGCCTTTATTGAGTCCAAAGAACACAAAAGCATGCTTAAGAATCTATTGGACGAAAATGACAAATTAAAAATCAAGGCCGAGACCATCCAGAAATTTGACTCATCGAATGTCAAATTAAGTTCAGAACATAAGATTAATATGGAAACCACTTCTGAATTTGACGATGACAGCGAGTTGAGCGAAATCTCTGTAGAAGACGTGGTTGATTGTTCTGAGTTTCTTAAGAACGAACCCGAGCCCGTGAAACCACTCATATCTGAAAATTCTGTTGGGTACGCTCGCTTGTCCAAGGACAAATCCAAGGTCCTCAAAGAAAAGGCAGTTGTTTATCAAAAAGTACAAACTATGCCTAATCAAGTGTATGCCGTCACAGGGGTAACTAAGAAACAGACAGCGGAGTTGACCTCCTTGGTTGACAAAGATAATGCTGAAGATTGCGAAAATTACTTCTGGTCCGCCCCCATTGACAATGCTGACGAAACAGTCGGTCTGTCGGAGCGAACCTCATGGAGAGTCAAGGCCAGATACGTGGCTGAACCAAGCAACAATCCTTCAAGTTTCGATAAACCCAGTACAAGTGGTACAAAAGAAATACCAAACGAACCACTGAAAGCTTCCAGAGAATCATCAACGACAACCGAAGCTCATGAGAAGAAGACGAAACCCAAAGCCAATATTCACTTGACCCAAGAGCAACTTGCAGAACAGAAACGCCAGAGGAACAAAAGATATTTAAAGAATCTTAATGAGAGGAAACATTTTTGGCAATCCCAAAACCCTACTTATGTTCCCTCTAAAAAGGCTTCCAATCTCAAGATGAAAGAGAAACCAAAAGCCACGTCTCCCTCGTGCAGTCACTGCTAGTCATGCAGTCCGATGAACCGAAAGCCCAGTTTTGGTCCCAACACTAGCAGTCACAAGAACCGAAAGCCCAATTTCGGTCCTAAAACCCATAATCCCCAACCAAAGACGAACCAAGTGAAGGATATCAAAGGAAAGGGAAAGCTCATCTCGAATTCTGAAGTCAACATTAAGAAAATGTCAGCTAGCCCTAGGGACCAAAAGACTAACATACCGACTAAAAATAAACCATGTGAATCACCTCAACCAAAACAAGCGAACAACAAAATTAAAGTTTTTACCATCAAAAGAAAAGATGGAACCACCTTAATAAAAAGAACTTATATGGTCGATCTTTCTGTTGCAATTCCCTATTCTGTAAAAGACTCGCGTGGGCCCAAGAATCTTTGGGTTCCTAAATCTGCTTAATTTTGCAGGTTATAAGTGACGATCAGTTCGACGACGAATGGTATATTGATAGTGCCTGCTCACGTCATATGACAGGAAGAAAGGAAGAGTTAAGGGAGTTTCGGTCCCTTAAGGATGGTGGATGTGTCAAATACGGTAACAATTCATATGGCACGATCAAAGGGTATGGTATGATCACAAATGGTGAATTCTCAATACGAAAGGTAGCATACGTGGAGGGATTGTGGCATAACCTCATCAGTGTCTCTCAACTAGTTGTGGGAACCGGATTGAAAGTTTCGTTCGATGATGAAGGCTCTGAGATAGTTGAAAAGTAAACGAAGAAAGTTCTGTTGAAATCTGAGTGTAAAGGGGAAATGTATCCTCTAAATCTCAATCCAATTAAAGGGAAGCCAGCAATATGCCTGCTGTCGAAGGCTAACTAAGATGATAGTTGGTTGTGACACCGAAGGCTCTCGCACCTCAACTTCAAAGATATTAACAAATTGGTGCTTGGTGATCGCGTGCGAGGACTTCCAGTTCTCAAATTTGATAAGGAGCATTTGTGTGCTGCATGCGAAATGGGAAAGCAAAGCCGAAAGAGTCACCCTACTCGCATTAATACAAAGATCATTGAACCCCTTGAGCTTCTGCACATCGACTTATGTGGCCCTTCGGCAATCGAAAGCATCGGTGGTAGTAAGTTCATACTTGTTATTGTAGATGATTTTTCACGTTTCACCTGGGTTTTCTTTCTTAAACAGAAATCAGAGGCGACTCCTAAGCTAAAGATTTTCATCAAGCAAGTGGAAGTGCAACTGCGAAAGGTGGTGAGGAACATAAGAAGTGATAACAGGCTAGAGTTCAAAAACAAAGACCTTGAAGAATTTCTAACTGAAAAGGGGGTGTCTCACAACTTCTCTGCTCCCTATACTCCACAACATAATGGGATTGTCGAAAGGCGAAACCGTTCATTGTGTGAAGCCGCCCGAACCATGTTGAGTTTCGCTTCTCTACCGCTATATTTTTGGGCTGATGCTATAGCCGCTGCATGCTATACCCATAACCAAACCTTCATCAACAAGTGATTTTCCATCACTCCATACGAAACTCTGAATAATCGCAAACCCAATGTAAAGTTTTTCCATGTGTTCGGTTCAAGATGCTTCATTTTCAACTCCAACGAGCACCGAAACAAGTTTGATGTCAAGGCAGATGAAGGGATTTTTCTTGGTTATTCGCTTAATTCAAAGGCATATAGGGTTCTGAATAAACGGTCAAGGAAAATTGAGGAAACCTACTATGTGACTTTTGATGATAATTACATGAAGAAAATTCGAACAAGCGAAGGTCCAACGGAGGAAATCTTTCCTGAATCAGGTCAAGTCTCAGTCCCCATATCTAATCTGTTTGAAGAATACATGATGCTTTTTGATGAACCAGAGAGAGCAATTCACTCAGAAGCAAAAGCAGCAGATAATAAAATCGACAACTTGAAAAAGATTATCGACGAAGCTGCTAAAGATATGGAAAACGAACCTCAAGAACCAATCGAGAAGCTGACTCCAAGCGAACCACTCGAATCAAGCAATCCTCCAACTTCAAATGACACTCCAAAAGAAAACTCTACATTCCAGGGGGAGGGTTTGTCAACACCAAAATCAACTGATTTGCCTTTCCAGGGGGAGAATCCATCACCAACAATAAACCATAGTTATCCAACCGAGGGGGAGAATTCTGAACCTGACATGGGATTCGCTTCGCCATTTGAGGGGGAGAATGAAAATACAAATGACGAAGGTGATCTATCAGAACTGGAAGAAGAAATTAATGCCGAGCTGGATCCGGCCTATGATCCAAATTACCCTCCTCTCACGAAGTGGACAAAAGATCATCCTAAAACTCAAATCATTGGTGAATCATATGAGGGAGTTCTCACACGTTCTCAATTGAAGGCGAAACAAACTGCTTTATTCTCTCAAGTAGAATTCTGCATGTTTAATTCGTTTGTCTCCAAAACTGAACCGAAGACGGTAAATGTTGCCCTTGATCACTCCGATTGGGTGCAAGCTATGCAAGACGAACTCCATTAATTTGAACGAAATCAAGTTTAGAGACTGATTCCCACTCCAAAGGATGCATTCGTTGTTGGATTAAAATGGGTCTTCAGGAATAAGATGGATAAAGAAGGTAATGTTATTCGCAACAAAGCGAGGCTGGTCGTGAAAGGATACTGTCAGGAAGAAGGGATAGACTATGAAGAAACCTTCGCTCCTGTAGCACGTTTGGAATCAGTAAGAATCTTTCTGGCGTATGCTGCACACAAAAACTTCGAAGTTTTCCAAATGGATGTCAAGTGTGCTTTCTTGAATTGAGAACTCGAAGAAACGGTGTACGTTGAGCAGCCACCTGGATTTGTGAACGCGAAGTATCCGGATCATTGCTACATTCTGGATAAAGCAGTGTACGGTTGGAAACAAGCCCCTAGAGCATGGTATGAAACTCTAACACGCTTTATTAAGTTGTCCAAATTCAAACAAGGTTCGGTTGACCCAACCTTCTTTCGCAAGAAAGAAGGCGAACACTTAATGATAGTTCAAATTTACGTCGATGACATCATCTTCGGCTCCACGAATCCTAGCTTAATAGCTGAATTCAGGAAGTTGATGGAGACTAAATTTGAGATGAGCGCAATGGGTCCGATTAACTTTTTCCTTGGACTGAATATTAGATAGGGACCAGAAGGCATTTTTATTAATCAGGAGGCTTACACGAAGACTCTGCTAGCGAAGTTCGGTATGATGGGAGACTCTAAAGTAAAGATTCCAATGGCATTCGGCACAAAGTTAACACCATCTTTAGACAAACCGGCTGTTGATGTGACACTCTATCGTCAAATGATATGGTCTCTTATGTATCTAATAGCTAGTAGACCATATATTATGTTCTCTGTCTGTTATTGTGCCAGGTTTCAAGCAAACCCAAGAGAACCTCATATGGTTGCAGTGAAAAACATCTTCCCGTATTTGAAGCGAACTTCGTCTCTCGGTCTCTGGTATCCTACAAAATATGGCTTCTTTGTTCAAGCCTTCTCTGACGCTGATCTGGGTGGATGTGGACTGGACCGAAAGAGCACAACTGGAGGGTGCCAATTCCTTGATGGTAAACTCGTCAGTTGTCAATCAAAGAAACAAACTTGTGTGTCTCTTTCTACAGCCGAAGCTGAGTACATCGTCGCAACATCCTGTACTTCACAAGTCATATGGATACAAAGCCAACTTAGGGATTATGGCCTAAGAATGAAGAATATTCCCCTCTACTGTGACTCCGAAAGCGCAATTAGCATTTGGCACAATCCAGTGCAACACTCCAAGACGAAACATATTGCACTAAGATACCATTTCATCAAGGACCTTGTTGAAGATGGTAATATCGAAGTCCATTTCATTAGATCTGCTGATCAACTGGCTGACATATTCACCAAAGCCTTACCTGAAGCAAGCTTTAATAAGATACTCCAAGGCTTGGGAATGATGGAAGCTGAGTCAGTACCGAAATCCCTTTCTTCTCATTAAAACTGTACAAGCGAAATAGAGCGAACGCTCGGTCTATTTCGGCTCCGGAATTTTCGGGAACCGAAATGAACCGAACGCTCGGTCTATTTCGGTTCCGTAATTTTCGGGAACCGAAATGAACCGAACGCTCGGCCCATTTCGCTTCATCTTATCTTAGGATTGATTTCGGTTGTATATTTTTGTATAACTTGTTTATCCTTTCGCCTGAGTTGCTTTGGCATTCTCTTTATTTTCTGTTTTTTTATTATTTTTCAGAATTTACAAAAATCCAAAAATATTTTAGTTTCTGTTTTTATTATTTTTCAGAATTTACAAAAAGCTAAAAATATTTTATTTTCTGTTTTTATTATTTTTCAGAAAAATCCAAAACTACAAAAATATTTCTATTTGTTTTTAGTTTTTTCTCTCAATTCTTACCTTGTTTCAAGTTCACAGATGCGACACAAATTGATGTTGGGGCAAGTATAACTTTCCTATCTTTGTACTAGCTAGGTGTCCCTAGAAGCATGCTGCTGCATGTAGACCGAAGCCTCCAAGACTCTGAGTGAAGCCTTAATGATTCGATAAACACAAATCGTTTCTTCCCAACAAGGCCGCTAAAATCACTGAAGTCATGAGCTACCTTACTCTTCTGATATTGAGTCAAGAGTTGTCTGCTTTGTCATTTTTGTATAGCAGAGGTACTTTCGGTTTCTTAACCACCTCTACTCATTTCTCCATCATGTTTCATTCCATAAACGTAACCCTTGAGACTCTCAGCAATTACCACTAAGGTTTATGGTTGCACAACATCTGTGTTAATGATCTTAGTTTCGTTCACCACGTGCTAAGTGAAACCCAATATCCAATACCTTAAATGAATTGACGGTGAACGCTCTATTGTTCAAGCTATTACTTGTTACCTCAAGAAATCTCTTTTTATTTTTGCGTGATCTTTATGAAATTGTCTAACACCAAGACGTTTCTTCCCATAGGATCCAATTTTATTTTTTTTGAGAATTCTATTATTCATCAAGTCACTGAATATTTTATCAAACCTACTTGTTCAACAGGCCACATCGGTCTCACAAGTACTTTATCCAATTTTCGGTCTTAGTTCAAGCACTGAAGTTCGGTTGAAGTTAAACCACCCTTTAAAGCCTTATTTTGAAAAGAATCCTTTCAATGTTTCTTTACAAACATTTGATCGTATTTTCACGGGAAACCACACAGACACTTCTAAGTCTCTCTTGACTTTGAAGGAAGAGATTCGTGCCCGGAATCTACAGTTTCATGTCTAAATAGACATCACTTACATTCCCACAAATAATTTTGCTTTATTTCTTTTTATTGGCACACTCTTGCACGAGAATCCACGTGATTTTCACAAGTCTAGTTCGGGTTACTAATGGCTATTTTCAGATTTAAAAGTTCGGTTTCATACGCTATCATGGTGCATTATTCTAAAGACTGAACAATATGCGTCTTCTTTGAATCGATTGGATGGGTCAAAGTTGGTCAATGAATTTGAAGAGTCTTTGAAGTTGAAGAGGCGGTAACTAGATAAGAATTCAAACCGAGTCAAAGGATATGAATTGGTATGGGCGCATGAATTTGAAACGGTTTTTACCATCACGCCTGATGACGTCTTCATAGGGAAACACAGCTGTCAAATCGTGCTTTTTCAGGTGCCGTTTCCGAAGATCGTGGAATCATTACTCAAGATCTTTTCTCTCTCATGGTAATCGTATAAAAGGTTCAGACTTTCCTCTCTCACCTTTTTACCATTTACTACAACTCTCTCAAGAACACACCGACGATTATACTGTTCATCTTCTTCTTCAAACCAACATCAATGGCTGAATCTTCTTTAGTTCATGAACAAACTGCCTCATCGAATTTGCTGGTCATCAAACCTAATCAAAATCTACTTATCGACTTGAATCCCTTCCTCTATGATTCTTATATGCTACAAGTGGTTGAATGTCTAAAATATTCACCACTCGTAAATGCTCTCACCAAGGTGGAATCTGTGCCAATGTCTCTGCTTTCTCAGGTGTATACCTCTGCCGTCTATGACAAACGCAAAGACAGGATCTTTTTCGACATCTTCACTCACAAGACCTCAGTCTCTAAAGCTCGATTATGTTCACTGTTAGGGCTTCCTATTGGTTATTCTTTGGTGAATCCTGATTCCATCACCACCACTCAGTTATTCACAATGTTTTACGATATGGGGTATACTGATGTCCTCACCACGGTAACGAAGTTCATGAAATCCTGCCTTCCACCACAATGGAATGGAATTTTTACTCTTCTAGTTAAGGGTTTATCAGAAAGGGTTGCAGGTTCAGACGGGGCAAGCAAAGGGTTTATGACTATTCTCTATGGTCTCTACCATGGTCTAAACCTCGATTATGGAATGCTTCTTTGGGCTCAAGTGGTACAGAGTCTCAATTCATCTTCAAGCGATTCATATATTTCTTGTGGTCGGTTCTGGACTCTCATAACTCACAGAGCGATTGAGACCTTTCAGGTTCCAATAATGGCGGATGCTCTGCGATCATCAACTGTGACTTTTCACACAAAGAAGATCATTGTTACTGATCCAACCAAGTTCTTGTTCATTGGGTCCATTCCTGAATCAATGTACCGAAGTGTTGCTACCGTAATCAATGTCATGATTGAATACAGAAAACTTCCTCCAACGGGACCAAGGCAATTGACTCCGGAGATGCAGAGTGCTCTGGATGCAGTTGAGAAACCAACAAAATGGGGGAAGAAACCAGATTCCAAGAAGAAAGATACTGAAGTTCCTTCATCACAAGCTGCAACGCCCAAAAAGCGTAAAGCTGACAAGGCAGCTCCGTCGGCTCCAAAGAAGAAAAAGGTTAAGAAGTTGGCAAAGAAACCGAAGGCATCCTCGCCTAGTGACTCAGATTATGTTCCTTCTGATGGTGATCACGAGAAATCAGCCGAAGGTGAAGATGTTCACCTTGAAAACTCACCGAGGGGAAACACGCCTCCACGTTCTCCAACTCCAGAGGTACCACTTAATGACTCGGTTCCAATTCCTCCTCCTTCTCCATCTAATACTATTGTTCCTATTTCTATTGCACCACTTCCACCACCCGTTTCTTCTGTACCCACTTCCACTATACTTCTACCACCCCCATCTTTTCTCAAGAAACTTCAACAACAACAACCACAACCGAACCTCAGGTTCGTGTCAACGTATCTGATACGGGGGCACTTACCTCAGCGACCGAAACCACTGTTACAAACCCACCTCCATCTCCATCACCCTCAACCGAATCTGGCCATACTCTTGGTGGAGCTGACATGGACTTTGACTCATTTTACTATAGTCCATATCGAGTTCAATGTGACGAAGATGATGATGATGTTCCTCTTACCAAGCGTCACTTGAAGGATCTCAATGACAAGCTTGATCAGCTACTGGGATCTTCTGTTACTTCCTCCACTTCAGCATACTCTGATGTTGCTATGAAGGCTTTAGTTGAGACTTTGATCAAACAGCATGATAAATCTATTGACAAAGCTACTCAAGCTGTTGATGCTGCCACTCTCTCTTACAACAACGCTATTGGTGAGTTCAAAACTCTCATTTCTGATTCAAAGTTATTTATGGAATCTCTTCAAAGCTCTGCAGAGGTCAATATCAGAAAACCAAATGAAGCAATTACCTCTCTGTCAAAATCTCTTAAGGCTGAAAGAGAAAAATTTGAAGCAGTTCGCCAAGGTCATCAAGCTGATAGTGTTACTCTTCTTTCTTCTGTTGATTCACGTCTTGCCAAATTTCAAGCAGACCTTGCCCTGGATAACAAAGTAAGGGAAGATCTTGCTCTCTCCCAAAATCAGATTGCCACTCTCTCTTTGGGACTCAGTCAAGCACAGAAGGACATTGTAGCCCTCAAAACCGAATGCACAGTCATTAAAAGCTGTTTGAGTGACGTGCATCTACTTCTTTCAAATCTTTTGTACGCTCACGATTCGGTTCTCACAATCACTGTCCGACAACATTTAAAGGAGAAACTTCTTCCTGCTCTGGAAATGTTAAGTAGGATTGAGGGTGTTATGGAGCCGATTGCTACTCCGCAACAAGGGGGAGAAGATTCTCAAAATCCTCCCAAACAACCACCAAATCAGCCGAAGGTCACCACTAAACCGAAGGGTAATGAAGCTTCGGGTTCTAGTGTGTTGGACAAAAAGAAGGGTATTATGGGTGAGAGTGATGATGAAGAGAAAACTGAGGAAGATGCGCTAAAAAGAAAGAAACATGATAAAGAACTTGATGAAACTCTGAAAGTGGCAAGAGAAGGGAAAAAGAGGCACATGATACGTTGGAATGCAGAAAAGCTCTATTTCCTTTATGGACTGTGGAGAAGCTGATAAAAGAAGCGATTAAGTTTCCAAGTACTCATTGGCTGGAACCAGTTACTTCCTTTGATTGTGATAACACCAAGGACTCACAGTTTGATATGCCTATCACCCGAAAGGCGTTTGTGTTTCACTGTTTTGATGCGACGGTAAATATTCCTTCTCCAGACCCGAAGGTTGATCGGGATCTTATTGATTTTTATCTTAAATATTCTCAACCTCAGTACTTGATGTGGAGTGCACAGAAGATTACATCCATCAAAGTATTGAAGCCCACTTCGGCAGGGCCATTTGTCAATGTCAGTTTCAGGGTGACCCGAGGATCGGATGATTCGGTTCATACGTTTTCACTGGCTGATCTACCGAACCTGAATCCCCACGATTGGATTTTTCTTAACAACATTATGCTTTCCAATCCACAGCAGTACGAGCCAATTATTGATCATATCAAGAGAATGCTAGCTAACTACATTCATGAGGTTGCTAATATGGATCAGGAGATTGCTCTTGTTATGAGGAAAAGTCCTATAGTCAAACCCATTGGGAAATCATGCGATGCTACCAAGATGAAGATGGGCAAGATAGATTCTAAGTATCGTGTTGTTATGTTCACTAGACAAGACAATCAGAAGTTCGTGTTCTATCTTGATGACAAACACCTGTTTTCCATGGCTTGCTTGGAGCATATTTTAGATATCATCCACAGGTGTAAACAGAACGAAGCAGTAGATAAGAAGAACTTCACAGATATGATTCGGTGGTACATAGATTTCCGTCATACTCTTCTTGCCATCATACCGAAGCTCTTCACGACCGTGAAGAAGGGTGTTGTTGCTCAACCCGTTTGATCTCTCGCCTCTATTGACGCAAAGGGGGAGATTGTTGAGTCTAGGGTGTTGCGTCTTTGGGCTCGTGTTATAGTCCATTATGTATTCACGGTGTGGGCCTGTCCATTATGAAAATACACCTCTCACTTCGAGGTTCGAGCTTGTCATGAGACTCGCGCCTCACGAAAGCTTCGCAACCCCAAATCTTGATGTGGTCTAAATTAGGAACTTTCCCAGTCCACATCTCGTGAGGTGTTTTGGGAACCTTTTTGGTAGGGACTAGATTAAGGATATGGGCGGCAGTCTCTAAGGCATACCCCCAGAATGAGATTGGTAACGAAGCTCGACTCATCATGGAACGAACCATGTCCAACAAGGTTCGATTGCGCCTCTCAGCCACACCATTCAGCTGTGGTGTCCTAGGAGGTGTCAATTGTGAGATAATCCCACATTCCTTAAGATAGTCAAGGAACTCAATACTAAGATACTCTCCTCCACGATCGGATCAGAGCATATTGATGTTCCTGCCCAGTTGATTCTCTACTTCCTGCTTGAACTCTTTGAACTTTTCAAAGGTTTTTGACTTATGCTTGATTAAGTAGATATATCCATATCTACTATAATCATCAGTAAAAGTCACATAGTAGCGATTAGCATCCCTAGTGGCGGTTTTGAAGGGTCCACACACATCTGTGTGTATGAGGTCCAACAAACCTTTACCCCTCTCACGAGAACCAGTGAAGGGTGACTTTGTCATTTTTCCAAGTAAACAAGACTCGCAACTATCATCTGATTTTAGGTCAAATGATTCCCAAACTCCAGCCTTTTGGAGTTGGCCTATGCGCTTCTTGTTGACATGTCTAAGACGACAATGCCACAAGGATGCTTTATCCAAAGTAATAGAAGAATCAATATGAAATACATTATTTCCTAAGTTGTCTACAATCGACACAGTTTCATATACACCATCACAAGGTAATGCTTTAAAATAAAACACATTATTATAAAAAGCATCAATAGCACCAATTTTATTATCAAATGAAAATGTGAATCCTTGCTTGTACAAACTATGAAAGGAAATAGTATTTCTCGTCATTTCTGACGAGTAACAACATTTATTCAAATCTAAAGGTAACCTATTATTAAGCAAAAAAGAATAAACTCCAATCTTGGTGATAGGTGATGCTTTCCTATTGCCCATGATTAAGTTTATTTTCCCGTGCTCCACTTCTTCACTACTTCTTAGGCCCTGCAAATCAGTACAAATGTGAATACCACAACCTGTATCAAGCACCCAAGAGTTAGTATGCAATGAGTTTTTAGACAATATGGTATAAATACCTGCATGGGTGGGTTTAACTTTCCCATCCTATACATCCTGCAAGTACTTAGGGCAGCTTCACTTCCAGTACCCCTTTTGTGACAGTAGAAGCATTGTGCTTCCTTTGGGTTTGAAGAAGGATGAATGGGACCTTTCTTGGTCCCACTTGTAGAGGAGCCATCAAGAGACTTTCCCCTGGCACCCTTCGAAGGAGTCTTCCTCTTCTTCCCCTTTCCCTTCTCAATTGCCAGAATAGGGGCTGTTGTAGGAGTAGGAGTAGAAGTAACAACCGATTTACTTTTAAGGCCACTTTCAGCGGTCCTTCAAAGTCCTTGAAGTTTTCTAAGTGTAACTTCCTCCTTGTTCATATGATAAGTCATACGAAACTGATCATAACTTGGAGGTAAGGAATGGAGAATGATATCAATCGCCATGTCCTCAGGGAAGTCCACATTAAGCTTCAGCAACCGGTCCACGAACCATTTCATTTTATGCAAGTGACCAGTGATGGGTTCACCATCCTTCATCCTGGCTGTTATCATGGAGGAGATGATTTCATACCTCTCTTGACACGCGCTCTTATGGTACCTTTCCATCAGATCCAGGTGCATCTCATAGGGATAGAAATCTTCATTGGATTTCTGGAGTTCGGGAGTCATAGTAGCCAACATAATGCAGGACACTTTAGTAGCATCCCTCTCATGTGCAACATACTCCGCAATCTCCTCAGGAGTAGCAGTGGACTCATTGATAACCTTAAGTTCCTTGTCAAGGACATATTCCCTGTCCTCATAGCGGGTAATCATTCTGATGTTCCTAATCCATTCATTGAAATTGGAACCATCAAAAGTGACTTTCCCACATAAGTTCATGAGGGAAAAGGAGCCTGTAGGGTTTGAGCCAGCAGCAGTGTTGGAAGACATCTAAAAGAAAAGAAAGACAAGTTTTAATTAGATAAAGAGTCCTTAATAAGTCACCTAAATGAAATATTAAGGCTAGGATCCTACAAACTATTTCATAACTTGGAAGAGGGATGCCGTAATCCAAGCTATAAAATATTTAAAGGTAGGTAAATGACGATTTACCAATTTCCACCATTATAAACAAAATAAATTATTGAGTTTTAATTGGATTTGAAACTCCTAGATCTTTTGAGATACATTGAACTTTCAATGGAATGTTTAAATCTCGATTGTGCCCTCTCAAGTTTGTGACTGGGATGCCGAGGATCACAAACAAGGTGTGAATAACCATGCAAATTGACTTGGTACCCTTAATTTTATCACCCAATTGATGTGACGGTTAACCACACGTGCTCCACCGATCTATGATAAAACTTAAGTCACCCTTTGCCACTCTTACTAGTCCTTGTTAGTGTGCCGGTTAACCACACACGCTCCACTAACAACTTGGTAAGGTATAAAGTGTAATTTCATGGGTTAGCACCTATTTCACATTTTCCTAAAGTAACTAAGATTGGGAATTAATAAAGGTTTAGTTACTTTATAATTTCATTATACTTTTAATGAGGATTAAGGTCCTATCCTACCCGTTCGGCTAACAACCCTCCACCAGTCAGGGAAGCGGTGGGTGAGAGTGGACACCCATTAAACCGCCATTTTATAGGCAGTAACCTTATACCCCCCTTATAGATCGGCTTCGTGAATGAGGCCTACTAACGGTAAGACTGACTTATTATTATACATATATATATAATAATTAAACTTTTAATATTACAGAAGTATAAGGGTTGAATTTTAAACTTTTAAAATTCTAAGGTTCAATTTGGAATTTAAAGTATTAATGTGTGAGACTTTACTAATTCCAAACTTGAGGGCAAGTTTTGAAACTATTCAAGACTTTTCAACTTCATAACTTATGAGTTTAATGGTCCATTAAAGTGAAGACTCTTCATTTTATGTAACCTCTTATTTTTTAATAACACTTTTAAAGAAGAGACTTTTGGTTATCCATAACTTGACCACAAGTTATGGACTCCATCATTAGCCATTAAGATCAAGAATCATATTAACAAGCAAGTTACACATAATTCCTATGATCTTCTAAAACTCATAAGAACATGAACATTCATATCAAAATTTCAAGAAACATATTAACACATATAAAACATGGAATTTTGATATTTGCCATTGTAAATGGATTAACATAATCATTGCCACATCAAAAACAAGTTTTAAGGTTCAAAAAACAGTTTAGGGTAATGATCCTCATCCAATACCAAGCAAAACCCTGAAATTCTGCATACAGGGGCATCACCACGTCATGGTAAACACTACCACGTCGTGGTGAGCAGTCAGATGCAAAAAATGCAGAATTTCAACTTTGGAAAAAACAAGTAGCATCAAGTATCAAGCAAACAAGCCTAGGCTCTGATACCACTGATGGGTTTTGAGCATTCTAACACTCTTATGGTGTACATGCAACCCTAGAAACCTTGGATCTATGTTTTACTATGATACATGCAAATTTGATTTCCAAAGTTTACAACCTAACTAGCATGTTATGGGGTACTTGTAATACAAAACTTTAAGCAGAATAACATACCTTTCTTTTGTGGTTGATTGCTTGGAGTTTTTGAGCCTAGCACCAATAGTGTGGATGCCTCAAGTGGTGTCACAAATCACCCAAAACAACTTGGAACTACTTGAGAGAATATGATGCTTGCTAAAATCGGCCCACCCTTGTTTCTCACACACACTAGTGCCAATTCTAGAACCAAGGACCTCTTTATATAGTATGGAGGATTAGGGTTACACCCTAATACCCATGACTCTTCATTTACCTAGGATCCATGGGTTAAGAGCTCCATGGACAATCCATGGACTTCCATATACTCTTAGCCCATCCAAAATAAATCTTAGCCCAATCCATATATATGTAAGAGTCTATATTTAATTAGCCTCTTTTGATCTTTAAATTATTTCCAAAATCAATTCTTGATCAACACTAATTAAATAATATGATTTCATATTACTATATTATAACTTATAATATATTAATAGATCATGAACATCTTATTCTCAAAAGTATATCCATACAATTTGTTAGGTGAAGTGCAACCCAAATGGACCATGCCGGGTCGGGTCAAGTTCATACCAAATATAGTTAAGGACTTAGACACATTATCCAACAACATGTATATGTGAGTCAAGTGAAGGACTAAGGGATCGAGTACACATTCTTGTGCACTGGTCAAGTCCACCACAAAGATCAATAAGACTATTCGTCATGATTTACTAAAGTTTAGTAAATATGGTTATACTTACAAGTTTAAGTATAATTCTGAAACATTGGAAAAGTTTCAATGTATGGTAGAACGAATGAGAAGAATCAAACTAGGCAGAAAGATAAAAGTTTCTCAAAATTTGAAAAGATGGGAGAGTACTTTAGTATCATGTTCTATGATCATCTTAATGATTATGAAACCATATCACAATTGATCCTCTAAGGACATCTTAGTGCATTCTTATGGCTAAGAAGAGGAGTCATGAATTGTTGAAGTGGTTAAATCAAGAAGATGAGTCATACTTCTTTCCAAAACAATTCTTAGAGTCATACTCCAAGATTGTAACTTGAGTGACATATCTTTGTTGAGTTCATGTGTGCGCCATTGGGCCTTGTTAGTTCGGTCCATATGTAATCACGGTTTGGGCCTGTCCAACCGTGTGTTTGCTTTTAGGGTTTAGTATTTATGGTGCATGCATCTCGTTTGTTACGCTTCTGAATATTTTCTTTTGATAAGTACTGTAACCCTAGCACCCTCTAAAGTAGAAGTTCTTCATCGAGCTCTTCTGAGGGTTTCTGTTTTAATCATTCAACATTCGTTTGATTCACGTTGGTGTTCATTGTTTCATATTGCTTGTTATTGTATTATTAATATATGTTTGAATCTATCGATCTAAGAGAAAATTATTCTCATCAATTGGTATCAGAGCAGGAGACTGTGTAAATCATACGCATCTAAGAGAAAATTATTCTCATCAATTGGTATCAGAGGAAATTATTCTGTTTGAAGAATTTTCTTAGGGTTTCCGCTTTTATTGGATCTGTTAAGCCATCATTCCTTCATTGACGTTGTTCATAGATCTCGATATTACCCTGTTCAATCTTTACAAGTCTGATTCTAAGTAGATATCTGAAGAAGGTCATCATGTCTAACGAAGATTCACAAACCAATCCAATCGATATCTCCAACAACATTGGATCAACAACCATAATCCCGATTCTTTACACTCAAGATTATGAAGTATGGACGCATCACTTTGAGGACTACGTCGTTGGTTCCGAAGACAATGGTTATCTTATCTGGGAAGCAATAACATTGGGTCCTTTTGTTCATTCTGGTAAAAATACAACTGTTAAGACTCAAAAAGAATACAACAAGCTCGTAACTGATGTGGAGAAGATTCCTCCAGACGAAAAATATAAGTTGCTGTGTAATGTTAAAGCCATGAGAATTATTCGATTTGCTTTACAGTCTGATACTTTTCGTTTAGTAAGCTCATGCATCATGGAAAAAGAGATCTGGGTTAGACTCAAAGAGTTGTATTCCACTGATGAAGACCTAGAGCACTCCATCCAAACTCTATTGCTCTCTGAGTTCGGTGCTTTCCAACAAAAGGATGATGAAAAACTTTTTCAAACTTTCGATCGCTTCAACCATCTTTTGAGCAAAATGATCAAACACGACATTGAAAGGAAAGTGATCGAACAGAAGGTCACACTTATGAATGGTTTAAGACTCGAATAAATGGCTGTGGTATCAACGGTGAAGGCCCAAGAGCAATTTAAAAACTATTCTCTGGCGAAGATGGTTGGTATTCTCAAGTCTCATGAAAGTGTTGTGACAAAGGAAGCGAAAGTGGTGACTGGTATGAGATCTTTGGCCCTTCTCTCTAAAGAGAAGAATGTGGCAGAAGATGAAGAAGAGTCAGATATGTCAGAATGTGATCTGACAAGCGAAGAATATGCAATGATGGTTTCCAACCCGAAAAGGTTTGCTCGCAAAAAGTTTCCTATTGCCAAGAACCGAAACTGGCAGGGAAGCTATAGCTCAGAATAGGCTAAAGAGGAGGTCAAAAATACTCCTCGGAAAGAAGAAGAGAAGAAGGAGAGCAAATTGGTGAGAGACTCCGGATATGATTGCAACTTCTGCCATGGCAAAAACCACTTTGCCAAAGATTGCATGCTGAGAAAGCTATCAGAGAAGAAAGAGGTGAAGATGATGAAGCGTACTATATGCGCAAGTTGGAGGAGATAAAGAAGAAAAAAGCCTCTAACAATTCAATGAATGCTTTGATTGTGCAGGAGAACGTTATGGATGAAGAGTTCGGTGGCGTAGAGGTCTGGTCTACAAACTCTGAAGATGAAGAAGTACGTAAACCCACCCATGGCAAGGCGTTTGTGGCGAAAGAAAAGAGTGTTGAGTTTGTTGGGAGATGCTTGATGGTGACAGCTGGAGAATCACAAATGAGGGGTTACACAACCGAAGGCGAGTATGAGGATGCGAATCTAAGGGAAGACAAGTGTTTTGCTGCCAAACCTGTGAGCAAGAGGATCAATGACTGCGATCAGTTGATCAAGAAGGTACAATCCATTCTCGAATCACTTAAAATACCTGTAACTAACTATGAAAAGGAATTAAACGATTTGAAATTCAAATTTTCTAGTTTAAGTGTGTAACATCCCAATTTCCAAGCCCAATTTTTTTTTAAATTAAGTAATTCTCAACATAGATTACCAAAACATTTCCCAGGCCATATCATTTGCAAACAAAACTATAACAATGTGTCTGAAATCATAATGTCAAAGTAAAATCAATCAGAGTATAATCCCAGAAAACTCCATGCGGAAATCATGTGTGTGTGTGATGCGCTGCTACACTGCCGGCTCCTTCCCCTTAGACGAAGAGGTACCTAAAACCAAAACTAAAACTGTAAGCACAAAGCTTAGTGAGTTCCCCCATCATACCACATACCATACAGACATATCGCATACATACTGCCGGGCAATTCTGGGGTGCCCGACCTACCCAGTACGGCCATTCTGGGGTGCCGACCTACCCTTGTCAAGCCATTCTGGGGTGCTGACCTACCCATGTCAAGCCATTCTGGGGTGCTGACCTACCCTTCGGTCCTAACAACCGAACCTCGGGGTTACTCCACCCCTACTGCTATTATCACATATATCATAACATAAACATACTGTCAGACATATCTAGGGTGTCTGACCTACCCTTCGGTCCTAACAACCGAACTTGAGGACTATTCCCTCCATACTACCACTATCACATATAACATATCATGCCAGCATATAATCATATCATCACATACTGTCAGACATATCTGGGGTGTCTGACCTACCCTCCGGTCCTAACAACCGGACTCTACTACTGTCACATATACATATCATGCTATAACATATCAGGTAGTAGCAAACCTAGATGAATATCACAAAGACAATCATCCAACATACAACTCCTACTGGTGGGCCGACATTGTGGCCGTAGACCCACCGCTACTGGAAGGCAACTCACCTCGAACGAGTAGCTGCTGATAATCTGTGCGGGAAATCTCTGTCTGCTGCTGCTCCGGAAATCCTCCGGCTATAATCCCCACAAAACACTTAATCAGAGTCTGATATCTATTCTTTGGGTAAAATGACCATTTACCCCTGACCAAGTCCAAGTCAAAGTCAAAGTCAACTTCCAGTTGACCCGACTCGCCGAGTTGGGCCGCCAACTCGTCGAGTCCCTATCTGTTCAACTGTCCTCATCCACGTCTCTACTCGTCGAGTTGGCCCGCCAACTCGTCGAGTCCCTATCTCTTCAACTGTCCACCATTAAACCAAATCAAAACCTCATTATTGAACTCTCACATTTCCAGTATGATCCCTACATGCTGCAAGTGGTTGAATGCCTCAAATATTCACCACTCGTCATAGCCCTAACCCAGGTGGAGTGTGTTCCAATGTCACTACTTTCTTAAGTCTAGTCAACCGCTGTCTACGATAAAGCAAAGGAGCGTATTTTCTTTGAGATCGTCAATCAAAAGACGTTGATTTCAAAAGCTAGGTTTTGTTTGTTGCTAAGGCTTGTTGTCGATGACTCCATGATCAACCCTGATTCCATTACCACCACTCAACTCTTTGCAATGTTCTATGATATGGGGTATACTGAGATTCTCACCACTATCATAAAGTTCAAGAAATCATGTCTTCCTCCTCAGTGGAACAGTCTATTTACCCTCCTCTCCAAGGGTTTATCGGAGAGGGTTGCAGGTTCTGATGGAGCGAGCAGGGCGTTCATGACCCTTCTTTATGGTCTGTACCATGGGGTTAACATGGACTTTGGCACTATCTTATGGTCTCAACTGGTTCAGAGTATTAGCTCTTCTTCACGCTACTCTGAAATTTCTTGTGCTAGGTTTTGGACTCTAGTTACTCAATGGGCGATGGAAAAGTTTCACATTCCAACAATGGCTGACTCATTGATGTCATCTATTGCCACTTTCCACACGACGATGATACTTGTCTCAGATCCACCGAAGTTTCTCTTTATTGGTTCGGTTCCAGTTGCAATGTACATGTGTGTTTCCAGTGAAAGCAAGGTGATTACTGAATACATGAAGCTACCCCCTACAGGGCCAAGACAGCTTACTCCAGAAATGCAAAGCTCCCTAGACGCAACAGATAAACCAGCGAAAAGAGGGAAGAAGCCTGAAAGAAAAGGGGAAAAGGAAGGTCAATCCTCAAAACTCTCTACTCCCAAGAAGCGAAAGTCCGAACAAGCAGCCCCTACTGCTCCAAAGAAACGAAAGACCAAGAAGAAAGCTCACAAGTCGAAGTCTCCTTCCTCATCTTCAAGTGACTCTGACTACATTCCTTCTGAACCACAACCCGAACCAGAGTCCAGTGATGATGATGTTTCTCTTCATGAAAGTTCACTTAGAGGTAATTCGCCTCCACCCTCACCAACTAATGAAGGTAACCGAAACTCACCTCCTCTCTCTCCTACACAATCGGTTCCAATTACTATTGCTCCCTTTCCTCCACCCATCTCCTCTTCCACTACAACCTCAATTCCGATTCCAACCCCTTTATTCACTAAAGTTACTACCACTACTACTCATCCAACCGAACCTACTGTTCGTGTTAACGTATCTGATACGGGGGCATCTACATTCGGTCTGAACCCCCAATTACCTCAAAACCTTTATCCCCACCTCCCTTACACGAATCTGAACCTGTTATTGGAGGAGAAGAAATGGAATTCGATTCTATTTATTATAGTCCATATAGAGTACAGAGCGATGATGATGATGATGCTCCTATCACGAAGAAGCATTTAAAGGCTATGAATGACAAGCTTGACCAACTGCTTTCTTCCTCTTCTTCTGGCAATGCATACTCTGAAGCAGCAATCAAAGCTCTATTGGCAACCTTTGTCAAAGAGCATGACACTTCAATTTCTAATGCTGTCAAAGCTATTGATGCTTCCACTTCCACCTGTCAGAAAGCTTCAATTGCAGTCGAAGCCTCTACCAAAGATTGCAAGCAAGCGATTGCAAATGTCGAAAAACTAGTTTCTGATGCTCAACTATTTCTTGATTCTCTTCAAGTTGCAGCTCAGAAGAATTCTCAAACGGTGAATGCTTCTATTGATAATCTTACACGTTCGCTTCAGGCTGAGAAGGCGCACTTTGAAGAAACACGCAAAGCAATCCAGACTGCCAACACCGAGCTTCAAACATCCGTTGATGCTCGTCTCACTCAACTTGAAGCGGAACTCGCTGTGGAAAGCAAGATCATGGATGAGCTTGATAAACGAGCCTCTCGGCTTAAAATTCAGAACCTGAAGCTCAAAACAGCGACCAAGGAAATTGAAGAGCTTAAGTCTGAAAGAGAAGTGGTCAAGAGCTCGTTTGGTGATGTGCACTCCATTCTTCTACATCTTCTGGAAGTCCATGACTCGGTCCTTACTATCTCAATTCGACGCCACTTGGCTGAGAAATTGAGACCTTCTCTAGACATTCTTAGCAGGATTGAAGGTGTTACGAAGCCCGTTGTCCCTCCGAAACAAGGGGGAGAAAATGTCACTCAGGGTCAATCGCAACATCCTCCAAAAAGCAAACTTATCACCCAACCGAAAGTCACTGCCGAGTCGAAGGGTAATGAAGCTTCGGGCAGTATGAAGGAAAAACGAAAGAAGAAGATTGGTGATGATGATGAGGATGAAATCGATGATGAGACTAATACAGGAGCAAAAGCTTCTAAAACTGAAAGCCTCAAAGTCAAGCCTGATGATCGAGAGATTGAGGCAAAGGTTCGAAAAGCGAAGGAAGTATTTGATAAGGAGAGGAAAGCGAACAAAGTATTAGAACAGAGGAAATCTATGTTTCCTCTGTGGTCTATGGAAAAGCTTCAGATGGAGGTAATTGAAGCTCCAAGCACACATTGGCTCGAACCGGTCCTTTCATTTGCTCTTGAGAATTCCAAGGATTCTCAATTTGATATGCCTATCACCTGAAAGGCATTCATCTTTCATTGTTTTGAGTCAACTGTTGCCATCCCCTCTCCTGACCCGAAGGTTGATCGAGATCTGCTTGAGTACTATCTTGAGTTCGCTCAACCTCAATACCTGACTTGGAGTAATCAGAAAATCACAACAGTCAAGGTGTTGAAACCTACTATAGCAGGGAAGTTTATAAATATCAAGTTCAAAGTGACCCGAGGCTCAGACAGTTCGGTTCATATGATCTCCCTGGCTGATTTGCCAAATTTGAATCCTCATGATTGGATTCTCCTGAATAACATCTTGCTGACTAATCAAAAGGAGTATGAGCCTATTATAGATCACATCAAGCGAATGTTGGTGTGTTACATTCTTGAAGTCGCAAAGATGGATCAGGAAATCGCCTCTGCCATGAAGAAGAAGCCTACTTTCAAGCTAATTGGGAAGGCAAGCGATATCAATGTGATGGTTAAGGGAAAAATCGACCCTAAGTTTCATACAGTCATGTTCATCAGGGGCAAAGGTCAAAAATGCATGTTCGCTCTTGTTGACAAGCACATGTTCTCCACTGCCTGCTTGGAGTATATTCTCGACATCATACACGGGTGTAATCAGAACAGTGAAGCCGATAAAAAGATGTTTACTGATATGCTTCGGTGGTATATTCTTTTCGTCAAACTCTTCTTGCCATCATCCCCAAGTTGTTCAAGACTGAGAGGAAAACTACAGCTACTCAACCGAAGTGATCTCTCGCCTCAATTGGCACAAAAGGGGAGATTGTTGAGTTCATGTGTTGCGCCATTGGGCCTTGTTAGTTCGGTCCATATGTAATCACAGTTTGGGCCTGTCCAACCGTGTGTTTGCTTTTAGGGTTTAGTATTTATGGTGCATGCATGCATCTCGTTTGTTACACTTCTGAATATTTTCTTTTGATAAGTATTGTAACCCTAGCACCCTCTAAAGTAGAAGTTCTTCATCGAGCTCTTCTGAGGGTTGCTGTTTTAATCATTCGACATTCGTTTGATTCACGTTGGTGTTCATTGTTTCATATTACTTGTTATTGTCTTATTAATATCTGTTTGAATCTATCGATCTAAGAGAAAATTATTCTCATCAATCTTAAGGAAGGTTTATAACACTTGTCGAATGTAGAGTAAAAGTTTTATACTCTTGTACATTTGAAATTGGTAAGTTGTGATGTTTTGGATAAAACAAAGACCAACTAAGGCCAATTGTGTGAAGTGTTTGTCTTGATAAGAATCCGTACTAACTCTTGAATATTTGTTGTCAAGTAATGGTATTTGACAAATAAAAGCTGATATGTCAAGAGGTCAGTGGGAGTCTTAAAGATCCTGAAAGAGTTTCAAGAACTAATCAAGTATAAAACTTGTAGTTTATCACTAGCACACGAATTGAAGTTTGTAACCTATCGTGTTGACATATTCTAGTTTCTGTGCCCATTCTAGTTAAAGTTGACTTTACATATGAGTTATGAGAGTTCTTAATTGGTTGCATAACAACCTGGAAGCAATGGTAGGCCCTTGTGCTGCCAGGTGGCAAGGAATTAAGATTGAACAAGTTCAGTCCATATGAGTTTGAATTTGTCACTTGCCTTGTCTTGTGATTATGGTTTTGACAAATTCAAATGGATACGAACACATACACCATAAAATCCAAGTTTCATAAGGTTTCTCTCTGATTCATGAAAATGATGGTGAGGAAACGCTTTCACTAAGTAGATTTTAAGTAGATATCAATTGTGATATTTGCATTCTCAAAGTCGTTAGTGGAGCGTGTGTGGTTAACCGACACACTAACATGGACTTGTGAGAAATGGCAAAGATCTAAACAATTGAGACTATGATTACGACATCCCTTTTCATAGTTCTTAAATTATTTAGACACACATGTGAGCTATTTAAGAAAAGGTGTGTGATTTTGATAAAGTCTTATCAAAGCATCTTGTATCAGAAATCTAAATTTTGGTAAGAAAGTCAATAAAGTATTGATTTCTAGAAGTCCAGCTGATTTCTGAATACATGTCAAAGCTAGTGGGAGCGTAAGTGTTATGCTGGTAAGATAATAATTATTATGCTAGTGGGAGCATAATTAATTATGGTAAATATTGCAAGTTATCAATGTTAATTATAGAAAATAAAAGGTTTCAATTCGTATACTTCATTCCAATTCTAAAAGCTTAGATTGTGATCCAATTCTAAAAGCTTAGATTGTGAATTTTAATCAAATCTAGTCATAATTACATTATTTGCGTTCTAAAATTCGATTATGATTACGACATTCCTTTTCATAATCTGAATTTTGAGAACATGCCAAATAGAATTAGAAATATTAAAGCAAAAGACTGGTCTAGTATCATGTCTTTATGTGAGACATCATGAATCGTGTCCCATATGCTTCGAATATAGGATCGATTACATGTGTTGTAATATTCATCTGTTCTAAATTTTTCCAAATGCCTAGGGCATTAAGGGGGAAAAAGTACTTGAACTGGATATGACTAAAATGATTAAGCAATTGTCGAGGACAATCTGAGGTTTTTCAAAGATTGGTTGCTCATGGACAATTGGAAGTATAAGTGTTAATTTTGGAAGGACCATATTGACATATTCTGGAAGGAGGTAACTCTTGTTCAGAAGTGATAGTCAAAATGAGAATGTGGAAATGTTTCCATAGGTGGAAGGTATTCATTAAATCTGTGTAAGATTAGAAAACCTAATGCAAGAAGGATGTTCAAAGGAATGTACTTTGAATTTGAGACTTCGTTTCCATGGAATTGCTCTCCATTGGAATACCTTATAAATGTCTGTTGCCAAGTCTTTGTGACTTTTGTGCATAGTCATTATAAGAGAATCAATGCATATAAGTTTAGAATCTAATAGATTTCAGTAAATGGCAAAGAATCTTGTATTCTTACATTTGTGGTAAGGATTTGGGATTGTGAAATGAGCATCATTGGAATCATGTTCAATTGGTCTATTTCACAAAGTAAGGATCATAGACAAACATAGTGTGCATACTTGGAGTATGGCATAACTATTGTTTGGACAAACATAGTGTACATACTTGGAGCATGGCATGACTATTGTTTCAGTTCAAGTATTAAGTTGATTATTTGAAACATTATGCAATGAATAATGTGCAATAAATATGGTGATAAATAAAAGGTGTTTTATTTATATTCATAAGTTCTGAGACCATATTGGATTTGATTGTTCTTGTTTCACTTTGCATGTTTTGACTTCCCGAATAACTAGGTTATTCAAACTCTCCACAGTCAATCATACTTTGGAAGTAGGTATGAATCAAGACGGTCATGAATTTGGCTTGTAGATGTCTAAAGTGTTTAGACATAGCAAAAGTTGCTGCAACATTCATGAGTGCTCCTGGAACGAGATTCGAGTATTGTATTAAACCCGCGCTCATTTGAATCACTTCATGGATTTTATCATGAGTGATCATGAGACGATAATATCTTATATTCTTCAAACGGAGACGTGTGAGTTGTAGTTGCGCGTCGGTTGCACATTGACATATGTAAACGCAACCAGTAACTTGGTTGTTATAAAACATATTGTTGCGTGTAATTTGATGAGTAAGTACAAGCGAACATTTGGGTCGAAGTTTATCCATTCCTTTTACCCTTGGAGGGATAAAAGCGATATCTGTGGCCCCCTCGATGATTGAGTGATGACACCCCTAAGTGCTTGGCCAAGCCTAGACTGATTTGATTTGCTCAATTAGTCAATCATCATAAATCGGAAATCGGGAAACAACAAATGGACAGAGAGAATGATTATAATCCATGTCTTAGTCCATATGATATCTAGAATGGAGGAATATATGATCCCTTATCTAATGGACACGTCATTTGACTAGCTCAGAGTTCGGCAGCGACTTTAAGAGCTACAATTGCTAGTCGGGATCTTGGAGTCATACTTGAATAATAGTTTTAGACTTATCCAAGTGGGAGACTATTGGATTTGATGTCTAAGCCCATAACTATTATTGGTATGTACTCGACCCGACTCGGCATGGTCCATTTGGGTTGCATTTCACCGAAACAGTTTGTATGGATAATCTTTTGAGAATAGTATATTTATGATTTAATAATATATTATAAGTTATAATATATTAATATCATATTATTTAATTAGTATTGATCAAGAATTAATTTGGAATTAATTTAGTGATCAAAAGAGACTAATTAAATATGGACTCTTATATATATAGAATGGGCCAATGTTCATTTAGGATGGGCTAAGCTTGCATGGATAGTCCATGGAGTTTTTAACCCATGGATCCTATGGAAATGAAAGGTCATGGGTATTAGGGTTTACATGGATGTAACCCTAATCCACCATACTATATAAAGAGGTATTTGACACATGAAATGGCACTTGTGTGTGAGTGAACAAGAGTGGGCCGATTTCTAGTGTGCTTACTATTCTATCAAGTTTTCCAAGTTGTTTTGGTGATTTGTGATTCCACTTGAGGCATACACATTATTGGTGCTAGGCTCTTGAAACTCCAAGGAATCAACCACAAGAAAAGGTATGTTATCCTACTAAGTTTTATATTACAAGTACCCCATGGTATGCTAGTTAGGATGAGAACCTTGGAAAAATCATATTTGTATGTATAATAGACAAAACATAGATCCAAGCTTTCTAGGGTTGCATGTACACCATATGAGTGTTAGAATGCTCAAAACCCATCATAATAATCATACTAATCCAATTTAAAAGATAATTGTCAAAATTTTCATGTTTTGTATTAGTTTACATGGTTAGGCTAATTACATGAAATTTGTTTTGATTTGAATTGTCTTGTTCATATGAGTTTGATTGAATCTTCTATGAATTATTTGATTATTGTGTTAGTTAAATAATGCTTTAAATGATTTTAATGGACTCCATAATTTGTCCTCAAGTTATGGATGTTATGGAACATGAAACCTTTTTCTAATAAAGATGTCATTAAACTCATATGTTATGGATTTGAAGAGTTTTGACAAGTTTCAAAACTTGCCCTCAAGTTGTGGAATTTGTAAAGTCTCACTAAATGAAACTTTAATTCCAAACCTTAGAATTTTAAAAGTTAAAATTCAACCCTTATACTATTATAATATTATAGATTTAATATTTATATATATGTATAAGGAAAGTCGGTTTTTCCGTTAGTAGGCCTCATTCACGAAGCCGGTCTATAAGGGGGGTATAAGGTTACTGCCTATAAAATGGTGGTTTAATGGGTGTCCACTCTCACCCACCGCTTCCTTGACTGGTGGATGGTCGTTAGCCGAAAGGGTAGGATAAAGACTATAATTCTCATTAAAAGTATAATGATAGTAATAAAGTAACTAAACTTTTTATAAATTCCCAATCTTAGTTACTTTAGGAAAATGTGAAATTGATGCTAATCCATGAAATTACACTTTGCACCTTACCAAGTCGTTGATGGAGCGTGTGTGGTTAATCGGCACATTAACTTGGACTAGTAAGGCTGGCAAAGGGTAACTTAATGTTTATCATAAGGTCAATGGAGCGTGTGTGGTTAACCGGGACAATGATTAAGATGATAATTGACATTGAGAGTACCAAGTACATTTGCATGGTTATTCACACCTTGTTTGTGATCCTCGGTATCCCAGTCACAAACCTGAAGGGCATAATCGAGATTTAAACATGCCATTGAATTGTTCAATGAATCTCAAAGGATCTAGGAGTTTCAAATCCAATTAAATTTTATTTAACAAATTTCGTTTTCATGGTGGAAATTGGTAAATCGTCATTTACCTACCTTCAAATATTTTGCAAGTTGGATTACGACATCCCTCTTCCAAGTTGTAAAATATTGTGTTGGGTCCTAGCCTTAATATTTCATTTTAGGTGTTATATTAAGGACTCTTTATCTAATCTAAACTTTGTCTTTCTTTTCAGATGTCTTCCAACACTGCTTCGGGCTCAAACCCTACCGGCTCCTTCTCTCTCATGAACCTTTATGGGAGAGTCATCTTTGATGGGACTAATTTCAATGATTGGATAAGGAACAGCAGGATGGTCACTCGCTACGAGGACAAGGAATATGTCCTCGACAAGGAGCTCAAGGAAATCGATAAGTCTGCTGCTACTCCTCAGGAGATTGTTGATTTCAGGGTACATGAGAAAGATGCCACCAAGGTAGTTTGTATCATGCTTGCCACCATGTCTCCTGAACTCCAAAAGTCCTATGAGGACTTCTACCCTTTTGAGATGCACCAGGACCTGATCGAAAGATACCATCAGAGTGCTCTTCAAGAGCGGTATGAAATCATCTGCTCTATCATTACAACAAATATGAAGGATGGTGAACCCATCACGGGCCACTTACAGAAAATGCAAAGGTTTGTGGACTGTTTGCTCAAATTAAATGTGATCTTTGATGAGGAGCTGGCTATAGATATTATCCTACATTCTGTACCTCGATATTATGATCAGTCCCACATGACATATCATATGAACAAGGAGGAAGTCACTCTGAGCAAGCTTCAGGGCCTTTTGAGGACTGCCGAAAGTGGTCTCAAAGGTAAAAATGTTGTAACCACTCCTACTGCTAATGCCCCTGTTCTGGCAATTGGGCAAGGTAAGGGGAATAAGAGTAAGGTTCCTTCCAAGAGGCACAAGGGAAAGTCTCTTTATGGATCCTCTTCAAGTGGAACCAAAGGAGGTTCTGCTTCTCCTTCGACCATCTCAAAAGAAGCAGAGTGTTTCTATTGCCATGAAAAAGGGCACTGGAAGCGAAGCTGCCCCAAGTACTTGCAGGATGTTAAGGATGGGAAGGTCAAACCCACCCATGCAGGTACTTACAATATTCTATCTAAAAACTCATCACATACTAACTCTTGGGTGATTGACACAGGTTGTGGATTTCACATTTGTTCTAATGTGCAGGGCCTAAAAAGAAGTAAGGGTGTGGAGCACGGGAAGATAAACTTGATCAAGGGGAATAGGAAGGTTTCACCTGTCTCCAAGATTGGAGTTTACTCTTTATTGCTTAGTAGTAGGTTAGAAATAAATTTGAATAATTGTTGCTACTCGTATGATATGGCGAGAAATATTATTTACTTTCATGGTTTGTACAAACCAGGTTTCACATTTTCGTTTGATAATGAAATTGGTGCAATAAATGCTTATTATAATGGTGTTTTTTTCATTTTAGAGCATTACCTTTCAATGGTGTATATGAAACTGTGATGGTTGTAGACAACTTAGGAAATAATGTGTTACATATCGATTATTCTAATGATTTGGATAAGGCATCCTTGTGGCATTATCATCTTGGACATGTCAACAAGAAGCGCATAGGCCAACTCTAGAAGGCTGGAGTTTTGGAGTCATTCGACTTAAGGTCGGATGACACTTGCGAGTGTTGTTTTCTTGGAAAAATGACTAAGTCACCCTTCACTGGTTCTTGTGAAAGGGGTGAGGGTTTGTTGGATCTCATACACATCGATGTGTGTGGGCCCTTCAGAACGCCACGAGGGATGCTAACCGCTTCTATGTGACTTTTACTGAAGATTACAGTAGATATGGCTATATATACTTAATCAAGCATAAGTCAGAAACCTTTGAGAAATTCAAAGAGTTTAAGAAAGAAGTGGAGAATCAGCTGGGCAGGAAGATAAAGACGCTCCGATCCGATCGGGGTGGTGAGTATCTTAGTATCGAATTCATGGACTCTCTCAAGGAGTGTGGAATTGTTTCACAGTTGACGTCACCTAGGACACCAAAGCTTAATGGTGTGGCTGAGAGGCACAACCAAACCTTGTTAGACATGGTTCGTTCCATGATGAGTCGAACTTTGTTACCAATCTCATTCTGGGTGTATGCCTTGGAGACTACCGCCCATATCCTTAATCGAGTCCCAACTAAAAAGGTTGCCAAAACACCTCACGAGATATGGACAAGGAAGGATCCCTCGTTAGAACACATCAAGGTTTGGTGTTGCGAGGCTTTCGTGAGGCGCGAGACTCACGACAAGCTCGAACCTCGGAGTGAGCGGTGTGTTTTCATCGGCTACCCACAAACGTCCTTTGGTTATCTCTTCTACAGACCGAGTGACAATGTTGTCTTCGTTGCGAGGAGAGGGGTTTTCTGAGAGAGGGAACTTATATTCCAAGGGGACAGTGGGAGGCAAATTGACCTTGAAGAACTTCAAGAGTAGAGCGGTGAAGGAACCTCAAACACTAGCAATCAACCTGATGAGGAAACTCATGTTGATCCAGTTGACGAGTCTGTACCTCTGAGGCGCTCTAGCAGAGTTAGTGTTCCACCTGTGTTATATGGTTTTCATATAACATATGAGGGTGATACATTTATCAGTGATAACACACTGGTAAATTTGGATGAACCTAACAGCTATAAGGAAGTCATGGCAAGCCCCGAGTTTGCAAAATGGAAAGAGACTATGGACAGCAAGATTCAGTCCATGTATGGCAATCAAGTTTGGAACTTGGTTGACAATGTACCGGGTCGTAAGACATTCGGGTGCAAATGGATCTTCAAGAAGAAGACCGACATGGATGGGAAAGTACACACTTATAAGGCGCGACTGGTTGCGAAGGGCTTTACTCAAACTTCGGGAGTTGACTATGATGAAACCTTCTCACCAGTAGCGAAGATTAAGTCTATTAGGGTTATGCTAGCCAGTGCTGCATTTCATGACTATGAAATATGGCAAATGGATGTCAAAACCACCTTCCTTAATGGGAAGTTGGCTGAGGATGTTTACATGAGTCAGACAGAGGGTATTGTCGATTCTAAGTACCCTAATAGAGTGTGTAAGCTTGAGAAATCCATTTATGGATTGAAACAAGCATCTCGCAGATGGAATCTTTGTTTCGATGAGAAAGTCAAAGAGTTTGGCTTTTCGAGAAGTGAGGATGAGTCCTGTGTATATGTCAGAGCTAGTGGGAGTATAGTTAGCTTTTTGGTACTGTATGTGGATGACATACTACTCATAGGAAATGACATCCCAACCTTGCAGGAGGTGAAATCCTGGCTTGGGAAGTGTTTCGCTATGAAGGACCTTGGAGAAGCCGCCTCTATCCTTAGGATAAGGATATTGATAGACATGAGTAAGAGACTAATTGGACTTAGTCAAAGTACCTACTTGGACAAGGTGTTGAAGAGGTTCAACATGCATAATTCCAAGAAAGGTGACTTACCGATCCAGAGCAATGCCAAACCGAGCAAGGCTCAGAGTCCGAGTACAGAGGCTGAGATAGCTGAGATGAGTTTATTACCATATGTTTCCGTTGTTGGCTCGATCGTGTATGCTATGACGTGTACTCGCCCTGATGTGGCCTTTGCTTTGAGCATGGTCAGCAAATATCAAGGGAATCCTGGCAAGGCTCACTGGATTGCGGTGAAAAACATTCTCAAGTACCTGCGGAGGACTAAGGACTGGGTCCTTACCCTCGGTTGGAGTGATGACTTGAGAGTGGTGGGGTATAGTGACGCCAGCTTTCAAACCGACAGAGATAATTTCCGCTCTCAGTAGGGCTGGGTATTTACCCTGAATCGAGGAGCAATTACTTGGAAAAGTTCCAAGCAGGAGACTGTAGCTGATTCAACGTGCGAATCAGAGTACATAGGAGCAAGCGAAGCGACAAAGGAGGCGATATGGCTGAAGAACTTCATCGGAGACCTTGGAGTTGTACCAGCTATAAACGAGCCTGTGGAGATTTTCTGTGACAGCGAGAGTGCGGTTGCCTTAGCCAAGGAACCAAGGGATCATGGCAGGTCCAGACACATCGACAGGAAATATCACTTCATAAGACACAAGATAGAAGAAGGACTCCTCATGGCAAATAGGGTATCATCAGATGAGAACCCGGCAGATCCCCTCACGAAGGGACTGAGTAGGGTTAAGCATTTACAGCATGCAAGGCGCATTGGGCTGAGGGATGATATTAGTTTTAATGATTAGATAGCTATTTCTAAACTTCTAATAGATAAACTGTAATTGACATTTGATGCTTAAATAAAAGGTGTTTTTATTTACTAGTATGGTACAGTCTTATGTCAATTGTTTTACTATTGTTTCATTCTTGCATGTTTTGACTTCGAGAATAATTAAATTATTCAAACCATCCACAGTCGATCATACTTTGGAAGTAGGTATTGAAGCAAGACTATCACGAATTTGGCTTGTAGATTGTCAGAAATGGTTAGACATTGCTATGACATCCATGAGTGCTCATAAGGTCTGACTATTGGATTCAACCCACGCCCACTTGTATCACTTCATGGAATTTATCTCAAGTGATCGTGAGACGATAATATCATATAATCTTCAAACCTAGATATATGAGTTGGTGACTATGATTTGGCCGTACATTGACAGTACGAAAATGCATCGATAACTCGATGTTATAAAATGTGTTGTTGTGTATGATTCAACAAATAGTTATTACAAGCATATAATTGTTGGATAAGGTGTCTAAGTCCATAACTTATTTGGTATATACTTGACCCGACCCAGCATGGTCCATTTGGGTTGCACTTCACCCGAACTATTTATATGGATAACATTATGAGAAGAGTATATTTGCGGCTTATTAATATATTATAAGTTATAATATATTAATATGAAATTGTATTATTTAACTAGTATTGGTCTTAAATTAATTATGAATTAATTTAGTGATCAAATGGTGACTAATTAAACATGGGCTATTATATTTATATAGTGTGGGCTAACACTCATTATGGTAATGGGCTAAGCTTATATGGGAGTCCATGGATGATCCATGGAGCTTTTAACCCATGGATCCTTGGAAAGGAAAAGACATGGGTTATTAGGGTTTACCCTAATCATGTGCACTATATAAACAAGCTTGTGATGCATGAAATGACACCCTAGTGTGTGTGTGAAGAAAGGTGGCCGATTTCTAGAGCATAGATATACTCTCTCATAAGTTTTCCAAGTTTGTGGTGATTTGTGATTTCCATTTGAGGCATTCACATTATTGATGCTTGGATCTCAAACTCCTAAGGAATCAATTCACAATCAAAGGTATGTAATTCATCTAGTTCTTTTATGTTTAAAAGTTCCCCATGCCATGCTAGATAAGTTATAAACCTTGGAAAACAAATTTTGCATGTATTTTAGACAAACATAGATCCAAGGTTTATTAGGGTTGCATGTACACTTAGGAAGTGTTAGAATGCTCAAAACCCAACAGTGGTATCAGAGCCTAGGCTTGTTTGTTTGATACTTGATGCAAACTTGTTGAAAAACTCAAGTTTTCTGCATTCTGCAGCATGAACTCGCCGAGTCCATGGGGGGACTCGCCGAGTTCATGAGTAAATTCATCCTACTCGTCGAGTAGGTTCGTGCACTCGACGAGTATGAGCCTCAGAATGCAGATTTTCGAGTTTTGCTGCTGGAAATGGACTAGAAACATTACCCTAAACTGTTTTGGTGTTATAAAACCTGTTTTAGATGGTGTAATGTTTATGCTAATCCATTTATAATGGCTTATATCAAAATTGCATGATGATATGTGTTCATATGTTCTTGGAATTTTTGATATGATGTTCATGTTCTTATGAATTATTGTTAGATCCTAGGAATTATTTGCTAAATTGTTTATTGATAATTCTTGATCATTTATGTGTTTTAATGGAGTCCATAATTTGTCCTCAAGTTATGGATTTCCAAAGGTCACTTTCATTTATGCACACTTAAAACACATAAGTTACATGAAAATGAAGAGTCTTCATTTTATGAACCTTTAATTCATAAGTTATGAAATGAAAAGTTTTGAAAAGTTTCAAAACTTGCCCTCAAGTTTTGGAATTTGTAAAGTTACATACACTTTAATATACTTTAATTCCAACCCTTAGAGTTTTAAAAGTTAAAATTCAACCCTTATACTATTTATAACATTAATGGTTAATTATTATATATATGTATAAGATCAAGTCGTTTTACCGTTAGTAGGCCTCATTCACAAAGCCGGTCTATAAGGGGGGTATAAGGTTGTTGCCTATAAAATGGCAACTTAATGGATGTCCATTCTCACCCACCGCTTCCTTGATCGGTGGAGGGTCGTTAGCCGAACGGGTAGGACAATGACTTTAAATTCTCATTAAAAGTATAATGAATATTATAAAGTAACTAAACCTTTTATAAATTCCCAATCTTAGTTACTTTAGGAAAATGTGAATATGGTGCTAACCCATGAAATTCACACTTTGTACCTTACCAAGTCGTTGGTGGAGTGTGTGTGGTTAACCGGCACACTAACTTGGACTAGTAAGGATCACGAAGGGTGACTTAATGTTTATCATAGATCGGTGGAGCGTGTGTGGTTAACCGGCACATCGATTAGGTGATAATATTAAGGGTACCAAGTGAGTTTGCATGGTTATTCACACCTTGTTTTGTGATCCTCGGCATCCCAGTCACAAAACCTGAAGGGCACAATCGAGATTGAAACATGCCATTGAAAGTTCAATGAATCTCAAAAGATCTAGGAGTTTCAAATCCAATTAAAACCTAATAATTTATTTCGTTTTTCATGGTGGAAATTGGTGAATCGTCATTCACCTACCTTCTCCAAGTTATAAAATATTGTGTTGGGTCCTAGCCTTAATATTTCATATTGGGTGTTATATTAAGGACTTAAAATCAACTAACTTGAATATCTCCCATTGCAGATGTCTGGTTTAGACAACTGTGATCTTCCCAAATCTCATGGAAATCATACTTCTCTACCTCCACCTCCTCCATTTATTCTCCCTGACCCACAAGCTCGAAGACTTGAAAAAATTCAAGGTCACTCAAGCCCTACTAGCAATGAAACATGAAGATTGAAGACCTGTGTGCACTCATGTCTTAGGAATGAAGTCACACTTTGACAGGTTGAGAATGTTGGGTGTCGTTGTCCCAAGGAAGTTGGCTATTGACTGGGTTCTTCAGTCACTTCCAGATTCATATAGTGAGGTCATTAAAGACTACTATGTGATAGATCATGACATGACCCTAATAGATCTATCTTATTTGCTTGTTGCTGCTGAGTCATAAATGATGTGGCGCAATGGTCAAGCAAATATGGGTGGAAGGTCTATTTCTCAAACTTCCATGGACATGGACAATGGTAACATTGGAAGTCCAGAAAAGCCTTTTCCTCCCAATGGAGAGGGATCGGCCGTGGTCAACCCGGTTGACCAAAAGGCAAAGGGAAAGGCTAAGTCTGTGATAATCTCGTGTACCATTCCCAAAGAGTCTATATGTTTTTATTGGAAACGAAGCTGCCCTGAATACCTAAAAGATCTGAAAGCAAGTAGAAACAAAAGGTTTTGACTCTGCTTCAGGTAAGTCCACTATCTAACTCTGTTAAGTTCCTTATTGATGATTCTTAATACAAAATGTGACTCGGTTACATTTTGGTGTCTGGCAGGATCAAGCAAAGGGAAGGACACTTAATAAAAGGAGTATGCTGAATCTGATAACGAATATGGATGGTTCGAAGATCGGATTCTTGAGCTGCTACATAAGAGTTATGATAGATTGCTAGAAGATATGTAATAGCATAGTTTTCATTTAAAGTTGCATTGTAAGGAAAAAGTTTTTCTGCATTTATAAATAAATAAAGTTTTGTTTTATTTTATTATATCTCCTTACAATGGCATTTTATGAAAAGTTGATGTTTGTATGGTTCTAGCAATAATGGAAATGTGCATTTGATTCTTTCATTAGTGGTAGTGTCTAAATTTATCAAATAAGGAAAGATTCTCATCACCCAAGGTTTCAATTGGACTGAAACTTGGAATCATGCAGGTTGTATTGCATGATGAATGAAAATTTTCATTTTTGGAAAGTTAAGACTAATTCCCTCACCACATGTATATGTGAGACATGTGAAAGACTAAAGGATCGGGTACACTGGGTGTGTGCAGGTCAAAGTCCACCACAAAGATCGATAAGACTATTCGTCATGATTTACTAAAGTTTAGTAAATATGGTTGTACCTACAAGTTGAAGTACAATTCTGAAACATTGGAAAAGTTTCAATGTATGGCAGGACGAATGGGAAGAATCAAATTGGGCAGAAAGATAAAAGTTTCTCAAATCTGAAAAGATGGGAGAGTACTTTAGTATCTTGTTTTATGATCATCTTAATGATTAAGAAACCATGTCACAATTCATCCTCTAAGGACATCTTAGTGAATTTTATGGCTAAGAAGAGGATTCATGAATCGTTGGAATGGTTAAAATCAAGAAGATGAATCATACTTCGTTCCAAAAACAAGTCTTAGAGTCATACTCCAAGATTGTAACTTGAGTGACACATCTTAAAGAAGGTTTATAACACTTGTCAAATATAAGAGTAAAATGTTTTCTACTCTTGTACATTTGAAATTGGTAAGTTGTAATGTTTTGGATAAAACAAAGACCAACTGACATCAATTGTGTGAAGTGTTTATCATGATAAGAATCCGCACGGACTCTTGAATGTTTGTTTGGTTGTCAAGGAATGATTCTTGACAAAGAGAAACTTGCATGTCAAGAGGACAGTGGGAGTCTTAAAGGTATTCAGAGTTTTAAGAGCTAATCAAGGATAAAACCTATAGTTTATCGCTAGCACACGGCTTGAGGTTTGTAACCTATCGTGTTGACATAATTCTTGTTTCTGTGCCTATTCTGGTAAAGTTGACTATGTTTGTGAGTTTTGTGAGTTCTCAATTGTATGCATAACAACTTGGAAGAAATGGTGGGCCCTTGGGCTACCAAGAGGCAAGAAATCAAGATTGAACAAGTTCAATCCATATGTTTTGAGTTTGTCACTAACCTTGTCTTTTGATTACGGTTTTTACAAATTCATATGGATAGGAACACATACATCATAAAATCTAAGTGTCATAAAGTTTTTTTTTCCGATTCATGAAAATGATGGTGAGGAAACGCTTTCACTAAGTAGATTTTAAGTAGATAGCAATTGTGTTGTTTGCATTCTCAAAGTCGTTAGTGGAGCGTGTGTGGTTAACCGGCACACTAACATGGACTTGTGAGAAATGGCAAACAGGTCTAAACATTATGATTACGGCATCCCTCTTCATAATTGTTTAGACACACATGTGAGCTATCTAAAGAAAGATGTATGAGTCTGAGAAGCTTAGATAAAGTTTTTTCGAAGCATCTCGTATCAGAAGTCTGAACTTTGGTGATGAAAGTCAATAAAGTATTGATTTCTAGAAGTCGATTTCTGATTACATGTCAAAGCTAGTGGGAGCATAATTGTTGTGCTAAATAATTATTATGCTAGTGGGAGCATAATCAATTATGATGAGTATTGTTAATTATAGAAAACAATAATTTCACTTGGAAAAGGTTGTTTTGCTATAATTAAGGGATAGAAGATTATACTTCATTTCAATCCTAAAAGTTTAGATTGAGATTTCAATCATCTTTAGTCAAGGATATATATATGAATTTTATGTTGGAATGGTTCAACATAAGGAAATTCTATATATATTGTGTTCTCAAATTCGATTATGATTACGACATCCCTCTTCATAGTCGATTTTTGAAAACATGGAAAATAAATAAAAATATTGTAGCAAAAGACTGATCTAGTATCAGGTCTTTATGTGAGACATCGTGAATCGTGTCCCATATGCTTCGGGTATAGGATAGGTCACATGTGCTATAATATTCATCCTTTCTAAATTTTCCAAATGCTCAGAGCATTAAGAAGGGAAAAGTCTAGAATTTGATAAGACTAAAATGATTAAGCAATTGTCGAGGACAATCTAAGGTTCACCAAAGATTGGTTGCTCAGGGACAGTTGGAAGTATAGTGTTAAATTTTGGAAGGACCATATGGATATATTCTGAAAAGAGGTAGCTCTTGTTCAGATATGATAATCAAAATGGGAATATGGAAATTTTCCATATTGGGAGTTGGATATTAAGAATCTATGAGAAAGTTAGAAACTTTTATGCAAGAAGGATGTTCAAAGCAATGTACTTTGAATATGAGACTTCGTTTCCATAGAAGTGATCTCCTTTGGAATACTATGTAATGACTGTTGACAAGTTTTGTAACTTTTGTGCATAGTCATTGCAAGAGGATCAATGCATATAAGTTTGGAATCTAACAGATTACAGTAAATGACAAGAATTTGGTATTCTTTCATTTACGGTAAGGATTTGGGACTGTGAAATGAGCATCATTGGAATCATGTTCAATCGATCTACTTCACAAAGTAAAGATCATAGATAAACATAGTGTGCATACTTGGTGTATGGCATGACTATTGTTTAGAAAACATAGTGTACATGCTTGGAGCATGGGACAACTATTGTTTTAATTCAAGTGTTAAGTTGATAAATCGAAACAGAATAATGTGGAATCAATATGGTGATGAATAAAAGGTGTTTTATTTATATTCATAAGGGCTGAGACCATATTGGATTCAATTATTCTTGTGTTTCACTTTGCATGTTTTGACTTCCATAATAACTATGTTATTCTTTCCGAATGATTAAGTTATTCAAACCATCCACAGTCGGTCATATGTTGGAAGTAGATATGAATCAAGACAGACATGAGTTGGTTGTAGAGGTCTAAGATGTTGGACATGGCTACAACACTCATGAGTGCTCATAAGTTATGAGTATTGGATTCAACCCACGCTCACTTGCATCACTTCATGGAATTTATCTCGAGTGATCGTGAGACGGTAATATCATATAAGTCTTCAAACCTAGAGATATGAGTTGTTACCTATGAGTTGGTTGTACATTGATTGCACGAAAACGCATCAGTAACTTGATGTTATAAAACGTGCCTTTGTGTATAATTCAACAAGTAGTAGAAACAAGTATATGAGTCGAAGTTTATCTGTTCCTTCTAGTCCTTGGAGGATTAGAAGCGATATCTGGGCCCCTCGATGATTTTGTTTTGACCTATGTACCGGGCCCGGTCAGAACTAAATTGATGTGTTCGATTAAGTTCTTTGTCAAACAAATCGGAAATCGGGAAACAAACTGCTGGACAATAAGTAAGACATTGTTCCATGTATTTGTCCGGATGATATCATGAGAGCAGAGGATTATGTGATCACTTATCTAAAATGGCGCTTCATAGTTCAACAGAGTTTTCGAGAGCTACGATTGTCGGTTGGTTCCTGAAGTCATATAGGAAAATATAGTTATTAGACTTATCCAAGTGGGAGACTGTTGGATAAGGTGTCTAAGTCCATAACTTATTTGGTATATATTTGACCCGACCCGGCATGGTCCATTTGGGTTGCACTTCACCCGAACTATTTATATGGATAACATTATGAGAAGAGTATATTTGCGGCTTATTAATATATTATAAGTTATAATATATTAATATGAAATTGTATTATTTAATTAGTATTGGTCTTAAATTAATTATGAATTAATTTAGTGATCAAATGGTGACTAATTAAACATGGGCTATTATATTTATATAGTGTGGGATAACACTCATTATGGTAATGGGCTAAGCTTATATGGGAGTCCATGGATGATCCATGGAGCTTTTAACCCATGGATCCTTGGAAAGGAAAAGACATGGGTTATTAGGGTTTACCCTAATCATGTGCACTATATAAACAAGCTTGTGATGCATGAAATGACACCCTAGTGTGTATGTGAAGAAAGGTGGCCGATTTCTAGAGCATAGATATACTCTCTCATAAGTTTTCCAAGTTTGTGGTGATTTGTGATTTCCATTTGTGGCATTCACATTATTGGTGCTTGGCTCTCAAACTCCTAAGGAATCAATTCACAATCAAAGGTATGTAATTCATCTAGTTCTTTTATGTTTAAAAGTTCCCCATGCCATGCTAGATAAGTTATAAACCTTGGAAAACAAATTTTGCATGTATTTTAGACAAACATAGATCCAAGGTTTATTAGGGTTGCATGTACACTTAGGAAGTGTTAGAATGCTCAAAACCCAACAATAATGTCAAAGTTTATATGTTCCTTTTAGTCATTGGAGGATTAAAAGTGATATCTTGGGCCCCTCGATGATTTTGTTTTAACTTATGTGTCGGGCCCGGTCAGAACTAAATTAATGTGTTCGATTAAGTTCTATGTCAAACTAATCAAAAATTGGGAAACAAACAGCTAGACAATAAGATTGACTGAGTTCCATGTGTTTGTCCGGCTGATATCTTAAGAACAGAGGATTCTATGATCATTTATCTGAAATGGTACGTCTGAGTTCGACAAAGGCATTTAAGAGCCACGATTGCTAGTCGGATCCTGAAGTTATACTTATAGTTATCAGACTTATCCAAGTGGGAGACTGTTGGATAAGGTGTCTAATTCCATAACTATATTTGGTATGTACTTGACCCGAGAGTAACATGGTCCATTTGGGTTGCACTTCACCGGAACAATCTGTAAGGATGGACTTTTGAGAAGAGGTTATTTATGATTTATTAATATATTATAAGTTTTAATATATTAATATGAAATCATATTATTTAATTAGTATTTATCAAGAATTAATTTGGAATTAATTTTGTGATCAAAAGAGACTAATTAAATATATGGGGATTGATTGTGTAAATCATTCATTCTTATGAAGTGGGCTTATGATCCATAGTTATTTATGTTGGACTAAACCCATGTGGTTACCCATGGATACTCCATGGAGGTTTTAACCCATGGAGCATGGGGGATATGGAAAGTCATTAGGGTTTACGTGGTGTAACCCTAGTTTGCCACACTATATAAGGACCCCACTAGCTAGCAAAATCGGTCACTAAGCATACACACAAGGGTGCTAGCCGAATTTTGAGTGCAAGTAACCTTTCTCTAGTTCTTCCATTTGTTGGTGGTGATTTTTGATTCCACTTGAGGCATTCACATTATTGGTGCTAGGCTCATAAAGTCTTAAGGTTCAAGCTACAACAAAATTTATGTCATTCAACTAGATTTTTGTATTACATATACTCTATTGTATGCTAGTTAGGATGATGCCTTGGAAAATGAAAGTTTGCATGTATATTAGAGAAAACATAGATCCAAGGTATTTAGGGTTGCATGTACACCATAGGAGTGTTAGAATGATCATAACCCATCACGGAGGTGGTACTCAAGACGACATAATTGATTGAGTAGGTTCGCGACAGACTTAAAACAACGCAAAGTGGACACAAGAGCTATGCCAATAGGCGCCAGTTAGACTTGGAGTTCTTGGTTGGGGACATGGTACTCCTGAAGGTATCACCATGGAAAGGTGTCATCCGATTCAGGAAGCGGGGCAAGCTGGGCCCTAGGTCTATTGGTCCTATCAGGGTTTTAGCCCAGGTGGGCAGTGTTGTGTATCGTTTAGATCTACCCGAGGAGCCCAATCATATTCACAACACTTTTCATGTCTCTCAGTTGCATAAATGATTGGTTGAAGATTCTGTAGTAGTCCCATTGGAGGACATTCAGGTGGATGATCGCCTGAATTATATAGAGAGACCGGTGGTGATCCTCGACAGGAGGATGAAGAATCTACGAAATAAGCACTAATGGGCCGTTCATATTAACTACGATACATGGTAAGTCTAACTTCGTATGAACATGAGTATGGAACCTTTCAGGTGTTCAGATCTCTCATAAAATAAAGTTGTGAATTGACTGGGCAATAGGATGAGAAAGGATAGTGATCATCTCATTCAAAACTTTATCGGTCATCTAAGGAATTGTGAAAGAGTCTCACGATCTATCTCCACCCATAACACTACCACTAGGAAGTGTTAGTTGGATAGAGATACAAATCATTGATTTATTTCATACTAGATGAGTCACACTATGCTTGCTAACAATTCGTGAATTGTACCATGAATAGTGTTATGATAAGTCCTTTGGTTTTGTACCAACTAAGTAGGTTCATGAAACACTCTATGATATGTGAAGTGAGATTCAGTCCTCACTGGAACACATGAAAGTCTACGATTATGAGGCTTACGCTCATCGTGATGCGCTCGACAATTTAGAACTTAGAATAGAGATGTGTTATCTCGTTGGAGAACCCATCAAGCCTTTTGGATATTTGTTTAACAAACCTTCTAAGAACAAAGTGTATGTTGCTCGAAGGGCAGTCTTCCAAGAGAGGGAGCTGATTTCCAAAAGGGCTAGTGGGAGCCACATTGATCTTGATAAGATTCGAGAGTCAACTAACAAAGAGCCTCAAGTTGGACCTAGCATTCAATTCGAGATTGAAAGAGCTATTAAGGAAACTGACATATCTCCACCTCTTCCTTATAGATCTAATAGAGGACGTCATATGCCTACTTATATAAGAGTTTGTATTACTAAGGTAAATGAGTCACTGGTATGGAGCAATCAGAGTGTATCAGCTATCGGAAGCTATGGTAGGCCCTAAAGGCTACAAAATGGAAGGACATTGAGAGCGGGATTCAGTCCATGTATGTCAAAACTTGGTAGATCGAGCACTTGACCTTAACCGTTAGGTGTAAGTGGATCTTCAAGAAGAGACAAGCATGGAAATTAACAAACACATAATCAAACCAAGATATGTTGTGAAGTATGTGTAATCTTAATAATTTAATTTATGGACCGAAATAAGAATCTTGCAAGTGGGATCATTATTTCAATGAGAAAGTTCAAAGAGTTTGAATTTCGAGAAATAAAGATGAGCCATACATATGTCAAAGCTAGTTGGAGTAATTCGAATCTTTGTTTCAATGAGAAAGTTCAAGGAGTTTGAATTTCGAGAAACATAGATAAACCATATATATGTCATTGCTAGTGGGAGCATTGTAGTCACCCTTGTATTGTACATAGATAATGTACGATTCATAGGAAACTATATTCTAACTTATCAAGTGTAAAAACTTGGCTTGGTATGATAATTGTTTCTCTATGATATACATGGGAGATACATAACACGTACATAATAAGGATCTATGGAGATAGATCAAAGTGATTCATTTGATTAAGCAAAAGTACATGGAATCTTGAGGAAACTCGACATGCATAACTCAAAAAGGAGTTCGTGCTTATTAAAGTATGGCATAATATTAAGCAATGCTCATGTCCAAGTTTTATTATTGAAATAGAGGTTATGAGTCGTGTCAAACATACTTCTGCTATGGGATCGATCATATATGTCATGACATGTACCAGATCTAATGACTCGTATGCCTTGAGCTTGACAAGTTGGATTAGATCAATTTGGTGAGAATCAACAAATCAAGATCAAGAACATTCTTAAGTGTCCTACGAGGATAGAGGAAATGATCTTGATAGTATGGAAGAGATCATTGTAAGAGTTAAATTGATGCTCAGTTCCACACTAATAAAGACGATTTCATTCGCATTCAGAATTCGTGCATTTACGAAATGGTGAAGTATTAGCATGGAAGAGTACCACGTAATACACCATAGTGGATTTAACAAACTTAGAGTATATTGCAGTTGGTTAAATTGCAAAGAAGACAATGTAGCTGAAAGAGATTCATTAGTGACATCTTTGGTGAAATTCAATCATTGATGGTCCTTTTGGAGGCTCTTGTGACTTTAAGGGTGAACTTACCTCGATTATGGATCCCAAGTCACACACGCTCACAAGAAACATACTCAGCAGTATAAGTGTTAATTCGATTTGGAGATTATTAAGTGGAGATCTTAATATATGATGGAGTTCAGTCATTTCTATTAGCTTATCACTATGTTCTCTTTTTTCATGTTTGGAACCCACTTCCAGAGTACTAATTTACTCAAACATCCACAGTGGGTCATACTCTTGGAATTAATGAGTGATTTAAGACTGTCATGAGTATTATTTGATTGTCCATAGTGATTGGACATATCATAGAGATTGCGCCAACACTCATGAGTACTTAATAGAGATTTGAGCATTGGACCAACCCGCGCTGAGAGATTACTTCATGGATACAGTCACGAGTAATTCTAAGACGATAACATCTTCTATTCTTCAAACCTAGATACATGTGGGGTTTTTCTCTATGATTTTGTTATGCATTGGTCTACTCCAGTGCTATCCGTAATTGGTAGTAATAAAGGGTATGTCCATGTATGACATGATGAAATAGACAAAAACTATGTAGTCGAAGTTTATTTGTTCCTTATACCGTAATAGGAGAAGCGGTATCTATAGGTCCCTCGATGATTTTGTGCTGACATCTAAAGTCCTTGCCTGAGCCCTGACTGGATTGATGTGTTCAATTTATTTGTCAGATGCAGTCGTCATAAATCTATATCGGGAAACATAATCTTGAATTTTGAGATTGACCATTATCCATGTCTCGAGTTCATACATATATCATAGAACGAAGGGATAGTTGATCACTTATATAAGGGTTGAATCTTGATTAGATCAAGTGGGAAACTGTTGGAAAGTGTGTCCAAGGTCATTAACTATTGATAATATTTCTAATAATAACAAGGTGCTTTTGGGTTGCTGTCAAGACCCTAATTGAGTATAATAAATAAATGAGAAATTGGTTTATTAATTATTATGGTTAATAATTAATTAGAAACTAATTGGAAATATATTTCTGGAATTAATTAACAGTTTAATTAATCAAATGGTTGAATATTCAATTAATCAATAGTTGGTTGATCATGAATATTCCAGAACCCTTATGGAGTTAGGGTTAGATGAAAATCACTCAATCCCACATGGGAAAAGGAGTGAATTTCGTGGTTAGGCTTCCATCCCACATGGGAAGGAGTACAAAATCTAGGAAGGCATCCAAGGCTATAAATAGGGTCTTACGGATTTCATTCTTCCTTGCACCTTGGCTTGAATTTTCGCCAAGCTTTCTTCCTCCCCCTCTTAGGGAAATTTTCTAACCCTCTTAGGGTTTGTGAAATTGACCCTTCTCCTAGTTATTTTTATTCCACTCTTTGGTGTTATTGGGTGTGATACAATTAGATGGATTATGGTTTGGGTCCTCTCATCCAAGCAACTTCATAGAGGATCAATATCTCAAGCATGGAGATTAAGGGCTACATAAGATGTATGTTTTTATTCTTTGTTTTTATGTTTTCTAGGATAGATATAATTAGCATGAAACCATAGATCCATAGGTTGCATGTACACTTAGGTATATCGTAGTTTCGATTTTTCCGCTACCTAGTTTAGAGTGTATTTAATGTGTAGAAAACCCAACAGAAACAATGAAGAGGGAGAGATTTAGAGAGTTGGCTGATTTTTGGTGTGATGAATTGGGATGAAAAGGTCTCTATTTATAGTCTTATGGAGGCTTGCAAGACCCTCCATGCACCATACTTTCATTTTTAGTCAAACACACTAAAGCACAATACTTGTACTTAGAAAAAGAGTGTACACAAATGGGTAAGATGGTGATGGTGGACTCTTGGACATGGGAAGGAAGCAAAAAAGGAAGAGCGGCTGATTTTTGGACTCCATGCAAGGTGGCATGTGCATGGTGATGTAATCCTTTTCAAAAATGCCCCAAAACCTTCCTAGATTTTCGTGCCAAGATCCCGACATTTCATATCTTTTAAAAAGTGGCGAATGATAGAGCCAAGTTCAAGGATTCAAAAAATCAGAACATATTAATTTTTCGAGTTGTAGAACTTTGGGAAATTGCGTTTAAATATTCGCGTTTAATTGACCCCAAATGTCTGATTTTTCGACTTTTACAAATATTTTTACTAAAAATATTTTGAATATGGAATTAAATAATAGACCATAGTCTGAGTCCAAAAACATTCTTGGAATTTCCATCTGAGGTGTGCAAATGCCTCAATTGATCGAAACGGTTTATGCAGTTTAAAGAAAATTAGTTTTATACTAGTTTGGTTTCTTATAACGGTCATATATTTTTCATACGATCTTCATTTTGGACGTTCTTTATATTTTTGGAACCAGGTGCACATGTACGACAAGACTAGAGTGTTTTCTTTGCTCATAACTACTTAATACAAAATTTCAATTTTTCAAACGTATTAACTAGAGTTACAGCTTGTGTTTTATGATTCGTTAGACATTTTCCACAATTGAAAGTAAGATATAATATAATATCTTATTATAATGGTAATGACACTGTTTATTTTCCAAAATACATTATCCATCGGTTAATGAAGTTTTTTTTTTCTGGACTACTGGTCGAAGAACTGTTAAGAAGATTAGGGCGGAGAACAAGCATACAAAAGTGTATTGGAGCTGCTAATAAAAAAACAAGTGAAAAGCCTAAGATATTCATATTTGAACCCAATAATTTGTAGAAAGAAAAAGTTAGAAGAGAGAGTTTGTGAATAACTTCCAAACAAATGCTCATTTCTAAACCCTAAACACATTTTTTTTTTCTTTATATATCTAACATATATATCAAACTTGTACTTTAAATTTCACGGCTTGTTCATATTAGCCCCAACTCTATTTTCTTTAACACTCCGGCCCACCGAATATTCTAAATGTGTATTAATATCCCATGAATATTATGTTTTTATATATGTATTATATATTATATATTTTTTAATATTATGACTCTTAGGAGTAGGGGTGAACCCAATAATATTTTGAAGAGGGACAAAAAAAATTTATTTCTTTATAGAGTAAAAATATATTATTTAAAAAAAAACATATTTTTTTTTATGTGGGGACAACTACTCCTAGTGTAGATTCACCTTGCTTACGAGTCAAAACACGAATAGAAATTTTACATTTTCAAGTCATAAGTCACGAATTAACAAACAAATATATTGTTGACATATATCAATGTCAAATGATGTAGATATATGAAATAAATTAACAACCATCTTAAAATATTAAATAAAAAACATTAAAACGATAATTTTTTATACGCCAATATGAATATGGGTTATCATATTAGGTAGCATAAAACGACAAATAATATAAATCTTCATATGATATGCCACTTTGTTGCCCGAATGATACATATACCTTTAGTGTTATTATTCCATAGCGATGTTGACAAGTATTAGGAATGTTTTGGTATAAATTTTACAACACCAAGAGAATTCACAGAATCAATAAATTTTTTGTTTTGTGTTGTTTTTTCTTTTTGCCATGTAGCTTGTTAATATTATATGTGTTGCATAATGGAATAGGAGTGAAAAAATAGATACTTTGAAATATGATCATTAACATAAGTTTAGTCGAATATTGGCAATTGTTAGTTTTATTTTGAATTTATCCGAAAAAAAATGATACTTGATAGGGCGTTAGGCTAGATGATGTGGTCAAACCGATACATGAAGTTAGTACCACTAACATTGCATTTGTATGGTAACACCACTGGAATTTGTGTGGTGACTGAAACCGTAAGACATGAAAACACCACATTTTTTCTTTCTCTTCTTTCTTCCATTTCGACGACTAATTTTTCTTTAAAAAAAAGTACCACTCTATAAATAATAACATTTTAACCTTCGATTTCACACAACTTTTTATAACCTTTATATCATTCATTCTTTTTTACATCAAAATGAATTCCAACAACCTCACTTCAACATTTGTTCCAAAGAAATCTCCTACGACCGGTTTAAACACACCTATGAGAAGCGATTTTGCTTTCTGTAACATCTTAAAATTCATGACCAAAAATTTCATTTTTAATTAAGTAATTGTAAAAACCAATGATCTAAAAACATCAATAGTACCAACCCATGTCATCATCAAAACCAGTATTACAAGAAACCAAGTTATGTCATAACAAATAAAATCAGAGTACAACTCCCAAAGATCTCATGTGTGGAAAACCATAGTGTGATGCACTGCGATCATGTCGGCCCCTTTCCTCCCGAAGAACAAGTACCTGAAACCAAAACTGTAAACCGTAAGCACGAATCTTAGTGATTTCCCCCATCACACCACATAATCACATACTGTCATGCATATCTGGGTGCTTGACCTACCCTGTCAGGCATATCTGGGGTGCCCGACCTACCCGTGTCAAGCATATCTGGGTGCTCGACCTACCCTGTCAGGTATATTTAGCATGCCCGACCTATCCATGTCAAGCATATCTGGGTGCTCGACCTACCCTGTCAGGTATATCTGGGACCCAACCTACCATCCAGTTTATTTCAACCGGTTACAGGATCTATCTCACCCCCTACTACTACCACATAATAACATATCATAACATACTGTCAGGCATATCTGGGTGCCCGAACTACCCTCCGGTTTATCCCAACCAGCTATGGGGTCTATTGCACCCCTCCTACCACTACCACATAACACATAGCATACAAGCACACAAATCTCTACATATAGTGGCATATCAGATAATTATCACAAAGACAATCATCTCTACTATAAACAACTACTAGTGGGTCGGCCTTGGTGCCTTAGACCCACTGCTACCGGGAAGATAACTCACCTCGAATGTTGTTAAGTAGCTGAACAGTCCCCGACTCTGAAATCAACCCAACTCAACCCCTACACATAAAAGATTTCCTTTTAATTCCCTTTTCATACTCATAACCCCTTAAGGGTCAACTTTTGTCAAAGTCAAAGTCAAAGTTAACACCCCGGTCAAAGTCAACGTTCTGAGTTCACTCAACTCGCTGAGTTGGCCCTTCAACTCGTCGAGTTCCATAAATCATAAAATCTTGAAATCGCGATCTAACTCGTCGAGTTCCCTCATGAACTCATCGACTTCTTCCTATCAAAAGAATCGGGACTTTTCAAATCAACTCGTCGAGTCCATCCTTGAACTCGTCGACTCTTTCCTTTTAATAGAATTGGGACACTTCGACCCAACTCATCGAGTTCCTCGATGAACTCGTCGAGTTCTTCAGTCTGTTAAGCCTTCTTAATGCATTAAGCCATTATTCTTCGAATCCAAGTCCCATATTCCAGATCTGGGTCGAAAACACACCTAGGAGGGTAAAGTTTCCAACTTTACCCATTAAAACTCATCCTAGATGAAATGAGCTCTAACCCTAACTCAAAATGGCTTAGATCCAACTCCAAAAGCCATCAAAATTTCAAGACATACCATGAGGTCATAGATCTGGACTCTAGGGACGATTTGGTCACGTAAAGTTCCTATCTTTACTTGCATGCATGACCTAATTGGCTCAAAAGAACAAAAAGATGGTCTAAAAGTTGCATGGGGCTCCCGTGGCCATAAACTTGGCACCTTTATGCCAAGAAGCCCCATCAAGACCCTAGATCTGAAGGGTTTGCACACATGGGATGTCCAAATCCCAAAAACCAACGTACTTGGACCAAAACATGAAGAAAGCATCCTAAAAATAGATCTAAGCATGCTATAGACAAGGGAGGAGCTTTATACCTCAGATGAACCAGAAATGTAGACAAACTCTGGATCTATTCTCCTTCTACACGTTCTTGCTCATGCTTCAAGTACCTTCTTCTTCAAAATCACCAAGAATGCACAAAAGTTGGCTCAAAACTCTAAAAAGTGAATTAGGGTTTCGAGGCTAGGGTTTGGGACAATGGAGGCTGGAAATGAGGCCAGCTTATGGGGGTTAAGGTGTTTAAATAGGGTGCAAAACACTGAAAATTAGGGTTTCATTATGCCATCCTACTCGTCGAGTTGAGGCTCCCCAACTCGTCGAGTAGGTTTCCAAACCCGCGGTCCATATAATCTCTACTCGACAAGTTTGGGGCCTCCAACACTTCGAGTTTCTATACAAAAGTGAATAAATTATGATTTTAAATACATACCAGGAACCAGGAGTTACAAATCTCCCCCACTTATATCAGACTTCATCCTCGAAGTCTGCTGCAGCTGGAAATAGCTTTGGGTAGTGCTCCCTCATCTCATCCTCCGGCTCCCACGTCCATTCTGAGCCCTTATGGTGTTGCCACTACTCCTTCACCAACTCTACCCTCTTGTTCCTCAGATCCTTCGTCTACCTATCGAGAATGGCTACTGGTCTCTCGATGTAGTTCAGACTGTCATCCACCTGAATATCCTCTAAAGGCAGAACTACAGAGTCATCTACTAGGCACTTCCGCAGTTGGGAGACATGAAAAGTGTTGTGGATCTATCTAAGTTCTTCCGGAAGATCCAACCTATACGCCACCTTGCCCACACCGACTATAACCCTGAAAGGTATGATATACCTGGGGCCCAGATTGCCACGTTTTCTGAAGCGGATGACACCTTTCCAAGGTGACACCTTCAAAAGGACCATATCCCCGACCTGGAACTCCAAGTCCGATCGGCATCTGTCGGCGTAACTCTTCTTCCGAATCTGGGTCGTCTGGAGTCTACTCCAGATCTGTTGGATCTTCTCCGTCGTCTTGAGTACCACCTCGGTACTCCCCATGACTCTCTGGCCAACCTCACCCCAGCATATCGGGGTCCTGAACTTCCTCACGTACAACATCTCGAAGGGAGGCCGGTCGATACTAGCGTGGTAGCTATTATTATAGGAAAACTATGTCAAGGGAAGGTAGGTATCCCAGCTACCACAAAAGTCTAGAACGCACGCCCGTATCATCCTGCAAGGTCTGGATGGTCCGCTCGCTCTGACCGTCCTTCTGTGGGTGAAAGGTCGTGCTAAAGTGCAGACGAGTACCCAACTCGTCATGAAATTTCTTCCAGAATCTGGAAGTGAACCGCACATCCCTGTCAGAAATCACAGAAACTGGCACCCCATGATGAGCTACTACCTCTCTGATGTAGATGTCTGCCAGCTTCTCGGCCGAAACACTCTCTTGGATCGGTATGAAATCGGCGCTCTTGGTCAACCGATCCACGATGACCCATATCGCGTCAAGTCCACGCGTCGTCCGAGGTAACTTCGTAATGAAGTCCATGGTAATATCCTTCTATTTCCACACAGGGATATCCAACGGCTACGTCTTGCTGTGAGGTCTATGGTGTTTGGCCTTGACCTTCCTGCAGGTCAAGCACCTCTTGACGTACCAGGCTACATCCTGTTTTATGCAGGGCCACCAATAGTCGGGACGAAGATCCCTATACATCTTCGTTGCCCCTGGATGGATAGAAAATCTGGATTTGTGTGCCTCCTCCATCAGGATTTGGCGCACACCGCCCGTGTACGGAACCCACACCCTATGATGGAGTGTAAATACCCCGCGGCTGTCATAGTCGAAGGAGGAAATCTGACCCACTATACGCTCACTCTTCTGATGGTCCTCCTTCATAGCCTCCTGCTGAACCTCCCGAATCCGCTCCAAAAGCAGATTCTCTACTGTCATCCTCAGGAAGATGTCTCTGATCGGGGCCACGAATGCCTTGCGGCTAAGAGCATCGGCCACCATATTGGCCTTCCCCGGGTGATAAAGGATCTCCCAGTCGTAATCCTTCACCACGTCCAACCATTGTCGTTGTCTTTTGTTCAGATTTGGCTGGTCCATCAAGTACCTCAAACTCTTGTGATCCGTGTAAATGGTACAACGAACCCCATAGAGGTAGTGTCGCCAAATATTAAGGGCGAAAACCACAGCCCCCAACACCAAATCGTGCGTCGGGTAGTTCGCCTCATGAGGCTTCAACTGCCTTGAAGCGTAAGCGATGACGTGTCCTCTCTACATCAATACTACGCCTAAACCCGTGATAGACGCGTCACAATACACCACGAAATCCTCAACGCCCTCTGGCAGGGCTAAGATCGGCGCCACGCACAACCTCTTCCTTAAATTCTCGAAAGATGCCTGCTGCTCAGCCCCCAACGGAATGTCACCGACTTCTTGGTCAGTCGAGTCAATAGAATGGCTATCTTGGAGAAATCCTGGATGAATCTCCGATAATAACCCGTCAGACCAAGAAAACTCTGAATCTCAAATGGAGACCTCGGAACCTCCCATCTCATCACGGCCTCTACCTTGGCCGGATCGACCAGAATACCCTTCTGGTTGACAAGGTGCCCCAGAAACTACACCTCGCACAACCAGAACTCGCACTTGGAGAACTTTGCGAAAAGTCTCTCCATCTTCAACGTCTCCAACAACTCCCTCAGATGCTCTTCGTGCTGCTCCTGAGTCTTGTAGTAAACCAAGATATCATCGATAAAGACTATCACAGACCGATCTAGCATCGGCCTGCACACGCGGTTCATGAGGTCCATGAATGCGGCAGGAGCATTGGTGAGCCCAAACGGCATCACCACGAACTCGTAATGACCATATCGAGTCCGAAATGTTGTCTTCTACACATTGTCATCCCTGACTCGCATATGGTGATAACTCGATCGCAGATCAATCTTGGAGAACCAGGATGCTCCTTGTAGTTGGTCAAAAAGATCGTCGATCCTCGGGAGTGGGTAACGTTTCTTCACCGTTACGTTATTCAACTCCTGGTAGTCTATACACATCCGGTGAGACCCGTCCTTCTTCTTCACAAACAGAATCGGGGCTCCCCAAGGCGAGCTACTCGGCCTGATAAATCCCTTGTCTAACAGCTCCTGCAGCTGTGTAGACAACTCCTGCATCTCGGGAGGAGCCAACCGATACGAGGTCTTGGCTATCGGGGCCGCACCCGGAACTAAGTCAATCTTAAACTCCACCTGTCTCTTCGGGGGTACCCCAGGCAGACCCTCCGGGAACACGTCTGGATACTCCCGCACCACCGGTACATCTTGTACGATCGCCTTACCCTTATCTCGGGTATCCATAACATAGGTGACATAACTTGCGCAACCCTGCTGAAGGTAGCACCTAGCCCTCGCTGCTGAACACATGGCCGGTCCACGCTGCGGTATCTCACCCTGAATCACTAGCGCTCCCCCACTTGGGGTCCTAACCCAAACCAACTATGATCACAGTCGATCACCGCCCCATTAGGGCTCAACCAGTCCATCCCTATGATGACCTTGTTCTCACGCAAAGGAATGGGAACCAAATCCACGAGGTAACGCTTGTCATACATCCTCAGGACACAATCTCTATCAACCTCTAATGCCCGGACAGATCGGTCATCCGCAATCTCGACCTCTGAAGGACAATACAATGTGCCTGAAGACTCATCAAACCTCTTGCTGAGTGCAAGAGATACGAATGATCGGGTAGCCCCCAAGTCAAATAATACCAGTACTGGGATGTCGTTCACATGGAACGATCCTAAACAAAACACATAGAATATAAATATCAAAACTGACATATAATAAAAGTTAAGGAGAAGAAAACATACCCGTCACCACATCGGATGTGACACGTGCATCCTTGGCGATCAGCTGGAAGGCTCGGCTCCTCACCACTAGAGCATCTGTCTTGCCCTATCGGCCATCTGTGATCCGCAGGGTCGTTGGAGCTCGCGCCGCCACTGGCACTGCTGATACCAATCTCGGGCAGTTAGCCTTTTTATGTCCCCTCTGATTGCAATGAAAGAAAATCAGGTCTGATGTTTGAATGGTGGGGGTGGGGGCAGTGCAATCCCTTCTAAAGTGCCCAGTCTTGCCGCACTTGTAGCAGCCCAATCCCCCAGCTCTGCACAGTCCCTCGTGTGGTCTGCCGTATTTTCCACAGCGGCTCTGGCCCTGGTGTCCCTTCGACCTCGAGCTGGATCCCTTGTGTAACGCCCGCAGATCCGGGCTAGTCAATTTAGAGACGATGAGTATCAAAAAGGGAGTTTTTGATGGAAGATTATTTAGAAGGATTAATCTTAACCAAGTTGTAGTATATGTTACAAGGGTTCCGTACATATAAAGAACGCCGAAATCCGAGTTATACGAAGAAGTTATGGCTCGTCGAAGTTTTACGGCAAAACCGGCACGACACCTGGAGACGTAAATAGTGAATTTACGGTAGAAGACTTTTTAGCCTTAGTGATCTAAACAAAATTTGTAGTATACATTAAACCGAGAACATACAAAAAAAAAAGAACGCCCAAATCTGACTTCGTATGAGGAAGTTATGATTTTATAAGATTTGGCATAGCAGTGCACGGTCCGAAACTCGAATTTTAGTTCGAGCGGTTTTTGGCCTACGCGACCTAAATGAGAGTTGAAGATATCATTAATAGGAACTCAACGGTAAAAAGACAGACGAAAACGGAGTTCGTATGTAGAAGTTATGAATTTTACGCGGACATTTAACAGTATAATCTTCTCCTACTGTTAAATTTAAGATCGGTCGAGAATTAGCCAACGGAGTCTAAATGAAAGTTTTAGATCTTGTTTTTACCTACGCGTGGATATAAATAATGTCGAGAGTAGAGCTCGTATGTTAAAGATATGGACGAAACTTGGTCCCTACTCTTCGAGCGCGATAAATTCGATACAGGTTTGTAAATATGAGATAGAATGAGAATTAGCTGACGGCGTCTAAATGAAAGTTGTAGTACTCGTAAATACCAACGTGTGGATATAAAGAACGTCAAAAATGGAGTTCGTATGAACGAGTTACAAATTATAATAGCATATTTACGTATTAAAATAAAGTATAAATCATATATACGTACACACACACACACACACACACACACATATATATATATATATATATATATATATATATATATATATATATATATATATATATATACAAATGTATATATCATTAGAAAGGTATCGACGATGCGGTTATTATAAGACTAGTGTTGAGTAATTTCGACATTACTTTAGTACAAATATCGTTAAATCTATTTAAAATAGTATTATGAAGGGGTGTTTAGTCGTTTTTATAACTATAAGGTAATTAAGTAATTATGGAGGGTAGTTTTTGTAAATTCAATTACTATAAATAAGAGGTTTGGGCTCTCATATTTCTTGCACCATTCTCTTGATTCAAGAGTCTTTCTCTTCTTATCCCCCGAGCATTTCGGTCCCTCGTGATTCGACTTCTCTTTCTATAGTTTTAGTATAGTAAGGTGAGCGCTGAAGCGCTATACGAATCTTTCTTAGAAAGATTCAGCGACGAAGTTCTGCCCCTGCAGAGCCCGACTCCTAGCTAAAACCCCCTTGTAAGTAAGTTATGCTTACCTATTTTAATATAGATTATATTTAAAATTAGTATTGTTATTATGAACTTATAATAAATATTTGAGCTATTATTATGACTTATATAAGTGTCGTTATAATATCTTTTTAACTACTCGCGGTACGGGGAATCTGATTTAAAGGGCCGAATAGGGTTGTTGGATTTCAGAAGTGCTATATGCCAAAATGGTCCTGCCCTCCGGTGTTTTATGTCTGGCCCCTGTCTGTACATAGTGGTTGGAAAGTATTGTTTAAACGCTTATATAATAATAATAATAATAATAATAATAATAAGACTAATAGTCCGAGTACCGAGTCACCACCTTATCAAGTGAGTGCATAGTCCATTTCATCTTACACATAGATATGAAGTATTTTATATAAATTACGTGTTATGTGTGCATATTATCTGTATACTTGCTATCTACGTTGGATGAACGATTTTATACATGTTTTTAATGATTTAAACTGTATATGTATTTATATCTACAAAATATGTTGGGTAAAACATGGGTAGATTAATGATGAAAGTTGATATAGAGGAATATTAGCAGTATGGACATAGTGCCTTAGAGGTGAACATTGGCAGCAATGGACTTAGTACCCTATAGACGAGCATTGGCAACTGCGCCACAACCTGTAGATGTTTATAATCTACGATGTACTCTAAACATCCTAGCAGCTGCGCTCTAAGTATAGTATCGGCAGCTACGCCTAATAGAGAACATCATAACCATGGCAGTTGCGCCTAAAGGACAATACCTGCAGTTGCGCCTCATAGAGAATGTCACAATTATGGCAGCTGTGCCTAAATGATAATATTAGCAGTCGTGCTTGATAACTATGTCATTGGCAACGATGGACTTCGTGCCTATTCCGTAGGATAATCCTTAGGAATGAATGAATGAGGAATAGTTGATTCTTAGGGTAGATCCTTACGAGTAAAGAAGATAGCGGGGATGGGTAATTGGGTTGATTGTTTGATGTTTAAACATAATAATTACATTATTGTGCGTTGAAAACCCTATGTACTCACCAGGTTTCCCAACCTGACCCACTCAAGCTTATTTGTATCACATGTGTCGATATGAAGCTACTTTACACTGAGAGATTTAAAAGAGATGTAGAGCACTAGTGTAAATGAATGTAAGTTCTGTTTATGCTTATGTTTTTGTATTGCCGATGACATCCCAAATGTTTTGAAATGGATAAAAATACATTTCTTTGGAAATGCTTTGATAACGTATTTATCATCTTTTTCTAGGAACAAATTCCGCAAGATTTTTATTAAAATAGGTACTCTGATTTTTTATAAAGCATAAACAAAATCGGTCTTTTCTGGCAGTGAAAAATGGGGATGTCACACCTTGGGTTTCTTCGCAGAAACCCCAGTCGTCTGCCCAGCCTCTGCCTTCCTCTTCCTAACGTGCTCTATTTCAATCTCCCTCTCTTGTGCCCTAGCTATCATGTCATCCAAAGTCGGGAACGCCGAGTAACTGACATGTTTCCGAATGTCATCTCTCAACATGTCATGGTACCGGGTTTTCTTCATCTCCTCATCACTAGCATACTGAGGCACCATCAAGGACCTCTCCCTGAACTTGGTGGTAATCTCCGCCACCGTCTCAGTAGTATGTCTCATATCCAAAAACTCTCTGGCTAGCTGTTGAATCTCTACAAGTGGTGCGAACTCTACTTGGAATCTGGTCATAAAGTTCGACCAAGTCATAGCCTCAATATCCGGAGCTCCCAAAGTATCACCGACTGCCTCCCACCAGTCTCTAGCTCGCTCCCTCAAACAACCAGCAGCATACCTACCCTTCGACCCCTCAGGGCGCAAGCTCGTCAACTGTACAGACTCGATGTCTGCAATCCATTTCCTAGCCACAATGGGGTCCTTCACCCCGCTGAAGTCTGGCGCTCCACATCCCCTGAAATCCTTTAAGGAGAGTGTGCAAGTCTCAGACTGGCTAGGTGCCATGTCACTCCTGAATGCCCTAAGGCGATCCTCCATCAGCTCAATGATACCTTCCTTGATCGACCCGAAAATCACCGGGGTCGCCTCAAGGATGCCTCTCGTAATCTCGGATGCAATGAACTCGCACAATCCATCATCAACTGGCTCAGAACCCATACCCGAACCTGACCCAGACCCTGAACCTCCTACTTCGTGACACACTCCTTGTTCTTTCTCAAAACCTTAATTTTAAATTTTATAAAAAAAATTTCCTTGTAAAAAACCTTTCCTACCCTTGGTTTGAGTCCAGACACTCCCGAACGTGTGTCCGAATCCCTCAAACCAACGCTCTAATACCAACTTGTAACATCCTAAAACTCATGACCAAAAATTTCATTTTTAATTAAGTAATTGTGTAAAAACCAATGATCTAAAAACATCAATAGTACCAACCCATGTCATCATCAAAACCAGTATAACAAGAAACCAACTTATGTCATAACAAATAAGATCAGAGTACAACTCCCAAAGATCTCATGTGCGGAAAACCATAGTGTGATGTGCTGCGATCATGTCGGCCCCTTTCCTCCCGAAAAACAAGTACCTGAAACCAAAACTGTAAACTGTAAGCACGAATCTTAGTGAGTTCCCCCATCATACCACATAATCATATACTGTCATGCATATTTGGGTGCTCGACCTACCCTGTCAGGCATATCTGGGGTGCCCGACCTACCCATGTCAAGCATATTTGGGTGCTCGACCTACCCTGTCAGGCATATCTAGGGTGCCCGACCTACCCATGTCAAGCATATCTGGGTGCTCGACCTACCCTGTCAGACATATTTGGGGGCCCAACCTACCCTCTAGTTTATTTCAACCGGTTACAGGGTTTATCTCACTCCCTACTACTACCACATAATAACATATCATAACATACTGTCAGGCATATCTGGGTGCCCGACCTACCCTCCGGTTTATCCCAACCGGCTATGGGGTCTATTGCACCCCTCCTACCACTACCACATAACACATAGCATACAAGCACACAAATCTCTACAGATAGTGGCATACCATATAATTATCACAAAGAAAATCATCTCTACTATAAACAACTACTAGTGGGCCGACCTTGGTGCCTTAGACCCACTGCTACTGGGAAGATAACTCACCTCGAATGCTGTAAAGTAGCTGAACAGTCCCCGGATCTGAAATCAACCCAACTCAACCCCTACACATAAAAGATTTCCTTTAATTCCTTTTTCATACTCATGACCCCTTAAGGGTTAACTTTGGAAGAAGTCAAAGTCAACATCCCGGTCAATGTCAACGCTTCGAGTTGACTCAACTCGCCGAGTTGGCCCTTCAACTCGCCGAGTTCCATAGATAATAAAATCCTGAAATCACGATCTAACTCGTCGAGTTCCTTCATGAACTCGTCGAGTTCCTCCTATCAACATAATCGAGACTTTTCAAATTAACTCGTCGAGTCCATCCTTGAACTCGTAGAGTCTTTCCTTTTAACAGAATCGGGACACTTCGACCCAACTCGTCGAGTTCCTTTATGAACTCGTCGAGTTCTTTAATCTGTTAAGCCGTCTTAATTCATTAAGCCATTATTCTTCGAATCTAAGTCCCATATTCCAGATCTGGGTCAAAAACACACCTAGGAGGGTAAAGTTTCCAACTTTACCAATTAAAACCCATCCTAGAATAAATGAGCTCTAACCCTAACTCAAAATGGCTTAGATACAACTCGAAAAACCATCAAAACTTCAAGATAGACCATGAGGTCATAAATCTGGACTCTAGGGACGATTTGGTCACGTAAAGTTCCTATTTTTACTTGCATGCATGACCTACTTGGCTCAAAAGACCAAAAAGATGGTCTAAAAGTTGCATGGGGCTCCCATGGCCATAAAGCTGGCACCTTTATGCCATGAAGCCCCCTCAAGACCCTAGATTTGAAGGGTTTGCCCACATGGGACATCCAAATCCAAAAAACCAACATACTTTGACCAAAACATGAAGAAAGCATCCTAAAACTAGATCTAAGCATGCTATAGACAAGGTAGGAGCTTTATACGTCAGATGAACCAGAAATGAAGCCCAACTTCTGGATCTACTCTCCTTCTACACGTCCTTGCTCCTTCTTCAAGTGTCATCTTCTTCAAAATCACCAAGAATGCACAAAAGTTGGCTCAAAACTCTCAAAAGTGAATTAGGGTTTCGAGGCTAGGGTTTGGGACAATGGAGGCTGGAAATGAGGCCAACTTATGGGGGTTAAGGTGTTTAAATAGGGTGCAAAACCCTGAAAATTAGGGTTTCATTCTGCTAACCTACTCGTCGAGTTGAGGCTCCCCAACTCGTCGAGTAGGTTTCCAAACCCGCGGTCCATATAATCTCTACTCGACGAGTTTGGGGCCTCCAACTCGTTGAGTTTCTATACAAAAGTGAATAAATTATAATTTTAAATACATACCAGGGACCAGGCGTTACACTTTTGATCCGTCCTTACCACTTTACCCACCACAAATGATGTAACATCCCGAAATTCAGGTACAACTATTTAACCCTTCTCTTTTGTCAAGTTGTCAAGATTAGCCCTTGAGTGGAAACTGTAGCAAATGAGTACATTGGGCGTACTCAAGAGTACGTTGTGCGTACTCATGCGCTTATTTTGGACGCGGACTCGCCTAGGTACGCTGGGCGTACCCAGGGTTACGCTGGGCGTACCCAGGCTTACGCTGGGCGTAGTTGGCCCAGGTGCAAAACCCTAATTGTGGCTTGAGGGCTATAAAAGGAATGAGATGGTCTTGTCCCCAGCCACCATCCATCAGAGAGAAACCCTAGAAGAGCAACTTTATCGTTCTAAAGCTAGTGTGTGTGTTCTTGAGCAAGAAAGTGCCTTTGTTTGTTAGTAAAGAAGAAGAGGAGGTTCTTGTGGACGCTAGAAGTTGGAGTACAAGCTTGGATCTGAGTTCTATAGAGGGAGGAGCTTCACTTGGAGGTATAAAGCTCAAAGCTTTCCTTGTTATTTGTGATTTGTGCTTTATGGACCATTTCTAGGGTTAAAGTCCCAAAGGTGGAGACTTTATGAGCATAAAGGACTCCATGGACCTAGATCTGTCCCATTTCAGTGATATTTGTGTTATAGATCCATAAAGTTTCCATCTTGGTCGTTGATATGAGGTCATGCTTGAATTATGAGCTTTCTAGAGTTGGGAAATGGAATGTTATGGGTGTTAGTGACTTGTCCAGCCATGCAAAGGCTTAAAGTCACCAACTTTATGGATTAAGAGGCTTAGAAATGGTCAGATCTAGAAGTTCGACGTGGGTCTTAACAGTTTAAGACCTCAAGAGCTAAGGAGTCTGAAACTGGGAGTTACGCTGGGCGTAATCCCAGTACGCGCGGCGTAGGGGGTCGCGTTCCCCGTTTCTGTGAGGTCGCCGGGTACGCCCAGCGTACAGGCTTGGTACGCGCAGCGTAACCCGGAGAGTTGACTTTTGTTGACTTTTAGGGTTTGGTCAACAATTCGACTTTTGGGACCATTGAGGGGTAAAATGGTCTTTTAACCTTCTGAGAGGACATAGGAAGGGATTAGTCTAGCCTTGAGAGCCGTTAATGATTTGAAATAATTACTTTATGTGATTAGGCGGGGCTAGGTCGTTGTTTCGAGATTAAGGGATATCGAGCACGTGAGTTACTAGACATCATACGAGGTGAGTCTTCTCACTATACTGTACCTGGAAGGGTACTTATGTGTGACCGGAAGGTCTTGTATGCTATGATGTATGTGCTATATGCGGTTATATGATATGTATGTGCTATGTATGATTATGTATGATATGGACCGGAAGGTCAAGAGGTTACGGACCGGAAGGTCGATACGGGTAGGACCGGAAGGTCTACCGGGATTTGGGACGGGAGTCCCCTGAGACACATGGATCGGAAGATCCTACAGAGTTGTGGCCTGGAAAGGCGTATGTGTGGCATGTGGTATTTTGGGGAACTCACTAAGCATTTATGCTTACAGTTGTTATGATATGTGTTTCAGGTACTAGCGAGGACAGTGGGAAGGCGTCGGCATGATCCGTACACACTTATGGAGTTTATGTTATTGAGATTATGGGACATGTTTTTGTTATGACACAGTGACACATTATGTTTTGTGATTATCATGTGAATGAAAGTATGATTTAAAAATGAAAAATTGTTTTGAAAATTTACGTTGTTACAAGTTGGTATCAGAGCCTTGGTTTGAGGGATTCGGGTGCATCTTGGGATGGATGTGAACTCAAACTGAGGAATTGAGAAAGTTTTTCATAAAATAAACAATTTTTCTAAAAGAGTAAAAGATTTTGAGAAAGGCAGAAGGAAGCAGTGTGTACGATCAGCCAGCGCCTGAACGGTGATTTCCCAAAATACCCTTACATTACGTGTTATGAGATATGTTATGATATGATATGCATGCTAGAGTTGGCTAGGTATTCATATTAGGACTAGAGTGGCCTGATTTTGGGATGCCTTAGCCTAGGAAGATTTTTGCTGCTATGTGATGCTTGAGAGTGAGTAGATAGCAGTGAGGAGCTTATAAGAGGTCTACTGAAGGGTAGCCTATGCCAGCGAGATGTAGGGTACTTGTGATCTGGGATCCATGGAAGAGGACTTAGAGTGAATGATGATGCGGTGTGGATGGTAGTATAGGGCCCGTACTACTGAAGACACCGGAGCAGTGCGCACCCTAAGTAAGAATCCTTTGGGTACTAAGGAACAAGTAGGGTTGAATTATCGAGTGCGAGTATGCTCGAGCGAGTCTCTGATATTATTATGTTGTATACGAGAGACATCATGGTTGGGACACGCCACAGACCTGAGGCGAGCGGTGTGAGTGACGAGGAGCTTCGTCAGATGATCCACGATGAGGTGGCAGCGACGATTCGAGCCGAGATTCCGGAGATGTTTGGGTCTATCAATACCACATTGATTGAGACGTTTGATGAGCGGTACGCAACGGTGACTGAGGCTGCGGCTGCTGCAGCTGTGGCTGCTGCCAGACCTCAGGGAGGTGACTCGTTGTTGCTTCGAGAGTTCAGCAACACGAAGCCACCAGAGTTTGATGGGACGCAGGATCCGATCGCTGCAATGAGATGGATTTCTGATATCGAGGGATGCTTCTATACGTGTTCATGTCCGGAGCATCTGAGGGTACGGTTCGCATTGAACCAGCTCCGCTTGGGAGCGAAGGATTGGTGGAAGTTCGTGACGGCGAGCTTCACTCTTGCAGAGATTTCAGCGGTGACCTGGGAGAGGTTCACCACCATGTTCAGAGACGAGTATGTTCCCCCGGTGGAGAGGGAACGGTTGGTTCAGGATTTCTTAACCCTCAAGCAGGGTACTGATTCTGTTACGGTGGTTACCAGGAAGTTTCATGAGGGGGCGATGTTCTGCCCTGAGCAGGTGTCTACTGAACAGGCACGCATGAGCCGATATTTGGGCGTTTTGAGGAGGGACATTCGGGAGTTCGTGTCGAACTCGACTTACCGGTCATTTGCTGAGCTCCAGGCAAATGCCCGGAAGAGGGAGATTGAGTTGGAGACTCAGGCCAGGGAGGAGGCCGAGTCTCAGAGGATGGATCGGTGGCCGGCACAGTCTCAGCCGGCAGCCAAGCGGGCCAAGCCCGCTGATACGAGATCTGGAGGCCAGAAGGGCCGCACTTGTGGGAAGTGCGGCAAGGGACATGATGGGGTCTGTCGATCGGGTGCTTGCTACAAATATGGCAAGGAGGGGCATATCGCCAAGGATTGCCCCAAGGGATTTATGGTTTGCTTTCAATGCAACCAGACTGGCCATCGGAAGGCCGAGTGCCCGCAGTTACATCAGGGATCAGCACAGGGATCTGCACCTGCTGCTAGGGTTACCGAGGTTCGGCCAGTAAAGGCCGAGGCACCGAAGGCTCGCGGGAGAGCTTTCCAGTTGACAGCGGAGGAGGTCCGCGCAGCGCCCGATGTTGTGGCTGGTACTTTTCTTGTGAGTTCTGTACCTGCCTTAGTGTTATTTGACTCGGGTGCGAGTCGATCATTCGTGTCGATAGCGTTTAGTCGGCACATCAGTAGCAGACGAGAGGCGTTGAGTCGACCTCTGCGAGTTTCCATAGCTGACGAGCGAGCGGTGTATGCTATGGAGGTGATACGAGGATGTGTACTCGAGATCTTCGGTGTTGAGTTCCCGATAGATCTGGTCCCGATAGCGATGGGGGACGTGTGTGTCATAGTGGGCATGGATTGTTTGAGCCGATTTGGGGCTGTTATAGACTGCGAGCGACAGTTGGTGACGATACGAGACCCTAGTGGGGGAGTACTTACGGTGTACGGCGAGGGTACTCGTTCTGGGACAGCGTTTTGTTCGGCTGCCAGAGCGAGGTAGAGTTTACAGCATGGCTGCAGCAGGTTTGTAGCCTATGTGATGGACACACGAGGGGCCGCTGAGGGGCCAAGTTCGGTGGATGACGTTCCGATAGTGCGCGAGTTCCCGGATGTTTTTCCCGAGGAGTTGCCGGGTGTGCCTCCCGAGAGGCAGGTAGAGTTTCACATTGATTTGGTTCCAGGGGCAGCGCCTATCGCCAAGGTGCCTTATCGCCTTGCGCCGCCAGAGATGCAGGAGTTATCCTCGCAGCTTCAGGAGCTACTGGGGAAGGGGTTTATTAGACCGAGCAGCTCCCCCTGGGGAGCACCGATCCTTTTTTTCAAGAAAAAAGATGGTTCACACCGGATGTGTATTGATTACCGGGAGTTGAACAAGTTGACGGTCAAGAACCGTTATCCATTACCGAGGATCGACGAATTGTTTGATCAGTTGCAGGGAGCGTCTTGGTTCTCCAAGATTGATCTGAGGTCTGGATATCATCAGATGAGAGTGCGTGATGAGGATGTCCAGAAGACGGCGTTCAGGACTCGTTATGGGCATTACGAGTTCGTGGTGATGCCTTTCGGGCTCACCAATGCACCAGCAGCGTTCATAGATCTCATGAACAGGGTGTGTAGACCGATGTTAGATCGTTCGGTGATCGTGTTCATTGACGATATACTGGTGTATTCGAGATCTAGAGAGCAGCACGAGGAGCATCTGAGAGAGATACTCGGGGTATTGAGGACGGAGAGGCTTTATGCCAAATTCTCCTAGTGCGAGTTCTGGTTACGGGAGGTCCAGTTCTTGGGGCATCTTGTCAACCAGGATGGGATTTTGGTCGATCCGGCCAAGATCGAGGCGGTTATGAGGTGGGAGGTGCCAAGATCACCCACCGAGATCAGGAGTTTTCTGGGATTGGCCGGCTACTATCGGAGATTTATCAGAGATTTCTCCAAGATCGCCGTGCCTCTCACCAGGTTGACCCGGAAGGGTGTTGCTTTTTCATGGGGTCCGGAGCAGCAGACCTCGTTTGAGACACTTCACCAGAAGTTATGCGAAGCCCCTGTGTTAGCCCTCCAGGAAGGGATGGAGGATTTTGTGGTGTATTGTGACGCGTCGATATCGGGGTTGGGTGCAGTACTTATGCAGAGGGGGCATGTGATAGCGTATGCATCGAGGCAGTTGAAGCCTCATGAGACGAGATATCCCACCCACGATTTGGAGTTGGGAGCAGTGGTGTTCGCCCTCAAGATCTGGCGTCACTATTTGTATGGGGTTCGGTGTACCATATACACGGACCACAAGAGCTTGAAGTATTTGATGGATCAGCCCAATCTGAATATGCGTCAAAGGAGATGGTTGGACGTGGTAAAGGATTACGATTGTGAAATCCTGTACCACCCAGGCAAAGCTAATGTTGTAGCTGATGTGTTGAGTCGTAGGGCAGAGGGTGCCCCGATTCGAGGCACTTGTATGAGATTGACAGTGATGACTCCGGTGTTGGACACCATTCGGGAGGCCCAGGCAGAGGCTGTGAGACCGGAGAACCGCAAGAGGGAGCGGGTGATCGGGCAGGTGCCTAAGTTCGTTACCGATAGTCGAGGGCTGATGACCTTTCAAGGTCGGATTTGGGTGCCGTATGCAGGCGGGGCACGTACCACTTTGATGGAGGAGGCGCATAGATCGAGGTTCTCGATCCATCCCGGGGCCACGAAGATGTATTTGGACCTGAAGAAAGATTATTGGTGGCCCTGTATGAAGAGGGATGTCGCGTGGTTTGTCGAGAGGTGCTTGACCTGTCGCAAGGTTAAGGCCGAGCACCAGCGTTCGCATGGCAAGTTGCAGCCGCTTGAGGTTCCCCAGTGGAAGTGGGAACAGATTTCCATGGATTTCATCACCAAATTGCCGAGGACCGCGAGGGGTGTCGATGCAATTTGGGTGATTGTCGACCGGCTGACGAAGAGCGCGCATTTTCTTGCTATCAGTGAGAGCTCTTCTGCTGAGAGGTTGGTAGAGTTGTATGTGAGGGAGGTGGTATCGCGTCATGGGGTACCGATCTCGATTGTGTCAGATCGAGATGTACGTTTCACTTCCAGGTTCTGGAAGAAGTTCCACGAGGAGTTGGGTACGAGGTTGCATTTCAGTACCGCCTACCACCCCCAGACGGATGGACAGAGTGAGCGGACGATTCAGACGCTCGAGGACATGCTTCGAGCATGTGTGTTGGACTTCGGAGGAAGTTGGGACACGTACTTGCCGTTGGCTGAGTTTTCCTACAACAACAGCCACCATTCTAGTATTGGTATGCCTCCCTTCGAGTTGTTGTATGGGAGGAGGTGTCGGACTCCCATTTGCTGGGGAGAGGTAGGACAGCGTGTGATGGGTAGCACTGAGATAGTGTTGCAGACGACAGAGCAGATACATCAGGTTAGACAGAGGTTACTGACGGCTCAGAGTCGTCAGAAGAGTTATGCAGATCAGCGACGATCCGAGCTGGAGTTCCAGGTGGGGGACTTCGTACTCCTGAAAGTGTCCCCTTGGAAAGGAGTGATCCGATTCAGGAAGAGGGGCAAGCTGGGGCCCCGGTACATCGGTTCGTTCATGGTGACCGCGAGGGTGGGCAAGGTAGCATATCGGTTGGAGCTACATGCGGAGTTGAGCCAGATTCATGATACCTTCCATGTGTCTCAGTTGAGGAAGTGTATAGCCAACGAGTCGGCAGTGGTGCCGCTGGAGGACATTCAGGTGGATGCGAGCCTGAATTATGCTGAGAGGCCAATCGCGATTGTGGATCGAAAGATCAAGGTTCTGAGGAACAAGGAGGTGCCCCTGGTTTCGTTTCAGTGGCAACATCAGAGGGGGTCTGAGCTGACCTGGGAGACAGAGTCAGAGATGCGGGAGCAGCATCCGGAGTTGTTTTCAGCATGAGACTTCGAGGGCGAAGTCTGGTTCTAGTGGAGGAGAATTGTAACATCCCGAAATTCAGGTACAACTATTTAACCCTTCTCTTTTGTCAAGTTGTCAAGATTAGCCCTTGAGTGGAAATTGTAGCAAATGAGTAAGCTGGGCGTACTCAAGAGTACGTTGCGCGTACTCATGCGCTTATTTTGGACGCGGACTCGCCTAGGTACGCTGGGCGTACCCAGGGTTACGCTGGGCATAGTTGGCCCAGGTGCAAAACCCTAATTGTGGCTTGATGGCTATAAAAGGAATGAGATGGTCTTGTCCCCAGCCACCATCCCTCAGAGAGAAACCCTAGAAGAGCAACTTTATCGTTCTAAAGCTAGTGTGTGTGTTCTTGAGCAAGAAAGTGCCTTTGTGTGTTAGTAAAGAAGAAGAGGAGGTTCTTGTGGACGCTAGAAGTTGGAGTACAAGCTTGGATCTGAGTTCTACAGAGGGAGGAGCTTCACTTGGAGGTATAAAGCTCAAAGCTTTCCTTGTTATTTTTGATTTGTGCTTTATGGACCATTTCTAGGGTTAAAGTCCCAAAGGTGGAGACTTTATGAGCATAAAGGACTCCATGGACCTAGATCTGTCCCATTTCAGTGATATTTGTGTTATAGATCCATAAAGTTTCCATCTTGGTCGTTGATATGAGGTCATGCTTGAATTATGAGCTTTCTAGAGTTGGGAAATGGAATGTTATGGGTGTTAGTGACTTGTCCAGCCATGCAAAGGCTTAAAGTCACCAACTTTATGGATTAAGAGGCTTAGAAATGGTCAGATCTAAAAGTTGGACGTGGGTCTTAACTGTTTAAGACCTCAAGAGCTAAGGAGTCTGAAACTGGGAGTTACGCTGGGCGTAATCCCAGTACGCGCGGCGTAGGGGGTCGCGTTCCCCGTTTCTGTGAGGTCACCGGGTACGCCCAGTGTACAGGCTTGGTACGCGCAGCGTAACCCGGAGAGTTGACTTTTGTTGACTTTTAGGGTTTGGTCAACAATTGGACTTTTGGGACCATTGAGGGGTAAAATGGTCTTTTAACCTTCTGAGAGGACATAGGAAGGGATTAGTCTAGCCTTGAGAGCCGTTAATGATTTGAAATAATTACTTTATGTGATTAGGCGGGGCTAGGTCGTTGTTTCGAGATTCAGGGATATCGAGTACGTGAGTTACTAGACATCATACGAGGTGAGTCTTCTCACTATACTGTACCTGGAAGGGTACTTATGTGTGACCGGAAGGTCTTGTATGCTATGATGTATGTGCTATATGCGGTTATGTGATATATATGTGTTATGTATGATTATGTATGATATGGACCGGAAGGTCAAGAGGTTACGGACCGGAAGGTCGATACGGGTAGGACCGGAAGGTCTACCGGGATTTGGGACGGGAGTCCCCTGAGACACATGGATCGGAAGATCCTACAGAGTTGTGGCCTGGAAAGGCGTATGTGTGGCATGTGGTATTTTGGGGAACTCACTAAGCATTTATGCTTACAGTTGTTATGATATGTGTTTCAGGTACTAGCGAGGACCGTGGGAAGGCGCCGACATGATCCGTACACACTTATGGAGTTTATGTTATTGAGATTCTAGGACATGTTTTTGTCATGACACAGTGACACATTATGTTTTGTGATTATCATGTGAATGAAAGTATGATTTAAAAATGAAAAATTGTTTTGAAAATTTACGTTGTTACAAATGACACCCCTATTTATTCATCCCCTCATTTTCAATTTAAAAATGTGCCACAACTTTATCCTATAATAACCCTTATTGTAACGTTCCAAAAATGATAGTAAATTTTTTTATTTTTCAAAAGATATTTCGTAAAACCATAAAACAATGAACCATTGTTTCAAAATAAAACCATAAAAACTGAAGTATCAATATCATCTCTCAAACATAAATCAACAGGAGTATGTGTACGATCACGCATTCGCCTTGCCCCGATCATCTGAAGTACGTGAAAACATTTAAATCCACAATTATAAGCCAAAGCTTAATGAGTTCCTCCAAAATACCCCACACAACAATACACATACAATTCATTCACACATGAGCCTACATGATGTATGGACCGCTCTACCGAGCCTACAGTCTATTGGCCCGCCTCGCAAGGCCTGCGGTAACTGGACCATTCCCTTAAGCCTAAAATCTAACTGGACCGCCTCGCGAGGCCTACAGTACACTGGCCCGTCCAGATATCTTGTCCTAAATCACACATCATGTGACAATTGCAAAAATTGACACCAATTGCTAATCCCAAAAAAGTATATAAGACTTGGAAATAGATAGTTGGTAAAACGCAAGATTTCGAGCTCCACTACGTTAGAAAAACCAGTACAGGTAGATAAAAACTTTAAAAATAAGTCCGCAAAAAGTTTCATTAACTAATATAAAGGGTGATATATTCCAAAAGTACGCGTCATCACGCTTCCAAAAATATAAATTTCGTAAAAGTCCGACTCCGCATGAATTAGATATGAATTTTTATAAATTATAAAAATCTCAACCATGCACAAAAAATTACAATGTAAAAAGAACTACGAATAAAACGGTTGACCTTTGGCTAAAGTCACCAAAAGGAGAATCGTAGTACTTCTCGAGATAAGAATTTTGAAACAAAGAATGCCAAAACGGAATCCGTACGAGAGAGATATGATTTTTGCAAAATCATATAAACGTATAAAAATAAGGGCTAAAAATAAAGTCGGAATTAGCCAACACAACCTAAAGGAAAATTGTAGTACTCGACGATAGCTACGCATATATAAAAAGAACGCCAAAATCAAGATTCATATGAAAGAGATATGATTTTTTGTAAAACATTTTTGTGTGCGCGCCATCCGCAACGCGTAAGTCTGACGATCGGATTCGCTGAGATACGAGAGACGTGGGCGAACGAGAGAGTGACACATGTCCAACTCTAAATGGAGACAACATGCGTATTCACATCTCACATATGAACGTGCGCCGCACGTACACCAAAACCAACCCCTATAAATATAGACTCCCACCCTCTCTCTTTTCACACCTCACATCACTCTACTTTCTCCCATTCAACATATAGAGTTTCCCTTCTCCTGAATGGCTTCAGCCTCCCGATGCGAAGTCTCGGGTCAATCAAAACATGCTACAAGGGTGAGTTCACAACCCCACTTTTAGAGTTTTAAAGCTCTTACGAGTGGGGATACATGTTATAATACTACATTATCAATTTTACAAAATATTATTATTTGTAATATATCAATAGTTTGTAAAATGCATGAAACGTTAGGATGATATTATGCCTGGTAGTTACCCTACCAAAATTGTAGGAATAATATTACGCCTAGTCGTTATGATGCATAAACCATATGATGATATTATACCTGGTAGAAACTCTGCCCAAAACTATACGATAATATTATACCTAGTTGTTATGTTGGC